>NC_135280.1:1410000-2700833 GCF_051311805.1 Agelaius phoeniceus | reverse complement strand
ACCTTCCACTAGCCCAGGTTGCTCCAAGTGCCATCCAGCCTGGCCTTGGACACTCCCAGGGATGGGGAAATGTTCTGGGGTGGCCCCATCAGCTGCTGAGCCTCCTCCCAGCCACTTGCTCTCTCTCCAGCTGGATGGGGCAGAGAATGGGATGGGCAAAAACATGAATGACTTGTGGGTTAGAAGATGAGCTAGGCACCTATAGGGTCCATGTAGAAAATATCCCTGGAAAAATCACAGGCTGAAGCCCCCTGACAGCCCAGGGCATCCCTCCTGTCCCTGCTCAGCTCTGGCCCTGCTTCCCCCTGGGACCCCACAGCTCTCCCAGGGCTGAGATTGCTCATCCTGCCCCAAAAGCCTGAAATCCCCCAAGGAGCTGGAACACGACTTTGCCTTTTCCTTTTGCTCACTCTGAAGCCAGAGGCTGTTTTGGGGAGCAGAGTGGGGGCAGATCTGCCAGTGGGGAGGACAGGGAGACTGGGGTGGTTCCTGGTGGGTTTTGCTGGCCCTTCCACCCTCCCCCAGCACCATGATATTATTTCCCTCCAGGTTGGATTAATGGGATTTGCTTCTCAATTTGTGCACAGGGACTTGAGTAATGCACTCCCCAGAGAGAAATCAACTTCCCTTGCCCCAGCAGTGCTGGGGAGGCCAGACCAGAGCCCACATGATAGGCTGCACTGGCTTTCTCCTGTCCTTCAAGGCTCCCACACACATTAAGCCCGTCCTCCTGGCAAAAATCTTGCAAAATGTTTATTTGTGACTATGTTAACAAACATGCCTGGGGAACATGTTGTATTCAGACGTGAGCATGCCACCTTCTCCCTGCCTCCCTGGGGCCAGGCCTGTGGGCAGTGAGGGGCCAGGGCTCAGAGCTGCCAAAATCCAGCTGACGCTGCACTCGGAGCACCACCGGGACCGAGCACGAGGCCACCAACCACCAAACCTGCCAGCAACATCCCACCAGTGCCTTTTTCCTGGAGCTTCCCAGCTCATGGCTTTTTCCTGGAGGTCCCCAGCTCAGGGATGCAGCTGGGGGAAGGGTCTGACCTTGTAGAACCCTGGTGTCCTGCAGCCAGAGGGACGTGGACACGAGGGCTCCAGGGATCCTGTCCAGCTCTGTAAACACCCGTCATAGGGGAGGGCACTGCTGTCAGGCCACACCGTGGGCAGAGACCTCACTGGAGCTGAGCTTGCACACCCCACACCACCCTGAGCTCATCCCTGTCCCTCACCTGTCCACTCCTCCTCAGCTGCTGGGTGCCAGCAATGATCCTGGGATGGAGAAGGTGCCCTGGAGAAACGGTGCTGCTCCTCTCCCAGAACACACACACCCTCAACACACACTATTTTAAACTCCAACTTGCCAGATTTGGGGTGAACTTGTGTCTGGGTTCAATACTCCATGCACCTGAATCTGCTTTCAGCATCTCCAGGTAACCAGGGCTGGAGCTGGGTTTGTTTTCCTGAGATCCAGGGGAGGGAGATGAACAGTAATTATTGAAGGGCTGTAGCTCAGCATTTGAGGGTCTATGGAGCTATAATCAAGCCTGTGAGCCCCTGTGTGCCCATGGAATTTTTCCATCATGCCATCCCAGTGGGAGCCTCAGCTGGGCAGCACCTGTGCTGCCCTCACATCCCTCTGGTGAGTCACCCAACAGCTTCTGGGGATGGCTTCAAAACACCAGAGAGCTCAGGGAAACTCCCAAAAGTGCTGGGAGATGCACTGGCAGCAGCTGTGGAGGCTGGGAGTTGGCTTCTGTTCAGTAAAAGTGAGGCAAGAGGGCCCTGTTGTGAGTGCCAGGGGATGTGTGAGGATGAGGAGCAGCTCCTGCTGCATGGGCTGAGCCCTTCCCAGGAGAAGGGATGGGAAGGGCAGGGACTGGGTGCTGCAAAGCACCTGAACACCACACTGCTGCCACCCAGGCAGGGCTCAGTGCTGTCACCAGGGCTGGAGCTGGATGGTGTTTGAGGCTCCAACCCAGACCATTTTGTGATCCCACTGCTGAAGGCTCCATCCAGGTGTGGGCAGCAGCCAGACCCAGCTCTCAGCCAGCTCCCCACCTCAGTGGGACTGGGATGGATCCCTGGTGCCTGTGTTACCCTTTCTGTGCCCACCTGCACGAGGCTTTTGGCCAGCTGGGAACCCCCTGGCCCAGTGCCCCAGCCCTGCTTCCTTCCCCTCCTAGTCACAGCCATGCCAGATAAGGACTCCAAGAGCCCTGAGGAACAATCTCTGAGCCTTTCCAGGTGTTACCACCCCTCCTCTTGCAGGCATCTCCTTTGCTCTCAGTCCCAGACCCTCTGGCTCTCACAGCCTCTGGAAAAGCAAACTCATGCCTTGGGTGCCTGTTTTAGAACAGATTTTCCTTTTCCAGTCTAGCAGAGCTGTCTCACTGCTGTGCTTCCTGCTCATGCATCTTGTCCACATCCTCTTTTATCCCAGGGAAAATGCTCCTGGGTGGCTCCTGGGGACAGGCACTGGTGCCAGTGGCAGCCTCAGCCACCCTCAGAGCACAGGGGATGTTTTGGGACTGATTCCCTGCCCTAGGGCCAGTTTATTCTCTGTAGGACATACCAGTCTGCAGGGAAATGTCTGACTATCAACATCACTGGCATCTCCTCACTCCAAAACTGATCTCTGGGTTGCCCACAACCATTCAGATGATGAAAATGGAGGCACAGAATATGTTCTTGTATAGTGGGGTTGGGACTGCCCACACCTAAGGGATACAGGAAAATTGAGAGCTGAGTGTCCCACCCTGCCCAGCATGGACAGAGCCCAGCTTTGTCATGGGAATTCATAAAAAGAGACCACAAAAAAAGGGCAAAGCTTCATTTCTACTCCTCCTGGTGTGGCCACAGGGCAGAGCCCCTCATGGACAGGGCTTTTGCCAGTGTTTTGTAGCAAAAAGGGTTTCAGAAGTGCCTACACCTTTAGGGCTGTACGTTCCCAAGAAGCCATAAACCCTCCTGCACCTGTCCCCAAAAATCTGCAGCAATGCAGCCCCAGCCATGACCCAGAGCCCCCCCAGCCCTAGGGACCCTGCTGTTTTCCACCCTGTCCTGCTTTGCAGTGTGCTTGTGGAACACATCAAACGTGCCTGGAGGAGCGTTTCTGGCCCAGCACCTGCCTTCCCCACGCAGCATTGTTTCCCCAAAGCCCAGGAGAACAGCAGCAGCTCCACAGGGTCTGACTCCAGCCGGCTCTGTCCTGCTCTGAGGTGGTTGTTTCTTCCCAAACTAGCTCGTTCTTGCTGCTTTTTTTATTCTTGCGTTCGAAGGAGGAAGGGGAGAACAAAACAGCCCTTGGGGTGAAGTTACCTCCTTAATTAACAAGGCTGAGAGCTTTGCAGAGATTGTGCAGAAGGAGAGAAAAATAAGGAAAACTGGGCAAAACCAGAAAGGCTTGAGTTCAGTTGTCAGACCAATTAACCCAGATCCACACTCTCCCCCTGGATGAATTGCTCGTTACTACGTAATTGCTCGGGCCCAGCTCTGATTGAGAGAAATTAAAATCAGACACTTAACAAGGCAACCTGGTGTGGAGATGGGATGCAGGAGCTGTCTGGGGATGCCATTCACAAGACAAAACTGAGGGAGAGCCCAGGCTTGGAGGATCTTGCTGAAATCAGCATTATCTGCACCATTTGCACCATCCTGGACTCAAAACATGGCTGGGCTGGGGGATAATTTGAAAAGGCCCTGGGAGATGGTGAGAGGAGGAAAGCTCTGATTTAGCCAAGCATTTCAGCTTCTGCATAATTGCAATCTAGCTGCAGGTTCAGCTCAGCTCAGTGCAGGATTTAGATGAAATATGAGATGTGCTCAGTCAGGGACAAAGTGATTCAGGAGCTCTTTTGTCTAAAGAAAAAATAAAATTCTTTGCAAACCCTTCTTGACTCTATGTTAGGACCCATCTGCCCAGAGAAGAGGGAAAATTCCACCATTATAGACTTTTAAATATAAACCTAGTGAAACAAAAAAAGCCACTAATCCTGATAAATCAGCCTAGGGAAAGCAGCCTGTGCTGCAGCTGAGCACGTTCTTCCATGTGTAGGGCTGATGAGTTCACGTGCAGTGGGAAATTCAGACACAGTGTTTGGGAAAGCTCAGTGGTTTCAATATTAGCTTAAGAGTAGGCAAACATGTTTTCCTGCTGCTGAAGGAGAAGGGGATCTCCTTGTGGGAGCATTGGCCTTTTCCATCCCCTGTGGTTCCATCTGCCTCTTTTCCTGCCTAGGAATTATCTGTAGAGCAAGGGAGGGCTGCAAAAAAGCCCCAGGCATGGCTGCACCCCCAGCAGCACTGCCCTGCTGTGCTGAGGTGTGATCACAGCTCTGCTTCCAGCTGCTCACCCTGCTGGCTCACCCTCCTGCAACATCTGCTTTTCCCCCAGGAATTTTTGGGGTGCTGTTCCTGTGTCTGGCTCATGCTGGGCTTCAACCAAGCCCCAAGACCTGACCTCCATCCTTGGCCAAACCCTGCTGCAGTCTGTGCTTGTTGTGCAATAATCCTTAAAGAAAAAAAAGCCCTGGAACCCCCCGTTTCAGCAATTTGAGCTTATCCTGGTGTTTGGTGCCTGCAGTCTCAGCCACACGTGTCCCTGGAGCCAGGACAGACACCCCAAAGGGCTTTAATCCCATCTGTTTTATTTTTTATTAATGAACCAGCTGTCCCAACAAGTCATAAAAACTACCACGGGCAGGGCAGCAAAGGATGAGAATAGCCCAAACCAACTCTACACCTCCAACTGGAAAACCCCAAAGACTCCAGCAACACGTGTCTGAAGGAAAACCACCGGTGCTCCGGCCACACCACGTGTATTTATTGACACAGAAAACAGCCACCGTGTGTTTTCCACCTCCAGGCTCAGCCCACAGCCACCAACACCCTTCAAACATCCCTTGGTGGCATCCAGGAGAGTCTGAAGGGTCCCTCCCTTCCTGGGCAGTTTCATCTGAGGCTGAAACGGGCTCAGGATTTTCCTATGAAGGCACTGGGATTAAATTAAAGAGGATTTAAGCAGATGGTCGGTTCTCTGCCCATGGTAGTTGGCAAAATGGGAACCATATCACTGAATTGTCTGCCTGCACTAATTAATGTTTGTACAGAGCTCTGCGCTGCAAACCGCTGCCGACGTGCTAACTGCTATCATTAGTATTATTACTAAGCTGTTTATGCCTGTTCCAGTGCTTTCTCTCCTCATCCCCAAGGGCTTTGCCTCTTTCCTGTGCAGATGTGTGGGGAGAGGAATCAGCCCTCTCAGGCTGTGCTGGCTCTACCCCAGGCTCCCATCCCTGGTTTGTTGGTAAAACCCTCTGGCTGTGCCTGCGGCTCCATGGTGAGGGCAGGAGGAGGTTCTGCCCAAAGATGGGGTTTAGCATCATCCTGCCCAGCCCTGGGTGAGGTGGTTGTTTCAGTGCCCCTCCTGATTGCAAAATGGACTGGATGTTGCTTGCCTGCCTCCTTTGTGTTCCCACAGGGAAAAGCTTTTCCGTGCTCTTAGGGGCTCTTCACATCCTTCTCTGTCACTGCATGGCAAAGGGGTTTGTAGGGGAAGGGAGGGATCACTCATCCTTCCTAATGACCTGAGAGGAGGCTGAGGAGCAGAGGAGTGCAGTGATGGATGAGCTCAGCCATGCTCCACGACAGGCCCTTGTCCCTGTGCAACAACCGAGCAGTGACGTCTGCTGCACCGGCACAAGGGACGCTGCAGTCCCTGCAAACAGCCGTCCTGCAAGGCAGTGTTCTGCAAGGCTGGAGGATGGCTTCCCCCCTTCCTGCCCAGCGGAGCTTTTAGCAGAGGAGCAACTCACCAGAAATCAGGGATGCTGCCTCTGGAAAGCAGTGAAAGGACAAGCATCTGCTCACAGGTTCACGAAGCAGCAAACTCCCCCCACAGACACACTCAGAGCTCAAGATCATGGAATCATGGAATGGCCTGGGTTGGAAGGGACCTTGAAGGTCATGAGGTTCTAGTCCCCTTCCATGGGAGGGGCACCTTCCACTATCCCAGGTGGCTCCAAGCCCCATCCAACCTGGCCTTGGACACTCCCAGGGATGGGGCAGCCACAGCTTCTCTGGGCTGTTCCTGTTCCAGTTCCAGTCCCTCACCAGGCACAGATCTTTGACCTGATCAATGTTTCCAAGACATTCCTGCTTGGGAATCCTTTGCTCATTAAACCCAACCAGGCAGAACATTCCTAACCATCCCCACTGGCATCTTTAAGATACCAGAGTGTTTTTTGTGACTTGGTCGGGAAAGAAACTGCCCAAATGAAGAAACTGGAGCAGTCCCTGAGAGGAACCAAATGAAATACAGAATGCAGGGAGCCAGGTTTCCAACTTACTACAGCACCATGGCAGGCAGCATTACCAACCTTGCTCCCTCAGGGTGAGGAAGGTACCCTCACTGCCCAAACAATGAGGTGACTTGGCTGAGGACTGATGGGATGCCTCCAATGGGAAGTTTAGGGCGTGAATCATCCTTATTTTTCCCCCACAGCAAATGCATGAGATGAAATGAGATTCAGAAAGTTGGATGTGAGATGCAGGCAGAGCAGACAGCTCCTGGAGTGAGAACAGGGATTACTCCAGCCAGGACAGGCTCCACTCTTGCCCTGAGCCAGGCTGCATTTGCTTTGCAGAGGTTGTTTAGCCCAAACAAAGAATTGCAGAGAAAAACAGCTCCGGCAAGCAGGCGATCAACATTTTCTGCGTGGTTTGAATTATCCATGACTTTTGACCCAAGATTAAATCTACTGTGTAACTGGTGGTTATATATTGAGTCATATGAGCAGCCTAATCACAGAAACCCCATGTTCTCCAAACAGCCCGAGCCCCGTCGGGGCTGACTGCGAGCCGCTCACGTTTCCCAGCCAAAGCACCCTGCAGCTTTTGCATCATCCTTTTAATTCAACACTTAAAAAGCATTTTTTTCATCCCACCGGTATCTCAAGCCCAGAACAAAACAAACCCAGCCACACCATGAGTGGCCAGCCCAAGGAAACCAGATTTCCCAGGAAGTTTGGCCTCCGGGCGGCTGCTCCGGTGGCTGATGGAGGGCTGGGCTCACGCTGCAGCGTTTTTCTCAGCAGGGGCTGTCTCGCCTCTCTATCCTCCATCAGCAATTCTCCTGATGCGCATAGAAATTGCCTTTTGACTTCCACCTCCAGTGTAATTTGGGTGAAAATGAGCACAGGAGTTGGAAAGTGTTAGTGGGGGGTATGTGGCACCAAAAGGGGCTCTCCTGGGGCCCGGCACCGTCTTGGAGACACACTGTGAACGCAGCAGGGCTTGGCACAGCACGGCCCTGGCTCTCCCCAAACTAATTTTTAGCTGTTTGCACCTGCCTTTCCTCTCCTTAGGGCTGTGGGAGGCTGAACTGCTTCACCTCTCCCAGAGAGCCTGGCTAAGCGCCGTGGAAGGCTGTTATCAGCCACAGGGATCGGTATCACTCCTGCCAGTACAACCCTGCGGGCTCATGGGGTATTTCCCAGAACCCGTGGCTGGGACGGGGCTGGCACAGCCCTTGTGTGCTGGAACTGTTTGCCATTCCTCTGCACAGCCAGGCTGGGCAGCAAGGCCAGCCTGGGGAGGACCCAAAATGGGAATAATCCAGGGTCTGCCCAAACTCTGGTGAGTGGGGAATGTGTTGGAAGACACTTACATTGTGCAGGGGGCTGCCATGAGCTCACACACACTGGGCTGGCAGTGGGGACCTTGCAGGAGCAGGGCACTGAGGGATGCATGGGGGCCATGGAGGGAGTAGGGTGAGGCTCACAGCCTCAGATCCATGCTCAGGGCTGGGGGAGAGACACCCAGCTTTTTGCAGCAAAGGCTAAATCCTCTCTTCCCTCCTGCAATAACTCACTGGCTGGTGGCAACCCCGCTGGAAGAGCGTGACCTCAGAACGGGCTGGTTGTCAGTCTGGTATGGAGCTGCTCAAGAGGCATTTCAACACCAAAGGCTCTTTGTCTGGAAGACCAGCCACTGTCTCAATTTGTCCTAGGAGGGATGCTGGTGATGCTGTCCCAGGTTGAGAAGGGGGACAGCTCCATCCTGACAGCCCCAGAACCCACCTGGGGTCCCCAGAGGAAAGGGATCTCCAGCATTCCCCCAGGCAGCGCTGGCTTCAGTGTGACCCCACACATCCCACCACTGCAGTGTCCTCCAGCTCATGGCAGACCCCAAATCTGCACACCTGATCCCACTGCAGGGACCTCTCCATGTCCCTTCATGTTGATCCTACACCCCCAGGAGAATGCTCAGCTTCTTGCTGGTCTGAACTGGTGCAGGCATCAGTGCTGGGCTTTCACCTGTTCTCGGTCAAGGTAGTTCTGCATCGCTTTGCAGTGAAAATAAAGAAACAGCTCGAGGGGAAAAATTCCTGGTTAGTAAACAGAGCTGGGCAACCACAGACCTCTCACCCAGGAGGGGAGGAGGAGGGCAGAGACAGTCTGGGAGAACCCAGGGTTGGATTTCAACACTCTGCAGAAGACAAGATGCTGTATTGAATGTATTTAATTGTCTGGGTCGCAGGCCTGCATGGATGAGGAGGAGCTGGATGGGAAGGGAGCAGTGACAGTCGAGGAATGAGAAGTGGCTTGGATTTGGAGCTGGGACTTGGGGCTGGCTTTGCCCTCTCCTCTCCCTGCCTCCCTGCAGAGGAGGGTGGTGGTGTAAGGAGAAGAGGTGCCCTGAGGGCCAGGGGTGTCCCAGATCCCAGTTACTTGGGAGCCCTGTATTTTCACAGCTCCTCTGCTTTGTGTTATTGCTGAGTGACTCCCCTGAGTCCAACGCCACATCTGCTGCCACTCCGCATGACTTGCTTTGTCTTTGGGTCACCTGCTGTACCCCGTGGCAGTGCCAGCTCCTGCCATGCCCCTCCTGGATGTGGCAGATGAGCAAACTTCTGAACTAGAGCCAAAGATTCGCATTTGAAATTCTCATGTGTGTTTTTTTCCACGAGGGGAATGGGTGACTGAACACATGCACACTGTCACCCATCCTGTGGATGCCACTGCTGTCCTCAGGGGACACTTCTCTGACCTCAGAGCTTCATCCTGCATGGCCAGGTAAGGTCATGCTGGACCAATGCCGGGGCTCCTTTGGTGCTGGCTGTGACAGCTCTATCCCGCTCCACCTCCACCATAAATCATGGCAGGCTGTAAATCCCTGCCAGCACTCAGGGACCCGTCCCTGGGGAGGGCAGCAGTTCAGCCCTGAGGCAGCAAAAACAAGGATCGTGTTTTTCACAGGGACAATCTCACCCAGAGGCACAAACAAGGCCCAGGAGCAGAGGGTGCTGGCACTGCAGCACCTCGGGGCGGCACCGGTCCAGCCGGACCCGTGCAGGGACAACTCGGGGCACAAACCTCTGGCAGGGCACACACTCCCAGCTGAATCTGGTCCCTGACCTGACTTCTGCATGAATCCTCATGTCAGCACAAGGACAAGGAGCTGAGCAGGGCAATGGGGACACAGGGCAGGAATACATCGTGTTTGGGGGTTCAGGGAAATGCTGGGTATTCCTGCCCTGCAGAGGGACTGTGGCCAAAGGGGACAGGGATGGAGCTGCCCTGGGTGTCCCTTTTCCAGTTCTGTGCTTTGCAAACCCCAATGTTCCCAGGCCCATAGCTGCTCCTGGCCTGTGGGGACCTGTCTTCACTCAGCCTTGGTTGGGTTCAGCCAGGAGAAGAATTTGGGGAGATTTTGGGCCAAACACTACAGAACACACAAACAGCCTCACCCTGGCTTTCCATGATACAGGCAGTTGAGATCAGGTTTAGTTTTCCTAGTAAACTCCTGAGATCCCCACAGCAGCAATTTTGTGGGAATCTTGATTTTCTTTAAAAAAAAAAAACAGTTTTCCTGCTGTGACAACTGCCACAGGAAACCCAAGACTGCAAAAGGTGGTATGAATTTGTCAGTGAAGAGATTAAATGGGATCTCAGCACACAAAGGGGGCAAGAAACCATGGAGGGTGAGCAAAAGGGGCTCATGAGAGTTACTGGCACAATCCAAGGATTTTCTGGGAAATGCTGCAGGAGCCTCTGTGTACCTGCACGTGCACCAACGTGGCAGGACCCATGTGATTTCTCATCACTGGCCACTCACAATCTCTTCCACAGAAACCAGGCAGATTATTTCTCCATTTGTGGGTGTGGGAGGTTGATAAGGAGCAGGGCCAGGAAGCAGAGAGACCGAGTTTTTTGTCCTTGGGGTTGTCCCAGGGCAGGTGGTGGGTGACAACAAAGTGCCAGATGCCCTTCTGCCATCAGGGGTTGTAGTGATTCACTTTTTCTTCTAGAAATCTCCCTTGCCACACCAGAGGAACACAATACCCACAGCAGATGATGAGGGTGCCCAGCTCATGGGTGATATATTGAGCAGTGAAGCACTGCCAGCCCTGTGCAGGGAGAGACAGCCCAGAGCTCTTCCTGATTTTGGTGCAGGGTCACATTGTCCCTAGTTTCTGTGACTCGCAGTCCCCTTACCTCCCCTGGTAAGGACCAGCCAACCTGTTCATGGTGGGATGTGGGATTCAATCCCATTTTCCTCCATTTTGTGAGCATAAGCATGGCCTTGCTGCCAGCCCCAGCTGCTCCCTGCCCTCCTGTCCCCAGCTGGTCGCTGCCAGCAGCTCCTTGGTGGCCACCAAGGGGTTTTAGAGGTGAGATAAGGTGCAGGCACCTGGAATCCTTGTGTGCTGGTTTTCTAGTTGAGTGCCTGGTGCTACCCAGGGCAACAGTCACATTTTTCATGGAGCAGCACCACAAACTCCCTGACCTCCCTGGGCTCCCCAGAACATGAGCACGTGGTGAGAGCCAGGGGGGTTTCCAGCTGAAGGCTGACTGAGAGCTGCTCATCCCTGCCTGTGCTCCCAGGGGAGCTTCCCCAGCCAGCCTGGCTGTGGGAGAGGACAGGAACAGCTTTGGGATCTGCTGATGAAGGACAAAATGGGACGGATGCAAAGGAGCAATGAGGTTGCCTGGGGTGTCAGAGCTTGGTCCCCACCCCCACCACAGCCTGGAGGCTGCAACATCCCAGGAACAGCCTGAAGGTCCCGTTCCAGCTGCCAAACCGAAAACAAAAGTGCGTCTTGTTCCCATCCTGTTTTCAAAGCCAGAAAGGTCGGGGCCATGAGAGCCCTGCCAGGCTGGGCAGCACTGCCAGCTCCCGCCGCCCGCCCCGACCTCGACTCCAGCAGGGACAGAAATGTCCCACTGCTCCTCCTGGACACAGCTCCTCGCTGGCAGCACTGGGATGGTGACAGCTGAGGGTGTCCCCAAACGTCTGTGTTTGGAGAATCATGTGCCCGAGTTCATGTTCTTGCTCCTGCTCCTTGCACTGTGTCAGGAGAGGGAGGGGAAGAAAGATGTGGAGCTGCTGGAGCACATCCAGAGAAGGCCACAAAGATGCTCCAGGGGTCTGGAGCAGCTCTGCTGTGGGGACAGCTGGGGTGAGAGAGAGCTGGGGGTGTTCAGCCTGGAGAACAGAAGGTGACAGGGTGACTTTAGACTCCCTTACAGTGCCTAAAGAGGCTCCAAGAGAGCTGGAAAGGGACTTTGCATAAGGGCATGGAGTGACAGGACAAGGGGGGAATGGCTTCCCACTGACAGAGGGCAGGATTTGATGGGATGCTTGGAAGAAATCCCTCCCTGTGAGGGTGGTGAGGCCCTGGCACAGGCTGTCCAGAGAAGCTGTGGCTGCCCCATCCCTGGAAGTGTCCAAAGCCAGGTTGGATGTGGCTTGGAGCAACCTGGGCTAGTGAAAGGTGTCCCTGCCCATGGCAGGGGGTTGGAACTGCATGACTTTTAACGTCCTTTCTAATCCAGGCCGTTCCATAGTTCTGTGGGTGGGAATGCTGTGTCCAGGAGGACACACTATGGAACCCCTGCACTCAGCACAGCTCCAAAGCCTTCAAACCCCTCCTGCAAAACACCATCAGCTCCTGGGAGTTTCTCTGCCACTGTGAAGGAGTTTCCTAATTCCCCTCCAAATTCCCCAAGCCCTGAGACTTTGTTTTCATTTAATAGGGCCATCATTATGGGGGCTGGTGCTGCTGGCATCAAGGGCTCTGTGGGCAGCACTCCTGCTGGGATGGGTTGAGGAGGAATGGAAAGGATCCATATGTCAGGAAGAACAGCATGGATCTGCCATTGCCACGTCAGGCTCTGAATGATCCCACTCATCCCCGTGCCCTGTGCCTGCACTGCTGCTGCTCAGTGGAGATTATTAACAGGGAAAATCGTTAGGCACAGGGCCGGCAGCTCAAGGGACACGCGAGTGCCTCTGTCACTTGGAAATCAATCCCAGCCATCCGCTCCAGCTGAGCTTCCTCCACTCCAGCCTGGCTTGAAATGACAGCAGTTTCACTCCATCTGGGAGGAGGAGGAGGAGGAGGAAGGGTGGTTTCTCCCGCTCTGGTGCTCACTGGGATTTGCTGCCTTCCGGATATCAGAGCAAACAGCTGTGTTTTGCCCATGGACCTCAACCACACCCGAGCTCTGGGAAGAAAATTCTGCACCAGAGCCCTGAGGATGAGGCAGAGTTTTGGGCTTTAGAGCCAGAAACTGGAAGAGACAGGTTGTGAAGGGGCATCACAACCTGCTCACCCCCTCACTATCCAGGCGTGGAAAGAGGGTACAGGGACCTGTGGGCTGAACAGACAAAGGTGTTAGCACACCATGGAATTTGTACTCTCAGGGATAGTTGCCATGCTTGACCCTGTGGCAAGCAGAGGCTTTTTGGGCACCCCATGCCTGTTGTTAGGGAGCAGCACACCCGACAGCCGGGTCCCTATGAGCAGCCCGTGTCCCCAAGGCGAATTTGGCATTCTTGCTCACAATGTATTGACATTCATTTTGACCTTTTGAATCACAAGGATGTTCTGTCCTTCCCAGCCAAGTACAGGCTGGATAGCCCGTGGGTGGATTATACTGTATATACAGTGCTGCAAATAGGGAGCTGGCAGGAGAGAAGTGTTTGTGTGCTCGCAGGGGTGCGGCGGTGCTGGGATGAGGACAGGGAGCTGCTGCCAGCTCCCGGTTTTCCTGCCAGGATGCCTGAGCGGATGTGGCACCACGGGAGGAGGACGGAGGTGGTGGCAGGAGAAATGCCAGCGGCTGGTTTGGTGGGGGAGAAGGGATCCTGCTAAAGCGGGAGCCGCCCCCTCGCCAGCAGCTCCCGACTGCTGCCGGATCCCCGCACTTCCCGTCCTCCAGCTGACTGCGCCTTTTGCATTGAGGGAACATGAAGAACTGCAATGAGGAGACAACATACAAAATCGGCCACGAGCGCCCAGCTGGCTCCCGAAGACACTGCTCTGGGTGATCTTGGCCACCCAAATCCTTCTCTGGACAGCAGCAGAGGTGGGCTTGGTACAAAACCTACCCCAGCCTCAAAAGCTTGAGCTGGTACAACAGTCAGGGTTTCCCCAAAGGTGAAAAATCAACATCTAACCCATGCCCTGGTACAGACCACATCCTGTGCCCTGGGATGGCAGCACTGGCAGGGAATGGAGCAGAGAGTGGGGTTCAGGTGCCTGAATTTGGGGGTCATCATCCCCATCACCCATTCCCCACACAGCCCTTAGGAGCCGGAGCAGGTCCCTGGCTGGGGCTGCCTCCTCCCTGCTCTCTGCAGTTTTGGCAGAGGGCTGCCAAGCCTGGCCAGCAAGCAGCCTTTGCCACAGGGCCAGCTCCAACCAAGGCTGTCACAGCCCGGATCTGGCCACCCTGCAGCCCCATGGTGCCAGGAAGGCCATTGGCTTCATGCTCCCAGCCCAGATGCGTCACTTATCTCTCCCCTTTCTTGCCCTGATGCATTTTTTCCTCTCTCTCCTTTCCCAGCCAGCTCCTAGGACTCTTATCTCAAACACCAAACCACCCCTTCCCAAGGCAAACTCAGCACCATCTTTTGCAAACTCATTTCTTGGGGCTTGTGTATTACACGAGGGGCACAAGTGACAACCTGGCAGCCAAACCCTTTTGCCACATGGGTGTCCTCACACCCCTTCCAGCCACCAAGGCAGGAGGGTTAATTCAAGGGGTGCTGCTCTGAGAACAAGGTTTGCACTTGACAGTTGTCTGCAGCTGGTTTGTGGAGAAGAAGGGAAAGCGAGTGAGGTGCAGAGCCCAGGGCTGAGCTGGGAGCTGTGGGATGGGATGGATGGGATGCACAGCCTCTGCTGACGCTGCCTCAAGCCCACATGTTTGTGAGCATGAGCAGAGTGGGAATGCCACAGCTGGCTGCTCAATACATCCTGCAGCACGGAGCAATTACCAGCAGCCATTCCAGGTGCCAGATGGGGTGCAGGGAGAGAAGCACTGCACTCGTGCCTTGTTCAAATGCCGTCCCTGCTGCCAAGCCAGCCTCGTGCACTTGAGCAGCCCTGATCTGAGGTGGTGGATCTTGCAGAGTGCTTGTTGGTGGAGGAGAAATCAATGCCCAGTCAGGGGTTCCTGCCACGTGGCTGCTTCATCCAACCCATCGCATGGGGGAGAGGGTGACACTTGCTGTGGTCCTGGCCAGCCGTGTGTCCTGGCAGCATGGAGCAGCTCTGCCTGAAGGAACAGCATGGGGAAGCTGTGACAAACCCTGCTGCCTGCAATGGCATTGCCCAAAACCAGAGAGACCACCAGAACACACACAGCTCATCACACTCTGAGCAGAACTGCACAGTAACAAAGCAGCCTGGCAAACCGGCACTGTGGCCAGTGTGTGGACTCTGCTTCAGGTGCCCAGATCCAGTCTGGTTTGGCCTTTCCTGCCTCAGAGGAGCTGCTTTCCAGCCCTGAAATAGCAACTCAGATGATGCTCTCGGCAGCTGGGGATGATGATGCAAAATACTCGTTATCCAGCAGGAACAATTAGACTTATGGCAATTATCTCTGCAGTTGCTGAGAGATGCCGGAACGGGCCGGCCGGCAGCCAGGTCCTGCTGTAATCCCTGGGAGGGAGAGATGCAGTGCCCACCTTCCAGCAGCTGCCATTGCCATGGAGGGCATGGAGCATCCCAAGAGCTTCCTGCAGTGCCAGCTGGGCTGGTTTTGCATGGGAGTGAGGGCGAGGTTGGGTCAGTGTTTACCTGAATGCCAAATGTCCCTCTTTAATGACATTTGTTTGCCTTTGGATCAATGATGAATGAGTTGAGCCACACTGGGGTAAGAGGATGAAGAGGATGGTGTTAGGGATTGAAATGCTTTGAGTGATTCTCCAGCCTCCTCTCTGCTGGATGCCCCCACAAGAGAAGCCAGGATGGGCACAGCTAATCCACAAAGTAGAAAATGGCAAAACCTGGCTCCAGGCTGGATCGAGCCATGGGTACCCAGCGGTCACTGAGATGGGCAGTAGCTGCTGAGCTGGGCTTTAGGGCATATTCCTTTGGGGAAAAAATCAGGCTTTTGGCTGAGAAATGCCCATGGGATAAAGGCAGAAAGGACAAATTCACTCATTTCTCAAGTCAGAGCAACAAGGAGGGTTTTTTCTTTTCCCCCTTGACATTGTTTGAAAACCTTATTTTGATTCCTCTGCATTTGCTTAGAGCCAAACCCCCAAACCAATCCAACCCCAATAAAACAACTCCTCGTTGGATAAATCAGTGTGCAGCCAGGATGGAGAGAAAGCTTTTGGGCAGGATGGGACACGGCTGAGCATTGGATCACCAACTGAAGGAATGCACAGGAGTGAGGGAGTAGGAGCTGGAGCCTGCTCTGGTAAACTTCTAAAACTTTATCTGAGACAAAAATGTCACCACATCCTGGCCTTATTTGTGCCACAAGAGTCAGCAAACTTCCCAGGAAAGTTTAGCTCCCTGGTCATCAAAACCTCCCTGATATGCCTTGTTTATTAGCAGCTAAACATTAAGCCTTTGGCAAACAGGGATCCTTGGGGCCAGGGACACGTGACTATGACAAGCCACTCATGGGTGCCAGCGCCAGAACTGGGTGGGAGCTGCTGGTGTGGCTGAGGAGGGGGACAGGCTGCTCCAGGGGGAGGAAGGCAGCATCCTGGCAATGCCCAGGGCTCACAAAGCCCAGGGTCAGGAGGAGAAAGGCTCAGCAGAACACTGCTCTTGCCATGGCCCTGCAGAGATGCACCATTCCCCAGGTCAGGAGAAGGATTAAATGGTTTCTCACTGGAGCTGGAGGGAGACTTTTCCACCTTCCAAGATATGTCTCCCACAGTGCAAGTGCTGCCCCAGAAACCCACTGCTCTACCATGTAAAATTATTCTTTGAGGACACCTGACTGATCTTGCAAAGCCCATATAAATTTTGTCTCATTTCAGTAATTAGGCCAATTATAGCAAAATGTTGTTTGCAATTCAAGTGAAGGATGGGCTAAAATCTTAACCAGATGCTTTTTCTGTGGTGCCAAAATGAAGTCTGAAAAAAGCTCATTTCCTCTCCCCCTGTGTTAAGTAACCCAAGAGAAATATTTTGAAGGGCTCCAGCATCAGGTAATGGCTTTTTCTGCCACACTTGAAGGGACCCTGACAAACACACAAACAAAGCCTGACCCACTTTGGAAGAATAAGAACTGACTCCAAGAAAGGGAGCTGGGATTTCATTAATGTCCTTAATGTGACCCCATTAGTGAGTGTCTACTGTGTGCATCCAGGTAAATTTATCTGTCCTCTGTGACACCCACAGTGTCCTTGTGCAGGGTAGTGGTGCCCTGGGATCCATGGATGCACAAGCACAGGGACACAAGAGCACAAGGATGTGCCCAGAGATGCACCCAGGAATGCACAAGCACACATGGATGCATGTGCACAGGGATGCACACATAGGTGCTGTCCCAGTCCAACACCATGCTGGGTATGCATCCAGGAGCTCAGGAGAGAAATCCTTGCTTGGGCTGAGCCTTGCCCTTCAGTGCAGGCTCTTGCAGCATGGCTTCAAGGCCACGATTGCATATTGAGAGTGAAACTGTTGCTGCCTCATGTTTTTGGCCGCACGTGTTCGGAGCCTCACTCATTATTTCTAAATAATGGCAGGGACGTTGCTGACTCACCACACTGCAGCAGGAGCCAGCAGGGATTCAGGGCTGCTTTTGCCCAGTGGTAACAAGGGCACTTCTCTCTGCAGGCATAGGTTTCCTCAGGGACACCCCAAATTCACACTCCAAGCTCCTCTCTTGCTCCTGCAAGGTGACTTTTTCCCCTTTGCCCTGAGTGGAAAACAGCTTGGAGTGTTCAAGGCTGGCTGTGGGATGATTCTGCAGGGACTGGTGGCTCCCAGAACTCAGCACTCAGAACAGTCACAGAGCTGCCCAAAGGAGACAGGAGCTCCAGAGCCACCTGCAGCTGGAGCTGGGCCAGGCTGCGGCCGCTCTGCCTGCGTGTTTTCCTCGATCCATGTTTCTGCGTAGCTGATCTTGTGCAAGAAGTCCTCAGTACTCCCTCTGCCCACGAAATGGCCAGGGTGCCTCCCCTGGGGTGGCCTGGGCCAGCCTCCGTGTTTGGTCAGCACTGGGGTGGCATTGGAGAACATGGGGAGGTCACTGCACACTCCCTGTGGCCTTGAATCATCCCCATTCATCTCCTGAGGCACTGGCCTGCATGGCCAGGCCAATGCCCTGCAGTGACACCCAGCTGCTGCTACAGGCAGCCTGGCCAAGCCTCCTGAGCCACCTCTTATCCCAAGCTCTGTCCTGCACGCTGGGCTCTCCTCCTGGGTCAGGGGATGATGGCCCTCCTCCCATGGCAGCCCAGTTTCCCCAGCACCAGTGGCTCCAGGAGGCATTAGGGTGATGTGGATGTCTTTGGTGCTGCTTCTTTAGATCTTAAATCTCAATGGCACCTGGAGCACCAGCAGCCCTGGGAGCATGTGGGAGCGCAGGGCTGAGTGTTGGGGCAGCCAGACTCCAGGGCCAAAACCCCTGTGGTAAAACATGGTTTCAAAGGATGAAGCTTGGCTTATGACCTGACACTCCCATCAGCACCTCCATGAGAAGACTGAGACACCAGAGCCTGAAATGATCCCAAGAGTCAAGACAGGGCAGAGCCCAAAACCAAATTCACATCTGGTCAAAATTAGGGAGATCTTAGCCACAAACCTGAGCAGTTGCAGGATCACAGCCATGACCTAACAAAAAGGTGCCCCGACCACAGCCATGTAACTTCTCATTCCTATCACCCCCTCTCAGGTGGCCACAGCACCTCCCTGACTGAGCAATACAGACTTATCCCACCACGGCAGCTTAGCAAAACTGAAACAGAAAATTCAGTCGATGATACAGTGCAGAAGCAGGAGGAAGAGATAAAGTTCAACCTGGTGATAGCCACATAGTAAAAAACGATAACAGAGCTGGTGGCAACAGCACAACAAGCTCCAGATGGTCCAACAGCAAGAAGTGGAGCCCAGTGAAATGTCAGACCACCAATACAAAAACATCAAGTCATTGTAAGGAAATAGTGAAAGGCACAGAGTCACCTGGTGCTGAATTAAATAACTGGTGGTAAATACCTCAAAAGTTCCCTTTGGAAGAGGACAAGAGGTACAATCTGTACAGAAACGACAGGAGAAGAAAGAATAACATTGGTATCATAAAGAAGCAGGCAATAACAAAAGATACTCTGGATACGGATTATTTGATCAGCTGGGTTTTAGGATAATGGGTTAATGAAATGTCTGGGTGAGCAATGAATGTACACAGAAAATCAGATGGTTTGGAAACATTCACACATTTCAGACACTGCCTGTCCAGCAAATGAATTGTACAAAGAGCCACAATTAAATTGAGGAACAGGTCGATCATTTGTACTTCAGGTTTATTACCAAATCCAGGGGGAAATTATTCATTTCATTCATCACTAAGTGTCTTTGTTCCTGCTTTAGCTGCCTCACATGGAGTTTTCACAGGTTGCCCATTCAAACCTTTCTGCTGAGGAACTGATAGCAGGTGAAAAAATCTAAAATGAAAACTGTGAAACACCTTTGCTGTCCCCTGGACTTGCCACAAGACACGACAAGCCCCAAAGGACAGACATGGGTCACCTGGGGGAGCTGGAGGAGCTGTTCCCACAAGGAAGAGAAGGCAAAAGGCAGGGATACAGCATCGAGGTAAAGCTGTGTTCCAGCTCTTTGGGAACACGAGACTGCAAATAGAAATGGAAAGGCAAAAAGAAATGCTGATTGACAGCACTTTAGGTACTGAATGGTATCTGCATGTTGTCACCTGCTGGAACAACTGCCTGACTCAAACATCAGAGGCAGGCATCCAGCAACCCAGCAATTATTGCTGCCCTCCTCCAGAAAGCCAAGGGGAGAATTAAAACCAGCACAGTACAGAGGGAAGTGTCCCCCACAGAGCCTGAATCAACTCCTGCTTTAGAAACAGCCCTTAAAAAGAGGCAGAAATGAACCATTCAGCCCCATCTGAAGGACACAGCATCCTGTGCCTCCTGCTTGGCTCAGTCAAGGGCCATAAATACCACCAGCCTTCCCACAGGGATCTGCTCAGTGGAACCTGGGCTCCCCCAGGCTCCTTTGCACATTCCAGCATCAGTTACTGAACCAGGATCTATTCCTGACAGTAGGAACAAAGTGAGCGATTGCATCTGCTATATTTAGAGCAAACAGCCAATATCCCCCATTTAAATGGTTGCCAGCATTCTCATTAGATGTATAAATAGCCTCTGTTTGTTTTCAGAAAGAAATTGGTTTAAAAAAGAAAATTGCCTTCCCAGTCTTCCTCAGCCTATAACCATTGAGCAGGGAGGCCTATTTCAAATGAAAAATTAAATAATGCGTTTTGTCTAAGCCAAACCAGGAAAAAAAGCTCTCTCAACTGTGGCTGGTATTATCCATGCTGTGATGCTTTGTGTGGGTACAGGGGTTTGAACACAAGGGCAGCACTTCACTGAAGCAAACTGAGGCTGCTTGATGCAGAGGGGCATCACCCTCCCTCTCCCAGCCTTGACCACTCACCATCCCGTAGGTAGGTCAGTCACACCAGAGCTCCATTTCTTCACAGAATCCCAGAATGGTTTGGGTTGGAAAGGACTTTAAAGATCACCTGCTTCCAGTCCGCTGCCATGGGCCACCTTCTGCTAGACCAGTTTGCTTCAAACTTTGTCCAGCCTGGTTTTGGACAATTCCAGGGATGGGGCAGCCACAGCTTCTCTGGGCAACCTATGCCAGGGCCTCACCCTCAAGGGAAGAATTCTTTCCCAATATCCCAGGTAACCCTGCCCTCTGGAATGGAAGCCATTCTCCCTTGTACTGTCACTCCAGTTTTTGTCCAAAGTCCCTCTCCAGCTCTCTTGGAGCCCCTTTAGGGAGTGGAAGGGACTCTCCCGAGAGCCCTCTCTTCTCCAAGATGAGCACCCCCAGCTCTCTCAGCCTTCTCCCCCTTCTTCTCCCTCTCCCAGCTTCACAGCAGTCCCAACCCTGACATCACACTTCTCTTCTTCCTCCAGATTCCTCCAGTCTCCAGCCCAGGCTCTCATCCAACACTCCAGCTTGCTTTCCCTCCAACTGATGCTGGCCATGCTTCCTCCCTTGAGCAGAAATTCTGGTCCCACATAAACATCTGTCCTTAAGGCACTTCAAGGATCACAACCTCATCATCCAGCCCATATCATCCCCATTTGCATTAAAGTCAAACTGAGGACTCCAAATAACAAAAAAAATATGTTGAAAAGCTGGGATGTAAGAGACAGCAAAACCCTGCTGTGGTTATATACACAGAATAATGCAATTTCCCCCTCAGATTTGGCTTGAAAGATAGGGAGGTATAGAGACTTGGGACACTAATCCAAATGTGCTGAGGGGCTGGGAGCCATGGCCAGCCCACAGGTAGCTCCTGGGACTGCTGGGTGGTTCCTGGGATCCCTGGATGGTTCCTGGGACACATGGATGTTTTCTGGGACCTCTGGGTGGTTCGAGTGGTCCCTGAACGGCTCCTGGGACACCTGGATGGTTCCTGGAACCCGTTCTCCTCACCCTGACCTTGGGGTGCAGGATTTCACAATCTCTCTTTCCTCCAAACCCCCACCTGCTGTGTGGGGCTCGGGTGGGAGGTGGGATCATTGTGGGGGTGTCAGGGGGATCACTGGGGAATGTAGGGGGGATCACTGAGGGGTGTAGGGGCATCACTGGGGGGTGTAGGGGGAAGCAATAGGGGTGCACAGGGATGATCACTGAGGGATCTCAGGGGGATTACTGAAGGTTTCAGGAGGAATCACTGAGGGATCTCAGGGGGATCACTGGGGCACAGGTGGGATCACTGTGAAGGCACTTAGAGGGTATCAGTGGGGGTTTTGGGGGGGGATCACTGGATGTTTCAGGGGGATCAGTGAGGGTCTCTGGGGGATCACTGGAGGTTTCAGGAGGGATTACTGAGGGATCTCAGGGGGATCACTGAGGGTCTCTGGGGAATCACTGGCGGGGTGAAGAGGGATCACTGCTGCACAGGTGGGATCACAGTGGAGGCATTTAGGGGGGATCACTGGTGGTTTAGGGGGGGATCACTGGGGGTTTCGGGGGCATCACTGGAAGTTCGAGGGAGATCTCTGGAGTCTCAGCAGGAGCACAGTGCGGGTGCAGAGCACAGCCCCACGTCCCAGCCCTGACCGCTACCCCGCTCCAGGCTCCGCGAGGGCCGCGGCGGCGGCTCCGTGCGGGCCGTGAGGCGGAGCCAGGCCGAGCCCGCCCTGCTCCGTCACTGCCGGGCCCGCCATGGCGTCCGGGCCCGCGGGCCGCGCCGCTGAGGAGCCGCCGCCGCCGGAGCCGCCCGCCGAGCAGAAGCCGCCGCCGCTGCCGCCCGCGCAGGAGGAGTTCTCCTTCCTGCCGCTCGTCCACGACATCATCAAATGGTAACGGCGGGCACGGCCACCGCCGCCCCCCGCCCCGCCGGGAGCCGCGGCCCTGCCGCAGCCGCACCGCTCGGACGGTGCTGCCTCACACCGGAGCTCTCGGGCGCCTGCGTGAGGAGCGGGGCTAAGGGGGGCCCTCGCCGGTGATGTTCTTCCAGTCACAGCATCCGCGGGGATACCCTGGATAGGGAGTGAGGCAATGGGATGCCCCCTCTAGTGATGCTACCCGGCTCCCAGCATCGCTCTGGACAGGGAGCAGAGTTACGGGGTTTCCTCTAAGTTGTTTTTTTCATCCTTAGCATCCTCACAGTGCCTTGAACAGGGAGCTCAGCTGTTGGGAGAGCTCAAGTGATGCTCTCCCAGCCCTCACTTGCCCAGGATGCCCTGAAGAGGTAGCAGGGCAATGGTGTCACCCTTCTAGTGATGCTCTCCATCTTCCCAGCATCTCCTTTGCCCTTTTTATCTCAGCTGGAGTTCCTGGGAAGAGTGTTGGAGGGAGCTGGCACAGCCCCAAGCACATCTGCACTCTGAGTCCTACCTGGGTGGTGTCAGGGTCACCTGAGCAGTGCAGGTGCTCCCATGGCCCAGGTACACTGCCCCACCACTAACCCCAGAGCAGGAGCACTGTGTGTCTGCTGGGTTATTGCTCCAGAGAACTCTACTCTTTGGCTGATAACAGCCTCAGGAAGTACAGGCAGTGTGTCAGGAATGCAGCCCATTTCTGGGAAGTTGTAAAAAGGGGGATGGCTTCCTCGGTGGGACATACACTGTTCTCTTCCCAGCTCAAGCTAAGCACTGTACAGGTGAAAGGTGCTGGTACAAGAGTGCTGAGAACTGATGTATTTCTGGGCCAGGATAACCCCTCCAGAGAGGCTTATCTGAATTCCCAGAAAGGGGATGTCTCAGCCATGGAAATCCA
This sequence comes from Agelaius phoeniceus, assembly GCF_051311805.1. NCBI lineage: Eukaryota > Metazoa > Chordata > Aves > Passeriformes > Icteridae > Agelaius > Agelaius phoeniceus. The sequence continues at coordinate 2,678,080 of NC_135280.1, read as the reverse complement.
TCCAGGCAGGCTCTGTGCTCTCACCTGGGCAGGGTGAGGCAGTGGGCATAGGAAGCATGAATTGCTTTCTTCTGCCCTCTCCCTGTGCACTCATTGAGGAGCTGATTTGTGTCCTGCTGATGCTTCACTTGGAGCAAACATGTCTGAAAGGTGAGGGATGTTGATCCTTAATGGCTCTGCAGCCCAAGCAGCCCAGTCCATTGTCCATGCAATGAATACCTTGGACACACCAGTCCAGAATGGGCATAAGAACACAAACACTGTAATTTTGCTCAGTTTCTCCACTGTGCTAGCTGTAGGCCATCTGGTTCTCCCCGACCTTGATTCTCTCTGATCTGTGCAGACCACAGAGTGAGGCTAAATCCCCTGCCAGGTGTGTGCCTGTACATCACCAGAGTGGGCCATAGCCACGGGCTGAGACCTCCCAGGCTGTGATGTGTCACTGATCAGGCTGTAGTGACTCAGAGATGACAGTCCCAGGGATATCTTGTGCCCTGTCCCACCGAGCCACCCACTCCTGCTGCCCAGCTGCCTCCCTTGGCTTGGTGTGTGGCATTTCCTGGGCGACTGTGGCAGAAAAGTGACACCAGGGTGGCCAGCGGTGGGATGCTGTGCCTCCTGTCCCTGACAGATGGCAAACGGGCTGTCCTCTACCTCTGCCTCGAGTAGCAGAGCCCAGCCCTGCTGTTCTGACACTGACTCAGCTGTGAGGACACATCTCCAAGGTGACTCTGTGCTCCGGAGCGAGGATGTATCGCCTACATTTGCTGACATTCAAGGATGGGTGCTGTTTCCTGTTGTTTGGGTCTGGAGAAAGTTTTTCTAAACAGAGTCTGCTGGTGTTTTCAGCCTTGCACAGTCAATGGCATCACTGCTGAGGTCCCTCTGTGTGGCTCTACCAATGGTGGGTTGTGCTGGTGTGGTGAAGGGCACTGTGCCTTAGGGCAGGTTTTGTGCCCACTGTATCAGCGCAGGCTGAGGTTGGATGCTGTGTTGAATCCTGTGTTAGTGCAGGCAGCTGCAGGCTCTTCCCACACCTTCTCACTCCTACCTCTCCATGAATTGCTTTGGTGGCTTGAAAACTATCCATCAGGAAGAAAAAACCCCACCAACCCTGAAATATTTACCCTTTGCATCAACCAGGCAACAGGCAGCTGTCAGTTCTCTTTGAGTGGGGAAGGAGATGGGATGTGGGGAGGACGCCCCTGTCAAAGCCAGCCTGCAGCTGTGGTGGATGAAAGGCAGTGTCACCCCATCCTTCCCCAGATGTGCCATGGGGTTGGTTGTGTGTCTGTTTCTGTATTTTTCCACTGCCAACCTGGCCCTGAGTGCCTGCATAATGGGGAGACATTATAGTACCAGCTGCAGTTTTATTTAGAAGGGAATAATGAATATTTTGTTCCAACAGGCTTTTGAAACAAGCGGCTGCCATCTGCTTAAAAGTTTTGCTCTCAGCCATGTCACGATTCCCCAAAGTTATAATCGAGCACCTCTCTGCCCTGGTCATGCCAAGCAGATTTATTTTTAGGTCTGGCTATTGAACAGGCTCCCAGTTTTTCAAAGACCATTAGAATCCTGCTCTCCCTGTTAACAGGCAGCCTGGAAGCGGGGACTTGCTTTTGCCTGGAATCAGTAAAACTTCTTGCTGGTGCTAACAAAGCTGAGTCAGATACTAATGAGGGTTCAAGGGCAGACACTGCCTCAGACAACACTGAGCCTTGAAAAGCACAGAGCTGGCTGCAGAGCCAATTCTGCTGCTCTTAAAAAAACACCCCAAACCAACCCAAAAAAACCCCCGCTGCTTCTCTTTTATTAAGTAATAATCCCCAGAGACTCATTTTAAAGCTCCCAAGTACCATTTTCTCTGCCTTTGGACACTCTCTGACACTTTGGGGAACAGTTTCTGTTTTCTGCTGTCGAGCTGTTTGGCTGCATTGATTTTTTTTGTATTATAGCAGCAACAGGTCACGGGTGAGACTGAGATCTTTTTTTCCAGGTGACTACACACAACACATATGCAATCTTACCTTCCCCAAAGAGAGGTACAGGAGTTCAGAGGGAGAATTTAGCTTGCTCCAGGGTGATGTTTGAAAGCTGCAGAGCAGCTCCTAACCTGATTAATGCATCCTGAGGTGACTGGATTGTGTGCTGGAAATTTGCAGGATACCAGGTTGCCCCATAGCTACCCAGTCTATATCCATATGTGTCATTTTATTGGGATAGGTGAATCAGGAGTGTGTACCTAGATACCAAGAGCAATTTTCCCAGTGAATTCCAGTTTAAACCTTGGTTGCATTGGAAATTACAGCGTTTTCAATAGGAGAATTCTCAGTGTCTTGATTTTCTCTCCTCTACAGCATGGACAAGGACAGCCAGGATGTTCACCAGGTACTGAATGAGCTCAAGAACAAGTTCCAGGAGATGAGGAAGCTGATCAGCTCCATGCCTGGCATCGGGGTGAGCCCAGAGCAGCAGCAGCAGCAGCTGCAGAACCTGCGGGAGCAGGTCCGCACCAAGAACGAGCTGCTGCAGAAGTACAAGAGCCTTTGCATGTTTGAAATCCCCAAGGAGTAGGAAAGACACAGCTCCACTCTCTGGGTCTGAGATCCCTCCTGTCCAGGCTGAACAGGGTGGCAGAAGTTGACATTTCTTTCTTTAGGTTTTGTGGTTGCAGGGCGCTGTGCCTGTGTGCACCATGGGTGTGTGACACTGGGCCAGGACACTGTGTGCTCTCCTGAGAGGGTAGCAGCAGCACGTTCCCTTGATCAGCTGCAGGACTGTGCACTTATATATCCCATCTCCTGTTTTCTCTCAGGGTGAGGTTCTTCTTTTTTACATTCAAACAAGCAGGAGACATTTTGCTTTCTCCTCACTAAGGGTCAAAGTACCTGCTGGTGAAAAAGGGGGCATTTCTGCAATTTTTTTTTTTTTACTTAAAAATGGCCAAACATCAAAAGGGAACATAAGAAGGAAGCATGAACTGGTTGGCCCTGCTCCTGGAAAGAGTCTCTGTACACTTTCCATTCCCTGTGTGTTGGAAGAGGAATGATTACTTCAGTTACTTCTGTATTTCTCTTTTTAAACAATTGGTGGTTGTGTCTGAGACGAGTCAAATAAAGATTTGTAAGTTCCAAACTGCCCCTCTTGTGTGTTCACTGAGTGGATGTGGGTGGAGCAGGGGCAGGATGTTGGCAGCACATGGGATCCTGAGCCCAGCTCCAAAATCTTTCCCTCTTAAAACAGAGGAAGGGCAAGAATCAAAACAAAGGGCATAAATGATAAAAGCTTTTAGTTATTCCATATAAAGTCAGGCTCAATAGGACAGGTAAGTTCCACATCCAGGGGCTTCCCACAACCACAAACATTTGAGCAGCTGGAACAGGTCATTCTGCTCAGTGGGATGTTTGCAACTCACCTGTAGCTCAGAGATTTACTCTGTCCCCACTGAGAAACTGTACTAGTACTTTCTTTGGGAAGGTGCCAGTGTGTAAACTCTGAGTAAAGCAGAACACCGAGATAAACAAAGCACAATGTACACATTTTTTTATTACCGAAATTGCCTTTCCACCAGCCATTGCCTGTCTCAGCTCAATAAATTCCTGTGTCTCATGCCTGGACGATGTTTTCCATTCTTTTGCCAGTTGCTGTTCCTGTGAAATCAGGCATAGGCAGAGCTGGAAGAAACAACTTGTTGCCAAAGAAATGTCTGGCACTTAGCTCAGGAGCAAGTTAACTCTGTAAACTTGAATCCAAGTTTCAAGTGAAACTGAGAAGGTTTGCTTTGCAGCCTCACTCCCCCACCGTTGTTTTGTGGCTTCAGTATGATTTTTTTTTAGCCATTAATATGTACTAAACACAAATTTGTGCTGCTGCATGAGGGGGAAGCGGAGGTTGAAAATGAGCTTTCTTTGAAGAGCGCTCCCGTTTCACTTCTAGCAATGATTACTGCAACTTGTTATTGGGAAGAGATTAAAAACCATCAGATGTAAAGGTGACCTTTCGAGCAAAGTACTTCCTTTACTCATATTGCAGAGTAAAAACAATATCCCAGCTGGGGTGCCAATGAATCAGTCTGTGTTGACATCATTAAAGTGCGCTTAGTTAATCGGCAAAGAGCATGAAACACAATCAGCTCTTTGGAAGGGAGTGATGTCAGTCTGCTGGGTGACTGCAGGCAGTGACATGCCCTGCCCGCCGTGTCATGGGGCTGCCAGCACCGTCACTCTCAGCGTAGTGCAGTGAGGAAAGAGTGCTGGCTCAGTGACCCCTTGCAGCGAGCAGCTCCTGCCCGGCCCCTCCTTACCCTGTGTGGCAAAACCCAGAGGCTTGCAGAGGCGGGAACCTTTGCTCTGGGAGTCGGGGAAAATGGGGCAATGCAGGGCTGGAGTGACAGGCTGCTTTTGTCACCTCGGAGCTCAGGCCTTCTCTTGATCAGGCTTTGCTATGGGATAGGGCAAGGAAGCAAAGGCAAACCCACAGGGGTAATTTTTAAAAAGATTTTATTAATTTGTAGAAAAAATAAAACATCAAGTTTCACCCACGGTAGAAACACTTGAAGATTTTTTTTTTGTTCATGTCAATGACAAACAATACCTACATAAAGTGCCTATTATTTTATTTTGTAAAACCCTTCCTACACCCCCCCCCCCCAAATCTTGCAAATCAAACAAGACAAATGTAAACAAGAGTCAGTTTTTTGGTCCATCGGGGCTGTAACTCTGCAATGTCTTTGCAACAGCTAAGGAGTGTCTTCTGCATGTGTTTTGCAGACACAGATGAACACACAACACAGAGCCAGAGTCCGTGCACAGCTTCTCAAGTTGGAAAAAAAAAAAAAAAATCAAGAACCAACCCCAAAGCCCCAGGCAGACGCTGACCAGGCCCCTGCCCTCCCTCGTGAAGGCAGTGCCTGAGGCTGGGTGGTTTGGGAGGGAAAGAAACACCAAGGTCTGTGCCCTCCACACTCACCCTCCCACCTGGCTGCCCAGCAGCTCACCCTTTCCCTGTCTCTTTGCCCAGAGGAGGAGGCTGTTCCCAGTGACATCCCCTCCTGCCCTCCAAAGCCTCCCCCTTCGCATCCCTCGCTCCCAAAATCTCCGGGGAGGGAGATGGTGAAAGAGGGAGGAGGGAGGCTGGGGGAGAGGCGACGCCCGCTCTGCCCGGCCGGGCACCTGCCCAAAGTCAATTCGGAAACGAGCATCTTTCCCCCCTCCTTTCCTCCTTTCCTTCCTTCCTTCTTCCCCGCGGCGAGCGGGGGCTCCTAGCTGATCACGCAGCGATCCTTCTCCTTGCCGTGCCCGCCGCCGATGGCTTTCTCCCGGATGTACATGAGGTCGCTGTGCACGCTGGGCCGCCGGGCGAAGGGGGCCACGATGCCGTACGCCTCCTCCGTGCCGCCCCGGCCGCCCTCCTTCAGCAGCTTTTTGCCTTTCAGCGCCTTCTTGTGCAGGATGTCGCAGTACTGGACCGAGACCTTGCGGTGCAGGTCGGGGCTCATCTCGCTGGGCAGCTTGGCCATGGCGAAGAGCGCCTGGAACATCTGGTCCAGGCTGCTGTTCCTCTTGGCCGAGATCTCGAAGTAGGCACATTTTTTGGGGTCCCCTCCCACCAGCTGCTCGATCTCCCGGGGCTGCACCTCCCGGTAAAAGTCCCGGTCGCCCTTGTTGCCGCAGATGACCAGGGGCACCTCGATGTTCTCCTTGGTTTTGTTCTTCAGGCACGACTTGGTCTCCAGGATTTGCTGCTTCAGGCGCTGCACCTCCTCAAAGGAGTCTCGGTTGTCCAGGCTGAACACAAGGATGAAAACGTCTCCTGAGGACAAAGAGGGAAGGTGAGATGGTTGCAGGGATGGGGATGAAGAGAGACCCACTCCTGAGCCAAATACAGGCTTGGAGAGAGAAGGACCAGGCAGCACCAAGACGAGCTGCCCAACCACTTGAACACTCAAAATTGCACCTCCCTCCTCCCAGGACTGCAAAACCATCCCCAAACTGAGCAGAAATCTGGCACAGGGACCTCCTGACAAGTACCTGTGAGGATGGAGAGGCGACGCATGGCTGGGAAGGGGTGGTTGCCCGAGGTGTCCAGGATGTCGAGCTGGTACACCTCACCACGGATGCTGTAGAACTTGCGGTGGAAGTCCTCGATGGTGGGCGTGTACTGCTCCTCGAAGCGGCCGGTGAGGAAGCGTGAGACGATGGCCGTCTTGCCCACCTTGGAGGAGCCCAGGATGACCATGCGGTAGCAGTTCTTGGCGGGGATGCTCAGCTCGGCCTCGCTGGGACACATCTTCTTGATCATCGCTGCCAGTTTCATTGACGCCGGCAAAAGCGCAGCTTGCGCCGAGAAGGAGAAGAGGAGAAGGAGGAAGGCGCTGCCTGCCCGGCTGCTCAGCCCCTCTTCCCTCTCAGGAAGGGTCGGTGTGAGCTCGGCACGGCGGCCGCCGCGTTATATGGAGCCGGCAGCGACCGCCCCTCGGCGCGTCACGGCCCGGGGCGGCGGCGGCTGAGTCAGCGCCCGGCTCCGCGCCCGGCCCGGCCCGCGCCCCCCGCCGGGCTCCGGGCTGCGCGCTCCGCTCCCGTTCGCAGCCCCGTTCGCGCTGCCGGGGCTCGCTTGCCTGGTCCCGTTCACAGCCCGGCTGGGGCTCCGGGTGCTTGGCAGCCCCGTCCCGTCCGCAGCCCCGTTCGCGCTCCCGCTGCTGCGCAGTCCGGTCCCGTTCCCATCCCGGTTCGCACTCCCGGGGGTGCACTGACAGATCCCGTCCCCATCCCGGTTTGCGCTCCCGGAGATTTACAGCCCGGTTCCGTTCCCATCCCGGTTCGCACTCCCGGAGTGCACTGACAGATCCCGTCCCCATCGCGGTTTGCGCTCTCGGGGATTTACAGCCCGGTCCCGTTCCTATCCCGGTTCCCACTCCCGGGGGTGCACTGACAGATCCCGTCCCCATCCCGGTTTGTGCTCCCGCGGATTTACAGCCCGGTCCCGTTCGAAGCGCGGTTGGAACTCTGGTTCTTCGAACTCCCGCTCGCACTCCCGATCCCTTTCACAGTCCCGTTTGCAAAAAGATCTCTTAGAATCTCAGTACGGGGTCCCTGTGCTTTGTACCCGTCCCGTTCTCAGCCCGGTGCGGTCTCCCCGCAGCCGGCCCGCGGTTCCCGGGGCCCGGGGAGTGGGGTGACCCCGAACTTCAGGAACCGGGGGCGGGGGGTGCAGAGGGTCCCACGCCACTCCCTGCCGTGATTTTGCTCCGGTTTACATTTGCCCGGTGCAAATGCCCGAAAAACGGGAGAAAAGACCCCTTTCGGTGCGAGCTCCGACGCCCGGGGCTGGGAGCAGAGAGAAGTCTCGGTCAAGTCTCGGTCCCAGCGGGGGCTGCGGCGCGGGCTGGGGTTGCGCGGTGACACCTTGGCGGAGGCTCTGAGGACGGCGGCTTCCCTTGACCCCGGCCTCGACCCTCATTCAGGTCCCGGTTCCTGTCCCGATCCCGGTCCCAATCCTGGTCCCGATCCCGGTCCTGGTCCCGGCGCCGGGCGCCGAGCGGTGCCGCTGCAGCGCCGGTTCTGCCCGCTAGGGGACAGGCGAGAGTCCGGCCGGCGGCAGCGCGGGCAGGGCCGGGAACGGGAACGGGGATGGGAACGGGAATGGGGATGGGAATGGGAACGGGAATGGAAATGGGAATGGGAAATGGAAATGGGAAATGGGAACGGGAATGGGAATGGGAATGGGAAATGGGAACGGGAATGGGAATGGGAATGGGAATGGGAATGGGAATGGGAATGGGAATAGGAATGGGAATGGGAATGGGAATGGGAGCAGTGCTGTACTGGGGGAACTGGGAATGGTCAGCCTGGGGAATAGAAGGTTCCAGGGAACCTTAAAATCCCTTCCAGTGCCTAAAGGTGCTCCCAGAGAGACGGAGAGGGACTTTGGACAAGGGATGGAGGGACAGGACAAGGACAAGGGGGAATGGCTTCATGCTGACAGATGGCAGAATTAAATGGGATATTGGGAAGATATCATTCCCTCTGAGGGTGGTGAGGCACTGGAATAGGTTGCCAAGAGTGGCTGCACCCATTGCTGGAAGTGCCCAAGGCCAGGTAGGACAGGACTTGGAGCAATCTTGCTTAGCAGAAGGTGCCCTTGCCCATGGCAGGGGGTGGTACAAGATGAGCTCTAAGGTCCCTTCCAACCCAGCCTGTTCTATGATAAAAATAAAATAATAATTTTAAAATATATATTCAAAAAACCCAACTTACAAAAAAAATATAAAATCTTAGTAAAAGGTGATGCTTTGATAAGGTTCAGAGCAGCAGAAGCCTCACCTTTAACACAGAGAGGGACCTCAGGGACAGCCAGAACACACAGACTGGGGCAGAGCAGTGCCTTTCATCAGCACCACTTGGGAAATGGATGGTGCTGAGCTTCTCATCTCCCCTGAGCGTGGTGTCACCCTTGGATATTAATTTAAACACCCTCAGAAGGCTTACAGAGGGATTGTGGTTGTCTGTGGCTGTCTGGAAGGGAGCAGCAGCTCAAACAGCCCTGGACAGCCCCTGATGTCCCTGCCTGCAGGGAAACATCCTGCCCAGAGGCACAAGGACACTTGGAGGGGAGAAAGTGGGACAGTTTCCTGTGTTTATCCATCTGTGTGTGAGACAGCCAAGAAGTTTAATAGCCGAACACAAAGCCCAAGTGTATCACCCCAAATAACAAAAAGATCATTTAATTGAAGCAGTTGATGGAAAACAACAGGGGGAATAGGAAGTGGCAACCTCTGGAGGACAGACAAATCGAATCTCTCGATCAGCATTTATTGCTGGCCGTACAACTATTAATAGAGTCAGGAACAGGTAAAAATAGCCTGCTTGAAACCTGCTCCTGGCTGACAGGAAAAAAAAAAAAATCCATTTGCTCCTTCTGAACAGTTCTTTGGTCAGAGCATGCCATGAGACAGATGTGCCCTGGGATCCTGTGGGCTTGGTGGAGTGGGGCCAGAGCCAGGGAGCCCCTGACAGCAAGGACAGGGTGCCAGGGGCCTGGGGTGGGTGGAGAGGAGCTGCTGGTGCTGGGAGCTCTCAGAGAAGAGGCCGTGGGCACTGCCTGTGCCCTCCCCGAGCCCAGCTCCCCATGGAGTCACGCAGAGCCCGAGCAGGGAGCATTACACAGCATTAGCTGAGTCCTCCCAGGCTCATCCACAAACTCATCTCCTGTAGGAGCAAAGCCCATTTGCTGGGAGCCGCTGCCAGTGATTGATGATAAAGGATCCACTCGCTGCAAGGCAAAGCCTTCCCACAGTTATGACTCTTTTACAAATCACCACCTATTTCTGACCTGACTGCAAATAGCCCAAGGCTTAAAGCAGAGGCAGCTAAAAGGGCATTTCCCCCACGGCTGCCAGAGTTCGTCCCTGCTATTTGTGGGATGCTTTGCTCCCTGCCTGGTTTTGGAGGATAGAATCCCTTTCATGCAGCAGCTCAGCACAGCCAGAGCCACAGGCAGGATGCTCTGCACGAACCCCAGCGACACCTTTAACAGAATCACCTCCAGCACAGATCAATCCTTGTTCTCTTGCTACTTCCCTCCCTATTTTCACCCTCCTCGGTTTACCAGCCACCTGCCAACCAGCAAAACCCACCCTGTGTCCGTGAGCAAGTGGCTGAGGGAAGGAAATTCCACGAAAGTCACACAAACATCCCGGCGACAGAACACGAGGCTCCCCAGGGCCTGCCTTGGACGAGCTGTGCAGCAGCAAAACAGAGCTCACAGCAGCAGCACCACGGCAGAAATGTGGGAAGCAAAATGTTCCAGGAAGCAGGAGCGGCACCGGGGTGCCCGGCACAGGCACAGGCGAGCACAGGATACTCGGAACAGGACAATTACATCAGAACATGAGCTCGGTTTCTGAGTGTGCTGAGGAGCTGGGAAGGATCATCCCCCCGGGGCCGGGCTGGCCTGGGTCCTGAGCAGTGCAACAGGACTGGGAGAGCCATTTGTGTCCTTCCCACCTGGCATGGGCACGGAGAGGGGCACATCCCTCCTGAGCTGCTGAGCAGACGCTTCACACCCCACCAAGGGCTCATCCCCACTGCAGCAGCAAACGGCATTCCCAGCCTCTGGAGCAGCCACGCACATGGAGCCAAGCCCAGCTCTCCTGGCTCCCCAGTTCCTGCTTTTCTCCCCCAGGACTCTCCTTTGGACAGGGCCCCTCTCCCTGGGGCTGTGCAGCAAGCTGGAGTCCAGCTCCTTACCCTGCTCCCAAAGAACCAGCGTGGGCTGTGCATTCCCAGCAGCTGCTGGTGAACACCAGGGACTTGTGGGGCCCCAAATCCTGCTCTGGCTGCTCCTCTGGGGTGGGAGAAGGAGTGAATGGCCAGAGGAAGAGGGGAGCAGCTGGGGAGGGGAGGGAAGGGAGGCTTTAGCCATAGTTCTTGCTTGTCCCCCTGAGGAAAAGCATCTGATTAAATCAAGATGCAGAATCCAGGGTTGCTATTCATCCCCTATATTATTAGCTTGTCTCATTTTATTAAATCTCTTTAAGGCTTTTCAGAAGAAGCACGTAATTCCCAAAATATAATTTTTCCCAGATGAGATATGATGCAGAAGCTGCTCCTTCTCTGGGGAATGGGGGGTGGCTTTATTTGCTTCCCTCCCCCACCCCCTGCTTCTTCAGCAACACTTTTCATGTCTCTTGATTCCTTTTAGCACTTGGGATTTGATTAACAGAGAATCTGAAAGCCTGGGATGTCTCAAATCCCCAGTTCCTGGAGTTACCCAGGCAAGGAGTGGCAAGAGGTCCCTTGAGACACCATCCCTGTGCTCAGCACGGTGCAGCTCCGAGCCAGGAGCACCTGGAAATCCCCTGCTCCCAGTTTCCACTTCCTTTCATCCCATCCTCTTGCCCACAGGTCATGCAACGTCCTGCCAGCATGAACAAAGGTGGCTCCATGTCCTGGACGTGTCCCCAAACTCCAGCACCTTCTGCTCCCTCCTAAAGAGCAGAGTTTCCTTCAGCTCCTCTGGGATTAGGGAGAAATTGTCACCTGTAACCAGAGACAGGCACCAGCTGGGCTTGGGATACAAGGCACAGGGGAGAGGGGGGCTTGGTGACCCAGTGGAGGCCTTGCTGTGGGTTTCAGGAAGGTTCCCATGGAATGGAGATGGTTGGCAGGGCTGGCAGGACGGGACGAGAGCCCAGGAGGAGGCAGGAGCTGGGTGGGCAGGAGCTGGCTGAGGAAGGGGCAGCAGGGCTGGGGGCTCAGAGCCTGGAGATGTTTCCTGTCAGGCCCCACATCAGCTCCTGAGGGATGGAGGGGCTGGGATTTGGGGAGTTGAGCAGGACAAAGGCTGAGCCCGCGGCCAAATCCAGGACCCTCGAGGCTCCCTCGAGGCAGAGCCTGGCCCTGACATCTTGCCAGGACTCTGGGGGCTCTGAGCCCTCCTGCAGCCCTGGCTGGGAAAGGAACTGTGCTCCGTAAACAGCTCCTCCCCTCGAAAATGCAGCATGGAAAAAGCAGCACATTCCTGCCATTCTTCTCCTTTGAAACGGGATCCAAGGAGGATCCGGCTCACCGGGCTGTCTGGGGCGGCTTTTGAGAGTGAAAATTAAAGAAAACAGCCCTGGTAACTTGTCCTCTGCCTCATGGCAGGAGCTCTGTGCGTAAGGGCCCCCGGAGTGAGGGTGGAAATGGGCTGGGCTGGGCTGGATGGAGCCTGGGGCAGGGGACAGTGCCCATGGGGCTCTGCTGCTGCTGCTGCTGCTCTCCAGCGCCGGGGGAGATTGCAAATCTCTCCCTGGACACCAGTGACACCTGCATCCCACACCCCTGAGCATGGAGCTGCCAGCAGAGCCCCAGCAGCTCAGCCCTGGGGTGCCCATCCTGCCCATGGCATTTCTTTGGGCTCCAGCACTGGGGTTTCCCACATGGGAACAGTTTCCCACCAGGGCGTTCTACCCATTGCTTTGCGAGCAATTAAAATCCAAATTGTTTTCCCTACACAGCAGGGCTAGAACAGGCTGGTTTATTCCCCAAAGAATAAATGATGCAAAGATAAATTCTACCGTGTCCCCTTTATTGGGGATCCCTTAATCCACTTTCTCTGGATTAAGGGATCCCCAATAATGCAGTGCCCAAACTGCCCCCAAACCTCAAAGATCATCTTTGCTTTTACATCAAATCCCAACCACTGGCAAAAAAGCCAAGGCTCTGCCTCAGTGCTGGGATGGGTTTGGGAGCCCTCAGCAGAGCCCTGAGCCCCTCATTCCCTGCCACCTTCCCAAGCAGCCAAGGTGCAGACTCAGCAAGCGGGAGCAGGGTGGGAATGGAGAATTCTCGGTGCTGCCAGCGCCACACGTGCCGCCCTGATTGCAGCACGTGTTTATTCTGTGTGTGTTTGTCACCGTGTTTATTCTGTATAGTGTGTTTGCCACGTAAGGGCTGATGGCTGTCCCTGCCCTGGGGCAGGGCAGAGCAGCTTCCCTGGGCAGAGGAAACACGGGGTAACAGGCAGGCACAAAGGAGAGAATGGCCTTGGGAATGTGTCCCTGTGAGATCTGGGAATGTGTCCCTGTGAGATTTGGGAATGTGTCCCTGTGAGCCTTTGGGAATGTGTCCCTGTGAGATTTGGGAATGTGTCCCTGTGAGCCTCTGGGAATGTGTCCCTGTGAGATTTGGGAATGTGTCCCTGTGTCCCTGCTCCTGGATGTCACCACCACCATCAGGGAAAGCACTGCAGGATGCAGCCTGCACCTTCCAAAATGTTCCTGGATGAAGCATCCTGTGGATGAGCTGGTCCTGCATCCCCATTGCTGGGGTGTTTATGGTAGGGATGATCCTCTCATCCCAAGGAATTGCCAGGTGCGCTCCCATGGAAGGGAGATGTGTGTGTGGGAGCCATGGAAACAACCATGCAGAGAAAACCTCCATGAGGGTGGGCACAGAGGTTGTCTGGTGGGATGGGGGGGGCTGAGGCAGCACAGAGCAGTGACCTGGGTGACCCAGCTCTCCCTGCCAGGTTGGAGTTGAGATTTAACTAATTTCTCTTTTCCTGGTGTTTGCTCTGGAGAAATATCCCAAACTTCAAAGGAAGTGTTATCTGTGGCATCAGCACACGGCATCACGTGAAGCGATGCCCAAGGCTGCAAACAACCTCCCTGCCAAGCTCCAGAGGGCCCAGAATGCCCCATCCTGGATTCTGAAGGCATGAAAATGGCCCCATGACCCCATTTCCAGGGACCCCATTTGGTCCTTGATGTCTCTGCAGGGCTGGGGCTGCATCCAGCTGCTCCTGGGGGTCCCACAGGGCAGGTCTGTCCTTTGGAAGCAGCAGGACTCACCTTCTGGCCCTGGCCAAGAGATCCACCCCTGCATCCGTGCAGGATGTGTCCCAGCTGCAGCCAGGGAGAGGGGAGAGAGCTGTGACACCACTTTGTGCTCAGCCTGAAGGTTTCACCCCCTCCCTGTGCAATTCTTGGAAATATTGGGCAATTGGAGAGGAATCACTTTTTTTTTTTTTACTTATAACCAAGGGGAGTCCTGTAATTCCTTGTTGTTAAATACCATAAAACAACATAAATTATGGTGTCTCTGTGCTTCCCCCCCTGCAGCCCTGGGGAGCAGCACAGCAACACCTGGGACTGGTCCTGGCCCCTGCCCCAGGGAGAAAGGTGGGCTCAGACCCCACGAGATGGGCTGGAACATCAACTTCCAGCTCCTCACCTTCAGGGAACAGAGCAGGTGCCTCTAAAATATCAAACTCCAACTTTATGGCAGCCAGAACCAGCTGAGTGAAGGAAGAGACCTTTAATCCGTGCTGGCTGCTGTGGGAAGAGCTGCTAAAACCAGGGATGTGTCTGGCACAGCCCCCCAGAACCCCCTGTGCTGGAAATGGCAGATCAAGGGGGAAGGAGCCTGTGAGGCCATCCCAGCACCAAATCCTGAGCTCATGGGGTGCTGTGGGCATGGCATGGAAGCAGCTCCACCACTGGGGTTCATGGCAACAGACACACGATTTAGGAGGCTGATATTGGCTGGGGAGGGGAATGGTACCACTGGGGTCCCTTCTGGCCTTGCAGAAGGGACTGGGAAAGGCACACATGGTCCCCAGACTGGGAATGAGACAGCACAAATGCAGCCCTCGCTGTGTTCTCATTAGGAATAATTCTTCCCGTATGAGCACGTGCTTCTTCAGTAAATACTGATTTCACTTATCAACAAATCCAAGTTTATTGACATCAGAGACTTTGAGCCAGGACTGGCAACTCTGACATAAATTGTCTGAATAATGCAATGTATCCTCTCCTCGATGGTTGCTATGGGTACTGGGCCGGTTTAGCCTCCCTCTATAAACATTAGCTGTGAAGGGAATGTGGAAACTTATCTAAAAATAAAATACTATGCCCAAATCTTTGAGAGGAAGGTGGTTGAGATGGCAATAAAAAAAATAAATCTCTGTGTAATGGTTCTGAAGTGATGAAACACAAACACAGCATTTGTGAGCCCTTCCGGAGGAAATGGAGGCCGGACTGAAAAGAGACCAACACTTTTAATTCTGCTGAGCAATGCCTGCAGGGTGAGTTAATTACAACGTGTAAAAGCAAAAGGAAATGGAACCGTTTCATGGAGGTGACACTGAGAAGAGGGAGGACCCTCTGAGGAGGGGACAGTGGTGCTGAGATGTGGTGCCACCTTCCAGTGCCCCCACAGGAGCCAGCAGCAGCACAGCTCCCTTCTCCAGCACCTGCTCCTTTGGTCATTGACAGCTTATTTCTCAAACTGTTCTGGGAATCTGTGAAAACAGAGCCTGGGGCTGGAGCATCACCTCTGGAAGCTTTCTGTTCAAGGCAGGATTCAGCACTGGATCACAGTTTTGGGACAGGCTGGTGGCAGGAGCAGAGGGGCACATCTGTACCTGGCTGCTGCACGGTGGGGAAGGCAGAAACAAACCTTTGCTTCTCTTCCCCTGCAAGACCGTGGCAAACAGCTGGAAGGCACTGGGTGGTGGGACAGGCAGCAGGACCCAGGGAAAAGGAGGGGCTGGGGCATCACCATGGCCTGGGTGGGGGATCTGTGAAGTGCAGACAGGGATTGACTCTTCCCCTGGGTCCTCTCCATGCTGGGGCTTCCCCACAGGACAGCTGCCATCCCTGCGTGTCCCTGGGCTGTGCTTTAGGTCATACATTCACATTCCTGTGCTTTTCAGTCACTTTTCTCAGAGCCTTTGCAATAGTGTGGAGATGCTGCAGGGCTCTGCACGGGTGGGAAACTGCAGCTCTGGATGGGGAGGCTCCTTTCCCAAAAAAGAAGGGGTTGTTTTTTGGGTTTGCAGCAGGTTTTGATGTTGTTGAGCTCACAACAGTTTCCTCTGTTCCTTCCCCATCTGTGTTTGAATCCTCAGGGGCTCCTGAGCTCTCTCCATTGCTGGACCTGAGCTTTGTCTGCTTCTCGTGGCTCTGAGGCTGCACCTTCCGATGATCTTCAGGACCAGCTGGAGCTGGTGCTTCCATTTGCTCACAGCTCACTCATGAAAGGCCCCTGGTGTTTCCATCATTACCCTGCTTTCCCTCCAGTCCAAAGGGAATTCCTTTTCGCCTGCAGGTCTCCAGTAATCGGTGTGGGAGAAGAGGTGGGGAGGTCCCACCCTGTGGAGCTCCTGGGAGGGCATCAGGAGCTGCAGAGACCTGGACAGAGCCCTGGGGACAGGGACCTCCATCTCCCATGGCTGTGGCAAGGAGCTGCCACCACGCTCAGGCTGTTCCTCTGGTCACTTCCAGTGCTGCAGGGAGCTCAGTCGGCTCATTAAGGGTTGCTGGGTTAATTAGTAGGATACATCTCAGTAGGAAAATGGGCAAATCAGACAGTGTGGGGACCAGAGAGGCACGGGTACCCCAGAGAGTGCCCTGCAAAAGACAAAGGGACAAGAGTCCATTGGGGACCTCAGTGGTGCCACAGCAGCTCTGTCACAGCAGCACAGTGCTGCCAAAACTTCAGCAGTGCCCTGGGATTGTCCCAGCTCCCCAAAACCCAGCAGGCAAATGCACTGAGGGCTCCAAGGTGGCAATGAACCCCCAGGAAAGGAGCCTGGCCAGGAGCTTGTGCTGTTGGAGAAGCTTCTGCCCCCCCAAACAAGCCTGGGCTCAGGTTTTAGGGTGAGCCCACTGGCAGAAATGTCCCAGGCTCAGGCAAGGAGCATCTGGAGCAGGGAGCTCTGATTTCCCTGAGGGATGAGCAGGCACACATGCCCTCTCACACCATCCCTGCCACTCTCTGGAGCACCTGCCATGGCCAATAGTTGTATTTTTCTGCCTGATTCAGATTAAGCCTGGAGCCTCAAAGCTTCCCAGCAATTTTCCCTCGCACTGATTCTCAAGTGTATAATCAAAACAATTTGGGGGCTGCTGGTCGGGTGCCAGGAGGCGGACACGACTGCTGCTGTGAAAAACCTCCCTGCCTGGGATCCTGCACAGCCTTGAAGCTCAAATGCTTTGAGGAGTGTGGGAAGGGCTCTGGAGGAGCCAGGGAAGGCAGGGCTGGGCTGGGGGGTTCGTTGGTTGGGGGGTTCAGCAAAGCAGCCCCTGAAATGCTCCCCTCAGCAAACGTACCTGGGGCTACTTGCTCTTCACTCCCTTCTGCTTCCTCCGATAGATTTCCTCTGTGAAAGGCCTGGAGTTGGCAGGATGGGAATTTGGGGAGAGAGGGGGGCAGAGACAGAAGAGAGGGGCAAGAGAATGGAGGAAGAATTAAAATCAAGGCTATTGAGTGCTCACCTTTGGGCCTACAAAATTTGTCCTTCACGGGTTGGCACAGCCTGACTATTCCTGAGCCGTGGCAATCCTGGTTTCAGCCTCTCTGGATTGAGGAGCAGCTACAGGAACCATCCCTGTGCCAAGCAGGACAGGGCTCAGCACACACCCAGACTGCCCCTCGTGCAGACCATGGCTCTCTGCATCTCCTCCTCCCTTGCAAATACAAAAGACCTTTCACTGCTGAAGCACAACTGCTGCTTCTGGGAGTTATTTTGTGCTGCTCCATCCTGTGCTGCTGGCTGGGCTATTGTGGTGCAAAACAGCAGAGAAGCCCATCCAAGGAACTACAAAATGCAAGGGCTTCTTGGAGGGGCTCTTGTGAGGACACAATGAATCCTCTCACTGCCTTCCTTATTGTTCTTCTATAGACAGAATCAGGCACCCAAAAGGAAAAAAAAGGCCTCATTTTGATAAAAATAAAAAAAACCACACAAATGTTCCTAGAACTCAGCAAATAGCTTCAGAGTGGAATCTGCCCATTATCAAAACAATTGAAAAAAAAAATTCCTCTATTTTCCTTCTTCCCCGCTGAATTAATTGGAAAAAAAACATTTCTACTTGTGCAGTTCTCTGAAACCTTGAGAGTTAAAGCTGGTAGAAATAATTAGAAGCTCTCCAGTTGTGCACAGCTACTCACCCCTCGTACAGCACAGCAATTGTGTAGGAAATTGCCACTACAGCTGTCAGCAAAAGGCCAGCTGGGCTGGCGTGCCTGTTTTGAAAGAGAAGGAAAAGATCAGGTAAGTACATGGGCTTATGCAAGACCTGGTTGAGAAAGTGAAATGAGACACTGGGCTGCAGAGAGCTCTTGCTCACTCATTAAATAGAAGCAAACAAAAGGGTTGGGTTTTTTTTTTTGTGCTTAATGTTAACTGTCTTAGACAGATGTTACTTGGCAAAGGCTCTTCCCCAGCCTCCTTCAGTGACTTCTTTTAAGTCTGATCCCTGCACTTCTCTGCTGTGAGAGCTCCTGCTTTGATGCTAAATCCTGAGATTATGGGGCTGTTTAAGGGCTGAGCAGCTGCTGACACACAGCTGCAGCTGCCAGCCCCTGCTCTGAGGGACATGGCTGATGTCCCAAAAAGGTGCCACCAGGCTACAGGGGACACCAGGCAGCCAGAGCAGTGTGTGGTGGCTCAGGCAGTGCAGGGATGGGGATGGGAAGGGATAGGAAGGGATGGGAAGGGATGGGAAGGTCCATTCCTGCCCTGGGAAGGGTGCTGGGGTGGGTGCTGCACCAGGGCTGGGTGCTGGAGGCTTGGTTCACTTTTAAACCCATTTCAAGGTGTTTCAGGAATGTGCCCTCCAGCCAGATGTCACCAGGCACAGCATGGGGCACTGATGGCACCACTGCTCCTCACTGTGTGGTTATGGGGAGAGATGACCAAGAACTGAGGACACAATGGAGATGGCTGCTCCTTTTAGCAGAGGCTTGGGGACCACAAATCCTCCTCACCTCCTGCTCTGAAGAGAGATGTCACAGAATCCTAATCATGGAATGGCTTTGACTGGAAAGGATCTCAAACCTCATCTCATCCCACCCCTGCCATGGGCAGGGACACCTTCCACAATCCCAGCCTGCTCCAAACCCTGTCCAGCCTGGCCTTGCATGTTTCCCCACCAAGGACCAGCAAATACTTTATTTGCTGACAGCCAGCTCTCATCCCTCTCAGAGCTGCCACCAGCTGTTAAAGGCAATCACCAGTGTCCTAATCAAGGGGGACAAATAAGATAAGCTTTAAAGTTTCCTCCAACCCAAACCATTCAGTGATTTTATGAGGATAAACATCCCACAAGCCTGGTGGCAAGGTGACTTGTGCTGCTGGGAAAACACACCTGCACAGAAGATTGAACTGCCTAAACCTCATACTGGAGCCACTTTCAGGTACCACCCAGCCCCATCAGTCCCTGGAGAGGCACCCACAAATCTCCACTTTTGCACCATTTTCATTCTGCAATAACTTTTTTCCCTCATTAGGAAGCTTCGGGCAACTTCCTTCTCTCCCAAGCCCCTGCTATTACATGCTTAGTCATGTCTCCTTCTTGATTCCTATCAGAGAGAACAAATTTACATGATTGTTTGTTGACAGCAAGACCTCTAATTGCATCATTTGGCTGCAGCTCCAGCTCTGATTTACACAGCCTGTTGATGTGAGTTAGAACACTTCCCTACCAGAGGCACACAAAGCTGTCCCCACACGGTGAATGCTCCATTTGTCTGGCAGGAGAAATGAGGCTGCTCAACACAGGTGATGAGCAGCATTTGGGTGAACTGTTCCTGTCCTCTTACGAGCCTGACCTACATATTGGGCCACATCTGATTGTAGCAGCAATGATGAATCAGTCAGGAAGGGTTTGCTGTCCTGCCAGGACTTTGTTTTGGGTAGGAAGTCTGTCTGTGCCCAGCCTTGCTGCAGCTCCCCATGGCTGTGGGTTGTCACCCCACTTGATGCTTTTAAAGCTGGACTGGAGTCAGAGGACAGGCTGATGTGATGTGTTTTCATGCCTTCTGGATGAGCATGGATCAATCCTTTGGGTTCTGATGCCACGATAGGGAGTGTGATGCATCCCCAAGAGAGGACAAATGTGCTCTGTGTTTTAGGTCTGGCCAGAATCAGAAAGCTGCAGGATTCCTCCAGCATCCCTCCTGCTGCCACTGAGATGGGACATCAGCTCTGGCCTCTGAGGGAGACACACCTGACATCTCCTGAAAGACCTCAGGAGAAAGTGTGGACCCCAAAGAAAATCAGCCATGGAGGGAGTCCAGAGAAGGGAACAGAGCTGGGGATGGGTCTGAAGCAGCTGAGGGAGATGGGGGGGCTCAGCCTGGAGAAAAGGAGGCTCAGGGGGAACCTTCTCACTCTCTCCAACTCCCTGGCAGAAGGGAGAAACCAGGGATACAAGCAACAGGAAAAGAGGAAATGGCCTCAAGATGCCCCACAGGAGGTTTAGGTTGCATAATGGGAAAATTTCTTCCCTGGAAGTGCTGTCGAGCCCTGGCACAGCTACCCAGGGCAGTGGTGGAGCCACTGGAGGGATCTAAAAGCCATGTAAATGTGGCATCTGGGGACATGTTTTAGTGCTGATCATGGCAGTGCTGGGTTAATGCTTGGACTCGATGATCTTACCATTCTTTTCCAACCCAAATGATTCTGTGACTGTATGAACTGAGGTCCCAGGGAAGAGAAACAGCCAAAAGCCACCGTGAGAAGGGCTGTGCTGAGCTCCCCCCAGGCAGGTGGGTGGTGTCTTGGTGCCACTCTGCACAGCTCCAGCAATTTGTTCACAGCAATTATTTGTCACGCCTCGCTGGCCTTAATGGTGGCAGCTTTTAACGAGAAAAAAGAGGCAATCACTGCTGTCCTGAGCTGCCTGCAGCTGCTCCTGCCCTGAATTGTGCTGGAAGAGCACAAGGAGAGGGGTGAAGAAGGGATTCTGCAACAGAAACAGCTCAGGAGGTTTCAGTGGATGCTGCAAAGCTTTTAGGAAGCAGTTTGAAGCTGATTTTAAAACAAATAAAGATCTCCTTATAATTCCTCCTGGTCAAATCCCTACGTCTGTGCTGCTGTGGGGGTTGTGGTGTGGTGTGGGGGGACTCATCCTGCCCCAGCTCTGCCCCACTCCCCACAGCAATATAAACATTTCCCACAGCAATACAAACATTTCCAAGGTGCTGCTGCAGGCCCTGTGGCAAACAGCACTGCCTCCCTTTGGCATTTAAATCCTGCACCATTTCCCAGGATTTAAACCCCATCCAGTGCCAGGAAGGGAAGCAGCCTCATGCAGCCAGCCCTGACAGCACCTGGGGGGATTTCAAGTGCAGAACTAACAGCAACAAGGCTCAGTGGAGACAGGAGAGAAACCATCAGCTTTACTTATTACCAGGGGCTGCACACATGGCTGAAAAAATGACCAGAACGTGGCAAAGCACTTCATTTTTTCCACCCAAGCAGAGGAGAGGTGGTCACAGTCAGGAGCACCAGTGCAAAATACCCAGTGATAACAGCCTGCAACACTCCATGGGCTCCTGAAGTAACACAGCCAGGGTTTTGGGTTTTTTTTTTTCTCCTGGGCAAATAAATAAAATGTGATATTAAATGAGAACCACATCAAACTTGTTAGACTGAATAGAGTCTATTGCTCATTTGCTGCTAAATTACAGCCTATTCATTTCCTCCTAAGCAGGCTATTAAGCTGTGTTGGAGCACACAAGGAGTGTTTCGGAAGTGTTTTCACCGTGGGCTGGGGGAAAGGGTGGCTTGGCTTGTTTTGCTTTTTGCAGAGTAATTGCAGGGTCACACTGCTCCCCAGTACCAGTGCCCTGCCCCTGCAGAGTGACACCCTGCATGAATTTGGCCCTGAATGTTGATTTTTCCACGTGCAGAGCCTGCCAAGGACCTTGTTCACTGCAGAGCATTCGCTGATCCTCCTCTCCCCAGCACTTGGCCGCTATTTATTTTTCTACAACAAATGCTGTGAGTGTTTCGAGACAGCACAAGATTTTCCACGCACAAAAATAACCATGGGGGCAGAAGTGAGGGCAGGCTGCACCTCCTCTGCCATCACAGAGTGTCTTTTTGGCCCCAAGTGCACCCTGGCACCCCATGCCCTGCCAAGAGACCCCAGAGTGACCCTACAACAGAGGTGTGTGCAGGGGCATGTACTCACATGAGGGACCAGCCCAGGTAGATGGCTGTGCTGCCCCAGTACATGGGGTTATCCAGGATGCTGAAGGGGAAGCTGGTCACTTTTTCCTCCATCAGGATGCCAAAGTAATCACCTAAGAGCAAGCAGAGAGGTTCTGGTTAGGCTCCATGAAATTGGGATTCATGGGGGGCTTTGGCACATTAATACCTTCCCTGTGCCACAGGGCATCCCTGGCAGGGTACACAGCAAAGGGTTTCAGCACTGACTTCCAGGCTGAGGAAACAGCAACAAAAAAGCTGTTTGTTTACTCTATCAGCTTTCCCAGGAATGGCTCCTTGCCCACAAAAGGCTCCTGCATTGCAATGAGGTTGTGGCAGCCACGTCCCTCATCAGGACACAGCTCTCGAGGTCCCAACTGGTTAATTCTGGTTTTCTCATTTGTAAAATTGCCTGTCAAATGCCACTCCACGAGGAAGCAAGTGCATGGGATCAAATCCATTTAATGTGAGAATAAACCCAGTGCTGTGAAATGGTGTTTGGAGCTGTTTTCATCGTGACCACCACAACCAAATGCCCTCATCCATAATGTCACCCTTATCTCATAGTTCAGAGAATTTCTCAGAATTTCAGAAAATAGCACCTCTGCCTACAAAACACTCAGTTATTGGCACAATGATGATGATGATAATGGGTGATTGTCATCTGTAATGAGGAAAGCTTTCAGAACTGTCAGCATCCAACCAGCTTCCCATACCTTGGAGTAATCCTTCCACCCTCCTGAAAGGAGCTTGGGAAAGAAATGACAAGGAGATGTGCAGCTTGTGAACAACATTTCAGAGGGGTAAAGGGCCAGGATGCAGATCTGGTTCTGTTGGTCTCACAAGTGAGACCAGAAAGCACCACACCTACATGATTTTTTAATCCCTCCACTGCCCTGGGCACCCTGTGCCAGGGCTTGACAACCCCTTTGGTGAAGAATTTTTTTCCTGACATCAAATGTCAACATCCCCTGGCACAATCTGAGGTCATTTCCTCTTGCCCTGTCCCCTGGGAGCAGAGCCTGACCCCTCTCTGGCTGCACCCTCCTGTCAGGGAGCTGTGAAGAGCCAAAAGTTCCCCCTGAACCTCATTTTCTCCAGGCTGAGCCCCTCCCAGCTCTCTCAGCTCCTCCTGGTGCTCCAGACCCTTGCCCAGCTGTGCTCCCTTCTGCTCCATCCACGCTCCATGTCCACTGGTCCATGGGGAGCAGCCTCCACCCCGGGCTGAGCTCCCAGCTCTGCTGCCAGCCCTTCCCTGACCTTGGGCAAGGCTCCTCTGTCCCTCCAGGTGCTATTGTGCACTGATCATAACATCAGTCTTTCTTAGAGCACAGAGGGTGGTGAGGATTAATGTATGGTGAGAAAGTGCTCACAAATCCAGATGAAAGGCATTACAGGAGTGCAAACTATTCAAGGTTATTATTATTACCTGGATCGTAGTGTAATTTCTTTGACCTCACATGGTGCTAAAACATTTATTTCTAAGGATAAACAGCCCCTGCCCAATTACACAATGCTTTTGGGTTTTAACTGCAGGCCACTAAGTGAGATAATTGCCTTGTATTCATACTATATATTCTCACAGTTACTTGGCAATACATCTCTGAGATTGTTCTGGTACAAAGAACACATCACCCCCTGCCACAGCCCGTTTCTGTGCTTTCTTATGTGTCAAAATGCTTCATTATCCCCTGCCCACCCTCGCCCTTGAGCTGAACACCTCATTCCCCACATGGCCCTGGCACTGAGGAGGTTCACACAGAGCCCTGGGTCCGTGGGGCTGGCAGGGGTTTATCAGTGCCCAGCCCTGGTGGGGCTGTGGGAGCCCCCAGGCAGGCTCCCCACGAGCAGGAGCACACAGGCAGCTCCCCAGGAGCTTTTCCAATGTAATCTCTGCCTCTAAACCTGCACAGGTCAATGAGCATGACCACCAGAGAGGTGGTTTCTACGTGTTTATGTGCAGGAAGGTGCTTAGGGACAGGTCTGTGTGTGTGTGGTGTTACACAGCATCACCCTGGGCATCTCCTGTGCCTTCACTGGGCCCTCAAATCAGGAATCAGCTCCTTGCCAAGCTGAGGCACTAAAAGGAGCTGGTTTTTGCTGGAGGTTTGTGCAGCCATCTCACAGCTCAGGGTGGGATCACAGCAGCAAAAAGCCACTCTGCAGGGTCCTCCAGAGTGCCTGGAGCCTGACCTGGGCTGGAGCACCACCTCTGCCTCACCCCAGAGAGCTGTCAGCTTCTCCAGGCCCAGCAACACTTTGGCAAAGTCAGACTGACTTGAAATCTTGGTTAGTGCTGGAAGAAATGTCACTGGGGTATGAGGCAGATGGGCTCAGACAGGCAAAGCAGCCTCTCCACATCCTCAGCCTTGAGATAAGCCCAGCCCTCATCACTGCGTTTTTTGGGAAACAGGGCAAAAAAGGAGGGTGCTGAAGTGATGCTGAGGTGATGCCTGAATCCCAGTGAAGGCACAGGATGGGGACAGGGCACCAGGGATGGCTCTGCCAGGGACAGGGGCCACATCCAGCTGCTGCAAGCAGCATCTGGAGCTGGTGCTGCTGTGCTGGAGATGGGGTGGCACAGCCAGGCTGCTGGAGAAGGGTGACTCACACAGCTCCCACTGCACCACTGAGCCCACACCAGAGAGACAAAGTGTTCTGCAGCTGCTCCAAAGCCTAATGTGCTGTAAGGAGAGAATTCAACAGGAAGCCCTGTGCCCTGCCTGGTTCAGCTGTTACTGCTGTTGAAAAACCCACAAAGGGTCAAATCCAGCTGCAGTAAGTTTTGAAGTGCCTGTTGTCAGAGGCTCTCTCAAAACTTCTCTTGAGCTCAGATGTCAGCAGTGAGAAGAAGCTGAATTCCTCTCCTTGCCAAAGCAGTGCAGCCCTTTGCTATGTGGAGTCCTTGCTCCTCCTGCAGCACCAGGGCAGCACTGAAATCCTGCATGGATGTTGGAAATACCAGTCCTGAGAGAGTCCTGAGCAAGAGAATATCCCACATGATATCAGAGATCTGCAGACCTGTTGTCTTCCCCTTGGCTGGGCAGCAAACCACGCTCAGGGACACTCTGCTGTTACCAACCCAAGGATGGAACCTCTGTGGGGCTCCAGCTGGGCCATGCCTGAGTCCTGCAGAGGTCCTGAGCCAGCCTGGCTGTGCTGGCATGTGTGCCATGTCCTCACCCTGACTCAGCTCTGCCCTGGTGCCTGTCCTGCCCTGCTAGCAGAGAGAGCTGCTCCTTGCTGTGCCAGTCCAGGGCAGGGAGGATGGAGCAGAAATGCCTTTTATGGACCCCAAGCACCCATCTCTGCCCTGCCTCAGGGATACAGATCTGAGGGCCAGGGCCCTCTCACCTCTTACGCCGAGCCTGACTCACTTGTTTGCTTTTTCCCAGCGGTTCAAGGCCAGTGGATCCTCCTGGTGGGATGAATCAGGCTTTACGTAAACAACTCCAGATCTGGCTGAACTTCAGGAGCATTCAAGCAGCTCTTGCTGATGGGTACTCCTGTGCCTGGCCCTTCTGGACATGTCTCCAGAGGCACAGCATCACTTCAGGGGCTGCTGGGCATTTTGGAGGATGCTGAGGGACAGGGGTGTGACAGGGGGCCAGGAGTGAGGCTGCACACGGAGGGTGAGGGCAGATGTTTAGGAGTGCTGAGCTCTATTTCTGGCAGCAGGATTTTGGCCAACTCAACACATTTCTTTGCAACTCCACTTGAAACCAGGAAGGCTTATTACATCCCTCTCTTCTTCCTAGCGACGCCACAGGAGCTAATTGAATTTGGTTTGTAAAGCACTTGCAAAAGCACAGCCTAAATGAGGTGTCAAAGCTGGGGCTGTGATTATTTCAGCCAGCAGGAGCTGCCCCTTTCCTTGGATATTTATTGTTCCTGTCTCTACTTTATTTTTATGAATTCCACACATACTGGCATGTTTTCAAAGTCAACAATGCTAACAGAATTACGCTCTAAATGTGAAAGCAGGCACAGTGGAAAATGCCTTCTGCCATAAAGCGGGAGATAAAAGGATCTGTCAACGAACATCAGGTTTATTGCAGAGGGGAGAGCAAACAACATCCTGCTCCAGCACGTGTGATGAGCAGGTGGGTGCTTGGAGCAGGGCTGCTGGACAGCTCACACACACTGTGCCAGTGCCACTTGTGAGGGCTTGAATTTGGGGTCCCTTTCTGGAGGGTGTTTGGGCTGGCAGATGAGCAGCTGTGCTCCAAACCTCCAGGTTTGATCCTGGAGGTGATGGGATTTGCTGTACAAAACCACAGTGCCATCCCCTCTGTGGTAACAGCAGGGTTGGGTCCTGCTTTGGTATCATAATGACAAATCTAACAAGGACAAGGAAAGTCCTCCAGGACTCTGCCCTAGCAGGAGATCCCTGCAAGGATTAAATGCACTTTCTGGTAAAGCTGCTGGATTTTCAGTGCTTACCTAGGAAGGTCCCAGTGAATCCCAGTGCTAAGAAGCTGGAGATGACAAACAAGGTCCCTACAGCTGAGATGGCCAAGCCTGAGTAGTAGGTCCAGTGGCAGTCCCAGCCCTCCAGCTTCGGCTGGCTCTTCATGGCTTCTGTGAAGCTGTTGGGGAGACAACAAGGGCTGTTAAAAGCAGCAATTCATAATTAACAACACTCAGGTCTCCCTGGGAGATGTGAAGCTTTGGGAAGCTGCTGAGGAGGTTCCTCTTCAGATCCCTTTTTCCTACTCAACCTCCCAATGGGAGAAGCAATCAGCTGAAGACTGTGAGGAGCCAGGGCTTGATCTGGGGCAGCTATTTCTACTCACAACCCTTGCTCACACCTGGAAATACCAGTCCCACTGACTTGTGATATCAAATGCTTTGCCTTATTCACCAAATCCCAGTTTTCATCCTGACTGAGAGCTCTGGGACAGACGCGCTTGCAAATGCTGGAGGCTGCAAGGGCTGGAAGGGTTGGGAACAATTGGCTGGATTATCTCGTGTTCCCACCCCCGTTCCCCTCCATCAAAATATTTTGCAGCTTTCATGTGTTAGCCACGTGCCCAGGAGTGATTCACGGCTGGAGCCTGACAGCCAGGGGGAGGATTGGAACAGCACAAGGAAAATACGAGAGACGAGGCGTTCTCGAGTGCGAGCACAGCTCCTCCCTCCCAGGCTGGGGCAGGCATTCTGGGTCTGGCCTTCCAAATACTCAATTTATGATTGGAATAATGGTGAGCCCTCCCTTCAGCCCCCTGAGCTCTGCCCAGGGCAGGGCTTGGCAGGCTCAGCATGGCACACGGCTCCCACATGAACGCGCGATGACAAAAGAGACAATGCTGTGATTAAAAAACACCATTAATAACACGAGAGGAGGTAACAGACCCACAGAGCTTTACACAGTGTTTCTCCACATGTTGTTGACACATGAGGTAGGAAACTTTGAGCCTTTTTTTAATGAGTACCCTGGAGGCTAAAATTCAAGTGGAATAACAGCTCTGCTGCGCCTCTGGCCACCACTGTCTGTCAGGGCCAGGAGTTATTCCTGCCCACAGTCCCAGGCTGCTCAGCTGGAAAGTCCTTCCATAATGCTACCTGCAGGGCTTGGGATAGCTTTTTTCCCTGGTGTCCATCTTCCCTAAGCCCTGCAAACCTCTGGATTTTCCCTGTTGCCCAAATAAAAGCCAAGAGAGACAGTCCTGCCTGCATGGCTGAAGGCCAGGCAGCTGGAACCACATCTTTCAAAGGATTGATGGTAAGTTCATGCACCAAACAAGCCCGGGATAATACTTAACTCTGTGGTTTAGGAACCTGGATGATATCCTTTGTTCACTTTGAGCTTGCTCCCACTAGGCTTTCTATTGTGGAGGAGTTTTTAGGACCCCAGAACAAGACATTCAATCATCAGTTTGGATTGGAGCAAGGAAACAAAACATGGAATAAATGTAATACACTTAGAAGTGAGCAAAACCACAGCATCTGGGTGATTTACACTCTGGAAATTACAGGGAAATTCCTTTTCCCAGGAGCCAAGCACAGACAGAGGAACAACAGCGTGGCCCCAGGCAATGTAGACACAGTCCCCAGGGCTGGCCCTCCTCCAGGGCCCAGCACAGCTCCCTGTGCTCACCAGGCTCACACTGCCTTAGCTTAAAATCATTTCTGATGGGAAGACGCAAATCTGGCTGTGCAGGGAAGCAGCAGCAGCTGCAGAACCCTTTGCATCATCTCCGTGGTGGTTATTTTTAAATGACACAAGTCTCCTCCAGGAGGAAGCCAAAAAACCCATGTCCCTGCTACCAGCACTGCCTGGGTTTGGGAGGAAAGCAATGCCCCTGAAGGGATGTGCCCTTCTGCCCCAGGAATCCTGGCCTGGCTGTGCACTCAAAACACACCCTGACATCCCTGGGGATGCTCTGCAGCTCTTTCCTCACACGGAAGAGGATGGGCCTTTCACAGCGTGAGGGTTTGGCTCCACATCTGGCCAGGACCTATCCAGAGGGCACCAGCACCAGGAAGGATTTTACAGCAGTTTGCTGATCCTCAGGGAGGCAAACCTGGGACAGCAAGGCTGTGCTAGAACCCACCTGGATCCCAGGCATTGGCAAAGAGATGGCAAAGCAGAAAGAGGTACAGCAAGAGCAAAGCCCTCAGAGCCTGCTTCTTGCTCTGGATGAGCTGGATCCACACCCTCTCACATCCTTGGGGCTCCTCTGTCCCATGCTGATGACCTGACTCGGTCTCAGAACATTGAACAAAGGTGGCTTCAAGAACACAAACTGGTTGGCTGGGAATCAGCACTGGAAGTTTTGCAACCATCACATGGCTTGGTTTGTTTTGGCAAAGCTGTCTCTCCTGTTCCAGATGATCCCATCCTTCCTTTCCATGGTCGGATAGGCCTGCATTAGTTATTCTCATCAGCATGTCTTGCTCAGTTCCCTGCTGTCTGGCTTACAGCTAGGGAGGGAGGTGTTTGCACGGAGATAATGGACTGCCTTTCCCTCTAGGAATGGTTTATATCTTCCTAAACACACTCTGTATTTGCATTAAACATGATGTGCTCAGGAGTTTTCAGAATTGGTAAATAAACCTTTTAAGCATTTATGACGCTGGGCCGTGACAAGCAGCACGGAGCCATCAATTATTGCAGCATCCACCATGGTGAGGGAGCCTCCCTGGCAGGGAAGGACAAGGTTTTGGGGCATTTCCCTTGCTAGGGAGCTGGTCTCCTGAAATATGACATATTTCAGTCTGTCATGAAACCAGTCCCTTCCTTCACGTGCCTCTGTTGTCACGTTGGTGACAACATTTATTTCAGGCTCAGGACAAGGCAGCAGTGCAGCTCAGCATCCAAGAGGACATCAATTAGAGCCAGGCTTTGTCCCAGTACCTGGAACTGCATTCTGTGCTGAGCTGAGCCATTGCCATGGTGAGGAGCATCCACCCCTCCTCCAGCACAGGGGAGGGTGGCGAGGCTGAGACCTACTTTGGTCACATCCCTGGCTGCTGTCATGAGGATGCCTGTCCCCATGGCAGGGCTTGGAAGACACCCTCAGCTTCTGCAAAGGGAATGGGGCTTCCCCTGACATCTCCCCACATTTGCCAGTTTGAAGCACGATGCCAGAGGCACACATTCTGCACCAGCTGGGAAAAGCCCAAATCCTTTAACTCTGCTCTGGCCAAAGTGGCAGATTTGGCTAATTCCTGGCAGGAGTAGCCAAGGCAGTGGGAATTGTTCTGCTCACCCTTCCTAAAAACAGAGGGGTGCTTGCTCAGACACTCAGAAGTCTTAGCAGCGCTCTGTGGGAATCCCAGGATGGTTTGGATTGGAAGGGACCTTAAAGTCCATCCAGTTCCAAACCCCTGCCATGGGCAGGGACACCTTCCACCATCCCAGGGTGCTCCAAGCCCCTTCTAACCTGGCCTTGGACACTTCCAGGGATGGGGAAGCCACAGCTCCTCTGGGCACCCTGTGTATCCTCACAAAACATTTCCTCATAAAAAATTCTTCCTTATATGTAGTCTGAATCTCTCCTCTTTCTGTCTGCCACATAATATACCACATGAACTGGAAAACCACTCAAAGTGGCTCTGCACCATGGGGATGGATATGTCACACCAGTGGGTTCACAGGAAGAAAGTGGGAGTGAGGGAAAGGGGCAGCAGATCCTCAGGCTGGGACACGGACAGGATGTGCAGCCAGGTTTGCACAGCAGGTGCTGATTTATTCAACCAGAAAACTCAACAAGTCCTAAACACATCCCCAAAGGCCACGTGGAGCAGGAAGAAAACACAGAAACACTGTACTAAAAGAGAAGCTGAGGTTTCTAGGTCTTGTTGGGGACATCTCCCAGTGGCCCCCACCAAGTGCATTTTGTCATCCCTCTCCTCCAGAGGAGGACAAAGACCTGGTCCAGCAAACTGGGTCGCTGCAGGGAGCAGCCCAGCAGTGCTCCCTGACTGATCCCTGACTGATCCCAAAAACCAGCCTGCAAACTGGGGCTGAGAAGCACAATTGGAGCAGAATTGGGCCAGGGGTCAGCAGGCAGCAAGAAAGCAGCAGTGGAACAGGCAACCAGGGTTTTGGTGACAACAGCCACCACTGCAAGGTGCCACAGTCACCATGTGGGGCATTGGTCTGTCCCCCATGCTGGAGGTTTTGTTCTTCCTGGCTAAAGGAGGCAACGGGGATAAAAATTACCCAGTGGTGCCCAGCAGCACAAGCTGCAACAAAAGATCTTGTTCATTAGAAAACAGCAGCCTCAACAACACTGAAATCGTCCTGCCGATACCACTGGCAATTGTCAGCCCGGTCATCATCCTCACAGCTTCTTCTGCCAATAATGACTTTGCTTTTCTGACAGCACTGGGGTGTGTGTGTTATTTAGGTCAGCTGGGGGCTGTGGCAGCTTCTCCCCCTGCCTTACATCTGAGCTGTGAGGTTTCCTCATCTGGATGCCGTGGGCAGGAGGTGCTGTTGGCGCCCAGGGGCATTTCCTGAACAGGTATCAGATATTTCTGGCACTGTAGCTCAGAGGGGGGCACCAGCCCTGTCAGGCCACGCTCAATTCCCATCATCAACCTTGGTCAGTTCTGCACACAGGGCCCTGTGGTTCTGGGATCGATGCCATTTGCAGCACACTCATTCAGGTGCCAGCTCACAAAATTAAACAGGATTGAGAATAAGGTGAGAGGCACTACCTGGCAATGACAAATAACCCCTTTTCTGTGCAAAATCCCGTCCCAGGGCAGATGTCTTTTCTTGGAAGCATCAGCTCCAAGTGAGAAATCCACACAGGAGTCAACATCCAGAGTGTGGCATCAATGCAGGACTTGCTGCCAGTGGCACTGGCTGGCACAGCCTCTGTGGGACTCACACTGAGACACCCCAACACCTGCAGCCCCCCAGTCAAGGTGTGCACGTGGGTGCTGCCTTTAAGCTCAGGCAAACATCCTGAGACCCTTCAGGAGGGCGGCTCAGAACCTCCCAGTGCACCTGCCCAAGGGTGGGGAGTGTGCCAGGGTGTGCCAAAGGCAGTGCAGGGAGGTTTGGAGGCAGTGCCAGTGGCTAATTGTGAATAAACTGATGCAGGGAAAGATACAAACAACGTGGTGAGGGAGGAGAGAGAGAGACAGTGGATGTGAATTTGGAGGACGGTGAAGGTTGTCACGTCCCATGTCACACAGATAACAGCCACAAACTGCACACAGTTCAAAAGTTCAGGAGTTGTTTTCACAGATTAAAACCTCGGTGATGGAAGTTCCTTGCTTCTTGCAGAAAGAAACTGTAGTAATGAAAATAATCATTGCAGCAAAGCAATTAAGGATGCTTGTCTTGTGCACTTGACTAAGCAGGTCCCCTCTGGTCACAGGTCAGTTTGGATTGCAAGCCAAGGCTGATAATGAAGCTGAGAGCTGGGAAGCATCTAATTGCTTAATTGAGCACAAAGACATCCCTTTCTTACACACAAAGCATCCTTTTGGAGCCAAGCTGGCACGAGAGCCTCAGGGTGCTGGGCTGAGGAAGGAGCCCAGCACAGACCCCACGTGGGGTGGGTGGTGATGCAGAAACACATCCTGGCTCCCAGGTGCTGTCAGCTAAAATGCCAACCCACCCCCAAGGTTCTGTCTGCTCTGCCCTCCTCTCCTCCGCCTCCAGCATGGAGCCTTTCAAAAACTCAGCTGCAAAAAGGAAGGAGGCTTTTAAAACCAAAAGAAACATCCCCTGGGCTCCTCGTCGCTCCCTGGCAGCCCCCACCCACGTAACAAGTTCCCAGAGCAGGAAAAGAGGAGTTTTAAAGGCTGGATCACAGCACTGGAGGTGGAGGGACCCCTGAGGCTGCCTTTTTGCTCACTATCAGCAGCCCTCATGCTCTGCACAAGCCACCCTGGCCACCGTGCCAGGCACAGCCCGTGCCAAGGGATGGTCTCCAAGGGGCTGAGGAGCAGAAAACCTGCTCAGAGAATAAAATAGAGGGAAAAGCAAAACAGCAAGAGCAGGTTAGACATGTCTCTCCCAGCATCACTGGTCACTGAGATGACATGGACTGTGTCACACGAAGCCCCTCTGGTCAGTGGAGGCCTGGGCTGTCCCTGGCTGGTATCATCCTGCAAGGGTAAGGGGCAGGATGAAGCCTTGCCAAGCAGCAAAAGCTCCCCAGGCTGGAGCAATAAGCCTTGGGCAGCCCTGGAGGGCTCACTGAGCTGGGAATGGAGGCAGTGAGGCTCCCAGGTGTGTTTTGGGGTAACTCCAGCAGTTGCTGCTCTGATGATCAGCCTGGAACCACCCAATCCCCCCACAGTTAAGGGCTTGCCTTGCCAGAAGAGCCTCCAAAGCCTGCAAGCCATCACTCAGGCCAACCTCAGCACCAAGGAAAGGGGAGGGAATGACCCAACCACGTGGAAACATCTGAGGAAAATAAACTTTCCATTGCAATAACCTGAAAGACTTTGGCCCATCAGGATGGACTGTCTCATCTGTGTTCTGCTGAGGCTGAGCTGCCCCATCTTCTAGAGCCTCTCCTCCAAATCCAAGGTGCAGAGGGGGCTTTTGCAGCCCCTGGACTGACCTTGCTTTTTCCTTCAGGGCCCAAATGCTGGGCTGAGCCAAACCCAGTGAGTCCCACAGTCCCCACAGACTCATGACACAGAGCAGAGCCAGCCCTGGTGGGGCTCTGAGGGCTCTGCAGGGGCAAAGTGTGACAGTGCCAGGACACACGAGGCCACTTTGGCTCCCCCAGCAGTTCCCTCTCAGTGCCTTGCTGTGACCCATGAGCCTCATTGACCCAGGAGCCAGCAGGACCACTGGAAATGAAGATTGTCCCTCCACCAGCTGTGTTTTTAATTAAAGGCAAGGACAAGGCTTTGCATTGCTTCCCAGACAACAAGTGACTATGTAATTTGTGCAAGAGGCTGTTGAGACATTCTCCAGCAAAATCCAAGCCTGCTGTGTCACTAAGACATCAGCAGCACACACACATGCCCTCTGCATTCGATTATAGCCTTGCTCACTGCAAGCTTTCTTTCAGTTTCTGCCATCAGCAGTGGCTGGGACAAACACAGAAGGGCAAGGGCAGGTCCTGGTGTCATTTCCAGGAAAGCAGAGCTCTTAAATACATGTGCAAATTCCAACCTGAGAACTCTGCGCCTGAGAAATTACCCAGAGTACTAAACAACCCATTAGCTGTGACCCTGGTATAATTGAACCTGGGAATTTAGTGAGTCGGTCTCTCCTAACAGCAGTGGAGATAAAGCCAAGCAGATCACAGATAAATTGCTGGCATTGAGGAAATCTTCTGCAGTAAAACCTCTCTGCTGCACTGGGAACGTTAAAGGACATATTCCCATGGAGAATGGTGTATCAGTCATACAATACTATTAGCTAGCACAGGTAGTGTTTAGAGATAGCAGATAAGAGTTTCAAGAGAATGATTGTTAAGTGCACAGGTAATCCTGCTCTTCTGCACAGGAAACTGCGGCTCCTTAAAAGCAGCTTTCATTTTGTTTATGATTTTTACAAGAAAATTAAAAAATTCTGCTGTTACATATGATCCACCCTGTGTAAACAACCCTGCCACCTGGGCTGCTCACAGGAGAGAGGAAACATCCCCAGGGAGCAGAGCAAGGTAACCTGGGACACTTAACGACCGCTGAAACCGATGGCTTTGCCTTGCTGCTGCATCCCTCATCTTTATTACAAACCCTGGAATAAAACAAATCTGCTGCTGCCTGAACTTATCCAGCCATGGAGAAGCGATACACTGGGGTTGGATTTAACACTGCTGAGCAAATGTCCCTTTTCCCCCCTCACTCCAGAGGGGCATTTCTTCCCATGGCTGTGTAGCAGCAGGGTGAGCTCCTTACCAGTGGCTGCGCACACAGTTCAGCAGCAGGATCACAGCACCCAGGCAGTAACAGGCAGCACGGGGAGAGCCGAAGGTTTGGCTGAGCGCTCGTGTCTTGTGCTCCCATCTGGCTACCTGCAGAGACAAGGGAAAACAAAGTGGGTGGCTGGGGTGCCTGGAACACGCTGCCCCAGGAGCACAAATCCCACGGCCTTGGCCTCGTGCGCTCAGAACACTTTGTCTGTGTGGCTTTGTGCAAGAATCAAGTGGAGGCCACTGATGGGACATGGCTGGATCAAGCCTGGGGATGGGAGCTCTTTCTCCCACCTGGGCCAGACCCTGCTTGCATTGCACATGACCTTGCACACGAGGTCAGCCAGCAGCACCAAAAAAAAGAGGTTCAAACAGGCTCAACAGGCTCAAAAAAAGGAGAAAAACAAACCAGAAAATACCCTACACATCAGTTTTAGGGAATACAAGGCTTGGATATGTCTCCAACAAGGCTGAGAGCATTGCTAAGGCCGTCCCCTGGCCACCAAAAACAAGAGGCCCCTACCATGGATCCTAATATTGCTCTCCTGAAAGGAAAGCAGATCCCTGAGTAGGGGATGCACCACAGGGATGCTCAGCTCTCATTTTCTGGGCTGTGGCATCTCCCACAACCAGTTTCAGGGGTTCCTGCCAGGAACAAGTTCTCCCTCTGCACATCCAGAAAAGTTTGCAAGCTCTGCCTCAAACTTCCCCAAGACAAGATCTGCCAGCTTTGCCCAGGGAACTGCTGCCACTTTAACCAGCTTAGCCTTCATTAGCACTCAGCAATTGTAGCCATTCAGGTTTAGTCTGCCCTCCTCACCCACCCCAGCCGGTGGTGACAGCTCAGGACTCTCACATCCACACACAGCATCCCTGGGGAGCTGTTAGCATCCTTCACAGCACACTTTTCCCTGGTTCCCGTGTTCAGCTCCCTGCTCTGCAGATGCTGATGGGCCCCTCCCAAACCGCCCCAGAGATGAGCAAGTGCCCTCTCACCCTAGGGGCTGCTCCCAAAATCTGCAGAACCAGACCCATCCCAGTCACCAAATCCAGGCCCAGAAGTCCCAGCTGATAAAAACCCTTACAGCTACTTTATCCTCTACCTTTCCTGCATCCCTGGGAAAGCTGCCGCTATATTTATCGCCCTCTCAGGCTCCACTTTCAGGCACCAAGCCGGAGGTTTGGATCAGACATCAGACCCGAAATTCCAGCCAAGGAGAGAGAGCACACCTGGGCAATGAAGCAGGAAGTGGGAGTCAGCAGAACATCTCGGCACCAATTTGCTTCTCAGACATGGCTGGCACTTGATTAGCTTCAAATGCACTTCACTCCCTCGCATGGAGCCTGGGCAGCTTTCGGGGGCACCTGCAACCCAGCTCTTCATCTACTCTGAATGTATTTGGTAATTTATTGGCTCAATTTGAGCAGAAAAAGGCAGCTTTGCAGGTCTCGCTTTCTTCCCAGGCTGTTGCAGAAGCACAAAGTGCTGCTGGTGGAGGGGGACTGCTGGCTTCAGGAGGGGGGAACGATGAAAACCTCTGATAAGCAGGGGCACTGATTTCACATGCTGAGAGCTGATTCAATTAGTTATGCAATGATTGCTCTGAAATTACAAATCCACTCATGACAGAGAGAGCTGCTTCACTGCCTTTTTCTGGCTGGTATAAATAGTTTGTATTCTAAATTGAATTTAAAACACCGTGCGTCACGCTGCTGCTAAAATCGGAGCTGCTGTTTGAGTGCTGAGAGTGGAAAAAGAAATATAAGGTGCATTACCACCTTTGGAAAGTAAAAAGAAGTGACCATACAGGTGATTTGAGTCACAGATGGAAAAATGCAGCCGCATGCCAGTTATCTGTACCAGCTTCCTAATTCCCTGGAAATTATTCTGGCAGCGTTTGCATGGATGGCAGCTCCTGGCTTGCTCAGGGAGCTTTGAAGAGCACCTCAGCGGCAGCAGAGCTGAAGGAGAAGGAGAAGGCAGAGCCCCTGGGATCAGAGGGAAGAGCTGGTGTGCTCCTGGGAGCCAGGGAGGCGGTCACTGTAATTACCCTCACCTTTAGAAAGGCACATCTGGGCAGCAATGCCGGGATGAGGGGCCGTGCTCCCGAGCCCTTCAGGCAGCAGCTGCCACGGCTGCGATGGGATCACTCCCAGCACAGCCCAGTGTGTGCTGCATCACACAGCTGGGACTGAGATGCCAACTCTTATTTAGCTGTCACAGCCTTCAGATGGGACCCCAGGCTCCTTTTCAAGCCCACACAGGAGCCATCCCAAGCAAAGCTGGGAGCCAGAGCGGGGCTGGAAGCGGCAGCACCCACCGGGCCCTGCGGCGATATTTCAGTAACAATTAATTAGTTCCGGTTCTGGTTCTATTCCTTGAACAACTAATTAGTTCTGGCTGGGTTCTAATTTTCTAATTTTAGTCATTTTGAGCTAATATTAGCACTCAATCGACCCACAGCTACGCAGCAGCCTTAATGGCTTTATAAAATCGTGAGCTGATGTGTTATTATTTACTGTGTGATGGATGCAAAATGCTTCCAGCATCTTCCACAGCCGTGTGTGGGACAGAGCAGGGCTGACATCAGCAGTCTCCCAGGAGGCTGCACCCATTCCTGGTGTGCTGTTTGCCCTCCCAGCTAAGGTGGGCACTGTGCTGACCATGAGCAAGCCCCATGTCAGGGGCTGTGTGTCCTGTTAAAGGAGAGAGAGGAGCATTCTTATTTTTCTTCCAACTCCAAGTTTGGAAATGGAGTTAATACAAAATTTCCTGACTTACCCAAGGGTCAACGCAATAGAAAAAATTCCTCTTCCAAAGCTCCCAGCATTCTGCTTTCACTTTAGGATACTTGGTGAGGGCTGCAAGTAATTTTTTTAATGTTTCCCCCAGTGCTTGTTATTGAAATAAATCAAGGAGCGGATGTGGCTGCAAAGCCAGGGATGCTCTTGGGTCCCATGTTCTGCCTTTGGCAGGCCATTCTGGGGGCAGGCTCAGCTGGCTGATGTTCCCAGGGAATTGCTTCCTTCTAGACGTAAATTTGGGGCTGATTTCTACGTAACCGATCCAAGACATTTCCCCAACCACTCGGGCAAGTGCGTAAACAAAAATGAAAGCACAGGCACACATCCCCAGTGCCTGCCCCGATGGAAAATGGAAATGCTCTGCATTTCCTTCTCCTTTTTTTGGGTAGGCAAACCACGAGCCACCTCGTGAAAGGCCACAAATAACCATTCAAAAAGCAATTTCATCTCAGGAACCTGCCTCCGCAGCAATCAACGGGAAATGCTCTTTCCAGCTCTATGTGCATGGCAAACCATGGCCTCTCATTAATATTTAGTATTTGTTTGAAGGAAATTGATTCTTTTTGTCTGCCATCCAGGGAAGCTGCCTTCTGAACACGCTACATTTTAATTGCTCAGTCCCAGCTCTGAATTAGAGCCTTTGTGCTGTTTCATGTGACTCCACTGCTATATCTGGCTCGCCCCAGAGATGGGCAAGGAAACCAGATAGCCCAAAGGCTCAGGACAAAGGGACACCTTGCATCTCAATGCAAATCAGTCATTTTATGTCCTCACATTGCCCCATCGCCATGGTACCCAAAGAAAAACGTGCGGTGACTGGTGAATTTAGCCTTGTGGCACTCCTGGGAGCCTGGGATGGATTAGCAGCTCCTTTCAAATCATGGGAAACTGAGGCACAGGAGGATTGAGGTGAAAGTCTGCTTCCCAGCTCTCCAGGGAGCAGGATTGAGGGGCTGGGTCTCTGCAAAATCCCATCATCCACCCAGGGAGATGCTCTGCACATTTCTTAGGATGCCCTTGCCCTGGAGAAACTGTTGGCATGGAAATATTCAGTGTCCAAGTCTGGGATGGAGAAAAGATGACAGTGTACAGGATGTCCTCCCTTTACATACCCATCTCACTGTATTTGACAGCATGAAGGATTTTCCCCCATCCTATGGGGTCTAGGAACCCTGCTGAGAGGTCCATAAGTCAGAAATTCCATGAGAAGTCCAGAGGAAGAACAATGAGCTCTCCAGGGCACATCTGAACCCCAGTCCCGAGAGGATGCAAGTTCATAAGGCAAACCCTGGATATATAGGTGATCCAGCCCCAACTCAATAAAAACCTTCAGACAAAACTGACCTGAGCAAATTTATTTTCATAGAACCACTGAGTGGTTTGGGTTGGAAGGGACCTTAAACTCCTCTTATTCTACCTCCTGCCATGGGCAGGGACATCTTCCACTATCCCAGGCTGCTCCAGCCTGGCCTTGGACACTCCCAGGGATGGGGCAGCCATAGCTTCTCTGGGCAATCTGTGCCAGGGCCTCACCATCCTTATAGTAAGGAATTTCTTCCAAGTGAATAAATTTCTCCTTCAGTCTGACCTCTCCTAGGCCAGCCATGGGATAAGTTCTCCCCTGGGGTGCCAAGGCAGGAGAATCCCTGACTCTGGGCTTAGGTGGCTCCATGTGAGCATCTCCCACTGGGAAAGACATGCCCCAGCTGGCTCCTGACCTGCTGAAAGAGCAGGAAACCTGATATTACCCTTACTGCACCCACAGAGACCAGAGGCATCGACCTGCTCCTGTTACGAAAAATCCATTTTTCCCTTTCTGATTCCCTGTAATCCCTCATTAAAGCATAAGGACATTCTCTGCTCTCTGTCACTGCTTGGATGCTGGAAAACAACCCTGCTCACAGATGCCACATTTATCTAAAGACAGGGAGGACAAAGATAGACCTGACACCCATTGCCTGGTTGTGGTGCTCCCAGGAGCAGGCAGGGAAGCAGAGCTGGAAATGCAAGCACTGGGGCTGGCTGGCCTTTGTCAAATGCCAGAGGAGCCAGCCCTGCTGGCTGTCCCAGGTGGCTGGGGAAGAAATGAGTATGGCCTGGCCTTATCCCTCCTAACTCAGGGCTCGAGCCCCACTGCAGCCAGCAGCACCCAGAGCAGTGCCAAAGGGGAGCACCAACAGCACCAGGGGGACACTGTGGCCACTCTGACAGCCTGCCATCACTTTAGCTGAGCGAGTCCCTCCTAGGTGAGAAAAATTCTGTGTTTCCAGGAGGCTGCAAAGCTTAGGAGAGACAGGAAGGGAAACTGCAGGATTGCTCCTGGGGAGGATCGTGCATGATCACCCCATGGGATGTGTGGGGGCTGTTCCTGCAGCTCACCAGGACAGCACTGAGCCCCTGGCACGGGAATGACACCACCTGAGGCTGGCATGTGCCCATGTGCAGCAGCCACATCAGCTCACCCCAGCACCAAGCACAGGCTTTCCAAAGGCATGTGCAGAAAATGCCCCGGGGACCTGCGTGCCACTGGCAGCAGGAACATGATTAGCAGGAGCTCTGGGCAGCGAAGGCAGGAGGAAAAGAACAGAACAAACCACGGTTTTAATTTGTACAAGCTGGTAATTATAGTTGCTATCTGTCTGAAATCTCTATTGAGTTTATTTAAATATGTTCTCCGTGAAGGCCATTCAGACAGGAATTATCAAGGTGTTGCAGCAGAGGAGATAATGCCATGCAGTTTTCAACAGATCAAGGGCTGATTAGGAGGAATTAATTAGCTGCTTAAACAGTCCTTGACTCGCTGCAGCAATTAGCTGTCACCTCCCTGCAGTCACGTTCCCAGCACAGCGGTGCCTCTGATACAAAGCACAGAACTCCTTCCCTGAGTGCTGGTGGGAGCACCAGGCCAGCCCTGGTGGGCACATGGCCCTGGGAAGGGGTGCTCAACCCACAGGAGCCCCAAAGCCACCCGTGGGCAGGGCCTGGCAGACAGGCAGGGTGAGCTGGGCTGTGGGGGCTCCTGTGTGCCCACCCCAGTGCCCATTGCTGGGCAGTGATTCCCAACACGGGGGTGTCTTCCCTCCTCCAGCCTTTAGCAGGCCAGTCCCTCAGGCATTCCCCAGCCACCACCTCTTCTGGGCTGGGAACCACCAGCTCTCAGCTGTGCACCTCCACTGGGGCCAGCAGATCATCCAGCAGCCTTTATCCCCCCTGGTGTCCCTTTGGTGGGGTGGGAGCATCACCCCTCACCTCTGCAAGCACT
Source organism: Agelaius phoeniceus (assembly GCF_051311805.1). Lineage (NCBI taxonomy): Eukaryota > Metazoa > Chordata > Aves > Passeriformes > Icteridae > Agelaius > Agelaius phoeniceus. The sequence continues at coordinate 2,638,180 of NC_135280.1, read as the reverse complement.
AAACCATGGAAAGCTGACACTGCGGAGCTGGAGGCTGAGCCACCCCCACTGGACACTGTCCAGGAGGAGAAGCTGGCACTTGGGGTGACCAGGAGACCACCATGAGGCTCTGAGCCCCTCCTGCCAGCACAGAGCCCTGCAGGAGCTGCTCACAGCTGCCAAGCTCCAGCCAGCATCCCAGTGGGCTCCACTTTGCTCAGCTGCTCCCTGCCTGTGCTAGGAAAAACTCTGGCAGCTTTGGACTGCCTGATGCAGAGACTGAGTTACTTCTCTGAAGGTTTCTCAACTCACAGGCTGTCCATTACAGAGAGCCATCAGATGGTAATGCAGCCTGAAAGCTTTTTAGCAAATGATTAAAGCCTTGTGAAGTTCCCCCACCAAGAACTGGAGCAGCAGCTTCCAGTTCATGCAATTAAAACATTGAACTGATATGAGAAGAGACAAGCAGCATCTTAATGGTTTCATGTGAGGCAAACCAGGCTGAGGATTGTGTCTAATAGAGCTTATAAAGGCTTTTTCATGGCAATACCCCAAGAAAAGATGCACCCAGAGATGGTTTGATGGCGAGCAAGAGGCGCTGGGGACAACAGGTGACAGTCTGAGCCCATGCAGGTGGAGGCAGAGCATGGCAGGGACTCTGGAAGCTCCAAGCACCCTGGTCTGAGGGCTGGCAAGGGTCCCAGGAGATGGGGACAGGCTGGCTCATCCAGATCCCCCCAGCAAGCTACACCAGTTAAGTTTTTCCCCTTTCCCATTGCCTCACTGGTGTGATGGCAGTAAGAGCTGTCAGGGAGCCACAGCTGAGCAGCACAGCTCAGCTCCTCCACGTCTGCCAAGGGCTCTCAGTTTGGAAAGGAAGGCGTCCATTTGACGCAAGGAGGATTTTTCCATTGCCTTTCACTGGCTCTGGATGGGGAGTTTGTTGTTTGTTCCAGCCAAAAGAAACAGGAGAGGGATTTTGGAGAGACAAGGCGATGTGTGGCCTGGCTGTGCAAGGACACTGAGGTGAGGAGCAGCCAGCTGGAACACTGGGGCTGCACACCCAGGTGACAAAGAGCTGCACAGAGGGAAAAAGTTTGCAGGCTCTCACAGTGGAACGTGGGGTTTGGAACACACAAAGGGCTTCAATAAAAAAGGAGAACATCCAAGTGCTGAAGAAGAAAACTACCCAGAAGCAGAGAGCAGGGTGGGCTGCCCTCCAAAACCGAAAAGCTGAAGTGAGATGAGACAGCATGACAAACCCTCACTGTCTACAGTCCCCATCATCCAAACCAGCAAGTTAAGAGGATGAAACACAAGCTGGAGTGCCTCTTGTAGTGACTCTGTCCTCATGAATGCTGCCAGTGAGGAGGTCAACAGGGTCCAGTCTGAGCACTTTGACACGGGGAGAAGAATAAAGCGACTCCACTTGTAAAGAAGCGGAAGGACATTGAAGTAACCCAGCCTGCCTCCACCACTTTTAGCCTAAAAAACAACCCTCCCTGCACCCATGCCTAGTGAAAGTAATTGGACTGAAATGGCACAGGTCACCTCAGCTAACAGCCTTGAGCTGGGGAAACAAAACAAGGCTGCAGGTAAACAGATAAGGGTTTCATAAAGACTAGGTATGCTTTACCTCAGAGTTATCCCTCCAGATTACCTCCATATGAGCCTTTACCTTGAATCCACTCATGATAAAGAGTGAGATAAAAAATTTCATTTCTCTAATAGCGTTTATGTGATTTGTCAAAGTAGGATCTCATTAGCTGGCTGCAATGAAAACAAGCCCTTGCTTAGTGTATGCCAAGGCAGCCTGGGTCCATCCATGTTCCATGAGCCACATCCTCTCCTCTTCAATAAAAACAAAAATGACACAGAATATGGGCTGTATTTGCTAGCAATTTCCAACACAAGATCCGAACAGTTTCTTCTCAAAGCAAAGAGCTCATGATTTATGTCCAAAGAGCTGGAAGCTGAAGGCAGGTGATTTCAATAACCCAGAACGAGCTGTGTTAATTAATTCTGAGAGTGGGCATGGGGAGCCCTTATGATCAGCTCCCTGAGAGCGAAGGGGAAGGGCAATGTGCTCCCACCACAGGGAATCAGGCTCAGCCCAACCCCATTTTCCCAGCCAGCAAATCCCATGGAAAAACTATCTGTGAAATAATGATTTCTCCAGAGCACAGCACGGGATGGGAAAGGACCTTTCCAGTCCCAGCCTGGGCCGTGGAAGGGATGGCCCAACAGTGGGAGGGACACGGGCTGCATGGGGGAATGGGGAGCAGCTGGGACCACACTCAGCTCTTCTAAACCAGGAATGCAACCAAATAAAATAATCTCCTGAGATTAGGGAAAGGCAGAAACTGCCCCTACACAAATATGTGGGGCTCTGCTGGAGCTCAGAGGGAAGGCAATGCTGCCAGATGAGCATCTCGTGAGCAGGACGGTGAAGCATTTTCCAGACTTCTTTTCATCTTCCATGCCCAGATGACTTGGCCCACACTCAGCTTCCCACTGCACACAGTCCCCATCCAGAAAACCACAAGCCTTGTATTTTCACACGTTTCTCTGAAGCTCAGAGTGTTTTCCTTGGGGCAAACAGATTGGAAACAGGCAGCCCATAGCAGGCACTTTCATAAACAAACCAGAAGCAAAGGTGTGTGCCAGTCTCCTGAGTGACTGAGAACATTCTACCCACATCACATCCTGTATTTGCATGGGATTTTTTCCTGTTGCTTGTACTCATGCAGCCCTAAATAAAGCAAAGCAGAGGAAGAGCCTGAAGTGTTCTACACAGCTGCTTTCATTGAACCAGGCCCTCTACCCAACAGACCCATTTTCAAACAAAGCGATCCAACAATAGCACTGACGATGTTTGAACTGGCACGGATTTAGGAAGACAAGCTCTTTGCTGCACCACACTGTCAGCAAGGACTCAGTACAAATGCCACGTTACAAGATAAACATCTCTCCTTTTTTTTTCTTTTTTTTTTTTTTTAAGACCTTTTACTTTCTCCCCTCAGTTCGGCTGCGTTACTTCCAAACGAGGCCCTGGATCCTGAAGGATCACAGTGCTGAGGTCAAGTCCCCCTGAATTCACTTCAGAGCCTTGGGTTTGGTTTAAAATGTGGAGATAAAGCTTTATCTGCATCATGAAGGATCTATTCTGCTCCTCAAAGCTTCCCAGTGCTGCTTCAAACCTCCAGTTCCAATTGCTATCACCGTTGCAAATAAGGTCAGCCTGATTAAAAAGCAGTTATTCTAGGTGGAGTGGAAATGCTCAATCTTCAGCCAGAGTGTGCTATGTAGGAAATATCCTGTTCCTGAACTGAAACACGCCTTCACGGGCTCCAGGTAAAAGAAGATTGAGGTCACCTAACAACTGACATTACTTGCAGCCTCTGATTCATTGCAGAGACTGTGTAAAGCTATACTGGAGGTGTCAGCTAAATCAGGTGTTTCTTTCTCTCCTGTATGACCTGTATTTAATTGCAGATACAGGTTCAGGTACCACTGTGAGCAGCCAGTGTCCCCAGCCAGCCAAACCTGCAGATGTCACACTGCCTGCAATTGAAAACTAGGGCTGGATGCTGCAATATTTCAATTCAGACAATTACTCAAGGAGCTGTGGCCCATGGGAGTGAAAATACTCTGGCTCTGTTGTCTTAAAGATTAAATCTGAAGCTCCAATTCACCCAATGTATGAGTAAGAGGGAGCTGGCAGGAGAGAAGGGGATGGAGAAAGGCTGTGGGTGACAGCAAGCAGCAGCCTCCAGAGACACAAACCCAGCAGCACAAAAACACCCAGCCCCACAGAGAGGAAGATAAAGCAGCTGAGCCATCCCAGCACTGCCTGGATCCTGTGTTTGATGTGAAGGTTTTCAGGACTGGGCATTATCTTTGCAGTTTGCTCTCCTTAATAGGTTTGCTTGGATTCCAGCTCAGCCCAGCTCATTAGCCACACTGTTGAATCCCACACTAATTCTGCATCCCTTCTACTGCTACAGATAAATAACAAAATTGCCTCCACGCAGGGGTTGTTTTCTTCCTCTCTCCCCCTTATGCAGGTCTGGTAGCATCTCATGTATCTGTTAATGAAGTCCATAATATCCAGAGTTTCCCAGCAAGTAAAAATTACAATCATTAGCCAGTGAGTGATGAGACAAAAACACCATTTCTGCCAGGCTGGCAGTAACAGTACAGCAAGTACACATCCCAAAGAGCTGAGCCTTGCTCTCCTGTAATGTGGTACCCAATGTTCTTCATTAGCACCTCTCTCTAATAGAGCAAGGCAGCGTCCTGCAGCAGGTCACAATTACACACAACAATTAATTCAGGGAGAGACAATGACAGGCAGCACAGAGGAACACTCTGCAGAGGGGTGGTAAAAAGATGAAGTGGAAGAGGAATAGGAACATTTTAAAGCCCTGACTGAAACCAAAAACAAGTAGAGGCACAAGTGACAGCATGGAAGAGGAGCCACGGCTGGTTTCCTTGAACACGACTTAGTAATTTTTGTTTTAAATAGAAAAGGAACACAGCAATTACTCTTTTGGTCACAATACTCCAGTGACCAGGACCAACAGGCTCAGACCAGGACTTCTTGTGCTATTTGCAAACAACACACAAAGCCAACTCAGCTCCTCCCAGAGCTGCAGCCTCTCTCTTGCTGCCCTTTTGTGAAATTAGGGTTTAATTCTCTAGAATAAGTCTGCTAATAAGGAGTCCCAACACACCCATCCTCTGGACAGCATGTACCCGCTCATCGTTCCCCCAGGAGCTCTGATGGGAGGGGGACAGGGAAGGGGGGAGAAGAAAATAAATCCGCCTCAGAGAGCACAAAATGCAAGAGAAATCCAATACTCCTTCACAGAGGAGTGAGAGGTGGTTGGAATAGAGGTACTGGCTGCACTGGCCATGCTCAGCAAAGCCCTGATTTCGTCTGGAAGGGCCTCCTGTCCTCTCCCAGCTGGACAGATCATGTTCCACGCTCCGTGTTAAGCTCCCCTGGGAACATTTCCCACTGAGGACACGCACGTTTGTGATGCTGCTGTCGTGGCAGCAACAATAGAGAGGGACAATGTGATCTTTATGTAACTCGGGCTCTGTTCCCCTCTGCCCAGGGATGAGATGTTCAACACACGGGCACGACAGGTAACAACAGCATGAAGGGTTAAACACAACCAAAGGACCCCTCTGGTGTCAGCACTGGGGTTCCTCTGGGTGTGGATGGGTGTAACCACGTGCCCCATGGTGTTTGCTCATCTGTTCAATGCAAGAAAAGGAACCCAAAGCTGAGTGAACACTCAGTTATCCTCAGATCCTGTGATCTGCATGCCAGGGGAGCTCCTTCCCCTTCCTGCAGCCTGAAAGCCCAGTGCTGGGGTACACACACCAGCCCTGCATCCAGTGCTCAAAGATTCTCACAGCCTTTTGCTCCACAAATTTCTACTAGAGGCCTGGACAGAGCTGAAGGAGAGAGGCTGAGAAAGTCCTTCCAGATATGGATCTACTCACATCTGCACCAGTGGCCAAAGCTTAATGGATACAGGAAGAAAAGTAATGCTCCTCATTGGGCAATGCACCCGCTTTGGCTTCCGAGTACATCAGTCTCTGGAAAATGATTGTACAACAAAATCTCGGAATGAAACTCATTCAGTGCTGCTCTCCAGCCTTGGGAATGAAATGAGTAAGTCTGCAGTCATTACAACAATGTCCTGGTAAAAATAAACAGGAAAGGGCACTTAGTAGGAATGCTTCATAGTTAAAAATACAGTATCTCGTTTGAGGTCATTCTGGCTTTTTATAGGAACAGGCATGTGTGCCTCAAAGTGATCAGATTGGGTATTACTTCCTGTTACAGATGGACACCTCAGTCACAGACAGATGGACAAGGTTCTCTTCCCCAGTCCAAAACCTTACCTGGAATGATGCACATTGAGCATCTGCTACTGGGCTGGCAGCTCTGAGAGAAGAGGCAGGAATTGAACACCTGACTACATGGGGGGATTTGGGGTCTGTCTTTCCTTCACTCAACAAGACTGACAAGGAGGATGCCCAACTTTTTCAATCTAAAAGGGGCAAAGAAGAGGTTTGAGCCAGGGGTGGTCATGCTGAGCAGCAGGCAGGCACAGAGATGATGCTGGACAAAGGGCAGGAGGCAAGAAAAGCGGGCAGAAGAAGTACTGTAAAGGATCATAAAAGCTGCATGTACACTTTCCTTCACAGAAAATGTCTTTCTGCTTTTATGGCAAGGAGCTGCTACAATTACAGCTTCTTTTATAAGCGAAGCAGAAACCAGATAATGAGCAAACCTCCCACGGTACAAAGGAGGTGACGAAGGCGTTCTGGGAGCCCTGATGGTCAGGCTTCCCTGCAACAGCCAAAAGCACAGAAAATTGCTAAAACCCATCTTCATTTCACCCTCTTCAGGGCTGTGAGCTGTTCATAGCCTTTTTCTTCCCCAAAGTACAAAAAGGATCACACCAAAAATGTGCCTATACAGATAGCAAGTGAAAACCCTTCAGCCAGACAAAGCAGAGCTTGCACATGCAGACCTGCAGAATGAGCCCACGGCTGCATCATCCCTGGTCTGGGGGAGTAAAAAGAGGGAACAAAAAAAAGTTTCACAAAGGAAAAACCGAGTAAGACACTGTCCAATCCAGGTGAGTCTGTACTTCACCACAGACGTTCAGGATTTCAGTGACACATGGGAAAATCAAAAGTTCCCTCTGGTCCTTGACCTCAATACCCACTGGACGAGCAGAGCAGTTTGATGAAGCCATGTGCATGTGCAGGTGTTTTCTGGAAACCAAATTTTTTACTTCCTAAGAAAGTTGCACCTCATTCCTGCATGGGAGCAAGCACAGAAGTTCAGGTAGTTTGGTAGGGAACAGGAAAATTCAGGCAGCAGCTCCACAGCCCTTGCCCTGGATTGGGGTCACCCTCCAAAACCAAAACCCCTTGCCCTGTACAGTCAGTGCACTATTGCTCCCTCTGCCACATATCAACCAACCCAGGCACACTCTTGTGTCCACAGCTCATGTCCTTCATCAATGAAATACATCAGCACCAGCTTCCAAAACTCAACTGTTTTTCCCTGGCTATGGGTACAGGGGTTTTAAAGCTTTGTCAGGATCCCTTAGGAAGGGGAATGTAAGGGGGCTGATGCAGGCAGGCAGCCTGGGAGGCTGCACATACTTGTTTACTTTAATTAAGATGAGGTTCCCAATATTTACAAGGAACCAATGTCCAACAAGCACTGCTTTGACCAGGCTGCTGAAATATCTGCTGCCACACTCAGGAGAGCAGGGATGTGGGATGCTCCTGCCAAGAGCCATTTCCAGCTGCACATGTCACTGAGGTCATTAGAGAGGTGGAAAACACATGGAGGGTTTTGCTTTAGTGATTTACTAATCTACTTTCCCACCCATTTGATGCTGCCCTGTGAGCAACTGGAGATGTGTCCTCTCAGAGTTCATCCAGCAGGGAAAAAGTAGGGAAAATGAGGTGGCATTTTCTTTGGGGTGCCACCAGCCTGCCACAAGCCAGAGTCAGCACCCTCACCATGAAACCCCAAGGACTCCCTCCCCACCATGAGTCTCCAAACATGCAGAAGATGCAACTGCATCCTGCTGGAAGCACAGCAGTGGGGCTTACAGAAATAACCTCCCAAGAGCACCCAGCACACTGCGTGTCTGCGTTTCTCCATCAAAACAGCCTATTTTGGGAGATCACATCCTTCTGGGAACTGGGCAGGCTTCTGCTAAACAATCTGTGCCATGGCACAGCTGGAATACACCCAGCTCATGTCTGTGACTGTGGCAGGCCCCTGCCCAGCCCCTGGGTCACTGACATTCCGGGGGTGGCAGGGGGTTCCTCCCCTCCAGCAGCTCCCAGACCCCAGGCTATGCACAAACACCGCCACAGCCCAGGGCCACACAGGAGGAGCTGCCTCTTCCACACCTGCTGGTCTGGGTAGATAAAACCACTTTCTTTTTTGCTTCCAGCTGCACCTTTTCCCTTGCCCCGTGAGACACAGGTGGCCACAGACTTGCACGTGAGAAGGCTTAGCAGCAGGATGGCAGGAGAGGGATGGAGTGGGATGGAGAAGAAAGGGCCTCTTCCAGCTTCCAGGGTCTAAAGATAATCCTCTGATCCCATACGGAAACAAGACTCTTGGCTTAAATATTTTTTTTTCATCTTTTGTGTGTGTGCTGACTTACTCCAGCAGGGCTGCCAGAAGCCTGCAGTTTATTTTTAAAATACTAAACAAGAGAAGTCCAGTATATACAACAAAGACCCTAAGTTTTCACAGAAGCACTCTGCAGATGCTAAAAAAAGGAGGTTGCTTATCAGGTCAGCTGTGAGGTGAGAGGCAGAGTCTGACCTTGGTTTTGAGAAATGCTGAGCTGGCACGTCACAGACCAGCTGGATCCCAAATTCACTCTAGGAACAGGCACAGAAATGGCTCAGCTTCCCAAGCACAGCCTGCCTTGGCAGGTACCCGTGCACAGTGGGTGGGCAGCTGCTGGAATGACTGTCACCACCTCACCCAGAGTCCTGAGACCGTGCCCAGCTCGACACACAGACAAAGCATCTCAGCTCACAGCTGCCTGCCCAGGCTGGGCTCCGCCATACCCCCACCACAGGCAGCTCAGCCTGCAGGGACACCATAAAAATACATTGCACAGCTTCTTCAAGAGGATTCAGATGAAAACACCACCAGCTCCAGCTGTGAGGCTGTGGGAAGCAGTGCTGGGACAGAGGATGTGCCTCTCCCTCGAGGTGACAGCGCTCCTAATTGTGCCAGTCCAGCCGGCACGCCGGAGGGTGCGACCCAGTTCTGGTGCTTGTTATGAGGCTCACAGCGGTGCCAACACGCTGGAAAAGCTAAATTTAGGAGACAAACAGGCCTGGTGTTACACACCCAGGCAGGACTGGCTCTGTTACGAGAGCTGGAGAATCGATGCCACCCGCTTCCGTGCGTTACAGCGGCGCTGCCGGAGCGAAAGCGTTACCGAGTCACTTGGAATAAAATTGCCACTAAATGCTATTTGGGAGATGGGAAAAAAAAAAAAAAAAAGAAAAAGGCAAATCCTCACTCTTTCTCAGCTATTGTAGGAAATGAAAATGGCTATTGCTGCCTGGTAGAGAGTCCAATTATGAATAATGTGCGTTCTCTCCCTGCACAAAGGATGAAAGGCATCAGAGCTGGTGGTGACATTTTAAGACCGGAGATGTAAGAGCGAATCTGAGCCCCGTTGCAAGCCCAGCTTTATCCCAATAAAGAAACACTTTCTGCAGTCAATTGCCTTGCAGCGTAGCTTGAAGCCCTGCTATTGATCTAGCATCTGTTATAAGCAGATAATCATCGCCGCTGTGCCATGGCTGCTATGATGGGGTCTAAAAGCACTTTCCAGAAGCTGGTTGAGGGCTGTTTTCTGCTCTCCCCTGCAGCTGCAGGAAGGCAAAGGTTTGTGGGGGAGCCCACAAAAGTCTCGCAGGTTGACAGAATTTGAAGGCCAGAAAAAAAAATATTGAATTCCCTCAATTCATTCATCTCCCAGTGCTGTAAACTTCAGGTGACTGAGGTGCACTCCCTGCAAGGCTCTGCTGCCATCCCAGCCCTCACACAGTTATTTTATACCCTGCAATTTCCTTTCCCCAGCGAGGTGCTGACACACCACCATCAAGCCACAGCTCAATCCTTTCCTTCTCTAAGACAGGCAGCGAGAGCTGCTGAAATCTCCCAGCATTAGGCTTTTTTCTCCTGTCCCCAAAAGGTTTCTCAGGCTTTGGCTTACTGAGGTTTGAATCCTGGCATCTCCTGAGCTTCCATCGACTTCCTAGCACCATGGGGATGTTTTGGGCCAGGCACCTTCCTCCAAGTTTAGCAAGAAGTGGTCAGAGGTAGGTGAAATCAGACTGCCAGGGTCTGCAATCTTCCCCCTCCCTTCCAGTGCAAGCACTTCTTACCCACTAGGCAGATTCCTCCAGTCTCCAAAGAAGGAGAAAAGGATGGGAAATTAAAAATAAATGAACCAAGAGATACACATCCATCAGGAGCCAGGCATTGTCAGCCTAGGTCCCTGTGCAACTACTTCTTTAATCAAAACCTCATGCAGCTTAAAGGCTTGACAGAAGTCTAGAACAGAGATCGTGCTACCCTGAGCAGGAAGAGCTGCAACCTTGAAGAATAAAATCACCGTCTGATGGGGTCTATTTTCTTTAAAATCACGCTAAATTACGCCAAGCCTGTTCCTAGCTGTGACATTTGAGGTTTCACCCTGCAGATTCCTGTGAGACACACGGGTGTCTCTCGGGGGTGACCAGAGGTGATGGGAGGAGCGAGGGCGCCAGCTGAAGATGAGCCATTTCTAAATCAGTCCATGACGCCAGACCTAAATTTTTAAGAGGCTCAAATCAAGAAAAGATTGCTGATGGATGCACTCCCCACTTCAAACTCACTTGCGTGGTGATGGACGTCAGACTGCCGGCCTCATGGCCATGCCTGGCTGCTACTGGGAGTGACAGAAACCTTCCAGCTTTCTAGAAAGTCCTCGTGTGCCAAGGCTCAGCCAGCTCCTCAGAGCCTGCTGCATGCAGGTTATCTGCCTCTCTTGGCTTGAAAATGTTTGTCCCTGAGGAGTTTTTATTTAATGCCTTCCTTAGTTACCAAGGGATGAGAAGTTTCTCCCATCGTTCTGCGGCTTTCCAAACACAGATGGGATTTATTGAAGTTCCTGCTGCTCTGGCCTCATTAATGTTTTATGGCACAGCTCCAGAGATGTACCTGCTCCTTGCTGGGTGCCCCTCTACAGCCCCACAGTGGCCCAGGTCTCCTGGCTGCACTGAATATCCTTGGGGAGTTTTAAGTGATTTCATTCCCAAAACAACTCTGCTGCTTCCTTTTGAGACCTCACCTGCACCCTGCTTCCTGTGGGACCACAGCTCCCAGCAGCTCCTCTCATAACAGACACAGAGGGTAGGAAAGCAGAGACAGCAGAGAGGAAAAAAATATGAGAAAAACGAGAATAATGCAGTAACACATCCAGGCTGTGCCATGGACAACATAACCTGTCCAGGGAACAGACAGGATTTTAACTGTCATGAAGGGGGTGGAAGCAGAAGAGGGGGTGCAAGCCCGGGGTTTGGTGAGGAAATGCAGCAGGTGGCCCTGGGGAGACATTGCTGGAACCCTCCTGCACATGCCTGCAGGGAGGAAGGAGGGAATTGCGAGTCCTCAGGCCCTCTGGAAAAGCTTTTCTCCCCTGCAGAGAACAGGAGGGAGCATCAGCACAGCCCAGCTGGAGTCTGCAAATTGCCCCATTTAGGCTCTGGTCCTCAAAATTGCTCTTACCTAAAGTAGATCCACAGACCTGACAAGCATCACATTTTTCTCTGGAGGCCACACTCCTCCACAGCCTCCAGAGCCTGTGCTTCATCCCCAAACTCTACAGGTTTTGTCCCACAGAAACATGCCTGGTGCTCACCAGGTCACCTTGCTGTGATCAAGGCCTTGGGATGTGCCTCTCCACGACCCAAGCACTGCATAGAGCAGGGTTTCCCCACCACATATTTATTCAGAGGCACTGCACAGCAAGGACAACCCAGCACCAAACTTTGGAAGAGGCAGACCTGGCTGGAGTTCAGCAGAAACAGGGAATTAAGACACTGAACTAAATCAACGCATCCCCACCCAATTTCTATCCAAATCAGGTATTTCATGCACAGGAGAGATTTTGACCAGTGTCCCACTTTTAGCTACTGAGCAGAGAGAGCAAAGAGTGCTTGGCACTGTGCAGAATTCCAGTCTTTGCACTGAAGCTCTTGGAAACCCAGAGTAATTCAGATGCAGAAGCAATCTCAGCTGCTGGGAAGGAACTCAAACAGCCAAGGACAGAGAGAGCCTGTGCAGGGATGCAGGGAAAGAAAGAAGAGCTGCTGGCTGGGTGCAGGGAGGGGACAATGACCACATGGATAAAAGGATGGGGAGGAGGTAAAGGAAGGAGGTCAGGGAAAATCCACGCTGCTCTTGCTGAAATGTACCCGACAGTGGGGGCTTGTTTAGGGCTGCAGGACCCACAGACTGCCTGCAAGAACCTTCCAGCATTGCCTGGTGTGAGCCACACACTGGGACTGCAAACACCAGGGAGATGCTGGGGGGCTTGAGCAGAGCAAGGATGGAGGCACACGGACTGCAAGACCCACCTGGCCCATTCCAGATGGAGAAACATGGAAAGCCATGCTCAGAGCTTTCCCCAACACTCAGCTCAGGCTGCTCACTCAAACCTCCTGCTCGTCTGGCTTGGAGTGCCACCTGCTGCCAACGGTGCCGTCCTCCAGTCCCTGCGAGGGGACAACAGCAGCGCAGAGCAACAAACTTCCTGCTCCTACATCGGCTTTCCCTGTGCTTTAACAGCAGCCAAACTCCTGATCCAAAAAGCAACGCTATTTCCCAAGCTGCAGGCGTCCCACGAGTTGCAGGCATAGCAGCAGATGCTAATAAAGTACTTTTTTCTTTGCCTTTCATGCAGTTTCTCGCTGGAGCCAGCCTCTCCCCCCAGAGACCACATCCTGAATCTTCTTGTTCATTGACTCTTTATGCTAAATGATGACTCTGCAGTCGAAATAATGTGGCATATTCCAGCTCGCATTTCAGACACCGTGAGACTTTTTAATAACGAGTTGCATGAAAAATTAGAGAGGCTGCAACAAAGAGCTCTGACAGAGGTTTCCAAAGTGACTCACAGCCAGCAGAACCTCCCTTTTCCAAAGCCCAGTGTGAGACAATCTCAAGAGCCCCCGCACTCAGAGAGAGAGGAGTCCTTCCCCTCTGGAAAAATAAGGCCTTTTAAAGGAGAATTCTCCAGGGAGAGAATCCCTGCAGGGAGGTTTGGTGGGTGGGTTTGGGAGTCGTGGCTGAGATGACATCCCATTCCCAAGAGTGCTCACAGGGGTGTTTCACCCCACACCTCAGCTGTGCTGCTGAGGGTGCTGCAGGGTGGGAGTCACCTCATCCTGGGCTTCCTGCTTGGCATATTGGCTCTGGAATGCTCTAGGATGGGGCTGGCAATGACTCCTGCTGGTTTTGCAGGGAGACAGCAAACCACAGCAGTAACAGGCAGTGGAGGTTTCTCCAGCCTTGGCTCCCAAAGCACTGTGGCACCCACAGCCACAGCAAACATCACCCATGCACAGGTATCCTGCTCCTCCTAGGGCTGGCTTGCTGCCAACCCTGCAGCTCTCTGCCAGGCTTTGCAGCATGATGGAGGAGGAATTTTTTTCAGGACAACTTTTGGCTGACTGTTTTTGCTTCCTGCCATCCACAAGAGCAGCTGCCAACATATTTCAAGGGGAAGCAGCAGGCAGCATATCCAGAGCAGCCACCCTGATGGGGATTAATGCCATTCATGCTCAATCCCAGTAGTGAGCAGTGCCTGGCTGCTGGGTGGGACATGTGGCTGAAGGATGGGTTTGATTGCTCTGCTCCCTCTCCCAAGCTCAGCTCCAAATTCCTTCTGTATCCTGAGCTGGCTCCCACCTTCACCTCCTCTGTGACAGCCCTCACAGTGACCCCCAGCTCCAGGAGCTGCAGCACAGCCCCCTACTCACCCATTCCTAAGATCTAATTGAGCACAATTCCCCCCACCCAGCCCAGCAGACTTCTCAAAAGAGGTTCTTCCTCCCAAAGGAAGCTGGGAAAGGAATGCTGAGAGTAAAGGAGCAGCTGGCACAAAGGCAGTTCTTACCACATTCCAGAAGAAAGGGTTGAAGGCTATTGAGAGGACAGCCACAATGAAGCCAGTGTCAGTGACATCCACGTAGCCAAAGAGCCGCACCATGGCTGCCACATCCACCTGTGGAAGAAGGGAATGGTTACTGCACTTCACCTCAAACCAGCTGCCCCAAGGGTACATGAACCTCTTATTAGCCCTAAGCAATGTGTTGTTACAGCTTGCAAAGTGCTGTGTCAAGGTGCAAAGCCCAGAAAAAGGATGGGGACTTCTCCAAGCCAATCCCCCAAAACCTCAGGGGCACACTAACAGAGTGCCCAAAAGGACACAGGATCAGAGGTGACACTGCTGCTCTGAGGACGAGCACCACTCCTCAGCTGCCAGCTCATGAGCGTTTTAGGAGGGGGAGCACCATTCCACAGCATCTCAGCATCCCTGGGGACACAGGGCTGTCCCAGGGGTGCTGGTCTGCATGGAATCCCCTAGCAATGACCTGTGTCAGCTTCAAACTCATCTCCCATAAAGTCAGAGTGATGCAAACCCTCTCCACAGCAAGGGGGAATGCATTTGCACTGTAAGGAGCTGCAAAAGTACTTCCTGTCTTAATGACAACAACAAAACCCCCTTAAAACTCGCTGCTCTCCTTTTTAAAAAGAGAGATTTTTCCCCAGACAGCTCCCTGACATTGGCAGTGTTTTTACGTGCAGTAAGCCACGCTGCTTCTCCCTCCACACTCCCCACACTCCCTCTCCCTGTGCTGGTATTTGGATGAAAAATAGCCAGTGTGCTTTTTTTTTTTTTTCCTTTGGTCAAAACCTTTGAAAACAAAAAACAAAATAGCCCATCCCAAGCCCAGCCCTCACTGGAAACAAAACCAAGACAACAACACTGAGACGTGGAAGGATTTTGCTTCCCCAACACAGCTGTGTTTTCAAGACCTTTGGATGCCAGGGGACAGGCACAGCTCGAAAAGGTATCAGGGAGGGAAATTCCCACTGGCTCCTCACAGGCTCTTGGGAAGAACCAGAGCCACAGTGTCATCCGTGAAAAGGAGCTGGTAAACCCAGCACTCTCCTAGCCCAGAGAAAAGGCTGTGGGAACAGCTCCCGTGCTGGCCCAGGGCACATCCAGCCTCTCCAAGCGCCTCCTGCCCAGCCATGACTGCCCAAGGTGCAAAGTGCAGGAGCAAAGACTGCACAGCCCTGGGCAAAGGGGGGATGGATCCTCACTGGGGCCCACAGCTGCCCTCAAACCACCACTGCCCCAGGTCCTCCAGGCTCCTTAGTCCGAGCCCTGGGGACACAGGTGCTGGTAGAACAATGGGAACAGCTCCCATGGCCTGTTCCAGACACATCTCCCCCTATTCCCACCCTCCACAGCCTCTCCTCCCCTCCCTTCACCCCCGAGCAGCCCTTCCCCACCAGACCTCATCCCTCCAAACTGCCAAGGCACAGCCCGAGCAGCTGCTGGCACCGGGGCCGAACTGTCTAATCCCGCTTCAATTGCAATCCCGTGGGACCAGGACAGCTTCTTTCCTCTCGTTTTGTACGCCGCTGAGCACAGTGCTAGCACGGGCTGAACAAAAGCTTCTTGACCTACTAACTCCTGGCAGGCACCATCGTTAACATCGCACTCACCTTCTTTTCTCCTGCTCAACAACCAAATTCGCGGCTGCCAGCGGGAGGCAGATTGGCCTGTGCCTGGCTGTGTGCTTCTCGGGATAAAAGGGGAGCCCTAATGGGATGAGCTGTCTCTGCGAGCTGCTGGGACAGCCACGTAACAGGCACAGAACATTCAACTTTGCCCCCTCCTCCACGCTGGGGGAGATCAATGACCGTGGCGAGCGGTGCCCGCTTGATCAAAGCCCCGAAGTCGGGGAGGCTGGGAACAGCACGGGCAGCTGGGTGAGAGCTGTACAGGTACCCAGGTGAGAGCTGCACAGGCACCCAGGTGAGAGCTGTACGGGCACCCAGGTGACAGCTGTACGGGCAGCCAGGTGGCAGCTGTACGGGAACCGGCTGGGACATGAATGGGCACACGGGGAGAGCTGTACGGGCACCCAGGTGACAGCTGCACGGGCACCTGGTGGGACACGAACAGGCACACAGGGGAGACTTGGGGAGAGCAATACAGGCACCCAGATGAGAGCTGCATGGGCACTTGGGTGAGAGCTGTATCGGCACCTGAGTGAGAGATAAAAGGATACCTGGATGAGAGCTGCACGGGCACTTCAACAAGAGCTGCGGGGGCTTCCGGGTGAGCAGCTGGCAGCACCCCCGGGCATCCCCGCAGTGCCAGCGCAGCCCCTGCCTCCTGCTCAGGCCGTGCCGTGCCGGCTGGGGTGGCACCGGGCTGGGCAGGGCGGTGGGTGCACCTGGGGAACCGGGGACCGAGCATCCCGAGGCCTGCTGCACCTGCGGGGGCGATTCCCAGCGGATCTGCCGAGCCCCGCGGCGGCCCCGGGAGGGCGGGGGATCCATGCCCGGGCTCCCCCCGCTGCCCCAGGCCGGGCCCTCCCCGGGGCCCTCCCTCCCGCGCCCGGCCCGCCGGTACCTGGCCGTAGTCCAGGCCGCCCAGCCCCTCGCAGCACTCCCGCGGGAAGCGCCGGGCCCCGCCCGCCGCCGCCTCCTCCCGCCGCCCCGCGCCCGGCCCGCGCCGCCCCGCCATGGCCGGGCGCCCCCGCCGCGCCCCGGCCCGGCCCGAGCGCAGGGCCCGCGGTGGCGCTGCCGGGAGCCGCGGTCCCGCCCCGCCGGGAGGAGCCGGGCCTGGAGCCGCGGCGGGCCCGGGGCCTGCGGGCCGGGGGCAGCACTGACCTCAGGCCGCGGGTGCGTGACCGTGTGGGGCCGCGGCCGGACGGAGAGCGGCCCCGCGGAGGCACTTGGAGCCTGCCCGCGGGAGCGGCGGGAGCGGGCGGGACGGACCCCCCGGGGCCGCAGCGGGAGCGGCTGGGAGTGGGACGGCCCTGGTGGGAGAGGGAGCGAGAACCGAGTGGGCACCGCTGCTGCGGGGGAGAGACCGGCACTGCCAGCCCCCATCTGTCCCCTGCCAGCCCTGCCCGTTCCCTGCCAACTCCCGTGCCTGCCCCTTGCCTGATCCCTCCCCGTTCCCTTTTCCCTGCAGAAACCGTGACTGTCCCATGCCTGGAGGTGTTCCAGGCCAGGCTGGACTGGGCTTGGAGCAACCTGGCCTAGTGTAAGGTTTCCCAGCCCTTGGCTGGGGGTGGAATGAGATGATCTTTAATGTCCCTTCCAACCAAAACCATTCTATGATTCCATGATTCTGTGATCCCTGCCCATCCCCTGCCCTGTCCCAGTTCAGTGCTCACACTATGGCCAGGAGCTGGGGAACAACTGCAATGGTTCCCTGGCACAGGAAATTAAATGCCGCTTGACCAGTATTACTCATTCAAGGGAAAAATCTAAAGCTACCAAGTCTAAATGTATTTTAAGGACAATTCATTGCAGCCTTCTGCCTTCAGCAGGGCAGTATATTTTTTTTTATTGCTGTTATTATTACTACTCATGTTATTTTTTTACTTCAGTCCTCTCTAGGATGTTTCTGGTTGGTGCACCTCATGGGCTGCAGTCCTGGACCTGTCTGGACAATAGGGGATTATCATCCCTGTAGACCCCTGAAGGTCTGTGCTTTTGCAGATCCTGCTTTGCAAGGAAATAAATTTTCTTCAAAAAGGAATTTGGTGTGAATGATCTGCAAGTGTTCCTCCCAGAGGTCTCATGGGAGCAGGAAAGGGACAGGATATCCGAGTACTCATGTCCTGGCAGGCACTGAAAGCGTGCATGAGTGATGGCTCACTTGAAGCTCTCCCCAGGAGAATGGCCTCTCTGGAGGATACACTTCAGCAGACCCCAGGGATCCCAGTTTGGCTCCAGGGGAAGCCAGCCTTCCTTAGTTCTGCTGCTCCAAACCCCTCAGGGCACCAGCACATCCCCACCTGCACCGTCAGCTCCGGGGGTGCTCACACCGGGCCCAGGGAGCACATTCACGGCATGAGCTGGGCTGGTTTGGGCTGAGGCACACACCGAGGCACTGTGGGTGGGAGCAGCGTTCCCCATGGATGATCTCCAGCTGCTTGCAGCCTCTTCTCCCCCGCGCTGGATGATTTTGCTGTGCCAAGTGTGTAATTATCGCCTCTGCCATCTCGCGGGCTGGGCCGCGGGAGCAGGTGGGAGGATGTTTGTTCTGAGTCCCACCAGCTGGGTGCTGGGTGCTGGAAGGGTGATGTGGATGAGGTGGGGGAAGCGGCGGTGGCTGGGATGTGTGAGATGCTAATGTCCCTCTCCAGGAGGAATCAGCAGGGAGAAATCTCCCAAGTGTCCTCCTGGCTGCAAGGGGAGGGTGTCCTGGTGATGCCAGCGCTGCCAGCTGGGAAAGGACAAGGGTGTTGTGGCACAGTGGGGGCAGGAATGGGTCTGGCTGAGGGATGGATGGTGAGGAGGTGCAGAGGGATGAAGTGTCTCACTGGATCTTCATTTAGGGTCAGCAGAGCTGGGCAGTCATGGAAATGTCTCTCCTGTCACCCCAGTGAAGGCACGTGCTGCAGAATTCAGTGTCCTGCCACCAGCTCAGTTGTGTTTGGGGCAGCAAATCACACTTGAGCCTCCTTGCCATTTCCACTGCCAAGTTCCCTGCCTGTGGAAGTTTTTCCCTGTAAGAAGGAAAGAAGCTGTTTGTGGCAGTGGAGCCCCTCTGTGCTGGCCTTCATCCCATCTTGGACACATCCCTGCAGCTGTGAAGGAGACAAAGAGGGCTTTCTGCAAAGGCTGGATTTTATGTGCCCTCCCTCCCCTTCTCCCCATGGCGTGCCTTTAATCCAGCTCTCCCTTTCTGAGCACCGAGCTCAGGAAGAGGACATTGCCCTCGGCTTTCCCAAGTCCTTTATCAGCATGAACTCCCTCAGTGCCCCTTGAAATCCCACCACGGTCCCAAGGGGCCCCTGATGAACATGGAATTGCATCAGGGTGAAGGATGCTGAATGTGTGTTAGCAGGACACTGTGGCTTGGCAAGCTGCACTTTGTTCAGGAGCATTTCAAATTTCAAACACAACCCGGGAAATTCCCCACATGTGGAAATCTAGGGCAGGGAGTGTTGTTGGATGTTTTTCCCTCAGAAATGGGACATTGATTGGGAAACTGCAGTCCAGTAACTTCAGCACAGAGGGACAGCTCTCCTTACAAGACCAGGAAAAATTTTCCAGGCCAAATGATTGGTTTCCTTGCTAGGAAAAGAAAAGACAAGTCTTATTCCCATTCCTTTTTGTCCATGTCCCTGTGTCATGGTCCTCATGTTCAAACCTGCCCTGAAAAAAAGCTGATCCCTGTGGGTTTGGCCCTTGCAAACCTGCAAGGGCCTGTGCTGATGGGTCATGGAGATCAAGGACAGAGCCATTGAAACGTGTGGTGAAGAACAACAAATAATTCTGGAGCACAGAGCCGAAACCTTGGGGAGAAGCAGCAAAACTGCATCTCCTCCTGTGTCCCCCATCAGATAATGTACAGTTACCAGCGGTGTGGTGCTGCAATCCAGACCTGCAATCCTAGTGGAAATCCTCTAGTGTTTGTGCTGGAGGTTAGTTCTATTTATTTTCTGATGAATGATTTACTTGAGTAATTGGCACACAGCTCCCCTATTACAGATCATAAAGAATTAATCACGAGATTTTCAATGCTCCCCTATCAATTTTATTAGGCTTGATTGAGCGTAGTGGATTGGGAGCATATGGTATGTGAGGCAGACTCTGCTCCCAGTTACACCCTGGTTATGCTGAGGACTTGCTCAGCTGCTGATCCCTGTAAATCCAGAGAGACAGCTGCTCCTTTCCTCCTTCCCATGCCCCCACTGTTCCTTGAGTTCCCTTAAATACCCAGGGATACAGAGAACAACCAACACCACCTCCACGTACCTAAATTCTCCAAAAGCCTGAGATGCTCCCAAACTGGAAGCCAAGTTGGGTAGAGAGAGGATGCTTTTGCTTCCAGCTCGTCCATGTACCAGCATGAGCCAGAAGCTGGAGCCAAAAGCTTGGGAGCTCCAGCTCTGCCCCTCGAAGGGGACGTGTCACGGCGTGGGAGGCTTGTCACTGATGAGAGCTGAGGGTGCCTGTGTTGGCGTCAGGGAGTCCTGCCAGCCAGGTTTGCCCACGGGAGATGCTTTCTTGGAAGAATTGGCAAAAAGAAGTCCTAACACCTGCAGGAGCAGGATGACACATCCCTGCCCCGAACCAGCAGCACAGCGTGATTCCCTGGAGCAGAAACCTTCTTAAAAGTCACATCCCCTGTGTGACTCCCCTCATGCAGAGAACCAGGGAAACCTTCAAAATTTCCATGTGGAAACTCCTCACAGTCCTTCCCTTGCTTTTTGCCTGTGGGTGTTGTTACCATGCAGAGTCGTGATTTCAGGGAAGGGGATGGTGCAGGGCCCTGCTCCAGCTTGTGGGCAACGCTCACCTTGGTGAAACTGCTCCCAGCAACACCAGTATCTCAAGAGGTATTTACAGGAGAGAATGGGAACTTTGGGAGTAGATGGAGCTACTTGCATAAGCCCAGCTGATCCTGAGCTAGCTATCCTTGCAAAGCAGCCAGTCTGGCTCAGCTTCAACCCTCATCCCCATCTGCTGCCTCGAGCAGCTGCATTGAAGGGCACTGAGAAGTTATTGCCAGTAACCATTGGCAGGAGCCAGTGTGGAAACCTCCCTCTGGGAGAGCTGACCTGGGGAGGGAAAATCAGGAATGCAGAAGAGGACAGAGCAGGATCTGGCTGTTACAGCCAGAACATTTTATATGCACACGGTGGTGGTTCAGGAGCAGAGTGAGCAGGACTTTGCTCAAGGGTCTTGCCCAGCTTCAGTGTGCCCAGTCAATGGGGCTGCCTCTTTCTGCCCTGCCCCTGCTGCCTGCACCTGAACCAGCTCTCCAAGGCTTTGTGGTGTCCACGCTTCTGGGGGAACATCCCTCACAAACCCCCAGGCTCTGGGAACTCCACGCTGACTCCAGGTGACCCCTCTGTTGAAGCTGGGTCTCGCCCGGGTGCTCTGCCCTGGCACAGCCACAGCCCACACTGCTGTGAGCCAGGGCACTATGCCCTTGTCACACTTCAGTGGGGTGAAGCACACTGGGAAGAGGCACACACAGAGGCATAAAGGTGCATTTTTCCAGCCTCAGCATTCCCAGGGAGCTCCAGTGCCCCTCAGAGCCTCGCATGTGATGGGCACTGTGGGATGGAGCAACTCCCTCCAGAGGAAGCCAGACTGTCAGAGGAGCTTCCCAACACCTTGCTCTGAGCCTCGTGGAGATAACATTTAGGGAAGGATTCTCAGAGCTCCCCTGCTCCCCGAGGCCACGCTCATCACCAGCATGTCTCTAATGAAGCGGAGGCTTTGCTTTCTGGGATCAATGAATCCACCGATCGTGACCTGTCTGCTAAGTGGGAAATCAGGTCTCTCCCTCCCCAAACTCGTCTGAGCTGGGCTCAAACAGCAGGTTCTGTCCCCAGGGTTACTCTGTGTCGCTTAATTGCAAACCCTGAGTCTGATTAGAGAGCAGCAGCGAGGGTGTGCAGAGTTACCACGGAGCAGCGGCTGCTTCCCCAGCCTGGGAGATGGCTGCAAAGAAGGAGGACATTTTGAGGCTCCAGGTGGGTGGAAATGACCCAGATTTCCCTTTTCCAAAAGGTCCTGACTCTGCACAGCTGGTTGGAGGGTTTACTGCCAATCTGCTCTCCCCCAAAGCCCTAAATCCCTCCAAAGCACTTTTCATGGGGACAGATGCTTTAAGAGAAGCTGAGGCTCCCCAAAGCAGAAGGCAGCTGAAAAGGTCACTGCTACCAAGTTCCCTGGCCACAGGCACGTCCCATGACAGATGTGGGAGCAACCCCCATTGCCCCTGGGTCCATCCAAAGAGGCAGAACAGTTTTCCCTAATGCTTTCTGCCCCTACAAACCACCCTGTGCACCCCCAGCACCTTTTCCCATAAGGTGCAAAGGGCTGAACCAACCTCCAAAAAAATTCCCCTGCACATCAGCAGCATCAGGGGTAAGGTGCATTGCTCCAGACACGTCTAATTAGGGTGTCCCCATTAGCTGAGCCATCCAGATGCCCAATGCTCACTGCAGCATTGAGGAGGGGTGAGCTGGATCCATCATATGGAGGGGGCTGAGTCACAGCACCAAGCATTCCCTCCGTGGCCATCTCTCATCCCTCACTCTGTTGGTGCCTGGCTTTTCCCAGGCAATCAGCATTGCTCTCAAATGTGAGCCCCAGGAGGGCTGTGGGGAGAAAAAGCTCTCATTGAGGACTTGGCAGGGAAAAAAAAGCCTGGAAGTGGAGGCTGCTTCGTGCCAGGTGTGATGGCCCCTACAGCAAGTGCCACAGAGGGCTGGGCTCAGAGCCTTTTCAGAGCATCAGCCCTTCCCTGAGTGGTCTCTAAAAGCTGTGGGGATGTGCTCTGCCTTCAGGCTGAATCCACATGGAGGACTCCTGGGGAAGGGCTGACTGCAAGGCAGGGACACAAGCATGAGCTTGTGGGGGCCAGGAAGAGGCTCCGTGGGGACACACAGGTCTATCCTGAGGAACCACAGAGCCAGCTATAAATACCTCCTCAGAGCATCACTCCCCCTCCTCTTTGATGTTTTCCTGTTATTTGCTTCAAACCCACTCCTGCTGCTGTTATTTTTATCTTATCTCTTCTTTCCCCCCTGCTTTTGTGTCTGTTTACGAGCTGCATCACAGAAGGGTTTCAAAAGGAAGATGGAAAGGCAGTCAGGGACCCTGGGAAGAAGGTCAGAGACCCCAGAGAGAAGGCTGGGGACCCCAGAGAGAAGGTTGGGGACCTCAGGAGGGCAGAGGCTCTCCAGCTGCCAGCACGCTGCTCTCCAGCAGGACACAATGGGAAATGCAGAATGTCCCTGTGGGACTGACATGGTGGGGGACCCAAACTACTCCCCATTGTGGGGAAGGGGCAAATGGAGTCTCCTGCTGCTCTCCAGCGACCCACATCTGTCAAATTTGCAGGAAATTGGTCTCCCTGTGATACCAAGCCCCTGCCAGAGCTGGAGGAATCCAGGCAAGCAGCTCAGAAATTAATGAAAGTGGAGGCCGTGTGAGTAGTCAGACACAGATGAGCTTAACTCCCTTAAATGAATTAAAAATACATCACTCCTCACCAGTGTGAGCCCAGAGCCACAGCAGCAGGAGGGGAGTGTGAGCTGTGAGTGCCTTGGCCCCCAAACTGAGTAACCAGGATTTCTGCCATGATCCTCCCATAGGCAGACTGGGAGCTGGGTGCCATTATTGGGTCATGATTCAACTCAGTTCAACAAAAAGAAACTGCTGGAGCCAACTTTATGCTTCTCTTCCTTCACCTTTTCAGCCCAAACTAATCTTTTATTGTATAAAACAGCATGAAGCAGAAGTTCTGGGGTTTCCCCACCCAAGCCAAAGCAGACTGTTTACCTTTTTTCAAGTTTAAGATGTTGAATCCCTTTAGTGCTAAAGAAAGATGCTGTCCCAGTTCCCTCCTTCATGCATCTCCCCTTCCCACCTGGAAGCACCAAACTCCAGACATTCCCTTTGCCGGGGTGCCTTCCTGTAGCATCACCCACTTGCCAAGAATTGGGGTATTTTTGCAGATTCCCATAAAAAAGGGCAGCAGCTGGGATGTGGGTCAGTGCCCAGGCAGGGGTGGGGGGCTCCCTGCCAGCCCTGTCCATTGGGATGGGTGTTTCCTGCTGTGGTTTGTTTCTGCTGCTGGAGAGCCCCTGGGAGCCTGTTTGGACATCAGCTAACAGGGAGAAACTGAATGCAAAGGTCAGGGAAGGAAGGGGGAGAGGCTGGAGTGAAGCTGGGAGCATGGGGCGGCCCCAGCACCCACTCAACCCCACAGCAGAGTGTGGGGTGTGGGAGGGGAAAGCCCAGCTGGAAGTGTGGCTGGAGCAGCAATGAGAGCTTCACCAGCAGATGGGCTTAGTGGGGGCTGCCATGAATTCCTCAATATGGGCAAAACTAAAAATCCCAGCAGGCTGCTCCTCTCCAAGGTGGGCAGGCGTCCAGGGCAGCCTCCTGGCCAGGAGTGCAGGGAGGTCATGGCTGTCCCTGTGGGGTCTGTGAGCTGCTGAGGATGGGGAACCACAGCCAGGGGCTGCTGTGGCTCTGAGCCAGGCGCTGGGACCCTCCTTGGGGGCTCCCTCGCTGCTCCAAGGATGCTCCAGGGGAAAGCAGCTGCCCTGGGCTGGGAAAGTGCTGAGTGACTCTGCAGATGGGCTGCCCCTGTACCCCCAGAGACCCCACTGCTGGCACTGACCCTGGTGTTCAGCTGCCTCTCCTCATACCTTGGAGCTGCCTTCACCCTGGGATCAGTGCTGGGCTCAAAACAAATCTTGGCTGCATGGAGGGAGAGTGGCCATGTCCCAAAGCTGGGAGGAGCACACAGGACAGCCCCACCTGGGGAGAGAAATCCCCTCCATGCCCTGTGCTCTCCTTAAAGCCAGGCCTGGCAGGGTGGGTGGGTTCTCCCAAGTGGGGATGGGAGCTCCCCTGGTCAGTGGGGACAGGGACATTGTGGGGACACAGACAGGATCCAGCCACTTTCCAGCACTTCAGTGCAGGACCTAAGAGTGCAGTGGGTGCAGGGAAGGGGCTTGGGGCTGCAGCAGCTGCCAAGGTGCATCTTGGGGTTCCATGATCAGCCCTAAACCTGTCCCTGCTGAGCTCTGGTGCAGGGAAGCTGCCTGCAATCCATCACCTCTCGTGGAGAGGAAAATAGGCTTGGGGGCATGCAGTATGGGTCCAGGGCACGCTCTCTCTGCTTGGCTAAAATGACACTAATTAAGCCCCTTGCAGTGTGTAAAAGCTATTCCTACAGGGCAGACAATTAACCTTGAAACTTGGCTTTTAGTGCTTGGAGGGGAGCGAATTTTTCATCCTGTTATTTCCCTGTGCTATTAAGCTAATCCTGGAGACCGTGAGGGAGAAGCCTGTGACACGTCTGCAGCTCCCAGCCTTGCCAGGAGCACAGTGTGTGGCCAGCAGCCTCCTGCTCCATCCCTCCATCACTCTCTTATTTTCACCCACGGCCTCCAACAGCATCACCAGCACTGGGGAAGCAGGGATGTGACCAAGGGCACACAGCAAGGCTGTGCCATTGCATGATTATTATGGCCAGAAGTAAATCCAGCCTCCTGTGAGTGTGCTAGACACAGAGCCAGCCCAGCCTTGACTTTTCAGGGAGTTCCCTGTGAGGCACAGCCTGTTCCCAGCTCTCCAAGGCTGGGGCTGCTGGCATGGCATTGCCTTGGCCCAAGCTTTGTGTGAGAAGTTTTGTTCTCCTGGAGGAGAAAGGGAAGGATGAGAGAGGTGGAGAAAGTGGGAAGATTTCATCTGTGAAGGTCAAACCCTGCTGTGGGGCTGGGGATGTCCCTGGGATGCCCTGTGTCCTCCCCAGAGCTCACAGTTCCTCTCCCCCTGAGCTCCCCTCTCTGCCCCCAGACACAGAGAGTTACAGTGCTGAGCTTGGGGACACTGGGGACAGGAGCTGGTGGCTTGCTCTGATCCTGCCCTCAGCAGAGGGGAAGGAAAAGGGAGGATGGATAACCCACAAAATCCCCTCCATGGGCTGCCATACAAGCACCAGCACACACAACGTATTTAAGCACTAAATGCCAGTCTTGGGGTATTTATTACAACAAGCTACAAAAAGGAACTGGAATGGTAAAAATCCCTCAGGAAGAGAGCCCTGGGAGGGCCCTGCAAGGTGAAGAGTAGTGGGAATTGGGGGTTCTGTGGGTCCCCCTAGTCCAGGAATAATGACAGAGCATCCTGGTGATGGTGCTGCCAAGAAGCAAGGGCAGGTGTGGAAGATACACTGCTCCTGGCAGCAATGGTGCCAGGAATGCATAAACCAGCCTTTGGGTGCCCAGAAAACATGGGAGAGGCATCCTTCAGAAAGGTTTTCCCTGTTTTCAGCAGCCCCTTTCCCACTGGTGGGACCTGCAGACCCTCACACCAAGCTGAGCATTGGCTGCTCCGAGCCTCACCCCAAAAGAGCAGCAAACCTCCTACCTGAGCACTCCCCTGAGAGCTTTTTCCAGCTCTAATTGGCCTTTCCATGGCAGCAGGGGAGGCTGCAGCACCCCTCGAGGAGCAATTTTCCATGTGGGAGCTGTTTCCCTGCAATGGCCTGGTTTTAAACTGCTTTCCTCTTTTTTTCTTGAGGGGGTGGAACATGATGGAGGCTGGATAAAGTGACGGAAGGGAGAGCTGTGCCATAAAAAATCAGTCTGCTGCTAAAGCTGGTGAAAAAAATGATGCTGCAAAGTGCCTTTGCAGTTGTTTAGTCATGTGTTAGCCTGGCTGAGGGGTGATTTGTGTGGCCAAGCACCAGCTGCAGAGCATCATGTAGGGCAAAATGCCCTGAGTGTGTGCAGAGACCAGAGGAAGGATCAGGAAAGGAGGATAAGAGAGTACTGAGATTTTTTTTTTTCCTAGGTGATGTTTTTGCTTTGTGTGTCTCACTCTCCCTTTTAAAAAATAACCCTCATCTTCTTCAGGGCTCCCATGGAGGTAAATTCAGCTCCTGTTGCCTCACAGCTCTTCCCTCCCCAGGAACCCTGCCCATGGAAGTCACTTTTCCTGCTGCCCTATTGTTTCTCACATTAGCCTTAATAAAAAAACAACAGAGTAGGTGCCCGGGTAGCAGATGGGACTGGCTTCTCCTGGCTGCTGTAAATCACAGAGGAGGTTTCACCTTCCTGGGATGGAGCTCCGGGAGCACTGATCCTGCTGGAGTCAGCCACAGGAATGACAGCACTGGCTGCCAGTGCCACCACTGCAGGAAGAGACAAACCAGCCCCCTGCACCTCTCCTGCAGAAGTGACCAGGTCCTAATGGGATTTCTAAATCACCACTGAGCTTCAGAGTGTCCTTCTGCTGGCATAAATCAGCCTGGCTGGAATCACCAGTGCTGGGCTGATTTACACCAGGGAGCTGTGGGGGGAGAGGCTGGAGGGTTCATCTGAGTGTCCCTGTCCTCTGAGCAGTGGCAGGAGGCCACAAATCATCTGGGGGCCATGGAAATAACTCAGCAGCCTGAGATTGGGTGTGAGGGTGAGCCATGTGAGCACAAAGGGCTTTCAAGGTGGATGGGGGAATGAGGAAGAGAAGAGAAGAGAGGAGAGGAGAGGAGAGGAGAGGAGAGGAGAGGAGAGGAGAGGAGAGGAGAGGAGAGGAGAGGAGAGGAGAGGAGAGGAGAGGAGAGGAGAGGAGAGGAGAGGAGAGGAGAGGAGAGGAGAGGAGAGGAGAGGAGAGGAGAGGAGAGGAGAGGAGAGGAGAGGAGAGGAGAGGAGAGGAGAGGAGAGAAGAGAAGAGAAGAGAAGAGAAGAGAACCACTTCAGCTGGAAAGGACCTACAGTGATCCTTTGGTCCCACAGCCTGACCACTTCAGGCCTGACCAAAAGCTAAAGCATGTTATTAAAGGCACTTTCCAAATGCTTCTTGGACAGGCTTGGGACATTGAAGGAAGGAAGCCTGTTCCAGGGTTTGACCATTCCCTCCAGAAAGAATTTCAAATATCCAGTCTAACACCCTCCCCAACACAACTTTGCACCATTCAGAAGTTGGACTTGATGATCTTGGAGGTCTTTTCCTACCTTAATGATTCTACAATTCATTCCCACACATCCCATTGCTTGATCCCAGGGAGAAGAGCAACCCTTGGGCACCTCCCAGACCTGCTGAAGGCTGGGTTCCTCCAGGATTTTGGGGTGTTTTAGCACATATCTTGTTGATCTCTCAGGAGAAGGAGCGTGGGCCGTGCAGGACGGGCTGGGCAGCCCGGGGCTGTTTGCGATGGTTCCGAGCGGCTGCTCTGCTCTGCTCACTCCAGAACTGGAAGGGATAAATGTGGAGGGGAAGGCGTGCCAGCCGACTGAGCTGTGATGAACCCGGCCTGAGCGCTGGGCTGGGACAGAGCAGCGGCACCCAGGGGCTCACAAGTGAGCCGGGATTTATCGGGATCCGCAGCTGCGCAGCGGCCGCGCCAGCGCCGGGGAGCGGGGCCGGCGGGGACCGAGCGCTGCCGGGAGCCACCGTGTCCTTGGCTGACCATTACCTGTCCCCAGGGAAAAAACCTGGGTAGGTTCTGTGTGCTGCCAGGAGCCACCGTGTCCTTGGGTGACCATTACCTGTCCCCAGCCCGGGGGAAAAAAGCTGGGTGGGATCAGTGTGCTGCCAGGAGCCACCACGTCCTTGGCTGACCATCATCTGTACCTGTCCCCAGACCAGGGGAAAAAACCTGGATGGGTTCTGTGTGATGCCAGGAGCCACTGTGTCATTGGCTGACCATTACCTGTCCCCAGACCGGGGGAAAAAAGCTGGATGGGTTCTGGGTGCTGCCAAGAGCCACCACGTCCTTGGCTGACCATCAGCTGTACCTGTCCCCAGGTCAGGAGAAAAAAGCTGGATGGGTTCTGTGTGCTGCCAGCAGCTACCACGTCCTTGGCTGAGCATCAGCTGTACCTGTCCCCAGACCAGGGGAAAAAAGCTGGATGGGTTCTGGGTGCTGCCAGGAGCTACCACGTCCTTGGCTGAGCATCACCTGTACCTGTCCCCAGCCCCAGGGAAATAAAGCACCTGCAGCCTTGAAGGTTGCTGTAGCCCTGTTGAGGTGCACGTAAATTACAGGCTGCTGGGTCTCACTGAAAAAAAGCGGGGTTAGATTAGATAAAAGGGAGATGTTTTTACAGTGAGGGTGGTAGAACGCTGGCATGGGTTGCCCAGAGAATCTGTGGGTGCTCCATGCGTGGAAATATTCGTGCTCAGGTTGGATGGGGCTCTGAGCAACTTTATTTACTTAGAGATGTCCCTGCTCAGTGCAGGGCCAGGACTACATGACCTTTTAAAGGTCCTTTCCAACCTAAACAAGCCTGGAATTCTATTTTATAAAGTTCATGCAGGACTGTACTGCCTGCACGTGCTGAGCTGGGTTGGGGCTGGGCAGGTCCTGACCTCACACACAGCATTTTGTGCCCTGATGGTGCAGGACAGGCTGTGGGACCAGCTCAGTGTGGGAGCGAGGGCTCCTGCTCTGCACAGGGATATCTTGGCAAACTGGGTGCAATTCCCAAGGTTAAAATTTGTCATCGTGCCAAGGACAATGCCTGGGAGGGGGCAGGAGCTGCCCTGTGTCATGCTGCCTTTCTCTTTGATCTCCCACGCTGGTTTGAGCTGCTGCCTTCCACCAAAACACCCAGGATGGTCATTTGACCTATTTTTATTTTACTTTCCTCCCATCCTGTGCTGCAGAAAACCCAGAGCAGCCTTTCCCTGAAGTGTCAGCACTTTATCCAGCACAAGTCCCAACGTGCTTCCCTAATCACAGACACACCAGCAGGATTCAGCTCCCCGGACTCATTTCTATCCCTGTGCTTCTTGATGGCACTGCAAATCCCCACGGTGGCTTCTGGGGTCAATACCTGCAGCAGAAATACCTCCTTGCCTTAAGCAGCACGTTTTTATCCCAAGACAGTGTTTGTTTAGTGGATTGTGATTCTAATTCAGCATATGGCACCAACAGCTGCCAGCCCTGAGCCTTATCTCCCTGCTAGCAGGCGGCACTGACCCGATCTGACCCTGGGCAGGGCTCAGCCTGGCACCCAGGGCTGAGGGTGAGGATGTCCCCTGGCAGGACCCTCTGTGTGGTTGGCACCAGGCAGGTCTGGCCAGGCTGGGAGTCCTGGGAGCCAGAGGATGCTGTAGCCCTCCCCGAGGGTGCTGAAGCCCCATGTGAAGATGCTGAAGCCCCTTGTGGAGATGCTGAAGCCCCCCCCGAGGATGCTGCTGCCCACTCTGAGGACGCTGCTGCCCAGGCTCCGCTGCCCGGGCGCTGCCAGGGGCGGCCCCAAAGCCGGGCAGAGGCTGCCACTTAGTGTCGGAAGGGAGCACGGCTGCTGCAGGGAGCTGGCAGAGCGCCGCCGTTGGGGACAGGCCACTCCTCTGCTCCCGGGATGCGCCCGAGCATCCCTGGGTGAGCGTGCTCCCATCTGACGGTGGCTCTGCTGATGGAGCTGATGGAGCTCGTGCTCATGCGTCCCTTGTTTGTCCCCTTGGGGTGCTAGCAGAGGTCACCCCCCTCCCAGCCCTGCAGCTCCAGAGGGCTGAGCTGGTCCTCACCCCTGCCCAGGCACTGCCCAAGTCAGCCACACCACAATGCCCAACACAAATCACAGAATGGCTTGGGTTGGAAGGGACCTTCAAGTCCACCCAGTTTCACCCCCTTTCCACGATCCCAGGCTGCTCCAAACCCTGTCCAGCCTGGCCTTGGAAGCTTCCAGAGATGGGGCAGTCACAGTTTCTCTGCTCAACCTGTGTTCTAAGGTCTCCCTGGAGCCTTCTGCTCCAGCTGCTCTCCTGGATGTGTTGCTATTTAAACATTATGACTTAGACACCTTTTCCCTAGAGAATGTGGCAGCAAGGCACCCAGGGGAGGTAGGATCCTGCTGTTGTCCTTGGCTCTCCCCTGCCTCAGTTTCCCCTGACTTTACAATGGTTCAATGAGAAACAAGCCCTCCAACCAGCCCCTGGGGTCCCTGAGTGCTGGATCAGGCCCTTGGCCATCTGGGGAAACTGAGGCAGGGCACAGCCAAGGAGGGCTGGGTGGTCCTGGGCAGCTCCCACCAGCCCAACCCTTCTGGCTGCTGTCATCTCCTGCTCCTTCCCCTGCCTGCAGCCTGATTCCCCGGGGACGGCGGCGGCAGCGCGTCCTTCCCGTGATGTTATATTAGCTTAATAGCATTTTTCCACTCCATTTGAGAGGGGAATTTACAATGATCTCCGATTAGGGCAGCCTCAGGAATGTCTGTGATTAGCACCATCAGCTCCCTGGCCACTCAGGCTCACCCTGGCCCGCCCCGGGTCCAAGGGCTGCAGGTACCAGCTGCCCTCTGGCCACTCATCACCCCAGAGAGCAAAAGCTTCCCTGGGCACCCTGTGCCAGGGCCTCACACCCTCACAGGGAAGAATTCCTTCCCAAGAGCCCATCCATGCCCTCTGGCAGTAGGAAGCCATTCCCTGTGTCCTGTCCCTCCATCCCTTGTCCAAAGTCCCTCTCCAGCTCTCCTGGAGCCCCTTCAGGCCCTGGAAGGGGCTCTGAGGTCTCCCTGGAGGCTTCTCTTCTCCAGGCTGAACACCCCCAGCTCTCTCAGCCTGTCTCCAGAGCAGAGATGCTCCAGCCCTTGGCCTCCTCTGGACAAGCTCCAGCAGCTCCACATCCTTCTGCTGTTGAAGGCTCAGAGCTGGAGGCAGCTCTGCAGGTGGGGGTCTCACCTGGGCAGAGCAGAGGGGCAGAATCCCCTCCCTTGACCTGCTGCTGCTCCCCAGGACACAGATGGCACCCAGGAACAGGTTCTGCAGTCACAGCCCTGCTTGCAGCCCCCCTGTCAGTCCAGCACGGGGGCAAGCAGACCCTCACTGCCAGCAGCCCCATCCCTGGCAGCCCCTGCCCTCGGGAGCACCAGCGACTGCTCAGCCCTGGCCCCTCCTCACCCTGAGCTGCCACTGCTCTCCCCTCTCCTCTGCCACAGCCGGTTCTGGGATCACTTACCAATTAGTGTGGCCTGCTCATTAAAGCTCATTATCTGCCAGTGTGAACTTGGATGGGATTGTGAGGCCTGGCGGGGGATCAGAATTCTCCTTTTTTCCAATCGCATCCCGCTCGGCCCCCACGCTCCGGGAGCAGCCCCGCGGCTGCACCAGAAGGTTGGGGGATATGGTGCTGCCTTTTAGAGGGAAAAAAAAAAAGTGCCCAACAAATTAAGTCGAGTCCTCCACACAGCAGAGAGCGGTTGCTGCTCCACATGGATGCTGTGATGGAGCAGGATGACGCCTGGGTCTCTGTCTTCCATGGATTTCCAGGAATCTGGGGATGCACAGGGGGGCAGGAGGGGATGGCAGGACTTTTTGTCCACTGTGGGATAACGAGCTCAGCCCAGCTCCAGGAAACAGGGCTGGCAGTGATGGGAAATATCAGCTGTCAACCACAGAAATTAGGTTTCTTCTCCATTGCTGGGAGGGGCTGGTCACAGAGGTGTCTTGGCTACTTCCTGGTTTTAAGTGCAAGACTAGAGGGGAAAACACAAAACCAGTCTTCTCCCACTGCTTCAGTGGGTATTTTGAGTTAAACAGGTGACAGAAAACCCAACAGATTTTATGGCTTGGAGGGAATCACCTCCACTCATGGAAGGAGATTTTGCTTCCTGGCTGTGATCTGAGCTGGAGTGCAAAAAATCCCTGCAACCCCATCCTGCCCCATTGCACCCCAAGCTGTCTGTGTGGGACTGGCTCTGCTGCCACCACACACACCCCAGCCTCTGCCTGGCTCTGGGACACTGTGCCTGGGGGGGTGACATGGACCCAGATCTTTGGGCAGGGATGGGAATGTTGCTTTGCAGCCACAGGGGCTGGTCCTGGGCATCCTGCAGCTACAAGACAAACAAGCCAAAGTCTTTCTGTGCTGGGAAAATCAATCCCAAATGCAGCCTGGTTT
Source organism: Agelaius phoeniceus (assembly GCF_051311805.1). Lineage (NCBI taxonomy): Eukaryota > Metazoa > Chordata > Aves > Passeriformes > Icteridae > Agelaius > Agelaius phoeniceus. The sequence goes on along the minus strand of NC_135280.1, from coordinate 2,605,913 downwards.
CATAAGAACCAGGAGCATGGGAGTGGGAGCTGTGTCTTTCCAGTGCCTCCTTCCCCTCTTTCCCAAAGCTGTCCTTCCCCAGGGACACACCAGGTCTGGCTTTCATTAGCGAATGAGCCTGTTTTGGTGAATGGCTCTTGTCAATATTGATTAAATTCCATCTTCCCATGTGCAGACAAATCCTCTCGCAGTCCCTTCAGCACAACCATCCTAAAATAACTCAGTAACAAGGCATGGTTTAACCCTTCCCTTCTCCTCCAAAAAAAACCCCCCTAAGGTGAAATCACCCACTGACTGCTCCTTTGTTCATCTCCCGCATGGAACCACCCAGTAACAAGACAAAAATCCACCAGCCAGTGGAAAGCAGCTGGTCTAAGTTCAAGCCAAAGAGCCTCAGTTTGTGCGAGCCAGGGCTTTAGCACAGGCCAGGCTGGGAAGGCTGCGCCTACATCATTAACAAAATCCCCAGCAAATGCTCCCCGTGGCATCCAACCAGCTCTCCAGGGCTGCAAATTGTGCCCAGGAGTGTATTCTTCCTCAGCTCCTCCTTGCCAGGGTGCCTTTCACTGCAGACATCCCTCTGCCTGCATCCCACGCTGCCCTGGATTAACCGCCTCTTTTATTGCTGCCAATTACTGGCAGCAAAGCTGCCTCGGGGATGGAGGATGTGAGATGGGTTACACCTTCCCGGCCTTAATGACGTGAGGATTTGCAGGCTGGAGCAGCAACCTCGGCTCCCCACGGAGCAGGGGATCAGCACACAGACCCCCACAGCGCTTCCCTGCACGTCCTCTGCACCCCACTGCTGGAAGCTGCACGGGCTGTTGTGGGGACAGCTGCATCCCCGAGCTCTGGCATGGGTCAGAGAGGGGGGAGATGCGCGGATCAGGGGATGGGAAACGCATGGATCAGGGGATGGGAATGCGATGCCCATCCCTGGTGACCCAGAGCTTCCCGCGTGGGTGGGAGCGGAGGCAGCGCCGGGCTGCAGGCAGCAGACCACACTCGACTGCTGCTGAATGCTCTGAGGCTTCACACTGCGAGAAGAATGAGCAGATAATAGGATTTTCCATCTCTTCAAAGGGCACTCGAGCCAGGCCCCGGCGCTGCGCGCAGCCCTGGGAAGAGCCGCCGGGAAGATCCCACACCTCCCAGCCGGCGCCGCAGCCACGGGGATGCTCCCAGCTGCAGAGCAGCCTCCAGCCTGCGAATGGGGACTGGGAATGGGCATTCTGGGAGGGCAGAGAGCTGGGAAGCACCACGGGGATTATCACAGAGATACCCAGCCAGGCGAGGCAAGAGAGGGTGAGATGCTGGTGGTGCCACACTGGGAGTCAGGGGAGGGTTCATCTGTCCCAACGTGGTGTGTTTTTAATGGAATCATAGAGTGCCTTGGGTTGGAAGGGACCCTAAATCCCACCTCATTTCACCCCCTGCCATGGGCAGGGACACCTTCCACTATCCCAGGTTGCTCCCAGCCTCATCCAGCCTGGCTTTGAACACTGCCAGGGATGTGCCATCCACAGCTTCTCTGGGCATCTGCGCCAGTGCCTCACCACTCTCACAGGGAAGAATTCCTTGTTAATATCCAATCTAAACCTCCTGTCTTTCAGCTTAAAGCCAGGAACAGCTGCTGTGCTGCAGAAGCGAGCAGGAAAGCAGACACTGAGCTTTCCACTCGGTGCTTGCAGCAGCCAAGGGCATGGCAGGCTCACACCTCTCTGGGCACACACTGGCACCAGCCCAGGGCAGAGCAGCCTCCCCCGGGCAGCCCTCGGCCCCTCGGTCCCTTCCTGCTGCACAGGGGCAGCCCAGGGACCATCTGGAGCCTCATTTGAAGAGCTCCCACGTCCCCGCGTCCCCGCTCCATTTCTCCTCGGATGGCTTATCAGCAGTGACTTTCCCGACAGCAATCGATAGAAAACATTTTATCACCTTCCCAGGCGGCAGGATCCGTGGAGTGGGTCTGATTTCTGTTTCTATGGTGACATCTTCCGGGCTTGTGAAAGATTTTGCCTTTCTTGGTTGTTGTTGGGTGGTGGAGACGGGGGGGTGGGGTGGAGGGGGGGCTGGTGCTATTTTTTTTTTTGTTGTTGTAGGTTTTGCTTTTTTTATTATTATTATTTTTTTTAAATACCATTTTCAGCACACCAAGGAAGCTGCCAGCCAGCCAAACGCGATGCTCGCAGCATACCCACAGCAATGCTGCTCGCTGGGAGGGGCCCCAGGGCAGCTTTCATCCCCAAAATGCCTCTGAAAGCCATTGAAGCTCGAACTGGGGCCGTCTTCCTCCTTCCCTTATCCCAGGCCCCCTTCCCACCCCTCCGGGCTTCTCCTGCCAGGCCTGGAAAAAGCCACTCGGCCACACAGCAGGGATGGCCTCAAGCACAAGTGACTGCTCGGGGCGTTTTGTAGAGCAGCTGATTTTGCTCCTCAGCTCTGCTCCCTCCTCCTTCCCCTTCCTTTTTATCTCCCTCCACCTGCTTTGGTGGAGGAGGAGGGGGTTTGTCACCCTGCTCTGCCGGCTGTGGTGGCCCTGGGACCCGATCAAAGGGACAAGGAGGGACATGGGCAGGGGGGGGGATAATTTCTTATCTCTGGGACATCTCCTGCATGCAAATGGCCTGGTGCTTCTGCTGAGTTATCAGCACCTGAGGATCTCACCGACTGCCTAATTAATGTCTGCAGTTCCCTCTCCTCAGAGCTCCCAATACCCCATGAACCACATTGCTCCTGCCACCTGGCCCTGCCAAAACAGTCCATGTGCTCCTGCTGGGAGCTGGAGGGAGGGATGGGTGGATGGATGGATGGATGGATGGATGGATGGATGGATGGATGGATGGATGGATGGATGGATGGATATACAGGAGGGGGACTTTGGACAAGGGCATGGAGTGACAGGAGAAGGGGGAATTGTTTCATGCTGTTAGAGGGCAGGGTTAGATGGGATATTGGGAAGGAATTTTTCCCTGTGATGGTGGTTGCCAGAGAAGCTGTGGCTGCCCCAACCCTGGAAGTGTTCAAGGCCAGGTTGGACAGAGCTTGGAGCAAGCTGGGATAGTGGAAGGTGTCCTTGCTCATGGCAGGGGGGTGGAACTGGATGGGTTTTAAAGTGCCTTCCAACCCAAACCATTCTGGGATTCAATGATGCCATGAATGGATAAAGAGAGGGAAGGAGGGAGGGAGTTGCCCTGTGCTGATGCGTTTAGCAAAGCAGCCACCACCTCTTCAGCCCTTGTGGATTGGGAGCCCAAAAGGAAGCCCCCTCCTCCACTCCTGAGTCCCCAGTGTTGCTGAACCCGTGTCCTTACAGCCCGGGGAACAGCTGCACATCCTGGTGTGACACCAGCCGTGCCACCTGGCCTGGGATGTGCTGCAAGAGCAAGTGCAAGGGCAGGGACTGGTACTGAGCAGCTGGGAGGGCCGAGGTGCTGCTGACAGCATCAGTCCAGGCTGCCAGAGGGGGGTTTGGAAGGCACTGCCAGCTTGGCAACGCTCTCCCCACACCTTTCCCATAATGATCAAGCCACACTGCTCTATTTAATTAATGTTTCTCAGTGGCACAGCCTTCAGCTACTAAAATAAGTAAATAAAATAAAGCAGAGGTTTCTTCTGGTTTTTTGTTTGCCTTTTTTTTTTTTTTTTTTTAATAAGGGGAAACTCCAAAGCTCATAAAGTTGGAACCGTGTCCTGGCATTAAGTGACAGCAGGGGATCGCTCCTCGCATCGGGCACAGACCCAAAGCACTTAAAAGCAAGGGCAGGAATGGGTAATGCAAGGCTGCCATCCCCTTCCCCAGCCAAGAGAAACGCAGTGTCCGTGACACAGATCAGCACCCCTTCATATTTCATCTCAACGCAATGCCCTTATCTTTGACCCAAAATAAAAATTATTCCTTGCTCAGCGATCTCAAAATACAAAATTATCTACGCGTGCACTAATGCCACGTATCAATCAACTTCAAATGCAAATCCCCACAGCGTTTAGCCCTAATTTTACCATAAAAGGATGGGTCCACGCCAAGCACCTCGCTCAACATTATTGGAGGGAACGGCAGCTTCCATCAGCAAATCTTCTCCTGGTCATTGACAAATACTTGGATCCTCAGCTTTTCCTAATGGAAACAATCTGGCCAGTTCCTGAGAAAGGGTGAAGCATGGAAGGAGAGCAGCACATTCTCCTCTCTCCCCCTTTTCCCAGCCTCTCTCCTTAAAAACCGCTTCAGATCTGGAAGCTGGTGCAGAGATGGGCGCTGGGGAGGGAGAGCAGAGCCAGGTGGGAGCAGCCAGACAAACCCCTCTGCTCTCTCTGCAAGGACCAGCATCATCAGCCTCAGTGGGGAGAGCCTGCACCCCATCCCTGCTGACAGCAGCGCTGCTCCAAGGGAAGCCAGGATGTGCGGTGGGTAATTAGGGATTTGCAAGGCTGGGCACACTCTGCAAGGCTTTTTCTTCCTTTTTGCAGCACTGAGGGAGCGTTGGTGGGAAAAGGCGCTGTGCAAGCGACAGGAAAACACCAGGGAACACTTGAAGGAATGTCAAAGTGCAGATCAAACCCAGCCTGTATTAAATGTCTTTGCAGGTTGCTGCAAGGCTGGTGGGGTGCGGGTGGAGCAGGCAGACAGCAGAGCTACTGCAGGGCCACAACAAATAACCAGCAGCAGCTCTGGAAAGGCTGAAAGTCGCTGGGCATGTGCCGTGCTCCAGCTGCAAGGAGCAGGAGAGCCCTCTCAAGGGGGTCGTTCCACTGGGGCTGTCCCACCACCACCAATATCAGTGACCCCTCCACCAGACACAGCGTCCAATGAATTCCCACCCTGAACCCACTCAGACCGGGCTCGGTCCCGGCAATGCTGCGAGCGCGGCACGCAACGGGTCCGTCCAAATTTCCGCCCCACATCCTCGAGGAACAATGGCCTGTGTGTCCCTCGGAGGCCCCTCCTGCCACACGCGGCCGCAGCCGCCCTCCGAACACTCTGGCTCTTGTTCGCTCTGGCCGGGAAGCGGCGGAGCAGCAGGTATTTCCTGCCACCGGCTGCCATCCCCGCCTGGCCGGCCCCACGGGGGACGTGCTGCTCCATCCCTCGTCCCCGGCATCCCCACGGGACCTGCCACCCCTCGGGGACAAACAGGCACCGCAGCGGTTGCTGTCCCTCGGCAGGCAGGTGGCCCTGCTCCAAAGGGACGCCAGCAGCTCCACGCACACCCCCGCTGTGCACATCCTGCTGGAAAAGATTTCCCTTCTGCTGTTCCAAGTCCCAGCTAAAATGAGGCTCAAAAACGTGCAAAACGCTGGTTTTGCCTCGTTTCCTTTGTGTGTTTCAGTGTGTTCTGCAAACAGGGCACTTCCTCAGAGCTCCGCTTTGGCTCTCACGTTCGGGAATAAGAGAGAGGCTTTTATTTTAATAGGAAAACAGGATTATAAATTAGCAGTCAAGCTGTGAGAGCACAGAGTCTTCCTCTTAAAATATCCACACACGTTGCCTCGGCCAAAGCTGGGTGTCAGCGCTGGGGACACAAGCACGGAGGGGTCCTGGGTGCCACCCCTCTCGGTGCACAGCAGGTGCTGGTGGCCGGTGGCACATCCAAGACACTCATGAATAACCAGCTGCCACCACCCTGCAGCGAGGGCTTACACCGGATACCTGATGGAGAGGAAAATCCCAGGCAAACATCAGGCAGCTCTGCTGGCTGCAGCCAATTTTCCTCACTTAATATGTTTCCTGCACTCATCCCCCTCCCTGACCTCGGCTCCTCCTTGGAGCACGTTCAGCCCCAGACACTCTGCTGAGCACAGCCAAGGCCAGCGGGACTGCTGCCATTTCGTCCCTCCCCTCTGCTCCCTGGTCAGGGCTCCTGTCACACTGCTGCAGACCCCTGAAGGTCCCCAGAGCAAGGTAAGTGGGCAGTGATGAACACCTCGTGGGGTGATGGTGCTCTGTGCACCCACGGAATGCCCAGAGAGCAGGGGGTGGAAAGGCTACATCCATCCTTTGTGGAAGATGCATGTCCCAGACTCCGATCCAGATGAGGATCTGAATCCAGCTCTGAAGGCAAGTCCAGATGTGGGTCCAAATTCAGCTCCAAATGCAAATCCAGATGTGGATCAGAATCCAGTTCCAAATCCTGATCTAAATCCAGACACAGACCCAAGTGCAGATCCACACGTGGTGCAATCCTGATCCAATTGTGGATTCAAGCCCAGAGACAGCTCCAGCTCCAAACCCAGACCCAGGGTCTGGTGTGAGTCTGCAGGGACCTCATCCTGCCCAGTGCCAGCACCCGTTGGCTGCACCCAGCACCGGTGTCACCTGCACCAGCACCTGGCAGATGCTGACCGGGGGCTTCCCTGCACCCAGCACCGGTGCCACTCTCTCGTCAATGTCCCCGATGCCCAGTGCCTGCATCCATCAGGGTGCCCGGTACCCAACATCATTTCCACCCTCCACTGCCCGGTCCCCGGTGCCCAGCTCAGGAGCTGCCATACGGTTCCTGCTGCTGGCTGCCCGGTGCTTGTTGTGCCATGTCCCGATTCCCGCTGTGCCATGCCCAGCGCCCGCCCCGCTGCCCCCGGTGCCCCGTGTGCCGTGCCCCGGTTCCCGGTGTGCCGTGCCCAGCGCCCGCCCCGCTGCCCCCGGTGCCCCGTGTGCCGTGCCCCGGTTCCCGGTGTGCCGTGCCCAGCGCCCGCCCCGCTGCTCCCGGTGTGCGCAGCGCCCGCCGCCGCCGCCGCCCCGCCGCCGTTCCCGGTGCCACCGGCGGCGCTGCCGGCAGGTGTCGCCGCGGTCGCGGGCAGGCGGCGGGCGCGCGTGCACTTCCGACGGCGCTCGGTCATGCCCCCGCCGTCCCTCCCCTCGCTCCCGGCGCCGCGCGGGGCTCCCGCCCGCTGACACCGCCGAGGCGGCTCGCACGGCGCGGGAGAGCGGCGCGGCCGCCCGGGCATGGCCGCCGGGGCCGCCCCCGCCCAGCGCCGCCGCTGAGAGGCAGCGGGGCTCGGCCCGCCAGGTAAGGAAGGGCTCCGGACGCGGCTCCGGGGGAACCGGGCGGGCCGCCGAGCCCGGGGAGGGCCCGGGGAGGGCGGCGGGTGAAAGGGGCCGGCGGGGGGAGCGAGGGGAGCGGAGGGGCCGGGCGAGCGGGGCGCTGCCGGAGGCGGGGGGGGGCCTGCCCGCAGCCCCGTTACCCCCCCGGGGCTCCGCGTCGCAGCTGCGGCTGCAGCCGCGGCTCCCGCCGGGCCCGCTGCTCTCCTGCTGCCGCTGGAGCGGCGGCGGCACCGCCAACCCGCCGCCACATATCCTTCTCTTCCCCTTCCCTTCCCTTCCCTTCCCTTCCCTTCCCTTCCCTTCCCTTCCCTTCCCTTCCCTTCCCTTCCCTTCCCTTCCCTTCCCTTCCCTTCCCTTCCGCCCGCGCTCCCACAGCACCGCACTCGTATTTCCAACCCTAGCCCGTTCCGGCCCCCCCAAAGCTCGCCCCAAACGCGCCTCGATCCCCCCAAAACGCGAGCCTGTGCCTGGCTCGGTGACGTCACGGAGGGGCTCCCCGGCCCCCCCGGTCCCGCGGGTGCGGTGGCCGCGGGGCTCCCGGCCGGTGGTGCCGAAATGCCGAGCGGGGACATGGTGCGTCTTGGATAGATAGCCCTGAGCCCCTCCTGTGCCCTTTCGCTGCAGCTGTGAAATTCCATTTAAATTCCTCTGTGTGTGTGTGTGTGTGTGTGTGTGCGCGTCCCCATTCCCACTCTCCCTGGAAATGTGCAGCTGGAGCGGCACCTTGAGCGTGGCGCTGGGGTCCCAGTGGAGGGGCTGAGCTGCCCCAGGGGTCGGCATCCCGGGGGCGCTCCGGCCGCTGGAAGCATCGTGGCTGACGTTGCAGACCTGCCGGAGGTTCTCACTGACGTCAGAGTGGGATGCTGTTGGGGTGCTTGTTTGTTCCCCACTGCCTTTGATGGAGAGCGGTGCCATCCCTTAGATGTGAGCAGATTTTGGCTTGCTGAAAGCTCTTGTGGCCACTGGCCCTGCCCGCTTTCCCCTTGGCTGCCAGCGGTGCCCGTGTTGGCTGCCCTCAGGTGACCTCCCAAAGTGATGGTGTGGAGGAACAAACCCCACGGTTGGGGTTTTGCATGGGAGAGTGCTCCTCGGGCCCTGTGCCAGCCGAGGGAGGGCATCGCTGGTGGTGCCAGCATCTTCCAGGAGCTCTCCCAGCTCAGCTCCAGCTGCCCCAGCTCCTGGGCATTGCCAGAGCCTCCTTGCTGGTGCAGAAATGGTTCCCTGCTGTGTGTGCCGGGACTTTGTGGAGTGCTCCCACCGCACAGCTGCCTTTGCCAGGGTGGCAGTGTGTGTGCCCCAGGTGGGTGAGCAGTGCCGTGGTGGCTGTGCGGATGTGGGTGCTGTCACCTGTGTGCTGGTGACAGAGGGTGGGGGGCAGAGGTTGGCTGTGTGTGGTGCTCGCCGGTGCTGAGACTGCTTCTCCTGGTGACTGTCACTGTCTGATGAAAATGGACCTTGAGCTGCTGGGAGATGGAGTGGAGAAAGATGGGAGGAAGCCAAGTGAGATGGAGAAAAGGACATGTTCCCCCTGAGTGCCCTTCCCTCCCCGTTCCCCGTGGGATTGAGGTGTGCCTCGAGGTGTGGCGAGAGCGATGGTGGCGAGGGGTTCATTGTGGGTCTGTGCACGGAGCTGGGGGCACCCACACCCTGAGCAGCAGCTCTGCAGCCCAGGCCAGGAGCTGTGTGAAGTTCAAGGCAGGAAGTGAGAAATAAAAAAAGAAAAAAAAAATACCACGACTGGTAGAAACCACCAGGGAGATTTAGGGAAGCAGCAGTGCTGTGCTGTGGAGCCCAGAAGAAGTGTGTATCCTCATCTGATGAGGAGCTGCCCGTGCCAGGGACCGCAGACCCACCTCTCCTCTCCCGGCTCTGTCTCCGCTGCAAGCCCCAGGGAACAATTGCATACAGAGTGCTTCGTTTCAGAGCCGCCACAGTCATTTCAGAGACCTTTTAGGCAGGAAAAGTGCTCTGTAGCGTGTAATTTGAAGGCTCTGCTCTGAACCTTCACTGTCGCTCTGCTAAATGATCCTCTGCTCTTCCAAACCTTTGCTGCCTGGAAACCAGCAGCTCTGACCTGGTTCCTGGCCCCGCTGGGTCCCTGGTCTCCCTTCAGCTCCGTGCTAAGGTGAGGGGAGTTGCAGGTTGTGAGGAGCAGCCTGGGGTGGTTCTCTGCCTTGCATGGGGCCTCTCAGATGTCAGAGTCCTGGGAGATTTCAGCCAGTCTTAATCATCTCTCGCCTCTGCCTGAGCTGCAGAGGTTGTCAGAGCACACTACGGATTTTCCAGCCTGGAGGGTTGAGTCCTGTGAGGGCTCTGCAGGAAAATCTAGGGACTCCAAGTGATTCTCCCCCGAAACGGGGGAGGTGCAGAATTTTCTGTAGCATCCCTCAGGCAGCTCACAGTGGGGAAGGACCGTTTGTTCTGCCACCAGAGGAAATGGCACAACTTTGGTTTAACTGATGAGGCTGTGCCACAGCCTCACTGGGGGCACCAGAGATGGGCCTGGAGGTGCTGCACCATCAGTTGGCCAGGGAGTGTGATATCACCTGGGGTTCCCTTGTCTTTGCTTTCCTGCCTGTCCTTGTTAGCTGCCCTACAACTTGTGTCTGCTGTAGGCACACCTGCCAGAGGAGCAGAGTGAGCTGTGCGTTTCCTCTCGCCCTGGGCACTGCCTGCCCTGCCAGATGCAGGCAGGGCCCCGAGTTCCTGGCAGCCAGGGCATGCAGGCAGCCTGGCAGGGAGGTGCAGGAAAAGAGTGCAGGATGGGGAGAAGAAGAAACATTTGGGTATGAAGGGTTTGGCTGTCAGCTCTCGGTCCAGAGCTGGGGTGGCACAGTACAGGCACCTGTATGTTTTCTCTTGCCTCGTGTAGCTTCGCTCTGCTTTGAATTTGCTTTGTTTTGGATTTGCTCTGCTTTGGATTTGCTCCTGGTTCCTGCTGAGCCAGGAGAGTCCCACTGATGGTGGATTTATGCATGTCACCAAATCAGACACACAGCCAAGGCAGGAGGCACCAGCTTGAGTCTGTCCTAGCAGGCTGCATCAGCTGTGCCAGGCGTGCACCTGGGTCTAACCTGCCCTTAAATCCTGATGGTGCTGCCCTTAAATCCTGATGGTACTGGGGACTCCGCCCTGTCCCCAGGCAGTTGCTGCCACCCACTGATGACAATACTTCCACTTGGCTTCCTCTGCTCGCATCCTATCCCCCCAGAAGGTCATGGCAGCAGGGCACAAGGCAGAGGAAAGGCAGTTTCCCTTTCCCTTCTTCACCTCTCAGAGGGATCCTCCACAGCTACAGCCCTTCTGAAGAGCAGGCAGGATGCATCCCAGCTGGGGTGGAGCAGGCAGGTCCGTGTATTGTCCTGCCACCATCCTGTCCCGTTGCCTGCCTGAAAACACACTCAAAATCCACCTGCTTGGAATTGCGTGGATTTGGGATTTCCCCCAGGAGGACTGGTCCAGCTGCTTGAGGCAGGCAGCAGCAAGGCTTTCACCTGGTGTGGAGGAGGAGGAGGAGGTGGGAGGCAGGTGCAGGTGCTGGGGTTCCAGCCTCACATCCAAGCACAAGGAGCTCGTTCAGAGCAGCGCTCACCACCTGCGCCCACCAGCACCCAGCTGGCAAAAACTACCCATCCCAGCAAGCAGAGGGCCACCAGCAGCCCTGCAGGATGGAGAGTGGCTTCCTGGGGCTGGCAGTCACCCCCAGTTCCCCTGTGGGAGGCTGGGATCGCTGCGGGAATGCCGCTTCACCGCGGGAAGGTGGCAGCTTGGTTTTTGCTTTGGTTGCACGGCCTAGTTTCGAGAGCTGGAATATGCTCAAAGCTGGGCTTTCTGAGTTGCTTTTTTTGGTTTTGTTTTGTTTTAAATGACAGCATTTCCCCTTTAAATTTACATCTCTAGCTGGGGAACACAGAGCCTGGTGAGAGAGGGAGTGTGAGACTTTTATAAAAAGAACGAGTCGGGTTTTATTATCCCTTTGAGACGAGCAGGGAAAATCTATACTGAAGGCATGAAATAGCAATAAAAATGGACTTTTTGCCAAAGCAAAATTAATTGAGTGAATCTCAGTCCTCAAGCCTGAGCTCTGAGAGGCTTATGAGTTGGATATGAACCACGCTGCCCCCTTCCAGGCTCTCATCCCCCAAGGAGGAGAGGCAAATCCTCCCTCTGGTCCTCGGTGTGTGATGTGATCAGCGCCTGGGAGCAAAGGACTCCTGCTTGGGATCCAGTGAGGGTGAGGATGCCTCCAGCCCTGACTGTCCCTGGAGCAAGGACCTTCTTCCTGTCCTTTGGCTTGGGGATGCTGGCGGTCATTCAGAGGTCATCGCCCCAGCATTCCCATCACTGTAAGTCATGGCATCCCATCTGGACTCTGGATTTGGGGGAGTTCAACAAGAAAGAAGAGGAAGACTGGACACAGCTTCCTTGAACCCACTGTAGAAGCCTGGAGAGGATCCTGCTGTCTTACCCTGGGCTTGCTCTTATTGATCATTTTCTTCCCTCATCTCTGCATCCTGCTCTTGCTGCACTCTGGGGTCTGGCTCTCCAAGGTGCTTTCTGGGCAAATCCTTCACAGAAAAGGAAAACCCCTCCTGGGTTTTGTTCTTCTCGACGTCACATGCGGTGGCACCAGCTCTGCTTTCCCCAGTTTTGGGGAGAGGGTGGCAGTAGGAGCCGTTGGACAGAGCAGCAGGGGAAAGGCAGATTCTTTTCAGCAGATGGTGCAAAGAGGATGAAGCTGTGTAAACCTCCTGAGTCCACTGGAGAGACGGAGATTAAATAGTGAGAGGGCCGAGAGGCAGCCCCAGGCAGGAGAAGGGAGGAGAAAAAAGGAAAATGGGGGTGGAAATGGGATTGGAGAGTGGAGCTGGGGAGAGGAGGGTTGGTTTGAACCGGCATCCCTCTCCCACTTGATGTCTCCCCTCCAATTCAGAGGGCCTAGATTCAGTGCCATAAAAATATAGCCCTTTTCAATCCCTTATCTTGCAGGAGCAGAAACAATTGGCCTGCAAAGAAGGAGAAAACAATCTGTTTGACTGACAAACAAAACCACATTTCTGCACAAAAGGAGGAGGAGGAAGAGGCAGCTGTCTGGCTGCTGCTTCGGCTTTTTTCCTTTCCCCTCCCTCTCCTGTCCCCTCGCTGACGGTGTCAGAGCAGAGCCTCTACCCTTGCCAGCAAAACACCCGCTGTTCTGACTGGCTGGGTTCAATGTCAGGCTCCTGCAGCAAATGTCATTGTCCTCCCTGCTGTCCCCAGCCGCGGTGGAGATGCACCAGCCCTGCTGTGCTCCCCTCCTGGGGATGGTGCAGGCAAAGGTGGCACCCCGAGATCACCAGGGCAGAGCCCAGCTGCTGGGAGAGGAGCAGGGTGGGTGCCAGAGACAGAGAGTGATGCTCAAGAGAGGGACCAGGGCCAGCAGCTCGTGGCAGCTGAGCTGGGGACAGAGGGGACACAGGAGGTCTCTTGCTGGGGGGCCTTGGGAAGTTCAGCCAGATTCTGGGTGATGCTGATATTGCAGCATCCATGGAGCACCTGAGTGCTGCAGTTGGAGGTGCTGCTGGAGCCTGGTCCCTCTCCAGAGCCAGCCCCGTGCCTCAGTTTCTCTGTCTGCAAGGTTAGCAAGGTAACACGCAGATGCTGAAGGAGGGCTGGGGCATAGAAGTGCCCTGTGCACCTCAAGTCATTATCCCAACAAATTGTTATCCCTAAAAATTCATTACAGCAACCACTGTACCAGCCAAATGGGTGCTGGGGGGAATCCATCAGACAGGCAGGAGCAGAGCCCATGGGAATCTCCGTGCTCCATCTCTCCGGAACAAACTCCTTACTTGGAGGATTTTTTGAAAAAGAAACTGATTTTCCCCATGTGATTCCCTTACCAGGAGCAGCAGCAGTTTCCTGCCTGGAACAGTTTTCCAAGGGGACTCTGCTCTGTGGGGACATGTGAAGCAAACACCCACGCTCTGAAAACAGCCAAATGCAATAAATACCCAGTGCCTGAACCTGGAAAAGCAGAGGCTGGAACAGGGCAATCTCTGCAGGGGCTGGTAGTGCTGCCACAGAGGGAATCCACAGTAAATAAAGGGGCACAAGAAGCAAACACTGTAGCCCCCAGGACACTCTTTTGATGCAGTTGCTGGTGACCTACTAGAATCCACTAGAAAGATGATCCTCCACTGGTGGGTGGTTCACTTTCTCCTTTTTCTATTTTTTGAGGAGCTGTTTCAGTCTGCAGACAAGTAGCAAAATAACATGTGAGAAATCAGAGATTCCAGGTGAGTTAATAACAAATAATGAGTCTCTCAGTTCCTGAGTGGTTCTCTGGTTGCCGCAGTCCAGGCGTATAACAACCAGGCTTTCCTGAGCATCCTCAGCCAGGCTTGTTGAAATACTGCTACAGATTGATAGAAACAGCCTGAATTCAAGGGAATTTAAGAGATCCAGCCTCTACATTCTTAGATTGCCAGAACAGAAGCTTTGGGGAACCTTTGACCTGAAACATTGGACGACTTTGATTTATTTTTTAATTCCTGCACCTAAAATACAGAATTTTCTGCATTTTTCTTTCGTCTTGGATTTCAAAGGAGGAGAGGAAGTATCCCTGCACACGTCAAACTGCAGGAAAGAGAAGATACTAAAGATGACTGGACTACTTTTTACAACTTTGGCTCTTGACTTTCCTCCCCAGAAGGGGAAGATGCACTGTCAGCCTGTCTTGTGATCAGGCTGTATCCTTTTGTTACCCTGATAAATGTCAGCTGACCAGGCTGGGATGTGTAAAAGCTCCATCTCTACCAGACCTCTGCTGCTTTTCCTCACTATTGGGGCAGGGAAGGGCCCAGCATCTCCCCACCTGAGCAGTGCTTGCAGACTTTGCCTGACCCCCATAAGGTCCCCATCTCCTCCACGCCCTGCTGTGGTCCCCCAAGGTCCTCCAAAACCCTTTCTCCTTTGCCTGCTCCCGCCTTCCAAATTCTCCCTGCCTCCTCCCTTCAGATCCTTGCTCCCAGCTGAACTCTACAGGCAGTGGTGAGATTTTGGCCTCCATGCTCATTGCTGGTAGCTGAAATGCGAAGCTTGTGCTGTGACAAAGTAAATCTAACCAAGAGGCAGATTTTGGCTCCTGGGCAAGAAAGACCATTCAGTTTTCAGCAGATTCCTGCTTCTTGTGTCCTGCACGCTCTGATCATGGCCATGGGAGCAGCTCTCAGTGTGAGGCCAGGGTTTGGCTCAGCCCAGCACTTGAAGGCAGGTGGCAGAAGCAGAGTGGGTTCTGCTGGATCCCCAGCTCTCAGCTTCACACCCTGGGGACGTCCAGGGATGCTCACAGTCCCTGGCTGATGGGACGATATTTCCCATGGCAGAGCCAGCATTTGGTGATGCAGCAGCCACCCCTGTTTGACCCAGACCTACCTGGAACCTCTCCTTTCCCAGAGCATCTCCCACCCCTTCCCCCAGCCACAACCACACAGAAGCTCGTCCTTGGTGTTCCTCTGTGCTTGTGCCTCTTGGGATTTGGCCAGCATGTGTCAGGGCTCCTCTTCCTCTGCAGCTGCTCTCCGCTCGGCTGCCTCACCCGGAGCATCCCTTCCTCCTGCCTGGGGCTGCTTGGAACATCCTGCTTCCCGAGTTATTTCACCCTGATTTTACCAGGTCACAGGCGTGTTGGCTGTGGTGGCACAGCCTCTTTCATTAGGTGTATCTCCAAGCATGGCTTCCATCTGTCCATCAGTCTCTATCGCTAATTCCTGCAGCATTTACAGCCAGGCAGGGGCTTTGGTCATTTGGAATAGTCACTGGTGGTGGCAGGGCTGTGCTAAATGATCTATTCCACACGTTTCACCTCTTCTCTGTTCGCAAATTGTTGGTGATTTTTTTTTTTTTTTGTAGTTGCATTAAGTATTCCAAGTGACTGCGATTTCCCCCATCGTATTCATTATTCAAAATTGTTCTCCAGATAATTTCTGCAAATAATTCGCGGTCTTTGCTCTTTTGTGAATACTTGGTCTCAGGAATGAGAGTCGTTTTAATTGGGATCTCACATCACATGATGGGTTTTGGCTTCCCGATTGGGCAGGCTTAATTTTTAGACTTGAGATTTGGGGAGGGAAACTGTTGCAATGAAGAATTTGAAATCTACTTTCTTCCAATATCTTTTGTTGATGCTTAAAATTAACAGAAATTAACAGTCTGTCTCACTTTTTTTTTTTCTTTTTCTTCTCCTTCCCGGCTAAAAATCCCTGCCGGTAACTTGTTGGCAAGAAACACTTGGAGAATATAAACAAAAAGGTGGCACCAAAACAGCTAAATTTAACATATCTAAAAACTGGAGTGATGATTCACGGTGGTTTGTTGTATATTATTCACCTCACTCTGGTAAAAATAATGATCAAAATAATTTAGAAACTTAAAAAGTCACATAGCAAGGCGACATTTATAGCACTTGGTTTCATAAAATCTTCCATCAGCTGCTCTCTGTGTGCCTGAGAAACATCCTGTGGGCTGGCTGGTGTGTTGTACCTCAGCCCTCAGTGCTCCAGCCCCGTGCTGAGGCTGCTCCCAGCTCAGTGGAGGTGGAGGAAAGGAAGGTTCAACCATCCTGGCACCCCACACTGCCTGGATCCGCACCCTCAGCGGGCGAGACTCCAGTTGCCTCTCACAGAGCTCGACTCCAGGCAGAGGGTGACTGTAAGTGACTTGCCCAAGGTCACACTCCAGCTCCGTGGTTCAGCTGGAAATAGCTCCAAGGTCTCCTGATCCCCCCAGCAGCCCCCTCGCTGCCAGGCGAGACGGAAAGGTGCAGAGTTCACGTGGCTTCTCTAACCGACAGCCTGGCTCCTGCCACCTCACCTAAAACCTCAAACCTCCTTGGCTCTGCTTTCTGCCCTCCCTGCCCATCAGGCTGAGTCAATACAGCCCCCCCTGAGCAGCCTGGGCTCCCGTGGCATATTTATGCCTCTGGAGTGGAGCGCTGTGCCGGCGTTCCCGTTGGTGCAGCACCCGCACAGCCCGGCTGCTGGCTTCCACCAGCTGCTGCTGCCGATTTCCCTTAAAAATAAAACCCCTCTAAAGGTACAGCAGGGACACCTTAAATGCAGAGCCGTGGCATGCAGTTAATCATATCCTCTTAACGGGTTTATTCGCTCATTAAATATTTAAGACTCGTTTCTCTTTATCAATAGTGTGGAGGCGTGCAGGCCCCGGTGCAAAGATTTATGCACACAATAGGATCGGTGCATTTAGATTTGTTTGAAGGGATCTGAGAGCCATTTAAAACCCGACCGAGGGGGACGGTTGCTGCTGCTGCTGTTTTCCTCCAGCGAGGTTTCTGCCTTTTCTGCCTCCTGGCTGTGGTTGGAAGGTGGCAGGAGGTGAGGTTGGGGGGCACAGATTGATGGCTGCCTCTGGTACCCCTGTAGTTCCTTTTGAAGTAGCTGTGCCCCCTTTTTGAGGGATGCTGAGGTCTTGGGGGGGGGCCATGTTTGGCTTGATTGTCTCGTAGTGGTGAGGATGGTCTGTGGAAGATGTGGTGTGTGGAGGCAGGACCCAGTGTTGGGAGTGTATCTGTGGAAGTGGTGTTTTGATCCCTGCTTCCCACTGCTGTCTGTGGGAAGAGCTTTGCTGTTGTGGTTCAGAAGTGAATTCCAGCTCGTCTGGCGCCGTTCGGGAGCCGTCATGCAGGTGCAACATCTGTTGTTCTTCTGTTACTACCTGGGCTCTGCTCTTCACACAGGTGTAAGAGCAGTGGTGGCAGCTTGGTTCGTAGGATGGGGAGGGACAAAACCCATGCCATCATCCTGCCTCACCCCCCCATCATCTGCCCCTCTGCCCACCACAGCTCGCCAGCCCAGACCTCCATCCAGAGCATCTTCATCCAGTACCCAGCATTTGCCACCCTCCTCATGCCTGGTCCCTACATGGGGCTTTGTGGCTTCCAGCTGCTGCCAGATGTGTCACCCATCCTGGGGGCAGGGAAGCAGCTCCTCCCAGTGATGTGAGTACACCTGTTCCCTGAGCTCCAAGGGCTCTGGGCTGCGATGTGGGGTGTGGGACGTGGACAGAGGCCTGAGTGTCCATTGCACAATGTGCCCTGCTCTGTCCTTTCGTGGAGAGCATTGCTGGAGCTTGCAGGGACAGCAGGTCCCGGCATGCAGGACTCAATCTCCATCTCAGCAGCCTCTGCTTAGATCAGGAGGGAACATCTCATGCCAAGACCTGTCCTCCCCAGGCTGAAGCTCGGAGTCAGAGATGGCAGCAGCTGATGCCCATTTTTTTTCACCCCCTGTGGCAACCTGGCAGGTTCTTCCCGCAGCTTTGCATGCAGCCAGACATGCCTGTTCCAAAACCTCTTCTCCAGGAGGTGCTGGGGGTGGATAGGAAGGGTGAGTAGCTGCAGTGGCAATGGGCAGAGCTGCCTCCTGAGGGTGTGAGAAATACCCCTGGCTGGATTATTGACAGACAGCCCAGAGCATGGGAAGTGCGTGCGTGCGTCAGATATTTACCCAAACCTCTCCTGCTTTGCAACGTGCCCACAAAAAAAAGGATCTGACAGCAATAAAACTGTCGGGCGGCTGCTGCTGCTTTTTTTTAAAGTTCTATGATAGCTTCTCCCCCCGCCTTTTTTTAATAGCTAATGCATCTGTCACTACTTTCCTAATGAGCTTTCCGAAAAGGGCCTTGGGGACCTCTACCTATCCATGTGGGCTTGGATCAGAGCGTACTCAGGGGAGGCAGAGAGAATTCAGCTCCCTGTTTCACCCTCATCCCCTCCCCAAACTCCTCTCTGAGGGCAGGTTGTCCAGAGGGAGGGGAAGGCAGCAATATCTCAGCACTCGGCGAGCTGGCGTGCACCCCCTGCAATCACAGCCAATAATGACAAAAAGACGGGGCTGCTGCCAGAGATAGAGAGCTGAGCTCCAAGCGTTACAGCAATGTCACAGCCTTGGGACTGCTGCTGGCTGCTACTGGAAAGAAATTTCCTCACAACAGGCAGAGTTATAGGAAGGAGCCATTGATTGCATTAAAAAACACCCTCCCCACCTCTTTTTTTTTTGGCATGGATTTTCAAGGCTTTTTTTTTTTTTTTTCCTTTCCTCTCCCCCCCCCCTTTCTCTCTCCATTTGCCATTGAAGTTGCGTTCAATAAAACCCATCGCCCGAGAGCGTCTGTTCGCATGTTCTCAGCAGTACAATGGGCAGAGGACTGCAGTGTGCAGAGCCCCAGCCAGCCTCTGCAGACAATGAGGGGCTGGCAGCGGGGCAGGGGGGGCTTCTAGTTTATTTTATTTCATTTTTCCCCCACCTGCCAGCCCCCAGTACTAATTGTAATCACAAAAGGCAAATGGGAAGGGACTGGGGGAGCAAGGCTGTGGTTCACTGGGGTCATGGTCTCCATCAGTCATTCTCCCAGCCTGTTGCTGGGTAAAAGCTCGGCTCCTTGGTTTATCAAAATGACTGTGCAGTAAAAGCCTCTTTGCCCAAACCTCCCCCCCTCCCTCAAAAAAAAGCTGTTTACTGACTCAAAAAGCCTGGATTTCCCATTACCATCCATGGGAGACTTCCCGTTGACTTCTCTAGGTACAGAAGGGAAAACAGAGGGTTTGGTGACTCAGGCACAAACCTGGGATCTCTTCCTCTTGCTGACGCTGTTGGCAAATCTTTTAGGATTTAGCCAGATTCATCCAGGGACCAAACACCACCATCCCTGTGCCACTGATTGGGCACAAGAGGATGCACCACTTGGCAGGAGTGAATTCCTAATTGTGCCGTGCCCGAATTCCTCTCAGCTGTGAGATGTGACAGTGCTCACCCTGTGTTGCACGATGGTGGAGAAGCTAATAGCTATTAATGCCAGAGAGATGCTTCCAGATCTCTAGATAAAAGGTGCTCAAGGAGGGAAAATTATTATCATCATGGGCCAAAGAGCTACGGGGGATTTGAAATCTGTTTGTGTTTGTAGGATGTAACCACTAAGGAGGGAGAGACTGGGACAATGGAGCATGCACAGCACTAATGGAATGAGCGTAGGAAAGAGGATATCTCTGGAGACCCTTAGAAACCATTTCCCAGTGGTAAGATCTACTTGGGTTGTTTGTTCTTCTTCCCAGATGAGAGCTGCAGTCGTGGACGCTTTTATCACTTACGAGCTGGACTAGATGGAGGCCAGAGAGCGCATTGTAGGGACGAGCCCGTGTGGCTCTCCAGTGGGTAGGTACTGATTTATCCGGTCTCAGCTTCCATTTCTGGCTTTCAGAGCTGTGCTTTATAATAGGGGACCCTGGAATGGATGTTTCAGGCCTGTTTTTCAAGCTTACGGGATGCAAGGTAGAGATGCAAGGGATGACGTGGACATCTTGAGGCTGCAGCACGAGGGTTATTCATGCCTTGGGATACAGTTTGGGCTGAGGTGTGGGTTTGGAGCGGCTCCATGGTAGCATGTGGTGGTTCCTTGAAGACATTTCACTTGGAGATTCACTTTTTCCAGCTGATTCAGGTCCTCATGCGAGCCCATTTCTCGCCATGGTGACAGTGAAGCTGCTGAGGCTCTGTGTGATAACACCCCTGGTCCAGGCTAGAGGCTCTTAGCGGGCTCTGAGCCCAGAGGGCCAGGGACTGTACAAACACAGGTTGTTCCCTTGAGATTAAACCCCAGCTAGACAAGCTGTTTGCAGTCTGTGGTCTGGCAGTGCTGAGTACACTGCTGTACAAAGCGTTGGGCAAGCAGGTGAGGCACAGGCAGCATCCATCCCAGCTCCCCTGGAGTGTGTATCCTGGATCCTCACTTCCATCCTGCTCCAAAATCATCATGTCACCTTCACTTTGCTCCCTGAGACAGCCCCATTTTGTGCTCGGGGGAGAGGCAGCCTTTCTCACTGGAGACCTGCAGCACACCATGCTCTTTTTTTTCCTCTCCTGTCTTTTTTCTTTTTTTTTTTTCCTTCTCTCCTGGACACTTTACTTAGCTTCTTTCTTCCCTCTCATTTTCTCTACCATCAAATGAAAGCCATTCAGACCAAAACGGTTCAGTCTGCTCTTTGTGTCTGGAAAACAGAACACCAAAGACAGCTGGACCTACCCGAGATGGCCACGGCCGTGGCAACAGTGGCTCTTTGTTAGCGCTG
Source organism: Agelaius phoeniceus (assembly GCF_051311805.1). Lineage (NCBI taxonomy): Eukaryota > Metazoa > Chordata > Aves > Passeriformes > Icteridae > Agelaius > Agelaius phoeniceus. The sequence continues at coordinate 2,585,754 of NC_135280.1, read as the reverse complement.
TTGTCTCTGCCCCTATCTCCAGTGTCTGGGGCCCTGTCTCTTTAAAGCTTTAGTGTGCTGTGTCAAAGCCAACAGAGAGTTCAGCTTATTAATGGATTCGCTAGGTTAATATCCCAACAGTTTGGTGTGGTGTTTTTTTTTTTTTTTCTCCCTTTCCACCAGCATAATTTAGAAAGAGGGGGAGGGGGGGAGAGAAAGATAACCCAGACCCATTTCTGGGGAGGAGGGCACGGCATGGCTCATTGCTTTGGAGAAATGGAGCTGGAATGGTTGGTCGGGGCCACGAGAAGGTGGTGGCCCAGCCCTTCGCCTTCCTGTCTGTATGTACATCTCTCTCTATCTCCTTCTCCTGCGGGGTTCCCTGCATCAAAGCTTCTTCCAGTTCTTATGCTAATGAGGTGCATTAATGCTTAATGACTGTGAACAGGCTTGTTTAATTGCACCTATCTGAGCAGGAGGCACGTTGCTGTATAAGAGGGAACGACCATGTAAGCAGCTGCATGCCCTCCTGGACAGTCTTAATTACATGTAAAACTGATGTGATCTAAACCACCAGGCTGGTGATTAGTTTAGTGAGGCAGGTGGTACTTTGCAATTCAGTGCCTCAGAAACTCTAGAGCAAGTGAGATCAGATTCTTTCGTAGGCTATGGAGGATAAGGCAAGCCCTGATCATCCTTGAATTTGATGTTGGGTGGGGACAAGCACGGCATAGTAGATTAATTTAATTAATTTATTGCAGTTAGTTTGCAAAGACATTATCCGCCAGCGTCTGTGCAGAATACTGAGCAGTCCCATTAATGCAATGCTATTTTGCCTGTAAATCCTCTCCCCCCGCCCCTTACAGGAGGAATGAGCTGCGATGGTCTCAGCTTTCTGCAGCGTTATCTTGCGCTGGTTGAATGCAACTGATTGTCTGAACTACAAAGGGGCCCGGCTAATGCAAAGCCATCCCTATTGGCACCAGACCTAGATTAATGACTCTGCATGCATTGACTTGGCTCCAAACTGGATTTCCCTAAAGCAGCTCGCTGCTGTCTGCACTCCCATATCCCCTAGCTGGGCTGGGATTGTTGGGCTGGCGAGAGCCACGGAGCTGGGAGCTTGGGAGCTCCAGGTGGGAAGGCTGTGGGTAAGGGGTGCACAGGTATGAGGGTGCCTGTTATCACCAGCCATCTGCTGCTCATCACCCAGCCTCGCTGCCTGGGGTTATTTGTTTTGCTTTTATTCACCCGAGAGGGGATTAAAAAAAAAACGTAAACCAGCCTTTATTAGAAATGGCTTTAGAAGGGGAGTAAACAAGATCCAGCAGGATTTTGGGGTTGGTTGTTCTCCCAGGATAGGTATCTCCCAGCACACCTCTGCCCAAGTGGATGCTCACACCTTCCTCATCCCCACACTGGACTGTTCGCTGTCACCCCACTGGACCCTTCCCTATCCCCACACTGGACCATTCTCTGTCTCCACACCAGACCTTTCCCCATTTCCACACTGGACCATTTTCTGTTCCTCACTGGACCATTCCGTGTTCCCTCGTTGGACCCTTCACCATCCCCACAGGGGACTTTTCCCCATCCTCACACCCGACCCTTTCCCGTCCTCCCACTGGGATCTCACCAGACCCTTCCCCTTCCCACACCAGACCCCTCCCTGTCCCCACACTGGATCCCTCCCTGTCCCCACACTGGATCCCTCCCTGTCCCCACACTGGACTCTTCCCTTGGCTCATCTCCCTCGGAGCCGTGCCATGAACTCGGATCTCCCCTCTCCCTGCCTGCCCGGGCCCCAGCCGAGGCTCTTCCTGACGTTACTCCCACAACAACCACTTCCTTCCCATCCCGACACCCCAGCTCCACAACCGTCCCTGCCCAGCCCCTCACTATCTCCCCGATACCCCTGTTCTGCTCCTCTCCTTCCAGCCACCGCTGTTTATTTTATGAAACAACTTGGAGACTGTTTCTCCTGGAGTGAAGCCGATGGCGGAGCTGCTGGGTGGGGGGGTCACTCAGCCTCCCACTTCCACCACAGAAGTTTCCTCTTGGTGTCCACAACACCTGTGGGGTTTTGGGGATAGAAACCCAGCGTGTGGGATGTGTTTTTAGCCAAGAGGCCAGCACCAGCTGCCCCAAATGAAGCGTCCCCCCAAGCCCCTCATGGTTCAGGCTCATCAGGGAGGGAAGGCCTGGCCATGGTGGGCTTGGGGGGATGTGGTGGGAAGGTGGCAGGGCAGGAGCTGGGGAAGAGGCAGGTGAGGTGTGTGGTGGGGAATTAGAGTGCTGTGGTACCTTCCTCAGTGTCTTTCTCCCAGTGGGCACATTTCATGGTAGCAGAAGGCTCGGCTATGGCGGGGGCAGCAGCTGAGGAGACGGGGTGGCAGAAGGAGGCTTGAGATGGAGGCAGCTTTGAGGGGGAGAGCAGGGACCTGCTGGATTTTGGTGGGAGCTCTCCCTCCATGGGAGCTAGTCCTGCTCTGAGGGGCTGCAGCTGCCTGGCTCCCCATGGGAAGAGCAAGCAGCTCCACCGCCATCTGCCCTCCCCTCGCCCCCTCCATGCTGGCTGTCCCCCCATTGTCCCACCAAGACATTTTGCTGCACCAACACTTGGCCTTGCAATGGCCTCAATGCAGATTTGGGGTGGAAAAGCAGACTTTTCTTCTCAGAAAATCCACCTCAAGCACAGCTCCATGGTGGTGGCACCAAGGCAGCCCCTCATCGTGGTCTTGCTGCTGCCGGGGACTACCCAAGACCTCACTGCAGTGGCAGTGGCATGGCCACCCACAGTGCCACCCCTCTGAGTGGGACGAGCACCCTGAGGCACGCCATCACTGTGAAATCAGGAGTGTTTTGCTCTCCTGAGGGATGCTGCAGAAACCGGTGCCACGTCAGGGTGCATCCCCTGCGGGGGGGTTCAGCCTTGCCTCCTCTGTGGGCGAAACACCCTCGCACTGAACCCCCAGCCTGAGCAAAACCTTTTTTTAGCACTCCCCTATTTGCCAAGCGTACTTCCTTTCTTTTGATTCTTACCACCTACATACAGTCTGACTGCAACGGCAAAAAAAAAAAAAGAAAAAAAAAGGGGGGGGGGAAAGAATTGCAACATTCAGTCGAAGGCTTTTCTGTCTAATGACGTTAAATTTATTAACCAAAACTCCAGCTGCACCAGGCTGGGATCTAATAATATTCAGGCTATGGAGACATCAAGTAGAAAGAAGCTTAAAGCCCTTTTTATTTCACAGTAAAACTGTCAGTAAATAACTGGATTGTCTTGAGACTGAGAAAATGGGGATTTATCTTCCTGAACATGAAAAGTGTGCTTATTTTTTTTATCAGCTTCAAAAAGCCCCAGCAACCTTGATTTTCCTTCCACACCGTTCTCAGCTGCTCTGCCAAGCCCCAAAACCACACAAATCAAGAGACAGGCTCTAAAGATATTTTTAATTAAATTAATTCCTTTTCCTTCCTTTCCCATTTCTCCCTTGTCCCCTCCTCCATCCTCTCTTTCTCTCTCCCTGTGTCCCCAGCTAATGACTTCTAAGCACTGTGACATTTCAGCACTGGCTGTCACTAACACCACACCTCCGTGCTGGTTATAAATTGGGCACAGAGACATAAAATTCCCTGCAGAAGGTCCCCATTTGATGATATTCTCCGAGGTAAACCTCCAATAGCTCCCTGTTTTCTTTAATAACGCTAATAGGCATAGATTAATTAAACTGTTATATTACTTCCTTCTTTCTACCAGCACCAGTTAGAAATCTTATTACCTGCTCCTCTCCGCTTGCCTTTTCCCCAAGGTGGTTATATTCCAACCAGTTACCAGGGTTTCTCAGAGCCTGTAGCACAAGGTGAAACGGCAGATCCAGCATTCTCTGGATCCTGCTCCCAGCCCTTGGCTCCCAAACCCCACCGACCTCGGCAGAGCCCGGGCGGGCGTAACCGGGGTCAGGATTAAGCCCAGTTTGTCTGAAGAGGTTCTGTCTTGAAAGCAACAGCAGGGCTATTGTTGAGTCTGGATGCCCCCTCTAAAAGGGACCACAGCTGTAGGAAAGGGAATTGTATACATCCATCAACTCCTCCAGGGCCTCAGGATGTATTAGTTAAGATTGTGGGATAGCATGTCTCGGCTCCACTGAAGGGCTCCTTTGAATGACATGTTGGATATACTGTTGCACATCTGGCTGCTGTATTATTGAATTGCTCTATGGTTGCATTTTCCAGACCACGGGAATGTGTTGGTTCAGGAGTGTAGGGGGGGAAAAGGATGAAGGGGACAACATGTGGGAAAATTAGAGGGATGCATCCCGCAGGGTGGGGTGGGTTTGGATGGAGCCGCGTGGTGGAGGCAGGGAGGGAGCGGGGGGAGCGAGGCAATGCTTTCACACAAAATGCCGTGTTGCCATTTGAAATCCACTCCAGAGCTTCCTGCTCTAATTAAATTTGTCACCATCGTTACTATAATGCCTGCCATTCCTCCGGTGCTTTTTGTTCTCTGGGATCCCAAAACATGACAGAGGCAAGGGCAGATCCTCTGTGTTTCCTCTGCGGGAGCTTTTTCAGAGCAGAGCAGGGAAAATGCAGCTGTGGGAGCTGCTTTGGGAGCACAGCCACTCCTGGTTTGGGGACACTGGAGTGAGGGACACTGAGCCTGAGGAGTCTGGGCAACTCTTGATGGCCTTTTCCAACCTTAATGATTCTATAAGGTGTCTCCTGGGACTGCTGATTTGCAGGAGCTTGGGTGAGTGCCCTGGGAATGCCTGTCAAACCCAGGAGTCCTTCTTGGGCTCTCACTTGGCTCATCCTGTTCTCAGCCCCTTTGGATCCCTCTGTCCCCACTGCCACCTATGCTCTTGGCACCACATGTGCCTGCTGGCCACGAGATGCTGGGTACGGCTGCTCTGCGCCGCACTGGGGCAGGAGGAATTCACTAATTACTCGCAGCTCTTAATATGGCCCCTGAACGCTGCCAGAGTGGCGTGAAGGGCTCAGAGCAGGAGACACAACCTGCTCCATCGTGTCTTCTGTGTCAGCTTGCAGCGAACTGAATGCAAAAAGGCTGTCTGAGCTGAAAACAGCAGAGCCCTTGGAAATTTAAAGGTGCAGAGCACAGAAAACAAAGGCGTTTATGCTGCTGAATATTCATCCTGGCGTCTGATCCTGCCAGGAGCAAAGCCTGCACAGCTCCCGTGAAAGCTGATGGGAGGGAACCTTGGTCTCAACCTCATCTTGGGCTCCAGCCCAAATCTGAGGGGGGAGAGCAAATTAGTCCTTAATGCACATATATCTTAGACTAAAACCTGATAAGGGAACTCTCCTATGTTAATTTACCTGAGTTATTTGCTATACTGATTGCTGAAGGTACTCTGATTAGCGCATGAAATATTTCTATACCTTCGGTCTGATTAACCCATATCTGCAAAATAAATATTTGTCTCATTATAGTTATGCGATCGTGCAATCAAAGACCCTATCATAATGGGAAAGGGGATTGAGTATCCGTGTGAAAAAGGCAGGGAATGGCGACACAGAACGAGCAGGTTGGAGAGCAGGGAGATGGGGAGCAGGGGCATGGCTGCAGGGGGAGGCTCAGTGGTCCCAGCCCCCGGCTGGAGGGGTTGAAATGCCGGGGAGGGCACGATTCTCCTCCCGTTTCACCGGTGCTAATTGGGACTAATTCCGTTTGACTCAGCAGCGTTGCGCCAGTCCCAGTGAGAGGAGGGTCAGACCTTGGGAATCACAGGGGTGAGTCCCAGCAGGCTCCCAGCCTCCAGCTTTTTTGAAACAGAAGCAGGGAGTTCCCGGCAGCGCGGTGCGTGTGCCAGTCTCCCAGACGAGCTCTTAAAATAGCCCAGCGCACCAGGCTGTGGCACCGGGGGAGAGCGCGGAGGATGAAGTGTTCCGTCTTCCTGGCCCAGATCCGGGGAGAGGAGGGGTTGGCAGCTCCCTGCCCAAGGCAAAGGTGCTTTACAGTGCCATTTGGGGACGAGGGCAGTTGTCACCCTTCAACCAGGTGGCAGGGAGCAAAGGAGTTGCCAGCCAGCAGTGCCGGCTCTGCTGAGCGTGCTGGACATCCTCCCTCAGCCATGGGAGCTGTAAGTCATCTGGAGGAGAGGATCCCCCCTCTGCTGTTACAGGGCTGTTTTGCATATGCTCCGTTAGGAAAAGAGGAGTTTTATTGTGGCTGTGCAGAAGAGCTAAGTCAAGAGGTTGCTTTATGGCTCGTGGATCCCAGCGTGGAGAGGCAGGCGTCCCAGATGCAGCATATAGCAAAGCCTGGCAGTGGCGTAGAGCACTGCTGCAGCGCAGAGCAGGGCTCAGAGAAAGAGCTGAAGTCATTTTTCTTCTAAGGGCAGGGGGTAGTGGGGAGGAAATATGAAGGCAGCCCTGTTGCTAAGGAAATCTGCTCTTTGTACGGTCGTACATTTAGGTAATGCTAATGAAAGGCCATATAGTAGCGAGGTGCGGATGTCAGCACTGTGCACTCCTGGATATTTGATTAGCATTTCTTTGACTTTGCCTCCTCTAACAGAAATACCTGAGTACATGGATATTAGGAAAACAAAATCCCCCTTCTCCTCTGCCAAGAGCCCGGTGTTACGCAGAGAAACGAAAAGCCTTACCAAAATATGACACTCCATAATGAATGTGTGTTTTTTTCCCCCCCGCACACACCCTGGAGAGGATGAGAGCAAACATGTGATGAGAACAGAAATAGTCACATCACTTAATGCATTGCTGGACGGTACCCAGCCGGCACAGCGATGAACCTGGCGTGAGACCCGAGAGCAGCAAACCAGCATAGCATCCCATTTAATGGCTGATGGCCCACAGATGTTTTAAACCTCTAGACTGCATCTCTCAGAGGTTTCCCTTTCGACTCGAGCATCACTGGGCAGCTTTTGGAAGCAAAGGCTGAGGATGCTGCATGCAGGGACCCAGCACATCTGCGGATTAGCTGGTGTGTGCATGTGTGTGTGTGTGTGTGGCATCCAAGCCCAGATCCGGTGATCTGGCTTAGGAAGCAGGAGAGGACCCTACAGAGCAGGAGCACCGTGCCCTGCTCTCAAGCATTGCTGGAAGAATGAGTCAGCCTTTTTCCTTCTCATGGGGGTCGAGTGGCTGTCCCTGTCTGAGTGTCACTAATGAAAGCACCCAGGAATGGAAGGGCTCTGTGCTTGCATGGCATGCTTGCAACAGTCTTAAAGACCAGCTGCTCTGCGTGAGACTTCCAGAGAGCGAGAGCGCTTGAATGAAGCCCTTATATCTTTCTCTCTTTTTCTTTTTTTTTTCCCTTTTTTTTTTCCTTTTTTTTTTTTTTTTTTGCCACACAGTGCAGCGTGGGCTCTGTTCCTCCTCGCCTTTTGCTCTTGCTCCCTGGGGCAGCCCGCTGTGTCTCAGAGGCATGAGGAGTGAGTCCTCCTGGGAGTGCTCCAGTTGGTGTGAGGAATGGCCCCTCAGGGGATAAATCCACCAGGGCCCGAGGTGGCAGAGGTGTCCTGAGCGTCTCTCCTCGATGACAGCAGCGCCTGGGATGGAGATTTGGAGGTTTGCACGCCTTCACTCCCTCCCTGCCAGCACCTGCCCCTCCCTTTCGCCGTTGTGCAACATCCCAAGGGCAATTACAGCAATGCTTACGTGGAGGAGTGATATTGGGAAAGTATTTAGTCATTTTAACTGTTCTGCTGGTGGCTCCCCTCCCTTAAGGTGGTTCCTATTTATTCTTTTCCCTCTCTCAGCATTTCCTCGCAACTCTCACTGCACCCTGTGGCCCAACGACCCTTTTGGTGTGTCCTTGGGTACTGAGGGCTCCTCTTGGCAAGGAGGAGTGGAAAAGCCACGTTCCCATCCGATAATACTTTTCCTTTCCTTTCCTCATCCCTCCCCTGCTTACTACAGTGATTTCAAAGCTTCCGCCCCTTGACAGTGATGCAGGAGGCGAGGCGGGGGGGATGATTTTGTAAGCAGAAGCAAGAGGCAAGAGTCTTGAAGAGCTTCTCCTGCTCTCAGAGGCTTCTGGACGCTTCTGTGTCTCCATCCCTGGAGTGATTTTCCCTGGGCCCAGTGTAAACAAGGCAATCCATTATGGCAGTTTGAGCGTTACTCCACAAACACGCTGCTGGTCCCTGCCCCCACCGCAGGCTCCCTCTGCTCCTGCTCCTCCTGCGCCCTGCAGGGAGCCTTGGTGTGGCACCAGGGTTATCCAGATGCTCATCCACACGTGGGAGTGACCTCTGGGCATCCGAGGGCGACCGAGGCTCCAGCAGGAGCTGGAGTGGAGCCTGAACAGCCCCACTGCTCATTCTGCAAAGCTGGGGAGTGTTCAGGGGAGTTGGGGGACACTGATGCACGCCCAGGAAGGGACGTGGAAGAGTCGTGGGTATTGTTTATCCTACCAAGAGAGTGAGAAGAAGATCCCACAGTAAAAGGAGATAAGCTCACGTGCGCACAAGAGCAACACTAAAAAATACATGATTAAGGTTACAAAGTCAGGCACGGAGCGTGTAAGAAATCCTGGAATTAAGGACATCTGAGCAGCTTATGGCCGTGGAATGCCGTGCATTCATTAGGGGACAGCCTTAACTCTGGTCTCAAGGTGTTTCCTCTGCAGTGTCTCTGCCTCAGGGAGTGTGTGGGATGGCTGGAGCCTGGTTAAAAGCAGCTCAGTGTCCAGTTTGTGACTGTCCCCCCAGTATTCTGTCTGCAGCCCCAGTGCCTCGTTGGCTGTGCATTGTGCAAATCCTGCTTAGGGGTTGAAATTGCTCCTTCTGGACTTCCTAACATACTAAGCCTGCTCTTGTCTCTGTCTTTTCCCTTCCTTCCCTGTGTCCCACCTCCATGCTACTTGGTGGCTGGCAAGGGGGAATAGCAGGATCTCCCTCACCAATAACCCTTTTGGGGTCTGGCTTTGCCCTGGGACCCTGGAGCAGGAAGGAATACACTCTGCAGCTCCAGGAGGGCTGATGCGAGTGCAGCCCACATGCTTCACACTGCCAGCATTTGATTTTCCATCTGTTTTTTGTTTTGGTTTAGTTAAAGGCAGAGAGGAGAGGTGGGTTTTGGTGTGAACCTCTCGTCTGTCTGCATGCAGTGTGTGGGACAAAGGCAGCTTAGCACGGAAAGCCCCAGAAGCACCCCAAGGAGTGGGCTGGGGGACTTAAAAGACATAGTTTCTCCTGAAGCTGTGGGAAAAGTGTATATTTAGGACAAGCAGCCTTGCAGCCTGCTGTATGTATTCACTGTCTGAGAGCAGAGCCAGCCAGAGCCTGGAGGGGACAGATGGAGGAATTAAGGACATCTCAGCTGGGCAGCAGGACCAAGGGATGCTTGCAGGGGAGCTGGCTCCCACACCTGAACCACTTTGGAGACAAGGCTGGGAGTTACCAGAGCTTTTCTTAGCAAGAGAGCCCTCCACCGGAATAATGTGTTGTGGACATAAAAGGAGATCTGGAGAGGGAATATTTTCACTCTGGAAGCGGCTAAGGAACTTGCATTTAGCTGCTAGCAATCTGTTTCAAACTGAGTTCCTGTCCCAGGAAAGAGAAAGCAGAGCAGTCTCGCTGTGTGGACCGACTGTAAATTCTTTTCTGGCTTTGCTGGGGAAAAACAATGTGCTCTCAGTGAAAACCTCCCAGAAATCCAGGACGTGGGTATTTTATAAGTCAGCCCTTTGGAGAGAGCAGCTAAGGAGACCAGTCAAGTAGATTCCCCTGACTTTTATTTGCTGGCAAGTCAGTGGAGTGGCTGGAGAAGGACGGAGATGCTGCTGCCCTCACAGACACGGGCAGGTCACAGTGACACACACATGACCACAGGAGAGAGACTGGGAAAGCATTCCTGAGAGATTTGAAAGGGATATGTCTAGCAGAGCACAGAACTCAAAAAGTCATGGTGAAACTTTGCATTTAGATGCCTGCAGCAGCAGCCCGGGAAGCTTTCCACGAGGACCGATACATTTCCCGCCTCACGGCATTTGCTTAGAAAGAATTCATAAATATACCCACCACTACTAACCATCCTTTTCTGCTGGGAATTGCCATTAGCAGCTAAACTCAGTGTTTTACATATAAAAAGCACCGAGACTTAATTCTGTGCAATGCTTTCTTCAAAGTCTTTGTAGGAGAGACAGCTCCAAGCTGGATTTGGGCTGAGTTACAGCGAGGTGTTGGGAAGCAGGGATTGTATAGGTGCAGGATGTGTGATGGCAACATGCAGGAGGTGCACGTGGTGCAAGATGAGATGTCATGAAGGATGGGGTGCATGACCCTGAGAGGGACCTGTCAGACCTGTGAGTTGCTGCACATGGAAGCAGCTTCCATCAAACGTGCACAAATGACACTCACTGGGAGACCGAAAATGGACGGATTTTCCTGGGTATATCAAGAATCCTGGAATCACAGAATGGTTTGGGTTGGAAGGGACTTTAAAGATCATCTCATTCAACCCCCCTGCCATGGGCAAGGACACCTTCCACTATCCCAGGTGGCTTCAAGCCCCATTCAGCTTGAACACTTCCAGGGATGGAGCAGCCACAGCTGCTCTGGGCAACCTGTGCCAGGGCCTCACCACCCTCACAGGGAAGAATTTCTTCCTAATATCTAATCTAACCCTGCCCTCTGGCAGTTAAGAAGCACGAGAAGCACATCCCTGACTCTAATTATCCCATCACATTGCAAATCCCTGCTGCAGCACCGGGGGCTGTGTGAGATGTTCAGCCTTTTGGATAGGGAGGGAGATTCCTGTTCCCTCAGCCGCTTTCACAGCAGGAGCTGGACTTTCCCAGCCAAGGTTGTACCCCTGCTGAAAGGAGCCTGGAGTGAAGGTCCCCATGGAGCTGCTTGTTTGGAAGGGAGATGCAGTCTCATGCTCTGGTCTGCGGAGGAGTTACCAAACACAGGGAATTAGGATGGGATTTCAGTGGAAGCAGATTATCCCGTTTCTCTCTGAGCACATTTCTGCCTCTGAATCAGCACATGACAGGCAGGGCAGCCGGGGCAGCCAGCAGGGCAGCTCCCATGCATGCCAGAGGGGACTGAGCCCGGCTCAGGGAGGGTTCCCTGTGTTCCCAGCGTGGCTGGAGCAGGAGCTGGGATGGCAGGAGAGGGATGGAGGGGGAGCAGACGGCGGGCATGGTGCAGGAGGGGCGGCACAAAGCGCTGTCAGAACAGCAGGGACTCGCGCTGGCGACGGCTGCAAATGGAGATGGAAAGGGCTGGAAAGGAAAGGACTCAACACAGCTGGTCCCCTTCAGCTTTGATCTCGAAAGCACAGGGGTGTTGGCCACAGAGAAGGAAAGGGGAAGAAGGGGGATGACTCATAAAAATATTGGTGTTTCCATGAAGATGCTGTTACCTGAGGACAGGAAGGAGGAGGGACCTTCCCTGCAAATGTGGAGGGAGCTGGAAGAAAAAGTCCCCCTTGTGTAGAAATTTCCAGCCTGCTTCGGAACATGGAGCTGTTTGCTCTGGAGCCAGCGGCTTGGTTGTTTGCTGGGAATTGCTGGTTTTGTGCAGAGCAGAAGGTGGTTTGTGTGCTTGTTGCTTCAGGGCAGAAAAAAAAGACAAATAAAGGAAAAGCTGGTTTTCTTGGAGGCCTGCATGGTGGAGATGTATTTGGAAGAAGAAAGAGAGCTCTCCTTCCTGCTGCTGGGTGAGGGTTCAAAGGGGTTGATCCCACCCCTGGTAGCTGGGGAGAAGTCAAACACTCCCCAGGATCTTCAGTCCGACACTCTGGCCACGGGAGGGCTGAGGTTTGATCTTCCTGGCTGCCACAGGGATTGTGCTGGGGAGAGGGTTGTAGTTTACTCACAGGAATGTAGATTTGCTCCATGTACCCATCCCTTCTGCTCACAAGTGACAGAGGTGGCTTGTCCTGCTCAGGAGGACACGAGAAGGACGGATGGACCCAGGTGATGCCAGCTCTGTACCAAAGCAAGCTCAAACTTTCTCTGCCCCCTCCATGAGCCCTTGGGGGATTCCAGCTCACAGAAGCCATACATGCAGCGTTGGGCCAGCTGTAATTTTTATCCTGGAGGCAAAAATCACTGGAAATAATGCTTCATCACTCTGAAGGTCCTGACACCACCCTTAACCACCACATCACGAACCTCCTGTCGCAATTGTGATCTGCGTATGTGTCAAATCTTGCCTCGCAGATAAAAGCTGCTCCGCAGGCACCTTTTGTACTAAAATACGGAGCCTTTAAAATGTGAAAGAAACAACAAAATGTAGGACGCCACACAAAGCTGACCCACTGGGGACTGGGGGGGGGAGAAAAACCCGCAAGAAGGAGGGCTTGACACACAAAAATTGTTTTGTTAACAAAGCATCATTGTTCCACTCTGAATCGGTTTGACTGGAGTGGTAGAAACACCCCATCTGGAGACAGATGGAGAGTTTTCTGGCTAAAGAGACGGGAGGAGGGCCGGCTGACAGCCCAGCAGATAGCATTGTCTGCTGCTACCTTGGCAATGGAGAGGAGAAAGGGCGGGTGGCAGATGAGGCGTCCCCTGTGCCACCTGCCCAGCACGCTGCATCCCTCTGCACAGGGAGGTGTGTGCCCAGGCTGGCTGCTCACACCTCAGGATAATCCTCCCTCGTCCTTTGGGGCTGGTTGGGTGCTCATGGGGACCAGCCAGGTGTCTGGGGAGGCTGCAAGCCACTGAGGTCCCCTCCAAGGCACTCTTGGTGAGATGGTCCTGCTCCATTTGTGTGCTGGGCCAGGCTTTGGTGTGGTGTGGGTTTAGCAGCTCTGGGGGACCAAAGTGCAAATCTCATCCCAGTGTGAAGGCTTGCTCCTGCTCTTGCATGGGTTTTGCCACTAAATTCCAGGATAGCAGGGTTTGGGATGATGCTGAATGGAAACTAGCATTGGTCAGAGGTGCAGGGAGTGAAACTGGTGGGAGCGGCAAACACTCAGGGATGGGTCATGTGTGAGGTACTCAGGTTGACCCAGCAGGCCTGCAGGATGCCTGAGGGTTCTTGGAATCGTCCTGGCCACCTTGCTGAGGTTGGGAATGAGCGAGGAAAAATCTGTGTTGAATGCCCAGGGCCTTTGAGCTACAGCACAGGCTAAACGTGAGGTGCTTTATGGCATCAGGCTTTGCTGGCACAGTGTCTGCTCTGCTCCTGAGAGCTCACCAACAGCCCCTGTTCCCTCTGCTGCCTTCCATGCCTGATGGGAAACTCCAGGGTGGGTAATGCTCCTGCCAGAGCTTTGAGGGATCGTATCCTGCCCACCCTATCTGAATTCCTGATGACTTGCTAATTGCTTGACACACTCTACTTGCAATGCAAGAGACAGGCTCACGTCATCCTCTGTGGTTTGCCAGGGGAGAGTGTGAACCTCTTTTTGACTTGCCTTGAAATAGATGAAAAAGAATAGAGCTCGATATGATTAATGTGAAAACTTCAGCTTGGTTTCCTGCCTTGGCATCTGGGCTTTGGTCTTCTTAGCATCACCGTGCCTTGTTTTTTGAGGAATGGCTGCACGTGGGAGCATCTGAGAGCTGATGGTGCTGGCTGTGCTGTGGTGGTCTGGGGGCTCCTCTGCAAGGTCTGTCCATAATCCCCAGCTGCTGGAGACATTCCAGGTTTGTGCAGCAGTCACGGAAGGATTCAGGTGGCTGCCTCGAGGCACTGCTGAGATAATACCTCAAGGGGCTCCTATTCAAACCCACTGGGGCCTTTACAGTTGTGTGGTGGAAATCTATTCAAATGCACCATGGCTTTTTGGGGAGCCAGATGAGCAGCCCAGCTTGGCCACTGGCTGTGGACAGGTGGTCACCCATGCAGAGTGGACCAGCACAGCTTTGATACACCGTGCAAAAAATGTTGAAGGATTAAAGGAAAAGGTGGATTTGATCTTTGAGCCTCGGGGCTGCAGATGCACCAGCGTGGTGGTGGCCAGGGGTGTCCTGGTGCCCTGGTGTCCCCTGACACATCCAGAGTGTTCCCATGGGCTTGCAGAGCTGGGTTCCGTTTTGGCTTTCCTGCCTCGCTTGCTGGGTTGATCTTCTGTGTGCCCTGCTCTGGGATGGACCCCAGCTGATCTGAGCAGTGCTGAGCTGGTCCAGGGGGACGTGGCACAGGGAGGAGTGTGAGGGTGACAGGAAAGTCTGTGTCACATCCTGCTGTTCAGTGCATGGGGTCCCCAGGTGTTTGCATCCATTGTGGCACCACAGGTGACTTTGGGATGAAGTGGCCTCAGGGGGGAGAAGTGAATGGGGTCACGGAATGCAAGATGGAGTAGAACAGGATGGATCTATTCACCTGAGCTCTGCCACAGTGTGTTGTGGTTCTCCCAGAGGGAAGAGACCTGGACTTGTGAGAAGTGAAATCCTTGGACAGCCATCCCCTGCTTTTGCAGCCATTTGCGTGCCCTGGGCTGCTGGGGACACCATTCCTGCAGCCTGCTCCAAATAAACATCCTTTTGCAGTCTCGGATTTTGGCCCTGCTGCTGCACCAGCTGCACCGTGCTGGCAGGAGGGGAGAGGAGAGGAGAGGGAAGGTGAGGCAGGGCGGGCAGCTCGGTTTGTGCCGGCTGCTGTCCCTGCACAGCGCCCTTGATGTGGCAGTGGGTGCCAGGAGCCAGCCGGGGCATGGATCCCGCTGCTGGGCACTGCCTGCCCTGGAAGGAGAGACAGGGTCTGGATTGCCCGTGATGCATCAAAGCACCCAGGAGTGAGGTGTGACCCTGCCTGGCAGCAGGTCAGGGTGCTGTTCTCTTTGCCCTGCCGCTGGGAAAGCAGAGTGCATCCTTGGGGAAGTGCCATCCGCCCCATCGCGCTGTCGTGCGCAGCGTGGAATCTTTCACCTTGCTTTTCCCCCTGTGCAGAGAGAGGGGACGCAAATTCGCATGCGAGCTCTCCCGGGAAGCGGAGGGGATGGATTCACCTTGCTGGGAGGCGAGGGAGTCACTGGGAAAGAGGTGCTGGAAGGAGCGCAGAGCGGATTAATCTGCAGCGACTCGGCTGTCGCCAGTCCCCGGTGCGAAGGCGCCCGGGGAGCTCCGGGTGCATTGGGGCGGCGTTGTGCTGCTCTCTCTGCCTCCCAAACGCCTCCTGCGCCGGGCTCTGTGAATCAGCATTTCTGCAGTCGGAACAAGACAGCGGGGAAAGGCAGGAGGATGTCAGGGCACGGGGAGCCTGGCGGGGAGGAGGATGGCGGGGGGGACCTCATTAAAAAGGGGCAGCCTCTGAGTTGGGGGTGGTCTCATGCCGCGGCTCCGCAATCTGCTCCCTCCAGGTTTTGGCTCATTACCGCCCTACACCCCTCGTGCTCGGTGCCGAGGTAAACAAGCGCTGGGAGCGATGCCTGCCCTTCCCACCCGGGGGAATGTGACAAGCTGGCACTGGGAGAAGGCTTGAAAGCGATGTGATCCTCCGCAGCTCCTGAGCCGGGGAACCTGGGGAGATCCAGTTACAGCAGCGGGGTTAGAACAAAAGAGATTTGCCTCCGGGATCAATTCCTCTCCATTTTCCGGGCTGTGCACGTGTGTGTGCCTGGAACGGCCCGGCCCGGCTGAGCACCAGGGCTCTGACGCTCCGGAATGCTTCTTTTTCCCAAAACAGGGAGAGCAGGGTAATCCCCTGGGACAGGCCTAGAAATAGCAAGGCCAGGCCAGGCTTTGCAATGCTTGGAAAATCAGGAGCCAAGCTGGGCAGCTGGCGGTTTCTGGATCTCCTTTGCTCTGCCAAGGGCTGAGCTCTGGGTTGGGATGTGAAACCACCCCATGGTTTACTCCCAAGGCATTTCCAGGTGATGCCTCCTCCTCTCCATCATAAGGTTGGCCAGTGAGCAAAACCCCAATCCCTCAAAAGCCTTTTCTGCCCCATTATGGCTGTGCCAACACCGCGTTATCCGAGATGCCTTTAACCCACAGCCGTGGTGGGGCTGGGGGGATCATGAGCCTTTCACGTGTGCTGCAGAACCAGCTCAAGGAGTCAGCAGGATCCTGCACCCTGGGATGCTCGTCGCTCGTTTGGGGGGGGCTGGGTGGCTTATTTGGGGGTGGGGTGTTTTTGGCATATTGCCTTCTCCCAAATGCCGCCGGGGATGAGCCATGGAGAGCACAGATGTGCATCCCGAGCATACCACAACAAGGTTCCTGATTTAAGGACTGTGATTAACCTCTTTCCGACAGTTGCTAACCAGGTGCAGGATTGTAACAGGAAGAGGAGAAAGCTCAGTGAAAACAGCCACTTTTCCTCTGTCACCTGGAAATGCACACGGATGCCATTTTCTGCCTGGAAATCAGGCAGATTGTAGGGTTTGTAATGGGTGCAGGGACACCCTGTTTGTGGCAGTACTGACCTGTGTCTGCTCCCCAGAGCCTGCCTCTTCCTTTCCTGCTTGGCATCCCACAAACAAGGCATCGATGGAGTGTGAATCCAGCACAGGGCATGCTGGTGTGTGGGATCATGGGCCACTTGGAGCTATGCATGCATGGTTGCTAACAGGAAACAGAAATGCAGAAAATCACCCTGCATTTGCCCACTCGATTTTCCAGATACCCTTTGGAAAGCTGGGTATCCAGAGGAGAAGTGGTATTTCACAGTTAGGCATGAAAAGGGGAACCATTGCAGCTTGTGTTTTGCAGGCAAGAGTTAAACCAGGAGCTGCCAAAGTTGCTCATTTTCAGGAAATCTGGTATCCGTGGGATTCAGGGCTCCTCTGGCCAGGACTACAAAAGCTGGAGAGGGACTCTTTCCAAGGGCATGGAGTGACAGGACAAGGGGGAATGGCTTCACATTGACAGTGGGCAGGGATGAATTGGATATGAGAGAGAAAATCTTCCCTGTGAGGGTGGTAAGGCACTGGCACAGAGAAACTGTGAATGCCCCATCCCTGGACATGTCCAAGGCCAGGTTAGAAGGGGCTTGGAGCAACCTGGGATAGTGGAAGGTGTCCCTGCCCATGGCAGGGGGTTGGAACAAGATGGGCTTTAAGGTCCCTTCCAACCCAAACCATTTTGGGATTCCATGACTGTCGCTGGCCTCCCAGGTCTGGGTTTCACGTGTGTCACTCATAACTGCTGTATTTCATCCCAGATACCCCTCTGGCACCGTGGTGGCTTTCAGATCAGCTTTGGAACTCCCTATGCTGTGGTGTGTGTTCGTGGATCGCTTCCTGCACTGTGTTTTTTGGAGAGCCACACTCTTACTGCTTTTCCAGCCCCTGGCTGGATGGTTTTAGGGCCCCCTCATTGTACCTCCTCCCCTTTCCATCTCCCCATCTCTTAACTGCAAATCCCTGTATTTCTTCCCAAAGAAGAGGCTGCAGTCTGTGTTTCACACTGGGGCTCCAAACACTTTGCAGAGTCAAGAGCTGTTCCACGAGGGAACAGCAGGGAGAGAGAGGGATGGGGGCCTGGGCAAGAGGGCACCCCCCAAAGTGGGTGAGTAGAATATAGGTTTGGGAAATCTGAAGAGACAGAAAAATTTATTAAAAACAATTAATAGCTGCTCCAACCAAGGATTTAACCTGAAACCAAAACCTTAGGGAGGGAGGAAATGAAGTGGTGTACGATTGTTATTTTATTGCTTAATTTTTTTTTTTTTTTTTTAGTATGATATGCTAAATGCAAATAAGCATTTGTACCAAGCAGGAGAGGGAGGGGATGGAAGACATGCCGGGAAAAGTGAGTGGGATCTAGGTTTTGCATCGTTCACTGAATTACTGGCAGGTCTTTTGTAACATCTGTTAAAAATAAAACAAACATTCATTTCCATTTCTCGCTGCCTGAGATGGCTCCTGCAAAAAAATTTCAACCTGTCCAGGAATTCGTCTTGAAAGTTGCCCTCCCTCTCCTCACGCCTCCTCCAGGGGAGATTTCCTTCCTGGACTTCCCAGGGGCTCCATTAGCCCCACATTAAAGCCTTTCTACTTTGCTCTAAAACTCTCCATCGAAGTAAAAGGAATTCTAATAAACCACTGGGAAGACTCTGCTATTCACTCTTTCCATGGAAACACAGCGCTGCCTTGGAGCAGAGCTCCTCTCGATGGAGCCTGGGTCACGGCAGGAGGAGACCAAGGAGGGATGCAGAGATGGTTTCCATTATAAGAGACCTTTTGAGAGAAATAATCGCTGCTCTCCCACCAAGGAAAGCCTTGGGGATGTCAGGGGCCTCGGCACGGCGCGGGAGCGGGGCCGGCCCCAGAGGGGGTGGTGGTGGGAAGTGGGATCTGCTGGGCACTGAGAAACTCATTAAAACATCTGATTAGTGGAAATCAAGGCACCCAGGACTGATTCCTCCCTCTCAGCGGCAGGGATGGGTCCAGGAGGGTGGATGGACCCGTGATGCAGGAAGAGGCTGCACAAGGGCGCTCAAGGATGGGGATGTGGGGTACGGGGAGGGCACGGGGTCACGGGAGGACAGTGGTGGCTCCACACCCAAGGCTGTGCTGCACAGACCAAACAGCACACCGCAAAAATACATTTTTCAAGGCCAAAAAAAGCCTGTTTGCTCTGGGAGGGGATTTCTGGCTGTTCCCTGGGTCCCAAACAGGAGCTGGACAAGGAGGTCAGTGGATGGATCCCTACCTAAAGCCACTGTCCTATAATTAATTTCCAGCCTCCTCGCAGGCACAGTCATCCTGAGTGTTGCTGTTCTGACACCGTGCTGCAAGATGAAGGCTTTTATTTTTTTTTTTTTAAGCGTGAGGAAGCTCGTTAGAAATAGCCCGAAGGGCAAAGTTAGGAAATGAAAATCCATCGGATCCTCTCGGAGCCGATGCACAGAGCTTGATGAGAGCTGGGGCAGGGCTGCTGCTCCTGCCTGTGAGGAGCCACCACATCTGTGGGGTGTGTGGCACCTGGGCAAGGGACAAAAACCATCCATTGGTGTGGTTGGGAGTGGGGCTGAGGGAAAATCTGCCAGGAAGAGGGATGAAAGAAAGATAAATGAAAAAGAGCCAGCTTAGAGCATCCTGTGTAGGTACTGGGGAGGTCCTTGGACCCCGGGTTGGCCACTCATGTCAGGGCTGGATGAGGAGGCTGGTGGGAAAAGCTCAGTTTTCTCAGGATGCCTTATCATTTAGGTCAAAGTGGTGAGACACCGAGGGAGCCAGAGTGCCTTTGTTTTAGCAGCTCCAGAAATAACATTGCTATGAGTCATTATTGTTTAGCCTCTCCAGGGCAGGAGGTGCAGGGTTATGTCCAGGGAAGCCTCCAACTTTGATCAGCAAGGTGAGCCCTGCTCTCATGGCAGGGAAGGTGGGAAGAGGCTTTTTGATGCTGGTTGTGCTGTTTTGTGGTAGCTCAGGGTGAGATCTGCTCCAAGATGCTCTGGATCTGGATTTTATCAAGGGCATGGAAACTTTTCCATCTGCATAACTGAGCAGCAGCATCCTCTGTGAGCTGGGAGGTTTTAATGAGTGAAGTTAATTGGTGTTATAGGTGGTGGTCTCCCACCCAGGCAGTGGTTTGGCTTAGATAGACATGACCGTGTCATGCAAACAGAGGTGACGTGGGTGTTGACACCTCAGAAATGCTGAGAAGTCATGAAATCAGCCTTTTTGAACCCGTAAATCGTAGGTGCAGAACTTTAAAGGTTCCAGAAAAAGAAAAAGTGTTTAATAACCAAAGTGTTTGGTGGTGATTTAATTTGCATATGGGGCTCCCTGGGGCTTGTGGTTTCAACCTTTCACCCCACCACAGTGAGGTCAGCGTTGGAGGAGAGCGGGGCTGAGATCTTCCTGAAATCACAGGACTCCTGGAGCTGGGGATTTCAAACATACCAGAGCTGGGAAATAACATGGACAGACCAGATTGTTGAATTTATTGGATTGTAGTGTAAAAATAACAAATCCTTTAGTCTTCTGTCAATCCCAGAGGAGAAGCTGGGGGTGATGTCCTTTGAGTCCATCCCACCTTGGCTTCACTAGGGTGGCAGTCACGGCTTGTGATGCCAAACGGTGCCAGGCTCTTGTGTGTGAAGGGCAGGGCAGATTGGTGATTACAGGGAATAACACCAAGTCCCTGGGGAGCCATGAGGTCCCAGCGTGATTTACCATCCTGCAGAGAGGCATGTGTGAAGCTGGAGGTGGCTGGGAGCATATTGTGGTGTATTACCTACAAACAGCCAGACTGGGTCTGCCATGGGGATGGGGATGAGGATGAGGATGAGGATGGGGTGGGGAGGAAAACGACAGGGGAGATGAGAACAAGCAGTCTGCTTTTGCAGGTGCTGTGTCCCCTTGTGAGGTTCGGTCTGGTTTGCAGCTTGATGGCTCCTATCTCGAGTAATTAACAGGGAAAAGAGAGGGCCTGGTTATCCATCCTTCAAGAGCAAGGGGTTGAATTGAAAGGCAGCGCCTTGGAAGTGGATCAAATAGCTCTCCAGCCCCCCGCGTACGGCTCGGAAACTTGCTGCCGTGCTGCGTTATCAAGGTGAACAGCTTTAGTTCAATTAACGAGAGGCTCAGAGCGGAGCCGTGGGAGGAGGCAGGGCTGGGCGTTTGCGCCCTTCGGGGCAGCAGCCGGGGCGCGGAGCCGCGATCCCGGCACGGCACGGCACGGGTGGCCCGCTGGGCCAGGGCCACCACAGCTCTGCGTCCCTTGGCCAGGGGAACCGGCTCCCCCTCCTCGCCTCTGCGACGGGTTTTATTTACCCCTTGGGAAAAAAATCGGTGTGTGTGTGTGTGTGTGTGGAAGGGTCGCTCTTTGTTAGCACCTCCCTTTCCCCCTCCTGCTAATAATAAACCTCCCCAAAATCAATCGCTGCCAGCGATGAGTTGCCACCCGCTCACCGTGCACCTCAATCCCCGCAGATGATGGTGCTGGGAGCCAGCGCGCCTGGATTTTTTCCTGCCGGTCGCTGCCTGGGCTGCAGCTGGCTCCGGCACGCAGAAAGCTGCAGGTGTGATTTGTTCATTTGCCTCCACCTCCCCCCTTTTCCCCCCCGCGCTGCCTCCCTCCTGCTCCGCTTCCCCGCCGAGCCCACCTAGCGCATCCCACCCGGCTCATCGCGGCGGCCAGACCCGCATCCCACCCTGCGCCGACTCCGGCATCTCCCCGGTGCAGTGCTGGCGGAGGGTTGGGATGGCTGGGGCTGGAGAGAGTGTGTGTGTGCGTGGAGGGGAGAGGAGGGGGGGTTAATCTGATCCTACGAGGTTGGAAGAGGGAGAAAAAAAAAAATATCAAAACTATAAAGAAGGCAGCAGCCTCCTCCTTTTCCCTCTCCCCCGCTCCAGAGGATTAAGCCTACAAAAAAAAAAAAAAAAAAAAAAAAAAAAAGAAAAAAAAAAGAGAGAGAGAGAGGAAAAAAAAAATGTCTGCAGCTTTCTGTTGACCCTGCATGATGGCATTTTTGCGCTCTGTGTGCTGCCTCTGCTGATTGCTATTCCTGGCACAAACACACACACACACACACGCGCGCACACACACACCACACACACACACACACACACACGCAGCCCCAGCACGGCTCACACGGGCACGGCGAGCCCACTCCAAAATACAAAAAAAAAAAAAAAACCAAACAAAAAAAAACCAACCAAAAAAAAAAAACCCCAAACCCAACCCAAACCGGTGCCGCTCGGTGTCCCTGGCCACCCTGGTCTCTGTCGGGAGAGCTGCCAGCACCCGCTGCCGCTCGCCCTCTCCTCCACCCCACTTCTCACCTCGGTCCCCAGCTCCAGCGAGCACTTTCTGCCGGAGCCGCCCGCAGCCAGAGCCCTCCACCACTCCTACCGCTGGCATTACATTTTCAGGCTGGATGCTATAGGGCCGTTTCTAATTACCTTATATCCCCTAGTGGTCTATGAATAATGGTTAGTGAAGGAGCTCAGAAGGGCTGCTGAGAAGGGAAGCAAAAAAAAAAAAAAAAAAAAAAAAAAAAAGGGAGAATTGTGCTATTTCTCACATTTTTTTTTCTAAGGATCTAATCTGGCTACTGTGCTCTGGAAGAGGAGGAGAGCGAGCCAGCAGGAGAGAGAGGAGAGAGCGAGGACCATCGCAGGTATTGTTGCAAGCTACATCTTTGTGCTTTTTTTTTTTTTTTCCTTTTTTTTTCCTTCTTTTTTTTTTTTTTTTTTTTTCTTGAAGCCGCAGCAGAATTGGAAGGGAGGGCGTGAGTGTGGGGGGGGGGGGGGGGCGGGTGAGGGTGTGCGGACTGAGCTTTTTCCGGATTTATTTTTCTCTTGTGCAACTCGTGTGCTGCTGCTGCGATTGAATGGATGCACGGCGCCGGCATCGCGGAGTTTGGGGAGGGAGGGGGGATTATACGTGCGTGTGTGTGTTGTGTGTGTGTTGTGTGTGTGTCCTATTTGCAGCAGCGACGGAGGAGCCGGGGGGGGCGTGTGTGTGTGGGGGGGGTTGTTTTTGCTTTTCTGGAAGTAATAAAGAAATTTGCAACCGGTCCAAAACCCCTCCTGACTTGCCGATTGATGGGTGCCTGAACAAAGATGCAGCTGAGACTTGGAAATGTTTGTGCGTGGAAGGGGGCGGATTTCGTTTTGCTTGTCCTGAATCCCTACTTTTGCAAAGTTAAAATAATAATGGGCACGGGGCTGCGAAAGCCTCTGCGGAGGGAAGCCTTCCCGGGGAGGCTGATTTAATTGAGGAGTTATGGATGTGCATGGTTTTATACTTCCAAAAGTTGCGGCGGTGCCGCGGGCGGGCGCCTGGCTCTCCTTGCCGTTGTCTGCACGTGAGAACGCTGACTTGATGGATTTTCTTTCTTTTATTCGGTGGCTGGCAGGGCAGGAAAAAATGGATCTAGCAGATAACCCAAGGAATCGTGGGGTTTGCACATCTGGCTGCGCCTTTGGAAAGCCCCTTGATGGGACTTTCACCTCCCGCTCCCTTTTCTCCCACGGCAAATTTCGCCTCCAAATCCTCCCGTTGACATTAATAAACAAACAAACCGGGGAATAGCCGTGGAGCCCGGTGAGGGGGCTCGGAGTGCTGCCCGGGGGTGGGGAACCGTGTGCTTTTGTTTTAAATAACGAAACGGCGATGATTGAAAACATATGAATAGGATGCAATGCAGAGCGGGTGTGTTACGGGGAGGGAGGCGGGGGGGGGGAAGAGCTGGAAAACTGCTTATACGACAGAAGCAGAGCTTGAATGAGTGTGGTGAGATGAAAGGCGAGGGGTCCGTCCCTCGCCCGGCTGCGAGGGGGGGCGATTCCCAAAGGCGGAGGAATGATCTCGGCGTGGGGAAGCTCACTGGGGAGAAAAAAAAAACCCTAAAAAAAAAAACCCCAAAAAGAAACCCCAACCAACCTGAAGTATGTGATTATATCCCGTCCAACCAACTTTGCCGGTTGCGGCGTTAACGGAGCTAATTGTCCTCAAAAATAATAAAACCGGGGGGAAATACGCCTGCGGTGTGTGGAAGGGGGGAGATGTGCAGGTCCCCAAACCCCACGGGCTCCCCCAAAAAGCGCCGCCGGGCTGGGGGACACCGAGGCGGTACCCAAACGTGGCCGGATTGTGTTTATTTGGGCGGAAATAAAGATGGAGCAACTGCCCTGGGGAGGGCTGTAATCCCCCCGGGAAGGGCTCCGAACCGCGCCGGTGCTGCCCTTCGCTGCCTGCCCTTCGCTGCCCGCCCTGCCTGGCCTTGCTTTTGTGTTTGTTTGCTTCCGAGGAGGGGGGAGAAGGGAGCCGGGGGGGCCGCGAAGGCGGGGAGAAGCCGTGAGGGCGGAGAGCCGATTTAAATTGGACTTAATGGATTCCCAGGGCAGCTCTTTTAGATGAAAGTCAAAATAAGAGCCAAAGTGAATCTCAGCAGACCTGTCTGTTGCATTAGAGATGCAGCCCTTCCTCTCCCTCCCTCCCTTTATTCTTTAAAAGAGAGGGGGAAAAAAGTGTTATCCTTACGGAAGACGGCGTGGAGTTTCTCATTCCTATAATGCGAGCTCTAATTGAAGAACTTGCAGCCTCTTGGGAGAGTCTTTACTGATCGCTGCTTTTGTTATTCATGCCGCGCTCTGTTTTCTTGGGATTTTTTTGGGGGGGCTGATGTGAGTCTGACTGCGCCGGGTGTGATGCTGTGTCCCCCCCAGGCCGGCTCCGCGGGCTGACAGCAGGTAGGACCCCCTGGTCCCCTCCTCAGGGGGTCACAGCGGGCTCCCCCGGGTCGGTTGTGCTGTGCTGGAGGAGGAGATGAGCAGCTGAAAGCCCCCGGGAGCTGTCGGGTGGGGGGAGATGCTGCAGCCTGGCTGCGGGTGGCTCTCGTCCTCACAGGACCCCCCGGGAGGGATCCTTGCCTGGCGTGGCACAGGGGATGGGGGCGCAGCAGGGCTTCTGCCTCCTGCCTGTGCTCACTGCAATGGTTTCGGGGAGCCGTGCAGTGCCATGAGCCTGCTTGGTGCAGAGGGCACGGTGCAGCCCTGCTGTCACAGCTCTCCTGTCCCACGGGGGTCTGCCGTGTCACCTGGAGGGGACAGGTGTTGTGCCAAGGCCACGTGGGTGCTCTGCCCACCCAGGGTGAGGAGCAGGACACAGCCAGTGAGCCTGCAGGACCTGTGCTGGGCGAGTTTCCCTCCTCTCCTGCCTTTTCTGTTGCTCAGGAATTCAGGGGTGCACAGGGAGATTGGCAGATGGGGCTCCCCCCTTCAGAGGTCTCATCACCCCTCCCAGCCCCCTTGGGTGGCCAGAGGAGCTGCTGGCCTGTGTCCCCAAGCCCTGTGTCCCCACAAGGTCCCATGGAGATGCTGCCCATGGCAGGGGGCTGGTTTGATGCAGCCAAAAGCTCCTGGGGGGCAGGTCCTTGCTGTCCCTGTGTCCCTTTCCCAGCCTTGGGCACCCATTTGAACTACACTTGAGCTCTGCATGGAGGAAAACAAGAGCCACAAGCCCCAGGGCTGCTGTCAGTGGCATTTGGTGGCTGTGGGGTGAGCGTGGCTGGGGAGGAGGATGTGTGAGCAGGATGGGGCTCTGCCAGCCCATCGGCTTAGCACGGAGGCAAAGCAGTTAACCTGGACATCTGATCTCCCCGGGAATTGTGTATTGACCCTGACAGCGATGCATCAGGAGCGACAGACTCTCCATCATCGATCCCTCTCCTCCCATCACCAGGTGTCGACACCGACAGCCGTGGAGCCGGCTTTAATTTCAGGCCTCTGGCTCCAGCACGTAACACTTAGCCATGGTCCCAAGGTGCCACCAGGCTCTGCAAACAAACACCTGCACAGGCAGGTGACCGTCCCCATTTTGTGGCAGGGATGGCGCTTGCTGTGGGTGGCCAGCTGAGCTGGGGGCAGGGTTGGCAAGGGACCATCCCAGGGCCATTGGGCAGGGTGGTATTGCAGCCTTTGGTGGGGGATCCGGGGATCACCTGGAGTTCCTGCTTTGCTGGTCTTTGCTAGGAAAGCCCTCTGATCTGGCACCCCTTGTGCCATCAGGGTTGAACGGCAGAGGATTTGCCCGAGCTGGGGTGTCCCAGTCCTTTTGCAGCCTTTTCTGAGTGACCTTATCTGGCCTGGATGTGTCTTGTCTTTCCCACCTCTAAAATGGCTACTCCCAAACCTGCTGGGTGGTCAGGTGTGTGTGCCACCCCACAGAGACCTGCTGGGGAGCGTGGTGGGTTTCTTGGGTGCCTTGATTTTGGTCAGGGGCCGGCTGGCACCTCGCCTCTCCTCCTTCCCAGCATCTTGAGATTTCCGAGACGCACGCAGCCAAGCTGAGGCTGAAAAAGCTGCTTGTGGTGGTTCAAGAGCATCTCCTCGACAGAGGAGAGAGAGGGAGGCTTTTCATTCCTCCCTTTCTTTTGGAGCTATCCAAGCTCCCCTCACCGGTGCAGGGGCTCTTCCCGCTCCCCCCTGCAAGGGAACGTTAAAAGCCAGGGGCAGCGGATATCTTGACACCCCGTCAATCCCAGCCTTTTACAGCAGCAGTCTCTGAAGGCTGGCACTGCTGCACAGAAGAAAACAAGTGAGAAGAGGGGGGGAGGCGAGAGCAAGCCTTTGCAGCCGGCAATCGATAATTGTGGTGTCACTCACTGCCTTGGAAGTTCCCGCATCCCCACGGTCGCTGGTGGGGGGAGAAGGGGAGGGTGGGAGCTGGGCTCTGCCCTGCCAGCACCGGGCACGGGGCAGGGAGGGTGGCAGAGGGCGAGAGCCCAGCCCTGAGCAGGAGCCTCCCGCTGCATTACTCACCACTTGATGTAGCTTGAACCTTTCAACTCCCTCCCCTTGGGGATGGAGCAGGCTGGGCAGAAGGTGTTGACGGAAAACGCTCTCCTTTCTTAGCTTTGAGGGTTTTTATTCCCCTTTCCTTCTTTTTTTTTTTTTTTTTTCCTTCCCCACCTCTCTCTATGGGAATTTTGGGCTTTAATAATCTCCCCAAAATATAAAAGAAACCCAAAAAACCCCCCAGCCCAGCTCCCCCTCATGTGTGTCTCCATCTTAGCAAAAGCCGAGGCAAAAGATCAAGGAATTCTTCCTTTTGTGCAGCTTTCAAGACCAAAGATGTGCCGGTGAAAAGGGGAGGCTCAGAGTACCAGGCACACACAAGTGTTAAAGGAGAGGCTTCCCTTTTGTCTCCAAGGCAATCAGCCGGTGAAGGGATCCACAAATTAATTAAAAATTGCTCTGTCTTGATTGAGTTATTCCTGCTCGCATCCCACCTGCCTATCAAAAGACTGGGAATGGCAGGAGGAAATTCCTATTTCTTTCCCAAACAGCTCAGACACGTACCACGGTCTGTCTCGCTTGCCTTTTATCCCAGGCAGCAAAGGAAATAAAAAAAAGAAAGGGCTGGCGCGGTATCCAAAGAGATCTCTCCCGGAGGATGCGTCCCCTCTCCTGCGCTAACAAATGCTGCGGTATTTGGACGATTTGGAAGAAAAATGAGCAGATTTACGTGTCAGGCATGGGCCAAATTGTAGTTGTAACTCCATGAAGTTGATGGAGATCCATCGGAGATTAATTTGGCCCCAGGTCTGGCGCTTGCTCCGCAGGGAATAGGCTGGATCTCTGCCTTGGTTGAAACAAGAGGTATTCAAATGGGTTTGTTGTGGCTGTGCTATGCCCAAGTGGTAGAGCCGAGCAAAAATCCCAACTGGTTGTGTCCCCGGTGCCAGAGCACCATAAATACACCTCAAGCTGTCAAGTCCTGCACAGTCTCTACTGCATTTACCACTGAGAACACTTTCAGGGGGTATAGATTTATCTGTAGGGGCTGTGCACAAGTCTCCCTGTGTGCTTTGCTAAGAGGCTTGAACTCCATGCCGGTGTCCTGATGGGGGAAGCCTTTCTCCCCTCCTGTTTATGGGATTTCCACCCAAACCGAGCCTGTGCCTGGGCTCAGCCTGAGCCCCAGAGAGCCCAGCCCTCCTTCGCTGGGCTCGGGCTCTGGTTTGGGGGGGCATCATCAGTCAGTGCCTCTGAGCAGGATTCGGGGGGGTTGGTTTGCTGCTTTGCAGTCAGACCTTGCTTCCTCTGCTTTATTGTCATCTCCGCTCTTAGTCACCGCTCGATGCCTCACCAGAGGACACTGCTCCTGCTGCATTTATGGCAGCCACTAAAATTGGCTGCTCCGACAGGGAGGGACACTGAGCATCAGGGAGGCTCTGCCCAGCTCCCTGATGGTCCTTGGCATCGTGTGGGGAGCGTAGGGGAGCTGCAGGGCAGGGCTGTGTCTGTCACCAAATGGGTCCCCTGTGCTGAGGATGCGTGAGGGAATATGGGAGCAGTGCTGGAAAGGAGCAGCAGTGGCCACGTTCTCAGGTGGAGATGGCTGGTGTGTAAATGAAAATGAGATGCTCGATAAAGTAGGAAAGCATAATTAAAAACGTTCACGGCTGCTGGCTCGCGAGGCGTGGGCACTCAGTGATCCAGCGAGGCACAGCCGTCCCCCTCCCCAAACCCCACGGCTCTCAAGCCTCCTTGTCCTGTAATAGCATGTCCTTCACATGCCTGTCTCTGCATGATCTATAGAACAGGGCTGGCCTCTCATACCACTGCCTTGCACCAGGCCAGTGACTGGATTCTCCAGAGGAGACTCTAGTCCTATCATAGCATGTCCTTCACCGTGACTGCTGCTGCACAGAGACACGGCAGCACGGGGCTCTAATACCTTGTAATTCACTGTGACTGCTGTGGCAGGACCTGCACCGTGCTGTGCTGCCGCAGCCCTGCAGACCCCTTGGCTTTTGCATCTGCTCTCGGGCTTCAGAGCAAGGGCTGGGTGGGAGGGGACAGGCGGTGGGGGGACCTTGGAGGTGTCCCAGGCTTGGTGGGGCTCCCTGGCTCCTGGTGGGGCTGGGAAGGTGCTGAGTATCCCCAGGACACGGTCCCATCCTGCCTCCTGGGTGGTTTAAAAGAGGGAGTGCTGGGGGCCAAGCTCTGCCTTGGCAGGGGAGAAATCCCTGTGACTGTGCCAGGGTGAGAAATGGCCCTTGGATGCAAGGAAAGCATCCTTCCTCTGGGTGGTATGGGCATCATAATAAATGTCAATATCTCTGCACACACAAAGGAGAAGGGGACATTTGGCTACCGAGCGTGTTTGTTCCAGGAGCTGATTTACTTTGAAGACTTCAAGGGTTCTCTAATGCTTCCCTCTTCACTGGTTAACCCTGTTCCTTTGCCAGTTAAATAGAAATGCAGCTGCCATCAATAAAGCCCTTCTGGAGGCTGTTCCAGGGATGTGTCCACACTGCTCTCAGTGCTGTGCTGGACACTGCTCCCTCTCCAACTGATCTGGTTTAGCTGCACCCCTGGGCTTTTGCTGCCCTGGTAAAGTGAAAATCCCTGTGAGGGATGAGGGTTTTCCAGCCAAGTGACAGAGATCCCAGTGCTCAGAGCATCCCCTTGGATCCTTGCTGTGCACAGAGCAGGGTGGGGGTGACCATGGTTCAGCCAGGAAACAGATTTGGGGTTGTTGCTTTGTGTTGCTGGATTTTCTTTGGAGGGGAGGCATTGGAAAGCCTGGAAGCTGCAACCTGTAAGAAGAGTGAGGATGCCTTGTCAGGTCTCCCAGAATGGGAGAATAGCATGTTTGGTGGTGAGATGGATGAGGGAGCAAATTTTGGGAGCTAGTGCTTCCCTGCAGCATGATGCTCAGCTTGTTTTCCAAAAAACAGGAGTTGGCATCTCCTGTTTTGCTTCCATACAAATCATCAGTGTTGTTGTTGCTCCTGCTTGGACTGAGGAAGGAGGAATTTGGCCCAGTGGCTTTTTTCCCCTCCTGCTTCCCCTAGCAGCCCGGGCTACAGATCTGCAAACAGCTGTAAAGAGAGCAGAGATCATTAGCTGGCAGGATCAGATGAGATAGTTTCTTAAAAGGATTGTCTGATTTCTCTATTGATCAGCCTGATTTAAAAGGGGGAGTTGGGTCAGAGGGCATAAATTATCATTGAAGGAGGGGTGAAGGCCTCAAAGGCTGTGCTGCACTTAGCTGCAGTGCTGAGGAATGTGTCTCTCGGCGGGGACGTGCAGAGCTGAGCGCCGTGGCTGCCGGCCAAGCTGGGTCTCCTCTACGCTCAACTGGGAACCGAGTCAAGGGAAGTGCATTTCAACTTGGGTAAAGAGCCTCTCTCTCTTTGCCAAACTGGTTTCTGCAGCCCCCACCGCTTGGGGTCAGAGGGGAAGGGGTGCAGCGTGGCCCTGGGGGAGGTTTGGGGTGCAGCAATGGTTTGGGGCCGCTGTGGGCTCTGAGCTCCCTCCCTCCCTCCCCAGAGAGAGGATGCTCTCACCCCGCAGAGACCTGCGACCTCTCCCTGGCTTTCCCCGGGCTCCCTGTGTGGTCTGCAGCAAGATGTTGAACCACGGGAGGTTTCTGCCTCCCTGGCTGTAAAATGAAGCTAATCTGCAACCTGAGGTTGCTGCTTTCCCCGTTCTTGTGATCGCTGCCCAGGGCTCCTGCATCCCCTGCCACTGGAGTCACGGGACTTGCAGGCTTTGCAGTGGCCCCCCAGCTCTGGATTATGGGAAGAGGAATGGGAAAACATCCAGGGGAAATGAGGCACCATCCACATCGATGGCAGAGGGTCTGGTTTTGGGGACATGGCACATCTTCCACACCAGCTTGTTCTGCTGCAGCCTGGATCCTTATTCATTCTTCCCTCGTTCTCATCCATCTTTATGGTAGAGGAGCCTTTTGTGCCTAGGTCAGTGTCCCATCTCTGCCTTCTCCCAGGGTTTGCATCTCCCACAGCTCTCTGGGCAGGACTGTGGGGATCTGCAGTGGGGTTGTGTCACTGTGACAGGGTTGTGTCACCCCAGCAGGGCATGAGCTGGAGCCAGGACAGGCTGTCTCGACAGGCAAAGCTGCAGGAGCACTTGTGAGGTGGCAGATCACC
The DNA here is from genome assembly GCF_051311805.1 of Agelaius phoeniceus. Classification (NCBI taxonomy): domain Eukaryota; kingdom Metazoa; phylum Chordata; class Aves; order Passeriformes; family Icteridae; genus Agelaius; species Agelaius phoeniceus. The sequence continues at coordinate 2,555,509 of NC_135280.1, read as the reverse complement.
CTCTGATTGGGGTTTGTGCCCTTTCCAACCCCGATGGAGCTTGTTCCTCTTATTTCTGGCTGTGCTAAATTAAAACAGTGCAAGAGGTGTGATTTCTGCAGCTGTGGGCAGCTCTGAGGTGCCCTGGTGAGCTCTGGGCTGGCACATTTGCCTGGAGTAGCACCACCAACCGGGGAGGCTGACACAGCCACACTGCTGGCGTCCCCAGGCTGGGGACATGTCCTGAAACTGAGTCCATCTGCCCTTTCCCAATGCTGTTCCACATGCCAGCAGTGCAGCCAAGGCTGCTGCCTGCCCCTGTGCTGCCCATCCTCTTGTTCCTGCCCTCCTGCATAGAATCATTGAATCACAGCATCATTAAGGTTGGGAAACCCCTCTAAGACCATCAAGTCCAACCATTAACTGCCAAGCCCACCACTAAACCATGTCCCCAGGTACCACATCCACACATTTTTTCCACTTCCAGGTTGGATGAACAATCCACCAGTACCCTGGGCAGCCTGTTCTGATGCCTGGCCACCCTTTTGGTGAAGACATTTTTCCTAATATCCAACTCCAACTGCCCCTGGCTCAGCTTGAGCCATTTCCCCTTGTCCCATCACTTGTTACCTGGAGCAGAGCCTGACCCCACCTGGCTGCACCTTTCTGTCAGGGACTTGAGGAGAGTGAGAAGTTTTCCCCTGAGCCTCCTTTTCTCCGGGCTGAACTCCCCCATCTCCCTCAGCCGCTTCTTGTGCTCCGGATCCTTCCCCAGCTCCGTTGCCTTTTTCTGGACACACTCCAGCACTCCAGCCTCTTCCTTGGAGTGAGGGGAACAACCCCACGTGCCCCATCCGTGTGCACAGTGGCTGCTGGGGACAGCAGCATGGTGGTTCCCCATGACGTGTGTGCCTTGGAAGGAGCTGAGCCAGGCCATTATCACGGATCACTTCTGCCAGGTGGCGAGCAGGGGACCAAGCATCCCAGCCCAGGGCACGGCTGGGAGCAGGCAGAGGGTTCAGAGGCTGAGCCAGGGCTGCAAGGGCTCGCAGCAGCCCCTCTCCCACCGAGGAAGAGAGCATCTCTTCCAAGCATCGGCCTCCCAGCATGGCTGTGGGAGCAGCCAGCAGCGTGCGGCAGCTGGGCCGGCATTATCCTGGAAATGTCACCCGAATGCCAGCCCGCCGGTGAGCGCCAGGACGTGGCGGGAGGCGGTGACTCGGCTCGCCGGCATTGGCTACCATCTTAGAGGAAATGTGGAGCGCCGGGTAATTATTTCTCGTTCTTAATTGAAATTTCAGCCTCAGTGGTTCGCGGGAGCGGGCGGGAGCAGGAGCACAGGCGAGTGTGACACGAGCGCAGCGCTCGTCGTGGCATGGGGGGAGCACGAGTGACACGAGCCTGTGGGGTGGCAAAGCATCTCCCAGCTCATGCAGAGTCCAGCACTCCAGGGAAGGAATTCCCATAGCCCACAGCATGGCCTGCTCATAGCTGCGAAATAAACCCCCAGAATGCCAAGATTTTAATTTTTATTTTTTTTTTTTAGCGGGGGAGGATGCTTTATTGTTTCTTTATCCCCGTATTTCTGTTTTGCTTCGGATGAAGGGCCAATTAACTGGAATTAGGCGCTGCAGCCTGGCACCCCGCGTGGGCTCGGAGCAATCAGGTGGAGCGCAGCATGGCTGATGAGAGCCAATCAAGATGTATAAATGAGGTGTTGACATTCAAACAGCGGGTACCCGCGCCTGCCCGGCCGCAGCCGCGCCTGCGTGCTGCCAACCATGGCACCAACCCTGCCACCAGTGGGGAGAGCTGGAGCTCCATGGGGCAGCCCAGTCTGCTTTGGATCCAAAAGTGTGCTGGGGACACACAGCTGCTCGTGCTGGGGGCAGTGGGTGTGAGGGACAGTGGTGGGCACCCCTGCCAGATGCGTTTGCTGGCAGTGCTGGTGCCCAGTGTTGGTGCATCTCCGGGTCAAGGCCCATAGTGCTGCTCCGGGGTGGGCAGCCAAGCAGAATTTTGTTCCTTTAGGGAAACCCAGGCACAGGGCAAGGTGCTGGACAAGGTCCATAATGCTGGGGCCTGGTTTCACCCTCAAGGTTTTGTATTTCCATTGCCTGGGTCAGTTTTGGCTTCAAGTCCCTGAGTGGTGTTGGGACACATTTGTCCCCCCACTGTCTAGGGACCGTGGATGGGGACCTCAGTGTGACCACCATGCTGGCAGCAGCCCCCAGCAGTTTGTCACCCTTGGTGGGGACCAGGGCCACCAGTGGCTGTGACAGCACACACAGGCCAGAGGAGCTCAGAGGCCATCCAGGGAGGAGAAAGCAGCTCCGGGGCGAACAGCCTCATCAGCGTTTCCTGTCTCACGATGGAGAAATCGCATGTGGTGAGAGGCTCTAAAAATAGGCTCAGCAAACTTTTAACCACATTTGCAGATGTTAAAGGTAAAGCCAGAGCAGCCCCGAGGAAGAAAACATCCCCGGCCGTGCCTCCCTGGTGCTAACCCTCAGCTCTGCCGGTGGTGGGGAGCCAGCTCTGAGGGCAGGAGCCCCCAGATGGGCGGTGGGGCTGAGCCTCAGCCTCGTGGCGTGGTTCTCCTGAGTGTCCCCATTAAGTGTGTGGCAGGAGGACATTAGGAGCAGGAGCACGTACCGGCAGGCTCTGTCTAACAGCACTGCCGCCTGACCCTGATTTGTAGCAGGGCTGAGCAGGGAGGTTTGCTGTAGTGTTACAGCTTTTCCTGTGGTAATAGCCGGCCGGGCAGCACTCACACAGCACTGCCAGTGGCACCAGGAGCCCGCAGTGGCACAGGGAACCCACGGTGGGAAGGAGATGCTGTAGCTGGGTCATGGCACATTTGCTTGCAAGAGAGCTGAGGGGGCATGTGGGGACACGGTGTTGCTGCTGGAGTTGTGTCTCCCCATGGCAGCAGTGCTGGCAGAAACACAGCTGGATCTGCCTGTCCTTGTCCCCACCAGCCCAGTGACTCCACGTCCAGTGGCTTGTCCTGCACTCTGCAGTGGGTGCTGCTGTCTCCTTGCCTCCTGCCTCCTGTCACATCACCAGGGCTGGAGTCAACTGGGGACAGTGGCCAGGGCTGCCAGGTCCTCTCCCAGCTGAGGTGTCAGCTCCCTGATGGCACTCAGAGGATGTCCCCTGTTTCTGCCATGCCAGGGGTGACAAACCATCAGAGGGTGCCAGCCTTGTGCACACAGTGGCCACAGTGAGGTCCCTTTGTACCATCCCTGTGAGATCTCTGTGGGGATGGATGCATTGCCATGCATCCCCAGGGACTTGCAGAGGCAAAATTGACCTGGTAATGGAATGGAAATCAAAGCCTGGAGGGTTGAGGTGAGCCCCGAGGTTGTGGTGCTCGTGGAGGGCTGGCAAGGGGCATTCTGCCCACAAAAGATGGAAGGGGCAGCATCACTCTGTGGTGCTGTGGTTCCTGGCTTCTGCCAGCCCTGCAGCCCCAGGTGGGAGATAGCAAGAATCTTTAACCTCACAAACGTGGAAGGTTGACTCGAACCATCAGAAAGATGAAAGAGACAGAGAGAGAGAACGATTAAAGGGAAGAAATGGAGATTCCTCATGTTGCCTTTGCTGCCTAATACCGGCAACTTATGAACCCTCAGCACCTCTCACGTGCAGCTCGGTGCTGGGGCACGGGAGGGCACGACTTTCTCCTCAGGAAGGAGCTTCCCAGGAAAATTTTAATGCTTGCTGTTGGTGTGATGTCTGGGGGAATCCACTGCTTTCTGTCTGCCATTGCCTGGCTTCACCTTCTCCTGCTGGCAACTGATGCGTCCTCACAGCTGAGTTTGGCGTGATGGTTCTGGTTGTTGTCAGCCTTCACCTGCAACACTGGAGGGGAAAAACTGCCCCTCAGAGTTTTATTTAGCTAAAAATACCGACCCAAACCCAACCTCAGTCAGGTGCAGGCTGTGGGGTGCCTCATGGAGGGATGACTGGGATGCTGGGGAGCAGCACTGCCAGAGGGATCTCCACTGGCCACATTGGGGTTGGTGTTTTGGCAAAAGGCATCACCTTGCCAGTAGGAATAATAGCCAGGAGGGGGAGGGGGCCAGGGCAGGCAGACAAGCAAATCCGTTTTATCAGACGCCGCATATTTTATGAAAGCACATTTCAGCTCTTCAGCCTTGGAAAGCTTTTCATACCCTTTAATTTTCTAATAAAAAGGAATTACGTTTGCTGAAAAGCCAGTAACAAGATTCACTGTCATTGTCTTTTGTACAGACCATAATTCCTGGCTCGGGCTCCTGCCTGCAGCCTGGTTGTGTGGTCCCAGGTGTGGGTCCAGGGTGCTGGCAGGGGAACTTCAGGACCATGGCTTGGCCACTGGGAGCTTGTGACAGGTGCCCAGGAATGATGGGGGTGGAGGTGAGCACCACGTTTGCCTGCATCCACAGTGATGCCTCTTGGTGCCCAACACATGCCTGAGAAAGCAGCATCTGATTTTGAGGTGGTTCCTGCTGCCTGAGTGTGCCAGGTGGGATGGCCTTTGAACCAAAAATCAGTTTAATTGCATGGTCATTGGCCTTGTAACCACAAGCTTGAGGGCAATGTGAGGTCCTGACGAGGCTGGTGGCTGGCAGACAGCTTTTCTGCTCTTTGATGTGGCTGGGACAGGTTGTGGTTGTACATGTGTTGGAGCAATGGGGTGTCTTTGCTGAGGACAACGAGCCAGTGTCCCCTGGCCCTGCAGATCTGACTGGTGAAAAGGTTCAGCTGGGCAGCCAGCAATTCCCAGTTATCCCCCTCCATCCTGGGTATCCCTCCTGCAGGCTGCAGGAGCTACCAAACCTGACATCTCAGCAAGCCCAGGGCACTCCCAAAATCCAACCAACCCCAGGCTCTGACAGTGGGCAAAGCATGTCTGGGTGCCAACACCGAGACCCATCAACTCCTCCCAGCTCCCCGCGAACCCTGAGCACATCCTGGCGCTGTTTGCAGCATGGAGAGCCCTCAGGGGCTCACTCACACCCCACTTTCCTGCAGGGGTGCATCCCCTGGGAGCTCTGGAGCCTCAGCTCTGCCGGTGCCACGCGGCTGCCACGTGGCGCCGGAGCCGCGACGCCGCTGGCGCTGCCTCTCCCTCCGAGCTGCTCATTTGAAGTTTCAGCTCACCGGCTGTTTTCATGCAGGTGGGATGCAAAACCAGCCCACAAACACCAATAAATATCTTCTATATCCTCCTCCCTACTACTCCCCCCGCCTCCAATTCTCGTTTTCATTCTTACTTCCCAGCTGGTTTTGGGGGGGAAAACGGGTTTTCAAAGCTTTCCGTAAACGTGTGTAACAATGGGAAGCGTTGCCTTTTAGCCTGCGGCCGGCACAGTTTTAAATGAGGTCCCAGGTAGTCATGGTTACCTCTCCTCTTCAGTAAGAGATGACTTTTATTTCCTGCCTTTTGTATTTGCACATCTCAGATATACATTCTCCTAAACCATAATTGGTATTCTCGGATAGACAGGAACGCAGGAGTGAGCTGCCACAAGAGGGGAAGAGCCAGATGGACGCAGGGGGTGTCAAGGTCTCCAAGCCCCCAAACATCAGGAAATCTTAATTTCAAGTCATTTTTCCTCCCCTGGCAAGGGCGGGGAGGCAGACCTGTCTCTCCACAGCCTCAGGGCTTGTCCTGATCCCACCTCCCTTGCAGCATCCTGGCTATTCTGGTTGCTGCTTCAGAATTCGGGATTTACCCTCTTGTCCTGCAAGCCTCTCCATCATCCTGCATCTCCCCCAAGCATCCCTTAATTGTGCTGAGCTAGGAAGGTGAAAGAGGGGCTGCCCTGTGCCCCTGGTCCCCAGGCAGAGTCCTGACCCCCCCCAGGCACTTGGGGGGCCAAGGCTGCACCCCTTGATTTTTGGAGGCACGAAGGGGAAGCAGAGCAGTGGGGCTGCACAGCCCGGGGAGCGGGCGCGGGAGGGAGAAGCGCTCGGCAATGATTGATGAAAGATCATAGCCTCATTCCACGGGATCATTGCTCAGAGTGTGGGCAAAGCTGCGAGTCCCAAGGGAACCATCGCCTGGATGCATGTGAGCCTGCGATTCAGGGCAGAGGGGATGCAAAGCCACATATTTTATGCCTTTTTTATTTTTTCTCTCTCTCTCTCTCTCTCTCTCTCTTTCTCTTTCTCTCTCTCTCTCTCTCTCTAAAGCACCAGGAAAACAAAAACCCAAGCTGTCTAATCAGAGACAAGCAGATTCCACCCACTTCCTTGGAAAACTTGCATTTGCTAGGAAATCATCTCGCTGCATTTACAGCAAGCAGAGTGCCCCAGCGGTAGCTCGTGCCTTTCTGGCAGGATGATAACCAGTGCTGAACAATTATTGCGCTGGAGCGGGAGCAGCAGACATATTGGCTTTTCTCAGCCAGCAGGAAAGAATTTGCAAAACTAAGCAGGCGACTGGAGCAGCTCGGATTTGCAGCGTTGGATGCGCGGTGCCGCGGATTCACAGCTCACCAGATTTGCTGGTGGCAGCATATCAGGGACTCGCACACCGCATGCACCTGGGCTCCTATTTACATGAATTTTTTTTTTTTTTTTTTTTTGCAAGGGAAGGGCTTGATTTTGCTGCCTGGAAAAATGTGTCTGATTCCCAGCTTCCCCCGTGGATGCTCAGCCCCCCCAGGTGTGCGCTCGGGTAGTGGGGAGAAGTTGTTTGCTTTTGTGTTTTTCCCCTTTTAATGAGAAAAGTGTGTATTTGTCACAGAATCGTAGAATGGTTTGGGTTGGAAGGGACTTAAAGACCGTCCACCACCACCCCCTGCCATTGGCAGGGACATCTTTCACTATCCCAGGTTGCTCCAAGCCCTGTGCAGTCTGGTCTTGGACACTTCCAGGGATGGAGCATTCACAGCTTCTCTGGGTACATGTGCCAGGGCCTCACCACCCTCACAGGAGGGTGTTCTTAAAAGAAAGTCTCAAAAAATACTGTCAGAATTGTTGTGAAGGAGGTTGTCCTTAAAAACCAGTGCTGGGAAGAAAGGCAGCAGTTCCAGCAGGATCCTGCCCCATTGCCAGCCTGACTGCCCTTAGCATCACCAGAGGAGCCGAGTCGGTCTGGGGGTTCCCAGGGGAACCCTCCTGGGGCACAGTCACAAATCCCCAATCAAGGCAAAACTCCTTTGCTCAGTTGTAACTTCAGGCAGCGATGTATGGGATTGCTGGAGCAGCTCCCATCCCTCAGAGGTTTTGTGGTTCTTCCACAGATAAAACTCTCCCACATCTGCCCTTGTCTTCTCCATGGGCTGGGCAGAGTGGAAGCAAAGAAATCCCTTCCCTTCAGGCTTGTGGGGTTGGGAACTGGATCTGTTCCCATTTCCCTCTGCCCACTCACAGCACTCCCTGTCTTTGCTGGAGCATTTCTGAAGGGGATGCTCCAGTGTGGAGAGGTGGCACAGTGAGGTTTTGGTGTGGATCTGACCTGTGTTCCTACCATGGGTGCTGCTTGGCAAGGACAGCAGGCAGAGCCTGGCCTGGGATCCTCTTCCCAGCCCTGCTCGGGATGCAAACTGCGCATCAGTTGCACCAGCAGCTGATGGAGACTCCAGTATATTAGCAGCATTAATTAAGTTACAAAAATTATGCATGTTATCAGTTATGAGACGACCTTTCATAAACTCCGTTATTAAAGCAATAAAGCATGACCCACTGGTCCTAACCAGTCTAATGGCTGGCTAAGAGCACGGTTTTTCACATAATACTTTTAGCAGGTCATTAGCTGAGCAATAAGATAACGTGGAGAGCCAAAGTGATGTGCAGGAATGGCAGTGGAGGCAGAACAGTGCCTGATGAGGGGACACGGGGCTCGGGGTCACCTGTTCTCCCATATGGCTTGTATGGGTGTGCAGAGCTCTGGTGGTGGCTGTGGTGGGTGATGGTGGCTGTGGTGGGTGATGCTGGGGTGCTCCCATAGTGTGCAGTGCTGAAATCCCAGTGCCATGAGGCAAACCCAGCCCTGGGGCAGGTGTGGGGCTGGTGTCAGACCCTCTGAGCCCTGGTTTCCCTGCCAGAGACTGCCCTGCAGAAGGGAGATGGGGTGTTGTAATGTGGCCATCCCAACTGCAGTCCCAGTGAGCTGTAGGATGAGGATGGAGGTTCTGACCTTCCATGGGGCCAGGGCTGGGATGGAGGGGCCTGGGCTCCTTCTGCCTGAGTGGTCTTGGTGTATGGACAGTGCTGGTCTCAGCATATGGCTGGTGTTGGTCTCTCTGGGCTGAGACCCCAATTTGGGGCTATACAGCTTGGTCCCCTCCCTGCCCTGCCTGGGGGGACATGCCAGGCATCCAGGGCCACCTGGCAGAAGCCACCAAGCCCTGGCCCCCATGTCCTGCCCCCTCCACAGACTGGTGCTGTTTTTGAGCACGCTCCAGCTGAGTATGATGCCCTCCCTACCCCTGGCTATGCCATGAGACCTGGGCATGCCAAGAGCTGCACCACAATCCAGCACCCCCAAAGCGCCTTTCCCGGTCCCCGCCAGCCGTTTCCAAGCACTGACCCTCTCCATAAACAAAGGAGAGGGAGAGGGAGGGTGGCTGGCATGTTAATATACTCTCCCCCCCTCTTTTCCTCCCTTCATCCCTCTGGGAAAGGCCTTTGCAGATATAAGCAAACCTTGATTAAAAGCTGCCTGACAGGCAACGGCAGCAGCAAGCAGCAGGCAAGGAAGCTCTCCAAGTCCAAAGGGAGCTGCTTCTGCTGCTGCCGCTGCTGCCTCCATTCTCAGATGTCCCTGATCCTTTAATCAATCACAGCCACGGAAGAGAAGAGCAAACAGCCGTGCCGGGGCAGAGGTATGTGCACGCATTCGTTCCAGCCGCAGCCTTGGGCTGCAGGCACGGAGCCGTCCCCGCGCCCCGAGCTGCTCTTTCATCTCCCGGAGACAAGCAGGGGCTGTGTCCCTGCCCGTGCCTCCCACAGCCCCCAGGAATCCGGCATGGAGGATGGTTCCCCACCGGGAGCAGGCAGAGGGAGGAGGCTCCTGCCCTCTCCCCAGGTGCTCCAGCCAGGATGCGTTCCCGGGTAGAGGATTCTCCCAGCTGCCATCCCATGGGCTGTGCCACACCGTGTGCCTGGCTAGCAGGGAGAATGGGGTGCAGGGAGAATTGGGTGCCAGCTGCCATCCCATGAGCTGAGCCACACCGTGTGCCTGGCTAGCAGGGAGAATGGGGTGCTTGCAGATGTTGGGGAGCTCTGGGAATGGGGTTAGCCAGAGGGAGCCAGCCTGGCTGTTGTGTCTAACACAGAGCCGGCCAAAACCCATCCATCCTTTGGTGGGCACACGGAGCAGCGCTCGTGGCTCCTGGGGTGTCCCCATCGTGGGGCAGAGCCCCATCCTGGGCTCTGTGGGGTGGGCAAGGATCTGCTCCAGCCCCAGAGGGACAGGCAGGGCCTCACACCAGCTGCGGCCATGCCTGGAACCACCAGCATGCAGAGAAACCGCCCACCCCCGGGATGATTTGTCACCAAGTCCTGTGTGTCACCGCGGGGCTCGCTTCACAGAGAGGCTGGAGATGGGGGCGGAGGGAGGGGAAAACCACGTCCTTTTAATAAAACCCAGCAAAATCCTCTCGTTCCTGACGTGCTTCCCCAGCTCGCGTGCGGCAGCGGGAGCTCCGCCGGTGCGAGGCCGGCAGGGGCAGGCAGGGACCGCGATTTTCCTGCTTATTTTTGCTGTTGCTTATTTTTAGCGCCGCTTCTTAATATATTGTGACAGTGCCCTGGGACGTAGCGCGCCTGTGGTCGCAGGAGAAGGTGTCTGGGGCAGGGCTGCTCGATGCCACCAAGGAGCTGCAGCCAATGGCCGGCACGAGGGCGGCTAACGAGGCACCCGCTGCTAACGGGGGTCCCCGGGGGAGTGCTGGGGATGAACCTCTGCACTGAATTCGTCAAGGCTCTGCAGGGAGGGACTTGCTCTTGGGGGGTTCTAATGTGTTTTTTAATTAGGCAGTTGTGGTAATGGCGGGCTGGTCACTGGCAGAGCTGGTGCCAGGTGGGAGCGGTGCCTTGGATGTGGATGGTTTGGTGGTTCAGGTACCTTGTGCATACTGGGGGACCTCAGTGCTGTGCTGACTTTGATCTCCCTCCCTGGAGCTGGTTTTTGGGAAGGGTTGAATGGTTTCCATGCCAAGATGTGCCTCACAGTTGCCTTTTTGGACCTTCAAGTAGGTTTTGATGCAAGGCAGAGAGGCAGCTGGCAGAGGCACAGGATTTTGCTGGGATCAGGGTGAGATCCCACCAAGCCAGAGGTTGCTGGCACTGGCTCAGCCAAGGGTGTGATTCTGGTGGGGATGCTGTGTCCGTGGGGAGATCTGGGTGCAGTGTAGTGCTGGGTTTGGCAGCAGGAGTCTGCATGCACAGGCTCTGCCTGCCCCGAGCCCATTAGTGACAGATCTTTGTGGAATAACCCTCCTCATTAAGGCGAGCTACCCCGTGTGTCAAAGCTGCTTTATAAGGAAATTATACCCAGCTCCAGCCGGGATGTGCGTATGTAAATGGGGTGATGCACAGCCCTGATTGAGACATCATGGGGCAGCTCAGCCCAGGACCCCTGGGGGAAACAGGGGCTCCAGAGGGGCTGGAGGGTGCTGGTGGTCTGGGATGCACCTCAGCCACCTCCTGAGGTCTGGCAGCTCCTGTGTGCACTCAGGGCTTTGGCAGGAGCCATGGAGCTGGTTAGGGCTGGAATGTCTACACGTGTTGGAAGCTCCAGTCACCACATCCTTCCAACAGCTTTGCAAAGTACCTCCTCTCTGCACTGTGTTTGTGGGAGTAGAGGGGAACCCCCTCTCTTCCATCCCATTCCCAAGTTTTATCAAGATGTCACTTGCATGGCCAGTACTGGTGGAGGAAGTGTGGAGTCCCCCTCTGCTCCTCGTGCCATGACCTGAAGCCCTACTGAGCTGGGATTAAATCCTCCTGACCACACATCTGAGGTGCTGGGATGCTCCAATGTTTGGAAGAAGCAGGAAGAATGTGCCAGAGCTGAAGCCATCACAGGGCTTTGTTGCCCACAATGGGACATTGAGGACACCAAAGGACACCATGAGACGCCGAGGTTCTTCACACAGCACCTGTGCTCGCTGCTCCATTCCAGGAAGGAGCGGACACAGCACGCACCAGCCCCCTGGGATCCAGGGGGAGCATCCCCTCAGGACATTGGCACCTCTTTGTGGAAGCAGGGTGACAGCTTGGCAGGGAATTGAGACCCTTCTTTTTTTTGGCAGCGTGTTCCTAATCAGCAGGACCCGCGCGCCCCGCCGCAGGCACGCCGCGCGCTGCTATTTACGGAGCTACTTGAAATACACCTGCAAGAGAGGAGAGGAGAGAGGAGCCAGCAAGTAAATAACCCAGCAACCCACCGGAATGAAAACAGGGAGAAGAGAGGCAGGCAAAAAAAACCGCCCCAAAATGAAGTGTGATGTGGAATTGAGGGGCTCCGTCCCAGTCGTGCCGTGGTTTTCCACCAGGATGCTCAGTGGTTTTGGTGGTTGGTGGGGAGATCCCATCCCGTTGTTGGCCACCTCAGTGCATCTCTGGAATGGGCAGGGGGATGGCTGGATGGATGGATGGATGGATGGATGGATGGATGGATGGATGGATGGATGGATGGAGCCTTTTGCCCACCTCCCCACTTGCTTTGTTTACCTCATGCTGCTGTTCATCTCCTGCCTCCCCCCACCCTCTTCTGAAACATTATAAATCAAACAGCTTAAAATGTAAAGCATCAAAAATTCTAAAACCTTCATCTATTATTAACTGTGACAGTAAATTCCACCTCTGAATGTTTCACATAGCAACTGTTACCAGGACTCAGCATCCAAAGCTGATGTTCCAGCAACTTTCCATCACGGTGCCGCCGCCACTCCAACAGTGCCGACACCAGCCTGGTGAGACTGGCTGCCACTCCCAACACTCTTCAGTGGGATTGGGATGCCAGCACAGAAACCGAGCTCAGATTTAGTAAATACAGCCCAGGATTGGAAAGGAACTTGGTGCCTGCATGTGGGAGCTGCTGGTGGGATCCTCCATCATGGTCCTCCCTCTGTGTTGGTCATGCAGCCCTCCAAACTTCATTACTTTCATCATCATGTTATAAAGCACTATAAATAACAAGGATGGGGATGGAGTGGTTAAAATTAATGGATAGTGAAGGGTTTTTGCAGGGGTTGGTGTTTGCTCTTCTACCTCTACTTTGTCCTGGTGCTGGATGTTGTTGTGGCCCCTGAGTGGTGACCTTCAGCCTGGCATGGGCAGGGGTTCTCGCTGCTCTGAGCATTGGGTTGTGCTGAGTTTGTGATGTGCCAGGTGCCCACAGGGACCAGGAGCCAGGTGTTCACCAGAGGGGTTTGTCCATGTTTTGGTGTTTGCTTGCCTTCCCCATGAGCCATCATGGCTCTGTTCTGTGTTGTGTCCCCTGCCTGGAGGTTGAGCTGGGGTGTTTTAGGTTGGATTTGGCTGCATGGCAGCACAGTGAGCGTTGTTGGAGGTAGGGAGAGCCATGGCTCTGCAACCCCATGGAATGCTGAGCCTGCTCTGGTGAGAGCCCCCCACTGCACCAGCACCACGACCATGGCAAGCAGCCAAAACCACCCAAATTCCCCCAGAAACACCCACCAGGCCATGCCTGGTGCCCCCATACCCTGGCACAGGCATCCCTTCCTTGCCATCATCCTGGCTGTGCCACCTCCCTGCAAATCCTGTGGCTGCCCACTGGGATCTGGTGTCGTGCCATGCTGTGCTGTGCTGGCTGCAGGGCCAGGCAGCAGCGGCTGCTCTGCTTCTCCCCAGGGACAGGCAGCAATTTTCCTGCTCTGAAGAAGCTTGTGAAGGTTTTGAGTGAATCTGGGAAGCAAATCTAATTGGCAACCTGGTAATTCCTCGGGGGGACATGTACTTTGGTCATATCTAAGTACATTCCAGCCAGTGTTTAAGACACGCTGAATCCAAACTTGGACAGTCAAATACCAGCAGCTCTAAGCTCCTTATCTATTTCAGGCAGATTAACTCCTTAATCATCTCTTTTGGAAGTTCCCTGCCCCAAATTCCTCTCCCCTCCTTTTCCCCCGCCCCCAGTTTTTCAGCAGGAACAAAAGGAGCCGATTTTGCAGGGTGCCAAAGGTGGGGACGGCGCCCGCTGTGATTGACAGAGTCAATAACCTGGAGCCGGGAGAAGGCCTTTGGAAATCTGCTTCCCACTTCACCTGCCCCAGTATTTGTCTTCAGGATTTGAAGCTGGGGAATATATAATACCGAAATAATTTACCACACAGCATCAAACCTCAATTTATTATTTTCAACCTTCTTTTCTTTTATGTTTTTGGTTTTTTTTAACTTATTTCTTTCAACACCCTTTTATCCTTATTATTTTTCCTTTCCCCCCAGGGGATTCCAGCTCAGCATCCCCTAGCAGGTGACCACTGTGCAGCCCCCAGCCCTGCTGGTGGCAGGGGGATGCTCATCCCCTCTCTGGCAGGCAGAGGAGGCGGTGCTGAGCCGCGGGGACCCAGCCGGTGCTGGCCACTGTCACTCAGGGGAGTGCCGGAGCATTACGCTTCATTACCGAGCTGTCTGCTGCCGGCAGGGGACGGCTCAGGGCAGGAGCACAGCCGGGATTGGCTCCGCTGCACGGAGCAGATGCTGAAACCTGGCAGCTGTGGGGTGCCCATACCTGAAAGCGCCTCACAGATGAGGTGATGGCAGTGGGGAGCTGGTGGTTGCTGGGTCATGAGATTGGCTGCCCCAGGAAGGCAAAAAGGGGACAAGGGAATGCCCCCCATAACAATGAATCCCAGTGAGGGGGTCTCAGTGAGACAGGGACTGGGGATCACCAGTGGTAACTGAATAGCACTCATGTAAAACACAACCATAAATATCCCATGTGCCTGACGTGGTGGGGACACTGGGACAAAGCCCCATCTTCTCCTGGAGGGAGAGGGAGAGAGTTTGGGGTGGGGAGAAGGCATGGGATGGTGCCAGGGTCTGCCCTTTGCTGTCAGCAGCCATCCCACAGCAGCTGAGGCCTCCTGGTTTTGGATGTGGCAGTGTGAATTTGCTGAGTTTTCCTAATAGAAAAACAGGCTGTGATCAGGGATGAGCCAGAGGGGCTGGAGCCAGTGGCACATTCAGAAGAGCTGGGGATGTCCTGGGGGTGATGGGCACCTGTCGTCCTTTGGGGTCTCCAGTTCTGTTGGGATGGGGAGACCCTCTGGGGAGGACCCAGGTCCCTGGGGCTGGGACACGAGCCTGCTCCATTCCCCTGCTCCAGGGCTGGCACTTCCCAGCACCAACACTGGACACCAGCACAAACGTGGACCACTCTACAGTGGGGAAACTGAGGCACAGCTGGAGAGTGGTCCTGCTTCCAAACCAGTGGATTTTCAGTTCCAGGCTGCTGGGTGGGTGCCAGGTTCTGCCAGCAGGTTTGGTGTGGGTTTGCTGGGCCAGCAGGTGTCAGGGGACCACGAGCCATCCCTGTGACATTCCCCAGGGACTGCAGCCTTATGCATCCAACCACATCCATGAGCAGCCAGCTCAGGAGATGCAGACCAGATCCAGGACTGGGATGAGGATCCTTTCCCTCTTACTTGGGAGAGCTTTTATTTGCTTTTATTTTTGCTGTAAGCAGCATGAACCCCTTGGGGCATCAGCATTGCAGAGGAGGGTGCCAAGGGCATGGCATCTGCTCCCCGCCTTTCCTGGCAGGGATGGAGCTTCTGTCCTGCCTCAAGGGGAAACTGAGGTAGGGGACAAACAGGATGTGGGAGAAGAAGGGAGGGTTAAAATTAGCAGTCACAGTAATGATTGGAATGGTTAATTATTATTGGAATTGAAGTGAGTCAGGCCGAGAGCAGGAGGGGAGGGAGGAAGGAAGAAGGATCCCAAGCTGTCAAGCAGAAAATGAGTAAAGAAAAACACCGTGAGCATGTGGAGAACTGACCAGGCTGTCACACTGCCCTGTGCTGGCCCCGTGCTGCTCACTTGGGGTGAGGCTGGAGGGTTGGCTGAAGGTCACCACGGTGGTGACAACAACCCCACGGCCATGGCTGTGCCCACTGGTGCCCTGGCACCGCTGTACTGACAGCTCCAGGCAGGTCTGCAGCAGGGTTTGGGTTTGGAGACTGGGATTGCTGGATCTCTCCTGAGCTCAGCTGTGTTTCCAGCCTCCTGCAGGTTTGGTTTTCCTTCCCCTCAGAGCCCCAAGGTCGATGTCCAGCCGCTGGCTGGGGGTCATGTGGAGCCTCACTCCATGGTACATCCGGCCATGAATTTTGCTCTGGAGTGGAGCATGGTTCACCTCCGGAGAGGGAATTTGCCCAGGAAGGCTCAGGCTGAGCATCTGTTTTGCTGTGAGCCTCCAGCCTTACCCCCACTGCCTTCTTTTTTCCTTTTTTTGCCTTCATATCTTTTTTTTTAATACCTTTTTTCTTTTTCTTTCTCATTTTCTCTCATTCCTTTCTCTGTGTTTTTCTTTCTTTTTCTCTTTTTTCTTTTTTATTTTCCTTTTCTTAATTTTCCTTTTTTTCTTCTTTTTTCCCCTTTTTTTCCCTTATTCCCCCTTCTTCTTTCCCTTTTTTTCTTCCTCTTATTCCCCCTTTTTCTTCTTCCCTTCCTTTTCAAATCCTTCCTCACCAACTGACATTTTCCACCACCAAGAAAAAAAAAAAAAAACAAAAAAAAACCAAAAACCCAGCAACTTGCTGTGACTCCCAGAACCTCCCATCATCCTCCCCAGCCCAACCCTCTGCAAACCTCCCATCCCTGACATCAAGGACCCAACCCCCCCCCCCCCCTTCCAAAATAAAGGAGGAGAAACCGAGGGGGGAGAGAGGCTGGAGCTGGCGGCTGAGCCGGATTTCCATGTGAGGGGATGAGGTTGGGGCGGCCACGGGCTTCCCCTGGCAAGCGCCGGAGGAACCGGGGCCAGCAGAAACGTTGAGTCATGAGTGCGGTTCGCAGGCGGTGGATTTTTTTTCCCAAGGAAAATTCCTCACTGGGGAGGAGCAGAGCTGGGGGGGGGGGGGGGCAGCAGTGAAGGACTGTGGCCCCTAAATGCGACACTGATCTGGGGATGGGGATGCATCCCATTGCCATGGGAATTCCCTGGGCAGGTTCCAACCCCCGGGAGGGCGGTTTGGATAAGGGGAGGGGGGGAACCTGGCCAGGGAATTCCCCAGCAGCTGGATGGGAGGAGCAGCGTGATCTGGGGGGGCTGCGGGAGATGGGGACCCCATCCTTCCTCCTCCTCCTCCTCCTCCTCCTCCTTCCCCACATCCGCCCACCCCCACGCAATGGGCGGCGCAGCCCCAGCTCCATTTATCATCATCTGCGGGCAAGTGAAGTGTGCAGGGAACAGCTGCTCCGCTCGGCTGAGCGCCGAAATGGGGCGGGACGCGGGGCTGGGGGGCGGCCCTGGGGTGCCGTAACCCCCCAGCCCCTGCACTGGGATGGAGCGCTGGTGTGGTGGGAGATGCTGGTGCTGATGGGAGGGGTTGGGGAGGGGTATTGAAGGGGTTCACTGCGGGGAGAGCACTTTATTGGGGTGCACTGGGACAAGGGTGCGCTAATGAGAGTGTATTGAAGGGGTGCACTGGGGAGAGGGTGCGTTAAAGGGGTTCGCTGGGGTGGGGACCATTATTGGGGTACATTAGAGGGGTTCACTGGGGTGGGGACCATTACTGGGGTGCATTAAAGGGGTTCACTGGGGTGGGGACCATTATTGGGGTGCATTAAAGGGGTTCACTGGGGTGGGGACCATTATTGGGGTGCATTAGAGGGGTTCACTGGGGTGGGGACCATTATTGGGGTGCATTAGAGGAGTTATTGGGGGACAGTGCAGTAAGAGGGGTTGCACTGGGGAGAGGGTGCATTAAAGGGGTTCAGTGAAGGGGCATTGAAGGGGGGTGCCCTGGCAGCGGGGTGTCTGTGGGGTGCAGGGACAAACAGCAGCACCTCCACAGCTGCATGGCGGGTTTGCCCTACCCCGGGTGAGCCCCCCGGGTCCCTGTGCACTGCTGAGGGGGGTCTGTCTGTTTTCCATCCCCCCAGTTCCTCTCATTCCCAGCTCCTGAGGCAGGATGCCCTTTCCTGGTCTGTCCCACACACCCCGGCTCCCCCCGCCCGCAGCCTCCCCTTTTCTCTCCTCCCTTAATAATCAAATTCTCCGGAGCACTTTGCGGTGTGGCAGCCAGCCAGAAAGGGTTTCTTTAAACTCCACCAGCTCACAATTAAACAAATCCGGGGCTGACGCTACTCGATAGGCGCTTATTCCCCTCCCTGAGAGCTGCCGGGGGATCCGGGGGGGTCCAATCGCTTCGTTCCCAGCTCCGATAGCAGCTCACCCTATGGGGCTGCACCCCTGGGTGTGGGGCAGGGTTTGGGGCGGGGGTTCGGGGTGGGGAACGGGGTGTCCGCGGTGCCAGCAGCGCTCTGATGGCGGAGCATCCCCCTGCGAGAGCGCGATGCTATTTTTAGTCGCTGAGTCCTTGTTGATGGAGCAGCCGGAGGAGCAGCAGGGCTGGAGCAGCCCCCGCGGGATGAGCAGCAGCTGGGAAGCCAGGCCAGCGTGCAGGGACACGGGGGACGCCTTTTGCCCCATGGGGCTGAGGGGCTGGGGGGCTTGGGTGCTTACCGAGGGTCCCTGACATCCATGGAAATCCTGGGCTGCCTTCAGAGGGCTCCAGATCCGGCCATGCCATGTCCCTGGCAGGCAGGAGGAAGGGGGAGGAAAGGGGAGAAGGCAGGAAGGCAGGAAGGAAGGAAGGCAGGAAGGAAGGAAGGCAGGAAGGAAGGAAGGCAGGAAGGAAGGAAGGAAGGAAGGAAGGAAGGAAGGAAGGAAGGAAGGAAGGAAGGAAGGAAGGAAGGAAGGAAGGAAGGAAGGAAGGAAGGAAGGAAGGAAGGAAGGAAGGAAGGAAGGAAGGAAGGAAGGAAGGAAGGAAGGAAGGAAGGAAGGAAGGAAGGAAGGAAGGAAGGAAGGAAGGAAGGAAGGAAGGAAGGAAGGAAGTGGGGAGAGGAAAATAACATGAAATCCAGCCACACAGCACAAATCCTGCCACACGCTGCCCCAGCTCGGCTCCTGATGTTGGCCTGTGCCATGCATCAGCCCCCAGCTTCATGGCAGCATGACCCCATGCACCATCGTGGCCCTGGGTCATACCCTGGCACATCAGGGAGGTGCATCAGGTCCTTGTGTGTCCCCCATGAGTGACATGGGCTGTGCTGGGCTGTCCATGCTCCCTTGGGACCAAGGGCACAGGATGCTCTGGCTGGAGCCAGCAGTGAGAGCTGCTCCTTGTGTTCCAGGGACAGGGTTGTGCCAGTGCTGGTCACCCTGGTGGCCCCAAGTCCCTGTCCTGTCCCTTCCCAGGGACCCACACCACGAGCCCTGGCCACAGCACGGCTTTGCCAAGGGCAGGTCCAGCTGCAGCCATGCACCAACAGCCCTGTATCGATTCCCATCTCAGAGTCAGTGTCTGGAAACTTCTTCGAGGTCAGGAGAGCACGTCCAGCAGGGACGTGGCAGGGACAGTGAGTGGGCAGGGCCCCAGGGGCCAGCCACAGCCACCTCCCTCTCCAGGGGAAGGCTGTAACCTCCCTGCTGTCGACAGCTTGATTTGATGCCATTAAAGCTTTGCTGGGAAACAGCCTGCACCAGGCACAACATCTGGCACGGCCCTTCCCCACCAACGCCGCGGCACATCCGAGAGCAGAGCTGGCCCCAGGCTCTGCCAAGGGCTCTGGGTGCTGCTGGTGATGTGGGTGTCCCCTCCCAGGGACAGCCTGGTGCCCCACAGGGACATGGGACCGTGGCTCTGGGCTTGTGGGATTTCAGCTGGAACACGTTCCCTCTGTGCATCCCCAGCTCTGCGTGCCGGTGACTGATCCTTCCCCTCGCACCATGCACTTCTGCTCATCCCAACATTGTCCCAGCTGTTTGGAAAATTAACAATAATTAATTAATAATAATAATTAATTAATCAATCACGATAATTAATACTAAAGGAGAAAGGGGAGAAAAGCTCCCCCTAAAGCTTCAGCCCAGGGTCTTCTCAAGCCGATTTCATTTTTCAAACCCACTCCCACACAGCATGAAGGGCTCTTTGCTCCCATTAATTCTCCCACCACAGCCCAGGGCTGCCCCACAGCCTGGCTTTGATTTTCCTGCCTTTGTTCCAGCAGCACTGGCACAGGATACCATGCTGTGGTAGGAGCTTTTGTGCCAGCTTTCCAGATTTTTTTGGACCCATCTTTTCCCTGGAATTTAGGCTTTAGCTGCATCCAGTTGCCCGCAGAGCCTGCAAGATGCAATATGTGGCAGTGACATGGAAAACATCCCAAAAGGGGATGGGGGACGGGGAGGGATGGGGTGCTGGGCTGCTGTGGGTGGCACTGAGCCTGGCTCCAGTGGTGCCCAAGGACACTGTGATTGGTGCATGCCTGAGCAGCTGGTGCTTGTGGAAACAGAATTAAATAAAGCCCCGTGTGTGTGTGTGTGTGTGTGTGTGTAGACCCCAAAAAGGTGCTGAGGTGTCACTGGTGGGTGCTGCAAGGAAAAGGGCTGAGCTGGGGCCTGTCAAACCAGCAGTGTGGTTTACGTTGCTGTGGCAGAACTGCCAGCAAAGGGACCGTGTGGGGTTTGACGTGTTGTGGCAGTGGCATGAGCGTGATGGAGGGACATGTGGGGACACACATGAATCCATATCCTGGCTCAAGGCTGCCTGGCACCACAGGGAAGTGTGCCAGGAGCTGGGATGGGTTTAGATAGACATTGCCAGCACCCCGTGCCCTCCTCTTGTTATACTCATTGCCTTGCTGGAGGCTGAGGGGACAGCACTGGTGTCACCACTGTGTCACTGCCAAGAGAGCAGCACTGAGGATGTCCCTGGACAGCCACAAACCCTTGGGGCTGCCCTAACCCAGGCTGACAAATCCCTGTCTCATCCAGGCTTGCATCCACCCCAGTACCTTCAACCCACGGGCACTGGGGGCAGGCAGCATGCATCCCCCTGCCGCCAAGCCCTTCATTAGCCCCCACAAGCCACTTGACTGCCTTAAGAGATCAAACCAGTGCCCCAGGTGTGTCCCTGCTCCCAGAGCAAGCGGGCTGAGGAAATGGGGAGCTTTAATGACGCCGGTGGCGAGGCTCGGTAATGACGGCTGCCGGCGGGAGCAGACAGCTTCCAGATGGCATCGCGCCGGGGCAGGGGGATCGCCGGGGCCGGGGGGGCTGCGGGAGGCAGCAGCCGGCAGAGCCGGGCAGAGCCAGCAAGTTGAAATGACTTTTTTTGCAGCAGAGCCTGCGGTTCTGGCCCTCCGCGCTGCTGCTTCCAGTAATTAGCCCAATAATTAAAAAGAATGGCGATAAGAGGGGTGTGCAGAGGCGCTCGCAGGATCCCGGCATCCCTGGGGAGGCGTGTGAGAAGGGCGGGAGTGATTTGCGGATGTGAGGGGTGGTGGATGTGTGAAACACAAAGCAGAGGGACCCCGACACGGTGTGGGGGGGTCACTGCACCAGGTGACCAGGCAGGGAGGGGTGGGCAGCAGGGATGGGCAGCTTCAGCAGCAGGGGCAGGAGGATGGCTGAGCCCACTGCAGGCAGGGAGGAGGCAAGCAGACCCCAGCACCCTCCCGGGCATGGGCACTGTGCTGCGATGCAGGGAGAGGGGATAGAGGAGGATGCAGGACGCTGCAAGGTGGGGATGCAGTGCCAGGCAGTGTGATGCAGGGCGACAGAGCACGATGCAGAGTGATGAGAGGTGACACAGAGCCAGCTGCTGCCATCCGGGGCTGTGCAGTGCACACGGAGGGGATGCAGGGCAATGGGATGCCATGCAGGGCAATGAGATGCAGGATAATGCAATGCATGGCAGGACAATGCAGGGGGATGAAGTGCAAGGTAATGTGGTGCAGGGTGATGTGAGGTGAGGCAGGAGGAGGCGATGCAGGGCAATGCAGTTCAGGGCGATGCAATACAAGGCAACACAATGCAGGGAGTCAAAATGGAAAGTGATGCGATGCAGGATGAGGCAAAGCAATGATGCAGGGCCATGCAAATCAGGGTGATGAAAGGCAAGGCAACATGGAGCAAGGGTAGGCAGTGTGAGGCGATGCAATGCAGGGCAAATCAGGGCGATGCAATTCAGGGTGATGCAAGGCAACCAGATGCAGGGAGGTGAAACACGAGGTGAGGCGTTGGAGAGCAATGCAAGGCCATGCAGGCAATTCAGCGCACCGGGGTGATGCCAGACAATGCAGGGCAATGCGAGGGGATGCAGCATCACGTGCTGTGTTCCGGGGTGGCTGTGAGTTGATCCCCAGTGGGGCAATGCCCAGCAGCTGAGGTGAGGCGAGGCAGGGATGTCCCCATGGTGCAGGTGACACTGGCCCTCTCGGACCCTGGCCCACCGCGGTGGCGACGCTTCATTTGAATTCTCGCCTCTCTCTCTTCGCAGATAACGAGCCCGCGCCATGCAGTCCTTTCGAGAAAGGTGTGGTTTCCATGGCAACCAGCAGAGCTACCAGCCGACTTCACAAGATACATCACGCCTGGAGAATTACAGGCATCAAAGTCAGGCAGGGCCGAACTGCGAGCGGCAGAGGCTGGTGGCGAAGGAGTACTACAGTCAGCAGCAGCTGCCGTACGCGGGCTATGAGAACAGCGCCGTGGAGAAATACCACCGGGGAAACAAGCAATTAGCGGGGCAGCAGCTGCAGGGCAGGCCGGCCTTTTCCAATTACACCGTGCAGGAGAACAGCCCTTATCCGGCCCGGTATTCCGGGGACGAGAGCCTGCAGGCCTGGGGAGGCCAGCCACAGGCACTGCCCGGTGGTGTGGCCAAGTATGAGGACAACCTGATGAAGAAGACAGTGGCGTTGGCGGGCGGGCGGCCGTACCATGAGCCGGCGGCCACCTCGCTGCCCTTCCGGACTCACTTCCAGCAGCAGCCGCAGCAGCAGCAGCAGCAGCAGCAGCAACAGCAGCAGCAGCAGCCGCCCGCACTCCCCTACCCCAAGCTGCAGCGGCAGAAACTGCCCAACGATGTCTCCTCACCCATGCCCTTCTCACAGAGCCCTCACTTCGGGCAGCACTCCCAGTCCTTCCCTGCCTCCTCCACCTACTCCTCGGTGCCGGGGGGCAGCCAGCCTGCACACTCCTACAAGAGCTGCACGGCGCCCTCGGGGCAGCCGCCGCTGGAGCGGCCCCTGGGCAGCGCTGCCAGCCTGGCCCCTGGCCCCCGTGTGCCCAACCTGCACGGCTACCAGCCCAACCGCATCGGCTACGAGCAGCCCCCACAGCCGCCGCCACAGCCCCCGCAGCCGCCACCACCGCAGCCCCCACAGCCACCACAGCCCCCACAGCCCCCGCAGCCCATGCAGGGGCGGCATCACGCCTCAGAGACCCTCCACTACCAAAACTTGGCCAAGTACCAACATTACAACCAGCCAGGCCAGACCTACTGCCAGGGCGATGCGCCGCCCGTGCGGACGCCGGAGCAGTACTACCAGACCTTCAGCCCTAGCGCCAGCCACTCGCCAGCTCGCTCCGTCGGCAGGTCCCCGTCCTACAGCTCCACTCCCTCCCCTCTGATGCCCAACCTGGAGAACTTCCAATACAGCCAGCAGCCCCTGAGTGCCGGTGCCTTCCCGGCTGGCATTGCTGACCACAGCCATTTCATGCCGCTGCTGAACCCTTCTCCCACTGACGGGACGAGCCCCGACGCTCAATCTGGGAACTGCAAAAACTTGCAGAAGGAGAAGCTGCCCGAAAACCTGCTGTCAGACCTGAGCCTGCAGAGCCTGACAGCACTCACCTCCCAGGTGGAGAACATTTCTAACACTGTCCAGCAGCTGCTGCTCTCCAAAACGGCTGTGCCCCAGAAAAAGGGCATCAAGACCCCAGCGAGGACCCCTGAGCAGCTCAAGGGGCAGCACTGCAGTCCTGAGAGCAGCACCTACTCGGCAGAGCAGGTGGGGACCCCCCTGTCTGACCCACTGAGCACCCCCCAGTCTGTCCACGCTGAGACACAGGACACTGACTATCTCAGTGGGTCAGAGGACCAGCTGGAGAGGAGTTTCCTGTACTGCAACCAGAACCGCAGCCCTGCCCGCGTCAACAGCAACTCCAAGGCAAAGCCTGAGTCGGTGTCCACCTGCTCTGTGACCTCCCCAGACGACATGTCCACCAAATCAGATGACTCTTTCCAGAGTATCCATGCCACCCTGCCCCTGGAGACCTTCACCAAGTATGTGAGCAATGAACGGGACTGCCCCCGACTGCTCCTCAGTGCCCTGTCCCAGGAGGAGCTGGCTTCTGAGATCATCGTCCTGCAGGATGCCATCAATGAGAAGGCAGACAAAGCCTGGGCCAACTTGCCCATGCTGGGAAAGGAGACCACCAAGTCCCCCTTCCAGATGGAGAACCACCGGCCCAGCCTGGACTCCATGGTGAAAGGTGCCTGGCCCAGCCAGGGTGACTCCAGCACGCTCACCGAGCCCCTCAAGCTGGACAAAGCTTCAGGGGCCAGCACAGGGAAGGACTTTAGTGAGGAGGTGTACGAGGGTCCCCAGGTGGAGTTCACAGCCACCGAAAGCAAGGATGTGCTGAAGGACACTGCCCCACTGGCCTTCAACTCCAAGCCCAGCATCCCGGCAGCGACGTCCAGCGCGGGAGCCACCGGCTACAGCTGCTACTCAAACACCACCGCCAACTCGGTGGCGTCTGAGAATGCCATGGAGCATTTCGAGTGGCCGGAGGAGAGCCTGGGTGAGGCCTGCCTGAGGTGGAAGGATCTCCAGGCCACCGACCTCCCCAAGGGCTTGTTCCCCAGCAAATTGGTGAGCTCCTGCAAGGAGAAAAAAAACGCCTGCGGCTTGGACCTGTGCGATGGAGAGCAGCCAGCCAAGAGTGAGCCGGTCCAGGACTTTGGCCAGCAGGTGATGGAGGAGGAGGAGGAGACACTGACCTACGATGAAGCAACAAAGGCAGACAGCGAGAGGTGGCTGCAGGACACCCGGCACTGCTGCTCAGCTGGGGACTTTAGTGAGATCCCCATCATCTCCTCTCCGGATCTGAAGGAGTCAGACCTGGAGGCAGAGGAGTACTCCTCACTCTGTGAGCTGGCTGGCTCAGAGCAGAAGTCAGTGACGTATGATGCCTCACCACCCAAGCCCCCGGAGATGCCGGCCGTGCTGTCCTCCAGCGAGGTGCCTGTGTCTGCCGAGGAGACCGTCAGCACGGTGGAGAAGGAGAGCTCAGCTCCCACCCCACGCCTCTCTGGACAGTCCGTCATCCTGCTGGGCCCCGCTGTGGGCACAGAGACCAAGGTGAAAAGCTGGTTCAAATCCTCCCTGCCCCACATCCAGCCTGAGGAGGAGAATGGTGGAGGGGAGACATCCCACCTGGAGGCGGCCGACGCTGAATCCGCCTCGTCGGTCATGGTGAAGCAGCAACTCACGCCCGAAAACGTGCTGGGGAAGATGGAGCCTGTCTCACGGGGCAAGAGCCTCCGCAACAAGAGGGTCCACTGCCGGCTGCCGGAGGGGGATGGTGCCGGCAGCACCGTGCTGAGTCCCTTCGATGAGCTGCCAGCAGCCAGCAGCGTGGCCGGCGCCTGCCTGGGGCCAGACGGACAGACGGAGGTACCGAGCAAGAGTGCCCAGAGCCAAACCCCCCGGTTCCCAGCCGAGGGGCTGCCGGCACGCATGTGCACCCGCTCCTTCACCGCCCTGGCCGAGCCCCGCGCCCCTGCCCCGCTGGAGGGACTGAAGGCTCCCGCGCACCAGGAGAAGCTGGGGAAGAAGCCCGGCTGTGGCGTGAAGCAGAGGGTGGCTTTCAAAACCAGGAAGCGCAACAGCCGGCCGGGCCCCAGGGTGGTCCAAAACGCCAGTGATGCCACCCTCCTGGTGCCCGGCTTGGTGGCGGCGGAGGAGGTGGCAGGGCCAACACCGCTGGAGGGGGACGCGGTGGAAGCCGGGGAGAGGGACCAGCGGTCCATGATCCTGCGCTCCCGCACAAAGACACAGGAGGTTTTCTACACCAAGCGGCAGAGGGGCAAGCGGGCAGCTGATGTCCGGCTGAAGAACTGCAAGGCACCCAAAAAGCTCATATCCAACAACCACCTCCCACCTGCCTTCAAGCTGCCAGCACCGGGCAGCCCCCACAAGGAGGGCAAGGTGGGTGCCCGGATGAAGCTGCCCAAAGCAGGGCCAGGCGTGGGGGGCAAGATGTCGGAGAGGCCACTGCACTCACTGAAGAGGAAGTCCACCTTCATCTCCCCCATCCCCACCAAGAAGAGGAACCTGGTCCTGCGGAGCAACAGCGGTGGCGTGAAGGAGGAGAAGCCAGAGGGTCCCCCCAGCCTTTTCAAAAAAATGCCGGTGGCCAAGAAGGTGAAAGCCAAGCTGCCCCCCAAGAGCTCTGGCGAAGCCATCCCGAAGCCCCCCCTGCCAAAGGAGGCCCCTGATGTCTGCATCAAGATCACCTCCCGGGCAGCCTTCCAGGAGGCC
This sequence comes from Agelaius phoeniceus, assembly GCF_051311805.1. Taxonomy (NCBI): domain Eukaryota; kingdom Metazoa; phylum Chordata; class Aves; order Passeriformes; family Icteridae; genus Agelaius; species Agelaius phoeniceus. Next base: position 2,529,994 of record NC_135280.1, on the reverse strand, counting down.
ACCAAGACCAAAGTGCTGCCTCCCCGCAAGGGCCGTGGCCTCAAGCTGGAGGCCATCGTCCAGAAGATCACCTCACCCAACCTGAAGAAGTTCACCTGCAAACCAGCAGCCACAGCAGTGGCAGCCACAGTAGCTGCCTACGGCTCCTCCCTGAGCCCAGCTGGAGCGGAGCGGGAGCGGATGGTGAAGCACAGTGGGGTGGCTGTGGCAGTGGGCGATGCCAGGCTGCCCAAGCTGGGGGCAGCACAGAAGGTGCCCACCATGCCGGTGGCTGAGCCGCTCTGCCGGAACCCCAATGGCCGAGCACCAAAGGGGAAGCCGGGTGGTGGGAAGAAGCTGCCCCATGACGGCTGCCAGGGGGAGGCTTGTGGGTCAACGCCGGGCACCCAGTCCAGCCCCAACATGGTGGCCAAGAACCTGGGGCTCCTCCCCAAGAAGAGGAACCGCAAGGGCAAAGCAGCAGCGCTGGGCATGGCCAAGGCGCCCCTGAGCCCTCCACTGCCACCAGCACTGCCCCGGGAACGTGTAGCCGGCCCGGGCGGTGCGGAGGAGGCGCCGCGGGAGAAGAAACCAAAGACTGAGGAGAAGGAGGCGGGGAGCAGCGATGGCCCTCCCGAGGGCCGCTCCGCCGCCGGGCCGGCGCGGGGGCCGAAGCCGCGGGCCAACCACTCCAACTACAACGGCTACTCCAAGCGGCAGCGGAAGCGTCTGGGCCACGGCAAGGCCAAGGCGGTGCCCGCGCGGTGCAAGAGCCGCGGGAAGCGGCGGCGGCAGCCCCAGCAGGCCCCGCTGCTGCACCCCGCCGAGCCCGAGATCCGGCTCAAGTACATCTCCTGCAAGCGGCTGCGGGCGGACAGCCGCGCCCCGCCCTTCGCTCCCTACGTCCGCGTGGAGCGGCGCGGAGAGTTCTCCACCACCTGCACCGTCGTCAACTCGCCCGGCGACGAGGCGCGGCTGCAGCGGGGACCGGCCGGGCCGGCGCCGCGGCCGCGGGCGGCCCTGCCCGCCTCCTCCACCATGCACATGGGGCCGGTGGTGTCGAAGGCGCTGAGCGCCGCGTGCCTGGTCTGCTGCCTCTGCCGCAACCCCGCCAATTACAAGGACCTGGGGGACCTCTGCGGGCCTTACTACCCCGAGGACTGCCTGCCCAAGAAGAAATCCCGGCTGAAGGAGAAGGCGCGGGCGGAGGGGCCGGGCGAGGACTCCGCCGTGCCCGCCGCGGCCGAGCGGGCGCCCCGCGGGACTGAGGGCGGCTGCGGCGGGAAGGCGGCGCGGCCCGAGGGGGCCGCCGAGGCGGCCAAGCAGAGCTCGCTGCGCTCCAGCCCGCGGGGCATGTTCCGTCGGCTGCAGAGCTGCTACTGCTGTGACGAGAGGACAGAGGGCGAGGAGGCGGCCGAAAAGCCCCGGCGGCACGAATGTCACAAGGCCGAATCGCCGCCGCAGGAGCCGGCGGGCGACACGCAGGAGCACTGGCTGCACGAGGCCTGTGCCGTATGGACCGCTGGGGTTTTCCTGGTGGCAGGGAAGCTCTATGGGCTGCAGGAGGCTGTCAAGGCGGCTGCCGACCTGGTAAGAGCTCGGCCGCACGCCCTAGGCGGCATCTTCCGCTGGCCTCCTTCAGCCAACGCCATTGCCGTGTCTGCACCTTCGGTCGGGATGGAAATTGATAGTTCTGCCCTGGGAGAGCAGGGCAGGGGCTCAGCATTGTGAGCTCTGCTGGGTCCCTACGAGATTTGAGCTGCTGCGTCTCTGATAGCACCTGAACTCTCCCTTTTAGGCACAGAAATAACCTGCAGTTTATGTTTTAGGAAGGCAGCTGGGCCCCGCTGGTATTGTCACATCCCCTGGCCCTGTCGTGTGTTGCACGGGGTGGCTCAGAGCAGGACAGATGCCGCGGGGTGGGAGATGAAAATGGGCACAACACAGCCTGGTGCCACCGTGATGGGCGGCAGCAGGGGAAGGGGAGCTGGAGGGAGGGGATGACCCTGCCCTGCTCCTCTCCCACAGTGGTTGGAGCAAGGTGTGAGCAAAATAGGGAGGTTGCTGAAGGGGATGAGAAGTTGTGGCTGGCCCATTCCTGGAAGTGTTCAGAGCTTGATGGGGATTGGAGCAACCTGTTCTAGTGGAAAGTATTCCTGCTTGTGGGAGGGGGCTGGAATGAGGTGAGTGTTTTTCAGGTCCCTTCCACACCATCCTGGGATTCTGTGACATGCATTTTTAGTGCTGGGGAGAGGAAGGGATCAGAGGCTGTGCAGAGGGTTTCCAGCAAGTCCCCCCCCACTGCCAGGTTTGGGGGCTGGCTGTATTCCCATGCCTGTGTGCTCATTTCATGGCTATCTGGAGGCTGCTGCCCTCACCACAGAGCCAGGTGCTCCCATCCCTGCAGCACCTGCTGGGGACGGGGTAGGTAGGGCACAATCCAGGTCATGTCCCTTCCCCTCCTGCCCCATGGAGTATGGCTGTGGGCTCGGTGTCATCCAGGGGAGTGGTATGGCAGGTAGAAACCTCGTGCATGGCTGCAGACAACCCAGTGACAGGCATGGTGTGGTTGACAGTGCGCTGGCACGGGAGCAAGGATGTTGCCTGGGAGAGGCAAGGAGGGGCTGGAGAGGATCAGGGACACCCATGTTGCCCTCACTGCTGGGGCTGTCGTGGTTCTCTTCTTCTGTGCCGGGCTTTGACAGGGTCTCTCTGTCTCTCCACATCTCTCCTTCCCTGCTCCGAATTCCCGGGTGCGTGTACAGAAGTGCTCGAGCTGCCAGCAAGCAGGAGCCACCGTGGGCTGCTGCCAGAAGGGGTGTCCCCACACCTACCACTACGCGTGTGCCATCGACACAGGTGAGCCCGGCCACAGGGATGGGGCTCGGGGTCCTGGGCACTCTGACCCACCTCAGTGTGGGGCCCATTGCTCCAGGGTCAGGGGCTTGTGGCTCACTGGCTTGCCAGCGTGGTGATGCCCACTGTGCCAGCAGCACTGGAAGGTGTCACAAGCTTGTCTGGCCTCAGCTGAGCCCTTCACACAATCGCTGTGGCTGGTGGGTGGCTGTGGACTGGGGGCACACTGCATTCCCCCCACTGAGGGGCAGCTGCCTCGCAGTGTAGGCTGTGCCCTGACATCCTTGTCCTCTCCTCGCAGGCTGCTTATTAACTGAGGAGAGCTTCTCTCTGAGATGTCCCAAACATAAGGTAAGCCAGAGCCCCCTGTGCACCCCCCAATGCTCTGCAGCTCCCTGTGGCAGGAGGACCTGCCTTCAGACCCCAGATTTCTGGGGATGCCCATCCTGGATGCTCAGCTCTGTGTGGGCATCACATCCCTGGGGGTATGGGGTGTGCCAGCCCCTGGGTGCTGCTGGGTCTGGGACACCCCAGCCAGCTCTGAGGGGTCTTATCCCCTTCCCTGAGCACAGACGAGGTGGTGAACGATGGTTGAACCCCTTCTCAAAGCGCTGCGTCCCGGGTGGATGCCCGGTTATTGGCAACGGGGGGTGGGCGGCGATGGGGACAACCCAGGGCCACCCCCCTGCCTCCAATGTGATCCCCGGGCTGAGCCCTCCGTTCTCCCCGCAGAGGCAGCCGGTGTAGCGCCCGCGGACACCCGCCCCGCCGCCAGCGAGGGACCGGCAGAGGAGGCAGCGCCTGGAGCAGAGCGGGGCCGGGCCGGGCCGTACCGGGGACCCCCCGAGCCCGTGAGCGCCCCGGGATCCCCCGAGCCCGCTCCGGGCGGGCGGAGCCAGCGCCGGGCTTTCCCTCCCGCCGGGTCCCGGTAAAACCCGGTCTGGATACGCGGGGGACGGATCGGGATCCCCCACCTGCGATGGCTGCACAGGGGGGCGGGGGGTGTCCGTGTACGAGGAGGGGTCCCGGCGATGTTGTCTTACTGTGGGGCCGCCGGACCCTCCGTGGGTCCCGGCTCTCAATATCACACTGATCTGATCTGAGATGTTGCCTTCAGCAAACCTCATGGTGTCTGTATATAGTTCTGCGAAGAAGAGGATTAAAAAAAAAAGACAAAAAAAAAAGACCAAAAAAAAAAGAGAAAAATGAGAAAAATGAGAAAAAAAAAGGGCAAACAACGGCCTGCTGTTTGAAACACCACTCTGCTTTTTCTGTTTTGTTCTTCCATCTCCTGTTTGCCCCCACCTACACCCAGGGTGCTGGGGGGGATAAGGGTGCTTGGCCAGGCTGGTGGCACCCACCGGGCTGCCCCGCTCCCAAGCCCCAAACCCTGACTCATTGCACCCCCACCCTCCCACTCCATGCGGCGCTGGCACTGCTGGGCTGGGGACACCTGGTCCTGCTGTCCAGGACCCCCCAAAACCCACCCTCCTGCCTGTGCTTGGCCTCACCAGCACCCCTCCTGTGGCTCCTCTCGTGGGGGCTCTGCTCCCTGTGCTTGTGCTGAACCCCACAGCTCTGCGTGCTGAACTGGAGGAGGAGGAGGAGGAGGCATTTGCTTCCTCCCTCCACATGGGCCTGGCTCACCCCTCACTGCCCTGGTTTTGCTCAACTCCCTTGACTTTTGCTTCGTGGCCACCTCAGTGGAGCTGGGAGACTGCCCAACACTTTGGTGACCCTTGCCCACGTCCCCAGGCTCCACAGCCCATCTTTGTGTCACCCTGACACAGGTAGCAACCAGCCCAGGTGAACCCAAGTCCAGATCTCATCCTACAAACAGCCACTGGCTGTCCCCCAACCTCTGCAGCATCCTGCAAAGGGGGGCACACTGCTGGTCCCATCCATGTCCCCACAGAGCCAGCGCCCCATGTCCCCACCACCTCTTGTGTCCCCTCCATCCCACCCACCCCAAGGTTTGCTGGCCACACAATGTCTGTTGTTTCAGCAGCTGCCTCGGACACAGGAGTGAAAAACAAAAAGAGGAGGTGAGAAAAAAATTTTAAAAAGGGAGAAATAATAATAAAAAAAAATTAATTTAAAGAAAAAAATAAATCCCGTGTCCTTGGCAGTGTTGCCTGAAATCTGGCTATTTTTAGTGACATCTTGTACATATGACTGTAAAATGGTAAACCGTGTGTATTATATATTGCCTCATTATATAGTGTATATATATGTATACATATACATATATATAATATATATGAAGACTGTAAATGTTAAGACTAGTGTTCTTATTAGTATATTGCTTCACACTGAAGATTGTGTGTAACAAGCTGTTTCTAAAAGATGTTTATTTTCCTTAAGAGTAAAAAAACAGGTCATTGCATTCAGAGCGTCAATAAAGATACAACGATTGTTTTGGAAGTACGTGGCGCCCTGCTCGTGGCCTCTCTTTATCCTTGGGGGGCTGCTGGGGTCCCCCCCAGGCTGTGACAGCCCCTGCCTGCTCCTTGTCCCCAAGGGTCTCGCTAGAGGGGAAGGGGTGTGGGAACAGGGGGACAGCACCCCTGGGACACAGTGGGGTACAGAGGGGGGTGTTTGGGGTCCCTCAGCACCCAGTGTCCCCATCCCTGCCACCCCCTCCCGTGCAGCCCTGTGGGGACAAGGTGACCACACCACACTTTTGGTGCCAGTCCCCCTCCAATCCAACACACACCAGTATAAATAATCAGCTTTAATTGTCTGTACAAAACTCTGCAACTATGAAAATACCGTTTAAAAAGGGAAAAGGGGAGTGGGGGGAGGCGAGGGGAGGGGTCTATGTACAAGAGGGGGTGAAGCAAGGACACATGGGCGCCCACCAGCCCCCCAGGAGCCCCGTGCCACCCTGCCAGCCCTTCTCCCAAAGCCTGTCCGTGCTCCGGGGGGGTGGCAGCTCTTAATGGGGAGGGGGGGATCAGTGCTGGGGAGGAGGGGGTCGGGCGGGGGTCCCCTCTTGCCTACCGTGGGCATGGCTGGGCAGGGGGCACTCCCCGCTGCCAGGGGGCCACACCTGCAGAGGCAGCCCCAAACCCAGGGGTCCTGCAGCAGGGGGACCCCGGGGTGGGGGGGTGTGCACGGAGGGGCACAGGTGACACGGGGGGATGCGGGTGGCACTGGGGGGGGCCGGGTGGCACCGGGGGTCGCTGCCGCGCGTGCGGTCCCTGCAGTTCTGCGACAGTGTCACTAGAGGGCCCCACGGCCCGTCCCCACGCGGGCTGGGGACACGGACACGGCCCGGGGGGAGCCCACCCAGGGCACCCCCGTGCGGCTGCCCCACGCTGCGACCCCCGCCCCGCACCCCCGCACCCGCCAGGCATCACCCGGCCCCTCCCCACCCCCCCCTTCACCCCCCAAACCGCTGCCGAACCTCCCCCTGCGGGGAAACTGAGGCACGGCCTCCCGCCACCCCCCGCATTCCGCACCCACGGGGGGGGGCTGGCGGCCCCTTCCCCACCTATCCCGACGTGACGGTGGTGCCGCTGCCCAGCTTGATGATCATCTGCTGGCAGTCGTGCAGCGTGCGGCGGTCGCCCAGCTTGTCCAGCGTGCGGGCGGCCTCGGCCAGCATCCCCACGCGCTGGCCCGGGCCCGCCAGGAAGCTGGGCGGGAGGTAGCAGCAGGCCAGCAGCAGCGCCTCGGCGTGCTCCCGGGCCGTGGGGTGGCTTTCTGGCTCGCCAGCTGCAGGGGACAGAGCCGAGGTCAGCACCCAGGGCGCCCGTGGAAGTCACTGAATAAATCTCGGGGGGATCGCACGGGGATGGGGTTATTCACCCACCCTGGGGCTGGTGCCACCACCAGTGGAGGGGCTCGGAGCTCAGGTGGCCCAGGTCTTGGGGTGCTGCAGGTGGGGTGTCCCACCCGCTGACCCACCATCTGTGGGGCTGGAGTGCTGCAGGTGGGAAAGGGGTGTCCCACCCTATGTCTCACCCCACATCCTATCATCCAGGTTTGCTGTGGGTGCAGAATGGGGTCTCCCACCACTCAATGCCTGTGGGGGCTGCTGGAGGTGTGGATCAGGGTGCCCCACCCCATTTCCTGTCCTCCAAGGTGGTGACAAAGGATTCCCACACCATAACCCATCACCCAGCATGCTGGAGTACTGTGGGTGCACAGCCTTGTGTCGCACCCCTGTCCCACCACATATCCCACACCCTGGGCTGCTGGGGTGCTGCAGGTGAGGAGTGAAGTGTCCCACCCCATGTCCCACCCCATGTCCCATCCCGTGTCCCACCCCATGCCCACCTGTTTTGCTGCCCTGCACCCCTCTCCTCCTCAGGCTGCGGTCCAGGAGCTGGTGGGTGCGCGTGGGGCTGGCCCGGGCCATCAGCCTGGCAGTGGCTTCGTGCAGGAACACCTGGATTGGGGGGACAGTGAGCACAGCCAGGTGCAGGGCACCAGGGCACCGTGCAGGTGATGGGAGAGGGGCTCACCCGGCGCATGGCAGGGCGCAGGGTCTGTGCCAGGCGCCGCAGGCTGCTCAGGTCCTGCTGGAAGCCGCGGAGCTCCAGGGCGGACGCCTGGTAGAGGCAGCTGCGCTGCTGGCTCGCCCCCATCTGCTGCTGCCACAGGTTGGTGCGGGTGACCAGCAGCAGGTCACAGAGCAGGAGCTGGACCGCCTGCGGGGACAAAGGATCGGGGTGAGCAGGGGGTGGGACAGACAGATGGGGGTGCCGAGGAGGCGGCTGCGGGCAGGCGCTGCTGCGCGGGACCCCCGCCGGGCTGCATGGCAGGGGCATTGCACTCCCAGTCTGACACATGCAATGCAACTACAATGCACCCCCGCGAGGGTCGGGGGCACCTCCCGCCAGGGCTGGGGGCTGGCGGCCGCCTCGTCCCTCCCCAGCCTGGCTCACCTTGTCAATGGTGCCCTTGGAGGGGCTGCCCAGCTCCAGGCTCTCCCGCAGGCAGCTGCTGGCCTTCTCACAGTGGCCCAGGGTGGCCTGGCTCCCATCCTGTTTGCTCAGCAAGGCACGGACAGCTCGGAAAGAGTGCAGGGCAGCACGGGGAAGGGGCTTCCTGCAAGGTGGAGGGGGCACGGTGAGTTCCTTCCTCAAAACACACCAGGTGCTCCAAGTGTGTTCAGCGAGGCTGTGCCAGTCCAAGGGAGAGGGGAGACATGCAATGAGGTGCCACCCCTGTCCCCAGTGTCCCCAGCACTCACTCAGAGCTCTGCAGTGCCCGGGGCATGGTCTCCACCAGCGGATAGAGGCGCTCAGCCCCCTCCTCATCTCCCTGCAGCCAGTGGATAACGATGCCGATGAAGGATGCCCACCACTTGGACACGGGGTCAGTGCCTGCAGGGTGGGAGAGACACAGGAGCAGGGTGTTTCCACTGCCATGGCCCCCCACATGAGGTGACCCCAATGGGGGACACCCCAGCCTTACCTGTGACAGCCGCCAAGCCGGAGGTGATGGAGGGTGTGGGGCCAGGTGTGCCACTGACATCCGAGCAGCCATTGAGCAGCTGGAGGTACTCGAGGGCATCGGAGAAGCGCCTGTGGAAAGGGGCTGTGAGGGGGCTGGCCCCACGGCAGGCAGGGGGAGAAGGTGCCCACGCCAGCACTCACCCCTCTCCCTGGGCAGTGGGACGGCCGGGCTCAGGCATGGCCACGCAGCACAGCGCCTTCTCCAGGAGGTGCTCACGGAAGAGCTGGGTCACCTGGGCCAGCGGGTCCACTGGGGCACAGAGATGGGGTCAGCAGGTACACCACACCCCAAAACAGGGGGTGTGGGGGGTTTGGGAGCTTGGGGTCACCTGGGTTGCCAGCGGAGCTGTAGATGGTTTCCCTGGGGACACCCTTGACCGCCCAGTCCCCGTCAACAAAGAAGCGGTGGCCCAAGGGGTGGCAGAGCCACTGCATGGCAGGGGGCACAGCCCCACCATGGGACAGGGCCACACGCCGGGCGCTGCAGAGGAAGGGACGCTGCAGGGAGAGCAGGGGGTCAGGAAGGACCTGAGATTCCAATCCCAGGGGACACAGGGGACACCCCAGTGCCCCACACTCACCGCCAGGAAGTGGAAGCAGCGGTGCAGGCTGGCCTTGATCCGCAGGGCAGCCGCCACGTAGATCTCGGCCAGCGCTGCCACGGAGATGGCGTCACCAGCACACTCAGCCAGGTTGACAGCGCTCAGTGCCAGGTTGATGGCCAGCAGGTGTCCCCCAGCCTGCTTCCCTATAAGAATGGGGACAGGAGGCTCAGCCATGGCGTCAGGGGGTTGTGGGGACATGCACAGGGGTCCCATCCCTCAGCCCCACTGCGCGGGGCCGTACCGGCGAGGTGCAGCTGGTGCAGGCGGTGATAAGCCATGGCAGCGTCGTGGGCGCTCTGGCGGACGTGGGCAGGGGGCGGGGGGTCCGGGCGCAGCCCCCCGGCGCGGGCAGCCAGCCAGCGACCCACCCAGAGGCGCTGGAGCAGGTGGCGCAGGAGGGTCCAGAGCAGGCTGCAGGCCAGGTCCCCGTGGGACGCCGGCAGCGGCCGCCCCAGCGCCCCGAGCGCCGTGCGCAGGTGCTGGGCCCCCTGCGCGAAGTCTCCCTGCACCCGAGAGACACGGTCAGTGTGGGCAGGAGGAGGGACGGGGCAGGGGGGAAAGGGGACGTGGGGCTCAGGGGGACATACCCGGTCGAGGTCGAGGTCGGCCTGCCGGCGGTGCCGCCAGAAGAGGATGGAGGGCTCGGAGTGGGGGCGAGTGACGGGCTCCCCGCAGACGAAGAGCCGCACCACCGCGCCCAGCACCAGCGCCGCATTCAGGGCCCAGAAGGCCAGTGTGGGCCACAGCCACTGCGTCCACCCCCATGGGTCCTCTGTGCAGGATGGGATCAGCAACACCCCACCAATGCCACCCTGTGCTCACCTCAGGGTCTCCATGCAGTGGCCTTCATCCCACGTCCACCAAAGAGCCTCCACCCAGTTGTGTCCACCCCAACAGATTCCACCCCGACGGTCTCTGCCTCACACACACCCCAGGATATCCATTCTGGTGGCCTTCACCCTGTGCCTATCCCAGCAACATCCACCCAATGGCCTCTGCCCCATGTCCTTCCCAATCATCTCCCATCTCAGACCTACCCCAAGACCCCCATCCTGATGGCCTTCACCTCCTGTCCACCATGACCACCTCCACTGTGATGGTCACACTCTGATGCCCCCCATCCCAGCAGTCTTCACCTCATGCCAACCCCAACAGCCTTGAGCCAGGTAGCTCCTACCATACACCGACCCCAACATCCTGCCCCGTGATCTCTTCACCTCAACAGCCTCTAGCCCTTGCCCACCCTGACAGCCTCCATCCCACACCCATCCCAACAACCTCCATCCCAATGTCCCCCACCCCAGACCAGAGCTTACCCAGAGTGCCAGACTGAGCCATGATGCTCCTGCCGGGACCAGCGGTGTCCTGGCTCCCCAAGGGGGCTGGGGAGGCAGAACCCCGGAGGAGGGAGGCCAGGGGGTTGAAGGAGAGGCAGAGGAAGACGAAGGCGCAGAGGGCCATGCGGGAGCGGTCCAGCATTCCCTGGCTGCTGGGTGAGGGTGGTGGGTGCTCCTGCTTCACCTGCATGGGCAGAGTTGCTGTGAGCCTGGCACATGGGCATGGATGTGGGGTGGTGGGCACAGGCATGGGATATAGGGCATGGGATATAGGGCATGGGGTATAAGGCAGGGTGATGAGGCACAGGCCAGAGTACAGGGGCATGGATTTCAGGGTATAGGCATGGGGCACAGAGCACATTTTAAGGTAGAACAAAACTGCCTCCACACCCAGCCCCAAATCATGTGAGGAGCAGCCTCAGAGAACAAGACCAGGGCTCTCAGCTCTTTCCCCATCTGGTACACTTTGCCCTTGGCACCTCCTACATGAAGCAGCAGATCCCCTGCCCCACTCAGGGCAGGGAGATCCCCCCAGCCCTCCCTCACCTTGCCATGGGCACAGAGGGGGCTCTCAGGCTCTGAGTCGCTGCTGCTGTTGCTGCTGCCACCACTGAGTGACAGTGGGCTGCTGTGGGATGGTGAGCCCACGTCTGAGGGTGGCGGTGTCAGCATCTCCATCACCTCCGCCTTCACCACCTCCATGGGGGCCTCTGCCTTGGCTCCCCGGCTGCAGTGGGTCCCCAGGTCCTTCACAGGCTCTGCAGGAAGCAGAGTAAGCTGATGGCTGCCTGGGGGCACGGAGCTGAGCCCGCCACCCCAAGAGCTGCCCTTCCACTCACGGTTCTTCTGCATAGCCATCTTCAGGGCAAGGTTCTCCTGCTTCAGCTTCTGGTTGCTCTGCTGCAGGAAGCGGATGTACTCGATAGCCTTCCTCAGGATCGCCGACTTGTTGAGCTGCCAGTGGGCCGGGACGGTTCAACCCAAATCCCAGGCAAACCCCCCATTCCCCAGCCCTGCCCCACCAACCCCTGCTCCCACCTTGGCCTCGGTGCCCACCACCAGGTCCTTGAGCTCCACGATCTTGTCGTTGATGGAGGAGCGGTAGCGCTTCTCGATGGCGTTGTGGGCCGTGCGCTTCTCGCCGCGGCTCTGCAGCAGCGCCGGCTTCCCGCTGGGTGCCAGCCGGTTGATGGGCAGCTTCTCTGCGTCCACCACCAGTGGCACCGTGGCCAGGATGGTCCCTCCGCTCACCAGCGCCTGCAGGTGCAGGATGGGGTCAGGGATGGTCCTGAGGCTTCTCCCCACCTCACAGTGCCCCGATGGTGGCACCTACCGGCACCTGGAGCGGGGTGGCCGAGCCGCTGGCACTGGTGGCCAGGGAGGCGATGGTGGAAGTCTTGGCGCTGCTGGCGTCTGTCTTGACGGCCGTCAGCAGCAGGGAGTCAGCCTTGATGAAGTGGGGCTGCAGGAGAACCTGAGGGGCACTGGGGGTCAGCGGGGCTCTGGGGGTCACCAGGACCTCCCAGCCCTGGCCCTGGGCTTACCGGCACTGACTGGATCTGCGGTGACACAGACTGGGTGCTGGGGGCGGCGGGGGCCAGGAGCTGCTGGGGTGCCACGTTCTGCACGGGGCCGGGCAGTGTCACGGGCTGGCTGGGTTGTGGGGTGGGCAGAGGGCTTGGCAGGGTCTGCCCCGCACTCCCAGGCTGCACAGCTGGGCATGGAGCAGAGGACAGCGTTAAGAGAGCCCCTGGCACCAACCCCATCCTGCAGGGACACATCCCCCCTCCAGCAACACCTTCACCCCGGGAGCCCCGATCCCTCCCTGCACCCCCAAATGCTCACCTGAGAAGCTGTGCTGGTTCTGGTAGCCCACCAAGGGCTGGGGAGTGAAGGGGCTGGGGGATGCAGGGACGAAGCTGGGGGCCAGCATAACGCCGGGCTGGGGCTGGGGCTGGGGCTGGGGCTGGGGCTGGCTGCTGGGCACCACCGACGACTCCTCCTTGACCCCCAGGGACGGCGCCGGCAGCAGCGGGGCCGGGGGCGGCGGGGTGAAGGTGGCCATGCCGGGGGGCCCCGCGTAGGCGCTGCCGGTGGGGGCGGCGGGGGGCGGCTTGCTGGGACCCAGGAAGGTGTTGAGGGTGCCCGGCGTGGAGGGAAGCCCCGGGGGCACGGCGCTGTCCGGGGCACTGAACGGTGAGTCGAACAAGCCCGAGAAGTCATTGTCCGGCGTGTTGATCAGCTGCAGCATGTCTGTAAAACACACCCCCCGCGCCGTCAGCTGCTGCCCCGCACCTCCCAAGGCGGGCATGGGCTGGTCCTGTCCTGCCCTCCCTGCAGTCTAACATTTAGGGGGAAGATCCCCATAATCCAGAGGCAAAATTCCCTGAGAGCTCATGAATCTGCTGTGCCCTGTTCCTCTCAGCTTCCACCCACCCCACTGGGGAAACTGAGGCACGGTGTCAGGGCTTGGCCAACAGCAGTCAGCGTTTTTCAGCCTGGTCTGGGAGTGGCAGGGCACATCTCAGCGTGTCTCTGATATTGAGGGGGGCTTGTGCCAGCTCATTAATTCATTTATTCTGTCCTGGGAACCCCGAGAATGCCCAAATCAGCCCCGGTATCAGGGGAGGGGGTGCTCAGGCTGGGACACCAGGGTGGCACCCCCGGGATGTGCCAGACCCCAGTGCCCAGGTGTGTTTGAGCACAACAGCCCTCAGGAGGGCAGCTGGGCAAGCACAGGGCTAAAACAGCCCGGGCGGGGGTCTGTGCCATCAATGGCACCTCGGGGTCTCTGTGACACCTCCGCTGAGGTGTCCTGGGATGCTCCCACCATGTCCCCATCCCGGTACTCCCGGCACACCCCAGCGGGGGCACACAGACCCCGGCACACCCCACACTCCGGTACCCCCAGGCTCACCCCCCTGCACGCACAGACCCCGGGATACCCCCAGGGCACCCCCCACGCTCACACCCCCGGGATGTCCCCACCGAGCCTCAGAGCCCCCGGACACAGCCCTCCCCATGGGGTGCAGCCTCCGAGAGGAACCACGGCGGTGACGCCGCCAGACGAGGAGGAGGAGGAGGAGGAGGCTGGAGAGGCGGGGGTACCTTCAAAGGTGCACTCCATGGAGGTGGGAGCGGAGGGGTCCCCGGGAGGAGGTTGCAGCCCCCGCTCAGCCCCGTGCCCGGCAGCGAAGAGGCCCCGGGATATTTTAAAGCCATGTTCTCGCCTCCTCCCCGGCGCCCTCCCCGCGCTGCCCGCGCCAGGGCTGGAGCGCGGCCGGGGATGGGGTGATGCGACTCCGCCAATCGCCGCCTGCGCGCCCGCCGGCCGCCCCCGGACAGCCCCCGGCGCCCAAGGTGAGCCCGGCACCGCCGGGTTACTCGCGGGCACTCGCCGCCGCCCGCCCGCGGTTACTCGGGGTCACCCCCTGGGTTACCCCCTCTGCCCCCAGCCCGGTGTGACCCCCCCGCTCTCATTGCCCAGGGGTCACCCCGCAGTGATCGGGGTCCGCACACAGCACTGGCACACCCCAAAAACCATCCGGCCCTCGGCATCCTGCCCTGTGCGGGTGGGTGTCCTTCCGGGGGGCTCCCAGACCCCCACTTCCACTCAGAGACCCCCAACCCCCCCCCCAAGGCTCTCTCGTGGTCCAGAGCAAAGTCTGGGGTTGCAGAGAGGGGGTGCTCCCTCCTGTCCCCCCCACCCCCCCGCTTCCTGGGCACGGCTGTCCCACCCTCCTGGCACCTTCCAGGTGTTTCTATCCTGTGGCACCTGCAGCCACCCACGCCATCAGCAGGACAATGGGCACCCACCAGGGCCACCGTGGGAACCTGTGGGGCAGACCCACTCATCTGTGGGTCCTGGCAGGTCCCAGCAGGCTCAGGGCACCCACATCCGTGGGCACACATCCCACATCACCCTGGGGTTGGTACAGGGATGAGGGACAAGCCGTGGCCAGCTGGGGACCGGTGACAAACCCACTTTGGGGAACTGTGGGGTGCGAGGTGGCCCGGCTGGCTGTGATATAAAGGAGCGTGGCAAAACCCCACAGTGGGAAAACCTCATCCCATACGGCAGCGCTCAGCCCTGGCACAGCTCCTGCTTCCCTGCCCACGCCAAAACCTCGCCAAGAAAAGCAGGTGGCACCTGGATCTGCTTTGATCCGCCCCGACTGCCACTGCGATCAACCTGCAGATCTGGGATGCCACCTCCACCCCAGGTCTCGGAGGAGAGACCACCACAGACCACCCAGTGGGGCAGGACCCAGTGGGGCAGGTGCTGGAAGTCCCATGCCCGCCTTGCTGCTGTTCCACCGGCTCTGCTGGAACCGCTGTGGATCCACAGAGCTGGTGGAGCACGTGGCAAGGCGGGCGCGGGGCTTGCCAGGAGGTGGGAGCCCCAGTTTTTTGGGATCCCAAATTTTTTGCTAAAGCCTTGGAAACACTGAACTCAGCACACGTGGTGCTATGATGGTGGAAAGTGGGTCCCCTTGAGGAATGCGTCCCTTTGGGAAGTGGGTTCCCTGCGGGAATGAGTTCCCTGGGTTCATGCCCATCTCACGGAGCCCAGAGCGGCGGGGAGGTGTGCGGTGGCGGTGCCAGCCCCGGGGCTGTGGCAGAGCCGCCCCATCCCAGCTCCCGCCGGTTGGATGGGTTGGTTGGGAGAGCCCAGGAGTCCTGAAGGGAACGACCGAGAGTAACCCCGCCGGTGACGTCACGGAGGGGGCGGGGCCACCGGCGGCACGATGCTGTGACCGGGAACGGGGGGGGGGGGAATCGTCGGGGCTGTCCCGGTAGCGGCACCTCCAGCGCGGGGGTCCCGGGGTCCCGCGTTCCCCCACGCCGAGCCCCCCGCTCCGGAGCGGCCCCCGGTAACGGGGCCAGAGCGGTTCTGCACCGACTCCGCGCTCCAGCAGCCCGGTGTCCCCCTCCCCACGCCGGGCCCGGCACCGAGCCCGCTCCGCCGGCCGTGCACGGAGACCTGGTTGTGCACTGATCCCACTGTCCCAGTCAAACGCCGGTACCAAGTTCCCTGACCGTGCACCGAGCCCGGACTCCCCGGGCACGGCCATGCACCGAGCGCGCCCGCCCATTCACCGAGCCCCGGTTACACCCCCAGCCCGGTACCGGGCACGCACCGAGCCCCGGCCATGCCTCCAACTCGGTCCTGACCTTGCACCGAGCCTGGTTACACCCCCAGCCCGGTGCCGGCTGGGCCCCAAGCCCCGCTCATCCCCCCAGCCATGTCCCGACCATGCTCCCAGAGCCGGTACCGCACCGTGCCCAGCCCCCGGCCGTGCACCGAGCTTGGCTTTCCCCCAGCCCGGTCCCGGTCATGCGCCGAGCCCCAGGACTGCACCGGGCCCGGAGCCCCGCCGTGCACCGAGCCCCGGTTTTACCCCCAGCCCGGTCGCGGTCATGCCCCGAGCCCCGGCCCCGCCGGGCCCCGTCCCCGCCGCTCCGCACCGTCGATGTCGCTGAGCAGGGCCGTGTCGATGTCGCTGGCCCCGGAGAGGCCGAGGGACGGTGCCAGCCCCTCCAGGGCCGCGTCGTCGAAGGCGAGAGCGCTCATCCCGGCGGCTCCGGTGGCTCTCGGTGGCTCCGCTGGCTCCAGTGGCTCCGGCGGCTCGGGCGGCTCTAGGGGTGGCGGGGCCGCCCGCCCGCCATGGCCGCGCTGGCCCGGGCACAGCACCACGGGGACGAGCCGCCAAGTTGGCTCCCGCGAACCGTGCCCGGAGCTGCCACCGGGCGGGGAGGGCGGGGGGGGGGTTGGATGGAGGCGGGGCCGCCGCCGCGTCCCGCCCCGCTCCGCCTCTCCGCGCCGCCCGCCGCACCGGGACCCCCGGCGGCACCGAGCGGGGACCCTCGGGGACACCGGGCACGGACCCCGCGGCACCGGGCTGGGTGCTGGTGTACCGGGAGCTGGGCTGGGAGAAGCGCACGATGCAACCCCTGAGCAGGACACCGTCCTCAGGGAATGTCACTGACCCCAGGGGATGTCACCAAGCCCTGGGGATGTCACCGACCCCTGGGGATGTCACTGACCCCAGGGGATGGGCACCGAGCCCTAGGAACAGACACTGAGCCGGGAAAATCATCGATCCCTGGGGTTGTCAGTGAGCCCTGGGGACGTCATTCACTCCTGGGGACAGGGAGCCACCCCTGGGGACAGGCACCAAACCCTAAGGACAGGCACCAAACCCCTGGGCTGGGCTCTAAACACCTGGGCTGGGCCCGGAGCCCCCTCAGTCCCAGCCGGGGCGTGCAGGGAGCAGGTCGGGGAGCCCATGTGGGCAGGTGGTGGCGGTGGCTGCAGAAGCCTCTGCACGTCGGGTGCCACGTGCCAGGGCGAGGCTGGGCCACTGAACCAACCCTTCAAGGGCCCTGGGCCTTCCCTGTGCCAGCTCCAGGGCTCAGAGCGTGTCCCACCTGTGCTGCCCACCCATGGCATGGCCCAGGGTGGGAGAAGCTGTCACCCCCTGGTTAGGGACACATCAGTGCTGCCCTGTGAGCCTCAGCTGAGCCCATGCACCCTCCTGGGGGCCATCAATTGTGGGATCCAGGAAAAATGCTGGTGCCATTGGGATCAGGGCTGTGGCTGCTGTTCAAGCGTGGTAGGTCTCAGTGTGGGAGTCTCGTGCCAGGAAAATGCCATGCCCTGTGCCCTGCAGAGCTCCATGGTCTGTCCTGCTGCTGGGATTCATTTAGGAATAGAAAATGTGCTGCAACATCAGCTCTCTGGAAGTTTGCCTCCTCTTCTTCTGTGCCACCAAACACAATCTGAGGCTTCCTAGGAATTCATTAAACCTGGCTGCACCTTAGAAACTTCCCTTCAGCCTCACTGGCTCCCAGTTGGTGGCACAGCAGGCACCCCTCTGCAATACAGGGACCCCCTGTGTGGCACGGAGCAGCCCAGGGCACCACACCGAGCTGGGCAGCAGAGCTGGAGCTGCACAGCCCTGCTTGTCCCCTCTGCACCCTCACCCCACTCCAGCCTCCTCAATCTGGGGACACTGACCTGTGCCCGAGCTGGGGACAAGCCCAGGGAATCCTGGCTCAGCTCAGTGCCAGCAGCTGGGGCAGCATCAGCCCTCGGACATCCCTGACCGGAGCAAACACCACTGGGGGAGCAGCGACCACATGATCGGGAGAGCCGTGACCCGCGGTGGCACACGCAGGGAGCCTTGTGCTTCTTCCCCCCTGTGCTTCCCCCCTTGTCCTTCCCCCCTTGTCCTTCCCTCCTTGTGCTTCCCACCTTGTTCTTCCCACCTTGTGCTTCACCCCTTGTGCTTCCCTCCTTGTGCATCCCCCCTTGTTCTTCCCCCCCACCTTGTTCTTCCCCCCCCTTGTGCTTCTTCCCCCCGTTTTTATTGGGGTCACTGGGGAGAAGCCAGGCTCCGTGGTGGTGGCGTTTCCCTCTCCTCGGTGCAGTCCCTGTGCTGTGGGAGGACAGGGCAGGTTTCCAGGGCTGGGGAGATGGATGTGCCGTGGCCCCCGTGGATTTAGAGCAGCCTTGTGCAAGCATGGGGGTCACAGACCTTTAATAACCCAAGCAAAATCCGGGGCACAGCCTTCCCTGAGGGATGCAGAGGGACAAACCCACACAAACGCAGAAAGGGGGAAATAACACACCTAAACACAGCTTAACTTTTGCACAACCTGCGTGCAATGCTGTTTTTTTGCCAGGCCCCATCCCCGATCCCATCCAGAGAGTCCGAGGACGCCGGGAGCCCACCGGTGATGCTGTCCCTGCCCCTGGGTTCCCCCAGCGAGGCTCAGCATCCTCCGCGCACCGGGGAAGGAGCGGGCGGCTCCAGGGCCGGCTTTGGGGCCGATGGATTCCACGCGGGGTGGGGCTCCCGGGGGTGCTCTGGGTTGCGGAGCAGGGAAAACCCCGCCCGTAGGACCAGGGCCACGCAGCCAATAGGCAGAGCGATGTGAGTGGAGTGATTCTGCATCACGGGCCCGCGATTACATCATGTCAGTCCTGCGGGGATGGCGGACGGGCCACGTGGTCGCTCCGGAGTCGCTGAGACGTTTTCCTGAGCTCAGGCTGGGAGGAAACCGCAGGATGAGAAAGAAAACAAACCGGCCCCGGCATGGTTGGGCTCTGGCCACCGGGGCTACCGAGCCGGCCGGGCAGGCTGGTGCGGCTCCCGCGGGCATGGGGAGCATCTCCCCGAGCGGCTCCGGGCGTGCTGAGCCCGAACGCGGCAGCTCCAGAACGGAGCATCCCCGTCCTGCTGCCCCTCGCTCGGCCAGCTGGGCTCTCCCAGAGCGAGCCCCCGGCTGTTTCCCACCTGCCAGCACAGCTCAGCGTGCCATGCTCCGTGCCCAGCCTCTGGCATCCTGCCTGCCCCGGGGTTTGTTTTGCTCCGGCAGAACGCGGCGTTAATCATTAATTTGTGTCGCAAACCGATTCAAAAGCCTCTTCTCTCCTTCACTGCGTGTAACTCGGCTTTGCCAGCTGTCCCTTCCTGAGTACTGCAGATTGGGGAGGAACAGCCAGCTTTGGTGGCACTCCAGTGCAGCCCCCACTCCAGGTTTATTTACCCTCGGGTTAAATGGGGAAAGGAAAATGACCTGTGGTCATTTCCTATTTACACTGGCATCCAAACCTGCTGCCCAATGCCAGACAGCAGTGGCACTCAGCTTGCCCCAGGCTCTGCCCACGCGGGGCTCGGTGCCACGCTCTGTGCCCGGCTGGCAGCCCACGGTGGAGGGCAATGTGTGATGTGTGGAAGCCCCCAGCCCATGGTGGGAGTTTGCATGGTCACTGTGGGAGCAGGCTGGGAGAAGAGAATCCCATCAGGGTCCACAAACCTGGGCGCAGTTCGGGGAGTTGGATCACCAGAGGCTGGAGGGGCACACATGGGAAAAGCAAGTTCCTGTGTGCTTGTGCTGCTCTTAAACTCTTCCCTTTGCACCCACTCTGGCCCCTGTTGGAGGCAGAATTTGGGGGTTTTGAGGGGATCTTTCCTTCATGAGTGTAACTGTGGGGCTGAAGAGGACAATGTAGTGAAGTCCCTGGAAGGAGCAGCCCCCGCTCCCAAGTCCCCACTCCCACGGCCCCTGCTCCCAAATCCCCCACTCCCACAGCCCTCATTCCCACAGCCCCTCCTGCACAGTGCTGGACATTTCCGAGCCGGTGCTTTTTGTGTGATTCTGCCCTGTCAGGGCAGCAGCAGCAGCTGCACACCTTTCCCAGCAGATCCAGGCCAGGAGCCTCCCTGAATGCATCCCACACTGAACCGGGCACATGATCAGTGAGGGGTAAACAAGCTGGGGCAGGGCTGTGTAATGCTAATATGTAGCTACAGGGAGGGGAAACCCTGTAGCTATTCCTGCTATTCCACACCCCCTTCCCCAGATTTAAACAATCAGGGTGGATCTCCACGTGCAGAACAGAAGGCACCATTCGGCCAACCTGGTTTGGTTTTGGCCAATGCCACTTCTCTGGGGCTCCTAAGCTGGTGCTCTTCCCTCTCTGCCTATCAAACCTGCCATCATAATGGGGATGTTGGAACAAACTCCTGGCTGATGAGTCAGGAAAGGGGCCCTTGGATGGGCTGGGAACATCACCCATCTCTTTTCAGGTCACCAGGGGGGTGACCCACAGTTGCCCTCCAAGGACATCAGTTCAGCCCTGCCAGGTGGGCAGGCATCCCACCGAGCACCCAGGGTGGCACCCATGTGTCTGCCTGATGCCACCTCCAAAGATGTGCCAGAATTTAGTGGGACATGAATTCAACAGCACTGGCAACACAGCACCTAGGGCAGCACGAGCCATACAGTGACACAAAGAGCAACTGCTGGGGACAAACCTTCTCCCAATGGGAATATCCAGGTTCTGTCTCCTGGAGGAGAACAAGGACTCCCAGTTTTGACATCTGGTGGGTACTCAAGGGCTGCACACGTCCCCTGTGCTCAGGCCAGGCAGTGGAGCCAAGCGAGTCCACAGCTGACAGACAGACAGACAGACAATAGCAGCCCCAGCTCACACTAACAGTGTATTTATTGGAATATCTCACATGCAGGAACCAAGGAGATGATTTCTGGAGCAAGTTAAACAATGGCAGATTAATACAGTTGTCTCATCCTTAACAGAAACACCTTCTACTTGAATACAGTGATGTTTTAGTGTTGGGTTTCTCTGCTTCTTGTGTATTTTGTTTCTCTTTACATAGTCAATCTCTTTACACAGTTATGTCCCCTCTCTCCCCCTACCCCATTCCCAAACAAAAAAATATCCAGTATCTTCAGTAAATAAATATTATCCACTTTTATCTGGAAAGCCTACAGCTGTAATATACAGAGAAGCTATTACACAGGTTACGTTTGTAGGGTTAGCAACAGCTCATAGGAACGTGTAGGGAACGAGGAGCTTGTACTCATAAAAACACGGAGCAGGGTGGGAATTCTGGAGTAGTGCGTTTGCCATGGGTAAAGAGAACCAGCAGCAGAGCTCGGTGCTGCTCAAGGCCAGCTGGCTCTTGGTGACACACAGCCTCACCTCTCTCCAGGTGAGGAGGAGGAGGAGATGTGTGGAAGCTGGGGCTGGAGCAGGCAGGCTCTGCTCTGGAGGCTGCGGTTTGGGATGGGTGGCTGGGAGGGGCTCTGTGGGCACCTCGTCTCCTGGGCTGGTGGGAGCCCACAGCAGAGGAAGGGTTACCTCCAACACAGCTCTAAATCCACTCACTGCTTCACTATTTCCATAAAAATAACTGTTGTGAGCTGTTTTTTTCCAGGGGAGGCTCTGCAAGGCTTGTGGTCAGCCCTGAGGAGGTAAACAATGACGGAGCTGGATGGGGATGGACGGGAATGGAGATAGCACAAGCAGTTCCCACTCCAGGGCTCCCAGCCACCACAGGAGACTCAACAACTCACTGGATGAAACAGAATGCTGGAAATCCATCTTGTTTGCTCTCCTGGGCTGCACATCCTGTCTCTGTAGGTGACACCAGGAGAGCAGGGCATGGAGGAGCAGGGACAGGCTGCACTGCTCTGGGAGGGACCATCACCCCTGCCCTGGGCCTGAAACCACGGCCCGGATCTGTTCTTCCACCACTGGAGGGAAACATCTCGCCACCACAGCCAGCTCCCAGTCCTCCATTTTAAAGTGGAAATAGCCAATGTACCCCATCCAAAAAATGCTGAATGAAGTCAAACAAACAGAAATCCTCACTAAAAACAATCCTTCAGCTTGGAGGTGCAAGACCAGCCCTGGGAATGACAGAGCTGGTTTGAGAAGCACATCCTAGGGATGGAGGCTGTGAAAATCAGAAGGGAAAAGGTATGTTGGAGGCTACGTGAGGGTCCCAGTAAGGACCAGTCTCAGCATTTATGCTGTTCCCTTTAAGAGACACCGTGCTACGTTTTTATGAGCAGTTTCTCCTATGAGCCTTACCTACACCCTAAACACCCTAAATGTCTGTACAGCACATTGTTACCTATTACACCTGCTGAAGATGCAGCTGAAATCTACACAGAACAATTTTAAAAAACCCAAAACCCAAAGGATATATTTAAATAGAAACCATTGATTCCTTACATCTCAGCACATGAAGAGTTAACAGAAGAGGTTAAAAAACACACTGGAAAGAAAATATATAGACAAAATAAATATTTTAACCTAGAACAGGGCACGATTAGACCTTACAAAGGACCCCGAGAATAATTTAGTGTCATTGAGTGTCAAGCTGTGATTCCTAATATGCCTAGAAAGCACTGGGATGTTATTTCTTATGAAAAGTGGATCAGGCTGCAGCTCCATCCCTGTTCTCCCAAGCATTGGAGCCACATGAGTCCTCTGCCCACTTGCACAGAGGAAGCACTTAAGAGTGAAAGCAGAGGAGGGATAAATCAAGAAGTTGGTCCCCTGAAGTGAAAAACCCCTTCCCTTTCCCTCAAACAGTTCCCACTGCTCCGGTTTTCAGCAGACCACAAGCGGACAGGGAAGATGAGAGATCCTGATACAGGATATTTGGGAAGCTCTAGCGTAGCTCTTGTATTTGTTAAAGAAGGTTTTGGGCTAAACCACCTGTTCTGCCACACTCTGTTCCCTTTGGTGCTTCCAGCCCTGAGAGCCAAGTGTGGTGGATTTGGGCTCCAGATCCACTCCGGGTCCTTCCAAAAGTACATTTCCTCCCTAGGAAGGCATCTCCTGGGAGCTGCCCTACTTCCAGCAAAGCCACCACTTGTGCTGGTGGCACCTGCCACTCCCTGCAAGCTTTCCAGAGGATAATGCAGAATGTCAGCAGGGACCATGGGTTGCCTGGGGCTGCACACACCAAAGAGCCCCCTGAGCTCTGCCAACACACGCTCTGTATTTTCCGCCCAGCCCCAGCCTATTCTCATTCCACCTCTTTTCCTCCCAGCTGGAGAGAGCAATCACTGACAGCTCTGCAGAATCTTCCAGAAAGGGACCAGATTCTCCCTAAAGCAACACCTTGGAGGTCCCAGGACAGGTTTAGTGTGACAGAAAAAAGCATTAAATGGGGCTTGGCGACAGTGACATCCGTGCCACTCTGCACCATCTGACAGTGTCCCCATGCCTGAGCAATGCGATTATCTCCTCTGGCTTGGCAGGGAAGCTGGATTAACATGCTTAGAATCACCTGATGTGGCCATTTACAGGGTCAATGTGTTTCAAGGATTTAGAAGAGAAAATACACATTTAAAACACCCACGGAGCTTTCTGCATTAAGAGGAATACCAGCAATTCATTCTGTGCTGGTGAGACTGCTCAGGCCATCCCCAGATGCCGTCTGAAATCAAATCAGCCTTGCCACAGAAGTTTCCTCAGCTTTCTGGGAGCTGGTGGCCACATCTGACATGTTGCAGCAAGCTGGCAGTGCCAATCCCTGAGCTTTGGGCTCACCTTGTGTTGAGCAGTGAGGGCAGTGGGTGAGAGCAGGAGCGTGCAATGCAGCCAAGGCAGAGTGTTCCATTAGCCATGGAGAAGATGGAATGGGAGAAAGCCTCTGCAGACCCACACAGGAGGGCTTCAGCTGGAGAGACAGCCAGCAAGTGGGGAGAAGAGCTTGATCCCCAAGTTATCTCCATCCTTAAACTGGTTTTGCCTGTCCATTTGTAAGCTGTGCTACACAGAGCAGTGATGAGGTGCCACGTCAGCGCAGAAGGGTGGCAGGACAGCCCTGCCTGGGCCCAGCTACATATGGAGGGATCCTGGAAGAGGCTACAGGCAGGGCAGGACAGAGAAGACAACGAGGAGGGAGAGTACAGAGTGAAACCTGACCTGGGATGGCCTGGAAATCCTGCACCAAACAACATTTCCCTTCAAAGATTAATGTGTCCGCTGTCAAAGTCCATCAGCGCTGCAATCAGGCATTTGGTAACAGGCTTTGTGTGTCACAACATCCCAAAGGGGGTGGTCCTCAGAGAGTATGGTATGGGCTGATAAAATGCTATGCTCAGATAAAAGCTTCTATCACTTGGCCTAGAACAACTTTCAAGAGAGCTTGACACACATCAGCATCCTGGGAAGCTCAGACATGTCAGGTCAGAAGGAGGTTGCCTAAGCCAAGGAACACCCTGAGGAAGAGGGGTTGGAGCCTGCTGCCTGCATGGGCTTTTAGCTGATAAAGTGCCTCTCTGTCAGGATGGGAGATTCTCCTGCCATGCACTGCTCAGCTCTCTCTTTGATCCTGCCATCCTGCACCACTGGCTTCCTCCCAAGGAACGCGCTGGGGGACGCGGCGATGGCTGGAGCTGCCTGCTCCAGCTCTGCCTGTCAGCCCAGCAAGGCAGGCACACAGGCTGGAATCCCTTCTGGCAGCCCCAGAGGAGCAGGAATCCTGGCCATGCCTCTGGCAAGCAAGGGAGTATGTTTGTTTGCACAGAGACTGCAGCCCCGTAGGAGCTGGGAGTTAATGAAGGGCAGAAGGATCAAAAGACATTCCAAAAATTACAAATAGCACAGTCACAATCATTTCAGCACTTTCTCAGGCCTAAAACTGGAAGGAAATGAGGAGTTTCACCTCCAGCACAGGCTGGCACAGCTAATCCCTCCATGGTAACCACTTCCCTCAGCGTTCCATACAAACCTCTGAGGTTTGCTCTTTTCCTCATCCCTACCCCCAAGAACCAGCATATCTGTCCTACCAGGCATGGCAGGGAATCCAGGAAGCTCAGTTCACACCCAATCCATGAGCAAGTCCCATCCATCTGCATGGATGTTTACACCAAATGCAGAGCTCTAGAGTCACCAAAGAAGGAATCTAAGGTAAGGAGAAAATAACCAAGCTATTTTAAAAGGCAAACACACCAGGAAAATTCCTGTGTGAGAATGGTCTCCCAAAGAACGAGGTGCTTCCTGTGCCATCGTTACAGCATCCATTTAGCCCAGCATTTTCCATCCTTATCAACTGCCAGAGCTACTGGACATGGCCAACAGACTGCTTCAAATTAGAGCAAGCCCAGATAAAACACAAGGCAAAAAATACCCTGTGAGATTTAGAAATGAAACGCCACAGAAAGTGGGGAAAAGCGACCACCATATGGTACCAGGAGATGTGTGAGTGGGAGAGTAAAGGATTTTAACTTGTGAAGCACATGTTGAAAGGGGAACAGTTGTTCCTTGCTGTCGAATCCAACACGAAAGCCAATACATTAACATTTTATCTAAAAATAAAGACACACTCCTCCTGAACATTCCAGCTCAGTCAATTACATGCTGATTGACAGAGCCGTCTACTTGGCAGGACCTGCCTACAGAAGAGGATGATCCCTACATAAATTGAAGGGCAAGGCTGCTCTCTTCCCCCTGGGCTTTTGTTTCAGCCCAGTGTGACGTACTCGTGCATTCTGAAGGGGTTTTCAGCATCAAGAGCTGGTTTTGTGCAGCTGGGACAGGAAGGAGGGGATTAAGCGAGTGCTGGAGAATCGTGGTCTGGCAGGAATAGTGTTGGATTTAAATAGAAAGAGTCAGCTCGTGGGGGTGGATCATTTGGGGAGGGAGGGAAGGGGAAGCAAACTATGGAATGGGGGGGACGGGAGTCGTTGTTAGCCAAGGACTGTGGGAGGACAGAGTGGCCGTGCGGCGACATCGGCCGGGCGGAGCACAAGGGCGGGAGCGAGGGCGGCTCCGCGCCACCTTCACAGTGCAAAGAGGGCGTCCTCCGAGCGCTCCTGCTTTTTCCTGCTGGAAGGATTTGTCGGAGGGGTGGGGGCTTCCAGGGGAGGGGATGGCAGGTTGGGAACCATCTCCGCCGCTTTGGCTCGCTCTTCTAAAAATTTGTCAAACTCTGCAATGTAAAAACAGAAGGAAGACAGGTAAGAACGGGGCCCGTGGGTTTGGCCCCAGGGACAGAGGTTGGCAGGGGCTGAAATTCCAGGGCCTGGCATCCTGTCGGGCTGCGTTTGAGGGCACGAATACTGGTACAGCCTGACTTCCTCGGGAAAGGGTACAGCCGTCCTTGGAGACACCCGAGCCCAGGCAGCAGCTGGAATCAAACCCACACGATGCCACCGGCTGTGACAGAACCAGGGAAACATCATTCCAAAGGGCTGAGCAGCTTGGGGACACATTCCTGCTGGCACAAACACAGAGCACAGCCAAGGAAGATGGCAGGGAAGCACTTACAGCCAGGAGGGCTCCCCACACCATAAATATGAACCTTTTGCTGTGAAATGCTCTCCTCCTGCCTTTCTGAGCATGGAAGCATTTGCTGGGGAGCATCAGGCTGGGAGAAGGCAGCATCTCAGCAGGGATCAAAGCAAATTCCATCTGAGCACTAACCTGGGAATGGCTCATAGCCAGGGGCATCTCTGCTTACCTTCACTGGTCACTCCTTCTTCCAGTTCGTTGCCTTTCTGCAATGGAACAAAAAGGCACATGAGCACAGGCACTGCTTCCCCTTCCCTGTCATCCCCTCCAGCTTTAATACAACTGGACAGTTTCCACCACTTGTTTCCACATATTAACCATGGGAGCAGGGTGACCTGGGGAAATCACAGGGCTCCCACCTCGGGAGGCCAGTGGGGACTGACATTTCACTGTGCTGCAGAGCAGGAGGACGAGCACTGAGGTGCCTCTGAAGGTTGCTGGTGGACAGCTAAGCTTTCCCTGTTGGATCTGAATGTCAGTCCAGCGCTGTTTCCCCTTCAGACAATAATTCTGGTCCAAATTTGAGCTGTGTGAGTCACACACACACTGTACCAGATGGCATCTTTTCTGTCATACAGTCCTTTAAAAAGTCAGGACTGTGGTTTGCATTGTGTCTTCAAGTAAAATGCCCTTTTAGCTGACAAAGGACACGTGCAAAATTGTTTGGGGTCAACATTCCTCTTGTGAGAGTTCGTTTTGGGTTTCATACAAAAATATAGCAGCTTTCATGTGCCCATGCTGCACAAAACAAGACTGGGGTGAGCTGGATGAAGGATACTGACAGCAGCTGGTGTTTGTCCATCAGAATCAAAGGCTGGGAATGCCACAGGGTCACTGCATTTCCACCAGTTTGTGCATTTCAATGTGCTTTTCAAATAATAAAATTAAAAGTCCAGGGATAGGCATCCTTGTCAATCTATCAGGATGTTTAAGATGGGTAAAAATACTGGTTGAAAACCTCATGGTGAAACTGCTTTGAAAAAGTAAAGTATTTGTCTATACTTGGCTTCTCTACCAGGAGTGGGATCACACTGACTGTCCTCACATTTTGGAGCCTGAGCATCTCCTGGCTTCCCAATGCACTGAGCTTTCCAAAGGTTCACACAGAAGCCTCTTCACAGGCAGAGCTGCTGTTTGTCCCAGTGTACCCCAAAAAAGGGTACGGAAATATCAATTATCTAACCTAACCTGCAGCTTCCTTGCCTGGGAAGCAGAGAATTGAAATGAGCTGTTAACAAAACAAGGAGGAGGGGATCCAGAGTGAAAAGCAAAAATCCAGTCCAAATTTTCACAGGCATCTCTCTGCTGCACCCACACAGGCTGGGATGGGGACCCAGGGACATCCCCAGGCTTGCTCAGGCATTTCTAGGACACTTCTCTGCTTTGTTCCTTTTGAGCAAGTCTGTGCTGGGGATGACAGATGCACAGAGCTACCTCCATATCTCTCCATCAGATCTCCTCTCCCTCTAAATTAATTTAAATGGCAAAGACAAAAGTTTATTGGTTAAGCAGAGTGGACATGCTACATTTACTGTATTTCTTTAACAAAATGAGGCCAGTTTGTAATGAAATTTGAAAGTGACTCCTGTAGCAAGGCCTGACAAACCTACCTGCAGCTGGAACCCAGTGACATTTCAGAGCCAGCCAGTCAGTCTGCCAAAATCAAACACTGAACCTGGAATCTGTTTAAGCACTCCAGGCACCTCGGGAGAGCTGGAGAATTTTCTTCCTTCCAGTAGAGCCAGCTCCTCCAGTGCCAGAGCACAGGGCTGACGTGCCAGAGCGTGCCTGCAGCTCTGCTGAATCCCACAGCTCCCAGCTGGGAGCTGAGCAGGCAGCTCAAGGGGCTGGGGGACACCCTAAGGAGTTGGGAGTTTCTGCCTCAAGCTGGAAGAATGGAAGGAGATGATTCTTGGGGATAGGGTGAGTGCAAGCTCAGCTCACTAAAACCACGTTGAAAAGAACAATGTGAACACAGCCCACCAGCCACCCCCCAAAATGCACTTGGCTGATTTGAGTCATATGCTTACACTGAAAAAAAACCAAAATAGAATAAATGTGTACTAGTTTATCCTGCTTAAACCAAATGTGTGTTGGGACAGCAAAACAAACTCCAGGGTGAAGGCAAAGCTACTTTTAGTTCTGCCTTTTGTTTGTTTAATAATTACTAGACAATAATCATTTAGGTGAAAGTTATAAACACTGAAGAGAGACTGTTATAAATTTTTATTATTACTATTATGAAACATGTCAAGATTGCCTGCCAGTTTAACAAAGACATCTTGATTTGAAAGGAATCTAAGCCCTGATCCAGCATCTCTTAAAAGCATGCCTCAACATAAGCATGAACTTAGATCCTGTCTAAAATAATGAAGCTTTAAACATGGACTTTAAGAAAAATTCAGGCCATATTTAATGCTTCCCTATTTGAGGATCACAATCCCACGTTTTCTGGAACATGTGCTATTCTGTGATGTTCACATGCAGAAAGGAAAATAAAACAGTTCAGAAAAAAAGTGTTTTGATTGAATTGCTGAACACGACCCTGACTCCTCTGCTTAGATATTCCCTTCAAAGGGAACCAAACTCTCTGTTTGGGAAGTTTCACTGCTTCCTGCTCTGAGAAGTACCAGGAACTCAGCAATGCATTGAAATTTACCCGTGCAAGTGAAAAATGAAAATATAAAGAGTCTCACCAAGTCGGTACTGAGCCACTCCTCAATGTCATCCATGACAGAGGACTGTGCAACAGGGATCTAGGGAGTGCAGCGAGAGAACAGCAAGGCAGGCAAAAACCAAAACACATCCACAATCATGGCCACAGAGCGATGGAAAACGCCAGAAATAAGATTAAAAACAAAACAAAAACAAAGATGTAAGATGTGCTGGAAAAAAAAAAAAAGAAGGCAACAAAATATAAATGGCATTTCAAATTAAAGAAACAACTTGGAAAGGAAATTATGAACAACAAGGCTAAAAAAAAAGGAGAAAGATTATGGGGAATGAC
Organism: Agelaius phoeniceus; assembly: GCF_051311805.1. Taxonomy (NCBI): domain Eukaryota; kingdom Metazoa; phylum Chordata; class Aves; order Passeriformes; family Icteridae; genus Agelaius; species Agelaius phoeniceus. The sequence goes on along the minus strand of NC_135280.1, from coordinate 2,501,111 downwards.
GTGACTGGATGCCAGTGTAAGATGAGTAACTTCTCGACCACATATTAAAACCATCAAGATGGACTGATGATTCTAATCTTGATCGTGAAATGCTTTTAAGGGTAGAATACTGGATATCAGTTAGGTTTTGAAATGTTAAATTTACACCTTTTGTTTTTTAAAATGGGTATTAGCCACAGTGAAGGGTTAGAAAGAAGAGGGGCTCAAAGTCTTCAGGCAACACTCCTATGAAAACAAATTGGTTTTCCGTGCAGGTGGAGAAGTCAGAGCCCAGGGTACAGTCATGCTTCCTCCCAGATCCTCCTCCCACCACACCATCAAGCCCTGGCAAGCCTTGGCACAAGGGTTTAAAGCAAAACTGTCCCAGCTCCCGGTTCCCATTCCTCTGCCAAAGGTGACCCCTGGCAGCAGAGCCCAGATTGTGCCAGTGCAAAGTACAGAGTCTCAGGTGAGGGAGGAAGAGGATGGGGCAGAGGAGGAGAGCACAGCCCCAGAGCAGAGCTGCAGCAGGGCTCTCCAGAGCAGGTCAGGCTCCAGGGATAGTTTAACAGTCAGGCATGGAAGGCTTGCCTCTGCCCCTGCAGTGGAACTGGTCATGATACCAGTGTGATTACAACGGGCAGCAGAGAGGCTGCTGAGGGGCAGCGATGTCACGCAGTGCTGAGGGTAACTGGGTCAGCAAAGGGAAATTACTGAGTATTAGGTGTAGAATTTCCTGACTTAACTACACTGCTTAAATACAGCAGAGGCCTGCCGAGGTAAACAGGAAAACACCACAATAGATCTGGTAAGGACAACCTGAGAAATAGTTGGAAAACAATGTCAGACATGTGAGTTCCAGGCCAGGGCACGGCAGCAGAGCAGCAGGGCTGGCAGGAGGAGACCTGGCACTGTTAGAGGGACTCTCCTAGGCAGAAAAGGTGTCAGGGGTTCTCCACAGCTTTGCCTGAAGCCTCTCACAGGAATTGCCCACCCTGGAAGTGATAAAAAACCTTGTGGCTGTGGTTAGGACATGGCTCAGTTGTGGCCTTGGCAGCGGTGGGTTAATGGTTGGACTTGATGGTCTTGGAGGTCTTTTCCAACCTTAATGACTCTGTGATTCAATAAGAAAAGCTGGAAGAGGCTCTGCAGATTAATTTCCTGGGAGATGGAGTTTTCTCAGGCATTTCTAGCAGGGGAAGATGGACAGATGCTGGATCACACAGGCTGAGGCTGTTTAGCAAAGCTCCTCAGGAATTTTTTCACAGAATCAAGTGGCTCTTTGTACTGAGGAGGCCAGTTAAGCCCTTGCTTGAGGTGAGGTGTGCTAAAGTGGGTTAGTTGTGTCCAAGAACTGGAAATCCAGAGCTCAAGCCAAAGCATCTCCCCCAAAGAGCAGCACCAGGAAGGTGGCTGGGCTCTGACTTGACAAGTCACTGGACAAAGTGACAGTCCCCAGGGTCAGAGGTACAAGATGTCATTTTGCTTCCAGTGAATTCATAAAGATCCCAAACAGAAAATAAATTCCTGCAGTTTCCTCTGGAATGGGCCAGATTTAGGATAACTGTCCCTTTCTGATTTCCTGAATCATGCACACACAACACTATCACAGTGAGCTGGCCACTCACAAGGGAAGAGCTCCAAGCACCTTCCAACACATTCCTTCCCAAGGACAAGTTGCATCTTGTAAAACTGTCTCCTTGGTTTAACAGCTTTATAAAATACTGGCTTCAGAGATATAAAGTAATGATTTTATTCATCCTACAGCAACCTAAAACCTACTGCAGAATTTGCACTGCTGCCTCTCTCTTGTATTGCTTAACCCTGTGGAAGGTGCAGCCTCTGAGCTGTTGCTTGGGTTGCAGCTCAGAAAGGTGCTCATATTTCTCTAAGGATAAGAACATGTGCATGGAAGGGAGGAGGGAAAAACCTGGTTTATTTTTCCTTTTCTGTGAAAAAAATTTACAGGAACACAGGGGGCTCCAAGAGAGCTGGAGGGGGATTTTGGATGAAGGCCTGGAGTGACAGGACAAGGAAGAATGGCTTTAAGCTGAAAAAGGGTGGATTTAGATTAGATATTAGAAGAGATTATTCCCTATGAGGGTGAGGAGGCCCTGGCACAGGTTACCCAGAGAAGCTGTGGCTGCCCCATCCCTGGAAGTGTTCCAGGCCAGGTTGGATGGGGCTTGGAGCAACCTGGGATAGTGGAAGCTGTCCCTGCCCATGGCAGGGGGTTGGAATGAGATGATCTTTTTTTCCAACCCAAACCATTCAAGGATTTTATTAAGAGCAGCTGTTCTAAAAAGTGTGGCAGTACTGTGCCCCTGTATTAGAAGGAACAGCAGCTCAAATCTTGATTATCCTCAAAACATGACAGATGACTGATCAAGTACTGAGTTCCTGAGAATCACAGGACTCTTGAATTTGCAGAAGTTCTCGAAGAACAGCTCAGCAGCACAAGAGTTTGTGCTGTGGTGTTTCGTAAGAATTGTAAAAAAATGGAAATAAAAAAAAGCAAAAAAAGGAATTCTACTTTCAGCTACAGCTACTTATAACAAACAAACAAAGCCCTCAGAAGTGCAAGAGCACTTCTTGCAGAGAAGCAGACAAAGCTGTAAGATAAACATCTGAGTGTGTCAGCCGTTTGCTATTCAGCACTGACCTTTTAAAAAGCTTTCCCTGTCTCCCAGCACACCCACAGAAGTGCTGAGGGTTCCTATCTATTGCTCCTTCCATGCACAAACTTCCAGTTTACCTTCCTAAGACTCTGAGCCCCATTTCCTCATAAAACATGGGTTACATGTGTCAGGTTTAATTTGTTCAAGAATAAAGAGGGAGGAAACTCTCAAAGAGCAACTGGAAATTTTAAATTATTTTAACGATAACATTGTAACGTTTATTTTTCATTTTAAACTGAGAAGAGAACGTACAGAGAAGCTCAGGTTTTGCCAGTCAGTTGGTATTTGGCAAGTCTTCCCCTTTCAGAAGCCCTAAACTGAAAAATGTGCAGGGGAATTTTGTTATAACTAACCCCTAAATCACAACAGAGGCAATATAAAAATAAAATAACTAGTTTACACCTTAAAAAAAGACAACAGTTTCTGGGAACAAGCAGCAGTGGCAGCCACAGACGACATGGAAAAAACTCTGGAATGGGACACTGCCTTGTTGATATTTTGATTATGCAAACTTGCATGGTCTAGTGAAGCTTTCAGTCTTGGCAAGAGAGCTCCCCAGATAGCGCAGGCTGCAAGAGCTGTTTGTATAAAGATATTGTGATTTTTTTTTTTTTAAGTCTATACTTACAGTAAATGGAAATTAAGTCACAAAATATTTTTGGGTACTTCAAGTAACTGGCTCTAATTAAAAGCTGGTCTGATTGTTTAAATTCCTTTTTTATTTAGTCTTTGGAAAATCCTACAAATGGGATCATCTCAACAGTCCTGAAAGAGAAATGGAAAAGGAGGGCTGGGAGAACAAAAGTGAGTGCTCAATCCCACAAAACCCACAGGAACCTGGAATTCAAGTTCCTACTTATCTAAGCTAGATTGTGTTGATGTTCCCACTAGCAATCAAAAGCCAAAGAGTATTGCCAATATTTTTCCTCAGAAGTCATAAAATCCAATATTCTACCCTTAAAAAGACAGTTTAAGGTTATTATTATCACATTTTATTTCTATTAAAAATGATCCCACTGGAAAAGAAGCAGGTATGAAATGACAATTCAGGTCTCTAGGTGAGCTCATTAATGTTCTTAAAATGTTTAACAAGGTTTATGCTAATTGTTGCTAGACTACTGCCTTGTAATAGCTTAGTTAATTCCACTTCTTTCTAGATGTTTAACAAAGCTGACACCAGTTCTTGGTTAGTTGCTACTCACTCCCCCTCGCTGGTTAGCAGTAGTAAAGGTCTGTCATTCCTACAGCAGCACTAGGAGCACACTAGCAGGTTACTCCAGCTTACTACTACAGCCTTACCATCTATTTAAAGCTGTTGTCATCTTGAAATAGCTGCTTGGCCTCAATATTGGACCACGCTTGACTTTATGTGTAAGGATTAAATGAACTCCTTGGTTACTCCTGAGTGTGTTTGCAGCCTGCAGGGCAGGGCAGGAGCTGGGCTGCAGCGTGTCCCCAGCACAGCCAGGCTCTGACAGCTGTACAACAGCAGCCCATCTGCATGTGACAGCCACTGCCACTGCCACCAGGGCTTGGGCTGTCCTTGCACAGTGCTCTGCAAACACCACGGCTGCCTAAGGAGACCCCCGTGCTCCTTGGCTGAGGGGAAGCTCCCGCTTGCCTTCAACAGGGAGAGGGGTCCCAGCACATGGAAGAAATGAGATCTTCACGTGTCTGGTTTTGGGCTTATCCACAATTCAAGCACTTCAGTCTCCAAGAAGATGATGTTATTCAACAGTCTCATGTTACCCAAGTCATTTCCACATCGCAGATCCTATCTCTCTCTTGAAGGTGCATAGTGGCATCCCACTTGGTTACTAATTAACAGAGGTTTCATTTAATCTTTACTCACCTATCTTCCCTACAAAGAGGGCTCTCCTCTCTAGCCAGGCATGCTGCTGACAGTCAAGATAGAATGCTGAGTGGTGTTCCTATCACTTTCTGTGAATTCTGGTTCAGTTTCATCCTTCCCCTGCCACTGTCCCAATTAATGTCCTAACATGGTGGCTTAAGCAACACCTACTTCTCACTTTCATAACAAATAACCCATTTGGTATGTGAGTGGGATGAGAGATTATTCTAAGACAGGAATATATTAATTCAAATCTCTGTCCAATCTCATGAGAAGGGAACTGAGACCACCTGCACTAAAACGTGGCTCTGTGGTAAAGTCTGTGCCCGATTTCTGCTGATACAGACCCCTGTGTGAGACCTGCAAAACCCAGATCTGCCACTGAACAGCTCACCTTCCATCCCTCAACCATATAAAAACCAGAAAAAATTTCTGCCAATATAATTTTGTCTATTTTATAGTTTTGTAGGTAGAGCTGAGATGGATAAAAGTGTGGCTTGTGTCTGTCTCCAAGGTTCTGGCATCATCTTGATGGCAGAACTGAGCCACAAGTTAACTGGAAACAAGAACAACACCACCAAATTAATTGGGAGAGGAGAGCCAGAGACTGCAAAGGTGTGTGGTGAACTGGGATGCAGAGAAATGGAGTGGGAAGGACTCAGCCCAAAGCTGAAATGTATCACAGCTTGTAGAGAACAATGTCAGGTCGTGAGATGGGATGTGAGAACCACTCTGGCAGGTGGAGAATTCCTTTAGAGTGGTCTCAGTGTTGTGCAGGCTCGGGGAACATCAGTGTCAGCTCACCCCTTTCCTCACCAAAATACAAAAAGTACCTCACAGAGTGGGCACATCAAGTTCATACCTGGGATTCTAGTTATCCACTGGCATTGTAAATGCTACAGGTCATATTAATAAACACTGTTAAGAACTACAGCCAGTTAAGAGAGAAACGGAGTTAATGATTAGTTTAGTTTTATTTTAGGTATTTCTCTCTTGTATTTAGCATACAAACAAGGTGACAGGTTTGTAAGAGCAGTGACTGGTTGACAGCCAGGCCCCCTTCCCTCCCCAAATCCATATGCCTCCATGAATGCTGCAGTATCCTTTTTCCAGACTGAATAACCACAAGCCAATGAAGGAATATGCTGTTTGCTTTTTTAATAAAGCAGTGGTGTGAGTGGTGTGAACAGCAGGGGTGCTGATTTCATGCTCCCCCGCTCTTGTAAACAGTGGAAAGGCAAAGAAGAAGAACTAACTCAATCACTGGATTATTCATTATGGATGAACATCTAACAGTGGCACAGCACACCCCTGGCTGCAACAGAGCCACTGAACAGCGAGAGCCTCTGTGAGCCACAGCCAACAGCATCAGAGGCAAAGCTGACACTGCTGCTCATTTTACAGCTTTTCACCCTCCCCTTGTGAGCTGTGGGTGTCTGACAGCACCAAAATGACACTCTGGCTCCCAGGGACAAGGTACCCACAGTGGGCTTATCCACGTGTGTGAGCAGCCATGGAGCTGCTTTTGGGCAGGCAGATACAGCACCTGGCCCATCACTGTGTGTGCACCAGCTGTGCAAAATTCTGCCAAATTTCCAAGCTGGCCCTGAGAAATAATCGGGATTAGCCCTAAATCCAGAAGAATAAACGCAAGTGTTTCACAGAGTAGATACTGCACACTCTGGATTTTCTAAACTTTAAGTTTTCTGGGATGTTTCTCTTTTTTAAGCACTGGGCAGCTTAGTCTGGGGCATTCAGGGCTCTCCCTGGAGTGAGACATTCCTGCTCCTGGTGCCCAGCCCCACATGCTGCCCTGCCAGCACACCCCAGAGCAAAGGGAATTCTCCCTGCACTTCTCTGAACTCAGCTGCAGCCAGGACTGTCTCAGGAGGATTTTCTACAGTTAGGTCACATTATTGGTACTAATCTCAAACACTTAAAATGATGGATTACATCGTCCAAAAAAAAAATGTCTTAGAACTTGGCTTTAAGGCATAGCTGAGGGTATTTTTCCTTTCCTCTGGCTTCTGCACCTAAGGAAAGCTTTGAACTTCTCTCTGCAAGCACATTGATGAAGGACAACTTCAAACAAGGTCAGAATGTGCACAGGTTCAGTGATCTTCAGAAGCCTGATTTTATCAAGGCACTGGCATCACCAGACACAGGAATTAAATCCTTAAAGCCAGAAACACTATTGTACCTTTTGGAGTCTGATTCCTAATGCCAGTGAGGTTGAAGATGCCAATCTGGGCAGCAGTTTTCCCATTCCCTTTCTTGCATAAAGAATGATCCCTACATTACTCAATTCAATTCAATGTGATCCTACAACTTCCCTATGTTTATTCCAGACCATGAAGCTAAGTACTACCAGAAAAAGCTGCTTTACAGACAGATAGCAAGTGTCCTCTTTATGAATAAGATCCATGAGACTTGTGTTTATCCCTCGAAAAGTGGATACTGCATAAATAAATCAAGACAGTAGAAGGAACCAATTGGATCCCCAGGCCTCCTCTGAAGGTGACGTGGGATCCTACAAATGATTCAGTTATTTACAGGTCTTTGTGCTGTATAAAGCAGAAATTGGTGCAAATCTTTCCCTTTGCCCCAGGTAATGATGCAGGTGGGAAATAAACTCCTTGTACTGTCCGATTTGAAGCGGTTCAACAGGGCAGGACGAGAGGTGAATGGAGGATGGTTATTCTAGGTCAGGGACTGGGGTGGGCAGGAGGAATTGCTTCACTGGTGAAGTCCTCACCATTCCTTGTGTAATTAGCCACTTGTCTATGGGCTCCATGTCTGAGTTCCCACCTTTACCTCTCCTCTGTGTTGGGAACAGAAAGGTCCATAAAGAGAGAAACCACAGCAATAACCCGTGATAAAGTAATAAAACAGTTAAAAACTTCACATACACAGACACACACAAACACACACAGAGTTGCCTACAGTAGCTTCTGGCAGCAGCTGTGTCCCCCTGTGCCTGTCAGCTCTGTCCATAAGGGGACAGACCTCACCCAGAATTCTGCACTTCCTACAGACAGTTCACAGTGTTTTAGCACTCCCTCCATGATGTCCTTAAAGATAAAAACAATAATAATAAAATAAACCAATCACTGGCTAGTAGTGAGGCTGATGTTTGTCATCTTCTTAGAAGAAGGAAAAGTGAGGCTGTGCAAGCTACTGCAGGCAGTGAGACTGCACTGCAAACTCTTGTGTCACAGTCTGTGGAGTCCCCCTTGTTTATGAGGCTGTGGGTTGCAGCACCCCCTGCTCATGTCCTTGACCTCAGCAGAGAGACTGTTCCCCACACAGACAGCACAGCAGCTCTGCAATGGTGTGGAGTGGAGGGAAGTCAGGGCAGTTTGCTGCAGTGTCCTGGCAGCCTTTCAAACTGCCCCTCTTGAAAAGCACAGAGGTTAAAGGACTGCTGATGCATCCAGCTCCCCTGAGCAGGCTGCAGACTGCATGGCACAGCACCACCAACACTCTAAGATGGTTTTGTGTCCTTCAGCACCTCCTCCCTGAGCCAGGGGATGCAGAGTCATCTCCAGCTCTGGAGGGGCTTGTCTGGGCTCAGCAGAGTGCAGTGGCCCCAGCCACGAACTGGGTGAGCTCAGCAGAGAGCCACTGGTGTGTTATGTACATCCCCCCAGACACCTGCACACACAGGACACCTCCCTGTCCCCATTAACACAGGTAATGGAGAATCAGCTGCAATCTTTTATGTCTCATTTTATGAGGGGAAAAAAAAAAAAAAAGGGGAAATCATTCCAATTTCATCTACTCTCTGTGTAACAGCAGAGAATTGTTTCTTGGACACCTCTCCTCCCGGTTGTGATCATGCAACAACTCAGTGGCAACAAAAGCAATTCCCAACATGGAAAAGCAATATTAAGAAAACAGTGTATTTTTAGCTCATCTTGTTTCCAGCTGCTAAATCACATTAAAAGACAGCTAATGCCACGTGATCAGCCCCGTCTCTGCAGACCATTCTGAGAATGACTGCATTAGAAACGTCGGATGTGCTGAATTCTGCCACTGGACAACTGTGCTGGAACGAGACGTGTGTGAAGAATGTGTTGCAAAGCTTTTGGCTCCTCCCCAGAGCTGTTCTTAAATTAGCTCTACCCAAATTAAAGCCTGTCTTTTCGTTTACTGAGCACTGCCAGTTTTTTGCTACACATGCTGGGGCTGGTAACTTTAGGAGAGTTTAATTTTTATTTCCTTTAAGAAGAGACACCCACAAGCCTCACAACAGTTGAGAAAAAGTGTTTACCAATTACAGAGTGACTGCAATTTCAAAACGAGCTCTTCTGATTACATGTTACAGTCTCTAGGTCCTTTGGAAAGAGGCCAAAAGTCTCGACATCTCATAGCCCCAAGTTCCACAACCCAAAAGGCATTTACCCCAAAAAACTTTGACCTTCAGATGAGCTTAGCCACAGCCCTTTGACCTGACAGCACTCAGGGCAGAGCAGCAGCTCTGCTGGTGTGAATGACATGTTGTGCTGGTGCCTGAAGCAGAACTGGCTGGGAAGAAAAGTGTTAATAAATAAAGACATGACCCTGAGGCCACGGGGGGAATACAGCCCCCTTGACCAGATAAATGCAAGCCCCTTGCATTTGGTTAGCCAGGAACAAAGAGCAGGATCTCAAATCCTTCCCCAGGTCCTGCCAATAACAGCTCAGTGATACTGGAGGCTTGGGATGTCACACTGGATTCAGGAATTCCTGTGAAGGAATATTTCTGCCTCCTCATGCTTCTCCTTTTCCCTCAGTACTGCTGCCATGAGATTTTGTGGGGCTGAGCTCCAGCTGGTCATGGGGCTGACCTGGGTTATAAATTGCCCTTCCTGCAGGAGGACAGGGACAGGAAGAAGCAGGTAGGTTTGTGGGGTGGGGGATGCTCTGTGAGAGCTGAGGCCCTGCTCCCACTGAATGATGGCCTGGGCAGGCAGGGAGCTGTGAACTGACCCCAGCTGGCTCCCAACACAGATTCTCCCTGGCTTGGAGCACAAGCTGCCAGGCATGCTAGCTGCCCAGAGCACTCCCACTTCATGAAAGAACCAGGGTGGGATCAGCCAAGGCATGGGGAGGCAAATCTCCCCGGTGAGAGGCATGTGCACACTGCATTGGCTCTCCCATGCTAGCTGGCTCTGCCGTGCTCCCTAGCGGTCATCACAGCCCAAAACTGGACTGGAAAAGGCTCTGGCTCTGTCCTCTAAAAATTCTCACACGGCTGTGTACAAAAGAGCAGCAGTTTTTAAAAGCAGGGTGGTTGAAAGGGGTCGAGGGATGATCTGAAAGCTCCTTCACTTCTGCCTTCAGTGAGGGATGCAGACAAAGCTGCCCAAGCTCTCTCACCCGTGTTTGAAGTGTCAGCTGCTGTGAGGTGACAGCACATGGGGCTCTTCTGCCCACACAAGAGAGCAAGAGCCTGCCCTGGGCAGACAGAACAGGCAGCAAGCAAGGGCAGCTATGGCAAGGAATGTGAAGCATTAAATGTCTGCATCATTTCTCTCCCTCTAACTTGCTTGTGTAACCATGCACTTGAAGCAAAGTCTAGTAGATTAAGACTTTCATAAGCAAAACCAAACCAAGCCAATGCACATCAGTGTTCACAGGATATTCCCCATTTAATTCTTCTCAGCAGTGATTCCAGCTGCAAGGACACAGGAGAATTTACCCACTATGATTCTGAAGTCTTTTAGACTGAAGTGCAGCATCCCTTTGGAGATCATTACTGAGCAAGTACTTGCTCCCAGATATCAATTTCAAAATAGCCATTACTACCACGTTGCTGGAATACAGAATGAGAATCTCAGTCAAAGCAGCCACCTCCAGCTCGGATTCCACATGGATAACAAAACTCAGAGCTGTGACCTACCCCTCCTGTGTTCTGTTTCCGAACATCCAGGGCAGATGCCAGTCCTTTGACAGCCTGTGGGTCCTCGTACGTCACACTGGAAGAGAAGAGCAAACCACAGAACTAGCAAGAAACTCAGTCACCCATCAGCAGTCATGGAATCATAGGAAGGCCTGGATTGGAAGGGATGTTAAAAGATCATCTCATTCCACCCCTGCCATGGGCAGGGACACCTTCCACCAACCCAGGCTGCTCCAAGCTCTGTCCAATCTGGCCTTGGACACCTCTAGGGATGGGGCAGCCACAGCTTCTCTGGGCAACCCGTGTCAGTGCTTCACCACCCTCACAAGGAAGAATTTATTCCCAATATTCAATTTAGCCCTTCAAACTCTCTTAGTTTGAAGCCATTCCCCTTTGTCCTGTCACTCCAGACCCTTGTAAATAGTCTCTGCTCATCTTTCTTGTAGGCTCCCTTCAGGTATTTGAATTAGGTCACCCCAATTCCTTCTCTTTTCCAGGCTGAACAATCCCAATTCTCCCAGCCTTTCCTTATAGGAGAATAATACCCTGGATACCCTGATTTACTCCCGTGGGAACTAAAAGCACATTTTTTTTCTTAACAAGACTTGGAGGGTACTGTGTGTACCCCAAGGAGAGGAGCTTGCTCTGTACAAAGGCCACCCATCAGTTTTGGAAAGCACCTTGAAGCAAGGAGAGTAATATCAGCATTGTGAAAGGCAGACAAACAGGTCATGAGGTACCCTAAGAATGTCCAGAAGCAAGTGCAGGACTGTGAAAAGAGGCCTGATTGCAGATTATGTTTAACAAAGACTTGGAGATGACATCTGGAAGCCTGACCTTGCTGTGTGCACCGGGGGAAGGCAGAGCGAGACTCAAAGAGAGATGAAATGATGCAACTACAGTGAAGCAGACAAAGGAATGCACTATTTACAGAGCTGTTAAAAGCTTCTTAAATTGCAATGCAAAAGGGACATGTAGCAGTCAGGTGACAGAGGCAGCAGCAGCATCTCACAGAGCACAGTGGTGAACCATGAGCTGCAGCAGACACAAACACGTGCCCATAAATCAGCTCTGGGAGGGGGGGCCTGAGCAGGGGGAGCCCTCTCTCCTCCTCCTGCTGGCTTCTCCCGAGCTGTGAGCACAGCACCCAGAGCTCTCACACCCAGAGCTGTCACCTACACGCCACAGCAAGTCACACTCATGCCTCTCCTCCTCCCTGCTGCTCTGTTTATACAGTGCACAATCCAGGGAAGACAGAGCAACCCTCCCTTGTGAAATCATGGATGATCTGTGCTCCTTGTTCCATTAGGTACGGGTGGGAAGAGTAGTTTTGTGCTTCATTTAGCACAAGAGACAGAGGGACCTTGATTAGATCTCTCCTGCAATGCATCTCCTTTCTAACTGCACATTAAGGCTCCCAGCCCAAAATCTCCAGTGGTGGATTACCCCTCTACATGACAGAATTTCTTCTGATACCATGGCTGAGGCAGTACCAATAGCTACATTGATAACTGCAAATAAAAGAGCCCAATAAATTTGTAGGCTCGAGTTTTCTAAATTTTTGATAAACTATTTAACAGCATTTCTTAGCTTGAGACAAGATATTGATGATGTTCTGACTACTTTCTCTAATGTCTGAAGCCAGGAGGCAAGAAATAATATATGGAAGAAAAATACCTGAGTGTGTCTTTTATTGAAGATCACTTGACAGGGATCAAAGGATTTCTTAATAAGTGCATAGATTTATTTTACATTAAAATAATTTGACCTGTTAAATGCCCTTGAAAGTGCCAGATTTGCAGCTCTAGAGATGCAAGCCCTATGCATATAAACAAATTAGGGGTAGCACGAAGCCAGGCAAGCTACGCTGCCTTGACAGCCCGTGAGAGTCTGACTGGGGCCAAAAGGAGAGTTAACTGGATGGTAATTCTGTTTCCAAGCCTTTGATGACAGTAATTCAGTCACCAAAGCACATCCATGACCTTCAGGTGAAGGACCCTTCTGCTCCTGTATCTCAAACATGGGTGGATGGGATGACAAGCCTTTAGGAGAAGGCAGGAGTACAGGCCAGCACACTTCCAAGTTTCCAGTGAGCTCATTAACTAAGACAGTCAGTACCCAGCCAATCTGCTCTGTCCAGCAGCAAGAACTTCTCTACTTGCTCATATTGATAACAACAAAACATACACCAAAATTACTTTTTCAGTCCGAAGTCAAGAAGTTTCAGATTTATGCCCTTAAAAAACAGCAGTGCCATGACTCAGTGCTGAAGACAACTTACTTCTTTCTCTGCTCAGCCAAGGAGCTGCCTCTTGTCTGTGCAAACATGTCAAAGTCATCACGAGGATTACTGTGCTGGAGGGAGCTGAGTGTGCCACTGACACTGTTTGTGCCCAAGTCTGCAACCAGAGGAGAAAAAATAGTGAACCAGTAAAATAACAAACTATATGCAAACACCATCATCATTAACAGCTGCAGCACTGAGGACAGTTTTGTTCAGGAAAGGCTGGAGGATGCTAATCAGGTGTTCTTAAAAGAAAAATGTAGAGATTATCTAATTCATCCTGGAAGTAGCACTCCATAAATGCTCCTCATCAAGAAGCCAGCATTTGGGAATTGGTGTGAACCTGCTGCCAATATCCTGAGCTATTTAGTGGTCACTAACACAGTCCAAAATTTTGGGCATGGACAGTAGTTTTCTCCTCAATGTTCCTCTCAGTTGCTGACTGTGAAACCAACACTTTCAAACAAAGGGATATGGTATTGGTGCAGTGCTGAAAGAGGTGGAGAACCTTCAGTCAAACCCAGTGATCCAATCACACAATCTTTTGTTTGATTTAATGCAAACCACCTAAGAGCTTCATAAAACCTTTCACCCAAAGGTTTCAAATATTATTTGTAGAAGGGGAATCAAGAACATCAGCAGGCTGATTTCACAGAGAACTATAACTAAGCAGAAATAGAAGTAGTAGTACAAGTTCTGCCATGAACAACAACCTGCACCCTCTCTGCCAGTCTTCCCTCTGATTAATAAATCCGTCCCTTTGTGCCAGGCTGGTTCTCAACTGCAGATTGCCACAGTGCAGGAGAGTGGGAATGCCTTCTAATCCCCCTGTGGGCAAAATACCCAAACCTTTTAGAGGCCACATGGCAACATTAATAGGTAGAGGAGAGCTTGATCTAGACCAGGCACTCACCAAGCCCTGCAAGCTGTGAAGAAAGTGAAGATGGAGGTGCTGAGTTTCCAACCATTGGGCTCACCACAGCTGGAGAGCCAGGACCCAAATCTATTAAATTATCTTCTGTCACCTCATTCAGTACCTGTCAGGACACAAGAAACACAGAAGTTACAAATGCCAGAAATTTCTTCTTGCAGTACAACATTAAACACCACGATTGTCCACATTAGGTATAAACTGTTTTCAGAAACAAAACTTCTTTGTTGTGACTGAAGTGTCAATACAGAGTCTTTGCTGAAGAAATGGTAAAGCACAGTAAACAGAGGAAATAGTTATGAATGCAGAAGAGAAAACATAATAGAAGTACAGATTCATCATGAACTCAGACCTTGAGCACTATAAAACAACTACAAAAGAATTTTCATTTAAAGAATAATTAGAACTCTTCAGCTTGGAAAGGGGCTGCTTAAATAGGAGATAAGAGTGGTTCTTAAAATGATGAATGGCAGGAAGAAAATTAACCTGAACAGTGGTATTGTAAGACACAGTGAAGAAAAATTAGGTGAAGCAAACAAAAATCATTAAGTGACTTGATCAAATGTAAACAAAATATTTGTTATATATAAATGCAAAATAAATATGTAAAAATGTATAGTGAAACTGTGGAACTTATTGCTTAAGGACATTGTGAACTCCTAAAGTCCACACAGACTCGAAAGCAATCAAAAAAGTTAATAGAGGAATGAAAATTCATCAAGGATTGTAAACACAGAGATGTTTTACTGTGAAGTGACTTCCTGAGCTAAAAGTTGTCCCTTGGGATTTGCCACATTCTTACTTTTCTTGGCATCCACCATTAGCCAGTACAGGCAGGACACAGGGCTGGGCAGGTAGAAGGTGTGATACTACTGATAGTACTGCAGCTGGTATTAGAGAATCAAAGGAGTGAGGTGTGATACTACTGATAGTACTGCAGCTGGTATGAGAGAATCAAAGGAGTGAGGTGTGATACTACTGATAGTACTGCAACTGGTATGAATCAAAGGAGTGAGGTGTGATACTACTGGTAGTACTGGAGCTGGTAGGAGAGAATCAAAGGAGTGAGGTACTTACTCCATTGCTGGCGTTCTGTGTTGAGCGTCCTGATCTGTATCGTTCAAATCTGTTCAGGAAAAAAACCCCAACACAGATTATCAAAGCCACCAATAAATAATAAAAAACATGAGTTTATAACCAAGCCATGACACGCTTGCCATTGAACTTAGTTTTCTCTGGCTCCAAAGGAAGTCTGAAAGCTTAAACTCCAGGCCAGGACAAAGGGAGGATTGCTGAGAAGTTGCACTCTTGGCAAAGGTGGATTTTAAGTTGGCTAATCTGATCTTGCAGAACAAACATGCTTGAAAACCACTGCAGGATTTGTCGTTTGGTTTGGGGGGTTTTTTTAATCATTAAGTGCTTTGTGACAGACCTGTTGTGTGAGCCAAGGGACAGGAGGAACTGCAGCAAGATTGATGCTCACAGCTCAACAAGCCAAGCACTGCAGCTCGGCTCACTCCCACTTACCAGCTCCCTCTTGCTGCAATAATGTAAATGAGGAGCCATGTGTGTGTGGCACAGCCCAAGCCAGGCACACGTGGCACGAGGGACAATGGGCAGCAGATTCATTGCTTAAAACATCCAGAGATAACTCAAAGATGGTCACAGCCTATGCTCAGATAGGTTGGTACTTTCCAACAGGAAAAGTAATGATGTTGGATAAAATCTTTGTACTTCTAAGGAGAAGATGTCGGGTTAGTCAAGCTCTGATCTCTTCTTTATTCTGTGCATCTGGGGCCACAAACCTAAACCCAGCTTTTATGAAAGTCTTCAAGGCCAGGCTGGATGGAGCTTTGAGCAACCTGGTCTAGTGGAAGGTGTCCTCACCCATGGCAGGGGGTGGGATTAGATGAGTTTTGAGGTCCCTTCCAACCCAAACCATTCTGTAATTCTATGAACTCAAAACAGCAGGGGAACTACCTGCTCCCATAGCCTGTCTGAGGCCAGTCTGATCTCCATCCTCACCATGGAAAAGCACCAAGATTTCTTGGAGGTTTGAATTTTTCAAAGTAGTTTCAGAAGCAGTCTCTCTTTCCAGCAAAAATCATATAATCTTATGGGTTTTCTCCCAGATGGACAAAATACAACAGGGAATGTCAAGCAAACTAAAATGTTTTCTTAATGTAACAGAGGAAAATACAGACTTAAAAGGCAGCAAAACCAAATTCAGGCCCAAATTTCAATTTTAGGAAACTGTGGGTGTTTGCTATTACTGGAAATCCAACTCCCTTTGCTGGAAACCTAAGACACCTCCCACCTCATTTCTCACCAAAAGGCTTCTGTTCATTTACATCCCAACGCTTCACAGCAAAGGCCAGAGCTCCTGCTTGAGTCACTGATGGAGCTTGGTCCCTGTGCTAGGAATCAGCATGATGGATGGGGAGCTTTTGGAATAGCAGAGGAGGAACTGGAATTTATTGAATGCTCAGACCAGTGCAGCTATTCCACCACAAATGGCTTGCTAACATCGCTCAGCTCCCTTTTCATGAATAATGACTACAAACACATCAGCCACAGTCAGCAAAGTCGCAGATGGGGGGGAAATAGAAAAAATATTAAGGGTGACCAGACTAAACCTCAGTGATAGTTGCACTCTGCCACTTGTAGAACCCTGCTTGTGCATGAAACACACACCATTTCACACAAAAAGCCAGCGTTTGTTTCAAAGTTTGCCCCATCTCCTCTGAACGACGAAATCAAAGGCAAAATCGAGGGCACCGAGTCGTCTTTGCAGCCTTTGCCGTGACAGCACAAATTCACAGATCTAGAGTCTAATTTATTTTTAAAAGCTCGAGAAACAAAGCCCTGTGCTAAGAGCAAGGAACAAAGGGTACTCTTTGGTGCCTCGCTCCCCAGGCCTGTCATTAAGGGGAAGATTAAACTTTCCCAAGACTGCGGCATCACGTGTCACCTCCTGCAGCAGATGTGCCTGACAGCGCCTTTGTCTGACATGTCGAAAGACCTGTGCCCCAAGTCCTGTCCCTGGGGATGATTCCTGCAGACCAGCTCTTCGAAACATTAGCTCTGCACAAGACAGGCTTTTTTTGTTTTTCAAGATTTTAAGTGTTACTTAAAAACAAATCCTTTGCATGCTCAATGCTCCCGCCCACCTCAGGCAGCTCCCCTTGCACCAGCACTGAGACTGGAGAGATCAGAGATCAGAGGGCAGAGAGAGCTCATGGGAGCCTCCCTAAGCCAGGAAGCAGCACAGAGATTTGTGCAGAGCCTGGGCTAGCAGGGGAACTAGTGACTGTGGCTGAGCTATTTTTGGTCCCAAGTCCCTACACCTGTACAGCCCTGCACAAAAGGGACTCGCAGACTCGAGCATTTTCACAAGGTTGCATTGCATTTTATGGATATGCCCTACAAAAATTCTATGCATAGTACAAAAAAAAAAAATCATAGTATTAAAAGAATCAACTGAAACAGGAATGTTACCATAAAAGGCCATAAAAACGCTGTGTAAATGGTTCCTGTGGTTTGGTTCTCTGTGTCATGTTAGACCCTTGGCCCAGAAGGCCCAATTTCACCAACTGACCTATTTTATTCTTATGTGAAAACCCTGAATGAATGTAAATGGTTGCTGGGAGAGATGCCCCACCTTTCATATCGGAGGAAGACGTTATTTAAATCATCATTCACATGCAGCAGCTCCTCTGTGACTTCTTCATTGGACACTCGTGAGATAAGCTCCACAATTCTCTGCTGCATGGCTCTGCAGGTTCGGTTCAGCTCCTAGGAGGAATGCATTGTGCACACACAGTCTGATAAGCAACAAGCAATAAGTAGATTTGGTTGAGCTCTGTTCACAGCCAAACATATCCCCCAACTGAGAAACACTAAGTCAAGTTTATCTTTGCATGATTAAATGTCACCCAAAAGCACATCTAATCAAACGCCCTTCAAGAGATGCTGGCATAAAACCTTGAGAGCCTATTCACAATTCAACTTCCTGATTCTTCTTTAACTCTGAGTACTTAGAAAATAAATATCTGTATTTTAGTCATCTGTTTTAAGAATAAAACATGTTAATACAACACCTTCCCAGAAGAAAGCTTTCAAGGAAAATTCAATCTGCTCTTTCTGGCAGTATCATCCTTAAAAACTAAATGATGTGTAAGGTGGAACATGTGGAGGAAAAAAGGCTCATCAGGGCTACCACAAATACTAAGTATGTGCTAGGATGAGAACTCACCAGCTTCAGAGAACATGAGGGTAAAGACAAACCAAGGAGCAGGAGCATGAAAAGGTGAGTGTTTCACACAGAAACAGAAGGGAAATGTTCCCTTCCACTGAGCAAGTGCACTGACAACAGACTGCACAAAGGCAATGGGGAGTTTCAGAAGAACATTTTAAGGAATGCAGAGGGAGGACATTTATTTTAAAAGTCTGTGAACAAGAAATCTAGATTTCAGTTTGCCTAGACCAGGACTTCTCATGCTTCCAGGACATCTCTTCCATCACCAAATACTTAGCAGAATTCTGCAGTCCTGAAAGGCCTCAAGACTAAAGGTCAAACTGGTCTGCTGAGGAGAACAGCAAGAAGAAACATGACGTATGGCAGGGTGCCTCTGATCAGGCCAACGGTTTTACTTCAATAAGCACTGACACATTCCAGCTAAAGCATGTCCCTCTGTCATCTTCCACTCCTCCCAGCTCCACTTCACAGCAAAAATTCAGCACTAAACAAGGATGACTTGTTGGTACACAACCTTCAGGATGAAAGCAAAAATGTGTTTGTTTTCCTTGCATGGTCTGACATCCTAAGCTCTGGATAAATTTCACCTAGTGCAATCCAGCTGCCTTAACAGCTTGAGGAATGTGTTCTCCAATGTCAGTTTTGATCCCATCACTTTGGAAGCAGATTGTGACATTTCAGAGGTTTGTTTGCTGCCTTTCCGAGAGGGCTGACAGTACCTATCTATTCTGCTCAGAGCTGGCTCTCTCACAGGCTGTTTACATTTGATTGTTGGAGAAAATGTCAGGAATTATTTAAGGAGGAGGGCTATATAAACCTCAAAGCGAGGAGTCCTTGCATGCAGCACCCAGCTCAGAGCCCTCAAAAGGCTAACCATCCTTTGTGATCAAAAACAGGTTCTCCCCAGCTCTGTGATTCAGATTTAGGCTGCATCAGTCACAGAAGGGAACCAGCTGGAGTAAAGAATCGTTGCTGTCACTCCATTTTATGATCAAGTTGTTTCACCTTAAAGCTGTGCTCTAAGGTTACACTGTCAAGATGCTGGTGGCTGTTTCTCAGTGTAAGCAAACTGTTCGATTTCGGCCTGTCATGGTTTCCTGGAAGCTGCTTTTGTTTTGAGGAGCTCGACCCAAATGGGCAGTGACTGAAAGGCTCTTTATTGCAGAGCCTCTCATCAGCTGCCATGATGGCTCTGAGACAAACACACAATGCCACTGCATGGGAGAGACCAGTTTTTGGATGGATTTCAAACTCTGATGTATCACAGAGAGCAATTCCCTGCCTTCCTCCGAACGGATTGCTGTGGGAGCCCATCCTCCCTGCTGGAGGATCAGAACAGAAAGCTATTTCTGAAGCTGTGGAAAGGCAAATCCCACCCTAAGGGCAGCAGCTGGAATGTCAGATTGCAGTGCTCCTCATCTGTGGGACTCTGTGACTTTCCTCAGCCCAAAGGCCATCCCATGCCCACTAGCCTGGGGAAATAGGTGTGAAGCCTGAGACACGAGCTCATTTTATACTGTTTTCCTTCTTGAGATGCACAATGCTGCAATGGATTCCAGAGAAATCCCTCCTGATTACCCAGTCTAGCCCTCTGGGCACCACAGAACCTCACCTGAGCACTTGCCTTAAGACACCACACCTTCAGGAAAACACATCTTCTGGAAAGACAATCAGTTCATAGATAAGATTTCAAGTGGTAGAGAACCCACAGACCCTTTGCATTCTTTGGTCCAGATGGAAATATGGAGTGCTTTTTCCTGCATGGTGACTGGGAATGTTTTGACACTGTACAAGTGGTGATGAGGAGTGTAAAAGAAGCAGGAATGCTCAGGGCTTACAGAACCTGGGGCAATTCTAAGCTGCTTAGTGGTAAAGGAGACCTGATATTCAACATTGGGAAAAATTTCTAGCTACACAAAGAGGAAAGCACTGGAACAAGTTTCAAGGGAAGTCAGGAAATCCTTGTCACTGGAAGCTTTAACAAATGAAGAAAATGAAAGTGATGGCACTTGCCAGGGTCAGGCACAGCCCAGATCCATTATGAATCCAAGCAAGGGCTGTGGAGTGAGCTACAACAAAACACACCCCCAGAGAAACACGAGCACAGAAAGGATCAGAATCATATTTTCTAGGAAACTTACCTGGAGTAACTCAAGGTCTGAGGAATCCTCTTGTCCAGGTACCATTTCTGTCAGCATTTCAGACATCACTTTTGTATTCCCACGAACAATATCCAGCTCACTGCGCAGCCGGGCAATCTAAATTGGGGTAACAAGACAGCAAAACACTGCATAATCTTTTAGTTGAAGCAGTTCATTTTCAAGAACTGACTTTGAGATATCTCTGGTTCTGTCTGACTTGATATCTCAGGCTCCAGACATTCTAGCAGGAAAAAACCAAAAGAGATAAAAAGTTTACCCAGGAGAAAAGGAAGAGAAAAAGAGAAGAATTATCATCACAAACCCAGATGTGCTGTGTCTGTATGGAAGGGAAGCAATTGCAAACAGCACCTAAAGCCAGACCTTGGCTGTGGTGCCTCATTCCAGTGTGGGGAAAGATGTACATATTTTAAGTAGAATCTTTGGCTCTGAAGTTATCATTTTGCAGGGAGAAAAGAAAATCCTCTATTAGGGCATTTGCAAGGGCTTGACTTCCTGCATCTGCAAGACATTCTGTGCCTTGAAAGGAGAGGGGCTAATGGGAATAACTGCTAAAATACTGCTGAGAGGGCTGGACCAGCAGATTGTGCTGCCATTACCAGGCCACAGAGACACATGCACAGCCCAGATTTTACAGTATAACAGGAAGAATGATTACTAAGTACAGCCGGACCTAGGAGACAAAGTCCAAAGGGTTAAAATGAAAGTTCCTCTGCTAATTAATTTCTAGTTTGATTTGCTGAAAGAGTCCCACTCGAAAGAATCAACATGCCAATACCTGTTCAGAGTTAGCAGTGATGGGACCAGTCACGTTCAAGGCTGGGGCCTGAGGAGCAGAATAGGCCGTTGGAGAGGACGAAGAGTAAGAACTGCTGCTCATCCTTTGCTGAGACTGGGAATTGTGCATATTTGCTGCAGGATCAACTTCAGGAACACTCTGCCACATCAGAAAGACAGGAGTTCAAAAGCTGAGCTGGGACAGCACTTGCTTTGTCAGCAACCTCAGGCCAAACAGGCTCAAATATAGAACATAATTGCACCTTGTGGGAAAGGTCAGTGCAGCTACTAGAAAAGACTGGCAGCTCCAAAAATCTTCCATGCCCATCTCTTTTGACCCAACCCACAAGCATTTAAGTCCATTTAGTTTTACAAGAGAAGTGAGAAGCAAAATAAAAACAAGAGGCAAAGAGAAATAATTATAAATTCTTTTAAACTAGGAATTAAGTTGCAGGCTTCCAAAAAATCATGTGATACGTAGATACTGAATTTAATTAACCTTGACACAAGAATTGTAATCTCTCAGTCCTTGATCACTTGCATTTGCTGCTTCAAAGATTCATTAACTTCAGTTTTCAGAGTGAATAATCAGAACACCTGTGATCATTAAGTTACTTCCAAGCAGCAGTTCTGTTGACTTTCCAGACCTAACTTCCAGAGGTGTAAAGTTCTCACATTACTGTGGGATCAGAGAGATTCAGACTCTGTACACCCCTAATAGACAGGCAGACCTTGGCTCAGGGTTATCACCAAAAGAAGCAGCCACACTTTTGAACAAAAGAAGTAAATCTCAATCATAAATCCTGCTGGGCTCTCTTTGAAGAATTTAGTTGCATTTGTTTGGTGGTTTTATGGTACAAGATTAAATGTTACAATTTACAACTCCTCAGATTGATGATTGACTCAAGGGAGGAGATAGCTTATCAGTCTGTATTATGCCCCTCTTACATGCCCTTTCACTATTAAAATGTCCTTCCAGGAGTGAGAAAATGAGCCAAATTCAGATAAATGGGAGAGGAAAAATGAGTAGTTATCCAACTACTTAGACATCCTGGGAAAACACGCCTGGAATTGCAAGGCTGTAGCTTACCCTCTGTGGTGTGTGTATTGGAGACAGAGCATCGAGATCTGCCATGGGGAACTCGATGCCTTTCCTCTTGAGTTCTTCATAAATATGCACTACTCCAGTTAAATCGGGGCTACTTCGGAAGGCATCAGCCCAAGCCTGGAAAACACGAGGGATGATCCATAAACCTTTCAAATGAAGCTCCAGCCCCACCATGACCTCAGATACTGACTGTAAAAGCTTTCATAGATTTCAGCTTCAAAGGAAAACTGGAATCATCAGACCTGGTCTAAAAGATCCTGCAAATATTAAGACAGTCACCCATACATTTTGTTCAGATATAAAACAGACAGGAACCCAGTGCAGAGTAGCTCTGAGTAGCTCCTGACATCACCAAAATCTGTGAACATACATGAAAGGCTTTTCCCATCTCCTCCCCTCAGCAGTGATTGATGCTGATCTTTGGCATATTGTACAGCAAATGACCCACCAGAAAAGGTCTGTGTGAAAGATTCAACAGATCTAACCAAAATTCCCAAAGCTGTACAATCATCTCAAGTAATCTCCATTCACTTTGTGAAACATCCTCATTTGTTGCCAAAGGAAAAAACAGAGCAACCAAGTTGTCTTCAGTGTTTTATTTGGACCAGAACTTAAATTTAAAAAAAAGGTCCTTTCTGAGGTTCTTGTCCTGTGAAAGAGACAGTCCCCTGAGCAGCAGAACTAACGACGCCTGGGCTCTGACAGAGCATATCCAACACTCAAGACACCCCAGTGTGGCACAAAGGATGAGTTTAAAAGAGAGAAATTCCCACAGCCAGAACATTCATAATATCTCTCCTGCATGAATTCTCTGGTGTCTAAAAAGACTTCAATTCATGTTTGAGCTTTTCCTTCAGTGGGAGTCCTAAGTGCTTCTCTTGGCTAGCCAGCCTCCTGCACTCACGAAGCTGCTGGGAGCACAGCATGCTAAAAGCCTCAACCCCTCTCACTTGTGTTGGAAATGAACCAAATATTAAAAAGGTAGAGGAAGGAAAAACTGAAATACTACAACTCAATTAAAAAATGAAGCATTCCACAAACCCCCACATGTGTGGAGCAGGGTATCAGTGTTCTGGATCCAGAACTACTGCGAGACGCACGTGGGCTCAGAACTTAATTCATTTAGTCATCACTTTTACACTAGTTCTTTGACTATTTTTACTTTAAAAGCTCTTTGAGCCATTTTTTATATTTGAGAGAACAGAAATCCAAGATAGAAAAGTAAGATAAAAAATAATATTAATTTTTAACTTGCATTCCTATCCTGTTCAATTCTAAGAGAGCATTTCCTACCATCTGCGCCCAGGAGACAATCCATTATCAGGTGCAAGCAGACAATCCTGGGTTTGCTTCTCAGCTTTGTTAAGAGTAAATTAACTGCATCAACTGTTCTGATGCAGTGCAAGTCCAAACAGCCCTGCATGAGCCAGAGAAAACAGCTCTGACAGCACACAGCCATTGTTTCCTTGGAACTGACCTTCCAAAACATCCCCAATTCTGATGGAGGTTTTGACTGCACAAGTAACTCCACCTTTGCCATTTCACTGCCTTTTCAATTTACATCAGAAGCCATCTGAATGATGCTCCTACATAATGGTGTTCACCACTTCAACTCTATTTGCAAGCAAAAGTGAAAAGTGTTAGGCAAGGAATGTTCTATTTAATAATCATCACTCAAAAGATACTTAGAGGCACAAATATGCTGCATTCTGTCACCAGTTTTTAGTGAAGCTTGTTTGTCCAGGAGGAAGAATGCATCCCCTCTTTCACTGGCTTCCTGTGGATTTTGCAAAATGATCTCATTTCATCTGCACTCCACCTTTTAAAAATATTCTCTCTTCTGCAATTCTCTTCCCTGGAGAAAGGAGACACTTCCATTTGTATTCTTCTTCACCTGAGCTGGGAGCATTATCTACATTAGTGTGTCTCAGAGGTCACAAGCAGGACAGGCACTATTGTCCTAAGTGCTGTCTACACACATTGTAAGACAATCCCTGTCCTAGACAGCTTACAACCCAACCAGGCAGCTGCAATATCAGCTCTGCTTTATGGATAAAGAGCTACACAAGAGCTTAGGAGACCTGCCCATTGTCCAAACACGTGTAGGACAGAGGGGAAATTGAATTCAGAGCTTCTATAACTTTGGGCCAGATTATCAGATGTAGATATTTCAGGATAAATCCCATAGTGTGCCCAAACGGGTAATTTAAATACCATTGTAAATCAGGCCCCTAAATTGGGGACCATCCCAGTATTTGGACACTGGATGACAGGCCAGCTCTTACCAGGGGCACAGTGACAAGGAATATTTCCAAGGCCTCCTAGCAAGGTGAAGAAGGAAGGATAAGCACTGTGTAACATATGCTAATTCATGTACACTGGGAAATAGGTTGAGAAAGTGAGACGCAAGATGCTCAACATCTCAAAACAAGTCTCTAGATAAGAAACTGGATGGCAGCTTTATCTACCCTTTTTATGGAAAGGCCCATGAATTTCCCAGCTGTGTGCCTGAAGATGTGTGCTGTTTGTAAAGTTCTCTTGCATGCTTCCAAGTCTGGGCTATTAATCCTCTCATTTCCGTTCTTATTAATTCCCCAATAAAAAAAACTGGATATAGAAAGGGATAAATACAATGTTGGTGGGACAAAGCTGAGATCAGCCCTCTGGGACGGGGCTAACTCCAACCCCAGGGAGCTCTCCAGAGCACAGCCTAAGCTGAGTGAAGCTGTCACGAGGTATTTTGGGGGTGTGTGTCCATAGGGCACCTGGGATGAGTGGCTGCCATCACTCTTCCAAACTTGTCAGGCAATCTGGAAAACAAAGTCCCCTGCCACCTCCAGCTAAAGAGACACGTACAGAACCCACCCACAGGCAACCTTCATCATTTTCAGGCTTTTTATATCAAAAGGCATTTAGTACCCAGAGTGAGGCTTTTAGCTCTACTGCACTAAGTCTCCTCAGATAAAGCTCTGTTTAATACACTGAGGCAATGACTGTGGCTTTCTGATTATGTTACAAATACTCCCATCTTAGCTGCATTCACCACTGGGAATCCATTTAAACCCAGAGCCCAGCAAAACCAACATTCCCTAAAATAACATGGAAACACACCCAGTTTGTCTTTATGAGACAGTTTTTAACCTCATCTCCTGGTCACTGCATGCATCCACTCTCCCACCAAGGGAGGCAGAAACCTGAGGGCTCAGTCAGATGCACAAGAATTGCTTTTAATAATTTCATTAATTTTGTGCTATTTTTTTGAAAAGCCACAAAATCATATACCAGAAATAAAGGGACCCCAAAGACCCCAACTCAATGCCCATTAATTCCACCACCCTACCTATTTCCCGTTTGAAAATCACTTATTTACATTGTCATGCTCTAAGGATGCCCTATCCCTGTATCCAAATAAAAAATAAAGCAGCAGAAATCCAAGTGCATGCTTTGCCATAAAAATCAGAAGTATATCTGGCAAATGGTGCTGTGCATTTGTAAATACCTCCCCACAAGGAACACTGCAGCAGGTTTATATCATTTTAAATACGCAGTGTCTTTTAGTCTCTGGTGTATGCAGTAGCCTGTGGAAGCTTAGTGATAAAGCTTCCTATAATTGTCAGATTTCCTCCAGGCAGGCACCAATGTTTCCTCATGTGTGGCTAATGGTTTGTGGAATTAACACGGCTGTTTATTGTTGTGCTGCACAGAAGGAGAAGTGGCAGACAGGCCCATGGCTGAACTTCCCACTGCAGGCAAGGATCTGACAGTGTGCTTTTACTGCACAATAACCACAGAAAAGACACCAAAACCATTTTAATTCCTATATGGTCATTTACTTTTCTATAACCATCTTTGAAAGGAATGCAGAATGCTTTCAAATGGGGGGAAACAGCTCCATTTTCCGGTCAGGGAAACAGACACAGAAAGGCAAGTGTTCTGCAGCTGACACCAAAAGCACAATCCTCTGAAATCTCCTGGCCTCAGATGACAAGCTCATCACCGAGGCAAGTCTCCAGCTTCTAGATATGACTGTTAAATTGCAAAAGCATCCATTTACCTTTTATTAAATCCCCCTGTTTTAGCGTGGTACCTCTCTGACTAGAATCCAGACAGCCCTCCCTGGATAAAATATCTATGTGTGTACATGTCTGCTTTTCCCCACCAATCTGGATATATTGTTTGAGTTTATATATAAAAAACTTGCCAGATTTTTAACGATGACAGCATGTTTAGTGATGCGTAGCATCGAAGCAGACAGTCCTTATTTCAGGCAGCAACATATGGAAGCAGAGACAAGCTGTGTACCTGAATCAGTGCTAGGACTTTATCCTGTACTATAGTGGGGGGGTTGTTCTTGGGTGAGATGATTTTCACCAGAACTCCATCGATGAAGTCACGGTTTGCCACCAAGACATGGAAGCGATGGCCACAGTTCTTCACACAGGTCTCCAACACCTACACACACAAAGAAAACCCAACATTCATTGTTGGAGCAAAGCTTGATCACACACACACAGCACCTGGTTTTTAAATTTATTTTAGATGTTTTGATGGGAGGGCGAGAAGATAGAGGGGAGATTACATTTATACTCTTACTACTCTTCTTCCCCAGTTTTGCCAGAAGACTTCTCTACACACACATTCAGCTGTACCTCACCCACTGTTAACATATCGGGCATTTTTGTGATCCATCTTTCCTATTTTCAAGGTAAAGAAATAGAAAGTTTCTTTGTCTTCAAAGCAGAACTTTCCAGCCAGTGCAGCTGAACAGCCAAGTACACAGCAGCACATCAGGAGCAGGTAAGACAGAGGACATCCTGTCACAGTGAGATATTATCGTGCTGTGCCACTCCACCATTTTCTATGTGCCTGGAACACAGCTGGACCCAGTTGCTCCGAGCTATAAGCCATGTTTTAGAGTTGGGAATTCAGGTGAATGATCTTCACTCATTCAAAACACTCCCCTGTGAATGCTCTGACAGGTTATACTTTGACACATTTTCCCCCTGCAACCTAGCTGGAGGCACCTTCCACTTGCCATTCAACTGCCATGGAAGAACAGCTGTTGATTTCTCTCTGAAGAACATGATTAGCATGGAGATAAATCCAACGCGTCACTTCTCCTTACAGCCATGCCTAATAACCACTGCGGCTCTGTACCGAGGAATCTGTAATTACTCTCCTCCTTCAGCCACTTTCATCAGCCATGATGACACGGGCTCATTCCTGATGGATTTTGCTCTTTCCTGCACAATGGATAATCTCATGGTTTGGACTTTGGTAATCTGTCAAAATGACAATCCAGGATAGGAAATGGCAAGAAGACAGAAAGTACGGTTACGCCTCGTCAGGGAGATGCAACAAGAGCTCTGTGAAAGAATCATGCAGATCACCTCCCCACAGCAGGAAAACTCGATCTAGTTACTGCCAGAGCCCAGCACCCCACTCAGGAGGGCTGCACTACCCAGGAAAGCTCCAGCTAAAGCCATCAGCAGGAAAGGTCACTGCTAAATTATCCCACACCTTAGCAGTGCTGTCTGAATGCACAGAATATAATTTACACTTTATTGAGTGAAATTAGATCAGCATAAATTAATGCATTGTCTCCTACAGAGATTCATTCACAAGGGAAATTGTGCATCAGCTACTTATGAAGCTGAAAATATGGCAAGTTCATCATCCTCACTTGCAGACACGTCCACAGCTGTTGCCTTGGAGTGGAGGAATGGTTGGACACAGGGAAATGAGAGTAGAAAGGAAAACCTCAAAGAGTAACAGACCCATTTGAGCCACTTTAACTCTCCTCAGTCAGTACTTGGGATGAATAAGAGCCACGAAAAGAGGCAGAAATCAATTGAGTTGGAAAACCACTATGCAAAGCTTCCAGCAGCTCTCCCCAAGGAAGTGAGGAGGCAATTGGAGAGAAGAAAAGGGCAGAGCAGTGGCTGTTAAAGGAAATAGTGTGTACATTCAAGAGAGTGCCAGGAAGAGGAAAATGACAAAAGGGTTCTGCCCTTTGAAGCATTCCAGCCTGCCCCCACTCACCGTCAGCGCCAGCATGACCTCTCTGTAATTTTTGTTTCCATTCAGTCTCTTCTTCAGCGCTCGAATGGCATCCTTGGGCCTGAAGGAGAAACACACCATTTTAACAGACAGCTCAGACAGGCTTTTCACATCCCATAAACTGTGGGAAAATGAATCCTTTGCCATTTCCAGCTGGACATAAGAATGTGGGTTAATTTCAGATCATCTGACTATAACCAAACCAGGGTTATGGAGAAATACGTGAGGAGACAAGGCACCACAGAAATCAAGACAGGAGGAATGCCCCAAGTCTCCAAAAATTCAGGCTGTTGATTAGGCAGGGAAGACTGACAGCCACTCTGACAAGCCCAGGGAATAAGAGCAGTGATCAGTTCTCCTGCAGACTGCAAGCAGCAAAGCTTTCTGGTGCTGGAGGTGTGTCAGGAAAGCTGTCTACACAAACACCTGAAATTAAAGGCATTCCAAAGAGAGACCCCTGCTGAAAAACAAAGGTGGCACCCTCTCCAAAAAGTTTTTCATGCCAGCCCTCCCAAGCAGAGACTGACCACAGAAACTATCACAGAATCATTTGAGTTAGAAAGGCCCTCTTAGGTCTTTGAGTGCAACCATTAACTGAGCACTAAGGCCACCACTATACTACATCCCAAAATGCCACATCCATGTGCTTTTTGAATGCTTCCAGGAATGGTGGTTCCACCACTTCCCTGGGCAGCCTGACCCACTGCCTGATCACCTTTCAGTGAAGAATTTTTTGCTAATACATCATCTAAATAAGTTGCTCTCCTGGCACAACTTGAGGCCATTTCCTCTCCTCCTGAATCCTACAGGTACTCATCATACAGTATTTTCTGAGAGCAGGAGAGGTCTAAGGAGCAGGAAAACCAAGCAACTGATCTGCAAACTGCATTCACACCATGAGCATCTGTCCCCAGCCTCACTGCACCTCCTCACATGCTGAGTACAACCAGAGGAAGATTGTGTTCAGGGACCTTTCCAAGTCTGCTGAAATGGCACATACCCTTCTTCTGTCTCGTTGATAATGTCACAGATCTCCATGTTAAGTGTCCAGTCTTCACTCTGCAAAGAGCCATCTGTGGCCTTTTCTGTAAAGTAAAGAAAAATAAATCTTTTCATATCTTCCTGATTAGGTCTATACCTCAATCCATCTTCAGTTACTCTGAGCTGAAACTATTCAGTAACAGACAGAAAAAAACAAATCCCTGCTGACAGTAAACAATGTCAATCCTTCCATCCTGGTTTTAGGGATCAGCATAGAGGTTTCCAGACAGAATCAATTATCCCTCCAGCCCACATATATGGGCTGTTCTTCAAAGACTCCTGAATTCCTGGGAGAGTAGGAAAATGTCAGCTAATTCAAATTTAAACTCTTCAGATGCTGCATTGCTGGCAAGTTATGAGCTAGGAAAATATCCCCCCAAACCAGTATGACCTCCTTCCTGTTTCAGCAGATAATACCTCCACATGGATTGAGGGAGGAAAAATAGCAACCTGGAGAGAGAATTCAAGGAATTTCAGCATGAAAAGACCCACTAGCATGAGAAAACATTTAGCACGTAACAGTTCAGGTCATGGTATCATGACATCTGTCCCATGCTATGTCCCTCTCCGTGCTGGGGCTCTGTACACACCTCTCAAGCTCTGCCTTCCTCCCAGACCTTCCCTCACTATTTTTGTGGCAGGTTAAGTCACTCTGGCATCACTCAATTCCCAGGGAAGGATGACCTATAGCACTGTGACAGTGGCAGATGCCAACTGCTGGCAGTTTAATTTATAGACGTCTGCAGGAGTAGCATAACCATAACTTGTAGTAATCAGTTGACAAGAACTATTTCCTCCTTGGGATTTCCTCCTAAATCAATATAGTTCTGTCTAGCAGTGCCTGGAACATCCCTGGAATTTTTCACACTCCTCACTTGCAGTATTCAAATCCTATCTGCTACCCACACTCAGGAATGATGTCAAGTTGAACATAAAAGCCTGTCACTAGAAAGATCTAAAAAGGGGACCTTTGGGCCAGGCATGACCTTCTCTAAATTACTCTGGGTTTTTCTACAGATCCCTGGCATCCAGTGCTGGAAGGCAAAGGGGGTAAGCAAACCCACTTTTAAACATTTCAAAGCAGAAACAAAACCACAGGTACCATCTTCTCCAACTCTCCTTCTGTCTACATCTAACCCCAATCTGTACCCCAGCACAGGGCAGACTTTGTTTGGAAAGACCAGGCTCCAAGGACTTCACACATCTCTTTTTGTTTACCAACAGTGGTTTTTTCCTATTAATATTTCCATCACTGTGACTGAGGATACAGATGCCCACAGGCCATAATTATGGGACATTGTTTAGGGAAAGACTGTGCCTGGGTAATTCAAATTTCAGTGACTTGTCTACACCAAAATCATGGTTAAAGCAGCTCCACCAAGGACAGCAATTACAGAAGTTTGAGAAAAACCAGACAGCTATGCAAAACCCCAGAAGGGAGAGCTGAACAGAAGGGAGAGGACACCATGGAAAAGGAGATTATGGAACAGGAAAATATTTGTTACAGACTTCACTTCTCATTCTGAGAAGCAGCAGTGCAGTATAATCATTTGGGAGGGAATGGAGCCTGAAAATCTCCCAGCTGGATCTTTTTCAGCCATCACCACCTCATGGTAAAGTTCACTTTGATCAATGAAAAGTCTTTATGCTTGAGAGATGCACAGCTTCCATAACGTCCAATAAATACTGGACAGGTTACTGAATATTTTTAATTTACTGCATTTAGAGTGCAGGCAGAGCTGTTTAATGTTTTCTAAGATACAGGAATTTATCTTTGTGTAAAGCTGCTTGTAAGAATCACTTCTGTTAGTTGCTTTGTGCTCTTACAGCCTACATATGGTTTTATTGCTACAGAATGTGATCTGCCTTCACCTCCATATAATGCTTATCAGTTAAGAAAACATTTTATTCAACATTAGAAAAAACCCTTAACATTCAGAGATAAAAATAAAAAACATCACTACATCTGATCTGCTAGAGAAGGTGATCCCCAGAGCTGCAAAGGATTTACAAGCCAAATGCTCCAAAATAAGATTGTGCTTTACATAGAGAGTATTCCTTAAGCTGGGCACATCATTTGTTTCCTTAATCTTAAACTATATTAAGAAATTTGTGTGTTCTTGACAGTATTTGGCATCAGGCAGCAACTTAGCAATGTTCAGTCTCTCTGGTCTGCTATAATCACTTTTTATATATGATTTTGGGAAATGCTGAAATGCTGATCCTGCACAAAGTTGTGCTGGCAGCCAATTCACTCGCTGGTCTTGTAAAACCCATGGAGTTAAGGCTTATTTTGACAAAATGTGGATATGGGAGCACTCCATAGGTAAAAGAAGTGGTATTTTGAAGATAGCAGAGTGAAGAGATGCTGCTGCAGCACTGTACAGAGGTTAGCACTAGAATGCTCATCTGTGGTGCCTGATAACCTTGGTCATATTCCCTTTTTGAGATACTCCAGGAAAAACAAAATCCCCTTTCTCCCAAAAAACTTGGTTACTACCTTTTTATTTTTGCATTTCTGCATACACAGCTGAGACTGTGTGGGTTTAAGACATAACAGTTGCCTTCTTGAGAAATAGTTCTTTTCCCCTTGGGTAATTTTTAATTCGAGTAAGAGTCAGAAGCTAATTTTAGTCTCTTCTTCAGCAACAGAGAGCACACGAGCACTTGTCATCTGGAGTTGTGTGTCCTTTGTAGGGTGTGTGACCCAGATTTGCTGCTGCAGTGCTCTCAGCTGTACAAAGGAGTTCACTGGCTGCAGAGAAGGTTTGGGTGGGATTTGCCTGAAGAGCTGCATTGTGCTGCAACGAATTGAAAGCCCGCAGAGCTCTTCTAGAACCAAAACACAGCAGGTTGTAATTCTGGATTTCTAGTGAAACAGCTCTGCCTGCACTCAGCTGTAGGAGAATCCCTACCCAACACAGCCAAAATGCAGGAAATTAAAAATACTCAATAACCTGTCCAGTGTTTCATGGACACTTTGGAAGGCTCCTCCTCAAACAGCACCCAGATACAGCTGACAAGATTAAACAGATTTTGGAAACTAACACAGAACAGCAAAGGAACGGCACACAAATCATGCAAATCCCCTTTGAAAGAGTAATCAGTTCCTCAACCTCTTCCACACCCATTAAAAGGCACCAGTTCGTTCACATATGAACTCTGGAATGTGACCAAAGGATTCCAGGGTGCAGTAAGAAATGTTACGAGGGAAGGTGATGAGGAGGAGTTTGCCTTGAACTGAAGAGTTTATGGTAGAGTTTAATTGCATCACAGAAGGGCTGGCAGCTCCCAGCCTGGTGCCAAGGGCTCCTTGCACAGCTCCTGCCTCAGGAGCAGCTCTGATGAGCACTGGGATAATGCTGGGTTTGTGTCTCACACAGAGACATGATACCACCAGTGAGATTATCAGAAAGTCTCTCTCTGAAACAAGATGCTATCAGTTCCCACCACGTGTCCCAAATTAAAGCATAAATGTTCTGGTGGGAAGAAAGACAATCTGGCACTCCATGCCTGACACACAGCAGACCTTGGGCACTGCATATACACACACAGCATCAGCTTATCTGTAGTCTGTGAGGAAAAGGAGAAAAAATGGTGCTATTTTTTTCATTCACACCTTCCCTCTGTGATCCAACTCTTGTGGCCGCATTTCCACGCTCTGCCAAACGGCAATATCAGCATTTCCCTGCTCATACTGAAATCCTGTATAATTTACAGCACCCAGAGGGTTCAGCAGTGTAAAGTTCCCAGTACAAACAGTCTCAGTGCACACACCCCCAGCCAAGCCTCTGCCCAAACAACCTGCTCTGACCTGAGATGTCACCACAAGGAAACCAGGTCAGAAATTCCCGTACAATCACCATGTAACAAACAGGTTACACAGGGCAGGGCAGCAATTAGCTTCTAAATGCAGGAAGAAAACAGAAGAACTTTTATCACCCATCCTGCAACCAAGGCAAAAGCGACCTCCCAGAGAAACACCAACACTGGTTATCCTCAAGAAGCTCCTCTCTGCTCTCTTCAATCCATAGTACTGCTCCATCTGCATGTTTGTACAGCTGAGATTGGAATTCTGACTGCTGGAAGCACTGAGAGCAGCTATTCCAGCCTGAATGATGACAGCACCAGGCTAAAAATCTCTCCAAAAGTCCATCTATAAGTACCAGTAAGTCTTTATGGTGCTGTAGAATGGTCTTGGGAGAAAAGGCAAAAGGGAAAGTTAAATGCGGCACTTGCTAGAAGTAACATGAAATGGAAACAGCACAACTGCAGTTTTCTGTTTGAATATCAGAATCTCATGAATGAACAGATCCTTGTGTTCAGAGAACTCACAGTTTTCTCTCTTGGGTCTTCTCCAGATGTTGCTTCAGAGACTCTCAATTCATACATTTGGGATGAACTACACACACAAAACCACCTTCTATTTATGCAAGAAACATGCACACCAGTGCATTGTGTTACAGAGATCCAAAACCAAGAAAGCTCCAAGTCCAAACTTCTCCCCTTCCCTCCAACAGTGTTTGGTGTTCAAATAGCACAAAACATCTTAGGGTTTGTGGTTGTTTTTTTCTTTTTTGCTTGCAAGTTCATAAGATTGCACATCTTAGATCTTTGTCTTGTCTCTTAACAGTCCACCTGCCTACCAGCTGTGCTCCACCACTGAAATTAGCAAATCAAACAGCCAGATATGTTATATTTCACTCTGCATAATAAAGATCAGAAGGAGCCACAGTATCAGCAGGTTTTTGCTTCCATCCTGCTGGTTCCCCTCCCTTCAATGCAGCGTTGCTCTCTCAGAAGCGAGGGGCATCTGCTGAGGGTAAAAGCAAAATGCTTTTACAGACTGGGCTTCCAGGAAAATAGCAAGAGTTTTGCAAGGCAATGCAAACCAGACAGGATTGCTCAAACGAATGGGACAATGACATCTCTGAGCTGTAGCCTATAGAACTGTGTTACACTTCAAAGCACCATTACATTTCGTGACTGCAGTTGTCTCTCTTGGATTCAATCATCAATGACCCCCACAGCACCATCAATAAGATCCAGGAAAAGACCATACAGAGGCCATGGAAACGTATTTCAGCTGTCCAAGCAAAATGAAGATAAGACCAAAGACCCCCAGCACTCAAAAAGCTGCTGAGTTCCAGGCATTTCACTTGGGAGACACAGACACACTCAAATAACACACTTGGATACTCCTGGACCCAACAGTCTATTCTTGTTTCTCTGTATTTGCTTTTAAAAAGACAGTCACGGCCACTTAGACATTATGGTAACCAACAGGAGGATTGTTCCTTTTTATCAAAACACTCCTATTAAAATATAAATGTGACTCATTCAAAATTCAAGATCAAAACTCAACTCTGGAGTGACTTACTCATAAAACCCTGCCAGCTTCTTTGTTAGCGCGCGCAGCTCCAAGAGCATTTTTCAATTAGCCACCTCACTGCTCCAAGTCCTTTTTCTACATTCCTTATTTCACACTGCTCTGAAAATGCTGAGCTTCACACTTCCCAGGAAAAAGGCAGTCAGCTAGAACAAACGGGCTCAATCTGAACAGCAAAGCACTACAGAAAACGTGATCTGGGTTGGACTGCTGCAGCACCGGCCACCACTTGTCATGACCACTGTGATTTTTCACTTGGTTTTTAGCTATGCTCACGCTAAAACTCTTTGGGATCAAATAATTTATCTTCCATTCATTGTTTTGCCAAAGTTTCTGGTGCTGAATAAATGAATAGTTGGTAATGGCTGCAGAGTCTGTGTTAAAATAAAATAAAGAGACTCTGTGGACAGGCACACGTGCAATCCTAAAGAGTATTTAGCTCGAGTGCTGTTGGAAGGCACAGCAGTAAACTGGGAACTGTCATTTTCTCCAATTAACTTTCAGGTTTTCTTCTTTTTGAAGGTGCCACCCAAATGCCAAACTTCCTCCAACCCGGTTTCCAGATCACACATACAATCATGAATATATAGTACATAATTACTGTGCCTTTTTAAGGACCTCATGGTACTCACAGTCATGCTACAACATTCTCGTGATTTAGATATGCTGCAGAAAAAAACATCACCCACAAATTCAGCCTCTCAGGTGCAGGAAACTCCAGGTGATTAACTGAGCATAGCTGCACTGCAGGGTCAGAAGCAGAGCAAGGTGAATGGATTAAGATATATTAAACAAATATTAACAGCTGTACAACAAAGAAGACTTTTCTTTCATACTCAGATCAGAGCTTCACCTGAACAAAAAGAAAACCAAAACAGAAAGCCTTATAATAATATCAGAGCAGGCAAGGGAACATATCAGCATGGCTCACTTAGTTTATCTCATCTCAAAGGTCTTGATACATTTGCAGGGTGTAAAACCAGTTGGACCTTCCCATCTGCAATTGTATTGCACAAGAAAGGCCTGGCAGGACAACCTGGTCCAGGCAGCTTCTGTGCTCAGATGTCTCTCATCTCAGGCATAAATGATAGTTTAGTCACAGTCCTTAAAAGCATTTGGAAGCTGGATCCCAAGCAGAACGGTGTGTTTCTATACAATAAAGACTTTTGTTATGAATCTTCTCCCTGAAGTTCCCCCATCAGCAGAAATTGTTGCTGCTGACAGCAAACTCCACTGAATGACATGTGTATGTGAGTTGCTCTCTTCCAAAACAGATGGCAGAGATACACTACTGCTTCTTTAAAACACACTGAAATCCATCTGACTTCTCCATTCTACACAGCTTTAGAAACAAAGCACAGAAAGCCACCTTCCTCCCATGCCCTGACACTCATCAGAGCTCCCATGTTGACCCATGTACTGTAAATAGCCGTCCTTCAGAGCGAGGTCATACACAAGCAGCTCCCAGCTCATCAAGCCATTTGCATGATTCAGAGGCACTTTTCCCCAAAATTCAGCCTTCACTGCACGTTTCCTCATCTCTTTCAGCAGTGACCTTGGGTAGATTCCCACCTCGCTGCCAACCCCCGATTTTCAGATGATGGTGCTACTTTCTGATTGACAAACAGGGCCCTGCTCACGTCAGGAATCGATACGCCCGAGCCTTCCATCAGAAATGTCAGAGCAGTTTTCAAATCTGCACCCTGTATTAATGGATTTTAATGGATTTGAATGGGGATGTTTGATTTACAGTGGGGGAGCAACAAATCAATGATCCTTTATGACATGTCACATCTCGTGACAGTGTCCCCTGTCCCGTTGTGCCGGGGGGATGATGACTTGCCACTTCACAGACATCTGTGATCTATTAGGCAACACTTCCAGCAGTCTAATATCATCCCACTCGGAGTGTCCATCTTTCTTCTTGGGATGAGAGGCATGAAAGCATAAATTAAAATCTCCTGGGTGATGAAATGGTCTCCTTCAGATTTGCCTTTTCTAAATTTAACTGCGACTGCTGCGACGTGTCCGTACCATTCTGTGTGGGAGAATTTATCAGCACAGTGTGGTTGTAACAGGTCAGTGCATCAGGATGGGTACCCAAATCGCCTCCTCCTTTGAACACTGTCCAGCAGCCAGTGTTTTATAACAAGATCATCAACATTTAGTCATTTCCATAGCTAGACCTTAGACTGTAGCCCACCATTTGCCAAAGAGTTTTCATCCTGTTTTATTTTCTGGGATTTGGATGGTTGGATGGGCTACTCATGCCTTAACTTGGGCTACCAGTTCCCTAACTGGGAATCTCAAGTATTAAAGCACTGACATACTGGATGAATAACATCTGTTGATTAACACTAGAAATACCAGATTTTTAACAGTTTTGGCTCTCTGAAAAAACTCAAAAAACAAAAAAGAGGCTGAAAATATCATTTTCCAAACACCCATTAGTATCTGAGAACTACTCACATAGACAATCCCAATAATCCAAAACCAATGACTGCATTAATTTTTCCTAATCCAAAAAAAAAACCCAACAGCTAAAAAAAAAAAAAAAGCAGATTCCATTCATTTTATCAGCCTTAACTTATGGATCTCAGAGAAAGTAGGAAAAGCAGGCAGAGAGGTATCACAATTCCATATCCCAGCAGCACAACATGCTGTAATCACCATCAAGAGTAAGGAGGTGTCCTGATCTGTGACTATCTGCCCCATTCAGGACTTCAACACCAGCCAGTAATTACAGGTGAGCCCAAAAAAATGACTTTATGAAAAGTTATGGATGATCAGTGTGTCAGTGAGCTATATTTGAAATCTATCAGCTCTTGATGGCCAATTTTGTACTACATGAGTAAAGCAAGTTCTAATAACTCACTTGGGACTTCACTCCAGTACTTACAAGCTACGTGCTTTTCATATTCATAAAACAAAACTAATTGCCTTTCATGGATGAAATGTTCTAAGAATTTTTAATCCATGTCAGCTGCAAACTCTAAAAATCCATCCCCATATATTTCAAAATCCCCCTCCCAACTGCTCACTTGTAACATGTTTGCTGCAAACAAACTATGAGGCAGAAAGATTCATCACGCTCCTACATTAGAATTATTTGTATTATTTTTTAGAGGTGACTCCTAAAATCAGTTGCCCATATTTTCACATGCTTAAAATAAACTGAAAACACTATTAAGTGAGGGGAAAAAATAGGCAAAATCACCCATTCATACAAGAAGTCAGTTACAAGAAGAGGTTTACTCCTTTGCTGCAGCACGCTACATGGGACTTTTAAGCAAGTGTTCACACGTGGTAATTAAAATGTGTTACAAGTGAAATGAAACAACTCCTGCAGTAACTGTTCCACGTGCATGTTCCTACCCCCAGCTCTCCTACAACTAGGAAGGTGAGAGCTGCATCCTCTGGAAAACCCCAGTTATCCCACATGTAGAGTGAACTAGACAGAGAAGTCTGCAGCTTTTCAGAGTTGATGGGTTGTGTTTTCTAGTGTGAAGGCTTCAGTTTGCATTTCAATTTTTCAGCCTTCCCTTGCACTGCTCTACAGAACAACAGCAGACCTGTGCAAAAGGCAGCAAGCTCCAGCCCCATCCCAATTCTCCAAAATCTCCACGGCTTGAGGACCAGCACCTGGAATATCTGGGATACTCTAAGTGTTTTCGCCATGGGAGGAGGGAAGGGCTGGCTCCTCTTCCTCTAGGTGACAGGAATTGCTTTTGCCATGCTGTGGTCACTGTGGAAAGGCTCCACTGCCAGCTGCCCATTCTGCTTGCTATGCCTGCAGAAGCTTAGCAGATAAACACTCCCAAGCAATCTCCTCAGGAAACCCGAGTGCAAATCAGGCAACAGCAATAACAAGACACGTATGTGCAATCCCATCTTGGGGGCTGAGAAATGTGGATTTCTTGGTCTCTAATAACCCTACTAAAAATTCTGTTCCATTTTTACAGCCCTGTTTTCTCATGTGCTACTGCTGTAGATAAGCCTGAAAAAGACTGATAAATAGAAAATGTAAATACCAGAAGTTTAGGTCAAGTATGCAAATGCCTATTTCTGAGACTGTCATTTTAATTTTGCCTTAAGTCCCCATTCACCAACTTGTGCTATCTAGGCACACAACTTTGCAAATTCTTCAGGTCAGGAGCTGTCCCAATCCATTTCATGTTCCACTGCAATTGCCTCTATTACCTCACACCATTAGTGTGGCAAAATTAATAAAAATGCAAATGTATCGGGGGACTGCAGCGTAATTTTGGAAAATAACTCTACTGGTTTAACTGTTTTGGACAGTTAAAATTCTAACTGGAACACAAATTTTGAGCAAAGCTTACAAACATTTTGGCTTATTTTACTTGTGCAGCAGGGAAGCAAACCCCAGCAATGAAATAGGCTGATCTGGTGCAGAGTATGGATGGGAGGGTAACCTTCCCAATGAACATATGCAATATTTTGGAACTGCAGAGAACCAGCTCCTCCTGCTTGGGAAAGCCATGAGGATGAACAGCCTGCCCAGTCCACTGTGACCAGCTCTGG
This sequence comes from Agelaius phoeniceus, assembly GCF_051311805.1. Lineage (NCBI taxonomy): Eukaryota > Metazoa > Chordata > Aves > Passeriformes > Icteridae > Agelaius > Agelaius phoeniceus. The sequence continues at coordinate 2,462,166 of NC_135280.1, read as the reverse complement.
CCAAGGCCAGCCTCTCCTGGGCTTTCCCTCCTGTTTCTGGGTGAATTCTCCACTTGCTTTGGGTTTAATGTTCGTGCACACTGTGCACATCCTTCCCCTGGGCCCAGCAGCAGCTCCCTAAGCAACCAGCAACTGTGTAATGCTGCCTCTAATGAAAGGGAGCCCTCAGGGGTGCAAAGGCTGAGCCAGGCTGCCCCAGCTCCCTCCTGGTGATCACCACAGCCAGGAGATGATTCTGCATCCAAACTGAGCTTGGCTTTAAGGAATGCTGCACGTGAAATACCTCATTACTCACAGCAAGACTCCAGGCCGATACCCATTATGGAACCTGGTAGGAAAAAGGGGTTTTTCTACTCATTGGCTATGCCAAGTCATTGGCACGGATGGGGATTTAAAAGGCAGTTTTAATTATAGTAGGTAAAACCCACAGATGATCAAGCTGCAGTGTCAGAAAACCATCAGAACTGAACACTGACCCATTTGGGTTGTTTGCTGAACTTTAATCACTTTCCAAGTCTGACAGCTGCTCAAACTTAATTGCTCATTACACTTGTAAATAAAAACTGATCTCACTCTCTGATTAGCCAACCATCTTATAGTTGCCATAACAACTCCTTGTCTAATAAGTGATTTCAGATTTACCATTATTTGTACTAGCAGAAAAATTCACAAAGGTCTGAGTTCGCTCTTTTCAGCAAAATACCCTTCTAATTAAAACCACAGAAAATCAGTAGAGAAAGGGCAGCTCAAAGATAATGAAAAAAACCCAAGCTATTTACTACAACAGCTTAAATGTGAGCTCAGGGTAACACAAACCCAAATACATGCTGCATCCAGCCCAACCTCTACATCCCACTATCAATCTTCTTATTATCATGCCTATATCCCATAACAACTGCTCAGGAAAATACCAGACAGAATTCAGGAAATAACTCAGGTCACAGTGTGGAGATGGATTTCAAAACTCACTCCAGATGAAATATTCCAATAAAATTCGCATATTCTCTCTCCTAATCCTTAAATTAGGAACCAATTAACTGGGGAAATTCCTTAACACTCTGTTAACTGATCAGAGAGGTTTTTGGTGAAAACTGAGGAGTTAAGATCCTCAACAACTTATGTAAAAGAGGGGAAAGTGTTGAGCCCAACAGATTGCAGTCAACAAGGTTTTGGAGGAAAAGCTACAACATAGTATCTCATCTCTGGATCATCTCAGTCAAAACCTTAGGCAGGACTTAGTGGACAAAACTACTAATTAAAGCCCTGCAGATATTCTTAAAAAAATTATCTCTACTTCAGTAAGTATTTGGTCACCAAACCTTAAGTGAAATGCTTCTTTTCAATATACAGATGTATTTATTAGTCTGAGAGGACAAAGCTATGAAATATCTCTCACCTGTAGGCTCAGAATGTCATAAAACTTTCCAAAATTTGCTGGCAAAGCTGCTGAAGCTTGCAATATATTTAATATGCTCAAGGTAGCTTTTTGTGTTTATGGGCAAAGAAAGGCAAGGTAAAATAAATGCAGAAAGCTCTAATTGAGACAAAATAAAAGTTAAAAAAAAAAAGGATCAGGAAATACCAGATTTTCAAAAGGGACTTTCTGCATTTATTAAGCTAGGCAAAAAATGGGAATTTTTCTTTTTTTGTTATTTGGGTCAAATAGGAAACCAGACACATTTCTTGCAGTAAATGTATCCCATGAAAATAAAGAGGATGCAACACGTTCAAGTTAACATCTTCAACATTCCTGACCACATTTGGGATGAAACAAAGTCTTTCCTGCCTTAAGAACACAAAACCAATGCTCTGAAAAATTCTTGGTATTCAAACACAGTTTGAACAGCTTACAACACAAATCTGTGCCTTCACTTTGTGTATGTTTTCTTTGATCTGAATCTGAAAAAATAATTTCTTCCCAAGCTAATTTAACCCAGAAGGTTTCTGAGGTCCAGCTGGGGAACAGGCTGCCCAACTCTCAAGGAATAAGCAGGCTACAAGGTAAACCACTTATTCAACAGGTTTCTTCTGAGTATCTCCTCATTTCTGAGTCTCCTGATGCTCCCTGAGACCACACTGAGCTGCCAAATGCTGTGAACCAAGAGCTACAGGAGCCTGGGTAAATAGTCCATACACAGCCATGCCAGGAATTGCTCAAACACAGACAGGGCATGGATTTTTTTCATCCTTAATCCTGGATTTTGAAATGAGCTATTGCATTGTGGAGCCCACCTTACAATTCTGGCAGGTGGAGAACAATTGTAGAGTATATATTTAAATGTAAAGACAATGCTGCCAGTAATAGACTGGCTGGGTTTATTTGCATTTCCCCTTCATGAGCAGTGGGAAATGTTACCTACAGCTGGAAGATCTGACCCCCTGGGTTGTATAAAAACATGAAAGGAGCTGCTCCTAAGGGAAGAGAGACCCAGCTCTAGCAAAGCTTTTAGACCAGTATCTTTTGTGCTGAAGAATCATCAATTTTAAAAGAGCCTTTTGCCACTGGCAGTACCTGAAATGATCGGGCAGGACCATCAACAGAATAACTACACAAATACAGAAGATAAGCCTTGTCTATCCTTGGTAGGATTTTTATGCTCAGCAACAAGTTTCTTTTACATAGAAAACTAGGAATTCCATAGGCAGATGTAAATGAGAAGGAGGAAAACCAGTTCTGGACGATCTGTGCTGTGTTTCACAGGCTTCTGGGTCATTTCCTCGCTTCACATTTCCCACAACTTTCTCCCTGTGCTCTTCAAACATTTACGCTCTCATCACCTACCCATTGTACAGATTTTAAACCCAAACACTGAGGATGAAATTACTTTTTGCCAAGCAGGAAACCCCAGATGAGGAAGGAGGTTGCCAGGCCAGCCTTGAGGAGCCCCAGCCCTGCAGGTATCAGGCAGCACCTTCCCATGGAAGGATCATCTCACCAAAACTTCTGCAAGAGCTGCTGTTGTCCCTCCACTGATCACTGTCACTGAGAACACCACAAATGCCTTCAACCCCTTCAAAAATTTTTCATTAAAAACTCAACATAGCTTATGAAATCATAGGAAGGTCTGCCTACCTTAAAACAGTTCCTCACTAAGGAAAACACAGAGTACTTTTATGGGGGAAAATTGTTTTGGATGAAATATTACATCAGTTGGAAGGGTTTGTGGGGATTTTCTGTGGTTTTTAGGCAAGCATATTTTAAATATGCAGTTTAAAAAATCTGCTGAGTTCATGAGCAGAGCAGTACCAAACTGGGAACAAGCTGTCCTCACTCTCACATATAGATGGCTATTAGAAGCATATGGAATATACATTTAAGTGTACCAGGCTGAAAGAGATAAAACAGCATTACCCAAAAATACATGTTATAATACCTTCATGAACTACAATCTGCTTTTGTGCCTATAAAATAAATCCAGTCTTAGTAACCCAGTATTAAATGGCATTATACTAATTACCCAGCCTCACACGTGTACGTAGTTTCTCCAAGTTGCCAGACTCATGACTCAGTATTTATTTGCTCCTTTAAAGAGCAAAGATATCCATTTTCCTATTTCATGGAGATTTTCCTTACAACATAATCCATTGTCATGAAGTGAAAGCAGATCCAAATAATCTTATAAAACTAAAAGCACTTTATCAGGCTCTTTTTGCATGACAAGCACAATTCTGAATGAGCAGTGGGGGGCTGGATTTCTAAAAACTGACCAGCTACAGGAGTACCTAGAAAAGTACTTCAGCTCTGAGGAGAGAACTTCTTGTACCCTTTTCACTGCAGGCAAAGGCAAAATTCATCTTTTTGATACAGCAAGAAAAGTTACTGCCACCTTGCATGGAAAAAAGCTTCCCTTAGAATAAGGGACACTGCTTCCATGGTTGTGGGTAAATGCAAAGGACTTTTTATTTTATTATAAGGCAATGAATGATGAGGGAGAAGATTCAGAGCCCAAAAGCACACTGCAAAAATGATATTTTACGTGGACCACATCCTGAGATTATAGTGTACACTTTAAACACTGATTTCTAGCATTGGGGAAAGGCTTATCTATTAAAAAAATATTTCACAGCACAGCAAAGTAGTAAGTTTACTCTGAAGGGAACTTAGGGAAATTGTGGACAAGAAAGCCTGGATTAATGCCTCCCACAGGACTACCATGGGCTGCTGGCTCTAATGCATTTCTCTGCTCCTACATGTAGTCATCAACTCATTTATTTAGGAACTGTTTTTATTCTAAGAATCATAAAAATCTTAGAGATATAAGAAACCTGAAGAAAAGGCTCAAGTGCTTCTTACGGAGGGAAAATAAAAGGTGTTTTAAACCCCTTGAAGCACTTTCCCATTAAAAAGAAAAAAAATAAAAGAAAAAAAAAAAACAGGGGGGGAACAAAACAGCAGCTCTGAAAACAGCCTGTATCCACCATATATATATTATCAATTTAACAGCCTTGAATGGAAACTGCAAGTGCTTTGATAAAAATCAATTGAAAAGCTGTCTGCCTCACTGTTGCTTCAATAAAGTGCCTCTGTATCTTTTGCTGAAACCTTGTTTTTGTAGCCTCCTTAAATCACCACACTGTTTCTCCTCCAAAAACAGACTCCAAGTGCCCAGACCAGCACTGTGCATTGAAACTTCCCTTCTGCAGCAGGGATCAGGGTGTAAACCAGCAGCACCTGATCCCCACTCCCAGCCACACAGGGCAACTTCATTTCTACATTGTTAAATGCAGAAACTGTTCTTCATTTCTTCATTGTTAAAAATTAACTTTCAAGTCTCGCTGCCCTTCATTCAGGTGCTGAACTTCACTCCCAGAGAGGCCTTTGGCTCTGGCTCAGGCAGATTTGGGGCAGCAGTGAGAAGAGCTGAGTTCAGCAGCACACACAGCCCTGACCAGAGCCTGACCAAAACTGACCTGGATGCCCCTGTCCAGCACCCTGTGAGGAGCCCATTTCACACCTCAGTGCCCCAGGTCAGCCCTCTGCACCTGCATGAGGGGGCAGCAGCAGGGTTTGCTTTGGATTCAAACAAAGGAGCACCTTCCTGAAGCCTTTGCAAAGTCTCCAGAGTAAAACAAACAAAAAAACCTAAACCAGGCTTCCCTGCATCCTCCCATGTAAGCCATATGGCCACTATCAAATAAGCAGAACGGCCAAAAAAGAGTCACCAGCACTCCCCATTCTTGTAATTCAATCTGCTTTAATCATCAGAGATGTTTTCACTAACCTGCAGCAAGGGTATTTGTTCTAATAACCTTGAATAGAGTGGTGACACTTTAAAGATGGCTCCACTGAACAAAGAAAGATAAAAAGGCAATTTATGGCAGGATGGTGAATCTCAAGGCAAATTCCCACTACTGTAAATTGCAGCTTTTTCTCTAGGCCAATCCCTCTCCACACACCAAGCACTCTGTCAGAGCTGCTTTACTACACATCTTCCTGCTCTTCTGCTCCTCACTGCTCAGGATATTCCTCAAGAAGGTATTTGCAGTGGTGATTGGAAAAAATAAACAGTTCAGTCAGAAGAACTGGGCCAGCACCCAATGGCACAAAGGACCTTGTCAACCTCAATGTACTTGGCAGCCTATGAAACCCAGGGCACCCAATTCCACCCTCTAGACTCTCACCAGCCTTCACAAAAACCTTCTGAAAAACACCTCACAAAACCTTTGGGAAGTACTGGATTCTGCTACAAAATCCTGGGTGAGATTTTTGGTTTATATGTCAAATGATGCTATAAGCTCCCTTCACAGCAGCCTCCAGGTAAAAAGCAAAATGGAATGAAAATGTTTTTTTTTTTTTTTGAGTTCAGGAATCTCTCAGGTACAGCTGCCTGCTTTCTACACAGCCTCACCAAAACCCAACCACTCTTCTTCTCAGAAGAGGACTTTGTTGGAGACACAAGGGCAGCTGAGTGTCCACAGGTCCATCAAAGTATTATAGCAAAATTAGGTGAGGTTTGTAATTAGCAGCCATGGTGATGGCTTACATTGTTTCTGCTATGTCACCTCTGGGAATTGAATAGAGGGTACCATACAAGCCAGTCCAAAAATCAGGTAGGTTTCAGCCATGAGGAACCTGGCTGCCATTTCAACTGGCATTTCAGATGCAGGAGACTCTATCCATCTCCATTACAAATCCTCTGAGCTCATCCTAGCATTACTTTCCCACATTAAGCAAAAGAGTTAACATAAAAAGCCTGCCTAGCTTCAGACATTATCCAGATAAAGAGGAGAAAAGAGAAAATCCCTTGTATTACCTCTCTCAGCTCTCCCCAAACCTTTTCTGACATCTTTGTTCTTTCAGACCTGGCATTTATCTGCAGATATTATAGAGCCCTAATTAAATCTTCTCGTGAACCTCTGCTACTTCCTGGCAGAGAACACACATTCTTGGTGTGCTGATGGACCTACAGGATTTTCTGCACTTCTCCCTTATGGTGAGTGTTAGGCCTTGCTTGAAAACATCACAACTGTGTACAACACAATATGTTTAAACAGAAATACAAAATTATTCCATTTCTTTCAAAGAATGAAGAGAAGCATAAGTGAAAATTATATTCCACAAGCTCATTGGAAAAACAAACTGTGGAAGCACTGGGCAAATAGCAGTGTCTGAGAACAAGGCATGCTTTTGTTTTACTGCTGTCTCAGAAAGGGATAACTGGCAGCGATAGGAGAAGCAGAAAAATTTGTCTTCCAAAATAAAATCTGCAGTTATCTCTTCCCCCTGGGAGTAAAGAAAAACATTCTGAAAGTGCAGCTGAATTTTGCATTAAGGGAAGCTGCACACCTCACCTTATCTGATGGAAGCAGCTCAGTGTTCAAAGCCTCCAAGCTGGCAGCGACTGCTTGCTCAGCGAGGGAAGGGATGTGAGAGCTGTGAAAACCTTCAGCTCTGGCCTTAAACAGGCAGAAGGCTAAAAAAGCAGATTTTACCACTCCTCCCTCCCTGCCCCCCAACAATTCTTCAGTTCCTTCAAGCTGATGCTAAGAGAAGTTGCCAATAAAGAGGAGAAAGTGATGCCTTCCCTCCCCAGGCTGAGGGCAGAGGCCTGGCCCAGCTGTCCTGGGTCCTCTGATGGCCAAACACAACAAAGCCTCTAAAATCACCTTTCTCTTGAGCTGTTCTCGTTATTCTCCTCTGATTCCCAGCACTCCTCTCCCTCAGCAGAAGAACCAAACAGCCCAGATGGCTGAGGATAAACAGCAAGTTCTACATATGCTCCATATAGCCTGACAAAGAGAGCCCAGCCACGCTCCAAGCACAGCGTGAGACTCACCCAGGCAAGGCCCTCTCACCTCAGCCAGGGCTGTCCCTGCACGTGGGCATGAGGAAAGGACTGGAAAAGAGGGTTGAGGCCATCAGCTGATACTCTGCAAAGTTTTCTTCACCATGGTTTTCAAAGACTTCCATCATTCCATAAATTAACAGAGAATAGCTATAGGCTGGACTATGCATGGCTGTGTGTTATAGAAGCACAGAATGGTTTGGGTGGGAAGGGACATGAGAAATCATCTCATTCCACCCTTGCCATGGGCAGGGACACCTTCCACTATCCCAGGGTGCTCCAAGCCCTGTCTAACCTGGCCTGGAACAGTCCCAGGCATGGGGCAGATACAGCTTCTCTGGGAAACCTGTGCCAGTGCCTCCCCACCCTCCCAGGGAAGGATTTCTCCCCAGTATTCCATCCACCCCTATTTTCTTGTCAGTTTGAAGCCATTCTCCCTTGTCCTGTCACTCCAGACCCTCTCTCTCCATCTTTCCTGCAGGTTCCCTTCAGATTTGGGAAGGCCACAATCAGGTCACCCCAAGGCTTCTCTTTCCCAGGCTGAACAATCCCAATACTCCCAGCCTTCCCTGGCAGGAGACATGCTCAACTGAGCATCACCTTGGCTTTGGGACTGCCCTCCCTCCTGCACTGCAGGAACCTGAGCCAGCCTCTTCCTTCCCACTGCAATGTCACACATCTTAAATTTCTCCAGGGCCCAACAGAGGAAAGCAGGAGGCGCTGAGAGCCCACCCAGCTGAGATGAGAACTCAGAGTTACCAAACTCTGCACAAGTGATGCTCAAGCTTTCTCCTTTCTCTTCTTTGCCCCGGCCATGGCAACCCAGAGCAAAACATGAGTTGCCAGGAAAGAACACATCTGTGGGAGGGAGAGAGCAGCCACAGCAGCCCAGGGAGGCCTTGACTGGCCACGCAGTGAAAGCTGGCTCAGAATAACCTGCTAATGGCACCAAAGCATTACCAGAACCACAACTCAGCCTCCAGGCTGGAAAACCAGCACTCATTTGTGTCTCTAGGCCACATCACCCCCCTGCCCACTCAGAGGCACAGGGAGGGTTCAGTACTTTGGGAAAGAGTGCATCAATGACTGGGTGGTCTGGAGGAAGGCACTCAACTTCAGGAAAAGGAGCTGGGGGATGCAATAACTTTCCTGCATCCATCTCGACGTGGAGTCGCTCTCTTCTCATGGACAGCAGCCTGGTCCCCAGACCTCCTCTGCCCTCTGATCTCTCCACGCCCTCCACTAACCCCACAGTCCCGCACTGAGGCCTCCAGCACTCCCCAAACGCCTTCCAGCCCCCCCAAGGCCCTGGAACCCCTGGCACCCCTGCTCCCCAGAGACCCTCCCACACCTCCAGAGCCCCCAGAGCTCCCCCACCACCCCCAGCCCCACCATCAGCCCGCACTGATCCCTATAACCCCCCAACACCTCCCTTAAGCCCCAGAGCCCCTTACTGAGCCCACATTTCCCCCATGGACTCTCACAGACTCTGCCCCCACCGCTCCCACAGCCTCTCACGGACCCCCAGGGCCTCCCCAGTCCCTCAGCGACCCCCAGAGCCCCCCGCTGCCTCCAGCCCCGCCCGCCGGCCGAAGCCCCCGCGGTCTCCCCGGGCTCCCCCGGGCCCCTCCGCGCTCCCCCGGCCGCCGTACCGAGGCTCTGCCCCACCGGGGTGCTGAACGGGTTCCCCAGCAGAAACTCCATCTTGGGATGACAACAAACAGCGGCCCAGCGCCCACCCCTCCCGCACCGCGCCCTGACCGACAGCTGTGAGCACCAACCACAGCGCGCTCTGGCAGCTGAGTCCCGACTCCCTGCGTTCAATTGGACAGCTGCAGGACGCGCGGCAAAATTATTGGTTAAAGAGAGTGTCCATCACTGTCAAGAGAGGGGCCCGCCCCCACAGTAGTCCCGCCTCTTTCCCCGCCCTCCCTTTGATGGACAGCGGGGACAATGAGGCTGCCATTCCCCATTGGGCAAAGCCCGAACCTATCTGTAAGATTATTGGCCAAAGAGAACGTCAATCATTCGAGCCCTCTCCGCCCCGAGGGCACGGTCCCGGAGCTGATTGGCTGACACGGATTTCTTGCGCTCTGATTGGTAGCTGACCTCCCCACCCCCTCCACGCCCATTGGCGGCTGAGTCGGTCACGTGCCTCCCCTAGCAACGCACCTGGGCTTCCTTAGCGACGGGCGCTGAGGCGCGGGTGGGAACCGGGAACGGGAACGGGAACAGGAACCGACCTAGACCCCTGGAGACCTGCAGTGAGAGGCCTGTGGGGCCGGGATCGGGGCCTCGGTGGGTCCTTGGAGTGGGAGGCGGCGTCTCCTTCCCACCCACCGGGCAGGGGTGGCTGGAACCGGCATTGACCGAAGAGACGCTGGACAAGTGACATCCCTGAAGTGTCCAGGGCCAGGTTGGATGGGGCTTGGAGCAATCTGGAACAGTGGAAGGTGTCCCTGCCCATGGCAGGGTGTATTTAGTGCAATGCAACAGCAGGGGTGGCACTGGATGAGCTTTAAGGTTTCTCCCAACCCAAATAATTCTGTGATTGTACAACAAGGAGAGAGAGGAAGCTCAAGGATGGATAAATCCAGAGCCTGCTGCTCCTTGGTGTGTGCTGCACACAGCCACAGAGAGGTTTGGATTGTTAATGAAATGCCATAATGAGAACAGAACTCTCCAAACTCTGGCATTTATCATCGCTGTCCTATGCAAAAATAAATCAGAACTTGCTCTGTAATTATAAACATCTTACACAAGCAAAAGTCTGGAGATTCGAGTCCTTCACAGCGATTCATTAACTCTGCACAGTTTGAAAAAGACAAATAGTCTCATTGCCTCCAGGGCAACATTAGGGATATTTAAATTTCCATGAAAATTTTCTTCGCTGAAAGGGTTGTCAAGCACTGGAACAGGCTGACAAGAGAAGCTGTGGATTCCCCATCCCTGGAAGTGTCCAAGGCCAGGCTGGAGGGGGCTTGGAGCACCCTAGGATAGTGGAAGGTGTCCCTGCCCATGGCAGGAGTGGAATGAGATGAGCTTTAAGGTTCCTTCCCACCCAAACTATTCTGGGATTCTGTGATTCTATGACTGCTGGAAAGGGATTTAATTTATTTTCATTTTCATTTTTATAATCACTGCCAGGCAGTGATTTAATTTATTTTCTTTCCTGTCCTTTAAGGCTGACTCCTTCTCACAATGACTCAGTTTTTCAATAATATTGAGCCAAACGTTATTGATGATGAAATGCTTCAGAAAGCCATTGAAGAGAAGTGTCCAGAGGACCTTGGAGATATTGCCAGAAAGGAAAGTATTAACGTTAAGGTTGTGACAGAGATACAATTTAGTTTTAAAAGTGAGTATCAGAATATATACATATTTTTCCTCTTCTTTTCACAGAAGTGGGTAACTGGCAATTAAGCAACCATTATTAGCTGTGATTTATTATGTGAAAATTAACATCTGGACTTGGACTTTTGCTCATACCTGTATAAAGGAGCTTCATCAGAGGGAGCTTTTGCTGATGGGTGACTTCAGAGCTGCTTCACTTCCCACTCTCACTGTCACTGCTGTTCTCATTTAACATTTATATTGTGGTGACACCTACAGGCCACAGCCCTGTTGGGCCCCTCAGTTCGTGGCCAAACCCAGCCCTGGGCAGGCTCTGCCATGGCTGGTGGTTGTGTGGGAGCTGTTGGGGAGATTTTGGTGCTTACAGTCCAATCTGATGGCATTCTCTGCTCATCCACACCATTACCATGGCTTGCCTCTTACTGTCAAACCTGTCGTAAACTTGCATTCAAAAAAAATGGAAAGGAAGAACATTTGGATCAATATTTGAGTATTTAAGGGAGGGGGTAATTTCAGTTGATTATTCTTTGTGTGCTCCAGTAAAATAATGTGTGTATGAGTTGATTTTCTTAGAAAAGATTCCCTTGACCTGATCCTGCATAGATTTGTCTGCAAATCCGGAACTGTGTGAATATTTTGTGCATGCAATTCCTTGGTTTATGGTGCCCTCACTAAATAAGGACAGCAGGACAGCAGGTGAAATCTTCTGGAAATGCATTGCAGGGGAAAGAGAAATGGAAGTGAGAATATTCTGTATTTCCTGTCACCTTGGTTCTGACTCTTTCCTGTGGTGACCAACAGCCTGCCCTTGTCATTCTGTTTTTGGAGAAAACTAAATGCAGGGATATTGATTAGCTCTAAACTGCAGCCTTCACAGAAAGAGAAGACTCCAACCCCTCTCCTGTGCTGAGGATCCCAGGAGCAGGAGAATCATTTACAGCAGCAGGAGCTGGGCACTGCTGGACTGCAAATGCAGGGAAAAGCAGAGGCTCATCCCAAACCTCCTGCTTGCAGCTGGAGAGGAAGATGAAGGTCAGGGCGTGCTGGCAGTGGGTTCAGGAAGGCTCTGGAGTGCAGGGCCATGCTCAGCATCCCCTGCACGCCTGGTTGGCCTCACTGATGAGCAGCGTGTGCTGAGCAGGACACTGGGGTTAAGTGGGCTCTTCCATTGGGATCCCATCCAGCCAGGGCACCCCTGAGCTCTCCAGGGCACTCATCACACACTGCAAATCCTTCTGCAGGCAAGACTGGACGTGTTTTCCTTGTGCAAGGCAGTGTGGCTGCTAAACAAAGCTGGCTCACATGGAAAGCAATTTTCTTTTCTATTTTTTTCCTTTTTTTTCCTGTGGCTTTAGACATCCTGCAGATTGCCAATCTGTGGCCATTAGAGAATCTGACTAAACTACAGCTGGACAACAACGTGATTGAGAAGATAGAAGGTCTGGAGACTCTGGTTCACCTTGTATGGCTTGGTGAGATACAGGCAGGGGAGGGTGGATGCCTTTGCAGGTGCAAAGCAATCTGAGATAAGGCAGCATGTCACCTTCCCTCTCAACACCACTGATAGGAGCTTACCCTGGGAAGGCTGTCAGCTGTCTGTGTGTCTCCTTATTTGACTGTCAAATGTCAAAATGCCTGAGTATCAGAGCTGCAAAACAATCCTTCAAATGTTTAAAAACTGGGTTTAATACATTTGGTGTGGCAGGAACAGGAAGCTGAGGTTTCAATGTTGTTTCCAAGGTTTCTATTGTGTTTAGGGGTGACTTTCAGGAATATTTATGGAAACACCTCTGTGATTTAGAAGCCTGAATTCTGTTTTCAAAGCTGCTGCAGGCATCCCAAAGCCTACAACCCCTCTACCCTTAAGGGCTGTGTGTCATCATCGTCCCAAGGAGTGCCCATCCTTGTGGCCTTGTGTGACTGCTTGCAGCTACCCAGATGCACAGCTGAGAGCATTCCCTGCAACTGCAGCCACGCTGCTGGCTGGAATTCTAAATATATCCTCAGCATGCAGGGCTGGAGCTCATAATCACATTGTGAAATGTCTAATGGGCTCTTCCACCCCGTTGTCTGCACAGTTCTGCTCCAGAGATGGCAGAGGCACTTGTGAATCACCAAGTGATCAGTGTGAGCACAGTGTTTTGAAGCACGCTCTCGTATTTTGTTTGCCCAAAGGCTGCAGTGGCTCAGCTGCTGCTGTACAAGTGTCTCAGCCACCCAAGAGACCTCATAAACTGGTTTTGGGCTCTTGGCTTGCTCAGTACTAATCCTCAGGCAAACCCTGCCCTTAGTCATGGTGAGTGTAGGTGTTAGGAGAGATGTTCTGGCAGGGGAAGAGGACATTTCAATAAGTGAAACAGCTGAAGTGAGCTTTGCACAACTCCACTGACATGGAGCTGCCTTGTCTTGGTGCTCTGGGAGTGACCACAACTGTGGCAGGACAGAGTCTGCAAGAAACAAGAGAGTGCCAGATTTAGAACAGAAATTCCCCTCGAAGGGCATTTCCCCACCTCTTGTTTTGTGTTTCCCCATAAGGCAGAAGTCCCTTTCGGGCTGTGTATGTGGAGTCTGCATGGATTAACTTCAGCTTTTCCTCTCATTTAAAAGTTTCACAGACAATTGCAAGGAGGAGATGGGAATAAAGGATGATTTAATGCTGAGCTTTTCCTGTGGGACCTGGGCCACCCCTGAGAAAAATCTGTACATAAACTCCTACATCCAGAACTAAAGAGCAGAATCAGGGTGTTCTGCAAGAAATAATTTAATGTTTGATTTATAAATTCTTCCCCAGACCTGTCCTTCAACAATATTGAAGTAATTGAGGGCCTGGATACTCTTGTCAAACTGCAGGACCTCAGTCTGTACAATAACAGAATATCTACAATTGAGCACATGGACACACTGCAAGAGCTGCAGATTTTCTCCATAGGGAAGAATAACCTGACCTTTCTGGAAGATGTGAGTGTTCCCTGGCTTTGCAAATATTCCCTGCTGAAGGATCAGATATTCTAAAACTGCCATTTGCCATTGTGTCCAAGCCCCTCTTTAGGTGATAAAATTCTCTTTAGGATTTCTAAGTAGTCTGAGCTATGGTTTTGGTCCTCTGGTGTTAAGTGCTTACTGCAGCCATTTTTCTTTTAGATTATTGACTCATGGGGGCCCAGTTCTGTGACTGCTCTCAGCCATGGCAAAATTCCTATTGGCTCCCATGAAAGCTAGAAAAGGAATAAATGGCTACATATGAGAAAAGGGGGGAGGCTAGGATTTATTTGGGGTTCTTTAGAGGGCATCTTACCAATTTAGGACCTGTGATTTGTGCACCCCATCTGCCTTCTCTCTCCACCCGTTGTCTAGTTATTGCCAACGTGAATTTAAGCATTTCCTTTCCCAAAGCCATTAGAAACTCATAATTGACTGTCATGTGAATTTGGCAGCAGAGCAGAATGCATATTGCAGCTCAACTGTAATAAAAGCAATAAATTCCAAGGCTGTGTTTCCCCAGCCCTGGGAAATACAGAGCTCTTTCCCTCTGGCACAGGTTATCTACCTCAGGAGGTTAAAAAGCTTACAGACACTGAACCTCAGTGGGAACCCTTTCTGCAGTGAGGAGCACTACAGGCTCTTTGTTGTTGCTCATCTTCCCAGCCTGGTGTACTTGGACTTCAAGCTCGTGAGAAACTCCACGGTGAGATTTCTGCATTCCCTGATTGGGAAATCAGGCAGCAGCATCTTACAGAGCCTTTGCTTTGTTGGTGTGCCAGCAATATTCCAGCACTGGGGGCAGGTTCCCTGCAGAAATCAGGCTCACAGAAACACACAGTGTTTATTCTGCTTCCACATAACAGCTGTGAACCTGTAGGCCAAATTCTGTCAAATCTGACAGAGAGGTAGAGGTGTCAGAAGCATGATGTCTTCACAGATTTTTGTGAAAATCAGCAGCTGTGTGTGGGAGAGGGGCCTGGTTCGTGTTGCCACAGAGAGGCTGCAGTGTGAGTGCAAGTCTTTCTTAGGGAATCTCAGAGGAAATCAGTCTGGAGACGTGGATCCAGGGGGAAGGAGCCTTGGTGGTCCTGCTGCTCACAGAGTGATTTGTTTCAGCAGCAACCTGACAATCCAGGCAAGCAGGTGCCTGGATGCACTTCCCACTTTTGATTTCTGAGAATAAGACACTTCATCCTCACCAGTAACCTGTGGAGCTGCTTTATCATCCCAGGGCTCAAAGGAACAAAGATGGGATTTTTTGTTCAGGGTTTGTTTGCCTTTTTTTTTTTAGCAACCAAAGAACATGATTAATTGTAAATTTGCTTGGCACAGAGCAGGAGCTGTACTTGGAATGTACATTGCTCTTACCATAGGACTGGAAGGGCTTTCCAGGTCATGGAATGCAGTCCCTGCTCATCAGGGATGTCTGAGAATTGCATACTTAAATTTGTCAAGCTTCAGTTTCAAGCTAATGAGGTTCTTGCCCCTGGTACTACCTTGCCATCCACTCCTCCAAAGAATCTGCTCCTCCCTAGAAAATGAATTAACCTCACTGACTGATCAAATTGGAGCTCAAATTCTAGAAGTCAAAATAGAACTTACTGCTAAAAGAGGAAAAAAATCCAAAAAGCTCTAAAGATGAGAAAATGGAGAGAGAAAAGCTTCCTGGGACTGAATTATCTCAGATGCATTGAATGCAGAAACAGAGAAATATGCCAGCAAAAAATGGGATGAGGATTAGATTAGAAACTTCATAAGTAGTTTAATAAAAAGCCCATGAGGAAATGGAGAGGCAGATGCCACTCTGGTGCATGCTCTAGAAAGATCACTTGCTTACACCCTGACTCACTGAGCAATGTAGGCTAATCCAATACAAATATTTTATTTATATTTCTCAGGGAAAAGCTGCAGCTTTAAAGTATCAACATCTTACTAAGCCATTGGAGCAAGAGGAGGCTCAGGTCCTGGCTCTGCAAGAGGTAGAAGATGCAAAGCAGAAAGAGCTGGAGCACCAGCAGGTGAGTTTTCTTTGGCTGGTTGTGTGTTGTCCCAGGAGAAAGAAGCACAACACGTATTGACTTGTGTTCTCCCTGCCTGAAGATTTAATGAGAGGTTAACTTTGACTCTGCTGAAACTAAGGCTCAGATTAATCTCTGTGATCTCTGAATCTTATCTTTTGGGTAGAAGCAGGAGCTGCTGTGGAATACACATGATGTGGGGGAACATAATTCTTTGGGCTGAACAATGAAACTACAGAGAGAGACCCTGCAAAGCTGAATAGTAAATCATACCCAGGGAGCTTATCAACCTGACATGAGATTAGGAAAATTACAGCTCTGAGGGAAATGTTAACATTTTCATGGTGAAGTGACTTTTTTTTTTTTTTTCTCCTTCCCACTAAGTCAAGCTTTTCATTAGTTTTATGGTTAAACTCTCCAGAAATTTGGAGATCACTGTAGTCCTGTGACCAGGCTGAAAGCAAGACCAGGTGGAATGGTGCTTTCAGTTGTAGCCTGGCTCTGTATTCCAGACCTCTGGAAGATCAGAGTGGCTTCAGTTTAGTGTTGAGTGCCAGGGAGGATGCAGCAACTCTTCCCTTTGTACCTCCCCAGAGTTCACCAGCTCCTTATCTGAAAGGCCAAATGGCCTTGCAGTCAGTGTTTGTATTGGTGATATCCTCTACTGGCAGGGGGCACAGGTTGCCCAGAGAAACTGGCACCCCTGAAGAGTTCCAGGCCAGCTTGGATGGGGCTTGGAGCAGCCTGGGACAGTGGAGGGTGTCTCTGCCCATGGCAGGGGGTGTAATTAGATGATCTTTAATGTCCCTTCCAACCCAAACCATTTTATGATTCAGTGATCTGATACAAGATTAAACAGAGTTTTCTATCCTTGGGCTACAGAGCTGCAGCTGGGATGGGTTTCACTCCAAGGTGCTTTGGTGGCTTGGTTGGTGTTTCTGCTGTGTTCATGTATCTGTGTCTGCACCCATGTTCTGCTGCTGCTGAGGTTCTTACAGGACAGACACATCCTGAGCACTGGCACCAGGCTGGCATCTCTATTTCACTTATTTTGCTCTGTTTCTCTTCAAAGGCAGCCTTTGTTGAGTACCTGAATGGACCATTCCTGTTTGACAGTCTGCATGAAGAGGATGGAGAAGCCACCAAACTGGTTTCCCTCCCTGGAGTGGAGGAGCTGCTGCAGGCATATCCTTCCTGGGTTTGGAATACCCACAGCTAACAGGTAATGCCTTGAGTTGAGAAGGAAGTGCATCCACAGGGACTCTTCATCTGTTGCTTTTGTGCAGAGCTGAAAGCTACATTGATCTAAGATCTGAGGCAGTCTGTGTTCAATTTTGGAACAGTACCAAAAGTTACACTGCAAGGCTGTGAGACCACTGACAGCTTTAAGGCATGGTATCTTGTGAAATATGAGGGCTCCAAACAAATGGTTTATATTACTGACAAGCTGGCCAGCCCAGCTTGAGACATCCCATTTGTAAAACCACTCATTTCTATCCCCAACAGGTCATGAGATCCCAGCTTTTTAAATTCTCACTGTTGTAATTACCATATTCCTTTTCCTTCCCTCGAATCAAACATGATTTTTGTAGCCTCCTTTTCTGACCCTTCAAGAATCAAGACTTTGTACTTTCTTTAAGTCTGGAATCCACTTAAAGTTTAAAATGAGCTGGAAGATAAATCTCTGTCTGTTAGATTGTAAGAGCACAGTTGCTAAAATCATGTTGAAATTGAAGTGGTAGGAGATAGGAACAGACTCATCAGAGTGATACAAGTCACATATCTCACAACCTGCCAGAACTGGCAAAGGGAACTTTCCAGGCCAGCACATTTTTCTGATCATTGCTCCTACACGGGGGAGCAGAAAGCAGACACTTTTTTTTTTTCCTTTTTTTCTTTTCTCATTCAGATTAATAGAGCATTGTCAAGGCCAGTAACTTGACCTTCCTTAAAATTGCATTACACTGTTGGAGAAAAATGCATCACGGCTTAACTACAATAGACTCCAGAAACAATTCCATTGCCAAGATAATAGCAGAAGAAAAATTGACGTTATTTTTGTGATGCTACCAAGTCAGTAGTTTATTCTGTGCTCTGGCTGTGGGCTCCAGAGCTGTATTTATTAACTACACAGGCACTGTATTCACACTTGTGAAGACAGATAGGGTTGTAGGCTTCCTTCTGCTGCTGTGTCAGAAGAGTCAGACAAGTGAATGTATTTCCTTCTCTTCCTCAAGGCCTTTTTCCCCCCTCAAGTTGCCATAGCTTTCTCCATACCCTTAAGGCAGCAAAATCCCATGCATAAAACGTGAGTGGGTGACCCAGCCCTGCCCCAGACTGAATATTTGGCAGCTCCCAGCAAGAACCACAGAGTTTACATAAAAGTAGCTCGTAGCTCTTGTTGCTCAGATTTGCAGAGGCAGAAGGAACACAATGTGTTGCTCCACTGAACAAGCAAAAGACCTTGACTCTGCTGTCACATACAAGGAGGAGTTTGTCTCAGTTTGTGAGAGCCTGTATAACTATGGACTGGAAGAGTATGAAAAACGAGAAGCTGAAGTCTCCAAATTCTACAAAAGACTCCATGAAATTCTGGCAGTCAACCAGGAAGAAAGCAAGAGAATAATCTCAGACTTTGAGAGTCGGAACGAAAGGGTAATGTTATACTTTTGTTTGTTTGATACATGATTTCTCTACATCCTGTACCATTAAAGTCACCAATATTTAAGAAAATGGAAATGCTCAACCTTCCTTTTAGTTTAAATATTTTTATAAGTTGATTTTTAAGATAATTAGATAGATAGATGTTTACTGCTACTCCCCTTCTTTTTGAAGCTCCAATAACTCTTCCTTCATTGAAAAACCAGGAAGAAAAGGAAGGAAATTGCAGGGTATTCAGTTTATTTTCAAGTAATTTTCTGCTTCAGTTCATTTTCTCAACAACAGCTCAAAGAACTATAACCAGAAAAAATTAGAGAAAGTTATTTTAATGTATTTCTAGTCCTTTAAAGCAGAAACTCTTTTCATTCTGCTCGACCACAGCCACCCATTGTGGCTGCTCAGGGCGTAGCTTCTAGCTGGATCCCTTTCTAACCATGTATAATAGATGGATCATGATTTTGTTTCCACAGGGAAAAAAAAAAAAAAAGTAAATAAGGGAGGGCTGAAGCCTGGTAGCACTGTCAGCTGAGAGAGCAAGTCCCTGACAAGTGACACCAGCAGAGTCACAAGCGCTGGCTCCCGCTGGAAACCAGGTCACTTTTATTGCAGTGCCTGTCACAGGCTGACAGCTGCTGAGTCACTCTGCTCCCAGGGCCTTGAACCCTGCTGCTGACTCACGCTGGAAACCTGCAGCCAGCAGCTTTAGGAGCTGGCAGCACCACCAGAGTCACAGAACTGCAGGATGGTTTGGGTTGGAAGGGACCTTAAAGGGCATCTCGTTCCTAACAGAAGTTTGATTTGAATATTGAAGTTAACTTGTGCTTGAATTCTCACTGTTATCTTCCATGAAAAAAAATCTAAACCAGCAAAACAAACCCTGCAAAACAACAACAAAACCCAAATATTCACAGCTGAGGGCAGATTTTACCCCTTCACCTCTGTCTGAGCTACAGGCTCAGCTATGGATTGGGCTGCAAGGGGGAATGGCCTAAAGCTGAGGGAGTGGTGGCTTAGATGGGATATTAGGAAGAAATTGGATTAAATATTAGGAAGAAACCCTTCTCTGTGTGGGTGGGGAGGCCCTGGCACAGATTCCCAGAGCAGCTGTGGCTGCCCCTGGATCCCTGGAAGTGTCCAAGGCCAGGTTGGAAAGGGCTGGGAGCAGCCTGGGACAGTGGAAGGTGTCCCTGCCATGGCTGGGGGTGTGACTGGATGATCTTTAAGGTCTTTCTCAACCCAAACCATTCTGGGATTCTGTGATTCTCTATAAACAGGACAGAGGGTTCAGCATGCCAGTTTTCATATAAAAATTAGAGGAGTTTGTAGTGAAACCGAACACAGAGTTTTAACATCATTTCCCCATCATTTAAAATTGCTGGAGGAGTTCAAAAGGCACAGAGGTCCCAGCAGACTGCAGTCTGTGAGCTGTTCTTAGGGCTGTTTGTCTGTCTGTAATCCTTTCATGTAAACTTGGGTAACCTGTAAAATCACTGCGCTCTCTGAAGTTGGTTGAGGAGGATTAAAGGCCTTGAACTTTGAAGTTATTGCTCCCAGAGGTGCAGCTTGAGTGGCTCTGGAGCCTTTTGAGCCTCCTAACTTGTTTACATTAGAAAAGAAGACACCTTGCTCTCCCCTTCCCCCTTTTAAACTGCAAAGTTTGGGTAATCCACCCCATTTCCAGACACAAGCCTTGGCAGGGGTTTTTAACAGAATTCTTTATTTCACCCCATTCCATTCCCTCTCAGGAGAAGTGGATTAGACATCATAAAACATATATATTTTCCCTCTTTTTTTAAACAGTTGATTTTGAACTGATTTTAAACAGACTTGAAAATAACACATTCAGCTCAAGAGGATTTTTTTTTTTTGATCCAAGCAAACATAAATCTTGCCTGATGCAAAAGTGACATCAATACATAATTCTGAAGGGCAATAAATCCTTGCTGTAAAAGGAAGGCAGGCAATGATAGGTATTCCATATTCAGAATACTAAATCCTGACCCTACTGGAAGTCAGTCAAGATTCTCCTAGGCAGGAAGTGGATCAGGATTTACACCTGCCTTTCTTTCTCCAAAGCAATTGTTAATTTCATCTTCACAGCCAGCAATGTCAATAATTAAATATTGTTCTTTTTTTTTTTTTTTTTTGCTTGAAATGAACAAAAATTGGAACCATAGAAGGAGCAAAGTCTTCTGCTGAGTGGAGGATGAGGAAAAGTTTTCCCAATCCCCCTGCAGTAGCAAAGCTCAGAACTGTTGACTACCCACTATGTAAATCTGGAGACTTCCCTGAATCATCACATTTCATTTCAGCTAATCAGCAGCAGGAACTTTTCTCACACATGTAACAAGTTAATTAAATTGCAATGGAGTGCTGAACACAAACTGTAATTCATGTATCTCTGTGTTTAGAGGCTGGATGAGCTTTATCAAGACGGGAGTGGTGAAATTGCTGACTCTAAACGAGCCCAGGGCAAGGAGGAGATCCAGCAGCTGTGGGATGCACTCATGACCTTGGAAGCTCTGGTATCCAACGACCTGGAGGTGAGACCCAAGCTCACACCCGTGGGACCTCACAGCCAGAAGGTTGTGGGGTCACCTCTCTGTCACTGCAGCCCTGGGTAGCAGCTTGCTCACAAAGAGGGGGGCCCAGGACTTCCACTCAGGAAAAGGTTTCATCCCCATCTTTTCCTTTCTCTGTTCAAAGTTGATGGGAGTGAGATCAGGCCCTGGACATTGCTGCCGTCCAGCAGATTTCTGTTCCTCAGAGCAGAGCACAGTATGTCCATCACATCTATCCAAGCTGATTTCCCACACTACAGACAGGGAGGTTGTGCAATGACTTTATAGGTCTGCACAAGTTGCTGCATAGCATGGGGTATGCATTTGGAATTCTAGAGGTGTCATTCTTTGAAGCTGATCTTTGCTGTGAGATTACACACATTCCTGCTCAGCTTGCTGCATTTGCTTGCATAATAGCTGCCTTTTCCTCCCCAGACTTTTCCTCAAGAACTAGGGCAGGGCTGCTGATGAGCATCTTCATCGAAGGCAAAAACCCAAAATAATCTGTTTAAAAATGAGCAGGCAGGAGCTGTGGCCTCTGTGCAGCAGTTTAGTTTTGTGAGCATGGATGGCAGAAAGTAGCAGCTCAAAATGGATCCTCACTGCTTCAGGACTGTGCCTTTTTAGTATTTTCTGAGTTGGCCCTTTACATATCTGATGGGATGAGCAGAAACATTTCTCCCTGTGTGCCCTGCTGGATTTGCAGGATTCAGCTACCAAGACATTTAAGTGCAACACTTCACAGATTCTCCATCAGCCATTTCTGAGAGAGGGAACAGGCAGCTGCAATTTTAATTTCTGAGGACTAAACCAAGAGCTGCAGTAAAGCCCAGGCAGAGGTTGTGCTTCTGACAAGAGGCTCTTCATACAGCCAAGGACAAGGAGGCTGCAGCAAGGCAGGGGATGGGAATGCAGCCCTCTCCAGGCACCGCTTAGGTGACAAAAGATCCCCTGGCTTACTCCAGACACTTTAAATGCTTGAGGCAGTTCAGTTTCTGACTGTGCTAATAACAGCAGTGAGTCCAAATTACAATAAGTTGTAGATTCCTCCTAGACTCCCTGACTCCCTGTTATGTTTGTGAAAGTTTTCATTGTGATATTTCCTCTTTTTTCCCTCTGTTAAGGAACTGTTACAGGATTTTAAAAGAAGCATTGATGTCACAGCATCAACATTCACTGAAAACATTCAAGGGATATATCCTTTTCACAGTAGGTTGGCCTGGACCTCCCAGTCATGCACCAATACCTCACCTCACCTCTAAATCCAAAAATGAGCCTCCAGTATAAAAATTTTGGGGTTTTTTTATTTTATTCAATAGAAAATATCTTTTCCCAGCCTTAAGGAACGGTCATTTAAGGTGCCTATCTTCTTTATGTGGAGACTCTGGAGAGCACAGAAAGATCTAAATTCTACTGTGCTGAGAGTCTGTAGGATTTCACCCTGTTGGGAATCTTCCTTTCTTCTCCATGCAGAGAAGACAAAACAGAGGGAAGATCTGGTTAGACTGTTGTCTAGGTACATCCCTGCCACAGCACTAATGAAATATCTACAATTCTGGTTGAATACTCTTTAAATGGTGCTCATTTTTGTATTTTTGATGTGTGCTGAAAAAGTTATGTGAGAATACTGAAGTGCTTGAGTGTCAGGTCACGCTGCTTTAAATCTAGAAATCTGATGGCCTGGTGCAAATAACTGCAGAGCATTCAGAGCTTGGCTGTCACCTGGAGGCCTCTTCCAATTTCCCTGGCAATCCTAGGTCCTCTCTCAGTCCTCTGTCATATTTGGCAGTAAAGATGAGACTCGGTGTGTGATTAGGAACTGAGAGTTTGTATCCTGATATCCTGACACCTCAGCAGCCTCTGGGAGCAGCCAGGCTCATTTCTGCAGGATCCCCCTGTGCAGACACTCAGTCCCAGTTACAGGAGGTGATTTAATCCCCACAGATGAGTGGGTGCTCAGCTTTTTCCTTAACCACGTTCTGTACGTTCAGCCAGTGCCGGGACCTGGAAAATCAACACTTTGAAAAGGTGATGGAGATTGTCCAGGCCACCCTGAAGAAAATCAGCCTCTTTGAGCTTAAAGAGGATTTTCCCGATGATCTTCGAACGGTGAGGGCACCAAAACAATTCATCTCTCTGAGAGCAGGCAAGAAAATGAGGCTGTAGCCTCTTCCCTGAAGGGACAGGATTTCCAGGAGGCTCAGTGCTGCCAGAGCCACGCCTGAACCACAGCATAACCTCCTTCCTAGAGGGTCCAGCTGCTTGGCTGAACTGTGGTGCCTCTGAGCATCTCCACTGAGTAGGACAGGGGATAACTGCACTGCAGGTTTCCCTGGGCACTGCCAGAGCTGGTGGCAGCAGCCCAGGAGAGGTGCTGAGGAAATCTCTCTCCTGCCTCCAGCACAACTCACTGCTCTGGCTGATTTCCAGGCACTCAGGCAGCATCTTTGCTGCACTCCCTCACAGCTGGTTTTGTTCAGACTCCCCCTGCTCCCTCAGCAGAATCCCAACACTGCTCTGAATTTCTTACACCAGGGCTCTGTTTGCCTCAGTGATTTCAAAATCTCTTCCTGCAGCTCCTGAGCCCATGAGCTGATCTGGAGGCAGGACATGACACTTTAAATGGAGCCTTCCACCGAGCCCTCACTCTTGCTGTGCAAACAAAGATCCCAGGAGCCTTTCCAAAAGCACCAACACTGTTTCAGTGCTCCACTCAGCAACACTGCTGCCCTTTTTGCCTCCATAATTCCTTCATTTAGTGGCTAAATTACTTAAATTTGCATTAGCCGTGGTTTTGCTCTGTCCAGATTATCCCAGCCCCCTGTCACTGCAGGTAATCACAAGCTGACAGACACAAACCAGACCCCTGAGCCCCCGGGGAGCTGCTGCTTTATGGCCTGTGCAGATGGTGGTGGTTCTGCACCGCTGCCCTGCACCCATTTTGCTTCACTGCCATCCACTCCCATGGAGAAGGGAATTCATTTACCCAACAGCTGCACTTGGCTGCAGGAGGAGCCTCATTATGGGCTAGCAAAGCCACCCTCTATTTAGAGCCACGAGGGAAGTCACTGCTTCCATTAGAAGCTGGGACTCTCCAAAAATGAAGATTTACAGCCAGTGCCAGCAGTGCAGGAATCCCTTCCAAGTGTGATTTTCCATTTCCAGGCATGCTGGAGCATATACAGCCTTTCTTCCACACCAGCTGCACGGCAGCCCTGCTTGCACTGATCTCCCCATTCCAGCACATGGGGCCAAGGCTGCTGCCTCTGTTTCCCCCCTGTGTTAGGGATAATGCCCCATTACACCACAGCAAGGCCTGGGGTACAGCCCTGGATTTATCCCAATGAGAGAAGGGATTTGCCAGGTTGAGACAGAGGGTTTCTCCCTGTGAGCACTGCTGTGCTGCTGGTTCATTGTGTGCTCTCCCCTCCTCTCATCCTGTCACGTCATCTCCCAGCTCTTTAAGGACAAAACCACCGTTGTCAACATCATCAGCGTGTCCCACAGCATCCGCCTGCGCAAGATTGATAAGCGGGAGAGCGACATGCTCTCCAACACCTACCAGTGGCAGAAGTCAGTGATAGAGAAGGTAAGAGACCCTCACACTCAGGGGACAGGGACACTGGGAGGAGGGACACTCCCAGGTCTTTGCTGGACCTTGACACGCCTGCAGATTCAGTGCTTGGTTTCAATCTGTCCAGGCTTTCCAAACCGAGAGCGACAGAAACCGCGCCTGTATCGAAAAGATCATTTCCCTCATGAACACTCTGCAGAAGGAGCTGGATAGCACAGTGGTCCTGAAGCCTAAAGAATAGGGCTGGGGAGCTGCCTCAGCTGGGGCACACAGGACAGCCTCCAGCAGGAACAGCTGCCTCTCTATGGCCAAGCTGTCTGGGACATTTCAGACCAAATGCACATTTCTTCCGTCCACCATAAACTGCAAATAAAAGCGATTTCTTGACTGTGGAAAAGCATCCAAAGCCCTGTCTCTTCCATCACATGGGCACAAAGCCTGTGCAGACAACTCAGACCTGGTCACAAGGGGTTATGGATCAGCTGTGAGCTGATTGAACCAAATCATTGTAGCATATAATGCCTGAAAGCTTCAGTACCTGGGAGCTCAGTGGCAGGAACCTGTGAGCTGCTGGCACGAGGCAGCAGCTCAGGAGAGGAACACTCTCCATCAAACCACCCCCGAGATAACAGCAGGTTTCCAGCTCAGCAAGCACAAGGCTGGCGGGGGCTCTGTATGCCTGGGAGCCTCATCCTCTCACCCCTTCTCGCAATCAGCTTTCTGCAGCGTGAGCAGAGCAGCCCCCAGCCAGCAGGAAGGGAAATCAATGGTTCCACAGGAGCGACAGCCGAGTGAGGAGTCATTAATTCCCCTCCTTGCTCGGTGACAGGCTGCTCCTGAGGAACGCTGCCAGCCGGGGCGCTGCTGCTCCAGGCAGGCAGCAAGGAGAAGGTGGGAAGGTTAAATGAGAGAGTGGCTCTGTGTGCTGCCAGGGGCAGAGCAGGTCTCAGAAAAACCCATGGCTGGTGCTGCCTGGTAAACACAGATTCAGCTCATCATGTTCTGTGCTTCTGAAGATGGCTGGAGCCCAGGTTTTACCCCTCTTGCTCCAGGACTACACAGTTGTCTCCTTGCTGCCTCCTCAGCTGCATGGAGTGGTTCACACAGCAGTTAGTGTCTGCTCTGGTCTGTGATTTTTAATACCTGGAGCCATCCCAGCACCTGCCCACAACCTGGCAGCTCAGGACCCACCCCACAGTTTGGTGAGTAAGACAAAGACACTCAGCTTTTGGTACCTCACAGGGGCGAGTCTTTAATGGAACACAGAGACCCTGGTGTTACAGACAGGCACGCCGAGGGATGAACAACAGATGCAGTGGAGTCTGTTTTCAGATTTCCATAACAAGTGTGTGTCAGGAGCTGGCAGCTATGAAGACATGTGGCATATGCTGGGTATGTCTGTGCCGTGCCCTGCCCAGGAAGCTGTTTCTTCCGTGGGAGCTCCTCTGATGAGCTACAGACACCAGGAAAGGACGGAGCTGCTGGCTTGAGGATTCAGAGGAAAAACTCACCTTGACCTCTCCTCCTGGTGTGCTGCACTGCAGCAGGCAATCCAATTCGAGTTGCCCACAAAACCACAGCACATGAAGCTGATCCCAGGAAAAATGGAATGGCAGGAAGGTAGCTACCATCCACTGGGTTAGGCCAGCAATTCCCAGCTGGACATTTTCTTTCTGTGCCCTGCCCAGCTGCCTCAGTCCTGCAAGAGCTTGTGTTTTACAGTTGAGCTCTCTGAGCAGAGGTGAACAAAGAGAGTCCCAGCTGCAGTGCGGGCACGCAGCTCACACAGGTCATAGTCATGGGCCCACTCCACGTTGCCCCAGCGCCGAATCTGAAGGAGAGGAGGGACATGGATCATACCCAAAGCACCTCAGCAACTCTGAGCTTCCCTTCTCATGTTTGTGAAGCACAAGTAACCCCCCCCTGCCCCAGGAACTGAGATGATCCTTGACTGCTGAGGCAGGGATATCTCAAGATCAGGATGTGCTTCATCTGTACTGGGGTCTGAGGCAAAGCCTCTTAACGGGAGGATGAAAAGATTCCCAACTTCAGCCACTTTTGGGACAAGGAGAGCTTCACACCAAGCTAATTTCCAGCAAGCTTGATATCTTAGTGTCTACCAAAGCCTCCAGGCTGGATAACCCTCAGCAGGAGAAGTCAGCCACAACTTTGCACTTCAGATTAGAGAGGGAGAAAAGCAGCCATCTGGGCTCTGTGAAAAGAAACTGGCAGCCCTGGGAGCACTCTGGGCTGGTGTGCCCGTGGTGCTGCTCTGCAGCAGCACGCTCCAAACGCTCTCAGACACAGAGACTGGTGGAGTGGAACGTCTCCTGCTATAGCAGGCACTTCCCCTGCCAGTTATTTGTGGTGGGGGATGCATTTGTCATGCTGAGATTATTGCTATTTGAATTATAGGGCTGTTTTGTAACATAATTTACCTGGTATTCTTCCTCCAGGCGAGACAGAAGCACAGCTTTCTCTACTGTAATGTGCCTGTCAATCAGGCTCATGGACAGAATCAGCGATTTCAGCTGGGTGATTACAAATTCTATACCTGGAAGGGAATAACCCAAACCAAACAAGATTCATGGCTGTTTTCTGCAGCATTACAGCAGCATCTTCACACACTCTGAAAAGACAGGCAGGCTGTGGTACCCCCTCAGGGAGGGCCAGTGGTCCTCCCACCTGCACCAGGGCACTCAGGTCTGTGGTTAACACCAGGCACAAAGCATTCTGCTGGCCCTGCCACCACAGTGACAAAGGCCATGCCCTGGACACCACCTCCTTTTATTCTGCCACAACCCTTCCCTGTGCAAAGGGAAGAGATATCCATCCAGGCTCAAGCATTCTGTGTCTTTTGTGGATTTCACTGCCTGCTGCTCATTCAGGTCTGGAGCAAAGCAAACCTCCCTTCATTTCTTTATCTTTTGGTGTCATTCAGATGATTCAGGCAAGATTAAGTGGGATATAAAGATAAAAAAGTGAGGACAGTGCACAGTGTGGGCACTTTGGAGTACTAAGCCTTATTTCTTTTCCTGGTAACAACAAAGCTAGGGATTAAATCATTAGAAGGTTTGGCATTAAAGAAGTTATTTGTGCTAAGGTGGAGCAAGCACCTCATGGGATAGCACAGTCAGATCCTGAACACCAGTGACACTGAAGAGAATCCCTGCCTGTGACAAAAGCAGGTCAGGGCCTGGACTGCAGATTTAAAACATAAACCTCCACACTTGGAGCAGGAGAAGAAAAACATTCCAGTCATTCTCCTGCCCTGTGGAGAGGAACCACCTCCTCCTCAGTGGCCCAGCCCCACTCACCTTGCAGGGCCCACATGTTGTAGGATGCCAGATGGCTGACAAAGGTCTCCTTGGTGCTGGCTGGAATGTTTGGCCCCAGGATGCTGGTCGAGGAGCCAATTGTCACATTGTACCTGGAATGATCACCCAAACCCTCAGCAAAGCCCAGGGCTCATGGAGCCTGAGCTCATAAAGCACCAGAGCTCCTGGGCTGAGCAGGGCAGGGCCTTAAGCAGCCAGGAACCCTCTGAGCTCTCACCTTTTCTCAACCCAGGCTACCACGGGATCCCATTCATTCTTCTGTAGCTCTGCCAAGGCTGGAGGCTCCTCCACACGATAGCTGGGACATGACAGAACAAAACCACCCTGGATGGTCACCCCCAGGCTGGGACACACCTCTGGGAAGGACACTGACCCCACCAGACCCACAGCAAGTGGGACAGGGACCTGCTGTCCACCCAGGCAATCCTCCAACTCTTCCCTAAATTCAGTCCTTTTTGTTATTCCAGGATGGACAATTCTGTCTTACTACAAAACAGAGCAGTGAACCAGCCAGCTGAAAACTGCAGGCAGCCCCAAGCCACAGACTGAAGTGAGGTTTAGCAGTTAGAGGAGGGTACAAACCTCACTGCAACTTTTTGTGGGGCCACTCCTGCTTCTCCTTGCCCAGTGGCTCAGCTCAGCATTCCCTGCTCCCCCAGTCTGACCAAATCCACAAGGGCAGGTGGGGGAAGCCTGTCCCTCTCTCTCCACAGGAACTGTGCAGCTGCCAGTGGAGGTTGGGACAGGAGCCTGGGCATGAATGGGCTTGATCCTACAGCTCATGGGGACTTTAGGAATGAAGGGCATTTGGGGACTGGTGGTACAAGTAGTCTGAGCTATCTGTCCTGGCACAGGAATACCAGGGACTGGCTGACAGATCTCCACAGGCCTTTCAAAGATGTTGGTTTTTTCCTTCAAGATTTTCATTTCCACTGCTCTCACCCTTGCCCAGTGGGGAGGTGTACAAAACAGAGTTCAACAAGGGACAAGATCCAATGTTCCTTCTTTGGGTGCACAGACTCCAACCAAGTTTGCACATGCAGGACTGATCTAAACTAATTCAAACCCTCAGGCAAAAACCAGCACAGATCAGAGCCATGCCATGACTGGGGGAGTGCAGATGTCTTCCCTCACTTTCCCCAACCCTCTTTCCAAACTCCAGCTGGGTCCCCATCTCATACCAGACCGTGTCTGTCTCCAGGAACTTCACAGCTGCTCGGATCAGCTGCGTTTTGTTTCGCTGCGTGGGATTGTCCAGCGCCGTGTTGCACAGAGTGGTCTGGGGATAAAAGCAGTTGAAACTGCTGTTATTCTTATTCCAGGCTTGAAAAAGCAGCAGCTTCCATGGTACAATGCCAAGAAGAAGCAGAGGGATTTGTGGCAGATGAACAACTGAGGGGTGCAGGGCCACAAAGTGGCTAATGTAATAGGTGTCCTCTCAGATCTTTCAGGATCCCTGCAAACAGCTCATTAAGCAGCAGGGAAAAGGGGCATGGATTGCTCCAGAGCTCAGTTTCCTCCTGCCCTGCACTATTCTCAATAACACTGTCCAGCCCCTTCTCAAGTTCCCCTAGTGACACAGGTTCCCTCTAGACAGGCACCTGGCCAGCCCAGAGGAAGCCCCAACTTTCTGCTCACCAGGAGCAGGACAACCTGCTGCCACCACACTCTGCATTTGGAGGTCTCAGCACTCCACCCTGCTGTGCTCACCAGGTGCATGGTGTAGAACTTGATGGTGTCTTTCTGGGAATCCCACTCTGTTGCCACTGCAATGGCCAAGGCCTCGCTGGGCACAGTGAAGAGCTTGGCCTGGGGCGTTTTCAGCTTTCGGTGGTCCAGGTTTATTTCAAAGCCTCCTGGGGAATCAGAGTAGAAATCCTGGGGAATCAAAGAGGAGCAGGAACTAAGGAACAACAGACAACCCCACAGTGGGAGCAGATTCAGAGCTGGAGCTGACAGGAGCATGGAACCAGGAATACTCAGGTGAAAACTTGGATACACTTGGTCCTGGAAGCTGCTTCCCACCATGCAGCTTTGCTGTAGATGAGGAGGGGGCACAGCAGCTGGTGACAAACCTGCCACTGACACAGCCTGGGCTGCAGGTGCTGACATGGTGTGGGGTGATGACACCTCTCCCAGGGATCAGCCCCTGCATCCCATCCCTGTGGCCACACTCACCTTCCCCCTGTGAGATGCTCACATTCTGGTAGAACCTCTTCCTCTCTGAGGACAGAAACACAAGGCAAAGAGAACATTCAGAGGGCAAACAGAGAATGTTCAGCCCCTTTCCCTGCTCCCCATCACAGCTCAGAACAGACAGAGCTTTGGTGCTGTCGAGGTAACCTGGTAACAAAAATCCAGCCCTTCATCCACAGTTCCCAAGCTGTGAGCTGCAGTGAGCTCCACTCAGCAGGGAAGCAGCAGGGAGCAAACAGAACCAGCTGCACTCCTGCCAGGCTGGGGGCTCAGCTGCCTCAGAGTGTGGAAGGGCTGGTTTCTCAAGCAGGCCTGTCCCACCCCTCCTCAGGAGTTCTGCTTCAGGGCCAACCTTTCCAGATTCTACAACTACAGACACACTGGACAAATTAATCCCCAAAGGACAGTACAGCCCAGCTGTACTGCTCAGGAATATACCTGCCCCACCTACAAGGTGAGCCGGAGAAAACTTCAGGTCTCATTTTAGGAGCAGCATCCTTGGCTACCAGCACTCCTGACACTGTGAGAGCAGGATTCCACCCATTCCAAAGGCTCCACTCCTCCCACAAAGCAGGAAGAATCCACGAGCCATTCCCTTGACAACAGCAACCAGGTTGTAAATCCCAAACCCATAAATCTATCTCGTGAAGGGCACAGCAAACAGGTCAGGCTGCAGGTCTGCTATTCTAGGCTAAAAACAGCACATTCCCCTGGGGAAATTGAAGGATTTTCTCAGGCTCGGTGGCCTGTGAGCTTCGGGGCCTCGGGCACAGTTCTAAAAACAGATTAAAGTGTGTGTACCTCAGAGGAGCCCCGAGGCTCATCAGTGACTCCCAAAACCTTGTCATGAGTCACCACAGCTCTGCAGCCTCACCTCCGACAAACTGAGATTAATTTTCCTGTTCTCAAACCCACACGATTCCAGCAAAGTCTTTGGATAGGATACATGGGCCAGAACATACCTGAACACCCTCGTCTGAGTCTCATTCCCTCAAAATCCCCAAAACCCAACAAAACACAAAAACAAGTGTAACAAACTGGTTCGGTGAGGGCTCGGCCGTGCTGCCAGCGAACCCTGCCCGCTCCAAACACACATTAACGGCAAGGCTCGTTAATGAAAAATAATTAACGGCACGGAGGGGAGCCCCAGCACCGCTCAGCGGCCGTGGGGAGCGCGATCCCCGCGAGGCCGTGCCGGTCCCAGCCCTACCCCGGCTGACCCCAGAGAAGGATCCCCCTCTCCAGACGGGGCTGCAGCCGCCCCTGTGCTCCCTCACCTGCCGGCGGGGCATAGGCCCGGCGCCCGCATGACCCCACCGGGCCGCTCCCAGCATCTGCAGGAGGCGGTCGTGGGAGCCGAGCGGGCGGGGAGTGGGCCCACCACAGCCGGCGACAGCCGCGCCACATCGCGACAGACGACATAACGACCTCGTCCCGGCCGCGCTCAGCGCCGCTCCGTGGGCGCCGCCATCTTGCCGGCAGCCGCGACCAATCCGGGCCGCCTGGATTAAAAGAACTACATTTCCCAGCAGCGCCAGGAGGCAGCCCAACCAATCAACGCCCGGCGTCGTGCCAACAGCCAATCTGGGCCAGGGGACGCCCCTCAGGCACGCGCGCAGGGGCCAATGGGAGCGCGCGGAGGCGCTGCCAGGAGGCCCCGACCCAGCGGCGGCCGAGGCGTGAGGGAGCGGAGCGAAGCGGAGCGGGCGGCGTCCCCCGGCCGCACCCCGGCCCCGGCCACGCTGGCGCCCGGGGACCCCCCCGAGATGCCGGTTCGGAGCGAGAGGCGCCGCGCTGGAGGGGCGGGGGGCTCGGCCTCCTCCGCTGCCACCGGAGCGGCCGCCAGCAGCCTGGTGCCGCCGCCCCCCATCAACACGGCGCAGCCTGGAGTGGCCACTTCGCTTCTCTACAGCGGGGCCAAGTTCCGCGGGCAGCAGCGCAGCAAAGGCAACGCCTACGAGGTGGAGGTCGTCATGCAGGTGAGGGGGGTGGCGGGGCGAGCCGAGCTCCGGCGGGGCGGGAAGGGCCCCCGCGGCCTTAAGCGAGCAGGGGACCCGGTGGCCTCAGGCCGCGGTGGCCGTTCCCGCCCTGCCGGCCCCTTGCGACAGCAGCCGCATCGCCCTACTCTCGGTATGAGGAGGGATTTCTTCACGGTAAAGGTCATGAAACATTGGAACGGACTGCCTAGGGACGGTGGTGGAGTCACCATCCCTGGAGGTGTTTAAGGAAAGACTGGACGTGGCACTCAGTGCTCTGGTCTGGTTGACACGGTGGTGAATCAGTCACAGGATGGGCTGGATGATCTCAGCTCTTTTCCAACCTCAGTGATGCTGTGATGATTCCAAGCCGGCGGGGTATTTTTATGTTCAGTTCCCCACGTTCCTGGTGGGATTTGTTGTGGTGGGGACATCCCATGGCTGCTCAGCTCCACTGCACGCTGACACCTCGCAGGGGCTGGCTGTGGTTTTGTGCTTAAAAAACGCTGCTTTTGTGCCGAAAACGTGGCTGTTTTGCATGTGTCAGCTGAGGAGAGGGGGCTGCCTGCTCTCCCTGTGCTGAGCACAGGGAAACGTTGCAGTCCTTTGATCACAGGTGGAGAAGATCCTTCTTCTCACGGGTGGAGGTTTGCACTTCCCTGAATAACTCACTGCGTGTTTTGAAAGTAGATCTGGAGATGTCAGGGAAAAGAAAAAATCCCTTGGAAAATCCCTGCTTTTAAAGGAGCAGGCAAACCCTTGCCTAGTTTCTGCACAGCACAGGCAGAGAGATGCAGCCTGATAACTCAAAATGCAGGTGGCATAAAAGCTTTAGATTTAGGAGAGAGGCCTCCTGCAAAATGCTGGGGGTGTGTGTGATTCTTCCAGGGATGCTTTTTCTTGGAGAACACTGTGAGTCAGATCCCTTCCGGCTGGAAAGGGGATTTGCTTCCTGCTGGAGAGTTCTGGGCAGAGGGTGTTGCCTTGAGAGCAGGCCTGGGATGTGGAGGCTGCCAGAGGTGAGCTGGGCACCTGCAAATGATCTTGACAGGTGATTCCCATCATGGAAGAGGGCTGGTAGTGTGAATATTGGGCAGTGGGTACCAGCTGGAGCTGAAGTTATCCTTGGAAGGGTTAGGAACTGCTTTGGATCAAGCATGCACCTTCATGCCTGTTTTTATGGTTGGACTTTGCACTCTTTTCCAGCATGTGGATATGGAAAACTCCTATCTCTGTGGGTACTTGAAGATTAAAGGCCTTACAGAGGTGAGTGTTAACTGTACGGCACCACAAAGAGGGGCTGTGTGAAGGCTTTTTATTTTCCTGGTGGGGTGGGAGAAGCTTCTGCCAGAAATAGGAAGTGGATGGATTGGATGTTGTAGATTTGATCACAGGGTATCAGCTGGAGGATGGTGCTGGCTGTAAATGTCACAGGTGATCATCCAGCTGGGAACTCCATGGAATCATTTAAAGTTGGAAAAGGCCTATAAAAATCATTGAGTCCAACCACTGACCCAGGACACAGCCAGGTCCACCACGTGCTTGGGCAGCCTGTTCCAACATTTAACCACTCTTTTAAATTGTTCCTAATATCCAATCTAAACCTCCCTTGGTTCAATTTGAGGACGTTTTTCTTATCCTGTCCCTTGTTCCCTGGGAGCAGAGCCTGACCCCACCTGGCTGCACCCTCCTGTCAGGGAGTTTGGAGACTGAGCCCCCTCAGCTGCTTGTGCTCAAATCCTTCCCCACAGCCCAGCTCTGACCTGGCTCCTGGCTTCATAAAGTGAGGAGAGAGGCAGAGAAAGGCTGGAAGAAGAGAGTGGAAGGCTCAGCCTTGGAGAGGTGTGGGGCAGGACGAGGGATGGGAGCAGCAGCCTCACATTGCCGGGAGCTCTCCCTGGGAGATGCTTTTTTTGCTGAGTGCATGGAGCTTTGTCTGCTGTTGGGTTTGTGCCTGTAGGTGACAATTGTGAGCCCACCTTTGTCTCCCCTCTGCCAGGAGTACCCAACCCTCACCACGTTCTTCGAGGGTGAGATAATCAGTAAGAAACACCCGTTCCTAACGCGCAAGTGGGACGCCGACGAGGACGTGGACCGTAAACACTGGGTGAGTAAATCTGGGGGCACAGGGGGGCTCTGGGCTGCTGGTCTGGGGAGAGGTGCCCTGTGTGCCCGTGCCTGGAGACCTCTCTGTTCTGGGATTTGGGGATGATCTCAGCAAAGGAGAGGGAGGGGATACAGTCTGGGGTAAACCATTTGGGGAAAATAAGGGGATACAAAGACAAAACCATTATAAAACATAAAAACACACTACAACACCTCTCCTTTTTGCTGTCTCCTTCCTTCTCCCACTGGGATCTTTGCAAATCGAGGTCTCTTCAGCAAGCTGTGATGAGGGAGGGGATATCTTGTTTTCCACTTGTTGGCCACAGGGTGGGAAGGGAGCAGGAGCAATCCCCATCTCCTGACCCCCTAAGAGAACGAATTCCTTATTTTTGGAGACTCATTGCAAAATGGAATGGAGAAGGGGAAGGGGATCCCACAAGCACAGGTAGGGTAGTTGGTACCTGTGTCCCTGCTCAGGGCAGGGTGTACCTACTGCTGTGTTTTGAGGCCACAGCAGCCACCTGATCCCCCCCCGCCCTTGACCTTGGCTGGTGTTTGCCAAGCTTTGATGTTTGTTAAATTTCTGTCAAAATATCTTCCTCTGCAAGTGCAGGAGCTTCTCCAGCCAGGCTGGATGTTGCTGTGAGTGTCAGTAGATTTCCCTTCTAAACAGCAGCTGGTACTAGAAGTTCTATTCCTGGAATAACCATCCTGGTGTTTTTTTTTTATTTTCTTTTTTTCCTTTCTTTGTTTCAGGGAAAGTTCCAGGCTTTTTACCAGTATGCAAAAACATTTAACTCTGATGACTTTGATTATGAAGATCTAAAAAATGGGGACTATGTCTTCATGAGATGGAAGGTAAACCCTGCCTGTCTCCTCTGCTGAGCTGCTTGCAAAGCACTGACAGAGACTTGAGGTGTCAGAGCTTTTCCAGCTATGAAGGTTTAATGAAAGATCTCACCCTGCCAACCCCAAAACCCACTGTACTTGCAAGTTCCAGTGTGACTCGTGTCTAGCCAGCTAATTGTGTCCTTAAGGGCTGCAGTCGTGGCTAAAAACACAACAGGAAAATCTTGCTTGGTGATGCTCCAGAGGGTGAGAGATTTGCTGTCTCCAGTCCCTGTGTGGGGCCTGTGTTTGATGCAGCCTGGCCACTCTGCAGCTCTGTTCTTCAGCTGGGATCATCACAGAGTCACCGTAGACTGGTTTGGGTTGGAAGGAACCTTAAAGCTCATCTTGTTCCATCCTCCTGCCAAGGGCAGGGACACCTCCCACTGTCCCAAGCCCTGTCCCTGGACACTTCCAGGGATCCAGGTGCACCCACAGCTTCTCTGGGCACCCTGTGCCAGGCCCCCCCCACCTTCACAGGGAAAAATGTTGTCCCAATATCCCATCTAACCATCCCTCTGGCAGAGCCATTCCCTCTCTTCCTGTCACTGCATGTCCTTAGCAAAGCTCCTCTCCAGCTTTCCCATAAGTGTTGAAAAGCTGCAGTGAGAACTCTCTGGAGCCTTCTCTTCATTCAGGCTCTGATTCCCAGTTTTGCAATGGATTTCTGGTTTGCAGAGGACAGGTGTTGAAACTGATCCCTTGCACTCTTAAACCTCATTCTGTTCTCAGTTATCTGCTTCCCTGTGAGGTCCCTGCAGGGCAGGTGTGAAGGGACACTCTGGTCTCTGCTCTGGGCTGCTGAGAGTGCAGGGAGTGCTCAGCCAGGAATGTCTTCATGTTAATGGGTGCCAATATTTGGGCTGGGAGGGGAGATTGGGATGGGATGGGGCTGTATTTGACCAACATTTTAAGATGCAGCCTGTGTTTTGAATGCAGGAGCAGTTCCTAGTCCCAGATCACACCATCAAGGACATCAGTGGTGCTTCCTTTGCTGGTTTCTATTACATCTGCTTCCAGAAGTCAGCAGCATCTATAGAGGGCTATTACTACCATAGGAGTTCAGAATGGTAAGCAAGTTTCCTGCCTCCTGAGGAATTAAACCAAGCTATGACTCCTCTCTTGCTTGTCCACAGCCTTGGGAGTGTCCAGGCAGGAGATTCAGGCTGGTGGTTGGACCTTGGGGCTGAAGGGAGGGGTGTGGGCCATGGCTGGCCTGAGCTGGCTGGTGTAGTCCATTGGGGTGGTATGAAGTGCTGCCTTTATGGAAAAGGGGAGGAAATTTGGGGTGGCAGGATGGAGGAGGGAAGATGATACAGGGTCTGGAGAAGTGCTGTGAGGGAGCTCAGTTCTTTCTCCTCAGGAACAGCTTGGCTGCTGCTCCCTTCAGGCAGAAATCTTGTCAGGCCAATGTTTTGTATTCTGAGGTCCTTGGAGTGTTGCTGTTAAGACAAGAGAACAGTCAAAGCTAATTGGTGTGGGTTTTTTGTTGGAGACAAGTAGCTGTGGAGAGCACTTTTCCCTTGCATCATTGTCATGAGCAGCAGGTGGATGGCTGGAAGCTCTCAGGGGGAGGCAAGGAACCAGGAGGATTTCAGACACATTCCCTCTAGCTGAGCTTTGAAAGACTCATGTGTAATTTGCACTTGTAGCAAACTGTTTGAACTTGAAAGTTGTTGAACTTCAAAGGGAGTCCAAAAAACCACCACAGTCAGCCC
Source organism: Agelaius phoeniceus (assembly GCF_051311805.1). Lineage (NCBI taxonomy): Eukaryota > Metazoa > Chordata > Aves > Passeriformes > Icteridae > Agelaius > Agelaius phoeniceus. The sequence continues at coordinate 2,425,508 of NC_135280.1, read as the reverse complement.
ACCAGGAATGCTGCCTTGCTGCAGGTGGCTCAGAGGGACTACAGTGGGAATTACAACATCATTAAGGCTGGAAAAAACCTCCAAAATCATCAAGTCCAGCCTTTGACCCAATACCACCATTCCCACTAAACCCTAAATGGAATGTCTGATTTCTGAGCACTTCCAGGGGTGGTAACACCACTTCCCTGGGCAGGCGATACCAGATCTAAGCCACTCTTTCAGTAAGGAATTTTTTCCTCTTATCCACCCTGAACCTCTCCTGGCACAACTTGAGGCTGTTTCCCCTTGTCCTATCACCAATTTTGTGGGAAGAGCCTGACCCCCACCTGGCTGCACCCTCCTGTCAGGGAGTTGTGGAATGATGGGGCACAGGAAGAACGATGCTGAGTCCTGGCAGTATTTTGGCGTGTGGGAAGTGGGTGTTGGATGCCTGAACACCCTGGGGGCTGTAAAGGGGGAGAGAAGAGCAGCCAGCAGAGTGTGTGCTGTGTGGCTGCCCAGCAGGATCTCTGTGTAACCCTCTCCTCCCCGTGTCCCCTCTGTGGCAGGTATCAGTCGTTGAATTTAACGCACGTTCCCGAGCACAGTGCTCCTATCTACGAGTTCCGATGACAGCTGCCCACGGCTGAGAACGCCCAGAAGCAACGGGGCAGGAGAGCATGGCCTGCCAGGAGAACTGTGTCCCTGTGGGAGCACGGCAATGCACACTTCTCTCCTGCCCTTGGACTCCAGAGAGAGAGAAAGAGAGCCTGGATGTGAACTCACCCAGCCCGAGGAGCTGCTGGAGCTTGATTCTCCCTCCTGTCGAGTGGCCATTTGATCTTTACTCTGGTTTTAAGCTACTTTAATGCACTTTCTTGTTGCACAGCTCGTTTCTCTGTCACTGAAGTTCCTCCCGGCTCTCCTCTGGAAGCTGTTTCTCAGTAGCTGGAATCAGTGCTCTGGTCTCTAAATAATAAGGAAATGTAAGCTCAAGGCTTATATTATCCTTGTTATATCCTGATGTGGGTTGAAATCACCAGGATTCAGGTTTCTTGCCCAGATTTCCAGCTCTGATGCTCTCAGAGCCAGGTCCTGGGTGTGAGGCTCAGCTGTAGAGTCTGTTGGGGAGTGTTGGCTGAGGTAAGGCTGGAGTGAGGCTTTGCTGGCTAACAAGGTTAGCTGGAGCTGCAGATCTTTCAGGAGCACCAGCCCTTTGGAGCTGGGAGCTGTTCCTGTGTCTGGATACGCCATTGGGAATTAATTTGATGTACGGACTTCCAGGCTCTCAGTAAAGTGGATCTGAACTCTGCTTGTAGGTGTATATTTGCTCTTTACTTAAGTTAAGGGTAAAAAAAAAAAAAGTTAAAAAAAAAGACAAAAAAAAAACTTTTATTAAAAAAAAAATATCTATTTTTATGGTTCCTTTTCCAAAGGACCCTATGGCAAATGCACAAGTACTGGATTCCATGTTACTGTTTTTACATTGAAAACCAGGAATGTCTGTGTTTTTATATCTGTGTCTGTATCCAGCTAAGCTTTGGGAACATAACCAGAGCACAAACGCTGAGCAGCATCACCCTGGGACTGCTCAACGTTTGTACTCCCCCTTCATGCTTCACCACCACTGCTTGACACCTTTTTACAAGGAAAAACAAGAAAAAAGTTGAAAAAATAACCCTTCTCAGTAGCTCCCTCTGGCTCTGAATGTTCCAGGTGACAGAACTTAAGGCTCCTGTGCCAAAGCGTGCGCGTGTGTGTGTGTGGGGTGGTTTTTTTTAAAGACACTTTAAAACTTGGCCTCAGTTGTGTTTTTACCTTGTCAGCCTCACCTGTGGGGCTTTGTGAGAGTTTAGTTTGCCTTTTTTCTGGCTGTTTTAAAGCCCAGCTCCCTCCAGGCAGACGCGTGGCACGGCTGGTGCTGAGGATGGATTTTCCACCTGGGAGAGGGGATTGAAGCCAGCGCGAGGTGCTTTGGGTTTTGCTTCTTTTTAACTAATTTCCCTTTTGGCAGCAGTTATTGCTTGTTTAAGCCTTACTGAGGAAGAATTCAGGGCTTGGAGAGCCCTTTCCTCTATTCCAAGTTGGGTTTGGAGTGCTTGGTCTCGGGAGATGATGCGGAATTCGCTCGCCCCGCGCGCGCTGCTCTCCGTGGATCAGCCCTTCTCCCTGGCACCCACATGGACAGAGGTGCCTGGGGGAGGAAGGGAGGGAGGAGGAGAGACCTGGCCCTTCCCAGGGACTGGGGGCTGCTGCCTTGGCTGTGCTGGAGGAGGTGCAGGGAGAGCATTGAGGTGATTTGGGGCTGTAGTAGAGCACTTGGGAAATGTGTTCCCGTTTTAATTCACTCCTCTTGGAGAAACTCAGCCCCTTTGGAGGAGAGGGTGGTGCTGGGAGATGTCCTGGTTTTTTAGAGGTGAAAACAGTGGTGCTGCTCCACTGTGACCAAGTGTGTGGGTGAAACCTCCTTCCCAGGTGCTGTGTGAGTGCAGGGACCCAGCTCCAATGGCTCTTCCCAGCCCTCTGGAGCTGTCTGTGCAATACTGGTGGTGGCACCAGTGTCCCTGTGCTCCCCAGGGCTGTCAGTGCCAGAGGGACACTTGGATTTCTGATAAGGTTGAGTTGAATTAACCCTGTTGGTTGGCAGAAGCTGAGTTAGGATGGTCCTGTTTAGCACCTGTAACTATCCCTAAACCAATGAGTTGGGTTTTTTTTTTTAAGACTTGATATGTTGTGAGAAGGGTGTGGAAAGAGCATTCTGCTCTGTGCCTGCCTTCTTCCCACCATCCTGAAGGGAATTTCAGCTTAGATCCAGAGCTGTCTGGAAATGATATGTGGCAGGTGCAGAGCAGGTTGTGGAGCTGAGGGTTCTGCAGGGGCTGTTGGTGTGTGGATTTTCCCTCCTCAAAGGCCTTTGCTTTGGTTTTTCCTTTTCTTTGACCTGTTTGAGTTGAGGGGAGATGTTCTGTACGTCGTGGTGTGGTGAGAGAGAATGGCCCAGGGGAGGATTTGGGGGGCAGAGATGAGAAATGGGGTGTTTGGGCTTGGGAGAGGATGTGGTGTCTCTTGAACCACTCTGGCTGCAGCAGGGTGTCCGTGTGGGGGCCGAGGAGGAGTTTTGTGGAGCGATCAACGTCCAAATTAAACATGAATTCTGTTGAAGGGGTCTGTGTCCGTGTGTGTTTGTCCACCACAGCACTTCTGGTTCCAGGGGATTGCTGTGCTTCATCTCCTTCCTTGAGGGCTTCTCCAGGAATCCCAGCAGCTTCTGGTGGTCTTAATTCACAGACTCTCAGAATCATTAAAGCTGGAAAAGACCCCTGAAAGCATCGAGTCCAGCCTGTCACCCATCCCCACCTTGTCACATCCAGTCACATCCAGTCTTTCCCTGAGCACCTCTAGGGATGGGGACTCCACCAATCTCCCTGCACAGGCTGTTCCAATATCTAATCACCCTTTTGAGGAAGAAATTTCTCCTGCTGCCCATCCTGAGCCTCCCCTGCCCCCCTGAAGTTGTTTCCTCGTGTCCTTTGGCTGCGTGCCTGGGAGAGGAGCCCGATCCCCCCTGGCTCCACGCTCCTTTCAGGATCCAGCCTTAATTAGAGGAGCAGGAGGAGTCAGTCCCGCTGAGGGGCTCTCCTGCTTTCTGAGACCTGCCCTTTGAGCCTGTCCCTCCTGTCCCCGCCGCTCTCGCCCCCACCCGGGGTCACCTCCCTGGGGACCCTCCCGGTGGCCCCGCGGTGGCGGCGGGCGGAACGCGGGGTGCGGGGCTCGGGGCGCGGCCGGAGCTCGCAGTGCGGCGCGGCCCGGACGCGTGACGGGGACGGACGGGCCGGGCCGGCGGCGCTTCCGGCGGGCGCGGAGCGGGGCCCGCCATGGGCATCCTAGAGAAGATCTCGGAGATCGAGAAGGAGATCGCTCGCACGCAGAAGAACAAAGGTGCGGAGGGCGGCCGGAGGCTGAGGGAGCCGGGGACAACGAGCGGGCGGGTGGGCTGGGCGTTCTGGGGGGCTGTGGGGGGCACGGGTGGGCTGTGAGTTATGGGGGGCTGAGAGGGGAGAGGGGCCGGGGACTGTGAGGAGTCCGGGGGTCAGGGGGGCTGCGAGCTACGGGGGCTGGGAGAGAGCGTGGGGACTGTGGGGAGTCTGGGGGTCAGGGCTGCGAGCTACGGGGGCTGGGAGAGAGCCTGGGGGTCAGGGGGGCTGAGAGCTATGGGGGCTGAGAGAGAGCTTGGGGACTGTGGGGGCTCGGGGCTGTGGGTCTGGGAGGGGCCCTGGGGAGAGAGGGGCCGGTCAGGGCTGTGGGGAGGCAGCAGGGGGGGAGTTGTGAGGCTGGGGGGTCTTTGGGGTGGATCGGGGTGCTGGGAGCTGGGGCAGGGTGGGGAGCAGGGTGAGCCGTGGGGCTGGGCTGGGGGATGTGTGACGGGGAGGAGGAGGACTCAAAAACTTGTCTTTCCGAATTTTTGAGTCTCTTTGCCCTGTGCTGCAGCCGCAGCCCCCCCGGAGCTGGAGGGGGAAACATCTCAATTCCTGCTGGCACAGGAGGAGGCTACGGGTGTTGAGTGGTCTGGGGGCTCCCCGTGGGCTCTGCCAGAGCTGCTGCTGGGGCTGTGGGCTGTGTAAATAATAGAAATAAATCCGAAAGCTTTTGATTTTGTGCTCTTATCTTTTACAAAGTGAGACAACCACCTTCCTTTTTTTTCTGGTTCAGGTGTAGATTCAAGTGTTTTGCTAAGAATAAGGCAGTAAACTACTTTCACACATGAGCTCTTGTCTTTATTTTTCCCTCCTCTTGTCAACTTTTAATCTGGTCAGTTTGGGGTGCTGAATGTGAGCAGGTGTAAGGAAGGGCTGTTTCCAACAGGGGCTGCTCCCCCTGTCACCTCTCTCTCCTGAACTGCCTCCCTTCATTCCTGCACCTGCTCTCCCTCTGCCTTGCTCCTTTAACTCAGGAATTTTTTGGCTGTTTCCCTCCACTCTGACCCCGTGCAGCTCCCTGGCAGGTTTGCTCTCAGTGCCCAGGGCTGGTGATGGAGCAGCTCTGTGCCTGGCACTGCTTAGGATACTGACCAAGATCCATCAGTGTTTCCTTTTCAGGAAAGTTCTCACTCCCACAAGTGCATCACAGCAACTTTGTGCTGTTGGGTTTGTGTCATTGCAGCCACTGAGTACCACCTGGGCCTGCTGAAGGCAAAGCTTGCAAAATACAGAGCTCAGCTGCTGGAACCTTCCAAATCCCCGGCTGCCAAGGGCGAGGGCTTCGATGTGATGAAATCAGGAGATGCCCGGGTGGCTCTGATTGGATTTCCTTCTGTGGGGAAGGTCAGTCAGGGCTTGTGCTCCCTGAGCTGTCATTCAGGGCTGGTGCTCACTGTGTCTCCAGCTCACTGGGGTTTGCAGGGGCTGCAGAGCAGCTTTGGGATCACAAATGTGGAATGGTTTGGGTTGGGAGGCACCTTCAAGCTCCTCTGGTGGGATCCCACCTGGAGTCCTGTGCATGGTTCTGGTGTCTCCAGCATGAGGAGGATGTGGGAATGTTGGAGAGAGGACTGGAGAGTGGAGACAGGCTGAGAGAGCTGGGGCTGGAGAAGAGAGGGTTGTGAGGAGACCTCACAGTACCTGAAAAGGCTGCAGGGTAGCTGGAAAGGGATTCTTTGTCAGGAACTGTAGTGGCAGGAAAAGGAATGGATTCACACTGAAAGAGGGAGAATTTAGGTGAGATGTATGGAAGGAATTCTTCCCCATGAGGGTGGGGAGGCCCTGGCACAGGTGCCCAGAGCAGCTGTGGCTGCTCCATCCCTGGCAGTGTCCAAGGCCAGGTTGGACAGGGCTTGGAGCACCCTGGGACAGTGAGAGGTGTCCCTGCCATGGCAGGGGTGGAATGAAATGGGCTTTGAGGTCACTTCCAGCCCAAACCATTCCATGATTCTGTGATCTAGCTGAAAGTTGGAGATGGGGAAACACTCCTTCATGTTGTGTGCTCTGCCCTGTGGACCTTGCTGTTGCCTGAAAGTTGTTCTTGGCCAGCCCCAGCAGTGCTGAGGAAAGAAAAAAAACTGATTGACTTCAGTTCCATGGCAGTGTCACCACCTCAGTCCCTGTGCCTGGAACAGCCACAACACAACTTCCACAGCCCAAGGAGCACTTTGGTGTTGCTTGTTTTGCTGAACCTTCTCCTTTTCCTGCCTGCTGATGCTGATCTCTTGCCTTCCAGTCCACGTTTCTGAGTTTAATGACCTCGACTGCCAGTGAAGCAGCATCCTACGAGTTCACCACGCTGACCTGCATCCCTGGAGTCATAGAGGTGAGCAGGATCCTCCTCCAGCTCTGGAAAGGTGTTTGTAGGGGGATAGAATATAAGAAAATAAAGATAGTGTAGAAAGTAATCTCACCCCTAAGGAGCTGCAGCTGGGCAATTATCAAAGATTAGGAAGAGGCCTGACTTTACCAGGCCACAGCTGTAAGCAATGAGAAGATGCTATAAAAGAGTGCGGTGGCCCCTTGAGAAGGGAACTGGGGTCAGTGGCTGCTTTGTGAAGAAGAAAGAGTCAGTGCTCTGAGGAGCTGCCCATGAGGAGACACCAAGAAGGTGTGGACCCCCTGCAATTAGATGACAATTGTGCTGCTAATAAGGAGCGCACACATCCAAAGGTATCCAAAGCTGAATTTTGCTTTAAACTTTTCAGTGCTGATGTAGCACTTCCCTGAACTCTTCAGGATGGGCTGCCTGATCAGGATTTTTATGCTGTTCTTGGACTGACCAGAGTAATACCACAATTCTCAACTGAATTTTGTATAACCACTGTCAGTGCCAGTGACCAGCTGGCTGCAAACCTTGACAGATTTGTTTTTAATGAAGCTTTACAGAGGCAATCTGTGCTGTGATCACTTTCAAAACAAAATGCAGCTCTTCCCGTCCTTGAGGGGTTTTATTAGTGGTGACCTCAGCATCCATCAGTAAAGCAAATGATAAAGGGCATCAAACTGAAAAGTGTCCAAGAGTAATGAGGAAATCTGGGTCAGGATGGAAGGGGGAGTTAAATAATGAAAGTAACTGTATTAGTGGGAAAAGGAGTTCAATGTAACACATTCAAGCAGAGCTGTGAGCTGCAACAAAAGCTGGAGAGCCAATGCCTTGCAGATCCTAGGAATGAGAGCCAATGCCTTGCAGATCCTAGGAATGAGTGTCAATGCCTTGCAGATCCTAGGAATGAGTGTCAATGCCTTGCAGATCCTAGGAATGAGTGTCAATGCCTTGCAGATCCTAGGAATGAGTGTCTCCTGGGGTTTTTACCTGCAGCACACCTGAGCAGTTTGATCTGTCACAATCAGAGATGTGGCACTTGTTCATTACTGAGTTTTCTCATTAGACCAATAAAAGAAGAATTGTTCTTCCTTTCCATTCCCTGAACTTGGGAATGTGTGACTGCTGCTGTGCTGTTTTCCTGCTGCTTTGTCCAGCTGCAGTCACAGGATGCTTTAGGGGGTCAGGATCTAATGCAAGCTGTGTGTGCTGCTGAGCACAGCCCACAACTCTGGAGTTTGCCTCAGGACAGAGCCATGAACTTTGTGCAGAGTTCCCCTGGCCTGCCAGTTCCATCCAATCCCACTCCCCACAGGATGGGGACCCCCAGCACGGATTTGGGGCTTTTGGGGCAGCTCAGGTGCCCTGCAGGAAGCTTTCAACTTTGCATCCTTCCATTTCCCTTTCAGTACAAAGGAGCCAATATTCAGCTGCTGGATCTGCCTGGAATCATCGAAGGAGCAGCTCAAGGTTGGCTCATGTCTGTGTTCATGTGCAGGAGGGAATTGCCCTCAGTAGTGCCCCTGGGTGTCTCAGATACACACAGGTTTCCTGGGCCAAGAGTTCCTGCATTGTCTTTCCAAATTTTTGAGTCCTTGATCCTATGTGAGGCACGATTCCTGTCCCTGAGCCCACAGAAGGCTCTATATGTAGCACAAAGATGGTTTTCTGGAGGTGGGAGCCAAAGCAAGCCAGTCACTTCTCACGTCCTTGCCTGAGTGTTAAGTGGCTCATCTGTTTTCTGGTACTGAGGAAATCTATAAAAGATGCTGGAGAGGCGGAGGGAGAATTACAGCTAAACACTAACCTTGCTTGAGTAATTCCCTGAGCTCCTGCCAGTCCTCCCATGACTCCTGATTCTGGGAAGAGACGTTGGCTTTGTCTTTCTGTGTTGTCATTGTCTTCATTGTCTGGTTATGTCTGAAAATAGCTTAGGAAATCAGGGAGTCATGGAACATCTGGGAAGGGACCCACAGGGATCATCCAGTCCAACTCCTGGCCCTGCACAGGACACCCCAACAATCCCACTCTGTCCAACAATCCCATCCTGTGCCTGCTGTTGTCCAAACCCTCCTGGAGCTCTGGCAGCCTTGGGGCTGTGCCCATTCCCTGGGGAGCCTGGGCAGTGCCCAAACACCCTCTGGGGTGAAGAACCTTTTCCTAATATCCAACCTAACCTTCCCTGACACATCTTCAGCCATTCCCTTGGGTGCCTAGAACATTGTCTGTGTTTCCTAAGGCACCTTCTGGCACTGATCTCCTCTGTGCTGAGCTCTCTGTGCTGCTTGGAGCTGCTTCCAGGGCTCCCAGCAGCTGACTGCAGCCTGAACAGCACTGCAGGGTGTTTTTCCTTGCTTTCAAGCTGCTGCATGGGGCAGGAGTCCCTGTTTGTCAGAGAACTGAGCTGGTTGCTCTTGCTGATGTGCATCCCCCTCGTGTGTCCCCAGGGAAGGGCAGAGGCCGGCAGGTGATCGCCGTGGCCAGGACAGCAGATGTTGTTATCATGATGCTGGATGCCACCAAGGGTGAGGTGCAGAGGTGAGTGTGGGCTAGGCTCTGGCCTGGAAAACATGCCAGCTCCCTGAGGAATTGTGGAGAGCACCTGGGGAATGAGGAGTTCAATTATTGAGTACCCAGATGGGGGTTGTATCCTGTGGCTGTGTTCACAGGGGTCTTAGGATGAGGGAAGAGATGAGGATCTGACTCCATGTTTCAGAAGGCTTAATTTATTATTTTATGACATATATATTATGTTAAAATTATACTAAAAGAATAGAAGAAAGGATTTCATCAGAAGGCTAGCTAAAAATAGAAAAAGAAGAATGATAACAAAAGTCTGTGGCTTGGACAGAGAGTCTGAGCCAGCTGACTGTGATTGGCCATTAATTAGAAACAACTCTATGAGACCAATCACAGATGCACCTGTTGCATTCCACAGCAGCAGATAACCATTGTTTACATTTTGTTCCTGAGGCTTCTCAGCTTCTCAGGAGAAAAAATCCCTAAGGAAAGGATTTTTCAGAAAATATCATAGCTACAGTATCCCATGAGAAGCATCCTGCTGACTGGAGTGGGGGCTCAGCTGGAGGGAAATTCCTGCAGCACTGTCAGAGATGGGAATGTCAGCCTGGATTGCCACCACAGACTCTGACCTGCATTAGGGGGGTTTGTGGCACGGCTGTATCAACACAAGAATCAAAAAGGGAAAGGTCTGGGTGTCACCTGGCCATGCTCAGCCTCATGGGTGCTGTGTCCCTGCAGGGCCTTGCTGGAGAAGGAACTGGAATCTGTAGGAATCAGGCTGAACAAGAGCAAACCAAATATCTACTTCAAGGTGAGGCTCCCTGAGCTCCTGCAGGCACAGCTGGTCTGCTCAAAGCTGAGCTCACTCTGTGCTGCCCCATGTGTTGGACAGGCTGAGGGGGCTCTGGGATTTGCAAAATGTTCTTACATTGTTTTTTTGCCTCCTGCAGCCCAAGAAAGGTGGAGGCATCTCCTTCAACTCCACTGTCACATTGACTCAATGCTCTGAGAAGCTGGTTCAGCTCATCCTCCATGAATACAGTATCCTTTCCTAAAAGGGGAGACCCTTAAGCCATCAGCAGCTCATGGTTTAAGTGCTTCATGCTGTGGTTGGCAGCAGGCTGTCACAGGGAGCTCAGCCCGTGTGGTGTGTTGGGATTTGTGCCTTGACAATGTCCACCTCAGAAATCTTCAATGCTGAGGTCCTGTTCAGAGAGGATTGTTCCCCTGATGAGTTCATTGATGTGATTGTAGGAAACAGGGTCTACATGCCATGCCTCTATGTGAGTATCCTGGGCAGCCTGGCTTCTGTCACACCCAGCATCTTTTGTGTGCCAGAGTAAATGTTGGAACTTCACAGAATCATGGAATGGTTTGGGTGGGAAGGGACCTTAAAGCTCATCTCATCCCACCCCTAGCATGGGCAGGGACACCTCCACTGTCCCAGGGTGCTCCAAGCCCTGTCCAGCCTGGCCTTGGACATTTCCAGGGATCCAGGGGCAGCCACAGCTTCTCTGGGAACCTGTTCCAGGGCCTCCCTGCCCTCACAGGGAAGAATATTTTCCCAATATCCCACCTAACCCTGCCCTCTCAATTTAAAGCAATTCCCCCTTGTCCTATTACTCCATGCCCTTGTTCCTGGCTCCTAAAACAGTAACGATTTGGGGTTTAAGAGGTGGAAAACAGCTCAACAGGGAATTTTTTATAGGCTTTGGATGTGCAGCCGTGCTGTGTGTGTTTCCTGGGCCCTCTTGTGGCTGGTGCTGCCCTGGAGCAGCAGAGATTCCAATCCTGGTGCTGGGGCTTTGCTCCCACGTGTGGAGCCTCCGACTCCCCCCTGCTGCCAGCTCTGTGCTGAACTTCTCACGTCGGGTCCCTTGTGTGCCAGAGGTCCCTTTAGGGCTCTGTTTGTAGCCACTGGGTCTGTATAAAATCAAAGAACATGTTCCAAGTCATCCCAAAGGGAGAATTTAAAAAGGCCAAAAATTTATATTCAGGCTTCTGAATTTTAATAGTTTGTTCTACTGAGAGCCTTGGCTTATCTTCTGACAGGATCTGTGTTTCTGTTTCAGGTGCTGGAGCTACCTTGTTCTTTGTACATGTTGCTGAACTGCCTTGCTAAGGGCTGTGTTGTTTTCCCTCTGGTTTAGGTTTATAACAAGATTGACCAGATATCCATGGAGGAGGTGGATCGTCTTGCTCGGAGGCCCCACAGTGTTGTCATCAGGTAGGAGCTGTCACGTTGCCTTTTCTGCCTGCTGTGGGGCTCGTTTCACACCCCTTTCTCTGGCTTCTCCCAGGGCTGCTGGGGTGAGAAGCAGAGCTGCTGGGCAGCTTTTCCCAGATTTCCTTCCCCTGGAGAGGCAGGCAGCTTCTCTGTGCTGTCTGCAGGACAGAGTCAAACAATCTGGCTTGTTTCCTTGGGAGTGCTGGTAGATCTGCTGGGGCTTTGCTGCTTCAAAGCTGTTCACCCTTCTGGAATCATGGAATGGTTTGGGTTGGAAGGGACCCTAAGGCTTATCTCATTCCACCTCCTGCCATGGGCAGGGACACCTTCCACTAGATCAGCTTGCTCCAGGCCCCATCCAACCTGGCCTTGAACATTTCCAGGGATGGAGCCTGAAACTCTCTGTACAACCTGTTCCAGTGCTTCTCCATCCCTTTAGTCAGGAATTTCTTCCTAATATCTAATCTAAACCTGCCCTCCTTCAGTTTAAGGTCATTTTACCTTGTGTTTTTCCTTTCCTTGTCTCATTAAAGACTTTCCCCTCATTCTCCAGCACTTTAATAAAGACATTTCACCTTGTTCTTCTGGCTCCCTAAATCAGAGCAGCAGTAACCAGATGACCCTGGTGTTTTGCAGCTGTGGCATGAAGCTGAACCTGGACTACTTGCTGGAGAAGCTCTGGGAGTACCTGGCACTCACCTGCATCTACACCAAGAAAAGGGGACGTAAGTGACCCCAGACAGGCTGCCTGCAGGGCTGGTGCCTTGGAAATGCTGGAATTACACCCTCCCTAATCATCCTTCAGCTCTTGGGAAATGCTTCCTGCTCTGTCTGATCCTGCCATGTGTGGATCCCACCATGGCCTTCCTGTTGTATTTTACACAAGCTGAATTTTCATAAGTCTTTGCAGGATATAAGGGAATAAAGTGTGCAGGTTCACAGCTTTTACCTTGTTATGCACACTGTGATGAACCCACAAATTTCCTGTTCCTGCTGCAAGAAATTTGGTGATTCCCATGCCCTTGGAGGTGCCTTTGATCCTCCTTTTGCTTTATAACCCACTTGCAGCTTTTCCCAATGATGAAGGCACATCTATAACTTACTCTGTTCGCTTGTGAGCAGCTGAACTTGGGTGGATGTGAGCAGATCAAGGAATTTTCTGAGCTTGTTAAGCTCTGAAATCTTGGGGATTTTGGTTTTTCCTTGAGCAGGTGTGTTTTGACTTGGGTGCTTTTGTTTCTCTTAAGTCAAGGGTTTGGGATGGAGTCATTTCAGGTGGGTTGTGAGGAAGCTGCTGACTGTGTGGAGTGGGAAATGGCACTTGTGGGTGGTGGAGAGCTGATTTGATGCTTTTAGGTACTGGATCCCTGTTCTGTCTGGGAGCAGGAAGGAGGAATTTGGGAGTAGTTAGCACAAGGTGATGTGAGATGCTGTCAGCATTTTAGAACACACTTGATAGAAATCCAATGCTTTCCCCCCCCCCTTCTGCTTCTCCACAGAGAGACCAGACTTTACAGATGCCATTATTCTACGGAAAGGAGCCTCTGTGGAACATGTGGTAATTTTTCTGCATCTTTTACATTTCCCTCTGTGCAGAAGGCAGTTCCTCCTGGACCTGCTGTGATTTGTGTTCCATAAAGCTCAGGACATGTCAGTGTTTGGTTGTGCTTCTCCTTTTGTTGCCTTTTATCTGCCTCAGGTTTCTTTCACAGCTGCTATAAAAGGTTTAAACAGTAATTATGTAATGCAGCCCAGTGAAAAAGCACATGGAAACAATGGAATGGGGCTTTATGTGGGCTGGTGATTCCTGTGTCTGTTCTGTATGGTTTCAAGTGCTTTTAACCAGCTCTTAAAATCTTTATTGTAAATTCTGGCATAGACTAGAGTTTGTTTTAATTCCTGGGTATTGAAAAAAAGTTGTTTGCAAAGAGGTAAATGTAAATATTTCAACTCCTGCCTGTCTGTCTTGCAGTGCCATCGGATTCACAGATCATTAGCCAGCCAGTTCAAATATGCCTTGGTGTGGGTAAGTGTTGGACAGCAACTGGAATCCCTGTCCTCAGGTGTCTCTGACTGGTCTCCTAACCCTTCTCCCCCTTTTTTGCTTTAAAGGGGACAAGCACAAAGTACAGCCCTCAAAGAGTGGGCTTAACCCATATGATGGAGCATGAAGATGTCATTCAGATTGTAAAGAAGTAACTGCTGGTGCCTGGCCTTGCCTTTAATCACTGCAATTGGAACTGACCATGTAAAAACAAAACAAAACACACCAAAAAAAAAAAAAGAAAAAAGAAAAAAAAAAGAAAGGAAAAAGGGAGATGTGTTCCAGAGCCAAGAAAGCTTCTGTGAAGCTCCTTCTCTTGGAGGAAGGCAGAAAATGAGGCTACTGTGCTTGCAGGTGGGGATGGGGAAGATGGGTTTCCATCTGGCAGCATTTCAGGGCAAATGATGTTTCTTAAAAATTTGAAAGGAGCCAGTTCTTGTAGGGCACAGTTCCACAGCCAGCAGTGTCCTGCCCCTTGTGGGGTTTGCACATGAATCCATGTGCATTCCCAGTGGGAAATGTTTGGGTTTGTGTGTAAAAATCTGGCCCTGTGCTTTGGGCTGAGAGAACATTGCTGATGCTTTGCTGCTTATCCATTCACTTAATTTAAGCATTGATCTGAAGCAGAACCAGAGTTCTCCCTCCCCTGCTCTCTGGACATGTCTCTGTAGCTGAGACAACCCCAATTTTTAAGAGTCCCACCTCAATTAACATTAAAACCTGGCACTCTGTGCCTCTCCATAGCCTTGCAGTGGGATTTGTAGGACATCCTGGTACTGAGAGATGAGAAATTAAACTGGTAATGGTTAATTAGCCTGGCCAGACTGCAGTGGGGTACGATCCAAGAGCTGTAGTCTGGGGTGAGGATTCACTTCTGGCATCTCACTCGTTGAGGAGCTGCCTTGGGAGCTTCCTCCTTTGCTGGGCAGGAGTTGTCCTGCCCTTCAGTCCCCAAGGTGGAGGTCTCTTCAACCATGTCCCTAAATTCCAGTTGCAGCTCTCTGGAGCTCAAGGTACCACCCCATGCTGTGAGTTTTACCCCAGCCCTGTTAAACATTGCTTGTCTGGATATTGTTCATCAGAAATCTGGGATTTTTGTAATCATGCTTTTCCATTGAATACTGTTGCTAAACAATTCAGAGTGCCTGATAGAGGACAGCTCTTGCCTTCTGGGATCAAGAGCTGCCAATAGCTTTTATTTTCTTTCATTGGAAAAGGGTTTGGTCTGACGTGGATGCAGAACTGTGAGGACAGGTGTGACACCTGTCTGAGCAGGGTTCCTCCCCTCCTCCCTGCTCCTCCCCACCCCTCACAGCCTGATTGAGCAGAAGTGGAAGGATTATTTTATTTGAGAAAATAAAAAGTTGTTATTTCATGTGAATGATGGACAGATGGCTTGGTTTGTTTCCTAGCTCTCTTTTTTACCTTTGGCCACCTGAGGAATCCTGGATGCTGCCACGGGAGATTTAGGGGGCAGTAGAAGGTGAAGTGGCTGCAAGAGACTGGTGGTGGGAGATAAACAGATACTAAACACAGTGCCCAAGCTAAGAAGGTGACTTTGAACTCTGTAAGTTCCCTTCCCTGTTCCTGGCTTTGTTCACAGCTGGAGTGCAGAGGAAATCCTGACCACGGAGAGGAGAACAAGCATCAAATGATCCCCATTATCCCTGGCTGGCAGTGGAAAGCTGGCCCTTCCCGGTGAGAGCTGGGTGGGATGCTGTTCCAGCACATTAACTCACCCTTCCCATTTCCCATGAAGGTCACACAAGGCAGAGTTGCCCTCACAAAGACTAATTTTGGTTTCGTTTTGTCCCTGAGTTTCTGACTTTTCCATCCAAATCCTGCAGCCTGCCAAGCCTTGGCATAGAGCCGGGCAACCAGAACTGCTGACAGGGCTTCATGCTCAGCCCAGGTAGTGCTGGGAGCCAGGGGCTGCTTGGTGTGAAGCTGAAATGCACAGTGTTACCTGCTAAAACCTGTCCTTGAATAGCTGCTGCTACCTCAGTGTGGGTTTCAAATTGATTTTGGCATATCATTGTTAAAACCCCCTCTGCCTAATTAGCTTCATTTAGGAAAATGGGCATTTTATCCTCTTCAAAATGAGCAGATACATGATTAAAATTGGAATGGGGATGAAGTAAAAATAGTTAAGCTAGAAGAAGCCAACTTCTTTTTTCAGAGAGAGTAGCTTTTTTGGCAGCAAGTTTATAGCTGCATTTGAAAATGCACCATTTAATTGCAGTATCCTTCTTCCAGGAGCTTCCCTAATTGTTCTGCACTTATGTTAAAAGCAGCAAACGTTGCAGTTCGTGCTGGAGTGAATTTGCCTCCAAGAGATCTCCAAGTCCTGAAAAGATCCAAAGGGCAAGGGGGAAATCTGCTGTAGCATTAGGGTTATACTGGAGCCTCCTGAGGTTCATGGAATTTGCAGCATTTCAGTATTTAAAGGGGCTTGTAAAAAACATGAAGAGGGACTTCTCACAAGGGTATATACTGATGGGAAGGTGGGAATGGTTTTAAATTGAGAGGAGTGATACAGATGAGGTGGTAGGAGGAAATTCTTGCCTGTGAGGGTGGTGAGGCCCTGGCACAGGCTGCCCAGAGCAGCTGTGGCTGCCCCTGGATCCCTGGAAGTGTCCCAGGCCAGTGCTTGGCGCAAACTGGGATGGTGGAAGGTGTCCCTGCCCAAGGCAGGGAGTGGAATGAGATGAACTTTGAGCTCCCTGCCATCCAAACCATTCTGGGATTGTGTGCATTGACCAGAGCCCCTCACTGGGGAGCTGCTGAAGGGAAACGTGATCAGACTCTCCTTGTGTGTTGGGAGAAGGGCTCTCCAGGAGGGTGGCTGCAGGCAGGAGCTGTGGCTTTGACCCCAGAAGAGCAGCACCCTGCATTTCTCTGCTGTAGGAGGAAAGCCTTGGCTCAATGATGCTCATAGAAAGCTGCCCTCAGCAGCCCTGCTCTGTGCTCCTGCCATTCCCTTGCTCTTCCAGGCTCATTCGTGCTGTTCCCAGGGGCTGTGCCCATCCTGCCCCATCCTCCAGGTGAGGAGCAGGGTGGATCAGCCTCCCCAGAGCCCATCAGCCTCCCTCCATCTAACGCTGCAGCCAGCGACGGCTCTCGAGGCGTGCTCTGTTTAAAATGCCTGTTCCAGGCAATCAAGCAGGTTTGATTGGCTGAACACTCCTCTTATAATTTAATTTAGTCAGGAATCGTTTGCAAGGTAATAAAGAGTGACTCTGCCTCCAAATACATTCATTTAATTCAATGAGAGATGGTTGCTGCGGCAGGCTCGCCTCAGCCAGCTCCCCTCACCCCATCACGGTGACATCTCAAAGTGCTGCTCAGGGCCGTATATAAGAGTCACGATCCGCAGTGACAGCTTAATTGTCTCAAATGCTGACAAGGGTCACCCCAAGCAGCCATCGGGAGTGGCACGGAGCCGGCTGGGGAGGCTGCGGAGGGGAGGATTTATGGCTGGCAAATAGTTTTGAATTCCTCTGGTTGCGCCTGCTAAATGATGAACCTGCCCCGAGGGGATTGGGGCTATTGATTGTAATTTGCAGTTAAGCCCTCGCGTTCTGAGGAATCAGCATAATAAATACCCACCGCATTACGGCTGGGACGTGCCTGCCTGCAGGAGAAGGAAGCCGAGGTTTTCCCGGCTCGGGTGCTGCAGCACGATGCTCTCTCTGCCCCTGCATTTGGCAGAGCCACAGACTCCATCACTGCAGGAAAACGGTCCCCAGTTTGGTGGGATGCTGGAGCCCAGTGCTGGAATGGGGAGAATGGAGCGTGGTGAAGGCAGGTGCAGTGTCCTGCTCATCCAGGGAGGAGAGGATGCTCTGATATTTTTGGGTGTCTAGATCCCTGCCAGAACCTCTGCAGCTGGCTGGTCCCAGCCCACCTTTGGAGAGGGGTGTGAGGAGGTGCATTTGTTCCTCACTCCCACGTTCTTTGATTTCTTCCAAACTCCCATTGGTTTGGGGGCCTAGAATGGGTCAGGGCCATTTTCCAGCTGTTCACATCTGGGCTACACTGAGGCTCACCTATGTCCTGAGAGGGATGTGGGACAGTCCAGCTGTGTCACCAGGGGTGCAAGGGACAGGGACCACGGGAGGAGGAGTCCCTCACCCCTCCACCCCTGCAGCTCTGTGAGGGAAGATCAGCTCCCATTGCTCTGCTCACGAGTGGAGATGACAATAATAGCACTCATCAAATATGCAGCAGCCACGGTCCCGCAGCTGCCAGGGGAGGGGTGGGGCCGGCAGAGCACCGAGGCAGCCCCACGCCATGCAGGGCAGCCCCAGGTGAGTGGCTCTGGGTGCCCCACATGGGTGGCACCTCCCTTGGGCTCTGGGTGCCACAGGGGCTTTGCTGAGAAGGGACTTTTGTGTGTGACGGTGGCTTTAAAGCGAGTGCTGCTGTTCAGGTCCAAGTGTGTGGTGTCCCCTCACCTGTGCCTGTCCCCCCCTGCCTGTCCCTACCTGGCTGCTTGCTGTCTTTGCCCTCCCTTATCTCACCTTCTGCCTTCCCACCTTCTCCACAGCCCCACATTCCCGCTGCCCTCCAGAGCAGAGCAGAGCAGCCTCCCCTGAGCGCTCCCTCCTTCCCTGGAACCCTCTACCCCATGTTTCCCACCACCCCTTCCCCACATTCCTTTTACCTTGGGGCTGTTTTAGCCCAGGAAAGCTCCTGGGCTTGGCTTTGGGACTGAGGTGATGGCACAGGGCTGTGACCTGGCTCCAGGGCTGCCAGCCAGCACATTCCTGGGTGCACGCCAGCATCGTGCCCAGCTGCTTTGTTCTCCCAGCATCTGCTCTGGCCTATCTCCTCCCATAACACCTCCCTCGTGGGGAGCAGGCAGCAGCTGGCAGGCAGGGATTGCCGTGTATTGCTCATGGGCTGGGTCTCCATCCTCATTCGGGAGGCAGGAACTGGAGGGGGGTGGAAATTACCCAGGGCAGGGGTGTGATGGGTGCTTGGGGGAGCTAGAAAAGACCCCACTATGCCTCAGGGGCTTGGAGGGCTGTGCCATTGTCACACTGCTGGAGGGGTCCAGCTTATCCCTGTGCTCCCAGCATCCCTGGAGCTGCGGCTGGGCTTCCTCACCTGCTCCCAGGTGTTTGAGAGTGGATGTGCAATGCTGCAGAGCTGAAGGCAGGGAAGGGGATGTGCTGAGAGGTGCTGCCGCAGCCGGGAGGTGCCGGGGCCGGCTCCGTGGTGCCTCCAGGCTCCCGGCAGGCACGGCAGCGGTGTGGCGTGGTGTGGTGTGGTGGCACAGAGCCCTGCTCCGGCTGTAACTGGAAACAGGCTGTAAGCGGAGCCGGGGCCGGCTGGTGACCGCAGACCTGCCTGGAGACGTGGAGCTGCTGCCTCTGGAGCTCTGCCCGCCGATGCCGGCACTCCGAAGGTACCGTCCAGCCGGGCTGGGGCGGGTGAACCCCCGAGGCCAAAGTCTCCGTCCCCTCCCTGCATCCCCTCCCTGCATCCCCCCACGGCACAGCCGCAGGCTGCGGCACCGGGGCTGCCGTCCAGCCGTGTCCCTGGGTGAGGTGGCTTTTCCTGCCCTCACCCACGTGGCTGGAGATATTCAGGACTGACCCGACCAAAAGATGCTCTGGGTACCTCCTACCACAGCCTTGGTACCCACTGCCACCACAGAGAGCCCTCACTGCCAGGTTTTGCAGCCAGGGTCCCTCCTGTGTGCTGCTGCTGGGTGCAGCCGTGCCCAGACACCCTGGAAACAGCCACCAAGCGTGGGTGCCCCTCTGAGCCCCTGCTTTGCTTCCATCCCACTGCACCTGGGCACAAAAGCCTCTCGGCCAGCTCTGCCGTGCCAAAGGCAGGTGAACCAGGACAAAGAGCATGGGGAGGTGTTTTGGGGTCTGGTATGGAGGCTGGGACCATGGCAGGCAGCATCTCTGTGGGATGAAGCCCCTCTCTGTCCTTTTACTCCCCCTCTTGGAGAGCCCTTGTCATGGGCAGGGAGGCACCATGGGCACAGCCATGGCAACAGCACGGGAGCTGTGCCAGGGCACTGAGAGCACTGCCAGGGCCACCCTGCCTGGGGGGACAGGGGTAGGGACCGTGGAGGGCAGTGGGGTGGTGGCAAGGACTGTGCTGGGATGCAGGCAGTGACCTCTAGCAGCTTTTTACCAGGCTGGTACCCCCTTGCTCTCTGCCAGCAGGGAGGGAAGGGCTGTGTCCCTGCCTGAGGTGGTTCCCTGCCACATCGCGGTGCCCATGCCAGGAGGAGGGGTGGGGTGGTGCTGTGCCCCTGGCAGGGCAGGCTCTGTCAGCCCCATATGGCTCAGTGGCCATGGCAGAGCTGTGGACTGTGACAGTGCCAGGTAGGGCTCCTGCTGATCCTGTGTTTCTGTCACAGACCCTCTCCTGGTGCCCGCCAGGTGCCCCTCATCCCACTCTGCCCAGCCTGCACTCCAGAGCTGCCTCCATCTGTGCAGACCAGGATGTGTCCATCCCAGAAATTAATGCAGGGAGTCGGCAAAGCCATGGGATCGTGATGGGCGCCCGTCCACTGTAGATGTGGCAGGGAGGCACAAGGCTGGGGACAACACAATGCCAGGAGGTGCCAGCTCTGGGCTCTTCTGATCCTGGGGGAGACCAATGGGTTCAGTCCAGCAGCTGCTGCTGGTTCTTTGGTTCTGCCAGCTGCTGGATGCTTGTGTCTCCCCAAACACATCCCCTGTAAGGGGGTGCAGCTGCCCCTGCCCACACCAGCCCCTCACCTGCCCACAGATGATCCATGTGGGACAGCGAGTTCCCACTGCTGCTGCTTAAACTTTGATGAGCTGCAGGAATCCAGGCCTGGCATTAACATTTGATGTGGTCACCCTGCTCCCGGGCACGTGTGTGTGCAAACACGCTGCTGGCACTGCCACGGCCACACGTGTGCCACATACAACCCCTGTGGGCAGCTGTGTGTGGGCACGTGTGGCACCCTGCCCACACCTGCCACCTGGCATGGCATGAGGAGTGCCCCTGCGGGCTCTGGGCTCCTCAGTGCTTCCCAGCAGGGCTGTGGAATTCGGTTTGGTGTTGGGCTCCCCTTGGGTGTGCCCCCGCTGCTGCCTTGGGCTCTGCAGAATTGTCACCTCTCTCTCGGGTGCCGCCGTTTGGCTTCACGGATCCCCGGGCTTCATCCGTCTCCGTGCTGCCTGGAGGAAGAGGCTGATTCCTCAGGGAGGGGCAGAGGAAGCCCCGAGGCGTGGGGAGGTGGCAGGGTCCCGTTTTGGGGTAAGGGCGCCGCCTCTGCAGCGTTCCCTTGGGGGGATGCTCCCAGCAGCAGGGGCCCTTCCCTGCTCCTTCGGAAAAGTCTCGGGGCTGGCGTGGTGCATCCCTTACATTATTCATGGCACCGCGAGCCTGGCGCTTGGGTTACAGCCGGATCCCAGGCACCGGCCCCGCGGGGTGCGCGGGAGGCAGGAGCAGCTCCGCCGGGCTGCCCGGGGCCGCTCCCGCCGCCCCAGCGCCATGCCAAGCGGGCGGGCACCGGGAGCCACGCACGGGCGTGTGCCTCGCCAAACCCGGGCACAGGTAAATACCCAGCCAGGGCAGGCGGCGGGGAAGCGAGCCGGCCGCTGTGCCGGGAGCAGGATCCTGCCCGCACCGGGCATCCCCTCCCCGCGCCCCGCCGGCGCCGGAGCATGAGCGCCCGCCGCTGCCGGGATGGCCGGCAAGAAAGGGGAGCCCAAAGGGAAGGCGGGCAAAGGGAAAGGGAAGGATGGAAAGAAGGGCAAGAAGGAGGATCCCAACGAGTCGGAGGATGCCTCGGATGCGGAGCTGCTGAAGGCAGAGGAGAGCGAGGGGACGGAGGTGGTGGAGGAGGAAAAGGAAGAAAAGGAGGAAAAGGAAGAAAAGGAGGAAAAGGAAGAGGAAAAGGAGGTGGAAAAGGAGGAAAAGGAGAAAGATGAGGAGGAGGTGGTTGCAGAGGAGCCCAAGAAGGGGAAGGGGAAGGAGAAGAAGGGGTTCCCCAAGGCAGGAGTGGCAAAGAAACTGGGCCGTGGGAAGAAGGAGACGGAGGAAGAGGAGGGTGAGAGCAATGCTGCAACAGCCAAGAAGAACACGAAGGGCCCCTCCAAGCTGATGATGGGGCTGACAACTGACAAGAAGAAGAAAGGAGCCAAGGGTGCAGAGGCCAAGGGCCAGCCCAAAGATTCTGTGGAAGCCAGCCCAGCCGAGGAGGAGGCGGCAGCACCTCCGAAGGCCCGGGCAAAGCGGAGCCTCCGCAGCACCTCGAAGCTCTTCATGGGCTTCAAGAACCTGGGACTGCGCCGGCCCAAGAAGGGGCAGTTCAAGAACACATCCCGCTTCTTCTGGGGGCTGCATAAGCACAGCACCAAAAAGAGGAAGAAAAAGAAGAACAAGGCAGTGCTCAAGTCCACCTCCAACCTGATGATGCGCTTCAAGCAGGTGGGCAAGAAGAGGAAGGAGGAGGAGGCCAAGGAGGAGGAGGCCAAGAAGGAGTCACCATCGAGGCCATCCTTCCTGCTGCTGCGGCGGGGCGGGCAGGACCCTGAGCACGGCTCGCTGCTCTTCCGCCGGCGCCCGGAAAGGAAATTCAAGCCCCGGGCTCAGGTGCTGAGCAAGGCGGCCGCTGCCACGGGCTGGCTGGCCAGGAAGGTGCTGTCCCGGCGCGGGCGGCTGGTGGGGGGCGGCCGGGCCACGGACGCGGCCTGGCTGTCCCGTATCGGTGCCAAGAAGCTGCCGTTCCCCGCGGAAGATGAGATCCTCAGGCACCGGGCCAACATGAAGCGGATCCCTGGCGGTGTCGGGCTGCCCGGCACTCCGCGGCAGGGCAGCGTGGCGAGGCGGCCGTCCCGGCGGCGCTCCCGGCAGGGCAGCATGGCGAGGCGGCCGTCCCGGCGGCGCTCCCAGCGCTCCGAGCCACCCGTGCCGCGCTACGGCTGGGCCGAGGAGGAGAGCGGAGCCTACGGCCGCCGGCGAGGCTACGGCAAGGAGGACGGAGCCTACGGCAAGCAGGATGGTGCCTATGGCTCCCGCCGTGGCTTTGCCAGCAAGGAAGATGGAGCCTACGGGCCCTGGCGCGGTCAGCCCAAGGAGGAAGATGGAGCCTATGGGCCCCACCATGGCTACGCCGAGGAGGATGGAGCCTACGGCCCGTGGCACGGCTACAACGGGGAGGAGGAGGGAGCCTACATCCCCCGGCACAACTACTCCGAGGAGGAGGAAGGCTACATGCAGAGCCCAGCCTACCCAGCAGGGTACGGCTTCGAGGATGCAGGGCCGGCCCCCTACTCTGACTACCCTGGCTATGAGACAGAGGAGGAGTACGACTACTACGGGGGGTTTTGGGAGGATGGAGACCAGCCAGGGCACCCCTACGGTGACTCAGAGCTCGAGGATGAGGGAGCGTTTGGTGGTGGGTCTCCCCATGGCCTCTATGACCCGTACAGCAGCGACCCAGAGTATGGTGAGGAGGCAGTGGGGCCCTTCGGCTACAGGGGGGACCCCTACGAGGACTTTGGGGAGCCCTTTGCCGGGGGGTACCCTGGGGGCGAGTACCCCGAGCATCGCATCCAGTACAGCGAGGGTGGGTGGGCGCCGCACGCCCAATCTTCCTGCAACCCCTACGCCCTGGGCCTGGAGGGGATCGCGGAGGGCGAGGAGCCCGAGGAGTGGGAAGAAGAGGAGGAAGAAGAGAAGGAGTATCCCTTTTCCATCCTGAGCGCCTCCTCGCTGCGGGGCATGCGGGAGACGCTCTCCTCCAAGCTCTCCCTCAACAGGAAATTCAGGCTCTTCCCCCGACCCCAGGTCAAGCTTTTCGGCAGGGACCGCCTGGACGTGCCCCTCCCGCCGTCCCCCCACCTTCCCGCCGCCCGTGACGAGGACGACTACGACGAGTACGAGCCGCCGCCGCCTCCGGCAGCCCCCGGCCCCGCGGCATCCCCGGCCCGCTCGGTTTCGGCAGCGCGGGCGTGCGGGAGCCCCCTGGGCCAGTTCCTCCAGCGATCCCTCTCCATTCCTGCCAGCCGCCCGCCGCGAGGGGCCGGGGCATTTCGGGGATCCCGCACGCCCCAGCTCTCCTACAGGCGCTCCAGCCGCAGGCTGCCGGGGATGGAGAGCGCCGGTTTGGGGGGCCGGGACTCTTCCCCACCGGGGGGGCCCTGGGGGCAGCCGGGGGCTGCGCGCCGGCCGTCGCTCCGGAACCCCTTCGCCAACCCCGGGCGCTCCCCATCGCCGCCGCCCGTCCGCCCGCGCCCCGGTAGCACGCGGGGCGAGGGGCCGCGGCGATCGCCCTCCCTCGGTGCCAGCCTCCGGCGCTTCGGCCCCGAGCCCCCCGCCCCGCCGCCGCCCGCTCCCCGCTCGCCGGGCCCGGGGGGGAGGCGCCTGGGGGGGCCCGCGGCCCCGGGACGATCTCTGTCATCGCGGCGGAGCAGCCCCCCCGGGCTGCCGCTCCCCCAGGCCTGGCCCCGGCTCCCCGAGCCCCCCACCAAGGCGGTGAAGCCGCTGCAGAGGAGCCCCTTCCTGGCACCATCGTCCCGCCCCGGCAGCCGCCGCCTGGGCGCCCCCGGCCCCTCCTGGGATGAGGAGCTGCCCCCCTGGCGGGGTCCCTCCGGGGTGCCCCCTCCGCCCAGCCCCGCTCCCAGCACCCCCAAAAGTTTCATCCAGCGCATCGGGCAGCCCCTTGCGGGGATGGCCCCCCACTCCCCCCCACCGAGGCCATCTGCTGAAGCGGGGGGCCGCAGCCTCTCCAAGGGGCGCTCCGTGGCGCAGTCCCTGGCTTCGCTGCTCGTAAAGAGCATAGGCCCCAACAAAGCCCCCTCATCCTCACCCCCCAGCCGCCTTCCCTCCACTCGCTCGACCCCCTTGCCCCGGCGCCCATCGCGGCGGGACGGGAGCATCCGCCGCTCTCCGAGCCCACCCCCGGGGCGCCGGGGCTGGGCGGACGTCGGGCGCCCCGTGCTCCCCTCCAACCCGCGCGGCAGCCGGAGCCCCTCACCGCCCCGCCGTGCCGCCTTCCCGCCCCCCCACGGGCGAGCCCCCGGCTCCCCGGCCGCCCCCCGGCACGGCCCCCGTCCCCCGGAGCCCTTGGAGGGTGACGGGGCGGCCGCGGAGGAGGGCGCGGGGCGCTACGCGGTGGTGACGCCGCAGGTGCAGAGGTTGGGCTCCTTCCGCCGCGCATCCCGCATGTACAAGCAGCACTGGTCCACGCAGCACGTCGTGCGGGTGCGGGAGATGCCCGACCCCTGGACGGCCGAGCAGGGCCTGCCCCGGCAGCCCACCCAGCGCGGCCGGCGGTGGGCAGGCCAGTGGGGAGCCGACATCGCCCGGTACCTGTGCCAGCGCCCGCCGGCGGGCGGCTGGAGGGACAGGCACCCCTGGGCTGAAGGGTACCTGGGCAGCAAGCAGCCCTGGCGCAGCAAGGTAACGCCCGCGGGGAGCCCCCTCGGGGGGATGGAGCCGGGGGTGAGCTGGCAGCTGGGACCCGGGGCAGAGTGGAGAGTTAAGGGGGGCCTGATGGCTCTCCCGGGCACGAAGGCATCGGCGCAGGGGGGTTTGCAGTGCCCAGGGTGGGGGTAAATGGCTGTGGGTGTTCTGGGTGCTGGTGGGGGTCCTCCCGTGGGGAGCAGGCTGCAAGAGGGGATTGTCACCAGTTGTGTGTCCCCCCACGAGCGGCCCCTCTGGGGACATTTGATTCTGGCGTATGGAAATGCAGAGACCCGATCCGATCCGCGGGGATGGGTGCAGGTGGCACGGTGACCCGGCGGGGTGTCCGCTTTCCTGCCCACCCCCTGGCCGGGGGCCAGCCAGGCTCCTGTGTGACACCTGTCCTGTGTCACCCCTGCACGTGGCCGGGGGGAGCAGCCCCAGCCCCCTTCCATCACCTGCACTGAGGGTGATGCCCACGGTGAGTGGGACCGGGATTCCCAGGAGCAGGATTTCCTGGGACCAGCCCCAAGGTGGCCTTGGTGGCCTCATGTTCCTGTGCTCCAGCACTGCTGCTCTCAGCTGACACACTGTGCTCTTGCTGGGGGACTGGTTTTGGGGCTGTGGCGTGTTTTCTTGGGGTTCCAATGCTGACTGTGTGTCCCCTGGTGTGGGGTCACACAGATGGTGTTTCGGGGTGGTGGTGGTGGCTGGGTGGGCTGTCTGAGGGTGGTGGCACGTCCCTGCCATGATGGGCTGGTTGCTCCATGCAGATGCAGTCACTGTGCAGCCTGCCCATCGTGCGGTACCAGGAGCCAAAGGAGGAGGACGGGCTGGAGGACATGACCCAGCTGGAGTGAGTGTCCCTGTCCCCTGCGCCATGACTCAGTGCTGTGGGGGACAATGGGGCTGCAGCCCCCAACCCCATACCCCTGACCTTGCTATCCCACCCCATCTCATCCCAACGCGGGCTCTGCTTCAGCCTCCTGGGCCTGGAGATGCTGAGGACACTCTGGGCACAGCAGAGTCCTCTGTCACCTCCTCTGTCCCTCTGTCACCCCCTAATTCAGCCTCTGCTCCATGCCAGGGACCTCCAGGAGGCTGCAGTGCTGAGCAACATCCGGACACGGTTCGAGCGCCAGCTCATCTACGTAAGCTCAGGGGACACAGCATCCCCCAAGGACTGTGGGGTGGGGTCTTTGGGGAGTCACCCCCCTCCGAGGGCTCACAGCCCCACACTCTCTCTCTGGCAGACCTACATTGGCAGCATCCTGGTGTCGGTGAACCCCTACCGGCTCTACAACATCTATGGCAAAGAGCAGGTGCAGCAGTATGAAGGCAGAGCCCTGGGTGAAAACCCACCGTGAGTACCAGGCTGTCCCCATACGCCCCGTGGGGATGGGGTCACTCCCACCCTCCATTCCCCCACCATGAGTACCAGGCTGTCCCCAAACGCCCCGTGGGGATGGGGTCACTCCCACCCTCCATTCCCCCACTGTGAGTACCAGGCTGTCCCCAAACGCCCTGTGGGGATGGGGTCACTCCCACCCTCGGGTCCTGCAGCAGACCCTGGGTCACTGGGTGCTGTAGCAGCTGTGTGTGTGCATGGGGATGCTCGGGGCACTCTGGGGGTCCCTGTGCTGGGCCAGTGTGGCACCTGCCACCTTCTGCTTCTCCCCACCCCAGGCACCTCTTTGCCATCGCGAACGTCGCCTACTCCAAAGTGATGGATGCCAAACACAACCAGTGTATCGTCATCAGGTGGGACAAGGCTGTCCCCACACACAGCCCCTAATCAACACCACCCTAATTGCTGGGTCGCTGCCACCAGCCTGGCTCGGCCCCATCGGTCTGGGGAGGTTTGGGGTGGGCACCCCTTGCTTGCCTGCTGATGGCCCCAGCCATGCCCCTGCTCTGTGTTTCAGTGGGGAGAGCGGCTCAGGGAAGACTGAAGCCACCAAGCTGATCCTGAGCTACCTGGCAGCCGTCAGCCAGAAACGCAGCGCTGCCCCACAGGTAGGGAGGGTGCTGCTCTGGGGACATCCCTGAGTCCCCATGTCCCCATTGTCTTCTCCCAGCTCCATCCCTCTGTTCCATCCCTCCCTCCTCATGGCTCTGCTGCTCTCTCCTTGTCCCAATGCTTCCACCTGGACCATGGCAGATCGAGGTACTGAGGGGACACGTGGGCTGGGATGGGTCAGGGGGACAGAGAATGGTGGTGGCACCTTGGCCATGGCACCCCACCTGCAGGGGAAAGGCGGGAGGGACAGCAGGAAATCAGTGCATGCACACAGATGGAGTCTTTGTGCTCTCTCACAGCCTCATTTAACCTGGCTGTGGTGCACACCTCAAATCTGGGCACCCACGGGTGTGTGTGTGGAGCATGGGGTGGCAGGGAGGGTGGCAGGGTGTCAAAGGGGGAGCCCTAGCCTTGGAGATGCCCTGTGGTGTGTCAGGTGCCCAGGCTCACCCCCCCAGCTCTCCCCCTCACCACAACAGATCCTGGAGGCGACCCCTCTGCTGGAATCCTTCGGCAACGCCAAAACCGTGAGGAATGACAATTCCAGCAGGTTTGGGAAATTTGTGGAAATCTTCCTGGAGGAGTAAGTAATGCTGATAACCTGTGAGTGGCTGCTCCCACCCCATGTCCCCTGCTGCCCCAGGGGTGTCCAGCCCAAGCCAGCCCCTTGTCCCTTGGCTCTGGGAGGACACATGGGGATGGTTTTGGGATAAACCTGGTGTTGGAAAGGTGATGGCACCTGAGGACAGGTGGCTGTCCCTGGGGTAAGGGCAGTGCTGGCTGGCACCTTTACCATTCCCAGTGCCCATCCCTGTCCTCATATCCCATCCCATCCTCTCTTGGTCCCACTGATCCTGCCGGGGTGCCCAATACCACAGCCAGGTGCAGACACCTCTCCCTGCTCACCCATCCCTGCTGGGGGAATCTGGGAAGCAGCACTGACCCCCCATTTTGCTGGGGGGCACTGGGGCACGGGTGGGTGCGTTGGGGGGCCACAGCCCCTGCCCACACCGAGGTTGCCAGCCCGGTACCCACTCTCCCTGCAGCGGTTTGATCTGCGGTGCCATAACCTCGCAGTACCTGCTGGAGAAATCCCGTGTGGTCTTCCAGGTGCGTGGTGAGGGGGTCCTGAGCTCTGCCTCCCACTCTTCCCCCTCTGCCACCCCCTCCCCAGCTCTGTCCTCTGCTCTCCAGGCCCAGAGCGAGCGCAACTACCACATCTTCTACGAGATGCTGGCAGGGCTGCCGTCCCAGCAGCGGCAGCGCTACTGCCTGCAGGGCGCCGAGACCTACTACTACCTGAACCAGGTACTGCGCCCTCCCTGGCCCTCCCACAGCCTGATTTTGGGGGGGCTGGTGGGTTCCTGAGCCCTCAAGGTGTGGATGAGGAGGATGCCCAGGGCAGGGTGACCCCCCCATGCTGGGTGCTGACCCCCTGGGACACACTGATGGACTGAGGGGGTTGTGCCAGGGTGGGAACTGTGAGATTCCTGGCAAGGATGACGCTGAGGATTTCCGCCGGCTGCTCAACACCATGGAGGTGCTGAACTTCAGCGTGGATGAGCAGAACAGCATCTTCCGCATCCTCTCCTCCGTCCTCCACCTGGGCAACGTCTACTTTGAGAAATATGAGGTAGGCCAGGGTGGGCCGAGCTGTGCTCCTGGGGTGTGATTTGGGATGTGGCAAAGGGGGGATTGCCAATGCCATGGCATTGCTGTGTCCTACAGACTGACTGCCAGGAGGTCGCCATGGTGGTCAGCGCCACCGAGATCCGGACGGTGGCTGAGCTGCTGCAGGTGTCCCCTGAGGGCCTGCAGAAAGCCATCACCTTCAAGGTGACGGTGAGTGCAGGGGGGCACAGCCTGGGAGGGGGTCTCTGGCCCCTGGGGACCACCGGGGCTGATGTTGCTGCAAGCCCACCATGCCATTTCCCAACCAGGAAACGCAGCGGGAGAAGATTTTTACCCCTCTGACTGTTGAAAGCGCCGTGGATGCCAGGTAGAGGGAAGGGGGCTGCACTGTAGGAGGGTGTGGGGGGGTCTCATCCCCAGGGATGGCGTGGGGAGTGAAATGCCAGCTGGGAAAGGGGATGGTCAGGTCCCCCAGTGTGGATTAGACTCTGTGGTGATTAAAACTGATGCTGTGGTGGGTGCTGGCTGTGGCAGTGGAATACACTGGTGCCATTCCAGAGCTCCAGCACTCTGCTCATCTCTCCCCTTCCCAGGGATGCCATTGCCAAGACCCTCTACTCCCTGCTCTTCGGCTGGCTCACGGATCGCATCAACAAGCTGGTGTACCCACGGCAGGAGGCCCTCTCCATTGCCATCCTGGACATCTATGGCTTTGAGGTGAGCAGGATTCATCCCACCTCCATCCTGGCTCAGTCCCAGCTCCATCCTCCCAGGCTCCATGGATCTTCCTTCTCGCAGGACCTCAACTTCAACAGCTTCGAGCAACTCTGCATCAACTACGCCAACGAGTATCTGCAGTTCTTCTTCAACAGGATTGTGTTCCAGGAGGAGCAGGTGGGGCTGGTGGGCAGTGCTGGGTTCTGCTGTGGGGCTGGGGGCACGGGGCTGACCTGGTGCCCACCCTGCAGGAGGAATATATCCGGGAGCAGATCGAGTGGAAGGAGATCCCCTTCAGCGACAACCAGCCCTGCATTGACCTCATCTCCCAAAAACCCTACGGCATCCTCCGGATCCTGGATGACCAGAGCTGCTTCCCCCAGGTGAGGGGCTGCCTGGTGATGAGGTGCAGCCAGCACTGGGAGGTCACTGTGGCTGGGCAATCACCATGGCCCAGGGCTGCTCTTCTCCTGGGCTGTTCTAGACAACCTGGGAAATCCCCCAGGTTCCTCCAGGCTGGATAAGCCCAAAGAATCATAGAAATGTCATGGAATCACAGAATGATTTGGGTTGGAAAGGACTTTGGAGATCACCTAGCTCCAGCCTGCTGCTGAATCTGCTGTGTATGTCACTCCTGTCTCCCTTCCCAGGCCACTGACCACACATTCCTCCAGAAGTGTCACTATCACCACGGGACAAACCCTCTCTACACAAAGCCCAAGATGCCACTGCCCGAGTTCACCATCAAGCACTATGCAGGGAAGGTGACCTACCAGGTGTGTGACCTTGGGATGTTAAGGCAGATTAAAGAGGAGGTTGATCCTGCACCAAGGAGAGAAATGCATCTCTGGGGTCTGGCTGGGGTCCTGGAGCTCCTTGCCTCACCCTGTCGTCCTGCCAGGCTGCTCACCATGAGTTTTTTGCTGTTTGCCAGGTTCACAAGTTTTTGGATAAAAACTATGACCAGGTCCGTCAGGATGTGCTGGACCTGTTCATCAGCAGCAGGACCAAGGTAGGGCCCTGCCTGGCACTGGCTCTGCAGTGACACTGGGCACCAATAGCCCCCTTCCATACATCCCTTTCCGTGTCCGCGAGTGTCTCCACATGGCCAGTGAAGCCCAGGGGGACCAGAAGCAGAGGATGCCTCTGGCTCCACCCATGGGATCCTCTGGGCTTTGACTCCTCAAGCATTTGGCACAAACAGGCACATGGGCTGCTCCTGTGCTCTGCATTATCCATATCCTCATCCCCATCCCTATCCAGGCAATCCTGCCACAATTAGGGCTGGGCAAAAAAGGAGCGGCTGGGCTGCGAAGAGGGTGTGGGAGAGCTGCACCATCCCGGCCACCTTCCTCCTCTCTAACCTTTCCTGTGTCCCCAAGGTGGTGGCCAACCTCTTCTTCGGCCACGCCCAGGTGATGGCGCGGCAGAGGAGCCTCATCAGGAGGAGCAGCACCAGGACACGGCGGTACAAGGCTCCCACCGTGGCCGCACGGTTCCAGCAGTCGCTCCTGGAACTAGTGGAGAGGATGGAGAGGTCAGGGTGGGCAGGGTGGGCAGCCAGGCCATCCTCTGGGCTGCCCAAGGTACCCGGGCTGGCTTTGTCCCCTGCTCCCTGTGGCTGACAGAGTCTCTCTGTCACAGGTGCAACCCATTCTTTGTGCGCTGCATCAAACCCAACAACAAGAAGGTGAGAGCTGCTGGTGCCTGTGCTACCTGCCCTGCTGGCACTGGGAGTGTGTGGGCACACGGTAGGTGGGGGTTTGCCCATGCAGTTGCTGATGCTTCTCCCCATCCCCACCCCAGGAGCCAGGGCTCTTTGAGCCTGACGTGGTCAGGAGCCAGCTGCGGTACTCGGGGATCCTGGAGACCATCCGCATCCGCAAGGAGGGCTACCCCATCCGCATCCCCTTCCTCGTCTTCATCGACAGGTGCCCGGGGGCTGCAGGCTGGGCACTGCCATCCCAGCCAGGGGACACCACAGAGCTTGTGGGTGCTTTGGGGGGCAGCATTTGGGCTGGGGTTCACCCACAGTGGGAGCTGGGAACCCCTTGTGTTAATACGCAGCTCTGGAAGAAGCTGCAGCTCCCGTTGCAGTGTTTGTCACCACAGGGAGGATGGTGGTGTCCCAGCGAGGTCCTGTGTGGTGACAGTGTCATGGGCTCACCCAGGTACCGCTGCCTCGTTGATATGTGGTCCAATGTCATTCCCAATGGAGCCAACTGCGTGGAGATGCTGAGGAGCCTCTGCCCCGTTAACCCCAGCATGTACTACGTCGGTGTCACCAAGGTGCTGTCCTGGGAGGAGGCTTGGCTCTGGTGATGCCCTGGGGGTGGTGGCCAAGGTGGGGAGCTCACAGCCTCACCCCTGCTCCCAGCTCTTCCTGAAGGAGCAGCTGTACCAGGCTCTGGAGAGCAAGCGGTGCCGTGCCCATCACCTGGCCGCGCTCACGCTCCAGCGCTACGCCCGCACCTTCTTCATCAAGCGGCGCTTCCGCTCCCTCCGCCGCAAGATCGTCCTCCTGCAGAGCCGGGCGCGGGGATACCTGGCCAGGTGGGGGTCCCCGGGGGTGGCGGGTGGCCGCGGGTGGGTGGCAGAGGGTGACGGGTGCCCTCCCGCAGGCAGCGGTACCGGCGCATGCGGCACACGCTCATCAAGTTCAGGTCACTGGTGCACATCTACGTGAACCGCCGGAGGTACCTCAAGGTGAGGTGGGGCCTGTCACATCCCAGGGCGTCCAGGGGACTTGCTGCCACCCTGCTGCATGTTCAGTCTGGAGAAGACACAGTGGTGTCCCCAGACTGTGAGCCCCACCATGTGCCACCCTACACCTCCTCTGTGTCCCATTGGGTGTGGGCAGTGCCTTTCGGGGTGAAAACCCTGCTGATGTTGGGGAGGGGGCAATGGCAACCCAGGGTGCCGTGATGCCTCAGGGTCTCCCCCCAGTGGGACTCAGCATGGCTGCTCTGCTTGCAGAGGAAGGAGGATGCTCGCAGGCGGGCCGAGGAGGAGAAGGAGAGGATGAAGCAGGTAAAGATGTGCGGCCCCGGTGGGAGCACAGGTGTGATGCATGTGCAGCCCGCGTCGCTGTGCTGTCCTGCCCATCCCTGTGCTCCTGGCCGCGGTACCCGTGGGTGCTGGGGCAGGAACCAGCACGGCAAGTGTCCCATCCCTGTGCTGCGGCGGCAGGAGCTGACACGGAGGGAGGTGGTGGATGTCACCCACCTGGAGATCCCGGCCGAGCTGATGGGGCTGCTGGAGGCCGCTGCAGGTGAGCGGGTCCCGCACCGCCATCGCTCCCAGCCCCTTGTTCCCCCCCCCGACGGCCGTGCCGAACCTTCCCGCTGTGCCGCAGCCGCTCGGGAGGTGAACGCCGGCTGCGTGGTGCTGGTGCCGCCGCCGGCGCTGCAGCCCGACCCCCAGCTCACCCTCCCGCTCGACATCAACGATTACCCCATGGCCAAGTACGTGCGGGGCCACTTCCAGGTAAGGTGGGCGCCGCGGCCCGGCAGCGGGGAGCTTTTCCCGACGGGCAGACAGCTTTTGGGGAGTCCCTGGCACCCCGATCCGTGGTGCAGCAGTGAGGCTCAGGGTCCCCGCGGTGGCTCCCCGCCCTGTCCCACCGGGCTCTGCCCCGGCTCCCGCCCCGGGGACGCCACGGGTAGCAAGAGAGGCTGGATCCGGGGTGGCTGTGGTGCTGTGGGGAGCTGGCTGCCACCTCCCTCCCTCCCCGTGGGTTCCTGTCGTCTCCAGAGGCCGGGGGGACCCTGCTGAGGTTATCGGAGAGAGACAGACCCGCTGAGCCCTCCTGGACGCCCGACGCGGGGCGGATCCGGAACGCTGGGGCGGGAGACCAGGTCGCTTTGCTCCCGGACCCCGGCCCCAAACACCGACACTTTGCCTCATTCCTCCTCCTCATCCCCGTTTTTGCCCTGTGTTTCCCAGTCCCCGGCATCCTGAATGACAGCACCGGGGCTGGATAAGGCTCCCAGCCTTGCCAAGGTGTTGCCATGGAACCACAGAATGGCTTGGGTCGGGAGGGACTTAAAGACCATCCAGTTCCACCCCCTGCCATGGGCAGGGACACCTTCCTCTAGACCAGGTGGCTGCAAGCCCTGTCCAACCTGGCCTTGAACGTTTCCAAGGACGGGGCAGCCACAGCTTCTCTGGGCAGTGTGTGCCAGTGCCTCACCACCCATCTCTGCTGCTGCCAGCACAGCCTGAGCCCTTCCCTGCCCCACTCCCAGGACACTGCTGCCCCCATCCTTCACCCCAGCCCTTTGGCAGCCCCACAGGCTCCACCCAGCATCAACACCATGCCCAGCACCGTGGGGCCAGCCCCTCGTGGCCTGAGGCTGTCCCCAGGTAGCCATGGGTGCGGGTGTCACCGCAGGAACCTGCATTTGGGATGCTGACGGCCCCACTGAAAGCCCCCCTCACCCGGCTGGATGAGGAGCTGTGCCACGAGGCTCTCAGCCTCTTCCAGCTGGTAGGTGGCATGGCACGGGCTCCATCACCACAGTCCCCTGCCCACTCTGTGCCCGAGCTCAGAGGGAGGACCTGGCTGTCCCTGTGGCAGATCCTGCGGTTCATGGGGGACCCGGGGCTGGGCGGCCCTCAGGAGACCCTTTTTGGCAACTACATCGTGCAGAAGGGGCTGTCAGTGCCAGGGCTGCGGGACGAGCTCCTGGCACAAGCTGCCAACCAGGTGTGGAGGAACACCAACGTCAACAACGAGGAGAGGGGCTGGCTGCTGCTGGCCACCTGCCTGAGCGCCTTCCCCCCGTCCGCCGCCTTCGACAAGTACCTGCTCAAGTGAGCTGGGCATGGGCTCTGGGCTGGGCATGGGCATGGCTGGGACCCTTGGGAACGGCCCCTCATTCCTGGGAACACTGCTGGGGCTTTGCAGGGCTCTCCTGGCACTTGTGGCTGAGGATGCTGCCCACATCCCAGCTGGTTCCTCCACAATTGCTTGGGCCAGCCTGGCACACATGGCCAGGTCCTGTTGGGAATGCTCTGAGGTCCCTTCAGGATCCCTCTGGCCAAGCTGGCATATGTGCCCATGTCCCTCTAGGTTCCCCAGGGCCAGCCTGGCACATGTGCCCAGGATGCTGCCAAGATCCCTCCAGGGATGCTTTTAATCCCTCTATAGAAACAGGTGATCCCCCAGCTGGGGAATAATGTGCTGTGACTCCAATGATTCAGAAAACTGAACAAATGCTTTTTTAAGCTATACTATATTACACTAATACTATACTAAAACTATACTAAAGAGATACTATACTAAAGAATACTAAAGAAAAACCTGTGACTGTCTCCAGACAGTCACAACACACATGGATCCAATTGGTCAAGGAATCAAAACAACCTTCACCAGTGCCCAATTAACAAGTCACTTTGGGTAAACAATCTCCATAACACATTCCACATGTGCCAAACAACAGGAGCAGTGAATAGAGATAAAAATTGTTTTCTTCTCTGAGCTTTCTCTGCCTTCCCCAGGAAAAATCCTTGGGAAAGTTGTACCTGCAGCTCTCTGCAAAGAGAGCTGTGGTCCCCTGTGCCAAGCTGGCACCCGTGATCCTCCTGCAGCAGCCTCCCTTCCCCTCAGGTTTGTGTCTGACTACGCCTTCGCTGGCTACAAGCCGGTGTGCCAGCGCAAGCTGATGCAGGCCATGGCGCGCTCCCAGCTGGGCGCCGCGGCCGCCCGCACCTTCCCCCCGTCGCTGCTGGAGTGGACGGCGAACCGGCGCCAGGCCAGCATGGCCCTGGACCTGCACTTATTCAACGGTGAGGGCAGCGGGGTGCTGGGCACGCTGCTGGTGAGGGTTGGTCCCAAGGTGGCCGCCCTCATGGGCAGAGGGGGCTGGTGGCACCTGCTCACTGTCCATCCCTCCCCAGGTGACCAATTCTCCTGCCCCATCCACTCCTGGAGCACAGGCGAGGACCTGGCAGGGGATGTCCTGAAGCTCAGGTAGGTGCTGGTTTGGCACCCACCCACCCTGCAGGTCACAGTGTCACCTCGGTGTCCCCAGGATGTGGGAGCCCGAATGCCCAGCTCATGGGCAGGGTGTCCCTGTGGAGCCTGTGCCTATCCCCGGTGTCTGGCTGTTGGCAGGGGGATGGCAGAGGGCTGGCGTGGCTGGTCTGTGGCTATGAAGGCAGGTGCCCAGTGGGCTGAGCTGGCTGGACACGATTATGTCCTGGACCTTGTCTCCGACCTGGAGCTGCTGCGGGGCTTCCCCAGACAGAAATCCTGCTTCCTCATCGCGTGGGATGGCACCGAGAGCCCCAGCAGGGACAGCCGGCCGTAGGTACCCGGGCAGGGATGGTGCCCCACTGTGGGGCTGGGGGGGAGACCCTGGCACCGGGCTGGATGGGTGCCAGGGGTGGGTGGGCTCCTGAGGGGAAACCTGGCACCCAGGGGGTGCTCGATGAGTGCATCCTCCCTCTCTGCAGGGTGCTGGGACACGGATTTGATCTGGATGAAGTGCCTCCTCCCCCGGCTGTGAAAGCCCCCACGCTGCCCTCCATGGAGGCGTATCACCCCCATGGTAGGGCATTGTTCCTCCCAGCTCCTGTCCCCCAAGCGTTGTGACAAAGCTCTGCCATGCCTTTTTCATGCCTTGTCCCCTCTCAGATGGGGAATTTGGGGAGCCACGCAGTCAGAAGGGTCTGGACCGGTACCTGGACAGTCTCTTTGACCCCGTGCTGTCCTACGGCAATGGGGTGAGAGGGTGTCCCCCTGCCCGAGGCATTTTGGGGGCAGGTGGCTTGGCCACTGTGCCCTGACACCTGTTCCCCAGGAGCTGGAGAAGCCATCCATCCTCTCACAGAGGCTGAAGGGAGGAGGTGGCGTGGGAGGGGGCCACAGTGGCACTGATGCCACCCGGAGCGAGCCTCCCGTGGCTGCGGAGACGCGCCAGCCGAGGGGTGAGCGCCTCCAGCACTGCCACATCCCCTGCCTCAGTTTCCCTGGTGTGGGGAGCATCCCTGCACCTAGAGCCCCACAGCTCTGACTGAGCTCTCCTCTTTTCTGCCACAGGCACAGAGCCAGACCCGTCCCCACAGCGCCGGGCAGATGTCAACCAGCCACCCGCAGCCCCGGTCAGTGCACAGGGCCAGGAGGGGCCGGGCCCCTTCTCTGCTTCAGGGGCAGCCCCTGGGGATGGGAGCCGCTGGAGGTGCCGGGTGTTGACAGCATCGTGTCCCTCACAGGGCAGAGCGACAGAGGGGACGCCAGCCCATGTCCCCCAGCCCCGGCCCTACTCCCAGAAAGCCGGTAAGGGGTCCCGGTGCATCGGGGTGGCCACAGGGGCTGGTGGCACTGAGCCAGGGCCCCTGAGCCGTGTGCTTGGCTCCGCAGCAGCCCTGGGCCGGCGGTGGCCGGGAGAGCCCGTGCGGCACTCCCGGCTCAACTCGGAGCACTTCCCGCGGCCCACGCACGACATCCGCAACATCATCCGGCAGTGCCAGCCCACCCCGCGCAGCTCCCAGCCCCACAGGTGCACACCTGGCTCCCAGCCACGCCTGGGGCTTCTCCTGCCTGGGGCTGCATGGGCTGGTCCTGATGCTGGGGTGTAGGGGATGATGGGGTGCAGGGAATGCCGGGGTGCAGGGAATGCCAGGATGTAGGGGATGATGGGGTGCCCCAAGTGATGGGGCTGCAGGTGGTGTCAGGTCCAGGGAATGCTGGGGTGCAGCTGGTGCTGGGGTGCAGCTGATGTGGGATTCTGTCTCAGCAGCAAGCTCTTTGGGAAGAAGCTGGACCCCCACGAGGAAGCCATGCAGATCCTGAAGGAGCAGCTCTCAGCAGCCCGGGTGCCATCGGCTGTGGTAGGGATGTGGCCACCCCCATGTGCCCCTGACGAGGCTGGGGTGTCACTGGCACTGCCCACAGCCCCTCTGTGCCTCGCAGGGGCCCAAGGAGGTGGTGGCTGCGGTGAAGCCCGTGCCAAGTGCCAGGTACCAGCCGCGAGCACCCACAGGACGTCCTGCAGCCCCACAGCCCCCAGGTATTGCTGGGCAGGGCTGTGGCATTGGGGGGCCACGGTGGAGTGAGGCACTTCACCCTCCCAGTGGCACAGCTGATGCCTGGTGGGGTAACTGCTGTGTCCAGCTCGGCCAGAGGGCTGCTCCCCGTGCCTCAGTTTCCCCAGGTGGAGGCAGCTGTTGGTGGCTCCCCCCAGGGATTGCAAGGCTTTCTGTGCCTTTGCAGTCTTTGTGTCCCGGGAGCTCCCGTCCGAGGCACAGCAGGTGCAGACCCAGCTGCACCGCAGCTGCAGCGAGGACTTCTACACCTACCACAACGTGCCCTGGAAAATATTCATCCGCAAGGAGGTACAGATTGTGGGGACACCTGGGGACAGGCCGGTGCCAAGGATAACAGGGTTTACACCAAGCCCTGGTCTCTCTCCTGGCAGGTTTTCTACCCCAAGGACAACATCAACAACCCACTGCTACTCGACCTCATCTTCCGGCAGGTGAGGCACCGAGCTGGCCCCGCAGCCCCCCGGGGTACTCCCCAGTGGGGTGATGATTTACTCATCCCACTGTGCCCACCCTGCCTTCCCCTGCTGAGTTGCCGTGGAGGAGCTGGGGCTGTTGCACGCTGGGGCTGGGGGATTTTTGCTCCTCCCCACACAAGCCCAGTGCTCCTCACCCCCTTTCCCAGATCTTCAATGATGTGCTGTCCGACACCTGCATCCGGATCAGCCACGAGGAGCGGCTCCGCCTGAAATCCCTCTTTGGTAACCCTGTGTCCTGCTGCTCCCTGCCTGGGGGCTCACACCCAGCCACTCTTGTGCCTGTCCTCTTCTCCTGGATGTCTATCTCCAAGCCAGGACTGGCTCTGCTTAACCCTGGGTAGTTTTGCCTCCAAAAGCAGCGACCCGCCTGTAATTTAGTGCTCCACAACATCACAAGTTGTGTCAGCTCTCAGCCAGCTGCCTGGGGGACACACATCTGTCTCTGCAGCACAGTCCTGCCAGGCATGGGAAGGGCATGAGCATCCCTGCTTTTGTTGGGAGCTCTGTCCACATCCTCTCCAGGCAGGGGGAGCTCACAGGAGGTATCTCCCCCTCCCCACAGCGGAGAACAAGCTGGACTCCTTCAGCCCAGTGGCCACCGAGAGTGTCAAGAGGGAGATCATTGCTGCAGCCAGGGATGGCTGTGAGGTGTACTTCTCCCGCCTCTTCCCTGCCACGGTGAGACCCCAGCTGTGGTCAGCATGGATCCACAGCGTGGCTGTGCCCCTGGCTGAGGTGCTGTCCTGGCCCCCAGGGCAGCGTGGGGACGGGTGTGCAGATCCTGGCCGTGTCCCACACTGGCATCAAGCTGCTGCGGGTGGTGAAGGGCACCAACGTCCCCGGGGAGCAGCTGCGGGTGCTGAGAGCCTACAGGTAGGGGTGGCCGGGGTGGGGTGGGTGCTGTGGGTGCCACAGATGCCGGGTGTTTCAGCCTCCCCTTGCCCTGCCCCAGCTACCCCGACGTGCTCTTCGTGACCACCCCATCCAGGAACATGCTGGAGTTCAACCTGCGTGGAGAGAAGCTCATCCTCTTCTCCCCCAAAGCCCCCCAGGTCAAGGTCATGGTCGACCACTTCATCACAGAGCTCAGGAAGGTGGGGGGTGCCCTGGGGCCAGGGGGGGTTTGTCCTGGGGGTCAGACCCTGCCCGTGTGCCTGTGTTTGGGAGGTTGGGATGGACAGAGGAGGGCATCCTGCAAATGGAACTGTGGCTGGATTTGGGGGAATGGTGCTGAGGCTGTGGGTGCTGGAAGTCCCTGTGCTGGGTGGGGTGTGGGTGTCCCTACGTGCATGGGCTGTGCCACACCCCCTGTGCCCAGGACTCCCAGTATGTGGTGGCCGTGAGGAACTACAGCCCAGAGGACAGGGGCCAGCTCAGCTTCCATAAAGGGGACATCATCCACCTGCAGTCACTGGAGCACCCTGAGAGAGGTGAGGGACCCCCAAAGCCCCCCATGCCAAGATGCCTTTGATGGGGGACACAGGGGCAGCAGACTGATGGCTAACCCTGCCCTGGAGGTGTGCTTGCCTTGCATCCTGTGACACCCCATGTCCCCATGGTGTCCCCATGGTGTCCCTGCAGACCACTACTATGGCTGTGTGGTCCGCAAGAAGGTGATGTACCTGGAGGAGCTGAAGACAGGCACGCAGGATTTTGGTGGGTGTCACACTGTCCCTGTGTGTGTCCCTGGTGTGTCCCCTCCTGGGTCTGGGGTGCGGGGCAGGGTCCTGCCTCTGCCACCCCTCAGCAGGATGGTTTGGGGTCTTTTTGGCACTGACCTGATGCAGGGAGATGCTGCCCTGCAGGTCCTACCCTGGTGCCACCCATGTCCCTCAAGTGACAGTCTTTGTGGTCTATACCTTTCCCTTGAGTGATGCCGAACTGCAGCTGCTTCCAGCCAAAACCCATGGCCAGATCCCTGAAAAGAGCTGGGGGTGCAGAGGTGGGAAGGATCAGGCTGAGAATTTTAGGGGTGACCCCGTGGCTGCCAGCCCGGGGCCATCCCCACCATCTGTCTGGCACAGGGTGGAAGTTCGGGGCCATCCATGGCAGGTCGGGGCTCTTCCCTGCCGAGTACGTGCAGCCCGTGGCAGCTCCCGACTTTGTGCACCTGCCTGCGGAGAGGAAGGAGGAGCCCAGGGACAGGCAGGGCAAGGTGGCAGCGTCAGCAGCCGTGGCCGTGGCCGTGGCCTCCACTGCTGCTGCCCAGGAGCTGGACCGCAAAACCGAGGTGGGTCCTTGTCACAAGCATGTGTTCTGAAAAATCCTTTCGCTGGGATCTTCGCTCCTGACAAGCTGGGAAGCTTCGGCTTCTCCATGTTTTGCTGCTTTGGAATGTGATTTGGAGAATTGTTTAGCCAGCATGTGAATTGATTTTAGTTAATGACCAATCACAGGTCCAGCTGTGTCGAGGCTGTGAGCAGTCACAAGATTTTATTGTTCGTTCCTTTCTAGCTTTCTGATGTACCCTTTCTCTTTCTTTAGTATAGTTTTAGTATATCATTATAATGTAATGTAATGTAGTATAATGTAGTATAATGTAGTATAATATAATATAATATAATATAATATAATATAATATAATATAATATAATATAAT
The DNA here is from genome assembly GCF_051311805.1 of Agelaius phoeniceus. Lineage (NCBI taxonomy): Eukaryota > Metazoa > Chordata > Aves > Passeriformes > Icteridae > Agelaius > Agelaius phoeniceus. Next base: position 2,385,521 of record NC_135280.1, on the reverse strand, counting down.
ATAATATAATATAATATAATATAATATAATATAATATAATATAATATATCAGCCTTCTGAAACATGGAGTCAAGATTCTCATCCCTCACCTCGTCCTTGGGATCCTCAAACACCACCACAGGTCCTGGCCCGGGGCTGTCCCCAGTGCTGGCCATGCCTGGTGCCCACTGCCCTGCTCCACAGGTGTCCCCAGCCAGTGCCACCTTTGTGGAGGGTCTGGAGGGAGATGGTGACGAGCAGCTTGGGGATGTCACTGGTGCCTGTCCCATGCTGGCCTTTGCCCAGCGGCATTTCCGTGCAGCACGACGTGGGACCACGTGAGTGTCCAGAGCTGGGACAGGGGTGTGCCATGGTGGGGACACCTGTGCTCACCTGCTCCCCTGCCCCTCTGCCAGGGACTCCCGTGGGATGAGGGTGCCAAGTGTGCTGGAGATGCTGACGTTCACCAAGGTATGGGGAGGTGGAGTTCTGGGGTGGCCTTGTCCTGCTTGTCACCTGCAGGTCCCTCTGAGGTCCCAGCAGGGTCCCAGAGCTGGTCCTCTCCCCCCGCTCCAGATTCCCATTCAGGAGTCACTCACTGAATTTGTGGATGGTGGCCTCAACAAACTGGCTGCTGAGGCTTTCCAAGGTAGGCAGGGGCACGAGTGTCCTGTCCTCCTGTCCCTCCGCCATCCCCAGCCCTGCCCTTGGAGGAGGTTGGGGTGGACTGGGATGGGCAGAGGGGGTGTCCTAGGGGAGTTTATTTCTGGTCCCAGTGCTCCATGTGCCCACCCAGGAGAGCACGTCCCTGGGCAAGGGACATGCTGGCCTGTGTCACCGTGTGGCTTTGTTGTCCCCAGCTGTGATGAAGTTCATGGGTGACCACCCCGTGCGGGGGCAGACAGAGCTGGACATCGTCTGCACCATGCTCAAGGTAAATCCACCACTGGGGCACTGAGTCCTGGGGGTGGTGGCCTGGGCAGGGGGTGGCAGAGAGGTGGCAGCTGTGCCTGTCCCCAGCTATGTGCAGAGCATGAGGTCCTGCGGGATGAGGTGTACTGCCAGATCATCAAGCAGATCACCAACAACACCAGCTCCAAGCCGTGAGTGCCTCCACCCACGTGGGACAGCAGCAGAGGCTGGCACTGGGACACCTGCACCCTGGCCAGGCCAGCTGCTCCAGCCTGGGGGGACACCTGGGGACCTCATCCCTGTGCCACTGTGGGTACCCTCACCTTGCTTAGGGGATCAGCCCTGCCTGTTCCCACAGGGACAGCTGCCAGAGGGGCTGGAGGCTGCTCTACATCCTCGCTGCCTACTACAAGTGCTCTGAGGTGCTCCGGCCCTTCCTCCTGGCCTTCCTGCAGGATGCCAGCAGGCACCCGGAGCTGCCTTTCCATGGTAGGGGCCGTGCACACCCCAGGGTGCTGGGGGGGGTGGTGGGAAAGGATACCCCAGTGTCACAGAGCTCAGGAGGAGCTCTAACAGAGCAGCTCAGCCCCATCCTTCATCGTGGTCCCTGCTCCTGCCAGGCATCGCCAAAGCCTGTGAGCAGAACCTGAGGAAAACCCTGCAGTTTGGTGGCCGCAGCCTCTTCCCCAGCAGCATGGAGCTCAAGGCCATGGTGGTGAGGCCAGGGGCTCATGGGGTGGAACAGGGCTGGTGTCAGCTTGAGATCCCCCCGCCAGAAGTTCTGGGTACCCACATGGGGTCAGGTCCTCCCTGAGGGTTTGGGATCTCCCTCAGACACCACCCTGAAATGGAGCTGATCCTTTTTGGGGATCTTCCCAAGAGAGCACAGCCATTCTTAGGGTCTGCTCTTCACCACTTTGGGGGTTCCCTGAGCCTTCAGGGGTCCCCAGTGGGGATGGAGCTCTGTGGACATGGAGTGGGGGCATGATGGTTCAGCTGGATGGGCAAGAGACAGGATAATCCCAATGCGATGGTTTCTTAGGGATAGCTGCAGGATTTGGGGTGTCCTGTGGGTTCTTGCTGTGTGAAGGGCCCCCCTGCAGCCCAGTGTGTCCCTCCATGCAGGCTGGACGCAGCGCCAAGCGCCAGCTCTTCCTCCTGCCTGGTGGCATCGAGAGGCACCTCAAGATCAAGACGTGCTCGGTGAGCCAGAGGGGACAGGAGGCTCAGTGCACCCCGAGATTATGGTGATGGTTATGGTTATGGTGAAGATTATGGTGACACCTCAGCTGTGGGCACCCAGAGGGGGTGGATGGGGGAGCTGCACCCTTTGCAGGCTGTCCTTGCTGTGGGACTTCATCCCCTGGGGGAAGGGGCTCATCACTGGGATGGGCCTCAGTGCAGGACAAGTTGGTGGCCCAGTGCACAACAGGGGGACGTGGCAGTGTCCCAGCCACCTGTCCCTGTGCCCAGGTGGCTCTGGATGTGATCGAGGAGCTGTGCTGTGAGATGGGGCTGCAGAACCCAGAGGCTCTGGAGGAATACATCCTCTTTGTGGTGACCGACAGAGGTGAGGAGCCGGCAGGGGTGGGTGGGACAGACGGGACAGGACAAGCCAGGACGGGACAGCCCCACGGGTGGTGCGGTGGCACACTCAGACTCCGGGGTGGCACAGGGCAGAGCGTGCGGCCCCTGACCCGCCGGGAATACGTCCTGGACGTGGCTGCAGAGACCGAGCTCCGGGACAGCAGCTACAGCTTCTGGTGCCGCCGCGTGGTCTGGGGCCAGCCCCTCAAGTTCGACAACGAGCTCTACGTCACCGTCCACTACAACCAGGTCGGGCCACCCCATCAGCCTCCCCCAGGGCCACCTCCCTGCCTCCCTCAGAGCGTGCCCTGTCCCCAAGCCCTGTCCCTGTGCTCTGTCCCCTCCCAGGTGCTCCCTGACTACCTCAAGGGGCTGTTCACCGTCCTGCCGCCGGCGAGGCCGGGAGAGCAGCACTTCCCGCACGTGGCCAAGCTGGCCGCCCTCCAGCACCGAGCCAAGGACCGCCACCACCTCCCCACGGCGTACGGCAGGGCACGGGGCACCTGGAGGGGGGCAAACACGTGTCCCGTGGGATTGGGGAGCCACTGGGCAGTGCTGGCCCTGACCTCGGGCTCCCCACAGGAGGGAGATGCAGGACTACGTCCCCCCGCAGCTGTTCCGCCTGCTGAAGCCGCAGTCCTGGCTGCAGATGGTGACCCAGCACGTGCAGCAAGCCCAGGCACTCAGCGCCCACCAGGCCAGGGCACAGTTCCTGGGTGAGGGGACAGAGGCAGGGAGAGGATGCAATGCTAATGAGGACATATGTTAATGAGGATGCAATGCTGCCTGGAGGGTGAAGATGATGGGGATGGAACGCTGGTTGTCCCTGCACAGAACCTGGGGTGCTGCTACACATGGAGGGCAGGATGGATTGGCAGGACAAGACAGGGCAGGGACACCCATTTTTTCATTTGGCTGCTCCTGGGTGCAAAGCCACCCTGGGGACCGGGCAGATGGGGGTGGCAGTGGGCACTGAGACCCCGTCCTCTGCCCTGCAGGGCTGCTGAGTGCCTACCCCATGTTTGGCTCGTCCTTCTTCTACATCCAGAGCTGCAGCAACAACGCCATCGTTTCGCCCTGTATCCTGGCTGTCAACCAGAACGGCCTCAACTTCCTCAGCAAGGAGACCCACGTAGGTGTGGGGCCATGTGGGACCCATGGAATCATGGAACAAACCTTAAAGCCCATCCAGTTCCACCCCCTGGCCATGGGCAGGGACACCTGCCACTAGACCAGTTTGCTCCAAACCCTGTCCAAACTGGGGTCCCTGGTCCCCTTAGAGGGATTCCCAGGACACACAGGCCACCCCCCTGTCCCCTCCCAGGAACTCATGGCCAAGTTCTCGCTGAATGAGATCCAGTCCACACGGACGCAGCGTCCGACGGCCGGATCCAGCTCTCCCTACGTGGAGATCACTCTGGGAGACCTCCTGGCCCAGGGCATCACCCAGCTGCAGCTGGAGCAGGTCGGGGACACCTGGAGACATCGCAGGGGGGCCCTGCAGGGGCTCTCACAGTGGTGGCACGGCCACTGCCCATCGCTGTGTCCCTCTGCAGGGCCTGGAGCTGTGCCGCGTGGTGGCCGCGCACATGGAGAGGCTGCTGGGTGCCCGGGAGAAGAGGCTGACGCTGCCGCCCAGCGAGATCACCCTGCTCTGAGCCCGCCACGGCCCGGACCCCTGGCACCCCGCACCCTCGGCAGGGGGGACAGAGCGTGCAGTGACCATGGGGTGTCCCCGGCTTGGCCAGTGGCCGTTGTCCCCCCGTCACCACCCCGCTGTTGTTTCTGGGGTTTTATACACGCCCGGCAGCCCGGCATGACTCCGGTGTCCGTGGTTTTGTGTTGCGCTCGCTGCCGCAGGGGGGATGCTGCCCCCCGTGTCTGATTCCCCATCGATCCCCATGTGTTTCCTATTCCCGTGCCTCAGTTTCCCCCACCGATCTCCGTGTCCGTTTCCCTATCCCGGTGCCTCAGTTTCCCCTCCATCCCGCCCGTGCCTCAGTTTCCCTGTGCCCCCCCCCTTTAAATCACTCCCGCCCGCGTGTCGCGCTCGCCGTGTCCGCCAGGGGGCGCCGGCGCCGCGCACCCGCCGCCACCTCCGCGCTCCTCCCTCCCCGCCGCCGCCGCGCGCGCGCGCTCCAACCGCCCAATCAGCCGCCGGCCCGCGGCGCTCGCGGCCGCCCCCCGGCCAATCAGCGCCGCGCGGGGCGGAACGGGGCGGGGCCGCCGCTGCCGGTTAACGGCGCCGGTGGGCGCGCGCGGGGGGTGGGGCCGGGTCGCGCGCTCTGTCCGTACGTGCACGGGAGGGGCGGGGCCGGGGGCGGTGGCGGTGGCGGCGCGTGCGCGGCGGGGCGGGGCGGGCCCGCGGCGATCCGGGATGTCGGGCCGGCTCCTGGTGACGTAGCGGGAAGGGCCGCGCCAGACCCCCGCCCGCCGCCTTCCCCCGGCACGGCACGGGACCCCCCACACCTCCTCCGGTTGTCCCCCGCCATGGGCAGAGCCGCGGCGGTGGGAACGGGCAGGGAGTCCGGGGCCGCCGCTGGGAATGTGCCAGGCCCTGCCGCCGCGTGAGCACCGGCACCGGCAGCGTTGTCCGCGCCCGCCCCGGGCCAAGCCGTGAGTGTGGCGTCCGGCGGGCCGCCCCTGCCCCGGGAGGGAGGGAGAGGGCGGGAGCTCTGCGCCGGGAGCGGGGTCCCATCTCCCGAGGAAGGGGGGGGTGGGAGAGGGTCTGGCGCGGTACCGGGATCCCGTGCTCACCTCCCCGTTCTGCGGGGCTCTCTCTCCCGGCAGGGCGGCGGGTGCCATGAGCAGCAGCTGCGCGTCCCCCGCCGCCGCCCGCCGCCGCCTGCAGCGCCGGGATCGATAGAGGCGGGGGCTGCGGACGCGCCATGGCCGGCAGCGGCTACACGGACCTGCGGGAGAAGCTCAAGTCCATGATGCCCTACCGGGACGGCCACAAAGGCGGCGGCGGCGGCGGCCTCCCGCGGGAGCCCCCCGAACCGCCGTACGAGCGCAAGCGGCGGCACCAGGAGGACTCCGGCTCCGAGCCCAGCGACTACGAGGAGCAGAAGGAGGAGGAGGAAGCTCGGAAAGTGAAGAGCGGCATCCGCCAGCTTCGCCTCTTCAGCGCCGAGGAGTGCGCCAAGATCGAGGCGCGCATCGAGGACGTGGTGTCCCGGGCGGAGAAGGGGCTCTACAAGGAGCACACGGTGGACCGGGCGCCGCTGCGGAACAAGTATTTTTTCGGGGAAGGCTACACCTACGGGTCTCAGCTGCAGCGGCGGGGCCCCGGCCAGGAGCGCCTGTACCCGCGGGGGGAGGTGGACGTCATCCCCGAGTGGGTGCACGACCTGGTGATCAGGAAGCTGGTGGAGCACCGGGTGATCCCCGAGGGCTTTGTGAACAGTGCCGTCATCAACGACTACCAGCCGGGGGGCTGCATTGTCTCCCACGTGGACCCCATCCATATCTTTGAGAGGCCCATCGTCTCCGTGTCCTTCTTCAGCGACTCGGCGCTCTGCTTCGGGTGTAAGTTCCAGTTCAAGCCCATCAGGGTGTCGGAGCCCGTTCTGTTCCTGCCCGTGAAGAGGGGGAGCGTCACGGTGCTCAGGTAACTCGCCCGCGTTGCCGAGGCCCCGGTTGTGTAACGCGGATCACGAGGCGCACGGATGCGCGCCCCGACGGCGCCTCGGGCTCCATCTCCCTCTTCTGCCGGTGCTCAGGGGCTCGCTGTGGTGCAAGGGGTGAAGCAGCGATTTTGGGGGGGGGTGGTCCTGCCGTTGTTGTGGGTGAGGATTTGGGTGGGTGCTCTCTCCATGGAGCTTGAGGCAAATGCTGGTGGGAGCAGAGCTGAGCCGGCCACTGAGTTCCTGTAAATGGTTAAAGTAACACGTTGAGACACAAAATGGATCCTTAGCCCAAGAGTGGTCAGAGCGGAGCAGCTGTAGGGCTGGGGCTCCTGGGTCTATTCTTAGCTCGGCCGGTGCTTCTCTGACCTGACCTTAATCGTGGAGAGGAGGTGTGAATGGCCTCCTGCTCCCAGTCTGTAAACTGGGAATGCTGAGCCCTCCCCTGCCCGGTGACGATAGGGAGAGCAGAGTGCAGAGCCCCGCGTGATTGTCACTTGGAAGTGCGGCGGGTCACGGGCACAGGAAGGGACTTGATGTGTGTTGAGGAAGAGCCCTGGAAGGTGCAATGACCTGCCCAAGGTCACGCAGTTGGCCGGCAGTAAGGCTGGGATTGGCACCGGGAAACGCCTGCTTCCGAATCCCAGTACGGGCTGGGAGGGGGAGCACACAGGTGAGGGGACAGGCAGGTAAGGGGACGGGGCTGGAGCACAGGGATCCCGCTGTTTCCAGCTCCTGGGGAGGGCAGCTGGAAGCCTGGCACCAGGGCTGCCAGTCCCTTGTGTCCCTGAAGGTCAGAGTGCTCCCTGCCAGGAGCAGGGATCACCAGGGCTGTGCCAGCAGTGCCACCAGCTCTATCCTCCTTTGGGGGGTGGTTTTTTTGGACTGGTGAAGGTCCAGGCCGGTTTTCCGGGCTCCCAGGCCGTAATACAATCCCTTGCTTTGGCTTGTAAATTGATCGCTGCAGGGTTCGGGGAGGAATTTTTTCCCCCCACAAACACACGGCCTCCTTGACTGGTGCATCAATAATAAATGCTGAGATCTCGCGTCGCTTTTATCTCGGAAAAGCTGCACAAACATTAACTAATCCTTGCTGTACCCCGGTGTTAGGTAACTTGTGTGGATTAGCCAGGGATGAGGGAGGCTGCAGAGGAAGGCGGGAATGGCGCTGAGGACATTTTCTCATTCCCTGGTGGTTTGACAGGGCTCGGGGGGCAGAGGTCAGGGTGATTTTGTGAAATGGGACCCAAGGGGACCCATCCTGCTCTGTATCTTTTTACTGCAGAGCAAGCTCCATCCCCAGGGATGGATTGCTGGGTGTGAGACAGCTGCTCTGCTCCTTGACTTCTCTGGGATACCAGGAGGGAAACTTTCTACCCTAATTTTCCTGCTCCTGATGCAAACCCTTCTGCTGTCTTTCCTCGTCAGGCCTGGATAAACAGTTGTCCTTCCTTTTACAGCCAGAGGCCTTCTGTTTTTTAAGGACAGTGAGAGTTTTATCCTGCTTGGAAGCATTCTGGCAGAGCTGCTAATGCAGGGTCAGCCTCAAGTCTTGCAGTCAAAGCCTCTTGAAAAACTCTGGAGGAGGATCTGCAGTGGAGGATGGTGGGAGGAAGGAGAGATGCTTTCTCTGCTCCAGGACCAGAGAATGATGTTTTCTTATTCCAGACCCTTGCTCTTCCTTCAAAACTGCTGGGAAGAGGCTGCTGGCTCAGGGCTCATGGAATTGGAGTGAGGGGTCTCCCAGGGGTGTTTGGGTTGTTGGCCAGTGTCACTCAGGTGCTGTAATCAGTTTGTTCGTGTGGCTGAAGCAATCCTACAAACCAGATGAAAATGTCTTGGTATCTTTTCCCTCTAAATCCAAGGGCTGCTTTCTGACCCACCCACTGCAGCTTGATCACGGTCAGATGTTCTGCCTTCCAGCAAGTAATAGACTTTAAAACGGGGATTATTTCAAATTTGGTACAGCAGTTAGCGGGTACTTTACACTCACTTAGGAGAGATTCTGCCAGAGTGACTGCTCTGTGCTGGCAGGATCCTGTCTGGGATCAATTCCTTGCCTCACAGCAGATCTCCTGCTCTCCCATCTCACCCCAGCAGTCAGGAGGAGCAGGAGAGGTGCACACCGTGCTCAGGGGTGCGGCACCAAATCCAGCCCTTGGTCGTGACTAAGTCAGCTCCCCAAACTTGGCGTTTTCTCCTCTGGGTAAACAGCTGCTGGAGGCAGTTACCCTGGAGATGGGGAACGGGCACAGATAGAGGTGGCATGCCTGTAATGTCTGGGATTCAAATCCTGCTGGGTGTGTGGCTGCAGCCTTTACAGGGAAGCTGTGTGGAAGTCCTGAGGATCTAAAGTAAGCTGTCAGATCCCTCTTTGACCCCACAGGACTCTCACACTGGCCCCAGATTGCCCCTGTCCTGTTCTTGCTCCTAATTTCCCAGCTGCTGAGCCAGTAAGGATTTCACAGAGGCACTTTTCCCTGTTTCCCTCCCTTGATTTTGTTTGCCTGCCCTGAAGCAGGATGTGGTGTTTGCCAACACTGAACCTGCCTCAGACTCCTTGGAAAGCGTTCAGACCTCAAATGACAGGTGAGGTGGAACAAGATTCACGTGGCTGGGCTGTGCCCCTCTGCCAGAAGGCAAAGGCTGAGCCACCCCATGACCTGCTAATGAGCCCTTTCTCCTCTCCTTTCACATCTGCAGGGAAGATTTGCTCTTGTAGGTTTTGTCATCTAGAAGATGACCTCCTCCAGTCCCCTCTTTTCCCACAGCCCAGGGAAACAGGAGCTCCTGCAGGTTTGTCCCAGTGGCAGCCAGGCCAGGAGGAAGCATCAGCTCAGTGTGTGCTGCTGGATCCCAGTCCTGTGACCCATCAGCTCCCTGGGGAGGGGCTGCTGACCTCACCACGTTTGTGGGTTTTTCTTATTTTCACAACAATTTGGTGAGCATCAATCGATAGAAGCAGTGGCAGGGAGATGGAGGAATTTGCCTTTTCATCTGTGCTTTGAGAATGCTTGGGCTGGGAAACAAGAAGGGTACAGGGGGTGTGTGGAGCCACCTGGGCTGGGGGGTTCCAGGTGGATCCCTGCCCTGCAGCTGCTGTCACAGGTGGCAAATCCCAGCACTGAAACTGCCAGGTGTGCTGCCTGAGCATTGGGAAGAGTGCAGCTGGAGGAACGAAAGGCACAGGTAGCATTTCCCAGGTTCCCAGAGCTTGTGCCACACAGGCTTCCCTCCCACAGCTGGAGAGTGCTCTGGGTCATCTCCTGGCTGTTTGTAATGGCAGGGGAGTGCTGTGATGTGCATCCCTCCTGTTGTCTCCAGGCGTGCCTGATGGAGGCACAGTCAGAGCAGGTTGGAGTCGCTGGAGGATGAAGCTCCTTCCTTCCCAGCTGGAGGGATCTCTCTGCAGCTGTCTGCTCCAAAATAGCCTGATCCCTCAGAGCAGGCTGCTGCTGCTGCAGAGGAAGTTCCACGTGTGCCAGTGGTGATGAGGCAGAGATTTGTTGAAGCTTTTCTTGTTAGAGTCTGTAGAACTTCAAGGCTTCCTTTCTGGTGATGTTTGCACAGAAATATCCGCTTTTATCTCTGTGTGAATCAGTTCTGGCTCAGCAGCGGCTCTTCCACATGGAAAAAGACTCAGGGGAGAGTTGGGGGTGTAAGGTTTGACAGGTTAGTTTGGAATTGGGGGCTGGTTTTGGGGTAGTGTGTGGAAAACATCAGCACTTCCCCCTGTTCTTCTGGAAAATGCTCTGGGATGGAGATGTCACACTTAGGTATTCTTGTGGGCAGGAGTTTAGATTTTCCTTTCCAGGTTGTTTTGAGTTTATTCTCTGGGCAAGAAATCTGTGTGTAGACCCTTGATATCATTATGGATGTTTTTCTTCAGGGTCTGCCCCTTCACCCATCCTCAGGGTGTGCAAGGCTGGGCAGTGGGTGAGAAGTTCACGCTGGCACGAGGCAGCACGAGTGTGACACAACCAAATAATCCTTTTCTTTCATTTTCCTGCCTGTGCAGAGGCACTCCATCCCTACATATGATACAGTGCAGAGTTTTCCACACCAGTTTGGCACTGGGGCTGACTGGTGTGTCCCCCTTATGGTCTCAGTCCAGAGTGGTGGGGCTGTTGTTTGATGCTGTCTGTGTGCATCTGGGACCACAAACTTCCTGGTGCCACTCTGGAAGTGATCTGAAAAGGGTGTTCTTGCCTGGGGAAGGAGTGAAAAGGAGTGTCCAGGCTGATACCTTGTGGGTCTGGAAGCAGACCTCTCCCTGTGTTCAGGGTGCTGCTGAGGGTGCTGAGTTGAATGCTAACGCGGGTGATATTCATGAATTCACTGGAGCTTGACACAGAGATTCCAGGAACATAACAGAGCATCATCACGAGCCACTTGTCATGTTCTGCCATGCCTGGAGCAAGGTGGGGCTGGACACCACCCCTGCTTCAGCTGGTCAGGCCTTGGATTTGTAGCTGTCTTTACAGAGCAGTAAATCTGTGTGTGAGGAGGTGTTTCTGGGAGAGTGGGTGGGTTATCTAACCAGATCAAGGAAACCCGGTCCTGTCCCCAGAGAAGTCTTGTGTGTGTGAGCTCTGTTCTCTGCTCAGGGTGTCCTGAATAACCTGCCAGCCCCTGACCCTGGCCTGGAAAAGCCTTGTGGGGACACTCAGCCTGCTGATTTCTGCTTCAGGTTGGGTGTGCAGGCTTGAGCGGCCTTTGCCCAAGTGCCTCCCAAGGTGTTCCTGCCCTTGCTGGGTGTTTCAGGAAGCTCTGAGGGTGTTCAGCCTCTCTTTTGCCCGTGCTGGGCTGCAGAAGGCTCTCAGTGAGCTGACACTCTCCAAACGGCAGGCAGAGGGCAGGCCCCACCGCTGGGATCTGCTGCTCACTCCCTTGCAGGGAGGGATGAGCTCCCAGCACGGTTTGTGTGTCACAGCAGGTCTGGTGGCTGCTCTCCATGGACCCACTGTGATTTCACCTGCTCTGATCTCACCTGGAGACAGAAGCAGCCGTCAGGAAATGCTCCAGTGTTGTGAGAAGCTGGGGCTGTCCTTGGCCGTGGCTTTTCTCCAGCCTGCTGGAAATGTGGAGTATCTGGAGTCATGTCACACAGTGAAACACTGCTGCTGACAACAGCCACTGCTTGAGCCTGGCTTTTCCTCAGCCCAGGGAGCTGTTTCACCCTGCTACAGAGGAGTGCAGCTTGGTTTGCAGGTCTGTAGGTTACCCCATGAGTGCTGGGTTAGGGCTGGTGATGTTCTTGTGGTGCCTGAGGATATGCCATGTGATGGGGAGGATGATGAGCAGGAAAAGGGGGTGAGAGGCTCAGCTCTGCATGACTGCACCCCTCTGTGACTAAAAAACCTCCTTGATGTGTTACATGTTTGGGTCTGGGTGTGCTGCACACCTGAGCTGTGAGAGATTGCTTTTCTCAATAGGCATGTTTGAGATGATGCTTTGGAGGAATGTGCTCATTTTTCCCCCTGTTGCTTTCTATTCTTCATAAATTAATCCTCTGAATCTACAGTTCTATATTTCTACATGTTTTATTTCACAGTGCTGGAGCAGGTGAAAGTTTCCTCTGGGATAGGGTGAAAAATTGAGTCATGAAACCCCCCAAAACCCCCTGACTGTGCTCATTCTTTCCCATTGTTTGTTCCTTCCTGCAAGTCTAGCTCCTGTGTGCCTGGGGGATGGTGTTTGGAGGAGAAATTCCTGGTGCAACTTAGGAAGTTCTGGCCAAAGTGAGTTGTTGAGGCTGGAAATCACTTTCTGCTTCTGCCTGGCATCTCCCTGATGGTGGCTTTTTGTTTCTGTTGTCAGTGGGTATGCGGCCGACGAAATCACACACTGCATTCGACCACAGGACATCAAGGAGAGGAGAGCTGTCATCATCCTCAGAAAGTAAGTGTTGAAGCCCTCCAGACAGCAAGATAAACGTGGATGTGATGTCATGATGCTTAAACACTTGAAAACTGCCTTGCTTGTTAATTTGCTGGCTTGATCTTGCACCTTGATTAGGTGTCACTCTGACGCTCGCTCGTGTCGTGCTGTACCTGGCAGTGGAGGTGGCTGGAACCTGTTCCTGCAGGGTTCATCACTTCTTGGCTCTCTGCAGCAGCACTTTGTTGTAATTCCTGGGCTTGCAAGCCCTGCTGGTGCCCAGACTGGCTTGCTTTCCTTTGGCTGCCCAGTTCCAAACACCCAGGGTATCAAACTCTCTTGTTTTGGGCTGTGTGTTCAGGTGTCTGGTCATGTGAGACCCACGTGTGTGAGTTACCTGGATGGACTTTTGAAGCTGATGTTTGTGATGAAGAATGTCCTGTGAAGCAGAGAGAGTTTTCTTGGTGTCATGGCTTTTGTTTCCTGGGGAGAGAGGAAGACACTGGCTTTGGAGGGAAACATGTAGGGAGTTCAGTGCTCGTTACAGAGCTTGTCCTTTGAGTCTGTGCTGGGAAGCCAAGCTTCATAAGCTGTTTTAGAAAGGGGCTTCCTGTTCTAGAAAAGCACTCTTGATGGCATTTCATCAATCAATGCTTGTTCCTAAAGCTCTTAAGAAAATGAGAGACAAAGTAAACTAACCCCACCCCAAAGTCCTCAGTAAAACTTTCTTTTCTGCCTAGAAATGTCCTCTGTTACCAGTTCCTTCTACTAGGAGACCAAAACATGTGACTGCCACGCATTGACCCCTGCTGACTGTGCCTTGGAAGGTGTTGGCAGTAGTTCTACTGTCAAGAAGCATCTTTGTAAATGAAAATAAACACTTTGAGTCCTGTAAACTCAGCCAAAAACGTGGGCATTGGTGGCAGGGCTGTGGTTGTGGCCCAGGCTGGCATAAGGCTCGCAGGCAAGTGGTCTGGATCCAGGCTGGATGAGCTTTTGGATAGCTTAGTTGATTTCAAAACAAGTCTGGCAACATTATGAGGATATGGCACAAAGCCAGTGGAGTGGAGTTGGACATCTGGTTAGAGAAACCCATGGAATGAAGGCAGGAAAAACAGCAGCCCTGAGGCATTAGCCAAGCAAAATCAGCCCAGACCCAGGGAGGCAGGATGAGATGTGGCAGGAGATAGAGTGGGATGCAAGGCAGGCTGCAGCCAAACCACCCCACAGGTGGGGATGGATGGCCATGTGAGGTGTGGGGTGAGAGGCTGTGGTAAGAACTCGGAGCTGTTGTGTTCATGGTGTTGGAGCAGCCAGGGAAAAGCAGCACCAGTGCTGACAAGGAGGCATCTCCAAGTCTTGGAGCTGCTTTGCTTGGACTTTGGGAAAGAGAAGCTGCCTGTCCTAGGTTGTGGAGCAGTTTTCTGGAAAAAACAGACTCAGATAAATAAGCTAAAGCTGCCCAAACTGGTGCAGATGTCCAGTGTACCTGTTTAAACTGGCTCTGCCTCTTGCTTTCTCCAGCCTTGGTGAGCTGAGGGTGTTGGATTGTTTCAGTCAAGCTGGCTGCCCTCAAAGTGCATCAGGGCAAGAAGGGACCTTAAACCTCACCTTGTTTCAGCCCCTGTCATGGACAAGGACACCTTCCACTAGACCTGGTTGCTCAGAGCCCCGTCCAACCTGTGCTTCCCTGGGCAACCTGTGCCAGTGCTTCACTGCTCTCTGAGCAAAGGATTTCTTTCTAATATCCAATCTAAATCATCCCTCTAGTTTAACATTGGTCCCTCTTGTCTTATGACCATCTCCCAATGTAAAAAGTTGTTTTCTTTGTTTTTTATAAGCCCCCTTTAAGTCATGGGAGGAGCAATGAGGTGTCCCCAGTTGTACCCAGCTGACCTGCTGCATTCCTGCTGAAGGGACTGAGCCTGTAGCTCTGCTGGCTTTGTTTGCCCACCCACCCTGATTTTTGGGGCCTGATTTGCTTCATGTCTCTGCCCATCAGACAGTGAGGGGCTAACCCAACAGACAAACCAGATGAAACCACACCAGGATTTTTCTCTCGAGCAAAGCACAAACCCCCTGGTAATTATTCCTGCGTAGCCTCCGCAGCTGTGGTGAATCCATGGCAATGTTTGCCAAAGGCTGGGCTGTGATTGCTGCCAATTAGAGCTTATTAATTGCTGCTTATCCCCTGGCCAGGGCAGCCACCTCCCTGTGTCCCCTGCGTGTCCCTGTGTGTGCAGTTTGCCCTTTGCCTGTGCCAGGGTCGCTGCACCAGCGCCGTTCCCGCTCCCCTGATCTGCGGCTGTGCCTGGAACAGGCTGTTGTGCAACCAGGAAAGCAGCTCCTTCCCCTGCTGGCCTCGTAAAACTCCTCTTCCTCTTCTTGGCGGTGAGGATCAGCCCTGAGCTTTCAGATCAGATCAGCTGGATCGTCCCGGTTGGAGCTGGGATGTTCAGCTCTGAGTTCTGCCGGAGCCCGCTGGGTCCCACGCGTTTGAGTCTGGCTCTGCTCTCGCCTCTGCTCTGAGCATGTTCTCACTGACAGCAGCAGGAGAGCAAAGCTGTGGGAGCTGCAGGAGCAGTGGGGTTCTGCAGGATTCTCCAGAGCTGTGTGGTTACCAGGCAGGTCATAAACACTTCAGTGCTCGGTGTTTCCTGTGTTGGATCGCAGGGCTGCCGGGAGCCAGCAGGGTTTGGAAGTGCTGTGTGCCAGAGGAGGGGAGGAATGGTGCTCTTAATTTTATGAGATGCTGGGAGAGGTAACGTGGGAGGTGGGTGTAGAAATGAGACCTACTCAACCGGGTCTTGAAAGCAATTTTAGAGGCTTTTGCTGCCATTCTGCTTTCACTCTCATAAGCAGAGTTTCTCTATTTGTAGGTATATTGTTCTCCATTTTAGTGTCACCTCTCCTTGCACCTGGCCAGAGGGAGCATGGCTGGTGTTCCCTTGCCCTTGCAGTGTATTGGGGGTTGGTTTGTTAGAATTGCAGCCCTGTGGTTGCTGTTGTATTTGAGAGGTATTTAAACAACCTCCCTTGTCACGGGCAGGATCTTCAAGGCCTGTGGTGTTCAGGCTGGACTGGGTCCAGCCCTGGAGCTCAGAACAACTCAGGATGACAGCGTGGAGTAGCACAGGCTCCAACCTGGCAGCTGCCTGTGGAAGTGTTCCTTGTTTCTGGCATGCTGGGCAAACTCAGGCTGCCATGCCCAGCTTTGCCTGTGCCAGACAGGCATCACCCTCATTAGCTGAAGAGGCTCTCCCTGATGGCAGAGAGAAGCTTGGCAAGTGGATGTGCTTCCTAATGAAAGTTTAGATTGGGATTCTCCTGTGGAAACCTCCCTCAGGAGCTGAAGTTCAGCACTGGAGAGCAAGCAGTGGTTCTCCCCCTTCATTCTTGCTGCCTCCTCCACCTGTGCATGGCTTCAGTCCTGTGATAGTTCTCTTTTGGGATGAGCTGTGCTTGCTCTCCAGCATAGCTTGAGTGTGTGCAGAGCTGCTGGAAGGGATGTATGGTGCAGCTTCTGTTTGCTACACCTTCTCCTGACTCGTACTTCAACTCTTTGCACTTTGTAGTCAAGCTGAGGAACACCTGACCCCGGGAGATCCGTGGGCAGGAGGGAGTTTCCAAGTGGAAGCAGTTATTACTGTTGCAGGTGATGATGCTTTTGCAGGGCATCTCCCAGCCAGGTGGCTTAACTGGAGCTGGGAGTTATTGCCAAGTGATTTCATGGGATTTCACAGCTGCTCCAGCAGCTCTGCTCCTTATCCCAGAGCTGGGGTTGCAGTGAGCTCAGCACCTTTTGCCTTCACCTCCTGACTGTGTGTCCCTAAGCCAAGGCAGGACAAAGGGCAATGGCTTCAAACTGACAGAGAGTGTTTAAATTAGGTATAAGGAAAACATCCTTTCCTGTGAGGGTGCTGAGGCCCTGGCTCAGGTTGCCCAGAGAAGTTGTGGCTGCTCCATCCTTGAAAGTGTCCAAGGCCAAGGTGGACAGGGCTTGGAGCAGTCTGGTCTAGTGGAAGGTGCTCCTGCCTGTGGCAGGGGTTTGGAAATGAGATGATCTTCAAGGTCTCTTTTAACTTTAACCATTCTGTGAAGCTTCTAATACCACAAAGCTTCAGCTTGTTTTGCTGTGGAATGGGGTATTCCTGCCCCTCCTCCTGAGCTGTGTGGTTGGGATGGAGGGCTCTGCTGCGATTCTGTAGAAACTCCTTACAAATTCTCTTCTCTTTCAATATTTGCAGAACAAGACTAGATGCACCTCGATTGGAAACAAAATCCCTGAGTAGCTCTGTGTTGCCACCAGGTTATAACTCTGACCGCCTGTCGGGAAGCAACCGGGACCAGATCCTCAAACCAAAGCGGTCCCATCGCAAAGCAGATCCTGATGCTGCCCACAGGTAGGATCATCTCTCCTAAGAGCCATGTTTGGGATGTTGTCTCTGGATCAGTGCATAGCTGAGGTCCCTGGCCTCAGAACATTTTTAAAACCATTCTGATTTGCACCTGCCAGGTGCTTTCTGCAATGCCCAGATCTGTTTTATCAGAATGAGCTCTTTATGCGTTCCTCCCAGACTTGTGGAGGCTGAGCTCTGGCTGTAAGCAGCTTACATTGTTTATCCTGTGAGTGGCATAATGAAGAAGCAATAGATTTGGCTGGCTTTTGATAATGCAGTCGTTCAGAACAATAGTTTCCCTGCAGCTAATCATTTTTGACCTCTATTGCCAAGCAACCTGTGCAGCTGCGTTAAACTATATTATGAAAGCAGTCCTGGGAGGGAACGTGAGGGTTTGCTATCTGGGAAAGGTTAAGGACTTCTTGGGAAGCTTCTCAGGCCTGTTTTGATTCCAGAGCTCTGTGTGTGTATTTTTGTGTGAGAAACCAGACCGTGTGGATGTTTAAGCCTGACCTTGAGGGAAGCTCCTTGCTGAGGTTTCAGACAAGCTTGAGCTCTGCAGCAAGGCTTCCCTTAAACACCTTGGTGTGAGCACACTGATGGCTGTGAGTGATAGCCAGTCTGCCAGCTGTCCTGCATATTCCAATTCCAGAGCTTCCTGAGGATCCAGATGGCACTCTCCGCACAATGGGTACAACCCAAAAGTTGCCTTGGTCGCAGGGTTTGGCTGCCATGCAGTCCCAGCCCTGTTTGAACCTGTCCTGGAGGGAGGAGGGTGGGGATGGATTGTTTGTGAGCACTGTTCATTCACCTGGATGCAGGCTGGAAGATGGATGAAGGTCTGAGGCTGGGCTGCAGATGCAGCTTCCCTGGGTGTCCGATTAGAGGAGCGATCATGCGGGACAAATGTGCACATCCCTCAGAGCTGTTTTTCAGCCTGATGTGACCTTATCAGGCTGTGGGGGATGGCTTGCCTAGGCTCCTGCAGCAGATGGGTGTGAAAAACATGTTTTTCTCTTTCTCTGGCCTCAGAGGCTCCAGTATAACAGGTAATTCTCATAGTGGGATATCATAGTGGGATCACTCAGGAACCACTCAGATAAACTAAGTGGTGTGTGCTGCCCACCAACCCAGTCCTGCTAGAAAATGATCAGAGGCAGGTCTGCAGAAATAACAATTGCACTGTGCTAATATTTGAGAGGACAAAGGATTTTGGAGCTGTGGTGGGATCCTGCACCATAAGGAGCTCAGCTCTGTTTTAATGCAGCTCTAAATTCTGCTGCATTAGAGACAGACCACTCTGCCCAAGGGATTTTTCTTGGGGCCACAAGCTGCAAGTAAAAAAAAAAAAATAGGTGGACTGGAAGTGTTCTGGTGGAGGTAAAGGCCAAAGCTTGCCTTGGGAAGGGAAGGAACTGGCCCATCATAGCAAAGTTCTCAGCTCCTCTAGGAAGGTGCAACTTGGTGATTTGTTCTTTCTCTGCCAAGTGCCCAGTGCTGGGAAAGCAGTGGGAAAACAGGCAGAGCTGTCACAGCAGGTACCTGCAGACAGCATCCAGGAGGAACACCTGGATCCCATCGTGCTGTGCTCTCACTCCTGTTTTCTCCCTCTCCACAGGCCACGGATTCTAGAAATGGATAAGGAGGAGAACAGGCGTTCAGTCCTCTTACCAAAACATAGGAGACGGAGCAACTTCAGCTCTGAGAACTATTGGCGAAGGTCGTACGAGTACACGGAGGACTGTGAGGATGAGGAGGAGGACGGCAGCCCCGCCAGGAAGGTTAAAATGAGGCGACACTGAGGATTGCACTTGCCAGGCTCGTGGAGCTGATGAGATTGGCCTCCAGTCTGTGAAAACTTTCTCCTCCCTCTGGCTATCTTCCATCTAGCTTCAGTTTTGGTTTTTCCTTTCAGGCTGAAGAGTAAACAGGAAGGATTTGGTTTTATGAATGGAGGAATGCTGAGACATACGTGAGGATGGAACATGTCCAGTGCACATGGTGTCCTGAGTCGTGGGTCAAGTGGGCATCTCTCCCTTAGGAAGCAGATAAAGTTATGCCAGGTTGTCTGTTGGGATTTCTTTTGAAAACACCAAAAAGTTTAACTGTTTCATTGCGCAAGATTCAAGAATTGTATTTTTGTTTTGGTTTTTGGTTGGGTTTGGTTTTTTTGGTTTTTTTTTTTTGGTTTTTTTTTTTTTTTTTTTGCTTTAACACTTTTCCTTTCCAAATGTTCTAAATATGATGTTTGACCCCAGGAGCTAAAATTCCATGGTGGGCTCGTATTCCTTGTTTCACCAAAGGGCTCCTTGGTCTTTTTTTTACCTGGTGGTTGTTGGGTCTGTTTTAAGGTTGCCCTGCAGTAACTGGAAGTTTGAAGCTTTGCAGACCCCTCTTGCTGCGATCGATTTCAAAGAGTTTAGGACATTTTTGTTGCACTTTAGTGTTTTAAATGCCGTAGGTTTCCTTTCCAGACCCTTTTCCCAAGCCAGCATGGGCTCGCAGCCCTGTGTCCCTGCGCTGCCCTCTCCAAGAAGAATGTACTAGAGCTCTGGTTTCTCCGTGCTGGTCTGACTGGGGCTGTGCTTGAGGAGGAGGGAAAGGTGGCCCAGCATTGTCCTGAGATCCATATTGGAATCTCAGGGCTGCCAAGTGAGGGATCACACTGAGCACGTGCTGCTTCCCAGAGCTGGGGATAGCAAAGAGGAGTAGGAGACGCTGTGCTTGTGAGGGTTTGTGCCTTGGAACCCCCCAGAAGAGCCCTTCTCCACTGCCCCTTCCAGGTGGGGAAAGCTGAGGCAGTGCAGCATTCCCAGCACAGTGTCCCATCCTCAAGGAGTGGCTGCACTCTGATGGAGCAGGAGCTGCTGTGGCCTTGGGGGAGCTGAGCAGCTCTGTCCCCTCCGAGGCTGGCTCTGGGAGCAGGGACACTGCAGGGCTCGAGGTTGGCCCCAGTTCAGTGCATCCAGCACTGAAGCTGCCTGCTTTCTCCTGGCTTATTCCTGCCTGTGTTCCTGGGGTAGGGAGTTTTCTGGTTGCTACAGGAAATGCTGAGAAGAATCAGGCATTCAGCCCTGTGGAGTTGTGATAGAGCATCTGCCATCATCATCCTCTTCTCCCACCTGGTTTGTGTTAGCCCAGACCAAAGCCTTGGTGTTTGCAAAGTTTGGGGCCCAATGCCATATTTAGAGCTGTACTTTTAAGGAAAACTTCCTCCAGTTGATTCTTTGAACCCAAGTGTTGGCAGTTGTAAGGAGTAGTCTTATTTTTAAATTTTTACTGCTTTGCCCTCCCTCCAACTGTAGTTTTTCTTAGTGTCGTGTCCCCCACACACTTCATGGTCTGCACGCTTGGCAATAAAAAGATGTAATATATTTTGAAACTTGTTTGCTGCTGTCTTGAGGGGCTCCTGGTCTAAAACAACCACCCAGGCGTTGTTCCCTGCAGTGCTGATCGAGGACATTTGCTGACATCTGGGTCCCACTGTCCTTTTCCTTCCCTGCTGATTTTCACCTGGTGTTGGGGTTCTGCTCAGGCTGGATCTTGTCACATGAGCTCAGAGGACTTTGCCATCACTTTCAGCTGGCTGTGGGGGTGTTGGTGAGGTCCCCAGTGCCTGTCTCTGATTATCCAATGGTTTTCCTGGTGAGAGCCCCCACTGGCTCCGTGCTGAGGCACAGCCTCTGAAGGAATGTGTCTTGTCAGTCCAGAGATCCAAAAGTTTGTGCTTCTGCTGCTTGTGAAACTTTGGAAATGCCATTTTCAGACCTCACGTAGCATTTGAAGCCATGTTCCTCACCCTCCCAGCTTTCTGCTGTGAATCCAGGTCAGCTCATGGCTACAAACCCCCTGTTCTGGGCAGCTTGGCATTCCCCTGACAGCAAAACTGCACGCAGGGAGCAGAGATCCCTTCTCCTCCTGATGGCTTTGTCTTTCTGGATCCATCCTGGCCATGCCCTGTTCCTGTCACAGTGCCAGGCTCTGCTGTGCGTGCAGATGGTGACAGAGGTCACTGACAGAGGTCTCAGCTCTCCCCTCTCCCCTCCTGGCTCCCAGTTTTATCCCTACCTCTCCAATATGGATATTCTACCCTGGTGTCAACTCAGAATGAAGCTGGAGCAGCTGGCCCTTCCACAGCTGCTTCCCAGAGCAGGACTTCCATGGGATGAGGAGCTGTCTCTGGACATCCTGAGCTCTTACACCTCCAGCCTGGTCCCAGCCACCACCTCATCCTGGTCCTTGTGCAGGCTGTACATGTGCAAGATTCCTTTCCCAGCTTGTTTTGGTATTCGTGCATGTCCTGCTCAGGAGCTTTCCCCCTTTCCCTGTCCCCATCCATGCAGTGGGTCAGAGCTGGCAGCTGTGGCTGGGGGGACAGGAGGAGCTCTCTCCAGCCACCATCTGCTCTTGGTTTTTAACCTGACTGGTTGGGGCTTGACACCTTGGAGAGAGAGGGAGCAGGATCCCTCAGGAGAGGAGTCCCCAGCGTGCAGGCAGGGCCATCTCCCCACTTGTACAGACATTTTCTATAGACACGGATGTACATGTGTAGATAACATGGTTTTTTAACTCTTTTGCACTGAACAACATCAGAGTGAAACCTGGATTCGAAACTAGGAGACATTTTTCACAGGGATCCAGAGGTCTGGATCCTTCTGTAACCTGTCTGCTTGGAACTGTGGCTCGGAATTCCTGGTTTTCACTGTTGGGCTGCACACAGGCAGCAGTCAGGCTGGTGGCACGGGGCTGGGGGCGAGCAGGGAGTGGGGTGAGCTCGAGTTTAGAGGCAAAACTTCCCCCCAGGCTCCTGCAGAGCCCTGACCCCATTGGTTTGTGTGTGTCTGATCTGGTTGTGTGTGGTCCAACCTCTCCATCCACCCACAGCGTGTCCGTGCTCAGCCCCAAACTGGGAGCTCCATCCAGTGTGACAGCCCATGTGCCCAGAGCCCAGACCAGGAGAACTGTCTTTCCTAAGGAAGGGGGAGCAATTGGGGTTCATCCCTGCTTTTCCACAAAGAACAGGAGGAATTGGGGTGTGTTACTGTTACCGTATCTCGAGAAGGGTCAGTGGTGGAATTATCCAAGCCCATGGATCAAAACAGCTGCCAGGCTTTGAGGAGGACTCAAGGGGGCCAGGCTCTAGACCCCCACCAGCAGCAAAGAGTCTTTTACCTGCCAAAAGTGTTCCCTTTTCCCTGTTGGGAGGAGAAACATTTGACTGAGAAATGTCTCTGCTCCTTTCCCTGCCCACACTTAGAAGTTCTGGCTGACTTTAATTTTTGTTTTTTAAAAGATTCTAATTTTTTTTTTGTTATCAATAAAAACTAAAAATTAAAAAAAAATAATAAAAAAGAAAGTGGCAATATTTTTTTCTGTAAGCTTTTCCTAGGAAAAAGCGTGGTTTGTAACAAAGTTGTACAGTTCTGAAGTTTGAGATACGAGAAGTACTGTGTGAAACGCTGTAAATGGAGCAGAGATTATTTTATGTACAGTCTGACGTGGGGGAATCTTTTAATTCCAGTTGATTCTTAGGAAGAATTTGGTTCTTCACTGTCAGGGTTTGGAATTTCATGGTTTCATTATTATTTTTTTTTTCTTGTATAGATTGCTGCATTAATTGAATAAAAGCAGAAAGCATCTCTTGGCCTGGCTGTGTGATACTGGGGGCTGGGATGTGCCTCAATTCCCCCTGGCAGGAATGAGGTGGTTTGGGAGCAGGGAACTGGTTCTAAATAAAGGGAGTCACCATCTCCCCGGGGACAGGGCGGCCAAACGCGGTGGCTGTGCTTCCTGAGCTGTCCTAGAAAGCAGGGACAGGGATCTCTGCCTTCTGCCAGCACCCTGGGCTTCGGCCTCGCGCTGAGCTCCTCTTCCTCCTGGTGTTTCCCTCCTGCAAGAGGGAGATGGTGGAGTGGGTGTGAGGTGCCAGAGGGGACATGGATGGGATCTGCTGGTCTGGGGTATTGCTTCTCCTCTCTTCTTCCTTTCTTTCCTTCTTCCTCTCCTCTCCTCTCCTCTCCTCTCCTCTCCTCTCCTCTCCTCTCCTCTCCTCTCCGTCTCTTCCTCATCTCCATCCTCCTTCCTTCTCTTCTTCACACCTCTTTACCTCTTATCCCCTTCCTCCGCCTCTCCTCCTTCTCTCCTCCCATTTTCACTACTCCCTTCTTTCTCCTTCTTCCTCCTCCGAGTTCTTCCTCCTTTCCTCTCTCCTCAGAGCAGACCCACCCTGCCCACCCTCATTCCCCAGGGCTGTGCTGACGCTTCAGGCCCCTCCATCCATCCCCCTATGACCCACAGCCCATCACCGGGCCGTGTTCCCCGCTCACCCCCGGGCTGTTTTCCGCCCCAGCCCCTGCGTCAGCCCGAGCCGCATCCCCCCGGGCCGGGTTAGTCAGCAGGGAGGGGAAGCCGTGCCCTGCCCGGGCTGACTCACCCCAAAACTGGGCGCAGGGCAGGCTGCTCCCCCTCCCACCTTGCCGTGATGCCTTGAGGGGGAGTGGGGAACAACATTCCCGGTGCCCTGGCGGGAAGAATGAGTGGCCAGCCGGGAATGAGGCTCGGATGCTCATTGTGGGAGCCGGCAGGATGCTCCGGGCCTAGGAGCCGGCCCGCCGCCATGTTGATGCACCCCATGGCTGTGGGGCACACGATGAGACCCTAAATCCACCACACCCCGTGTTTGTGGGGGGTTGTGACCACGGTGACCAGGCTTGGGGTATCCTCACTCTTTCTCACTATGCCCACGGGGAGGGAAGAAATCGAAAGAAGAGTATTTTAAAAACAACATAAATAAACCCAGCGCAGAGGGCGTTGAGTTGGACGACTACACATCCCATCGGCCGCCACGGCGGCGCAGGCGCAGCGCGGGTGGGCGGGGCCGCGGCGCGCGGCGCGCGTTGCCGCGCGGTGATTGGCGGGTGGAGCTGTCCGTCAGGGTCTCGCCCCGCCCCCGCCGCGGCGGTGCCTGCCCGGGCTCGGCGGGCGCGCGCACCGGGACCCCGCACCGGCACCGGGGACCCCGCACCGGCGCCGCGCCCCCTGCCGGCCCCGCCCCGCGCCGCGCCCCGGCCCCGCCACCGCCACCGCCGCCCCGGGACCGGCCCCGGGACCGCCGGCCGCGCCCGCCCCGCCCGGTACCGCGCCGCCGCCACCGCCGCCGCCGCCGGCCCAACCATGATGAAGTTTCGGTTCCGGCGGCAGGGTGCCGACCCGCACCGCGACCGCCTCCGCCACGACCTCTTCGCCTTCAGCAAGGTGCGTCTGGGGCGAGCGGGGGGCGCGGCGGTGGATCCCGGGGGGACGGCTACCACCGGAGGCACCGGGGGTACCGGGCAGGGTGCGGGGAGCCCCCCGGTGCCGCGGGGCTCTGGGACCCCGGCGGGATGCTGCCCGCGGGGAGGCGAGCAGCGTGCGGGGCACCGCCCCCCGGGACCGGCTGAAGCCCCGGGGGAGCCGCGCACCGGGACCTCCCCGCTCCCGGGGAAGGGGCGCGCAGAAAGGGCAGGGCCGCCTGGCCGGGGGATCCCGGGACGGGCTGGTGGGCCGCCCCGGCAGGATGCACCCCCGGGGGTGGGTACCGGGAGCCGCGGGTGCGGGATGCGCACCGGGGGCTGCGCTCCTCCCCGTGCGGTGCAGGGGGGCACTCCGGGAGAGGATGCGACCCCCTCGGCAGCGCGACGTCCCCGTCCCAGCCCCTCCTGGGGGGGTTCCCTGGAGCTCCCCGGTTCCCGCATTCCCCCTGCCCGCCCGTGGATTCCCCGAGGCCTCGCTCACGGGCGTTTTGGGGTGACCCGTGGTCCCGCACCCTGTCTGGCCTTGGGGCATCCCTGGCTGCATCCCCCATGAGAGGCTCACCCCGGTCTCCCCAGGGGTGGGATACCGGGGGGCTGGACCCCCTGTGTCAGGCCAGAAGGGCTGTGGCAATGACCCCCTGGGCTTTCGGGGTTCCCTGGCACCCCAAAGATGCGTCTCTGTGGGGACATGAGAGGTCAGCACTTGCCCCCCTCCTCCCTCGAGTTTTCCCACTTACCCCCTCATTTGGGGTGGGAGAGACCCCCAGGCTCATCAAACAACCCTGGAGCGACCCCCACCAGCCCTGGGGTGCCAGACCCTTCCCTCGGGACATCGGGCTGTGCCAGCGGGTGCCCACCTGGCACTTGGTGCACCTTGTCCAGGAAGCCTTGGGACCATTTTCCTGCCGTGGCCGGGGAGCACGAGACCGCCGGCAGCGGCCCTGGATGAGCCCAAGCCGTGCCCATCTGTCTGTCCATCCCGGCACTGCTGTGGGGTGCTTGCCCAGCTCCTGCTGGGGCCTCTGCCGTGCCCCGGAGCGCCCCCCGGGCTGTCCCGCAGCTGTCCCGCGGTTGTCGGGGTTTGCGGTGCTGCCCAGCACAGCCCTGACCCCAGCTCGCTGCCCTGGGTGAGGGTCTGGCCGGGGGTGCAAGGCTCAGCCCAGCCAGAGCCCCCCGTTTTTGGGGAGCTCAGTGCCCCGGCCGGGTCTATGGGCGGTGTGTGCCGGTGGGATGCGCTGGGGGGAGGCTGAGGAGAGCCCCTCGCGGCCGTCCCAGCCCTGGGGCCGCCGGCTGCCCACCTGCCTCCCATTAAGGGTTGTTTTTCCTCCCGAGCTCCAGATCTGCCTGGGATTTGCTGTAATTTGGCCGGGAGCGCGCCTTGGCCGGCCGGCACAGCCTGCCGGATGCGGGCGGGAGCGGGGGCTGCGGCTGGGGGGCTGAGCCGGGTCCCCCTTTGGGGCTGGGAGTGTTGGGGAACTGCGACAGCGCTTTTTGGGGAGTCTTTGCCCGTGTCACGGTGTTGGTTTCTGGCCTAAAGCATCGCTGTGCTGTCCCCTGTGCTGCTGCTGCTGTCCCAGCTCCGTCCTCCAGCGCAGCGTGCATCCCGGGGGGATTCACCGTGACCCTGCGTGGGTCGGCACCCACGAGCATCCACTTCCTCGCCCCTCGGACGTGTTGGGACCCCCTTGGATGGGCCGGGACGCCTGGGACAGGCTGGGGACGTTTTCACGCTGCTGAAGTTGTCCCTTGGGAGGGGAACAGGAGCCGGGGTGACAGCGGCTGCCGCCGGCGGGTGCGGAAAGCCGCCCCGCTGCGCCTCTCGGATGCCCCAGACAAAGGGAGCAGGTCAGGATCCGGCCAGGCTGGCTCCGGCGGCCTCCGTATCGTCTGATCGCGCCGTGGCTGCTCAGCCCAGCTGCCCTCGGGAGCCCTGCGGTGCCCGCACCGCGGGCCGGCCCGGTGGGTGCCCCCCGCGTCCCCCCGCTGCCGGGGCAGCCCCTCCCCAGCCGGCGAGCCCGGGCACGCCGCACGGCCCGGACTTCCTTGGGAAGGTGCCCTCGGGTGACACGCGGCTCCGGCGGGGACGTCCCTGGCGCTGGCGGGTCCCGCTCGCCTGGTTCTGCCGCCCGGCACCGGGGACGCCCGGTGATGTCGCAGCGGGGGGGTCCCGCTCGCCTCTCCCGGGGGATCCTCACCGCGCGGGTTTCGAGCAGAGGGGTCCCATCCCCAAAGTGCTGGTGGGCAGTGGGACAGCTCGTTCAAGGTCAGAGCTACCCCGGCCCGTGGTGCGGCTGTTGGGCTGGGTTTTGGGGTGCTGGGTGGAAATTGGGTGAGGAGTGATGTCCCCTCTCCTCAAAGCCCTCCCTGGTGGCACTGGGGGACAGAGCAGCATCTTTGTGGTCCCCCATTGCAGGGGTGATGCTCAGGCTGGTGTGGGATCGGGGGTGAGGGGGGCTGTGGAAGGTTTGGGGGTGTCAGAGGCGGGGGGTCCCGCTCTGACCTGCCTGTCCCCACGCCAGACGGTGGAGCACGGCTTCCCCAGCCAGCCCAGCGCCCTGGCCTACGACCCCGTGCTGCGAGTGATGGCCATCGGCACCAAGGCGGGAGCCGTCAAGCTGTATCCTTTTCCTCCCACATGAGCAGGAGGTAAGGACCTCCCGGACCCTCCTGCGCTCGCTCCTCTCTGCCTGTCCCCATCCCGGAGAATGCTTGGAGACGTGGCTGTGCTGCTTCTGGCCCATCCGGCAGCCCCCACTCGGCTGCCGTCCATCCCTCCGTCCAGCTGTGCTGCAGCTGGGCCGGGCGGCGAGGGGGCGGCTGGAGGAAACCCCCGCCTCGCCCAAAAAACGCCGGGGAGAAAAAAGAGGCTCGGGAGCATCCCAATGGGGTCCTTCCCGCTGTTACCCCGCTTATCCCGGGGGGCTCCTGTCCATCCGCACCCACTCAGCCCTCGGGGGAGGGAGCAGCGGGGGCTCTGGCCGGCCCGGGGCTGCGGTGGGCGCGGAGCCCGGTGCCGGCTGGGGGGCCGAAGCGGGGGACGCCGAGCGGGGCCGGCCGGGCTTTGTTGGCGGCAGCGTGCAGGGAGACTTCAGAGGGCTCTGCTGGCGGGCGGCCAGGGCTGGATGCGGGCCGTGCTCGGGGGGCCCCGCGCCGCAGGAATGCGGGCTGGGGGCGGCCGCGCCCGCAGCGGGGTCGGGGTGTGGGGGGCGGCCGCGCTCCCCCTCCCCCAGGCCGGCGGCTCGCTGCCTCCCGAGCACAAAGATGGCGTGTTTTGTTCTGCCGGGGCCGCCCGGGTGCCAGCCGGCCCGGCCGCGACGTCGCCGGCCGCCCCAGTCGCCTGCCCGGCCCGCGGTGCCGGTCCCAGCTGAGCCCCCCCCGGCACGGCGGGGATGCGGTTGTGGGGGGCTGCGGTGCCCTGAGCATCCTCTGCGGGGATGGTTTTGGGGTGGTACCCAGCGTGGTACCCCGTGCCTACATGGCCCTGCTCTGGCTGCCTCCAAAAAGATGCTTCTGGAGGCTGGAGGTGCCGGGGAAGCCGGGGCCGGGCGAGGCAGCAGCCGGAGCTGGCCTGACTGGCGTTACTGGTTAGTGGGGGCACCCCTGGGTGCTCCCCGGCCGGGCTGGGCAGATCTGGTTGCTGACAGCCCAGCATTGAGGGGCAGCCAGTGCCTGGGGGGGTCTCCTGGGACAGCTGGGGGTCCCTGTGCCTGGACCCCCATTCCACATACTGGTGACACTGGTGTGCCCGAGCCATTTGCCTTGAGGGCTCTCTCAGCTTGTGGCACTCTTTTGGGTGGGGAAAGACCCCAGAATGAGCAAGGATGGGTGGCATCCCCCATGCATGTAGCACCGAGAGCCCCCTGTGTGCTCCCTGCTACATTCCCATGCCCTGTTCCCTGCTGTCTCCAAACTCTGTGGCTGTCCCCTGGCTCTGCCAGCTCCGCTGTGCCCAGCACTGCCAGACAGCTCCTGCCTGTCCGGCCGGGCAGAGCCGCCGGGCTGGTTCCCCGTGCCCAGGGCGCCAGAGGGTGGCCAGGGGCAAGGACTCCCAGCACACAGCATGCCCAGAGGGGCTGCACAGCGCACTGGTGACACCGGGCTGGGGGCAGCAGCTGGTCTGGGGTTGCTGGGTGTGCTGGGGATGCCAGGCTGGGCTGCTCTGTGCGGTGCTGCAGCCGCTGCGCGGGTCCTGCCGCGGTTCCTGCCGCGGTTCCTGCTGCCGTTCCTGCTGCCGTTCCTGCCGAGCGGCGTCGCCGAAGGAGCCGGGACCAGTCGGGTGAGTGCGGCTGTGCCGGCGCATGCCGAACCCCACCCCGCTGCCGGTGCGTGCCGGGGCTCCCGGCGCCTCTCGCACACCCAGCCCAGCTGTGAGCGTTGGCCGCAGCCTGACCTGGGACATCCCGGCTGGAGGTGCTTGGTGGATCCCAGCCTGACCTGCCGTGTCCCAGCTGGAGGTGCTTGGTGGATTTCAGGCTGATTCAGAGCGTCCTGGTTGGAGTTGGAGGTGCTTGGTGGATCCCAGATGGGGATGGTGGTGCCCAGGCCAGCTCTGGCACGGGGTGCAGCCAGGGATGCTCTGCCCTGGCTCTCCTGGGGACAGGGGGCTGAACTGGTGTTTGCAGGTAGAACTGTGACCTGAGGGAATTCGGAGGGTCCTGAGTTTGCTGGGGAAGGGTGTGTTGGGGGGGGGGGGGCCCTACCCTTGTTGTTTCTTTGACGGCCCCCCCAGATATGGCGCACCGGGTGTGGAGCTGACAGGCCTGCACAAGGAGACAGCCACTGTCACCCAGCTGCACTTCCTTCCCGGCCAGGTACGGGGGTGTCCCGGGGGGGGAACCTGGCAGCAGCCCCCCAGCACCTCACACACCCCTCTATCATCCCCCCCTCCATCCCCAGGGCTGGCTCCTGTCGCTGCTGGACGACAACACGCTGCACCTGTGGGAGGTGTGCCACAAGGAGGGCTGCTCCCACCTGGAGGAGACCCGCAGCTTCGGCCTCCCGGGACGCCCAGGGTCCGCCGGCGCTAAGTACTTGCCTGGGGGTCGGAGCCGCTCCCCCGCGGGGCGGCGGCGGTGCCGGTGCCGGCTGGGAACGGCGCGGGGGAGCAGCCGGTCTGCCGGGGCGGGATGGTGGCCAAGGTCCCCTCCGTGGTGGTGTTTGCCCCTCTGGGATGCTCCTCTGATCTCAGCTGAGATGCTGAGTGCAGGGAACAGCTCTGGATTTTTATGGTGCTGGCAGGGCCCGGGGGTGATTAATGGCTGTAATTTAATTGCTGTCGGCACTGAGGCTGTCCTTGCCCTTGTCCTCCTGCACTCAGGGAGATGGGAATGGAGGGATGGAGCAGGGCAGGTCTGGGTCTCTTTGACGCTCCCCCAGAGCCAACCTGGTGCTGAGGCAGCCCCTGTTCCCCCCACAGCTGCTCTCCTGGCATCACACGGGTGACAGTGGTCCTGCCCATGGCTGCTGGTGCCATGGTCTGCTTGGGCACTGAGGGTGGTGCCGTGTACTTTGTCACCCTGCCCACCCTGACGCTGCTGGAAGACAAAACCCTCTTCCCGGATGAGATCCTGCAGAGGTGAGAGCCCTGCAGGCCCCATGCCCCTGCATCCCCAGCACCCCCAGCCCATCTCTGACCCCCTGTGCCTGTCCCCCTGCAGTGTCCCCGACGATTATCGCTGCGGGAAGGCGCTGGGGCCCGTGGAGTCCATCCAGGAGCACCCACGCAATGGCAGCCGGCTCCTCATCGGCTACAGCCGGGGGCTGCTGGTCCTGTGGGAGCAGAGCACTCGTGCTGTCCTGCATCTCTTCCTGGGCAACCAGGTACTGGGGCTGGGGGGGCCATGGCCCTGGGTGTGTGTGTGTCCCCATGTGAGTGCTGAGCCCCCCGTGTGGCCCTGCAGCAGCTGGAGAGCCTGGCCTGGGAGCAGAGCGGGACGAGCATCGTCAGCTCCCACAGCGACGGCGGGTACATGGTGTGGGCAGCGAGCGGCACCGGCCTGAGGACCCAGCAGCCCGTCATGTCCACCATCCCCTACGGTACAGGATGGGGGTTTGGGGGGCTCTGGGGTTGGGAGCTGATCCCCTCCCATATCCCAGTGCTACAGCCAGTGTTGTTGTTTTCATCTCAGGGCCGTTCCCTTGCAAAGCCATCAGCAAAATCCTCTGGCGAACCTGCGAGTCAGGGTAGGTGGGTGGGCTGGGCATGGGCACAGGGGGCACTTGGGGGTCCAGGGTCTGATGGCAGCTGCTTCATCCCACCCAGGAACCCCTTCATCATCTTCAGTGGGGGGATGCCACGGGCCAGCTATGGTGACAGGCACTGTGTCAGCGTGCTGCAGGGCCAGACCCTGGCCACGCTCGACTTCACCTCCCGCGTCATTGACTTCTTCACTGTGCAGAGCGCAGAGGTGCCTGAGGGAGGTACGTCCTGCCAGGGCCGCCCAGGGAGCGGGTGATGCTGTGGGGGTCTCCACGTGCAGCAGCCATCTCCCCCCTCCCCAGGCTTTGAGAACCCCCGAGCCCTCGTGGTGCTGGTGGAGGAGGAGCTGGTGGCCATCGACCTGCAGACGCCGGGCTGGCCCACCATCCCTGCCCCGTACCTGGCACCTCTGCACTCCTCTGCCATCACCTGCTCCTGCCATGTCTCCAACGTGCCCCTCAAGCTCTGGGAGAGGATCGTCAGCGTGGGCGAGCAGCAGAGCCCCCGGCAATCCTCTGCGGTCAGTGATGGGGGTGGTGGGGAGGGGTCCTGCTGAGCCCTTCCAGCATGGCCCAGTGGCTTCATCCCTTCCTCCATCCCCTCTCCATCCCTCCCTCCAGGCTTGGCCCATTGATGGGGGGAAGAACCTGGCCCAGGAGCCCACGCAGAGGGGGCTTCTCCTCACCGGGTGAGTGGGCTGGCAGCAGGGAGGGGGCCTGGGAACCCCAAAATGTGGGAGGGGACACATCCACACCCATTTCTGGTGGAGATTAATGGCTCTAATTGCTAATTGGGATGGTGGTGGCATCTACTCCCTCATTTGGGGTGGGCTGCCCCTTTTTGTTCTGGCTGGGCATGAGTGTGTCACCCGCTGCGCTGTCCCCCGTGTCCCCCCCTCTGGCACTGTGGCTGCCAGCACACAGGCAGCTCTTGTTAGCCGGGCAGATGTTGGGGCCCACGCTGACAGGACCCCCCCTCCCAGGCACGAGGACGGCACGGTGCGGTTCTGGGACGCCTCGGGGGTCTCCCTGAAGCCCCTCTACAAGCTGGGTACCGCCAACATCTTCCAGACAGACTGTGAGCACAACGACAGCCTCAACCAGGCGGGCGAGGAGGAGTGGCCTCCGTTCCGCAAGGTGAGGTCCCCTGGGCAGGGTGACACTGCCATGGAGCTCAGCACCCTCCTGGCTCTGCCAGCACTGGAGGGGGCAAACCCAGAGCTGGGCACGGGGGATGCACCTGCTGGAGCCATCTCGGCTGCGCCCCGGGGACGTGTCCCCCGGCTCAGGGCACAGCTGCTGTGTGACGCACTGTGGGGACACAAGGGACGCTTGTTCCGTGGGCCCCGTCCATGGGTCTCCCCCAGCATGGGGGACAGGGCCGGGGGGTGAGTGGGGACACTTTCCTGGGCGTGATGCCCGGAGTGGCCCGTGTGCCACAGCTGGCAGAGGGATGCGGGGGTGCAGGGGGGCTGTCCCACAGCTGTGTGCGGGGTCCTGGCTGTCCCTTCAGCTGTCCCCTCCCGCAGGTGGGCTGCTTTGATCCCTACAGCGATGACCCGCGCCTGGGCGTGCAGAAGATCGCGCTCTGCAAGTACACGGCCAAGATGGTGGTGGCTGGCACGGCGGGGCAGGTAAGAGCAGGGGCTTCTCCATTGGGGACCCACAGCATGAGGGGGCTACAGACACCCACGGTTGTCCTTGAAGGGCTCCTAGCCTGGGTTTAGCCCCTGGTGTGCAGCAGGCTGGCTGGCTGGGGGAGGTCCAGTGTGTCCCCCTGTCTGTGTTTGTCTCTGCAGGTGCTGGTGATGGAGCTGAGCGACGAGAAGTCAGAGCACGCAGTCAGCGTGGCCACCGTGGACCTGCTGCAGGACCGTGAGGGCTTCACCTGGAAGGGCCACGACCGCCTGGCCCCCCGGAACGGGCCCCTCCACTTCCCCCCTGGCTTCCAGCCCAGCGTGCTGGTGCAGTGCGTGCCCCCCGCTGCCGTCACCGCCGTCACCCTCCACTCTGAGTGGAACCTCGTGGCCTTCGGCACCAGCCACGGCTTTGGGCTCTTTGACTACTACCGGCGCAACCCCGTGCTGGCCAGGTATGGGGGGACCTCGGTGCTGGGAACCCCTGGATGGCCTGGGGGTGCTGAGCAGCCTTGGTGCCCACAGGTGTACGCTGCACCCCAACGACTCGCTGGCCATGGAGGGGCCCCTGTCCCGCGTGAAGTCCCTCAAGAAGTCCCTGCGCCAGTCCTTCCGCCGCATCCGCAAGAGCCGCGTGTCGGGCAAGAAGAGGCTCAACGCCAGCAGCCCCTCCAGCAAGGTGGGCAGGGAGTGGGGGTCACCGTGGCAGCTCCCCATCCCCACCCAGCAGAGAGTGACCCTGTGTCCCCTTGCCAGGTGCAGGAGGCCAACGCGCAGCTGGCAGAGCAGGCAGGTCCCCCCGAGGTGGAGATGACGCCGGTGCAGCGGCGGATCGAGCCTCGCTCGGCCGATGATTCGCTTTCGGGGGTCGTGCGGTGCCTCTACTTTGCCGACACCTTCCTCCGTGACGGTGAGACCCCCTCCCTGCCTCCCTCCCTGGGAAAAGCCCCCAGGCTGGGTCTGTGGGGAGGGGGTTCTGACACTGCTCCACCCCCACAGCCGCCCACCACGGCCCCACGATGTGGGCAGGGACCAACTCGGGCTCGGTGTTCGCCTACGCCCTGGAGGTGCCGTCGCAGGAGAAGTTCTCGGAGCGGGCGGTGGAGGCGGTGCTGGGGAAGGAGATCCAGCTGATGCACCGGGCGCCCGTGGTGGCCATTGCGGTGCTGGATGGGCGGGGGAACCCCCTGCCCGAGCCCTATGAGGTGTCTCGGGACCTGGCCAAGGCCCCCGACATGCAGGGCAGCCACTCCATGCTCATCTCCTCCGAGGAACAGTTCAAGGTGAGTGTGGGGCTCAGTGTCCTGCTGTGGTAGAGATGGGACACAAAATGTCCCTTGTCCTCTTTGGATGTCTTCATCATGCAGGGACTGGAGGTGACCAGTCAGGTTTTGGGGGCACTCCTATGCCTGTTCTAGGGTATGAATCCAAGGGGAAGGTTCCCCCCTAAACCCTGCAGGTTCCTGTTCTCCCCTGAGCCCGGCTCCTCCTGCCCCCCAGGTGTTCACGCTGCCCAAAGTGAGTGCCAAGACCAAGTTCAAGCTGACAGCACACGAGGGCTGCCGGGTGAGGAAGGTGGCCCTGGTGAGCCTGGCCAGCGCTGGCTCTGAGGAGAGGCTGGAAAACTGCCTGGCCTGTCTCACCAACCTGGGGGACATCCACATCTTCACCGTGCCCAGCCTGCGGCCCCAGGTCCACTACAGCTGCATCCGTAAGGAAGACATCAGCGGCATCGCCTCCTGTGTCTTCACCAAGCACGGCCAAGGTGAGGACACCAGGTGATGTCTGTGTCAATGGGGTGTTGACCTCACCTGCAGCCCTGTGGGGGATGCCTGAGGCTTGTTGTTGTCCCCCCTGTAGGTTTCTACCTAATTTCACCATCTGAGTTTGAGCGCTTCTCGCTGAGCGCCAGGAATGTGACAGAGCCACTGTGCCGGCTGGAGGTCGCCCGGCTCCAGGACACCTCCTGCCTCAGGTGGGCTGTCTCGGGGGCTTTGGGGGCTTTGCTGTGGTGGAACCCCCATACACCCACCCCATGACACTGGTTCTGGCCATAACTTCTCCCTGTTTCCTTGCAGCAACAGCTCAGCGGTGACACCGAAGCTGCCGCAGGCGAACGGCACCCACGTCCCCCGCAGCTCCGAGGGCCAGCACTCCCCGTCAGACAGCGACCGTGAGTGACCCCCCTGTCCCTGCACGCTGCACACACACCGTGTCCCACAGCCCTGCTCCACGCCTGGCTGTCCCCAATCCCTCCTGTCCTGTGACTCCCCAGGGTCCCCTGAGGAGCACCCGGCTGCCTTCTCGCCCGGCCCCATCGACTCCCCCAACAGCAGCCTGGAGACCCCGCTGGACACCACCGGGGACATCACCGTGGAGGAAGTGAAGGATTTCCTGGCGTGAGTGGGGTGGGAATGGGGTAAACGGTGCTGAGGGGCTGTGGCAGTGCCTCTCACCCTGCTCTTCCCCAGGTCCTCGGAGGAAGCAGAGCAGAACCTGAGGAACACCAGCGAGGACGAGGCTCGGCCCACAGGGATCCTCATCAAGTGAGGTCTGTGAGGGGCTGCTGGTCCCTGGGGTGGGAGTGGGATTTGGAACTGGGACCCCAGCACAGTGCCCTGGCTTCGTGATCCACCATGGGAGGATGGAGTTGTAATCCCTGGGGCTTGCAGAGGAGGGGGAGCAGGGGGAATGCCTGTCCTGATCCCCACCCACTCCTGCTGAGGAGCTGCCTCTCCCACAGGCATCGCCGGCCTCCCTGCCCCATCTCAGTGCTCGGATTCCCGGGATGCGCGACTCGACTGGACCCCCGCGCCCCCTCCCCATGTAACGTAGACTGGCCTCCTCTCTAACATCTGCACCCCGGCTCCGGCACTCCCCACACCCCCTGCCCGGCCCCGGCGCCGTGGGGCACAAACTCTTCCCGGGGAAGATCAGTTCCTTTTTTATACACGGTCGAGTGTCACTGTCCCCTGCTCCAGAGCCCCCTTCCTGGGGGATGCTGCTGCTTCCCCGGCTCCACGGGGAGGGCTGGGGCTTGTGGACCCCCCCTTGTCCCCTGGTTTTGGTCCCTTGGGGCAGTGGGGGGTCAGAGGCCCCCGGGCACGGCCCCCCCGTACCCTGGTCTGTGTTTACATGCCCGGCTCCCTGCAGTTTACAGCCCCGTTCCCTGCCTGCCAGGAGGCTCTGGCTGCTGCACAGGGACTGTCCCCCCAGGGGAGCCCAGTGGGGACCCCCTGGCTCCCAGGTGGGCAGCAGAGGCCTTGAGCAGCCCGAGGAGGGGCACGCTGGGGGGTCACAGGTGGCCTTTTTCTCTTAGTGGCTTCTCCAAGGGCTATTCTCCAGGTTGGGCTCTGTGCCTGCTGCTCCTTTCTGACACTAATTCCTGCCACGGGGTGGGTTTGGGATGGGATCATGCTGTGGAATCACACGCAGGCTCCTGCTCCTGGTCCATGTTGGTGCTGGGAGGGGGCAGACGGGGTTACCCCAGCCCCCTCCTGCCCCAGGCTGGGCTGCCCCACCCTGGGGGTCTCACTGTGCCAAATCCCCCCTGGGCTCCGGGCCTGGCGTCGTCCTCCTGGGGGGCTGTGGTGACACAGCTGCTGTGGGCCAGCTCTGTCCCCTGGCCCATGGTGGCTGTTCCCATGGGGCTCAGCTGGCCCCTGCCCCTCTCCTTTGGGGAGCTGTGCCCCCCCGGGCTCCCTTGTGGTACGTGTGTGGCTGGGGGGGTTTGGGCTCGGTTGCTGCCGGCCGAGGCCGGGGCTGTAGCGTCCCTGGTAGAACCCCCCCCCCAACCCAACCTCATCTTTTTTTTTTTTTTCTTTTTTTTTTTGGTAAGATGAATTTAGCATTGTTTAGTTATTAAAAATACTGGTTTTTAATATTGAAAATAAAGCATTTAATATCAGCTGCCTGGGCTGCAGGTGTTTGCTGAGCCTTGGAGACAGGTGAGTGCTGAGCTGCAGAGGGGCAGATCAGGGTTGGGGGTGACCCCATTTGGGAGTGAGTCAGAGCCTGGGACAGGGTCGAGGTTAAAAGTACAGCCTTTATTGATATGATCCAGATGGGCTGATCCCTGCTGGGGGTCCATTCCCCAGGACACCAGGGACCAGCTGTAAGGCCCAGGGCTCACAGCCCCTCGCTCCCTGCCCCCCGTTCTCCTTAGCAAAGCATCCTCCCACCCAAACTGGGAGTCACTCCTGTCCCCCAGCCACGGGAGGAGCTCAGCACTGGTTTGGGGCAGCAGCATCCCCAAGCAGGGTGTGACAGGGGCCCACACCACCCCGTATGCCCCCCAGGAAGGGCAGGGGCTGAGCTGGGCCCTGTGCTGGGAGAAGGGGGGACAGAGGGACAGCCCCAGTGATCCCCCTGGCCCCGGCTCGGGGGGAGGCAGCTCCAGGCTGAGCCTGGCGGTGGCAGCAGCGCGGGTGCCGGGCTGGCTGTGCCAGGGGGGCCGTGCCAGGGGAGCCATGCCCGGGGCACCAGGTGCCCCCCAGCCTTAGGTGGGCGGCTTGCGGAACACGCTCCAGGCGTGGAAGCAGCGGGTGAAGGGCCAGGGCTCGTTGCCTTTCCGCACCAGCCGGAGCTTGCGGGGATGTGTGGGGTCCTTGGAGCGCATGTGCTGGATGTAGACCTGGGGCAGAGCATTGCCGTGGGGGCCTGGCCCTCACCCACCCTCACATTCCCCAGCCCAGAGCTCTGCAGCAGCCAGGTCAGGGCCCAGAGGGGAGATGGAAGTGCCCAAATCCTCCCCCATGCAGTCCCAGGATGGAGGGAGGTCTTACCTGGCACGCCTTGAGGCTCAGCTTGATCTCCACCTGGCTGGTCTGGGTGCCCACCCACATGTAGACCTGCAGAAAGGATCAGCAGCTGGGCTCAGCCCACAGAGCCATGGAAGATCTGGGCCCAGGAGAGCCTCGTGCCCCCAGCTCACCTCCCGCCCGTTGTCCAGCAGCATGATGTCATCATCAGCCAGGTCATCCTGGCAGAAATCTGAGCACTTCTCTGACACGGAGAAATAACCTTTCTCATTGGAGCATCTGCAGGGAGACAGACAGGGACAGCATCAGGCATGAGTTTGTTAGGACTCAGCTCATGCAGAGGGCAGGGATCTGATGGAGCAGCTGTTCTGGCTGGTTGGTTTCCAAAGGGGATGGACTCTGAGGCCAGTGCCCACCTGAAGAGCCGTGAGTGCTTCATGTAGTCAGCATCTTCATCGTAGGGCTTCTGGCCCCCAATGCCCACCCAGAAGAAGTTCTCAGGTTCTTCTCCCTCGTTGATGACCTGAAAGGAGAAACAAGGCTGAGTGTGGCCTGGGTGGGCACTGTCATTCAGGTAAGGTGGCACTGAGCCCTGCTCACCTGTTTGCTGTAGGAGTCATCAAACATGTGGTTCATGATGTCCTCAGCCAGCTTGGCCTCGTCAGGATCAGCTGCCCGGCCCACCCAGGTGTAGACAATGCCCTGGTTGTCCGTGCTCTCAAAAGGCACCTGGGGGACAGTGGGGTCAGGGCTGCCCAGAGGGGCAGGAGGGCGCCCAGGCAGCCCTGAGGATGCTCAGTCATGAGCAGTACCTTGAGGATGAAGCAGAACTCGGAGTTGAGCAGAGCAGCGTCCGTGTTGATCTGGATGCACCTGGAGATGGAGCCCCCCCAAGGCACAAATGAGGGAGAGCTGGCAGCTGTGCCCACCAGCAGGTATCCCAGCTGGATGTGGCACCCGTGGGTGCTGCCTGGCACTGACCTGGTGCAGAGGGCCCCGCCGTTGGTGCGGATGTGGTACAGGCTGGGCTGGGGAGTGCTGACCCTGTCCTTCCTCTTGCCCCGGTGGATCACAAACCTCCTCTTGAAGTGCGAGAGGAACTTGGGGTTCTCCTGCTGCTGGGTCATGCGCACCACCTGCACAGGGGTGGGGGTCAGAAGGGGCATTGGGACTTCCCAAACACCGCTCCAAGCCCCAGCTGCACCCCCCTGCCAGCTCCCATCTCTGCTGCTGTCTCTGCTTCAGCCTGAGGGGCAGAGAGGGGTTTGGGGAAGAAAAAAGGCAAAGGTGGGGCACCCCTGTGTCACCCTCAAACTTTGTCACCTCCAGCTTGCCACGGAAGTGACTCTCAAACTTCTTCTGGAGGCTGAAGGTGAAGGTGAGCCAGCCCATGTTGGAGGCCTCCCGGCCCTGCCAGAAGTAGACGATGCACTGGGAGTCTTCCTCGGGCTGCTTCTCCTCCTCTTCTTCCTCACCCTCCTCTTCCCCTTTGCCTTCACCCTTCTTCTTTTTCTCCTCATCCTCCTCGTACTCCACTGGCACCCAGTACCTGAGGGCAGGAACAGGGAGTGATGTGAGGGATGGGACAGTCGGGAGGACTGGGAAGGGATGTTGGGGACAAGGTGGCCCTGCAGCCCCTGAGAGGGGACAAACCAGCTGTCACCTGCACAGGAAGACGTAGCAGTCGTGGGTGTGGAAGTGGCCAAACTCCTCCTCGGGCAGGCGAGTGAATTTCTTGCCCTCCAGCACGAAGCCCTCCATGCCATCCAGGTCCTCGTTCCACTCCTCCATCAGCTGCTCCGCCTGTGGCCCCATGAGCTGTGTCAGCCCCTAGCTCCTCCATCAGCACCCAGCCCCACGCCATGGGGGAGCCATGGGGGTCCCCAGCCCTACCTCGCTGAGGGGCATGGGGGGCTGGCGGGGCAGGAAGAGCGCAGTGAGGTCGGCCTTCATCTGGTCCTTCTTCTCGGCGTCCTTGCGGACCTTGCCGGCCAGGCCCCCGTCCTGCAGCACCGTCTCGGCATTCCGGGTGTAATCCACACGCAGGACATCGTCCCAGTTCTTGAACTTGGACTTGAACACCTGCAGCACACAATCACTAAGGGTGGGAAAGACCTCCAAGATCATTGAGTCCAACCTGTGACCAATCCCCACCTCATCAACCAGACCAGAGCACCAGGTGCCACGTGCAGTCGTTCAAGGTGTAATTGGGGAGCAGGTAACAGACCCTCGGCCTCAGCCCCCTCCCAAGCACCCAGCACCCATCTGAGGGCTCCGTGCCCCACCTGGCACTCGGTGCCCTCCAGGTTCCTGGTGACCATGGCGTGCTTGGGCCGGTGCAGCATGGTGCACAGCTCCTGGCTCAGCTTCAGCGCCGCCGCCCGCACCAGCCGCGACGATTTCCTCCCGATCCAGATGAAGACGTCGGACCAGCAGTCCAGGATGTAGACACTCTTGGTGTCCAGCAGGCTCTGCAGCTGAGGGCACCACAGGGGAGAGGGGTCAGGCACCTGCAGGCTGTCCCAGCTGGAAAACGCCCTGCCTGCTCCCAACAGAGCAGAGCATCCCCCCGCCAGGCGCTGCTGGCTGAACCTCCCTCTCCTAGGGCACAGCTGGAGGCACAAGGGGCATGAAACCAGTCTCACTGGTCAGACTGGGAGAACCTCCCCGCCCCATCCTACCAGGCGCATCTCTGGCATCAGATCAGCCTTCAGCCTCTTCTTGTGCTCCACGGAGAGCTTGTAGTTGATCTGGGGAAGCTCCAGGTAGCCCAGACCGAGGCCGACCTGCAGAGGGGATGGGGACAGAAGTGAGTGGGGGCTGCAGGACCTCAGCAGGGCTGGTGACCCTATGGATGTGGCTCCCCACCTTGTACAGCTTGGGCTTGTGGGGCTGGAAGTCATCAGGGACACAGGGTCGGATCTCCTCGGGCTGCCCCCCCAGCACCTCCCAGAATTCGGGGGTCTCCTGGCCCTGGGTGAGCAGCGTGATCTCGGCCTTGCCCTTCCGCTCATTCTTGTTGATCTTCTCGGCGAAGAGCCTGCAGTGGGAGCAGGTGAGATGGCAGCTGGGCTCCCCACACCCTGGCACCCCCACCAGCCCTACCTGGCCTTGGTGGTGCTGCTCAGCGTGGCCTGGCTCCCACGCCACACCAGGAGGTCAAGGCCGTGGTCCAGGAGGAAAACAAACCTGGTGGAGAGAGGTGAGAGAAGTCAGGAGAGAATGGGGTGTGCTGAGCATTTTCCCCATCCTGGGGGTCCCTGCAGGGCACCAAGGGGGTTTGAACCCATATTTTTGTACAAAGGTGCTGGCATAGCCCATTTGCACCACAGAACTGCAGGTATAATGTCTCAGGTGGATTCTGCTGCACCTTCTGCAAGGTCCCTCTGTCCCCTGGCCACTCACCGGGGGTCCAGTGATGTCCCTTTCAGTGCCACTGGCTCCAGCTTGACATTCTTCTTCCCATAGACACGGTAGAGCCTGGGGAAGGGACAGCCATGGTGGGACACGGGGCACTGCCTGCCCCACACATCCCCCCAGCCCCTGTCCCCAGCTGTACCTGGTAACATATTGTGTGTCCTCAACGGTGAAGAAACCGCTGGCCGTGCCACCCTCGATGTAGGAGATGTCATTGTCAAAGACCTGGGGGCAGGGAGGGGGTGAGGGTGGGACAGGAGGGGTTAGGGGCTACAGGGGAGCTGGGGGTTGGCCTCACCTGAAGGAACTCCTCACTTTCATCCCCCATCTCCTCCCGGATGCTGCGGCACTCAGCCCCCAGGTAGTTGCGGAGGTTGACGGCGTGGATGGCTGAACAGGCCTTCTTGTCCAGTGTGGCCTCCTGCCCTATCCAGTAGTAGATCTCCCAGTTCAGGGAACCATTCTCATCCAGGAAGGTCTGGGAAGGACAGGGTGTGAGATGAGATGGCTGCAGCTCCTGGCAGGGGATGCAGGGGACCCTTGGTCCTC
The DNA here is from genome assembly GCF_051311805.1 of Agelaius phoeniceus. Lineage (NCBI taxonomy): Eukaryota > Metazoa > Chordata > Aves > Passeriformes > Icteridae > Agelaius > Agelaius phoeniceus. The sequence goes on along the minus strand of NC_135280.1, from coordinate 2,345,284 downwards.
CCCGGGTACCTTAAGCACGATGTAGCAGTCGGCTTCGTAGAACTTGCCGTGGAAAGCCTCATCCACCAGCGTGGGCACGAAGTTCTCAATCTGCCAGACACAGAGGCCAGGCAGCTGCCCCACGTCCTCGCTGAAGAACTCTGAGTAGTCCAGCTGGGGCTTCTCCAGGCCCTGGTCCCAGCGCCGCGTCTTCAGGTCCGGCGCCTTTGCCTCCCCACTCTCCTGTGGGACGGGAACAGGTCAAATTAGGGACAACCAGAACCCTGCCAGCACCCAAGGTAGGCCAGGGACATTGGGATGCCCTCAGGTCCCCTTTCCCACCCCAGACCCTACCTCTATCTTCTTATTCTTCTCCTGGGCCACATCTGACATCCCCTTCAGCACCTGCTTGGCCTGGTCATCCTGGGCAGAGTCCTTGCGCCGCCGCAGCCGCATCTTGCGGGCCAGCGGGTCCTTGGTGCTGCTCCCTGGGGACAAGGGCACAGGGTGAGAGGTGGCCTGTGGGCACCCTATGGAGCAGGGCTCACTCCCCAAGCTCTGCCAGGGCCGTGCCAAGGCAGGGGCTGCGTGCCCCCCTCCCTGCAGGCGTACCCGCGGCAGCGGCGGCCACGGTGGCGGGGGAGGCGCCGGCCAGGCGGAGCTGGTTCTGCAGGGAGAAGTCGATGTTGTACCACTCCGAGGAGCGATCCGCCGGCTTTGGGGGCATCACCAGGCTGGGGTTCTCTCGCACGTCCAGGATCTGCCAGGGAGGGCACAGAGACCTTGCTGAAGTAAGGTCACAGGGGCATTGGAGTGTGGCATGGGGTGGAGATCTCCGGAGCACTCCAGGCTTCAGGGAGATGAGGGGATGTGGGGGAGCTCCACGGCCTGCCTGGGCTGATCCACGGGGCAGATTGCAGGGACTGGCCCTGAGCTCCCCTGCCATTGCCTCATCCAGCCCACCCTACAGCCCTGGGGTCCTAAGGAGGTGCTGGGGCTGTGGTGGAGCCAGCCCGAGACTGAAAGGTTCTGGGTGCCCACCTCCAAATCCGTCAGGAAGTGGATGGCCTCTGGCAGAGTCACCAGGCGGTTCTTGTTCAGCACCAACTTCCTCAGCTTGGAGCACCTGTGGGACAGTGATGCTGGTGACCTGTGACCACACAATCTCTGTGTTCCCTCTTGGGGACACAGCAGATCCAGCTGTGTGTTCCTTACCTGCACAGGCTCTCGGGGATGAGCTCCAGGTTGTTGTTGGCTGCCATGAACTCTTCAAGGTTGGTGAGCTTGCCAATGCCCGAGGGGATCCCGTCAAAGTCCAGCTTGTTGGAGTTCAGGTACATCTTCTTCAGCTTGGTCAGCTTACAGATGGCCGACTGGGGAAGGGGGAGATGGTGGGGTGAGGGAGAACCATGGAACCACGGGCAGGGATGGCACACAAGGGCAGGGACATACAGGTAAGGAGGTGAGCTGGTTGCGGGACAGGTTGAGGGTCTCCAGCTGGGTCCACTGGTCGATGCAGAGGGACAGCTCTGTGATCTGGTTGCTGCTCAGGTTGAGGCGCCGCAGGCTGCCCAGGGTGTAGAGACACTCGGGGACACGGCTGAGGTCATTGCAGGACAGGTCCACATCTGGGGAAAGAAACAACGGGGTGACACCACCAGCCAGACTAACACTGGGGCTGGGAGAGCTCCTGGAGGGCTCTGTGGGTGCCCCAGCCCTACCTGCCAGGTTCACCAGGGCCTCCAGGCTGGTGGGCAGGTTGCTCTGCGTGCGCTGGGTGTTGCGCAGGTGCAGGGTCTGCAGGGCTGTCATGGCCGGGAGCTGCCTGAGGAGCAGGGAGAGCCAGAGGGCAGAGAGAGAGTCAGGATGGAGCAGGAGCCTCAGTGGCAGCCCTGCCAGCCTGGGGAGTGGGGCTGTACCGGAGCTGGGCGTGCAGCAGGGGGTTGTTGTTGAGGATGAGGGTCTGCAGGTGCACCAGGCGCCTCATCTGCGGTGGGAGACTCTCCAGCTTGTTGTCACTCAGGTCCAGGTACAGCAGATCCGTCAGGTTGATGAAGAGCTGGTTGGGGATGGTGTCGATGCTGCAGGGATATGAGGAAATTCAGGAGGGCCTAGGAGCTGCACCAGGTCTCCCTTGAGGAGGGGCAGAGAGCAGGACCCAGAGCAAAGTGTGACCAATGGAGGTGGCCATGGCCAGGAGGAGAGGATGGTCACTCTAGCCTGGACTCACCTGTTGTGGCCCAGGTTAAGGACCAGCATGTTCTTGGCATTCTCCAGCTCCCTGGGACACTCTGTGAGCTGGTTGTAGCTCAGGTCCTGGGAAAATGGGAGCACAAAGCAACTGTCACCTCCAGCCACCACTACCCAAACCTCAGGACTGGGGGGCATCTCCACGGGCACAGCAGGAGCTGGACCAGCACACAAGGAACCCAGGGAGCCCATCCATGGCATCAGCCTTTAAAGGAGGCATTGCCAGAGGGTTACCCTGCTGACAGCCAGCTGCCCTGGAGCTCAGCCATGGGCTTGGAACTGGTGCTCCCAAGGAGCACAAGGAGCCACCAAAGTGCAGGAATGGGATCCAGGAGTCTGAACTGGCTCCTGCATCAGCTGAGGAGCCTGTGCACCCACCAGCACTGAGAGGTCATCCAGCTGGAAGATGTCATCAGGGACTCCTGAGTTCTTCAGGCTGTTTGCACGAGCCACAATTGCCTGCAAAGGGGAGAGAGGCAGGAATGCAGCTGCCTGCTGAGCCCCCAGGGTGCCCAGGTGTGATCTGTGTGTGCCCTCAGACCCCAGAGGTGCCTGGGGACCCCCGAGGCAGGAGGGGGACACTCACCCGGAGGCAGGGCAGGCCGGAGAGCTCCCCATGGAGTGTGGTGAGGCTGTTGTGGCTCACGGAGAGGTGTTCCTGCAGGGAAGGCCCAGACAGGCCCCAGTGAGCAGAGAGAGGAGCTGGGGCTGTGCAGGGCAAGGGATGGGCCCCCACATTCATGTGGAGGCTCCTCCATCCCAGGAGAGTTGGGGACTTGTGAAGCCCTGTCACACACAGCGCTGCTGGCACACTCCCAGTCCCAAACTGGTTTGTTGGCCCAGCGTGCCTGTGCTGCCTCCACATCCCTCCTCCCCTGGGGATGAGGACACCTCAGCCCTGCTGTGGAGTTTGGGGTGCTCTGGGATGCCCAGAGCTGGCCCACACAGTCCCTGTGCACACAGATCCCAGTCCTTGGAAGTGCCTCTCACTGGGAACAGGCAGACGTGGGCACTGCCGGGGTGGGAGGAATTTCCCTGGGGAAATGTTTTGCTCTGAGCATCACCAGCCCGGCTGTTGCCTGCTCAGGAACACAAGGCACTGGCAGGCTGTGGGTGGGATGCCAGGATTTCAATCTTGCTGCGGCCCCCGAGCACCTGGCAGGGCTGGCAGGAGTGGCACAGAGGGATTCCCTGCACCTGGCACAGGGATGGGGACTCCTGGCAGCGTTTAAAGCCCTGAGTTTGTCTGGCACTGACAGGAGGAGGTCCCTGATGTGCTGTGGACACCACCAAAGCCAAGCTGAGCCACGACTCCACCAAGGGCCTGGTTGAACCACCCAAAAAACAAAACCAGGCAGTTGCCAGCTCCTGCTTTTTATATATTTTAGCAAAGGAGAAGGGAAAAAAGCCCCAAAAACCTTGATTGTTCCCATTGTGAACATCACCCTTCCCTTCTGCTATAGGGTAGAGGATCTAAGCATGGTTTTTAATCTGGTTTTCTAGGAAAACAAGGTGAAACCGAGTGCAAGTCCATGCCAGCCCCACTCCTGACAGCTCCTGCATCCCATTTCAACCACACATTGTAGCTCAGTGCTATTATTAGACACTGGAGCATCTGCTGCTGAGCCACCAGGCTGGCAGGGATCCTGTCAGATCCTACAGCCCCAGCAGGACAGGGGAGCCGTGTTCCACCCCAAAACACGGGGCTCACCAGCTTCTGGAGAGCAGCGAGCTCCTCGGGCAGGTAACAGAGCCCCGTGCGGTTCAGCTTCAGCCAGCGCAGGCTCGTCATGGCCTTGACGTGCTCCGGGAAGTACCCGCCCTGCAGGGGAGAGGAGGAGGAGGGTGAGGACCTGTCCCATAGGATGAGGATCTGGGGACCTTGGTCTGATTGAGGCTCAGTGGGCAGGGGAGGTTTGGGTTCGAGCAGTGCTATGGGACTGGGAAGTGTGGGGTTGTGATGACCCAGTCCTGAGGGACGGGGAGATGTGGGGATTGGGATCAAGCGGTCCCATAAAATTGGGAACTAGAGGGCTGGGATTGCCCAGTTCTATGGGAATGGGAGCTGGGGGCCATGGAGATCCAGTCCTATGGGATTAGGAGCTGGGATCACCCAGTCCTATGGGAATGGGAGCTGGCAGAGGGGAATCGATCATTGCTAGGGGACTGGAAGCTGGGGGGCATGGAGACCCAGTCCTATGGGAAGGGGAGCTGGAATCGCCCAGTCCTATGGGAATGGGAACTGGGATCGCCCAGTTCTATGGGATTGGGAACTGGGATCGCCCAGTCCTATGGGATCGGGAACTGGGATCGCCCAGTCCTATGGGATCGGGAACTGGGATCACCCAGTCCTATGGGAAAAGGAGCTGGAATCGTCGAGTCTTATGGCAATGGGAACTGGGATCACCCAGTCCTATGGGAATGGGAGATGGGATCACCCAGTCCTATGGGATCGGGAGCTGGAGGCTCGGGGATCACCGGTCTCTCCGGGACCCCGTGGGCTGGGGGCCGGGTGGCTCAACCATAGTGGCTTGATGGGGGTCAAGGATCCCCCAACCCCGCAGTGCCCGTGGGCTCGGGACCGGGACTGCCCCGGGTCACCCACCGCGGGCGGGGCCGGGCCTAGGATTCCCCCGCCCCGGGGGCTGAGCTAGGCCTGACAGCCCCGCGGGGCGCGGTCCCGCCGGGGCGCTGTGGGCCGGGCCGTGCCCCACTCCCGCTCCCCCGCACCTTGAAGTCGTTGCCGCTGAGATCGACGCCGCGGACGAAGGGCAGGACGCCGGTGGCCGCCATGGCGGAAGGGCGGAGGGGGACCCTGAGGCGGCGCCGCGCCCCGACAGGCCCCGCCCCTGCCAGGCCCCGCCTCCAGCCCCGCCCCGGCCGTGACGCACCGGGGATTGGGCGGGGCCGGGCGCTACTTCCGCGCGCAGGTGGGCGGGGCTGCGCTGCCCGCGCCCCCATTGGCTGAGGCCGCGCCGGGGGCGCGCGGTGAGTGCGGCGCGGGGGCGCGCGCGGGCGGGCAGCGCCGGGCCCGGGCAGGTCCCGGTCCCGCCGTCGGTGCCGCCTCCCCTCGGTCACTGGGGTCGGGGGGGCTCCCTTCCCGTGGTACCGCCTCGGTGCCCCGCGAGGCTTTGCGGTAGGGCTGGGTGAGGAGCGGGTGACCCTTCCCCGGCGTGTCCGTTCCTTCCCCGAGCTGCCCCTTCTTCCCCGGGGGCGCCCCTTCCTCCCCCGGTGTGTTCCTTCCCGGGGGTGCCCCTTCCTCCCCCGGTGTGTCCGTCCCCCGGTGTGTCGCTCCCCCGGGTGACCCTTGCCCCCTGGGCGCACCCAGCCGTCCCGGCGGCGGCGGGCGCCTTTATCCCGGAGGAAAGCGGAGCAGCGGAACCCCTCGTTCCCCAAACCCTGCGGCTGTGCCTGTCCCGGGGTGCCAGGTCCCCCAGCCCGGGGTGACGTTCCCGTTCTCCTCAGGGTGACCATGGCGGCGTTTTGGCAGCAGCGGGGCAGGCGGCAGGAGAGCGGCGGGCTGGGCAGTGTCCTGGACGGGCTGGGCAGCGTGTTCGATGTGCTGCTGGCCAATGCCAGGCTGGTGCTGGGCGTCAGCGGCGCCGCCGTGCTGGCCATCGCCACGCTGGCTGTCAAGAGGGTAAGGCTGGGATGGGCACGAGAAGGTGCCCAGGAGAGCTGGGTTGGCTCCAGTGTGCTCCAAATGCCTTGATGTTTGCCCTTGAGATGGTTCCTTGCATATGGCACAAATGGCACTGGTGCTGGCAGCAGTGCCATGGGCATGGAACTGCCTGCTCCCACCCTGTGGGGGCATGTATCCCTCTTTGCCTGGAGCATTTGGGATATGCTATCCCATCCCAAAAGGCACTTAAGTCCCCAAAAGGGACTGAAGTTATAGTTGCGTATCTGTTTTCCATGTAAAACCTGCACAAAGACAATGTGCACATTTATGGCTCCCCCTAAAACTGTTTTTTTTTCTGAGCAGAAGCCTTGAGTGGGGCTGTCCCCCATGTGTGTGCTCCAGAGGGGCTGTTGTCACCCTTAAATCATAGAAAACAAAGATAACATCTTGTCCTCGTGGGTTTTCCCTCCCTCCAGCTGATTGACCGAGCCACCAGCCCTCGGGATGAGGGCGATCCCAAAGCTGAGCAGAAATCCCTGGAGGACAGCTGGCAGGACCTGGCATTGATCAAGACAACACCAAAACCCGCCAAGAAGCAGAGAAGGGAAGACCTCAGCGCGCTCCTGCTGTCTCCAGCCCAGCCCGTGGTGGCAGGTGAGGCTCTGGTGCCCAGGCAGGAGGATCACCTTGCTGTGCTCCTGCTTGGGTGGCCCTGCCAGAGCTCTGTGTTATTTTTAGCTGGGTGTCTGGAAAGCTGACCCCTCTGAGCCTGCCCTCCTGGGAGGCTCCCGAGCCTCAGCCCCTTTTTAGGCAATGCCTGTGGAAAGAGGATCTCAGCAGGACCTCTGGTGACACCCGGGGTATCCTGGCAGGGGCTGTCGGCATTTCTTTCCTCTGGCTGTGCTCGTTTTCTGGGTCAGCTGTGCCTGCAGGAAGGTGTGCTCGGGAGCTGCTGCAGACAAAGGCTGCCTTGTCCAGCTGCCCATGGAGATGGCGTTTTTCCAAGTGGGAAAGTGGCCCAGCCGGGTCCAGGGCATGTCCTGAGATAATGGCCCCAGAGCAGGATTGTCTGTAGGATTCTCCTTTGAGGAGGTGGAGGGGCAGGCACTGATCTCTCTGATGATCAGTGACAAGATGTGAGGGAACAGCAGCAGCTGTGTCAGGGAGGGTCAGGTTGGATATTAGGAAAAGGTTCTTCCCCCAGAGGGTGTTTTAGCACTGCCCAGGCTCCCCAGGGAGTGGTCACAGCCTCAAGACTGCCAGAGCTCCAGGAGTGTTTGGACAACACTCTCAGGGGCAGGGTGGGATTGTTGGGGTGGCTGTGCACGGCCAGGAGCTGGACTGGATGATTTTTGTGGGTCCTTTCCAACTCAGCATATTCTGTGATTCTCTGACCCTGGCAGCAGGTCCCTTGCCTGGTTCCCATCCCTGGCTGAGGAGTGAGGTTGGGAACAGTCAGGTTTTGGGGTTGGTTTGGGCCCTGCATGGCTGAGAAGTGCTCTTAACATCAGTGGGCTCGATGGGGGCTCTTGGTGAGGTTGGTGCCACCTCCAGAGGGAGGGGCTGAGAGCTGGGCACCCACCTTGTGCTGCTGAGGGTTTCAGATGATGCGCTCAGAGCTGTGACTTCTCCTTTCTCTTCCCACAGATCCCAGGGGCTCCTCTGCCCCTCTGGGGGCTCAGGTCCAGTCCAGCCCCGTGCGCTGCCTCACGCTGCAGGAGAAGCTCCTCTCACACAGCAGCCAGCTGGCTGTGCCCGAGTTCCAAGTGTCCCTTGTCCCACAGCTGGCCAGGAGCATCTGCAGCCAACTGCAGAACTTCCTGCGGAGCAAATTCCCGGAGCTGCCCTTCGGCCGCCTGTCCCTCAGTGGGGCCCTGCTCGATGGCCTCGAGGTGCTGGCAGCTGACCACGTCCACCTCATGCTCCCGCTGGTCCTCGACGCCGGGCTCTGGAGCCTCATCTCAGGAGAGGACACCGTGGTGAGGAACCCCCAGTACTGGATGATCAAGAGGATCGACCTGGGCTATTTCCCTCGTGGGTGCAGCCCCTGGGACAGGTTCATGGTGGGCCGGTACCTGTCCTCCAGCGTGCTCAACGAGACCCTCCACAAGCTGCTGGTGGCCTCCATCAACTGGCCTGCCATTGGTGGCCTGCTGGGCTGTGCCATCCACCCCGTGGTGGCCTCCCGGGAGCTGAAGCTGGAAGTCAAACACGATCAGCTTGATCTGAGCATCACCCTCTTGCCAGTGGTGGAAATGGAGGACAAGGTTCTTCTGGCTGTTCCTCCTGAAGGACTGGTGGAAAACCTGTGGCTAGAGAGCTTTTACAGGGCGGAGGTGTCGAGGCTGAAGAAGCTGGATGCCGCTGACTCCGGGGCTCGGCAGCTCTGCCTGCGCATCCTGAACGGCGTCTGCAAGAGCCAGCCCAGGCTGCACAAACTGGGGGGCAGCCCCCTGAGCCACCTGATCCTGCACCTCAGTGACACTGCCTCGGACTGGGCAGAGGAGAGCCTTGCTGACAGGTTCCAGCAGGTGCTCGAGGAGCTGGTGGCTTCCCTGGAGAAAGGAGTCCTGCCTTCCTATTTCAACCCCAAAATCAACCTGTTCTCCAGGCTCTTGGAAGAGGAAATTGATGAGATGGGCTTTGTGCTCTACAGGGCCATAACTGAGCCAGAGGTCCTGCTGAAGTGACTGGTGTGTTGGGAGCTCCTGAATGTGGGGTGTTGCTCCCCTGCCTGCTGCTCCCTGCTGTGAGGGCTGTGATGCTTCTAGTTCACTAGTCAGTAAGAGGCAAAGTTCTTGCACTTTATGAGGAAAAAACCCACGTTTCCTGTGTGAATAAAACGTGCCTGAGCAGAGGTGGGTGCTGGCAGAAGGAGCCTTTGCCTCAGAGGCTCTGCTGAACCCGGGCTGAGAGCAGCCCACACCACACATGTGAGTTCTGTCTGCTGGGAGCCCAGTGAAGCATGTTTGGTCTCTGGCTCCAGTGTCCTCTGCCTGTCCCAGCTGTCAGGTTCCCCTCAGGCTCTGAGACCAGCTGGAGCTGGAGGGGAGCAGCCCCTTCCTGCTGCTGTGTCCTGCAGACCCCTCAGGTGCCACGTCCTGGGTTGGTCCTGTCACCAGCAGCCTGTGTGGCCTCACTGTGCCAGCACTCGGGGCAGGGGGGAGCCTCACCCTCCTGCAGGATTTTGCCAATCCAAAATAAGCCCTGTGGGTGATCTGGGTGCTGGATGGTACAGCCATAGCAAATGGGGGTTCATTCCTTGGAGGCTCTTCCAGAAGGGGTGAGCTCAGCCCTACCTCTTTGTTCTGACAGTGTTGATGCTGCCCCAAAGAAGGGGCCCTTGTCCCGTGCAGTGTTTGGCTGGAAGATGTCCTGAACAAGAGCTGCTGGCTCTGGGGAAGCTCCTGGTTTCAGCTGGAGGCTGCAGCAGGGCTGTTTGCCCTCCCCAGTGGGTGGGTGGCTGCCAGTGTCTGTCTGCAGGTACCTGTCCCCTCCCAGTCTGTCTGGTCACCTTTTCACACATGTATTGCTGCTGTCTTGAGGTCCTTCTTCCCTGGAGCACCCTGGAATGGGGTGGGGAAGCAGGGCAGGAATGATGTGAGCAGAGTGCTTGCAAGAACTGAAGTGGTTTATGCTTTTTATTAAGAAGATATCTTTTGTTTGGGTATTTTGTTGATTTTTTTTTCTTTTCCTTTGAGTGGCTGCTAGTAGGGTTTGGTCTGGCTCTAGTCCCAGAGAAAAGCAATTTATTCTTATATTTAATGGGAAGAGCTGGTTGTGCTCGTGGGTGGAGCTGGAGAAATCCTGTGGACTTCACTGTGAGCAGCTGTTGTGGTTTAGTTTTCTTTACAGCTATCATCTTGTTTATGGGAGGAAAAAAACCTGCTTTTCCCCCCAGTCTGACAATTCCTTTGTTCCTCCAAACCACTTCCCAGGTGTTAGTGATGAGAATAAACCTTCCCTGTGCACACTGGTTCTCTGCTGTCAGCTCTCCTTTGTCTCCTTTCCCCTGCTAAGGGCTGAAATGACTCCCCAGCTGTGTGGCCTTCCTGGGAACCACCCAGGGCATGTCCCTGCTGCCTGGAGAGCTTGGTGATGGTCAGATCCCATCCTGCAAAGTCTTCCTCATCCTCTTCCAAAGCCCTGAACCCACAGAGTGCCTGGCTGCAGTGTGGGAGCTGTGGACACTGAGCTTGTACCACTTACAGAGCTCAGCTGAGCATTGCCCAGGCTGAGATTCCTAAAGCTGGTCCTGGCTGATCCACCAGCAAGGTTTAACCTGCTCCCTGTGTCCTGCACAGCTGCTTCTCACTGCTGGTGCCATTCCAAGGTGGCTGGCCAGGCTGCTGCCATGCCTTGGCTCAGTGGCTGCATTCCAATCCTTGTCATGTTGGTATTTTTAGGCCACGGCTGTTGATGGTGGGAGTGAGGGCTACAGGGAAATGCAACCCAAATTCTCCTGGCTGTCTGCATGGATTTAGGCCTGATAGCAATGGACTGCTGCAGGGTTTCAGGCTTTCTTTCAGAGCTGTGGGCTCTGCTTCCAGCTCCCTCCAAGGGCTCCAGCCCATCCCCTCAGTGCTGGCCCCAGGAACTGCTCTGTGCAGGGTCCTGAGCAGCACTGGAGCTCCTGGCAGCAGAGCACACAGCAATCCTGCAGATTCCCTCCTCTGAGGAACAGAGGAAGCCCCAGCAGAGAGGGAAGAGGCAGCCTGGCCTCCCAGGGAGTTCAGTCTGGACTCAGAACAGGAAAACAGAGCTTCTCTTCAGCTCAGCCAGCTCTGTCTGTCTGTCCCAGGTCAGCAGATGCAGCTGGTGAGATAAAAAACTTTTTCCCATCTCTTTGTAGCTCACTTCTAAATTGCTGTGGGGAGTTTCTGCCAAGAAAGCTCCTCTATTGTTCCAGTGATTGGAAAGAGCAAGATTTGGCTGGATGCTTTTACAGTAAAAGCTTCACTATTTGATGTAGGAAGAAATAATTAGGGAAAGCTTAGGTGTCACTGCATCAAATTTAAAATTTAAATAATATTTTAATAAGAAACTCATTAGTTTGACAAAAATAACTTTCATCAGCTAGCAGCATCACAAAGGCATGTCTCAAAGTTTGAGGAAGAACTTGCCTTCAAATTCAGGAACCATCTAAAATGAGGGCTTTTCCTGAGCACTGCAGCTGAGCTCCTCCCAGGGCAAGCACCAGATCCAGCTCCTCTGCACCTGACCCTCCTTCACTGGCAGGGACAACCCAGGTAAGGGTGACAAAAAAGGGGAATGTTGCTCAGGTAACATCAACTGAGAAGGGAACTTAAATTCCACACTGTGGAAAGGCAGGGACTGAGCAGAGCTTGGCAGCCCTGGTGTCTGTCCTGATCCAGCTCTTCCCTGCATGGAGAGGCCAGGAACAACACCAGGATGGTGCAGGGGGATGATGCAGTGCAGTTTTCTCCACAGACTCAGCTTCCAAGTGCTTCCTTGAAATGTCCAGACCTTCCCAAACTGCTCAGCAGAAGAGCAGCTGGAAACAAAACCTGGTAGAGGAACCACTTTTCGAAGCTGGTTGAATCCTTGCTGAAACAAATGGCATCCCTTGGCAGGAGCAGCCTGCAACCAACCCCTCCAAAAAACACTCAAGGGATTTGTCCCCAAAGCCCAGTTCCCTGTGGCTCCTGCAGAGTTCACATTTGTGGTCCTTGCAGGCTCTCAGAGCCCCATCCCAGCTCAGTGGTTCTGAGGACAGGTTTTCCTCGTGTGCCCAGGCTGGTGGCAAATGCTGCAGGTCCGTGGCTTCTTGGCAGCAGATGCTGAGGAGAGATTGCCTGGTCTCTTGGCCTTGCTTCCCAACCCTCTGGAGTATCCATTGCTGCCAAAGTGGTTCAAAGAGTCATCTCCAGAAGGGCCTAGAGATAAACAACTTGAATTTAAGGATCTTTGAAAAGATAAATAGGTGAGAAACACAAGGTAAGTTCAAAATAGCAGATCAAAGATTCTCAGATTATTCCTGAACCTGCATTTGCTTCAGACTTATCTGAACAGTGAAATGTTACCCATTTGTCTTGCAGCATTAGAGACATGTGGGAACAGCACAGGGGAAGCTGATCTGCCTGCTTGCATGCTCTGCTCTTCAGCTGAAGCAGAAACAAAACATGGCAGAGAAGAACTTGGGGTCTAAGTAGTTTTGAAAGTTTGATTTTGCCCCTTCAGGCTCAAATGTCTGAGGAGGAGGAGGATCTCTCTCAGACCACATCTCCCCCTCTCTACCTGGTCCCATTTTTTTTAGTTCTCTCTCTTTTGCACCCTTGTTTTGTCATTATTTTTCTTTTCAGCATCTTTCCACACAGTTTCATCTCTGATCAAAGCTCCAGACTGACTTGCCCTTTCCCTGTACTCCCAAACTAGGGCAGAGGAAGCAGCACAGTTTCCCTGGCATGCCAGGTGGGTTTGAATGTCTCCAGAGAGGGACACACTATCACCTCCCTGGACAGCTGTTGCAGACCTCTGCCACCTCTAATGTAAAGAAGTTCTTCCTCATGTTGAGGTCAAACTTCTTGTGTTTTGGTTTCTGGCTGTTGCTCCTCATCCTGTCACTGGGCACCACCAAAAAAAAAAGCCTGGCACCATCCTTCCCTGAGATATTTACAAGCATTAATGAAATCCCCTCTCAGTCTTCTCTTCTCCAGACTAAACAGGCCCAGCTCCCTCAGCCAGAGAGATGCTTCAGACCCCCCATCACCTTTGTGGCCTCCCCTGGACCCTCTCTAGCATCTCCTTGTTCTGTTCAGCTGAAGAACAGCCTGCAGCCCTGCAGTGTGCCCTCAGACTCCCCACCATCTCTGTGGCCTCCCCTGGACCCTCTCTAGCATCTCCTTGTTCTGTTCAGCTGAAGAACAGCCTGCAGCCCTGCAGTGTGCCCTCAGACTCCCCACCATCTCTGTGGCCTCCCCTGGACCCTCTCCAGCACCTCCTTGTTCTGTTGATCTGAAGAGCAGCCTGCAGCCCTGCAGTGTGCCCTCAGACTCCCCACCATCTCTGTGGCCTCCCCTGGACCCTCTCCACCACCTCCTTGTTCTGTTGATCTGAAGAGCAGCCTGCAGCCCTGCAGTGTGCCCCCAGCCCGGCCGTACCTGGTGCCACGTTCTCATCTGCCCACTGGAAGAATCCACACTGCTGCTCCCGGGGCTTGGGGCAGGTGTGGAACTGCCTCCCCTTGTTGGGGCCGTCCTTCTGCACGGTGCGCGTCACCGCGGGCTGCTCACACCTGCACACCGTGCCACCACTGCCACCACTGTCCCAGCTGCTGCTTCCCAGGGGCTCCCTGCCTGCCCCTGGCCGCTGGAATCCTGCTGGGGTTCTTGCAGCAGCGGGCTGGAGCGGCGTGGAGCTGCCTCTGTCCTGTGGCTGCTCGTCAGCCCAGAGGAAGAAGTTGCAGGTGCTGGAGCTGCACTTGTAGAACTGGCGGCCCTTGTTGGGGCCGTCCTTGCGCACGGTCAGCAGCAGCGCCTCGCTCCCACAGTTGCACACCACAGCATTGCCATCGTCTGCAGCAGCTGGAGGAGCAGCTGGAGGAGCAGCCCTGGGGGTCCTGGAGGAGTTGATGGAGAGCAGGTGTCCCCGTGCCACGTTTGAGGTCCCCCTGGCTTGCCTGGTCTCACTGCTGGATCTGTTCAGGGAGTGGTTGGCCTGCAGGTGATGCCCGGGATGGGGGGTGGATGATGCAGGTTGGGATGATCTGTGCAAGTACTTGAGGTCCAAAAGCTCTTTCAGCATCTCATCACAGCCTCCAATGCAGCCCACGAACTCCAGGGGCATCACAGGGGGAACGCTGCCCTTCTTGAATTTAAACTTCAGTCTGCAAGGAAAGGAAGAGTCAAAGTCTGCCAGTTTCTCATCAACAACCCTCAATTTATACTTGGACTTATATTTATTGTTTTGATTCTGCTATATGGAGGCCAGTTTCCCCAACCCCTCTTCTTTCCATCCCCAAGCCAAGTGCTGCTCCAGCTTTCCAAGACTGGAATGGAAAATGGTTGCCCAGCCTAGCCCATGGAAGTCTCTGCCCCAATGTCCAACAAGGGATAACTGGCATGACCTACCTGTGAACTGGATGGGGTTTACACACATCACAGATGCTCTCGTCCCTGGTCACATCCACCACGAAATCAGGGAACCAGACTGCAGTTTTACAGGCTGGATAGCCCATGCAGCTGAGGTAGAACCTGCCGAGGGACAAAGGCAGTGGATGAGGAAGAGGCAAACTCAAGACAGTTTGGGATCAATTCTCATATCTTCTCAGCCATCAGAAATTGTCAAAACTGCAAATTTTCAGGGTAAATACCTACTTGAGAAGAGATTCAGCTGAGTCCACACAGCTCATGTAGCTGGTGGAGTCAGCAAGCTGCAGCCCAAGGTTTCCAAGCTTTTACCAAAGGGGGTAAATGGAAGCCTGGAGAGACACAAACCAACACAGGAGGCTACAAGAGGGAAGGTCACCCACCCGCCATTCTTCCTGGTCTTCAGGACCATGTCACTGTTGCACTGGGGACATTTCCGAACAGAAAGGGGCGTTGCTGGGTACACCTCATCCTGCTCTGGAACTTCTGCAGCTTCTCCCAGATACTGAGCCAGGGCCTGGTCTAACCTGTAAAGAAAGGAGCAGAGCATCCTGTGTGTCTCTGCAAAGAGCAGTCAGGTGCTGCAGTGACTCAGAGCCTGCTGCCCCCCACACAGCCCCTCTGAGCTCCTCCATGAGCACATTGACTCAGCACCACACTTCTGGAACACGAAAGGTGTGGGTACAACATCAGAGGTCAGTGCATGTTGCTATCCCCAAATTTAATCTTAACTGCTCATCCTGGTTTAAACCCTTGGCTAGGAGGAACTCCTGACAGCATGCCAGGCTTTGAGTCATCCTTTCCCACACAAATACCACAACACAGGGGGCAGAGCTCCAGGGAAAGAGTGTGACAGAATCCCCCACCCCAGACTGAGACCCAGAAGAGCAGCCAGCACCTCCCAGCAAAACAAACCAAAAGGAAGAAGGCAAAGACAGTACTCACTTGTTGGCTCTGGCTACAGCTTCAATGAAGACTTTCTTGTACTTCTGGACCTGCTGCTGCAACACTACAGATTTGTCTTTCTTCCCCTCACAGATCAGTTTTAGATCAGCCTCCAGTTCAGCTCGAAGGTCAGGCTTGGACATCTCGTAGCCCATGGAATCATAGCCTGAGGAATATGTGGAATGGTAAGTGAAAGGAAGGAGCCAGTAAGGCCTCTGCCACCTTTGTGAGGGCCCTCCCCTCACCTTCCACCAGCCCCATGCCCAGCTGGCCGGGCAGGAAGCGCTGATCTGCCGTCAGCCCCACGTACATCCGCGTCTTGATCGTCTCGATGTGCTCGGCGTGGGTGGCATCAGTCCCTGGAAGCAGAGAGATGTCAGCCAAACCAGGAGCCAAGAAGTGATTTCCCCCGTGCCCAGGAACAAGGACACAACCTATGGTGAGGAGCAGCACTGCCCTTGTGCCCTGCTGGCACTGAGGCCAGTGAGGTGCTGGCAGCACACCCTGAACCCAAAATTTCCCACCTCCCTGGGTACTGGAGGCACTCTGCAGGCTCCTGATGTTTGGACTTTGCCCTTTATATCCCTTTTTTCTGCACATTTAAGTAATTTCTTATCTGCAGCAACATTTGGAGAATTCCCTGGGAAGAATTCCCTCTGCCAAGAGCAAGAGGCCACGCTGCCCAGTACTGACC
Organism: Agelaius phoeniceus; assembly: GCF_051311805.1. Lineage (NCBI taxonomy): Eukaryota > Metazoa > Chordata > Aves > Passeriformes > Icteridae > Agelaius > Agelaius phoeniceus. Next base: position 2,329,686 of record NC_135280.1, on the reverse strand, counting down.
AATGCCGTGTTTCTCCATGAGAGCAATGAGATCTGCTTCTGTGAGGAGCAGGGGAGGACTGGTTTCCCCATCCACCATCTCCACCGTGGTGGGCTGAAAGCGAGACCCTTTCTGATACAGTGGGATAACCTGGAGAGAAGGAGAGTCTCTTTGAAACTGCTTCCTGGTCCACTCACTCAGGACAAGGGCTCTGAGTCAAACAGCCAGAAATGGTCAAAAGATGTTTTGCAGAGAGGTCTGAAGTTGGCAGTGACGTGCTGCTTTAGCCTCTCCCACTTATGTTACTCAAGGGGATTACCTTATCACTCCACTTGTCATAAGGATACACTTCCAGGTAATTTCTGGCCAGGATCATGAGTCCCTGAGCGATGAATTGCTCGTTGGCAATGTCAATCTCCACGGTTGTTTCCTGTCCTTTGGCATCTTGAGAGCAGCAAGCCAAGAAGTGGCGCACAATGAACTCATAGAGTCTCTGCTCGTTGCCCTGAGATCAAACAGTGAGAAGGGTGAGTGTCCTCCCAGGTTAGCAAGACATCACCAAATCAGTGGGATCTCGGGTGAGAATTTTGTGCTAATGACCACGTTAAGATTTTATCTTTATTTATCAAGCAACACAACCCATCCAGTTCCCTGTGGTTACACCCACCTGCAGGTTGCTGGCGTATTTTGTGGGGTGAATGGGAGGGTGAGCCTGATCAGATTTGTTTCCACTCCGAGGGGTTGGCCCACCCTCATCCAAAATCCTCTGTGCAAACCCTCCCCAGTTTGGGTCCTGTGTTTGCTGCTCTACCAAGGCAGACAGGTTCAGCTCCTTGGGGAAAATGTTGGTCTCGGTTCGAGGGTAACTAATGAACCTTAGGAAGAAAGGCAGGAGAGCATTTTGAGAGTTGCTCCAAGATGCTTCCCATTTCAAACAAAAGGCCATTTAGTTTTAGAAGAATTAAGTTTACCAAGCCAAGTCTTGCTTTCTTACCCTTTAGTATAGAGTTTTTCTGCTATTGTCATTGTTTCCTTTGCATTTATTTTCAGTTTGCGGGAAGCCAATTTTTCCAGTTCCTGCATTGGGAAGAGCCAGAAAACCCAAAAGTATTAGTGGATAATTCAAAGCAGTCAGTAAAACATCTGTTCAAAGCTCTTTTCAGAGAAACCCTACCCAGAGTTCAAACATACCACAGTGTCCAGAGGCAGGGGCCTCCATTTGCTCTTTGGCTTGCTCACAACGTCAACAACAGTCGCTACCGGATCCTAAACAGAGTAAGCAAAACCCACATATCCTTCAGGAGTTTACACAAACTGTTCTTAAAAAGTCTTGAGCAAGACAGATACAGGGAATGTTTGGCTGAATCTGGATTATGCAACTATTTACAAGCTTTCCTACCTCCATACACATCTGGTAAAGGACCAGGCACGCCGTGTGATTGAAGAGACGGTTCCTCTTCCAGTTGAAGACCACGTTGCCATCCTCATGGTCGTGGGTCACTGTGATGGACAACAGAGCTGGCTGATGCAGGAGCCACCAAATGGAAATACCACAAAGGAGCCTGGAAACCTTCCAGCTCTGCTCAGTGCTCATGGCAGAGGAAGAGGAAATTATCTCTGGAGCATTTTTGTGTCAGTTCCTCCAATGTTTTTCCTTTTTATCCACATCAAACCCTCGAAGAGGGAGCCCAGGACTGTTTCCCCAAACATACCTTTAATTTTGTAGAAGGCTTCAGGAACAAAAGCCTGGATGGCTTTAAAGCGTTCAACTACAAATCCCAGTGTGGGGAACTGGCAGCTGCCATAGCTGATCAGCTGATCTGCTAAAATATCAGGGAAAATCTTCCGCAGCCTCAGAGTCTGGAATCTGGTGAAGGCAGCACCTGAGGGAACAAAATGGGCACCACACTGAATATAACAATGCTGAGTGATAATCACAGTACTGCAGATCTTTTTAATATTCTGAGTATTAATTTTACTCTGTTTAATACGCAGTTGAAGAAGCGTCTCAGTGCTGCATGAGCTATAAATTTAATATTTGCTTTAAGGAGAAATTTCCTCTTTTCAGGAGGAATCTTCACAGATTCCTCTTCACAGAAGAGGCTTTTAAACATTGGAATGGACTCCCTAGGGAAGTGGTGGAGTCACCATCCCTGGAGATGTTCAAGAAACAACTGGATGTGCCATTCAGTGCTCTAGGCTGGTTTACAAGGAGGGTATCAGTCACAGATTGGATTTGATCTTGGGAGTTGATGATTTTTTGATTCAAAGAGCACACTGCCAGTAAAACATAACATGTGTTTTAATCACATCTGATCTAAAAATCAGTTTCAAGAGACTACAGAGGGCATTTCTGCCTTGAGTTGAGGTTCCAGTAAGAGACGTTTACGTGCCTATCCTGAGGTCCAGCTCCTGCCTGACATCCACGGCGTCGCTGGTTCTCTGGTCGGGCTGGGTGAGGTTCTCACAGGCTGCCCTGACAGCGTGAGGGGTGATCTCGGAGAACCGCGCCCGGAAAACCTGCAGGCTTGGCTTTACTGCAGAGACACACACAGGAGAAATCACAGGGACTCCATCACCAACAGAGAGGAGCAACTGATAAACAGTGACAAAGAACACAAAACCATCCCTTTTTGGAGTAAGTTTAATTCCCTGTGTCTGACTTGATGTATTTTAACCAGTATTACGTCTTCAGGGGGTTTTAGCACTCTGAAGACAGGAATTTGAAACAATATTTTGGATGTTTTCTATAAAACCCTGCTCTGAGTCAGAGTGCTTAAGAGAGCGTGCTGTCAACTGATTCTACAGCATCCAACAGCTGGTTGCATTTCTGGCCTATCACAGCCACATTTTTAGAATTAGCCAGCATTTAACCTGGACACACTAGAATTGAGAATTTGCCTTTGCTAAAGGAGTTGTTGAACCATTAATGGAAGTCAGAGTCATGGAGATCTCTACACACCAGCTCTGCACACGTGGATGATCTCAAAGCCAATGTTCTCTCCCTCTCGATCGCAGTCAGTCCAGATCACCAGGGCTTGGCACTGCTGGATTTCTCGTTCAAGGGTTCTCTGAGAGGAGAAAAACAACACAGGGGAGAACATTCCAGGCCACTTGCTCTGTCATTTCATTTCAGAATGACTCACTGAACACCAAATGCAATGTGTATCCATGGAGATGGGTTGTTGCAATAACATTTTGTAATTGTGTGTCTCGGGAGATCAGGCAGCTTTTAAAAGAATTGAGTCATTTATTTACATCTCATTCTATTAAAAAGTTTGGCTTGGAGCAGGTTGTACCACAATCTGTTTTCTAAAAATGTCTTTTTCTGTAGAACTGAGACACAATCATCAATTCCACCTTGTTGGAAAAAAACATTTCTATTTTTAGCTGTTCCTTCACTGCACTACTTGTACATGAACAAGAGTTTCAGTGCCACAAATGAACAGCATATACAGTCCTAGGAAATGGATGAGGAATCTCCTAAACTGCAGAAATTTGGATGTTAAGGGCAAAGGTAAGATCATCCTTCTGTCTGGGACAAGATTTGTTGAGCCAACCCCTGAGCTCAATTTCAAAGTGTTAACCATGATGTACCTTGATATCCAGGTAATTTTCAGGGCAAAACTTCTCAATTTCAGCATCAAAAAGAGCTAAAGGGTTGCAGCTATGCCTGGAAAACAGAGGAGAAATGTGTGTGTGCATCACATAAACTAAAACAATATTTGTGAGACACTACTTGGTGCTCCCTAAATACTGGCATTAATGTATTTTATTACAGGCCTTGTTTCAGACAACAGAAATGAAATGCTGAGTAACTTTTCAAAGCAACAGAGTGAAAAACCAGCCAGAGAAAACAGCAAATATGGAGGGCAACAAGCAGCTTGTCCTATCTGAAGGCCAGAATACAAAAGGAGGTAAGGCAGAGAAAGCATCTTGCTTCCCAGAACAGCTCATAGCTGAACAAAGAACACAAAACCATCCCATTTTGGAGGGTGTTTAATTCCCTGTGCCTGCCTTGATGTATTTTAACCAGTATTATGTCTTCAGGGGATTTTAGCACTCTGAAGACAGGAATTTGAAACAATATTTTGGCTATTTTCTATAAAATTTGGAACTCGTCACCCTGCTCTGAGTCAGAGTCTCTCCCTGCCCCTTTGTCTTTGAGCTTGCAGTTTCAAGGATGAGAACAGGAGGTGACAGACCCCTCCTGTGAGGGCCAGGAGGTGACAGAGCCCTTCCCCTCCCTGCCAGGGCCACGAGGTACCAACCATTTGCGAAATGGCATGATAAAATCATGAGCCAGTAAATGTCCTGACACGGATGTCATCACCATGGTAACGTTCTGCAAGAGGCACAGAGAGGAAATTAGTGCCCATCACTCACCAGAAACCACCTCCAGCCCAAAATCTCCATTTAGTTCTCAGTTTAAATGATTAGGGACACCTTTCTCCTGTTAATCCCAGAATGGTTTGGGTTGGGAGGGACCTTAAAGCCCATCCAGTGCCACCCCTGCCATGGCAGGGACACCTTCCACTGTCCCAGGCTGCTCCAAGCCCCATCCAACCTGGCCTGGAGCACTTCCAGGGATGGAGCAACCAAAACTAATACATCATAACAAGCTCTATCCATGGCCTCATCCTCAATTTCTGTAGGAAGCTCCCAATTCTAAACAGCAACGTATTTTTGACTGACGTAAAACCACAAAGTTAAAAGATTTAGAGCAACCAAACAGGTGGTGGAGCAAAGAAAATAACATCTGACTTTTTCTCATCTTTGGGCAGAACAACCCCATGGCTGGAGCTGTGTTTTGTAACTCCTGACAAATGGCTTTTATTAATTAGTATTTGTACTTCATTAATCCAGCAGCAGATGGAGAGAAAACTCTTACCTGGCCAAACATCTGGTAGTCATATTCATAGATTTTGTTGAACTTGGAAAACCCTTCTCGCTGGAAGGAAAAGGAGAAATCCTGAGTTTCTGGCTTTTAACAGGACACAAATTCTTAATTATTTTTAATTAAATTTTTTAACAGGACACAAATCCATCCTGCCCCACTTTGTCCACACTGGGATGGAGCACAAGAGGCACATGACAAAGGAAAACCAGCTACTGGAGCTAGTGGGAATTGCAGCAAGGGGATGGAAATCTCCTCTATCATTTATGGAGACACTGAAATGGTGATTTCCAAGGTAAGAGGATTTTAAACCATTCCTGTAGGTGGTGCCAGGGTTATCTCTCCATGAATAATGAGGAACTGATTTATTTAATGGGGCTGGCCAGTTTTTAGAAACTCCTATCTTGTTCCAAGTGACAGTGTCCCCAAGGCTACCTCCCACCTAACTGGGACTCATGGAAGTTTCTTGACTGTGCATTTGCTACTTTTTTTACAGAAGCAGGATGATTGATGTCTTGATTGGGACTGTCAGCATCCAGGTTCTCAATGACACCTTTTATTCAAATAAAGGAGGTTAGGGCCACGTGGGGGTCAGCCTCTTTTCCCAGCTGACAAGGTGAGAGGGAACAGCCTCAGGCTGTTCCAGGGAAGGTTTAGGCTGGATATCAGGAAGATTTTTTTCATGGAAAGGGTTATCAAGCATTGCAAGTGCCCAGGAAAGTGGTGGAGTTGCCACCCCTGGAGGTGTTCAAGGAACAGTGCTCTGGTCTGGGTGCCAAGGTGGGGTCATGGGTTGGATTCAATAATCTCAGAGGTCTTTTTCAACCTCTCATTCTGGTCTAGTAGCAACTTAGTTTGGAAATTCCTTACTTTGGAAACAGGAAGTGATTATGCAAACTGTTAGCACAGCAGCAGAGAGTAGAAATAATTGAATTTTTCTTCAAACCACAGCCTGTTTTTGCTTTATTTGGTGACCTCCAGTAAACCCCTGACACTGCTGATGCTGCAGAAGTGGTGCTTTTAGACAGGGAAATGCATGCCAATGGATGGTGGCAGTTTCTGAAGCCCTTGGCATGCACTGCTAATCCAGGAAGGACCCAGGGAGCCCTCACCATGGGAAGGCAGAGGGAGCTGAGTTCCCTCTCTGCTTAACCCACAAGGACCTGAGACTCCCAAATACATTTGGGCAAGTGATGTTTGTCCACAGAACATTCTTGTACCCTCATGTATTCAGGGACAAAACCAGTGCCAAGTGTGCCATGTGCTGATGTGGAGTGGCCATGCCAAGCTCTGCCAGGAGTGCTGGGGCTGCCATACACAACACAAACCCGCCCCACCCCTGTCTCTGTGCCCCAGGGGGCAGCACGATGTGGCTGGGCTGTTCCTACCCGCCGCATCCTCCTGTTGGAGAGCAGCTCGGCGATGCCTCGGGCCGCATCGTTCTTCTCGGCCACGCACAGCACCCTGCGGATCCTCTGCAGCGCCAGCTCCTCCGGGGCCCGCGAGAAGCAGCGCCAGGGCTGGGGCAGCATCCTGGCCCTGCGGAACAGCCGCGCCGACAGGTTCATCACAGGAGGTGAGGCCAGGGCATGCTGCTGCTGCTGCTGCTGCTGCTCCGCGTCCCGGGGACGGTGCTGCGGGGATGGAGAGACGGCCGGGGTCACCGTTCGGCACCCCGGGAGGCTCAGGGCAGCCCCTCGGGGATGGAGAAGGTGTCACCAAGGGCAGCCCCCCCTGCAGGCACAGCTGTCGGGGATACCGCAGCCCGTCCCTCGGCACTCTCCTGCCCGGCTGGGGCTGCCCTCTCCCCCATAGCCGGACAGCGCAGCCCCCTCGTCACCCCCGATTCCCCTGGGGCTGTCCCTTACCCAGGGCAGCGCAGTCCCCTCGTCACCCCAGTTCCCCCTTTCTGCTCTCCCTTACCGGGGGCAGCGCAGTCCCCTCACCACCCCCGGTCCCCCTCGGGCTCTCCCTTACCAAGGCAGCGCAGCCCCTTCGCCACCCCGATCCCCCTGTGGGCTGTCCCTTATCAAGGATAGTGCAGTCCCCTCATCAGCCCTGATCCCCCATGGGCTGTCCCTTAACGGGGTAGCGCAGTCCCCTCATCACTCCCGATCCCCCCTTACCCGGGCCAGCGCAGCCCTCTCGCCCGCCTGGGGCTGTCCCTTACCGGGGGCAGCGCAGCCCCCTCGCCACCCTAATCCCCCTCGGGCTGTCCCTTACCCGGGGCAGACCTTTCCCTTTCCCCTTCCTTTCGCCCTTTTCTCTCCCGTTCCCCCCTCACCTCCCAGACCTCCCGCGCTCCGCTGTCGCTCCCCCTCTCCGTCACGTCCTGCCGTAAAGCGCAGCCGCGGCGGCGGCACGGAACTACAACTCCCGAGATGCTCCGCGGCGCCCCTCCCGCCGCCGCTCCCCCTCGGTTTTCCTCCTTTCCCGCCGCCGCTGGGCGCGTCCCACGGTCGGTAACGACAAAGGGCGACGACGGTAAATATAAACAACTCCAGCTGAGGAGGAGGAAGAAGAGGAGACGGTGGCGTCGCTTCCTGCCGGCGAGGTCAGAGGCCGCGCGTCATGTGACTCCAAGATGGCTGCGGGTCCGTGAGGAGGCGGCGGCTCCGGCCATGGCGGCGGCGTGAGGGGGACAAGGGGTTGCGGCAGCGGCAGGGCCGGGCCGGGGCTGCGCCGGTGCCTCCCGCGGGGCCCGGCGGTGGCGGGGGGACCGGGGGCGCGTCGCTGCTCCATGTCGGTCCCGTCCTGCGGGAAATATGATCAGCGCCCCTGACGTGGTGGCCTTCACCAGGGAGGAGGAGCTGGAGGATGATCTGTACCGCGAGCCGCCCCTGCCCGAGGAGTACTCGGTGCCGCTGTTCCCCTTCTCCGGCCAGGGCGCCAACCCCTGGGCCAAGGTCGCCGGCTCCAAGTTCACCCGGGACTTCATCCTCATCTCCGAGTTCTCGGAGCAAGTGGGGCCCCAGCCCCTCCTGACCATCCCCGATGACGCCAAAGTGTCGGGCACCTTCGATCTCAATTATTTTTCCCTGCGGATCATGTCTGTGGATTACCAGGCATCCTTCGTGGGGCACCCTCCCGGCTCTGCCTACCCGAAGCTGAACTTTGTGGAGGATTCCAAGGTGGTGCTGGGGGACTCCAAGGAAGGGGCCTTTGCCTACGTGCACCACTTGACCCTGTATGACCTGGAAGCCAGGGGCTTTGTGAGGCCCTTCTGCATGGCCTATATTTCTGCTGACGAGCACAAAATCATGCAGCAGTTTCAGGAACTTTCCACCGAGTTCTCCAAAGCCTCCGAATGCCTGAAGACGGGGAACCGGAAAGCTTTTGCCAACGAGCTGGAAAAGAAACTGAAAGATCTTGACTACACCAGGACCGTCCTGCACAATGAGACTGAGCAGCAGAAGAAAGCCAATGACAAGGGTTACTACACAACCCAGGCCATTGAGAAGGCCAACGAGCTGGCCAGTGTGGAAAAGTCAATCATAGAGCACCAAGACCTGCTGAGGCAGATCCGGTCATATCCCTACAGGAAGCTGAAGGACTCTGAATTCCATCCCTACGAGCCAGAGTGTGCCCTGGACCGGGCTGACATGGGCAGCCATGATCAGGACCCGACTGCCTCTGAGCCTGGTGAAACTCACCTTTACACCCACGTGCCATCCTACACCCCCAAACTCATCAAAGCCAAGTCTGCCAAGTGCTTTGACAAGAAGCTGAAGACACTGGAGGAACTCTGTGATGTTTATTTTTTCACCCAGACCCTTGACCAGTTGCACCATATCGAGAGGACTTTTCGAGGGGATGTGTGTTACCTCCTGACAGAGCAGATCAGCCGGGCTCTCCTCAAGCAACAGAGCGTCACCAACTTCCTCTTTGAGGATGTGTCTTTCCTGGATGAAAAACCTCCTGAAAAACAGTACAGAGGCTGCCAGGGGCTCGGCCAAGATGCCATGGATGAAAAGTGTTTGGAAGAGTCCCTTGCTCCCAAAGTGGTCATCAGCCTGGGCTCCTACAAATCCAGTGTGGAGTGTGTGCCCATCAAGATGGAGCAGGAAATGGAGGACTCTGAAGAACCCAAGATGTCTGAGTCCGTGATGTCTGAGCAGCAGGAGAACCTGGACTATCTGGATGCAGATATCAAAGGCAGCATCAGCAGCGGGGAGAGCATCGAGGTGCTGGGCACAGAGAAGTCGGGCTCTGGGCTGACCAAGTCTGAGAGCCAGGCCAGCCTGCCCGCCATGGCCAGCCCCCAGGCCGGCCGCAGCAAGGTGGGCAGCCGGCGCACGGTCAGCGAGGACAGCATCGAGGTGCTCAGCACGTGTCCCTCCGAGGCCCTCATCCCAGAGGACTTCAAAGCCAGCTACCCAAGTGCCATTAACGAGGAGCCCTACGTGGATGACGACCAGGGAGGCCTTCGCTTCACGCCCAGAGCCAGCCCGGGCGTGCATGACGGGCAGGACGACATCTCGAAGCAGGAAAGCTTAGTGCAGGTGGATGCCGCCTGTTGTATCGGGAAGGAGAGTCCCAACTTCCTGGAGCCCCTGGCCGAGCAGCTGGGGCAGAAGGCGTGCGAGGAGGACGGGGTGGTGCGGATCCCGCCGCAGCCCTACCGGGGCCCGGCCGAGCAGGGGCTGCGCGGGGGCTTCCCCTCCCACCAGGGCCTCTCGGGGGGGCTCCTGCCCTACGAGCTCGACTCGCGCCACCTGACGGGCAGCAGGGAGGTGAGTAAGAGCAGCCTGGACGAGTGCTCGGACTCCACCAGCCACATCAGCAGCGCCGCCTCCACGTGCTCCGACAGGACCCCGTCCCCCGCGCAGCCGGCGTGCGCGCAGCCCGGGGACAGGCACAGGAAGAGGGCCGGGCAGAACGCGCTGCGCTTCATCCGCCAGTACCCCTTTGCCCACCCCGCCATCTACTCCCTGCTCAGCGGCAGGACCCTGGTGGTGCTGGGAGAGGACGAGGCCATGGTCAAGAGGCTGGTGACAGCGCTCTCCATCTTCGTGCCCAGCTCTGGTGGCTACACCAAGCCCGTGAAGCATTGGGTCACCTCCGCTCTGCACCTGGTGGATTTCCAGAAGTGGAAGTTGATTGGACTGCAGAGGTAAATGCAAGGATCTGTTTGCTTTAGTAGGGTTGAGGTGTGTGGTAAGAGCTTCATCTCAGAGGGCATGAAGGGGAGGTCTCTTAATTATACCAACCTAGCTGCCATGAATTTCTGCTGGTGGGATTTATTTTGGAAAAGGACTAGATCTATCCCTGTATCCAGCCTCGCTTGGGAGTCAGTGTTTAAAACATCTGCTGGGCACTTGCTGCCTGCCTCAGGTGAGTTACTTGGCCAGGAGATTTTTGCCTGGCAAAGCAGAGAACAAACACCTGAGTCCTGCTGGCTTCCTGGATGATCTGGTACAAGTGTTCCTGGAGTCCCTTGTGTGCTCTGCTTTGCCATCTCCTACTGGAACTCTTCTCACATTTCTAGCTGGAATTTTAGGGTAGATGGTGCTGTGCTGGAGGGGAGGAGCCTTCTTCACCTTCTGGAGCCTATTGAAGAAGTGATGAGATCTGTAGGTGAGAATTGGAGTGCAGCACCTTCAGTCTGTGCTGGTGAGGAAGAAAGGTCCCTGGAGCTGTGCAGGAACAGTGTTGGGATTGTAGGAAACCTCTGCTTAGGGTGAGAACTATCCCAAAAACAAGTGCCCCTTCCTAACACCCAGTCCTGAGCTGTGGCTTCACATATTAGCTCATATTAGCAAAGAATGTTTGCTCAACTCGAGGGCCCTGCCCTTGTTGATGAAAAGGATTTTTTTGTGTGTTCCAGGATGTGTTCTGTGCTTTGGGTGCAGGTATGGCAGGGAATGGCCATTGCTGTCACCAGTGTGGAAAACATGAGTCAGAGTGGCAGACAGTGCTCAGAGCCAGGCTGGAACAGCTCCTGCAGGAGTGTTTGTAAACAGCAGGAAAATTAAAACACAGAAACCTGCTTGCTGAGCTGCAGAGTATTGTATTGCTGGGGGAAATTATCCAAAACTGTGAGTTTGCTATCATTTCTATGCTTGTGAGGCAGGATGACAGCTCTGCCAACAGCTGCTCACAAGCTCTCTGTCTGTCAGTGAGGTTTTTAAAAACCCCAAGTGTTTACTCGTTGCTCAATGTTTGTGGTTAGATGCCATTTTTATAAACAGAAATCTTTATTTAAGAGCTGCCTGTAACATGTGTCAGTCATTTCAGCTCTCCTCCGTGGAATGTTAATTAAGTGCTCAGTTTAATGTGGGTGCTCTCCACAAACCATTTGTAGGAGGGCTCTGGGAAGGAATTCAGAGGCTGAACTCTTTATTCCAGTAAGGATCCTGTGTCTCCTATGGCCAGGTGCTGCCTGAGCACTGGGGCAGCCCCTACACCAGTTGGGGCTCCCAGTTTGAGGCTGGGAGCTGTATCTCAGCCCGGCAGCTGTCAGCGCAAAGCATGGAGGAGCTGAAGGGTGTGCGTAGGCTGCTAATTTGCATTTCAATAACATTAGGTTAAGCTTGGTGGGTAATTGTATCCCTGTGAGCTGTGGGTTTGCACCTGAGTGACAAATAGGCTCAGTCAGGAAATGTTGTGGGTTAAGGATGGTTCTGTCTTTTAGGAAATTCAGAAGGTTCTGCTCCACTCAGGGCTCCAACCACCTCAGAGCAGCTCCATCCCAAAGTGATTTGGGGGGAGCTCTTGGAAAGGGGGGACTGCTTTGGGTTTCTGAGTCCCATTGGAGGCTCCCAGCTGCTGTTCACCAGAGATGTCCTATGGGTCCCTCTGCGTGTCACTGAGGGAGGGAGCTGACCCCAGGTGTGGTGGTTTATGCTGCAGCCTGCACAGTACAGATCAGGGCAGGTTTCTTTAGGATCTGGCAAGCTGCAGAGCCAATTTTCCCCCCCCCCTTAGGCTTTATTCACCCCCAGAGGTCTTGGTACAGGACACAGACGCACCCTGCTGCTTCCTTGTGGCTGCCCTGACGCGTGTGTCACTGTTGCAGGGCAGTGTCCCCTGGCGGGGTGAACGTGCTGCACGCCCTGAGCCGCTACAGCCGCTACCTGAGCATCCTGGACGCCGACAGCAAGACCCTGCGCTGCCCCCTGTACAAGGGCAGCGTGGTGGCCAGGCTGGCCGACCACCGCACCCAGATCAAGCGAGGCAGCACCTACTACATGCACGTGCAGAGCATCCTCACCCAGCTGTGCTCCAAAGCCTTCCTCTTCACCTTCTGCCATCATTTGCACCTTCCCATCAGCGAAAGGGAACCGGAGGAATCCGTTGTGAATCGCAGGATGAACTTCCTAAAGCTTCAGCTGGGCCTTGCCAATGAAGATATCAAAATCGTGCAGTACCTGGCCGAGCTGCTGAAGCTGCACTACATTCAGGAACCGGGGCAGGGGGGGAACCCCCTGCTCAGATTTGACTATGTTCCCAGCTTTTTGTACAAAATCTAGCCTTGCACAGGCCGTGTGCCCACGTGCTCGGGGTCTGACAGAGCTCATCCGTGCTTGGCATTGCCGCTGTCTGCAGCAGCTCTCACACGTGGGGAAGGGGCCCAGGTGTTGGTGTCTGCTCCGCAGAAATCCAGCGCTGTGGGAGTGGATTTCTGGGTGTTCCCTGTAGCCAAAAGCATAAGTATTCCATCACATAAACCATCAGGCACTCTGTAAATGTTAGAAGGGGCACTGTTAAAGTGGATCACAGCAACATCCTGGGGGATTATGGCATGAGGGGAGGTGGGCTATCTTGGGGATCAATACTGACCAGTGTGCAGCCCCCCATACAGCACAGTGCATGCTTCTGCCAGAGCCCTGAGCACTGTCAGGCCCTTCCATGGAGCCAGGGCTGTGACCAGAGGTGTAAAGGCCATGTGAAGTTTTGTATCCACCAATGTGACTGTCACGAAAGTGTAGCTCAGAGCCCCCTGGCAGGGCAGCAGCTCACAGGCCTGTGCACAGCCACAGTGGGTGGTGTCCCTTCCTGCAGTGAGTTTCTGGGCACTTCCCAGGATAGGTCATCCCTGGGTGAGTGGGAGCACAGTGGAGGCATACCTGCTTCTCCCCAGGAAGGGTTTCCCAGTGTCTCCCAGCTTGGTTAAAATCAGGAAGGTGGAAGCAGCCCCTAAGGCTGGCGAGCCCCGAGGCGCTGGCCGCTGAGAATGTAGAGCACTGTGCCTTGTTCATTTGTCATGTCCCATTTGCTGGGGGTGCAGGGAGCCTGGGCATCCTCCTCAGGCTGCAGGGAGCCAGGGGATCATCCTCAGGCTGCAGGGAGCCAGGGGATCATCCTCAGGCTGCAGGGAGCCTGGGCATCCTTAGGGAGACTGGGGATCCTCAGAGATTGTGAGGTCGGGCGTGGCTTTTTAAAGGCAGAAGGGAACTGAAGGAAGGTGAGGGTCCTGTTTTTAGGTGCTTTTTGTGGTGGGGAAATGATGTGATTCAGCTGGAGCCACGCTGTGAGACAGCAGGCTGTTACCACAGGCTGGTGAGGTACAAGTGCTCAGGAGAGATGGGGGATGAATGTACTGGATTCTTTGTTTTATCCATAATAGTTTATTTTATTTTATTTTATTTTATTTTGTTTTGTTGGGGAGTTGGCATTTGTGCTTTGTGGTGAAACAGAGCTGGCATTGCTGCCTGCTGCTCCTGGCTGAGCTGTTGTCATGTCCTGACTACCTCTCCCAGGGCTCCTGGGTGGCTCTGGATGGGGCAGAACTGCTGCTCCCTGAGCCTGGGTACTGAGAACTTTTCCTTTCAAAGCTTCTGTGCCATAAAGGAGGTACCACCAAGGTGGTGACACTCCCAGATTGTTCCTGTCAGTGCCCAAAGCTTTGTGCCCAGGCACAGCACTTCCCTCTGGAGTCTCGTGGGTGATCCTGGGCCTGGGCTGCTCTGCCCAGTGCCATGGGCAGCAGCAGCTCCCAAGGTATTTCTAAGTAAGCAAAGTCTTTCTAGGAAAGCTAATCTTGGTTTTAATTCTTTTTAATGCTGATTATGGGGTGAGAGCAGCTGACATCATACAAGAGCTGATCTGTTCTTTGGTTCGTTGGGGTTTTTTTTAAACTTCTGTTTATGGTGATAATGTGAAGCAGCTTTGGAGGTGAATGTGATCTTCCTTCTGAGCCTGGGAGGTTTCTGTGTACAGCCTGGGCTTCCCCAGCCTGGCTTAGACCCCACTTGCTGTGAGACCTGCACTCCTCCAAAACCATGTCTGGAGGCAGGGAGGCTCCTTGGGGAGGCTGTCATTTTGCACCAGCATCAGTGCCTCAGGGTTGTGCCACCTCCTCCTGTCCCCTGGAAAGGGCTCTCTGGGGTACAAACCAACAGCGCAGAGAAGTTGTTTTTAAGGTTACTGCTGTTTGTGGTGGCTCAGCCAAGTTGGCCTCGTGGTTCTCTCCAGAGGGATTTCCAGGGTCAGGGGTTGCTTGTGTTGGTGTTTTGAGGTCGTGGTTGGAAGGAGGGTGGTGTGGCCTTTGCTGAAGGTGAGCTTCTCACCTTTATAGCGTGTTCAAAGCCTTTTCCTGTCCTGCCTGTGCCCTCCTGTCTCATGTGAGCTGAGTCTGCTGGTGAAAGGCCTCTGTGTCCATCCAGTTTTCTGCTTCCTGATGTGACTCAAGGTGCCCTCTGATTGATTCATGCACACCCAAACTTCCACACTAAAGCTGAGGTGAGATTCCCTGGGGGGACAGGGAGATGAGTAATGCAGGTGACAGCAGGCAGATGAAAGCTCCCAGCAGCCTGCTCTGGAGCAGTGCTCAGAACAGGAGCTTGTTTCCTGCTGGGAAACCACCCAGTGCTGTTTGGGTTTGAGGAGGGGAGGGAAGGACAGACTTTTTTCCTGCTGACTCACTCACATGTCTTCCTCCAGCACAGAGTGGGAGAGATGATTCGTGGTGGCTCATCTTAGTCACAGTGGTTTCGACCTGTGCTGTTCAGCTGTGCTCATAAATTGATAAATAACTCACTTCTTGCTCCCTCTGTCCAACCTGTAGTATCTGATATTCAAGGCTGTGTTGAGCAATACTTGCACTGCCATCTGTCTGACCTGCTTCACCTCTCTGCCACCAAGCAGCTCTGACTGGGGAGGATGCCCTGGGGGCTGGAACATCACTGATTCCCAGCAGGAGCTCTGGGATTATCTGCAACTGGGAGCTGTGGAGAAACGCCCTGGAGTGCTTGTGCTCCTCTCAGCAGTGTAACCTCCGAACCTGGACTGGAAAAGGGGGAGTTGACACCGGGCTCTGGCACCTCTGGGCATTTGGAGGCCTCTGCTTGTGGTGGTAGAAACTGGGGGGATTCTGAGGGCAGCTGGTGTCTGGGAGCTGAGTTCCTCTTTCCTCTGCAATGTCTCTGTTCTTCTGCTGCTGTACAGTACTGATCCTGTATTGGCACTTTAGGACTTTCCCCCATCTCTGGTGTGGTACCTCACCAGTTTCTGATATTCACAGACTAACCACAAACCACAACCTTTGCACTGACAGCTCCTGCCATGATGTGTGTGTCGTCCTCTTGCCTGAGCCATCCTTCCCCGAGGAGCAGGGGGTTCCTGGCAGTGGCAGTGCCACCCTCACCAGCCTTTCAGCTGCCAGAGCCACCGGTGCCCTGCATGGCCGTGTCCCCTGCTTCTGTGAGTGCTGCCAGCCCAGCATGTCCCCGCTCCCGCACGGCCCTGCAGGCTCCCCCCGGCGTCCAGGGAGGGGAGGTGTTCACCTGACCGAGAATTCATCAGAGCAGAAGCCTCTCCCAGCCAGGAGGGAGGGCTCCCGTTCCCCACTCCTGCTCTTCCCAGCTGCCAGCCCCTGCTCTGCTCCCCACTAACCCCCCCTGCTTCCAGCTCCCACCCCAGGAGGCTCAGCCATAGCTGTAGGTGATCTTAACCCTACAAAGGTTTCATTTCTCAGAGAACAGTGCTCAGATTTCCTTTCATCTGATAGCAATCACTTCTGAGCAGCTTCACAGAGCTGCCTATACTCTAGCAATATTCACCGTGGTGGGAGGGTGGGAGAGGCACTCCAGGGGTGGGAGCTGATGGCTCTGTGCCCCCAGGCCAGTTCTTTGGGGTTTATTAAGTGTGAGGGTCCTGAGCCCCCTGGTCTGGTGGTGGGGGCCAGCCCACACTGCAGGAGCTGGGCAGGACCTTGTAGCAGCACAGTGAGAAGGCTCCTGTGACAGGGTCTGAGGGAATTCAGGGAGCTGCCCAGGCTGCAGGAGAACCCCTGGCCCAGAGCACAATGCCAGAGCACCAAACTGCACCCCGATATTGGAGGGGTCACAGACCCCCACCCCCTGCTCCCTGGGACAGATCTAACTGGAAGGCAGAAGCAGGGGACCCGGTCCTGCTGGCAGCACGGCTGCTGCCACGGGGATGGGGCTGGGCTTGGAGCTGCCTCTGGAGGCTGCCAGGAGGCTGTGATGAATTCTCATCTTATTTTAAAAGCACTGTATCCTATTCCTGCATGTTGAGTTCGTGTGTGTGCCTGTGCGTGCCGAATGCTTGCGTCAGTAGTTAGGGCGAGTGTGACCGGGGGAAACCCAAGAAGCATGTCTTAGTGTCGTGCTGTAAGTGTCACTGCACAAGAGTTTAACAGATGTTAACACCAAATGACTAGTCTGAGAAATGTACTTTTAAAAAAAAAATATTTATTTGGGTTCAGATATTTTTGAAATACAAAAAAAAAAAAAAAAAAAATTGGTCGTATTTTTTAAAGCTTATAATTCTTGTCATACGTTGTGGTTCAATTCTTAATTTTACCGTGCTTATTAAAAAATGGTTCAACCTAAGCTTTGTGCCAAGGGGTCTGAGAAAATACTGGAGGATCTGGTTAGGATGGGATAGTGATCCCAGGAGGGATGTTCAGGACAAGGCTTGGCCTTGTCATAGCCTGGGGAGGTGGCACGGCACATAGGATGAAGGGGAATCCTCGAGGCTGAAACCAGGGGGGCTTTTACTGGCTGTGAGGTTCCTTGTGCAGCTTGAGCCCCTGTCCCTCACACTGCCATGGGCAGGGTGTCCAGGGAATGTGGACATTCATCTGCTGCTCCACAGCCAGCAGGAGCTGGATGGCACCTGGCCATGAGGTGAGTGAGGGTGACCTGGTACTCAGTGACACAGTGGTGAAGGGCTGGTGTCCCCACAGGGGTTGTACTCATGGGGTCCCTGTGCCCCACATGGGAGGGGAAAGGGGAGTAAGAGCCAAAGGAGAAGCTGCTGCTGCAGCTCCACAGGGAAGGGCTGGGGGAAGGCACTGGGGTGTTGGTGTCAGGCTGGGGATTGGGGGTGTGCCATGACCCTGGGTACTCCTGTGGCTCCAGGAGCGGGCATGGCTGTGTCCCCTTACAGGACAGGCAGCCCCGGCAGTGGGAATGTGGCTGCAAAGGCTTCCACCTCTTCCTTCAGTGCCTTCAGCTCCCCACGGTATTTCGGGTCCTCCAATTTGTCCTTGAATTCCTTCAGTGTGGCCTTGGGGCTCATGTCCTTCTGCACACGCAGAGCCAGCTCAATCCCTGCCACGATGGAGATGTCTTGGTCAGCCCTCACAGCTGCTGCAGCCCAGGGCTCTCCCAGCCCTGCTGCCCCCTGGGACACAGCCCTGCTCCCTCCCTCCTTCCCATCTCAGGGACTTGCTGCCCAAGGAAACAACTTGGAACTCCTGAGGACAACGGGGAGAGAACTGCGAGAGGGACGGGCTTTCAGCCCACTGCCTGCAGTGGGGAGAGTTTGGCTGGTCCCAGCTGTGGCCAGATGCCCACTCCCACATCCAGATGTGGAGGTAGGATGGATATTCCTCTTTGGTGGGTGTGCTCCCTTGCCAGCTGGTGCCTCCTCACCCGGGGGGATGCCCTGTTCCAGGCTGGTGCTGGAGCTGAGGCTCCCCACCCCAGCTCACCTTTGTGGATGTACTGGGCCACCTTGCGGAAATCGTCCTGCCGGAAGCCGCGCGAGGTCAGGGCCGGGGTCCCGAAGCGGAGGCCGCTGGGCCGCAGGGCACTGACATCACCTGCAGCACAACGAGGCACCCGTGACCCAACCTGGCACCGAAACCACCACCTGTGGGATTCCAGCCCGGCTCCTGGAGCAGAGCAGGGGCTGGCAGAGCTTGTGGGATCCCTCACCAGGGCACGTGTTCTTGTTGCAGGCGATGGAGCAGAGCTCCAGCACCCGCTCGGCCCGGCCGCCGTCTGTGCCTTTGCTGCGCAGGTCCACCAGGATCAGGTGATTGTCAGAGCCCCCTGCAAAGAGAGGGCTTTGGTGGGACTGGGGAAATCCAACCCAATTCCTGCTCCCACAGGAAACTTCAGCAAAAGAAGACTTGAGATCTAACAGGGGGTGAGGAATTGTGCCAAGAGAGCCCTGCCATGGTGTCCTTGAAGAGCTGCCCAGGTCAGCTCCATCTCACTGCTGAGACATGACCTCACCTGTGACGATGTCGTAGCCCATCTCCATCAGTGCTGATGCGAGTGCCTTGCAGTTGGCCACCACCTGCTGCTGGTAAGCCTTGAACTCGGGTGTCATGGCCTGATGCAGTGCCACAGCAATCCCTGTGGATAGAGGCAGGCCAGGGTCAGGTCTGGGGGGCTCCCACCAGCAATGGCAGCAGAAGCCATACTGGAGCCGAATGAATGAATGGACTGATCCTTGCTTTCCCCTAACCAGGCTGGTGGCATTGCCATGAGCCAAAACACGGGATAGGACAGGCTTGGTCACTCCTTAGGCAATGCTGGATCACCAGCTGCCTTTTTCCACAGCTTCCCCAGGCTGTGAGCCCTGTAGGGCAGCTGGGCCTCCTGTGCTGCTGCTGGGGGTCAGAGCCCTGCCAGGACCCCTTTGCCAGCTCCCTCTGCCATGCTGGAGCTGGCAGCCAGCCTGGCTGCATACCTGCAATGGCGTGGTTGTGTGGGCCTCCCTGCAGCCCCGGGAACACTGCCTGGTTGATGAGGCTCTCCAGGTTGTAGAGGGTCTCCTTGCCTGTCTTGGGGTCCACGCTGCGGGTGCCTGTGAGACGGGGAGAACATGGTGACAAGGCAGCACAGCCACCCTTCTCCCACGAGCTGCTTTCACCCCCTGGCTGCTCACTGCAGGCACAGTGGTTGTTCCTCTTCAAATCTGAGCCAGGATTAGCCCAGGACAGCTCCCTAGACACTCCCAGGATCTTTCTGCCCTCTCTCCTTCCCAGTTAGAGCAGGAAGGAGCGTTAGCTGCAGCGTTTCTCCCGGCACCCCGGGCACCTTTGCGGTAGAAGATCATGCCGGCCCTGCAGCCCCGCAGGGTCTTGTGGGTGGTGGTGGAGACGATGTCGCAGTGCTCGAAGGGCGAGGGCACCACGCCGGCGGCCACCAGCCCGCTGATGTGCGCCATGTCGGCCATCAGGAAGGCCCCGTTGTCATCGGCGATCTTCCGCATGCGGGCGTAGTCCAGGTTCCGCGAGTAGCAGCTGACACCTGCAGGGACAGGAGCAGATGTGCAGCACCCTGGGACAGCCCCAGGACCAGGCCTGCAGTGCAGACAGCCCAGCAGGCTGTACACGAGCACAGTTCACGAGCTCCTTCTGGGGTGGTTGTGTTGGAGGTTTCCTCCTGGCACTGCAGCATCCATGGGTTTCAGGGAGCCACCCCCAGCCCAGCCCTGCCACCAGGGGAGGTTGGTACAGGTGTGATCCTTACCTGCTATGATCAGCTTGGGGTGGAAGAGCCGGGCATTCTCCTCCAGCTTGTCATAGTCGATGTAACCAGTCTTGGGGTTGACCTGGGAGAGGAAGAGGAGGATTCAGCCACCTCACTGTGGTGAAGATCAGCTGCAGTGCTGTCCTGCAGGAGGGAGTACTGGCACTTTTAACTTTAAGAGGCACCAACACTAATGATTAGTGCATCCTGGCTCTGGCTGGAGCAGCTCCCTACCTTGTAGGGCATGGACTCAAAGAAGAGAGAGGTGGCAGAGATCTTCTTCTTGTCTGTCATGAAGCCATGGGTGAGGTGGCCACCGTCGGGCAGGTCCAGCCCCATGATCCTGCCGTGGGGCTCCACCAGGGCCGTGTACACCGCAAAGTTTGCAGGTGACCCTGCAGAGAGAGCACACCGGGCTGGGTATGAATGCTGGGGCACACAGGGGCCTGGGCAAACTGTCCTGGCTCTCCTGAGCACCCCAATACCTGAGTAGGGCTGGACATTGACTCCCCACTTCTGGGGGTCGAGCCGGTAAGCCTGCAGGGCTCGCTTCTGGCACAGCCTCTCCAGCTCGTCCACAAACTCCGTCCCGCCGTAGTACCTGCATGCAGGACAGGGCAGGACTAAAACCAAACTCAGTACTCAGAACGGGCCCTGTGACCAGGCTGGGGACACGCTGGGGTGATGCCCCTTTTGTGCAGCCACAGCAGATGTGACCCTGCTGAGACTGTCCCATGTGTGGCCATGGACAGAGGCTGAGAAGGTCAGAGCCTGTCGTGGAAGAGCCTGGCTGCCAGCACAAGGACACTGCTTCCTTCCCTCAGGTGAGGCCTGGCAGGATGGGGGGTTCCTCTCCCACCCTGCCAGGGTTTGGGTTGGTGGGCCTTAGCCCAGCCCCATACCTCTGTCCTGGGTAACCCTCAGAGTATTTGTTGTTCATGCAGGATCCCAGGGCCTCCAGGACTGCTCGGCTTGCAAAGTTCTCCGATGCAATTAACTCCAGCCCCAACCTCTGCCGCTGCTTCTCCTTCTTGATGATGCTGTGCACCTTTGGGAGAGGAGAGAAATGGCTTCAGCCATCTCTGCACAGAGATATGGATGTTCCACCACAGGAACAGGGCTTGGAGAGGGGCTTGGAAAGGTGCTGGAGAACAGAGATGTGATCCCTTCTTGGTGCAGCTGATCCCGACCAGTCACAGAGAGGGCACAGAGGATGGATGGGTTCCAGCAGCTCAGCCTTGGACCCTGCCATGTCCTTGGCTTGATGAGAACAGCATCCCCGTGGCTGGCTGGGGGATGAATGAAGCAGCTGGGCACGAGCCAGGAAGGGGCTCTCACCTCGGGGTCGTTGGTGTCCAGCGGCTCCATCACCATCTTGTTATGGGAGGCCCAGAGCTCGGCGCTGGGGAGGCCTTGTGCTGAGCTCGCCATGGTGCTGCTGCTGGCTCTGAGTCACCTGCCAGGAGAGCAGGGAGTCTGTGGGATGGCAGCAGGGCTGGGTGCCTCCACATCTCCCTGTGTGCTGCCTGCTGCCATCCCACGTACTCCCTGGGAACAGCCACGGGCTGTTGGGTGAGGAAAACACACACAACCCTCAGGCTTCCCCTGCTGCTTTAAGATCAGTTTGTTAATTACTGTGCTTTGATAATGTCTGATACTCTCCCATCACCACCCCTCCCTGAGCTCCTCCTGCCCAGCTCGGCAATGCCTGATTTTTAATTTCAAGGGCAGCAAAGTGCTCGTACCCACAGATCTCAATTTTAACACATGCTGCAATGCCCAGCACGCTTAAACCTCTTGGCTACTTTCCCTTGGGCAAAACCCCAGCAGGTCAGAGTCCTGTCCCAAACCCTGACTGAAGCATCCTGTGGAGCTGAGAGGCCCTGAGAGGCAGCAGCTCTGCCTCTGCTGGGCTCCATGGCAGGGGTGATGCCCAGGCCTGGCAGGAGCCCGCTGGCCCAGTTGATGCTGCTCTTGGGGAAGGAGGAACAGCCCAGCTGCTGCCTTGGCAGAAAACAATTCATCTTTTTACTCATTAACCCCCAAGGACGGGTGAAGGTCCGTGAGCAGGTTATTAAGCAATCCCACACGGTTTCCTTGTGCCAAGCTGCCAAAGTCCATTCACACCACCCTTGCTGGGCAGGGATGCTCAGCCATGCTCTGGCCCAAGCCCAGGCCTCACTGGCAGGGTGGGAATGCTCACGGCCGGAGAGGCTGGGCTGTGCAGAGGGCTGCGAGGGGCAGTGCTCTGGCTCTGAGCAGGATGCAGCTCCTGCATGTCCCCCAGCCCAGGGTGCTGCAGCACTCACTGCACAGGGGGACAGAGCTGCCATTCCCAGGCAGGATGAGACCTCCCCCACACCTGGCACCTCACCTGGGGAACCCCATCCCCGAAGCTCTGTCTCCACCTAGTTCTGCACCCGCTATATCCCGACTCCATCACCTCCCACATCCCGAGAGCCCGGTGACGCGCCCCTCTGCCCTGCCCCGCGTGGCGGGGACCAGCGCTGCCTGGCCGCTGTCCCCCTCAGCGGGATGCCGTGTCCCGGCCCTGCTCTCCCCACGCCGCACACCCCGATCGTGCCTCGGCCCCGGTCCCGGTCCTTACCCGATCCCGATTCCGCTACGGCGCGAAAGCCCGCGCACTACCATAGCCCGGCCGGGCCCCGCCCCCTCCGCGCCGCGACCAATCAGCGCCGCGCTCCGCCCCGGCTCCGGCGGCGGGGAATACGCTCGGGAAGCCCCTGAGCCAATCAGCGCCGCGCTCTGCCCCCTCCCCGCCTCCCATTGGCTCGCGCAGGGGCGGGGCTGGCGGCGCGGCCCGCACGTGGCGCCCGGGGTGCGGGTGACCTTGGGCCGGGGAGGGGCGGGGGGCCCGCCGCTGTCATCCCTGTGCCGTCAGCCCTGTGCCGTCACCCCTCTGCTGTCACCCCTGTGCCGTCACCCCTCTGCTGTCACCCCTGCGCCGTCACCCCTGTGCCGTCACCCACAGCTCCAGCCCTGCCTGCCGTGCACCCCCAGGTGCTTCCCTGCGGTGTTCCCTGTGTCCCGCCACTCCCTCATGAGCCGAAGGATGGGACACCCCAACACCGTGCAGCGGGCAGGGACATTTCCAGGCACACCCAGAACCCCCCAGGCAAGGCCGTGTCTCCAGGCCCTGGCACAGGCTGAGCACGTTGCTGCTGTTGTGGGGAGCAGAGCTGGCCCTGTCCCCCCTCGCGGCAGGGCACCCCGGTGCCCAGAGGGATTTCGGGGTGCTCAGGAGGGAGAGCAGCCAGGGGGTGAATGGTGCAGGCAGGGCAGTGGCCGTGTTTTCTTCATTCATCAAACCCCAGTTAGTGGCCGGGCTTGGCCAACCGGCCCCAGGGAACCTGCACCCCCTGGGGCTTCGGGGGTTAAATCCACACACCCCAAATTGAGGAAGAAGATTAGGGAATAAGTGATCCTACTAAATTCCTCGTGATCCCAAGCCATGGGAAAATGGGGCGAGGCAGGCAGTGTGAGTCACCCTGGAGAGGAGCAGCACAAGGGGAATCAGGCAGGAGGGTGAGACCACCAGCTGTGGGCAGAACAGCCAAGGAACAGCACGGTGAGTCCTGCCAGGAATGCCAAGGCAAGTGCCAGGATGAACAGGAGAGAGAGGAGGAGGAGGGTGGGCTCACCAGAGGGTGGTGGGTGGGTGAAGGGCCTGTGGTTACAGTTGGATATAGTTCAGGAGTTGTTCTGCACCTACCTGGAAGGGAGTGGTGAAAAAACAGTCTGTTAACATCATTGTTACCAGTCTAGATAGTTTTTGCTGTCATAATTTGTTACTGGTCACCCAAAGAGGATTTGTCACAGTGGGGGATCTGGGTTTCCATGGTTTTGCTGCTGATCCATGCTGGATTGCTGCTGTGGGCTGGTGATGAAGGTGTTGTTCTGACAACACTGACATCAACAGCAAACTTGGGGTTGGTTTCTCTGGTCGAGGTGGTTTCTGTGAGGTGCAGCTGCACATGCTATAGAGAAGGACTTTATATTAATTATAAATTAATTCATCTAATATAGCTTTTCACACACATTTTGTGTACAGTTGCTCACAAAGATTTTCACTTCTCTTGAGCAGCAGATAACAGCTCTGTTGTGATTCCGGGTCTTGGCTTGTGAGTGATGGACAGCACCTCTTCTTCCCCTTCCCCCTTCTCTGCCAGCTGCCCCACGGAGCAGCCTGACAACGCCACTGACCATGACTACTACTCTGGCCTGCAGAAGGCCATGCACATCCTCTCCATGGTGGTGTACAGCATCGCCTGTTTGCTGGGGGTGTCAGGCAATGGCCTCGTCATTTGGATTGCAGGCTTCAAGATGAAGAAGACGGTGAATTCCATCTGGTTCCTCAACCTGGCCATAGCTGACTTCATCTTTACCTTTTTCCTGCCCCTCAGCATCGCCTACACCGCCCTGGGCTTCCACTGGCCATTTGGGAAGCTGCTGTGCAAGCTGAACAGCACCATGGCCTTCCTCAACATGTTTGCCAGCGTCTTCCTCCTGACGGTGATCAGCATCGACCGCTGCGTTTCTGTGGCTTTCCCCGTCTGGTCTCACAACCGCAGGAGCCCGGAGCTGGCAGCCAGGATCGCACTGGGCACGTGGGCCCTGGCTGTCCTGCTCAGCTCCCCATACCTCGTCTTTCGGGACACCCTGGTCAGCTCCAGGAACGTCACCAGCTGTTACAATAATTTCGCGCTGTCCGATGATTACACATCGGAGGCGACGCGCAGGCTGTGGAGGATGCGGCACAAAGCGATGATCGTCACACGGTTCTTATGCGGGTTCCTCATCCCCTTCATGGTGATTCTCATCTGCTACGGCATTGTGGCTGTCAAGCTGAAAAGAAGGCAGCTGGCCAACTCTGCAAAGCCCTATAGAATCATCATTGCTGTCACGGTCTCGTTTTTCCTCTGTTATTTCCCATATCACGTCTTCTCCTTGCTGGAAATATCCAACAACTCTTCCAGCCATGAGATGAAACTGGCCCTTTACATAGGGATCCCCTTGGTTTCCAGCCTGGCTTTCTTCAACAGCTGCATCAACCCCATCCTGTACGTCTTTGTGGGGCCGGATTTCAAGGAGAAGTTTCGCCAGTCCATCCTGTCCACCTTTGAAGGGGCCCTCAGCGAGGAGTCGGTCCTGGGCAGCCTGACCAGCCGGCGCAAGTCCAGGTCTGCCTCGGAAGTGGAGATCCCGAGGGTCTGAGCAGGTGCTGCTGTGGAAGGGGCCGTTCTTTTCTCTGCATTTTCCCTCATTTCAGGGCTCAGATCATGGGACTGGGGACTGCGCGGGGCTGCACATGCTAGCAAGGTGTGATTTTGTGTTTTGGAGATGTCTCAAATATGCTGTGATTTAACACACAATGGGGATGGAAGAGCTCTCTGGAGCTGCAGCAAGGTGGGTCAAAGTAGCAGCATTTTACTCCTTGTGCCTTTTGACTGTTGTGTATGGAACCTTTATAGAAAGAGGGTTAAATGCAATGGCTGTATGTATTTTTGTAGGGAATGGAATAGTGACTAAGACACTCTTTTCTCTCCTAAGACGGGACCAATCAGTGGTCGTGCTGCTGTTACTCAGATTTGATGTATTTCTGAGCAATGCTTGTCTCTGTGTTTGACATGCTCCCAGCCCTTAAACAGCAGAGATGTGACATTTTGTGCTGTTGGTGAATGAATATTGACCCCCAATAAACTTGTGTAAAACATACCCATCCTGTTGTGTTGCCTGTGGGATAAACACTTGATCCAACCTGACCGAGCAGGTTCATCTTTGGTAACAGAACAAGCAGATAAAAAGATTAAATATCTAGAATTTGGAAACAAACCACTGGTATTAGCAGCAGCTCTATGAGTGAGGCACACAGGACATGACCTGGGCGTGAGGATTTGCCTGAGGCACACGGATCTGACTGCCAGACAATGGTTATGGTTTATTTGGATTTCAGACCTTTGGGTACATTTGAAAACCAGTGATTGAGAGAAGAAAGAAGAACAAGTGGCTGGGCGGGGTCTGGCCAAGCTTCATGTTTGTAAACTGTCCAGGGTGAAGAAGGTGGGGACTTTCTTACAGGCTTCATAAGCCTCTGGACCCCTTAGACTTTTGTGAGTAGAAAATGTTGGTCACGTAAGAGGGAATGACAGCACTGAGGTGTTGTCATTCCCAGCCCATCCTCAGCGAGCAGTGACTGTATCACACCTCCCTCTCCTGCCCTACCCAATTTATCTGTAGATTAGTCCAACCTACCAATTGTCCTGTTCATCCTGTCAGAAACCTGCCTTGGAGCCTCCCTGCTCCCGTGGCTGGAAAATCTCTGGCTCCCAGCCGGATTGTAGGAATTTACACGTACCTCACTATTCTGCATGGATGATGTTATGAATGAGAGCTGTCACTTGAACATCTTGGGGATTAATTATGGGTCTGCTGGGCCATGCAGTATTGAATGAAGGTCATGATCCTGAAGGCACACAGGCACATTCATGCACAAACCCGCTGAGAACGGGGAATGTAACACGACCATCATACGTCAAACTTGAGTGAACAGAGAGATTTAACCTTTGTCACAAATTGCTGCCTGTCATGCAGATAAAACTGCAATGTTTGCCATGCAGCACGTAACTCTGGGGCTATTTACTTGCTCCTGATGGTAAACTACAGCATCGATTGCCATGTCAAGGTTCTGCAGACCCAGGTTTGCTCTTTCTGGTTTTCTTTATCTGTTTGCAGAGTCCACATAATTCCTTGTGACAAGAGTCTCCGTGAGTGTTGGACCAAGGCTTGGACTCCTGGCTTGCCTTTCTCCTCAACCCTGGTAGCCTCAAAGGTCAGGGTTTGAAGTGTTGACCTGGTTTGTGGTAGGAAAGAAAGCAGAAAGTTTTCTGGGTCATTTGGAGATCCAAGGTGGGTACAGAGTCCCATGGGACAACATGATTTAAGTGAAGGAGTGTCTGGGTGATGCAAGGAATTACCATGGAAAAGCTGTAGGTAACAGAGCAGGATAAGCTTGGACAGAGACTGATTTGTCATCCTGGGTCTGATCCCTGCCCTTTGTGCAATGGGAAACCATGCTGACAGCAAGACAGGCCAGGCTGCCAAGGCACTGCTTCCAAGATAAATCTCCTATTGTATCGAGTTCCCTCATGTTCAGACTATCTCATTATCACGAGGATAATTGTCAGTCCCTCATTCCCAACTAGGAGGCAGTTCATTCTCTCTGATATTTCCATTTGCCATATGCTTATCTAGAAAAGCTTGAACGAGAAAAAGGGGGAAATACTTTCCATCAGGCAATCGGAGGAGGCTGAATGGCTGCTTTGGCAGCTGTGCCCCCTCTGACGCAGCTTTGCTGTCAAGGCTCTTTCAGATGCCATGGGAGGAGTGGAACAGCCTGAGCCCCTCCAGTATTTGCAGTCATTGAGAAAGGCGCTGAACCCACTGCCTCATTGGTCCTGCAGAGGGGCCGATCCGACAGCCCCGCCCCTGCACACAGCGGGCTGGGATGGGCAGAGCCACTGTCGTGCTCGGGGGCAGGCACTAAGGTGTGTGTGGTCCAGGCATGGGGAGCCTTAGCTGAGAGAACAAGCGGGTTTTTAGTGAGCATTTAAGTCAGGGACCTCACCACGAGCAGCTGTTGCTGCCGTGCTTTGGAGGAGAGACTGTTGCAGGTGGCTCTGGAGCCAGGAGAAGCTGCAGAGATGGCAGGGAGGAAACCAGCCAAGGAGAATGTAGCAAGCAGTAACAAGAGAGGAGAAAGTATTTTCTCCCTGGGACCTGGATGAGATCAGGGAGATAAAAAATGGGCTCAGAATAGTTACGAGGAAAGAGGAAGGAGTGGGAGCTAAGACAGCCTTGAGTACTATCAGCAGGATAGTGAATGCAAATGAATGGGAGGGACACTGCAGCAGGTGAGGAAATTCTCATTAAGAAGAGCTTAATGAGACAATAAAAGCCTCTGGGAAGCCTCCCAGTTCCCACGCCTCTCCTCTGGTGAGACTTTCCTGGTGAGTAAAATTTTTAAGTGTCCCAATCTTGAACTTGGGGGATTGACTTGTTTGATAAGGTCAAAGGCAGTGCACAGGGGTATGAGAGCAGAACCTCTTCCAGAGCTTGCTGAAATCAGGCAGGAAATAATGCAGTGAATTAGAGGAGAGGTTCTGGTAGCAAGCTTCTCTGTGAAGATGTTGGTAATAGTGTCAGTAGGTGGGGTAGGCTGAGTCCTGAGTAAGGCTCAGCCTTTTTTTTGGTGTAGCAGCAGGGTGAGGGTCCCACTCCCAGGATAGGCATTAATCTGCTCTCACTGGACCTGGTCAGAACCAAACTGGGGAGGATACAGAATACACTTTGCTGCTTCCCTACACCTCTTCCAGCTCCTTTTTAGTGGATGGGCCAAGGCTGGTACCAAACCTTTCTTTGCACCTCACAGTTGTGCCTACAAAGCATAGGACCTGCTCTCATACACTGAATTCTGCTTTAAGCTACAAAGTTGCTCTGCAGTGACCAAGTCAAACCCTTGCTGTGCTCCCTAAATGCCTGCACAGGGCACGGTGCCTGTGTGCTCTTTGGACAGGAGCTGCAGCTTAGTGAGGCAAATTGCAAACCATGCTGGAACCCAGTATGGGTAGGACAAAGGAACAGAGCACTAATTAGTGTTTGTCATGGACTGTGTAGCTGTTCAAATTCCCTAAAATAACATGATTTCACTGTGCAGTCCAACCAATTTTGCCTAAAGGCCAATCAAAGGGCAAACCACACCTGTAAACACCAGGTGATTGGTGTGAACAGGATCTTACACAGACTTTGCAGGACAGAGCTGCCCACACACAGCAAAGCAGAGGATACGTGAGAACCAAACAAGAGGAACCACCACCATGGTGGTGCAGTGCTTGTCCAAACCCTCATCCTGATATCCAGCTCGAGCCATCTGTCTGTGCAGGACCTGTCACACTCCAGGTATTCCCACAACTTCTTGTCCCCTTGTTGGAGATAACCCCAATTGTCTGTGTCTGTGCTGGGGCTGATGTGGCAGATCTGTTAAACATCACAGACTGATCCGGAACTGGGAGCGCAGTCAGAAACAGGAAAAAAACCCTGCAGGGAGCCTTCAGTCAGAGCTTTGTGACTCAGGGGAACAGGGCTGTGACAAATGAGTCTGTGCCTGTTTGCCACAGACAGCAAGCAGTAATGTTTGATAAAGCAATGAGTGCTGTCTACTGCCACAGCCCCTCACACAGAGAAGATGTGTTCCCTGCTCCAGGACCTTTATTAAAGCACTTTGCTTGCCAGACATGGGGAATGCTATTTCCAGATCACTCCCAAGATATGATAAAATTACACCTTCCTTCCATCAATTCCAAAATGCATTTATAGTTGGTTTGAGTTCTGCCTCCCTAGCTGGGGCGTATCCAAGGCAGAATCTTCTGGAAATTGGACACAGTTGTCCCCCAGGCAATAAAGCTGAAGGCAGGGGAGCAGGGAGGTGATGGCTTTTGGTCTGTGCCCAGTGGAGGTGTCTGTGTGCTGCAGAACCTGCCTGCAGGCTCACAGGGGCTGTGTGGGGTACAGGATGTTTTTGGGATGCCTTTATTAGTTGGGAGAGACCAAACCTATCCACAGGGCTCTGTCAGGATGAAATCAGTGTTTCTCTGGTGCACCATGTCTGATAGTTCTCACTGCCAGCTGGTTTGAGAGGAGAGCTTTAATATCCTTTTTTTTTTTTTTTTTTTAACAGAAACAACTCCAAACAAACAAACAAAAGCCAACCTGGTTGAGCAGTGATGGATGGAGCTCAGGAGCTGGGCTGACAGCAGCATTTATCTTCTCTCAGGTGATGGATGCAGGCTGTCAGTCAGCCCATGCAGGATGAGCAGTGCCCTTCACCTTGGCTGGACCAGTTGTGGAGTAGGGGAGTTTTTTTTGCACATCTCTGCTTGCCAGGGTCACATCTGGATCAAGAACAACAAACCTCTGTGAGCCAGTGTGTTCACACCCAGCAAATTTTCAGAATTCCTTAGATGGCAGCTAATTGAATCATTGCAAATGAAACAAAATCCATGTGCTCTTCTTGCAGCAAGTGTTTGTTGAACTCTTAGTGTTTGAATAGAGTATTGTCAAATTAACAAATCCGTCTCCCCTTGGGAGCTGAGATTTAAACTGGTGTTCCTCTGATCAGGAAGACAGAGGTGGGAAAGAAATTGATCTTTTTTTCTCCAAAAAAACAAAGGCAGTAGCCTTATAAAAAAAGGATCAGAAGACAGGATCACTTAGTTCCTGGTCCTGTGGTTTGCTTAAGCAGTGTCAGGAATTTGGGGCAGCACAAATCAAACAGTCAGCAAATTCTGAGTGCCCTGGGGTACTGAAAAATGCTTCTGGGGAAGGCTGCTAATTGCATTATGGTTCAGTGCTTCACCATGTGTTGTTTCTGGTTGTTCTGCATTAAACTGCTCTGCCACACCAGCCTGTAGCGGGATCCTGCCAGGGACACTGATGGTAAGAGAAATCTCTGCTGCTCTGTGAAGAGGCCAACAAAAGGCTCACCACCCCCCCTTCCTTTTTGTCCTGAAAACCCTGAAACAAAAAAAGAACCTACTTGGGTCAGTGATCCTGAATTGACTGTGTGGAAGCACCAGCCTGGAAGCAGAAAAACATGGACTGGGAATGATGGGGGTGGCGAGGGACGGGACAATTCCCTTACACCTCAGTGTAATTTGGGAGAGGATGTAGGAAAGGCAGAGGATCACTGCAGCCTCTAAGAGGCTTGATGGCCTCTCTGGTCACATATTTCTAACAGATGTCCTGGCTTTGGGAGCCTGCAAGTGGAGTGCTCAACATCTGCTCCACGGCTGCATGTTAAAGGGCTTCTCCTTCCCCAGCGCCGACTTTGCTGAAAAAAACAATCAAAAAAGGGAACCACCGAGTCTTGGAATGCATGAAGCAAGAAACAAATGTGAAATCTGGGGAAAACGCTGGCCTGTGAATATTTAAAGTGGAAAACACAGCTTGTAGTGGCAGAAACATGGTTTCAAACTATGAATTTAATGTTGTCCCTTCACAGTCATGTTTGGTGAGCTTGCCTGTGGCTTTTCCTCCTCTTTTTATGTTAAGGCCAGCGTGGGCAGAAATATCTGCTGGGATGATCAGCCTTGCTCCAGTGCACCCTGCAGTCCAGGAATAAGCAAATTTAATTGCTTTTTGTGAGAAAAGCTGCAGTGGAAAGTACCTGATTTGTAGCTTTATGCTGAATGCTAAAATTCTGATCCACAAAACGCTGCTCAACTTGGGCGTACTGAGAAGAGTAATTTAAAACAGGTTCTAACTGCGCAGTCTGGGGAAAAAACATGGTGTTTGGGTTTTGTATTTAAAGGAGGGATGTGTGTCTGAGTGGGATGACTGCAACTTCCTCAAAGCAGTTTTGTCATGGGTATCTTGGGATAAAGCTTTTTTTCTTTTTAAGGAGAGTGACTGAAATAAGAGCCTCATTTCGGATGTCACAAGAATCTTTGTGCAGTTCAACTGATGCATGTGGCAAGGAGAGTCCTGAGAGGACTCTGGATAAATCATGTGCGCTTTTGTCAAGGAACTGAGAGGCCACTGATAGTTTCTGTTCTTAATTTACTTTGTAGAAATGCCTCTTTTTCCATAAACACTGCTGATGGCAAAGGCCAGATGGTAGCTCAGTGTCCAGTGGGGATAGAGCCGCCCTTCCATCCCTCTCTGGTGGGGATGCAGATGTGGGAGCTCCAAAATTATGGCACCTTGTGGACATCACTGCGTTATTCCACATGGATTTTGCACCAGGGGTTAATTTTTGGTGGGGGGGGGGGGCAGCTGAATTGTGGTGTTGGTGTCCCCCCATCATCCCAGTCCCCCCAGCTTCCCTTTTTATTGCAAAGGTCAACAAGGCTCATGATGGATCTAGAAAAATGTATTTTATAAGGGATGGCTGAGCTGGGTTTGTTTATTCTGGAGGATGCTCAGGGCACTTATCATGGTCTTCAACTCCCTGAAAGGATGTTGTAGTGAGGAGGGGGGCTGGTCTTGAAAATGGCCTCAAGCTGACACATGGGAGATTCAGATTAGATATCAGAAAAATTCTTTTCATTGTCGGTGTGGCCAGGCATTGGCATCGGTACCCAGGGAGGTGGTGGAATCACCACACCTCGAGGTGTTGTTAGAGGCACCCGCATCTGGCTGTGGGTGATACGGTTTCGTGGTACTGCTGCGCTGACGGTCGGACTGGATGATCCTGAAGGTCTTTTCCAACACTGACGATTCTAAAATCCTAAAACTCCGAGACCCCGTCCCGATGCCAACGAGCACGGCGGGCTGAGGGGGAAGATGGCGCCCGCTCCCCTCAGCGCGGAGGGGGAAGGGGGGGGGGGGGGGGGCGTCGCCTCGGGCCCGCCCCGCCCGCCCGCGCTCCCTCCCTCACGCCCCGCCGCCATCTTGCCCGCGGAGCACCGGAGGGGCTGAGCTCCGCCGCCGCCTCTGCCTCTCCCCCTCCTTCCCCTCCGGCCGGGCCGCCTTCTCCCGGGGCCGGGGGGCCGGAGCCGGCAGGTAAGGCATTCAGCGAGGGGCGCTCCCGCCCGCTCAGCCCAGTTCAGCCGGCTGTGTGAGGGCAGGACATCCCCCCTTCCCCACACGGGGTTCCGACGCCTGAGGAATGGGCTAGGTCGCCCTTCCCTCAGGGGATGGAGCCCCTCTCCTGGGCTGCCCCTTCTCGGGGTTGTTCGGGCTGCCCGCAGGTCCCACAGGTGAGGGGCAGCGGCTGGGGCTGCGGCGTGCCCGGGCCGCTCTGGGGCGGAGGGATGGGATCCACCGGGGACACGGGGCCTGTGTGACCCACCTGGAGCACCCGAAGCACTGCAGGGAGGTGTGGGCTGGAAGGGTCTCTTAGCCCACGGGGATCGGTGAGTGTGGAGGGACGGGAAAATTCCCTGTGGGGAGACTGGGGAGAGGGTGCAGATTCCCTCCATCCCATGGGCTCCATTCTTATCCCATCCAGTTATTCCTGCCTCTGTTGCTTTCTGTGTGGACATGCTCAGTTGATGGAGGCATAAAGCCATGTGTGCCCAGTAATTGTTGTGCTCATCATGATGTGTCTGTGTAATCGTGTGCAGCCCAAAAGGAAAGGCAGGTGTTTGTGCTGCAGCCTGTTCTGTGCTTGTGTTCAACCTTGGAAGGTTGGCCCACCTCAAACCAGAGGGTTATTGTCCCATGTACCCCTGTGGAGTCATGCCTTTGCACATCTAATAAAGTTTTGTGAGCTTGCTTTCATCCCAACACCTGTTTGAAGGTTGATATATCCATATTACTCTTGAAATGCAACTTCCCTGCCCACGCACACCATAGCCCACTTGTAGCTGTTGAAGTACATCCACAAGAAAGTCCTTGACCTATAATAAAATGAAGAGTGATGTTCACTGTTGCTTGTAAATCAGTATTTTGTGGTGTAAAGTGCACCCTCAGCAATAACTGGGAACCAACAACTCATCTTTTCAGATCTCTTAATCAGCTCCTCATTTCCCTAATCTATGGAACAAAGAAGACACACAACTGGATAAAAATACACCTTCTGAACGCTCTGTGAATGCTTTTAGTAACACAGAAAGTTGCCTCCACTCTCTTCCCATCCAGGCACACAAGCAGGGTGCTCTCAGGTGCTGTTACACCTAAAAGCATTTCAGGTTCTTCCCTCTGGTGGAGCTGAGATGGATCTTGAACACCATCATGAATATTTGATGGGTGACGGCCATTAGTTGACAGCTGGGAGTTGCAGAGAGTGAATGAGCAGCACAGCAGAGAAACACCAGCTAAGAAATGGGTTTGGTTTTTTTTAGATATTTAATTTGAGAGGGATACAGGTCTTGCTTTGGGGGCCCCTCTGCTTTTAGTGCAGTGAAACATTCAGGCGTGCTGGGCCCGAAGCTGTCGCTCTGTGCACAGTTCTGATGATGGGCAGGTTTTCATTCATGGCAGCTCAGCCTTGGCACCAGCAGATTTGTTGTTAGGAAGTTCCTGACTTGACTTTGGCTCTTCACAAGAGTGAATCGGGTTCCTGTGACGGAGTTCAACTGAGCCAGATTGTCTGGTTGTAAAGGAGGTGTGAAGGAGTTTCATTACGGACCTAGCCAGCTGTTCCTGTAAATACAAAGCTCTTTGTTGTTGTTTTGGAGTACTTAATAGTTGATACATCATCAGCTTTTTCTAACCAATTAGGTGTGACTATTAGATAATTCTGTTTCTCAGCAGGGAGATGTTTACCAGGAAAGAACTTACTGATTTAGCTGTAACTTCTGTTTATTTTGGTTTAAATCATGCCGCTGGTATTTAATATTTCCAGTCTCCTACATAATGCTGAAATGGATGATGCAGGATTGGATTATTTATGCAGCAGAGGTGAAGTGCAGCAGGATTTTTAGATGAATGCTGCCTCCATCTATCCAGGGCTGCTGGTCAATGGGATCTTTTTTTTTTTCTTTTTATTTGACTAAAATTTTATAGTAGAAGTAACCATGAAAATGTGATTTACAAAGAATAATAAAAACATGGAATCCCATCAAGTCCTTGGTGAGATTAGTGGTTTGTGCCTTTATTTGAAATAAAAACCAAATTATACTGATTTCCTCCTGTTATTTTTCTCCTGTTTTCACAGGAGAAATATTGCTGTCAAAGCATGACAACAGCTGCTTCAGCAAGTGGATTTGCTGTGCAAGAGGTCATTATTTACAGCTGCCAGCTTTATTGAATTCTTCCTTACCTTTCATCCTTATTTGTAAGTTTATAACTGCAAAAGTACTGGGAAGAGATTCAGCTTTGGAAATAAACTCTTCTAGCCAGGGCCCAGGAGCTCTTTTGAGCTCAATTCCACCCCAGACTGTCTTTGTGATTTTGGCAAAGTCAATAAACGTTGCTCAGTTCTGGAAAATGAACTGGACAAGGTGATGGAAAAAAAGTATCAGTGTTACTGGATGATAGCCTGAGGAAAACAGTTAAAAAGGACAAAAAACTGGTGCAAGAACGTTGTCTTGGGGGATCTTTGGAGAGCTCTATGGCAGCTGTGGAAGTGGGGATAACAGATTTTAAGGATGCTGGAATATCCAGGGTTCTGGGAGACTGCACTTTCTAAACAGAGCAAATGTCTGTCGTGTTTTGTTTTGTTTTGTTTTGTTTTTTTAACATGGATTTAAATGACTTTTGATCTCTTGCAGTCTTTCAGAAGCGGCAAAACAACTTAGGGTTGATGTTTTGTGTGCCATCCACTGAAATTGGGGCCATCATGAATATCACCAAGGGTGGGCTGGTGCTGTTCTCAGCTAATTCCAATTCCTCATGCATGGAGCTGTCCAAGAGGATTGCTGAGTAAGTAAAGTCTGCAGGGAATCTTCCCATTTTTTGGGTTATTCTCATGGGATTTGTTTTACTGGACATTTTTTTCCTCCTATTTAAGGAAAGTTACAAGGGAAAACTGCTATGATTTGCAAGAATATGGAGTTTATTCTATAGGAGAGGATATTTCAACAGCTCAATAACAGAGAGAGTAATTTGTGTTTGAATTGTTCCGTGGCAGGCTGTGACTGGCTGCAGCATTTCATAGGAAACATGTGGGATAATTAATGTTTGCATAGTGATAAATCATCATGGCAGAAGTTTTCACTCCTTGTAGTGGGGTATTTTTAGGCAGGACAGCTAAATCCCTCCTGCTCTCTGTATATTTTGGATGGGAACATTTCTTGAGCTTCAATCCATGCAGATCTGTAGCAGAACTTTTAGGACTTGAGTACATTTTTACTCTGCTAATTAGGATGCATAACATTACTGGGAATATTAGACAAGATTGATTTCTTCCAGAGGCTTATTTACCCAAAGTTGGGTGTGCTAGGAGGAGAAAGGGGAGTGCAGAGGAACTCAGGTTATGTGTAGAAAGAATTTGGGCCTGAGTGCAGAGCATACTCTGGTCTCTTTGTAGTGATGGGGTGTAGCTAATGCTGACAAGGAATAAATACAGCAGATATTAATCTTCCATTATCCATAAAATAGTGCTTGCTGCTCTTTCCTCTTCACTCTGCATTGAATTTTTTCTATAGATAAGAGTGATTTAAAAGCAGTAATTTTAAGTATTGTGCACATGTATATTGCCACATGTGTGTGTGTGTATATATATATATAGGGCAAGAAATATATTAAAAATTACAAAATGTTACATTTTTACAGCAGCATTTTTTTTCCTGCTGCTTGTTCTGAGCTTGGCTGGAAAATAAGTTTAGCATAGTCTGCAGTGCAGCTTTTGGAAATTGTTGGTGCTTTTTAAAGAGGTGTTCACTGTAATTCCTGGTTTTATGGTTTGGGATTTTCTTTCCTTGGTTTTCTCCCACAGAACGCAGACTTTTCAGTGACTCTTGCATTATATGGGATTTACATTGGATTTGCCCTTCCTCTCCCCTTATTCACTTCTGCCTTATTTCTGTTCCTGCAGGCGCTTGGGAGTTGAGATGGGGAAGGTTCAGGTTTATCAAGAGCCAAACAGAGGTGAGCATTTAATTAACAAAACTGGAAATGCAACCTGATTTGAATGTACTGGTTCCCCTTTTCTTAGACTCTAACAAGAGGTTTGCTTTTGCAAATATCACATCTTTCTCTTCTTGGCAGAAACACGAGTGCAGATTCAGGAGTCTGTGAGAGGAAAGGATGTATTTATCATCCAAACAGTTTCCAAGTGAGTAACTGTTTAAAGACCCTGTGCTGGCATTAGATCTGGGCTGTCCATAGCAATGCTTCTGTTTTCATTTTGAATCACCTTTTTTGTTTGTGATGCAGTGTAATAAGCTTATATTAACTAGGTAGAGGCTTGTGGAGAGTTTTGGGTATTGGTTTTGTTGGGTTTTTTATATGTACACAAAGGCAGCTTTGGCATAAGGTATCTTCTGCAATTTTAATTTTTAGTGACTGTAGCAATAAAACCTTCCCCCTGGTCTCTGCATTCCTTCCCTAAGTGTATTCTTTTGCTTATGTCATTCTCTTTTAAATTCTTCTCAGCTCCCTGTCTCTAGCACCATCACAAAGTTAAGATGTAGGAGGAATGTTTCCTGGGCAATGTGTCCTGTGATTCAGAAATTCTTCAATTTTATGTGAAAAGAACTTTACAAATGCTAATATTTCTTTTTAATGGCAGCAGAAATGTAGATCTTAGCTGATGACCAGTTCTCTAAAAATGCCCTCTCCATGTCTGCTGGGTGGGAATTCTGTGGTGAATTCAGGATTTTGATGCAGCAGCTACAGGAGCTGATGTTTCTCGTTGCAGGGATGTGAATACCACGATCATGGAGCTCTTGATCATGGTGTATGCATGTAAAACCTCCTGTGCCAAAAGCATCATTGGAGTCGTTCCTTACTTCCCCTACAGCAAACAGTGCAAGATGAGGAAAAGGGGCTCCATTGTCTCCAAATTGCTGGCCTCGATGATGTGCAAAGCTGGTGAGAATGTGGCTGTCCTTAAATAATCACAGCGAGGGGGGCTCCTGCTGTCAGCTTCCAGGTTTAGAGAGATCTGTACACAAGTTTGGACTCTGTTTAAAAATAACTGCCAAGCTTTTTGTGTGTTTAAAACCTACGTAGTAAAAAGGAGAACGTAATTAGACATGTTTCTAAATTATGAGTTCATAAAAAAACCAAATTTGATACAACCATTTTCCATCGAGTTGTACTGAGCTGGCAGAATGAGTCTGCTGTGCTGAGCTGCTTTGGGCTGTGGTATCCACCTCTCATAAAACCATCCTTTGCCTTTCCTGCAGTCTGGAACAGTTGTGCCTTGTCATTTCTATCTTGTTTTTTACTTGTTGGATGAATGCACTTTGTCCTTTACATCTGAGACCATGTGGGAGAATGAGATTATTCATTTTCACAGCCTTCAACACATTTCTACTTCTTTCCTTTCACTCCCATCCCTGGGAAAAAGCAGGCAGTTATAACAAACTGTGGGATCTGGCTGTTATTTTGGGAGAAGTGGTTTCTGATTAGGAGCTTGGCCCATTTTTCAGGAGTTCAGAACTAATGAGCGTGCCAGGATCTTGCTGTGTGGCACAGGACAAATCAATGCTTCCATTTTGTCCTGTGTCCAGTGGAGAAGGATCTTGCCTGCCTCAGTGTGGCACTGCAGAGTCACTTATGTGCAGTGTTCTGAGGTTCTTCTTGAAAAGTCACTCTGGAAGCCTCAAAACACATTAATGCCAGTGTGCTTAAGAGGGACTAAAATTAATTTATTGTGTATTTTCACTCAGTGTTCTCATGCAGCTTAGAGATTTTCTGAACAAGCTGCAATGAAACTTAGAAAAATAAAGTGTCTGTTCTCTCTTCTTAATGTGCTTCTCTGTTTGTCTTACTATTTTATTTTAAAGGACTAACTCATCTTATTACCATGGATCTACATCAGAAGGAAATTCAGGGGTTCTTCAATATTCCAGTTGATAATTTGAGAGCATCTCCATTTTTACTCCAGTACATCCAAGAAGAGGTGAGGAAGGCCTGTTATTACAGTTGGGTTTTTTCATTCTTTTCTGTCATGTCTCAGGCCATCTGAAACAAATCCCTCTGAAAAGATTAACTCTTCAAACTGAGTTTTTAGGGGAGAAGGGTCATGTTGGGGCAGGGAGTGATGTTGGGAACTGTTGGTTCTTCTCTTCCCCACATTTAACTTTTGCTTTCTTGAAGAGCTGATGTTTTCTTACTCATGCAGCAGTGCTGGTTTTTCTCTTAGATGTATTCCCCTAACACTGACAAAAATTAGCATTTTCTTGTTCTCAGTGTCCTTCCTTTTCTATTTCCAGTTTCCTTGACATTTATAGGAAGGGCTGCTTGTGTTGGCATCCATTTAAATCACATAATAAGAAACACTTTGGAAGTTGTAAACTATGAGAGAGGCTGTTGATGGTGCTCTGAAAGTCAGGCTGGTGGGTGGAAATCTCACTCACTGTTAGTTCAGACTGCGTGCCTTGACTTGAGGAGCTTAACTTGGGATGTTCTGTGCCTCCCTTTCTCCATCTTCTTTTTATAAGGGTTTTGAGAAGTGCTACTGGTAGATTGGCCTGTACAAAATGTGCAAATGATAATTGTAGGTATAAGATGCACGTTAAGCCTCTGACTAATGGTAATTTGGAATAAAGCAAATGCTTTCTTCCTGATGAGAGAAAGGGTTTAGCTCACTCTTGCTTCTGAATCCAAGCTATTTCTTTTTATAAAGCTAGGAATGCCTCAATTTAAAAAACAAAACACACCCCACCCCACCCCCTTAAAGAAACCCAAACCAACATGATTTTGTTATGACAGTATTAAAATCTATTTGAATTCCTCATTATAGTTCCATTTGGTAATAGAGTCAAAGAGGATGGCAGAACAAAACTCCAGGCTTTGCCACAGTCATTCACCTGCTGTTCCAGGAAAGAAGTATTGCACATTGTAAGCACTTCCTAACTTAAAAAAAAAAAAAGAACAAAAGTGGAAAACCAAACACACAGACACAAGACAAGTTTTGCCTTTATGTGTTGCTTGAAACTGTGGTTTATGGTCAATAACAAGATCATGGTCCTGATTTGGTCTTGAAGCACATTTTGATTCCTGAGCTTTCAGTGGTTTACACAGAATTTTTGCAGCTTTGAGTCTGACACTGCTGTGCAATCTAAAAAGTAGTGACATTTGTAGAGATCTGAAGTGTGTGTAGAAAAATTTTAAAAGATACTTTCAGTTCTTCATCCCTCTGCTCATCCATGAGGGGATTTTCTAAAAGCAGAGTGAGCTGCATGGATCTGATCACATGGGCTCTGTACTGGCACTCTGTACCTTCTACCTGTGCTTAAAACTTTGAACCATTGCTGCTCAGGGGGAATTTAGTACTCACCTCCAGTTCCTGGTGGCCACAACTTGCTGGGTATCCTGCACTGGGAATGGCAGAGCTTTGAAAGCTCTGGGGCTCATGATGGGATGTACTGAGGAGCATGAAATGGAGTCCAGCTTGATAGGAATGAAAGTCACTTAAAAAACATCTCACTGAACGTTAGGAGAATGAGGGCTTGCAGTTGTTTCCTGTTGGAAATTTATGCCTAGATGTGAAGGGAATCACTTGCTGTTCTGGGATGAGGACAGTGCAATCAGTGAAATTCCTGTGATATAAAATAGTTGGGTGTTTAGTTTGGTGTGCTTGGCAAATGTTGGATACTTGGTGGCTTCTCTTTGCTTTTAGCAGGTGTTAATCCCAGAGTGACACAGCCCTTTGTTACATGGACATGTTGACACCTCAGAGTCTTTGGGATGACATTTCTGACTTCATTTTTGAAGAGCTGAGAACAAATTTGTTAATATGGCAGAGGAAAAATGAGGCAATGGTGTCTGAACTAGATCAAAGCTTTTATTATGTTGAGTGACAGGCCCTGCCTTGTCCATACCTTCCATCATGTTAATCTTTGTAGCCTCTTGTATAACTCAGTGTTTGTCAGGGACAGAACATGCTGAATTCCCAGTTTATAGGTGGAGTTACCAACATTGTGGATTATTAATGTTGCCTGACGTCCTCAGAAAATTTCTTATTTTCTGTTGGTTGAATCCTTGCCCAAATTCAGAACTTATTTTTTCTTTCCCATGCCTACTTCAGGTGGAGCTTTTGGCAATAATCAGCCAGTGCAGCTTGTATATTGTGGGTCAGATTGTGGAAGAACTTACTTTGCCTGTGTTGGCAGAAACCCCAAGTATTTCTGTGCTCTGGAATGGGCGTTTGGTATCTGACAAAGCAGTGAACTGCATGACAGGGTGTCATCCCCACAAATCTGTGAATTCCATCCCTAACAGATCAATTTGCAGGTATTTAGTGAAGAGTCTTCCATCCCTTACACTGGATGCTGAGGACTGGACCTGCTCTGGAGGACTTTGCTTGGCTCAGGACTGTGGTTTTTGGCTAGAAGGACAGACAGGTTCCCTAAGCTGCTCTCCATAGAGATGGATCATCCCAGGGCAGCACAGGGAAGGAAAAGGCTGAGTTTGCAGGGAGTGGGGTAAAATGGGATACCAGAGGAAGTGCACTTGGAGTTGCTGTTGGAAAAGAGAGCTGGAAGTGTGGATGTGGAATGCTTGGGAAGTTACAAACCAATGAATCTGATGTGGAGTCACTGTTTTAGGGAAAATGGAGATGAGGATAAGAAACTTTGGAGAGATGGGGACTAAAATGGGGATCAGGAGTCTGGAGTGAAAAACCATATGAGATGGGGCAGGGGCAGCAAACTGAGGAGCAGACTGTGCTTGTGGAGGCTGTCAGACATCAGAGGGAAACCCAGACTGCTGGCCTCATCCCTCTGGTGCTGTCAGCATTTCAGCAGCACTGTGAGACTGAGCCTCCTGCATCAGTGCAGTGACTGTGGAAGTTTTATCCCTTCCCATGGTCCAGAGAAAGATCAGTGTGATGAGATGTGATGTGATGTGATGGAGCCATGTGACATTGCTTATAAGACAATAGGAAGTTGTAAAATGCTGGTTTTTAGTCATGAAAGACAATTTAGGTTGAACAGGAAACTTGAATTTTGATGGTTTCCTGTTTCTTTTAACACTTGTGGGTGTAATGCTGATGTCCTAAAGCAGTTATTTTTCTGTCATCTGTACTGTAAAATGGAGTTTATAAAAGGTACAGTTTGAAGTTAATACCTGAATTTTCTATATGTGTTTTTTACTGAGCTGCCAACCCTGATCATGTACCATGGATTCTCGAGGTTGCTTTCTTAGGTAAAATGTTCAATGCTTAAAATTCTGGCAAAATAAAGTTCTCTGATTCTTACTGAGTTTAAATTTGTCTAAAGATATGAAGTGGACATTGCTATCTGTTATTTACTACAGATACCAGACTACAGGAATGCTGTAATTGTGGCCAAATCTCCTGCATCTGCAAAGAGGTGGGTAAGATCTGCTCTCTGCCTTAGAGCAGCAAATCTCTGTCGGGATTTTCTTCTTAGGATCAAGTGAAGGACAAATATTCCATAATTAGAAGATGCAGCCTTCACACCCCTCCCAATTCTCCTCTGTCAGCTGTGTAGTTTTTACATCATTGCTGTAATCCTAATAAATCTAAGGAGAGTAAAAAAAAACCAAAACAAAAGGATGTGGTAAATCAGTGCAGTGCTTATGATTAAGATTTTTAATCATGTTATATTTGTGTGCATTTACATTATAAATCTGCTGTAAATGAGGAAGAGTGGCTGGAAGTGTAATGCCATTAATCCAGATGAGTTTATTAATGTGGGCATAACTAAGAACATGGCTGATCAGATCCTGAGCACAGATGGTGAATCTGGGTTTGCTGTTTGAGATGATTGTGATTGTCAAGTCTCTGGTGGTTGAATGACTGTTCTTAATCCATGAAGCTTTTTAGTTGACTGTTCCTAACCTGTGGAATTACAGTGCTGTCAGCAGGTGCTGTAAGAGCTGGATGATGGTTTAAGAGAGGCTGTATTTGCTGGTGACAAACCAAGAGTTTGTTGAAAAGATATTTG
Organism: Agelaius phoeniceus; assembly: GCF_051311805.1. Classification (NCBI taxonomy): domain Eukaryota; kingdom Metazoa; phylum Chordata; class Aves; order Passeriformes; family Icteridae; genus Agelaius; species Agelaius phoeniceus. The sequence continues at coordinate 2,287,588 of NC_135280.1, read as the reverse complement.
AACTTCCATGCCAATGAATTCTGATACTCTGTGTTTTCCCTATTTTCTGTAACAAACCACCTTTTGTCATCTTTTTTCTCCAGCAGTACTTTTTGTGATTTCTTTTGTTTTGGCCAGGTAACTTGACATTTGTTTCTTTTCCATTTCTTTTCCACGGTGTCAGTGTTGCCTCTTGGGTGGAGGCAAGGGTTTGTTGCAGCATTTTAATGCTTATCCAGTAATTGTCAATGCCAGCAAATAGACAGATGAGTTGCACATCATGCAGTGATTTGTGCAGGAGAGGATCCCAGGATGTATTGTTTAGCTTCTTCACATGCTCCCATGAGTATTTAAGGACAGTATGTGAAGAGTTACATTGTATTGGGAGAGGGATAATTGGATGGTTCAGCTTAATCCAGGCTGAAAACAATCTAGGAAAATACTTTTGATGAATGCCTGCTTGTGAAAAAGAACCCTTGTGTGTTGAAGTTCAGAATGTCTCTGTGGTTTCTGAGCTCACTGGGGAATTAATAAATCATTTGGCTGTTACTCTGAACTTTATTCAGTTTAATACTGCATTTTAAGGTAATTAATAGAGTTTTATTGATATGATTATTCCTGCTAAGTCATAACTGTTATTGTTTGTAATAATAATTACCTATAATTAACTACTTGCAAAAATATTGCAACTGTATGATAACCACAGGGTGGAAGAGTCTTCATTTTTAATTAGCTGAGTATCACGATGGGCAAATTATTGTCTGGACTTTGTATTGTTTGGGTAGTGAAGTAAGGCTTGAGGACAGAGGAGGTGATTCAGGCACTGCTCTGGAGGTGCTGATGTTAGAGCAGAGTGAATCACTCTGGATTTGCTGGCCTTGCTTGGACCACAGGAGGCTTGGATGGGTGCTTAGGCAGGATCCCAAACCTTGGGTGTGCAAGGTAAGGTGGCATGGATGTGCTAATTGGTATTTGCTGCTTCCAATATCTGGGATGCAAAATCCTATTTTCCTGACTCTCTGCTTTTCCCACTCCCCCAACTAACCTTACACTTCTTTACAGAAATTTCTCATTTTAGTTGAAGAAATACTGCAGTGTGAAGGAACTTCATGTCACCTAATTAAAAAATCCAAGCTGTTCAACTCCCAAGTGTGGTTTGTCAGGCAGAATGATCATCTGGATCCCCTTTTCCATAGGGTATCTCAGGTTATGTGTCAGCAGGTCAGGGATATTGTCTTTATTTACTACTAAATAAATAGGTGAACACTTATTTTCTCTTTTTAAAGGAGTATTTTTTCCCTATTAAATGCAGACAATCCAGACATCAGGGCTGTTCTTGGTTACTGTTGGATGTGTCTTGCTAAAGCATGGGATCCCTGAAGGCTGGGAAGTGTTATTTTGGCTCTTGGGCAAAGCAGAAGGGAGCAGTCAGCATTTTGGGACTTGCAGCATTCATCCTTTGCTTGAAGGCCCATATGGGCCCTTTGAAGGTTACTCTGACTTTTACAAACCTGATAAAAAAAGATCCTGAGGGGCAACCGATTTCTCTATGAATTCTCCTAAAATTTTAGGATTGTTTGACTTCCCTCTGAAACATTAGCAATAAAATGAAAACAAGTGAGGGTTGTACACAGGTGGGTTATTTGAAATGTGACCTTGCCCTGGTATTTTTAACCCTTTCCCTGCAGGGCCCAGTCGTTTGCCGAGCGCTTGCGGTTGGGGATCGCGGTGATCCACGGGGAAGCTCAGGACGCCGAGTCGGACATGGTGGACGGGCGGCACTCCCCTCCCACAGCCAAATACGTGGCTGCCATCCACCCCAGCCTGGAGATCCCCAGTAAGTAAGTGTGGGGGGAAGGTGTTACCTGGTGCTTTTGTGGGTTTAGGGATTGGGTATGGCACGGGTGGATTGGCTAAAAGGAGTGGTTCTTCACAGAGGGAAAAAAAAATCATCTTTCTTAGTGGGGAGAAGATGATTCCTGTCACCACATTTCTCCTCACAGAGAAAAGCAAGGCACTATTCTTCCCAGGAATATTTCTGGGTTTCATATTCTCTGAACCTCAGAGAAAGGAAAAAGAATTCTTATCATTTGCTGTGCCTGTGTTTGTGCAAAAGTAGAATGCAATATAGAAATTGTTTACCCAAAGTGATTGTGTTTTATTTCCTTGGCCTATCAGGGCCAAGAGTGTGTGTGTGTGTGTGTGTGTATGTTGTTGGGACTGTTGGCTGACAGTCACAAGTTCTGTGCAGTTATGTGCAAAGTTAAGTGCTTAGCAGATTCAGTTTAGATATAATGTAATATAATATAGAATAAAATAGTATAATAAAATAATTAATTAGCCTTCTAATAAAATCAAATACTGCATTTCTCTCCCCCTCATTGGGGGTTCCCTGCAAATACTATAGATTCCTTGTTGCTTGAGTGTGGATGTGACCTACAGCTGCACTACCAGAACTGCAGGGCATAAACCCAGCCTGGGTGTCAATGGGTGACTGAACTGGTTGTGTCTGTAAGCCACTCTGTTTCTGTGCTGAAATTAAGAGTTAATTGAATTGGTAAAGAATTCAGGTATAAATGAATATAGTTAATATTTTAATAAAGTTTAAAAAATATTTATGTGTTAGAATCCTGCTGGTTTTCATTCAGTAGTGGTGTTGAAATAGTTGCTGTTTCATGTCTCTAATAGTGGTGACCCATCAAACATTTCCATAGTTCAAATAAATTATATAAACTTCCTCTTTTCTTTCTTCTTTCTACCCCTCTGAAAACATCTGCCATTAATCAGTGCTGATTCCCAAGGAAAAACCACCCATCACAGTTGTTGGAGATGTAGGAGGAAGAATAGCTATCATTGTGGTAAGTGAGATGCCATCAGTTCTCATCAATTCTATCAAACATGTCAAAGTTGCAGAAATCAAGTAGCTGTTCTGTGTCAGCCACTAAACTTTGGCTGCTGGTGAGCTTCTGATAGGATGGGGCAGCACTGAGCACCCTCACAAAGCTGCCTGGGAGCTCTGAAGGGATCCATTCTGGAACTGGGACCTTGTTTCCATGAGCAGAGCAGGTGGAATTCTGTTCAGTGCTTACCTGAAGGGCTTCAGCTGCTGCCTGCACCCCACAGGAGGAGGGCAGAATCCCCCTGTTCCCACTGCTGGGTTTGGGAGTGCCAGTGAGGCTGAGGTGATGATATGCACTTGTTGGAACAGGTCTGGAGGAGGCCACCAGGATGATCAGAGGGATGGAGCAGCTCTGCTATGAGGAGAGGCTGAGAGAACTGGGATTGTTCAGCCTGGAAAAGAGAAGGATCTGGGGTGACCTAATTGTGGCTGTCAGTACCTGAGCAGAGCCTGCAAGAAAGATGGAGAGAGATTATTTATAAGGGCCTGCAGTGACAGGACAAGGGGGAATGGCTTCAGACTTACAGCAGAGTAGGGCAGATTGGATAGAAGGGAGAAATTTTTCTCTATGAGGGCAGCTGTGGCTGCCCCATCCCTGGAAGCATTCCAGGCCAGGCTGTGTGGAACTCTGAGCAGCCAGTTCTAATGGGAGCTGTCCCTGCCCATGGCAGGGCTTGGAATGAGATGATCTTTAAGGTCCCTTCCAACCCAGGCCATTCTATGATTCCTTGATGCACTTTCCTCTGGAGCAGAGTGTATCTCTGGGTTTGTCAAGGAAAAGAACAATTTTCTGATAGTTTGAGGTTGGTTACACCTGTTCAAGCTGTGCTGTCAGTCAGGTGTGCTGTGTTGGTCTGTCTGATGTGGTGAACCCTCAGTGACTCTGGGATTTTGGCAGGATGACATCATAGATGACGTTGACACCTTTCTGGCTGCAGCTGAGACCCTCAAGGAGAGAGGGGCCTACAAGATCTTTGTCATGGCCACCCATGGCCTGCTGTCCTCAGATGCTCCCCGGCTGATCGAGGAGTCTGCCATCGATGAGGTCAGTGTGGGCTCTGGGGCCATTTCTCCTGAATTGGTTATTGACACATGCTGGCATTAAGGATTTAGATGGGAGCTTCCTGCTTCAGGCTTTCTCACTGTGGAATTGTGGGCTGGAATATTGGCATCCACATGTCTTTAAACCAGAGCAGTGGGAAATGTGGGGAGTGGTGAGGTGCTGGACTGTCAGTATCAGCACACCTTTCTCTTCAGTGGTGGGGTATTTCTGTACCTCCTCTGGATCTGTGTGGCAGAATGAAGGAATGAATGAAAGGAAGGAGGGACAGTGCCATTAGTATCCATGGATACATGGAACTTGTGGCAGCACATGGCCCTTCCTGACACTGGGACCCTGACAGTAATGTAAAATGTTGTTTTGTCAGCCAGGGTGCTTTGGTGGGATCTGTAAAACTCCCTTTCACCCTTCCAGTATAAAAGGTGGAAAACAAAAGTGCTACATCTTCCTGACCATTTCTTCTTCCTGTAGGTGGTTGTTACAAACACAATTCCACATGAAATACAAAAACTTCAGTGCCCTAAAATCAAGACTGTGGATATCAGCATGATCCTGTCAGAAGCCATTCGCAGGATCCACAATGGGGAGTCCATGTCCTACCTTTTCAGGAATATAGGAGTGGATGATTAAAGCTTCTTCCTCTAAATAAACACCCGGGCCAAACTGGAAGCGAACAGAGAACGAGCTGTGAAGCGTTGTGCTTTCCTTAATATTTCCATTGAGCCACTTCTTGTTTTCTCTTGGTTTAAGTATCAAGGTAGAACAGTTTTTAAGACAATTTTTTTTTTTCCTTTGCAGGGTTTTTTGGAGTTGGGGAGGGTTGGTGGGAATAAACGTTTTACAGAAAAACTGTTCTAGTTGCTTTTAGGTTAGTTGCACTATACACGATGGAAAAATCCCACAAAACACTTGAGGCAAGAATTTGGCTTCTAAATTAAGCATTCCTTTTCCAAAGCTGCTTGCTACAAGTGCTTTAAATGATAATAAAATGAAGTGACTGTATCATATTTGCATTTTAAAAGCCAAAAAGGTTGTACTGTTGTATGCAGTCCAGTGATTTTGTAGGAGTGCTTTTATAGAAAAGCATATGGAATATGCACCTGTATTTATTTTCTGCGACAAAGAATAAAAACTTGTTTTGTGTGAGCTTTCTAAAAATGCTCATGTGCTGCTCCTTTGTTTTCTAAACTGTGTGTCCTTAAATATGGTCAGGGAGCAACAGGGACTTGCTCAGACCATGGCACAGATTCCCAGAGAAGCTGTGGCTGCCCCTGGATCCCTGGAAGTGTCCAAGGCCAGTTTGGATGGGGCTTGGAGCCACCTGGGGTAGTGGAAGGTGTCCCTGCCATGGCAAGGTTTTGGAATGAGATGATCCTTCCCAACCCAAACCATTCTGTGCCTCTTTGACTTGGGGATATTGTGGGGGGTGTAGGTTCCAGCTGGTAAAATCCAAACCAGCTCATCACAGGTAAACTGGGGGTGTTTTTTGAGGTTTCTTGCCTGCCCTGAATGCATGGATGAGCTAAAATCTACGCCACAGAGCAGAGCTGAACTTGTCCAGGTTTGTTTTCCCAGCCCTCCTTGGGCAGGTGTGGGTGGAATGGCCGGCTGGCTGCCAGGCAGCAGCTCCCAGTCCCAGAGACTCCAATTCCTCACCTGCTGCAGAGAAAACAGCGGTGGAATTGATGAGCATTTCGAGGCTGTTTGGTTTCATCTTTCCATCATGTCCTACAAATGAGTGTAAAGCTTTTGGCGTGTTCAGAAGTGAAAATTAACCTTTGTTGACACCGTTTCTATGTTGGACACAAACTTCCAAGGACTTTGGAGGGTTCATTGACTTGAAAGGATAAAACCAGGTGCTTTCCTTAATGTTAATGGATACACCAGGCTGATTTATTGACACGTGTGGGTACTTTGGATGTGTTAATGCAGGTCAAATTCCAGCTGAGCACTGAGGGGGAAGGTCGGTTCCTCTCAGGGCTCTGCAGAGCTGCTGCGGCTCCTTCAAAGAGAGGAGGAATGCTGACCTGACTCGGTGATGGGCACATTAACTGCACCGTGTTTATTTTATTAGTGAGACCTTGTGGAGGTGTGCTGCCACTTGGCAACGAGCCAGACAAGCGTCCAATGCAGCAAATTGAAGGCTAAGTACCCCAAAACGAGGGATTCTGAGGTGGTTTCCTGTGCCTGTCTCATGCTGTCTCCTCTCTTCCTTCAGAGGAATTGCTGTCTTCCTCTCTCCACAGCTTCCTGACAGGAGGATGCAGGTGAGGGTTGGTGAGGGTTTCTCCCAGTTAACAAGAGGAAACAATCTCAAGTTGCACCAGGAGAGGTTAGGTTGGCTATTAGGAAAAATCTCATGGGAAGGGTTGTCAAACGTTGGTACAGACTGCCCAGAGCAGTGGTGGAATCACCAGGGATTTAAAAGCAGTGTAGATGTGGAATAATGCTTGGACTCAATGATCTTAGAGGACTTTTCCAGGCCAAATGATTCCATGATTCTGTGATCTCCTCTGTGGGGGTCTCTCCTGGTCAGCCCTTGCTGCCATGCCAGGCTCCACCTCAGGCATTCACCCAGCTCCTGTTTGGTCTTTGCTTTAAAACACACAAAACCCCAACTTTGCCTGGTTTCGTGCAGTTATACAATTATGATATTGATGAGGGCTCAGGAATTTGGGAACAAACTGCACCCATAAGGCTGGGCTGCTGTCCTTTGGCTGTTGATAGGGTGGTGGAAAGGGAGGGAAGCACGTGAGGCATCACTCAGACATTTTTCAAGCCTGCCCATCTGTGAGACACTGAAATCAGGTGGAGTGGAGAGGGTGGGGAGCAGTGGGGGCCAGGCTGCCCACCCAGGCACCTTTGGAAGCACAATTCCTCCTGCTGGGCTGTTTAATGGTAAATACCCTTGGGCTGCTAATGAGTTACTGATTCAGTCACCCCGTGAGGCTGAGGATGAAGAAGGAGGCAGAGGAATGGAGTTAAATTCCACTGCTGGCTCTGTTACCCCCTCACATCAGCTCAGCATTCTGACCTTGTTGTTGTAGTGGTTTATTTTTCCTTAAATGTTGGTGTGGAAATATGGGTAAGAGCCTTTTGTTCCTTTCTGCTTTCTTGATTGAATAGATTTTCTTTTCAGGGCTGGAATATTTTCTGTGTGGAATATTTGAAAGCTTCTATTATTTTCTTGTCATTTTCACTTGTGTATTCTGTGTGTTGTGCTGTGTGGAGCCGGGCTGGGAGAGCTGGGGATGTTCATCTGGAGAAGAGAGGGGTGTGGGGACACCCTAGGGCCCCTTCCAGTGCCTGAAGGGGCTCCAGGAGAGCTGGAGAGGAGCTTTGGACAAGAGCTTGGAGTGACAGGACAAGGGGGAATGGCTTCCCACTACAGAGGGCAGGGTTAGATGGAATATTGGGAAAAAATTCTTCCCTGTGAGGGTGGGGAGGCCCTGGCACAGGGTGCCCAGAAATCTGAGACTACCCCTGGATCTTGGAGGGTGTCCAAAGCCAGGTTGGACAGGACTTAGAGCAACCTGAGACAGTGGAAGGGGTTTGGAACAAGCTGAGATTTAAGGTCCCTTCCAGTCCAAACCATTCTGGGGTTCTGTGACTTGCTCTGTTTTGTATAAATCCTCTGCCCCTTTCACCCCCTAGGAAAGGCTCCTATAGCCTGGGAGCAAGGTGGAATTAACCACAGAATTAAGCAATTAACCATCTCTCCCCCAGCCTCTGCTGGCTGTGAGCAGCTCTGCCCCTGCTCTATGACAGGGTGCTGAGCCAAATGCCCTGATAACAGCCCTGATAACAGCAACAACCATCAGCTACAGCAGCCCCAGATAAAGACTCTCCAGTTGCATTTATTCTGCCTTGCAGAAAAATCCTGGCCAAAGCTGTGTCCTATTAGCCAACCTGTCTGCTGGGGATGGCACTAGGGCAGGAACATCCTCCCTGCTTCCCCCTCTCCAGGTGCTTCCTTTTGCTATTCATGGCTCCAGGTTCCTGGGGTGCAGCCACCGTTTGGTGTAATTAAGCTCGAGTTGCAGAGCTCCCATTAATTATCGAGTCTCCTGTCTCTTGGCTTCTTGTCTGGGAGACTTGGGTCCTAGTGACTCGTCTGGGTTTTAGGGAAAGGGTGCTCTGTGCTGATCTTTCCTCCTCCCAGCCTTCCTGCAGGGTGAACAGGAGCACCACCAGAGCCTGGGAGTGACATGGCCTTGTGGCCAGTAAGTACAGACACACAAGTGGCTCTCTGTGACACCCTGGGCACAGGGATATCAGCCCCACTGAATCCCCCCCTGCTTTCTCCACTGTTTGCCCACGCTTTCCCCCACCCTGCCCACCTCCTCCTGCCAGAATCGATGTTCTTGGAGCTGTGTTTCCCTTCTCCAGAGGATGCTGGAGTTTGTTGGGTTTTCCCACAGGCTGCTCTGAGCTTGGGGAGGGATCCATGGAGCCAAACATCTATTTCCAGCATTCCTGCATGCCCCTGGCGACTTCAACAACCTATGGCTGTCCTAAGTTTGGTTTTTTCCCCCTCTTATTTCTGTCTGATCTTGACAACCTGTTTGTTGGTCCCTCTCCTTGCACAGGGTTTGTGGCAAACACAGCCACGTGTGCCTCCTCATCCTCCTGGAGACAAGAAAGTCAATCCCAAACCCAGCAGGGATGTCCAGATGAGCTGGGCTGTGGGAGCATCACACTCAGCTACCTTCATCTTATGTGCTAAAGGATTTTCTTGCTAAATACACACACATCCCTCATCCCACATGGGGGCTCTTTGGCCACGCTTTACTTTCAGTAACAACGGGGCCATCTGTGCCCTGTTGCTCCAGTTCCGACCTTATTTCTTCCACCTCCTTTTCCCGAGTTATCCCCTGGGGGAGCACCAAAGCTGGTTCAGCTGGCAGGGCACCTGCGAGCACCTGAGCTCCTCCCCTGCTCCTGCAATCGGTGCCTCGCTCCTGGCCAGCAGCGAGGGCTCGGTCGCTGTCGCCGGCTCCGGGCGGAATGTCACCCGTGTGTCGTGTGATTAAGACAATGAGCTCTGTCGCAGCAGATGGGCCATTTCACAGTCTCGAAAGCTTTGGGAGGAGCCGCGCAGGGGGTAATTAACACAGCCCTGCTAACTCAGCTTTCTCCGGTGTCCTACGGTGAGGTTGGAGTCAGCTCAGCTCCCTCCAGGTGCTCAGGGAAAAGGAGATTTTGGAGCCGAGTTGCTAATCCAGCCCCTGCAGGTCCTAACAGGGACGTGGCTGAATAGGTCACCCATTCCCTGCTTCCCCAAAGTCCTTGGGTCCTGGGAAAAAAAACAAAAACCACAAACCCAAAAATTTGGTTTTGTGGTGCTCAAGGAGTTGGTGGGAAATGTCCCATCAGGAGCTGAAGGGCTGAGGGCAGCAGGTTCCTGCTGGCAGAGGTGCCAGGGGGTCTCCACCATGTCCCCATACCCAAAAGGGTATCAAGGCTGTCTGAAACCATTTGTGGGTGTAAATGTGTCCTTGAGGATGAACCAGGGCTGGATCAGGAGCAGAGACAGGTCTTGGACTGCAGTCTGTGTTGAGCTGCAGCAGTATCCATGGTTTTCTGTCTCTTTTCTCCTTCCTGGCAGGCAATTTATGCTCTTCTGGCACTGGCCTGGGTGTTTGTGCCTGTCTGCATCTCACCTGGGGTATTTACAGCTGCCCTGTTGTGGGGAGTGTGGCCTTGGTCCCCATTCCAAGGAATCCCGTGGGACTCCTGAGTTCTGCTCTGGGAGTTCCTGCTGTCCCCTTGCCCTGCACAGTCAGTGATGGCTCTCCCCCCCTGGCAGATTGTCACAGTTCCTGAGCCTCTCCAGCACAGGTTTGGAGGGGAGAGGGTCTGAGTGTTCCTCTCCAGTCTGGCGCTCCTGCTCTCCATCTTCACCAAAATCTCAGTGAGATTTTAGCCCCACCTTCAACTCTGTGACCAATCCAGGACTTGTTTCCAGCTGTAAGAAAGTTATTTTTGGGTTCAGACCTTGTATAGCCAAACTGGGGGAGAGCATCTGCGGCAGGATAGGATGCTCCAGGGAGCAGTGGGACAAAAAGTGGGAATTTGTGTGCAGATGCTGTCTGTGCCATCCCATGAGTTCAGAGATGGATCCAGCAGTGATGGCCCTTCCCAGGGGCCCTGATGGATGTGAGCCTGTGTGTCAGGGCTCCCAAACCTGCCTGGTAGCAGAGGTTGTGAGTGAAATGTGCTCAGAGCTTGGGCTGCATTGCCTGGGTTTGTCTCCAATCTGGCAGGGATGCTTCCAGCATTCCCAAAGGACCTGGGGCAGCCAGGGACTGAACTGGGAGTGAATTAATTCCTTTGGGGCTCGTGGGTTTTCTGAGGAAAGGAAGCCTTGCAGCAGCTCCAGGATATTCAAGCCTGTGGAGTGCCTGGAAATCAGGCACTTTTCCACAGGGATGTTTTCCCCTCGTTTTAACCTCATTCACAGCTCCCTGTGTGCAGCCTCTGGTAACCACGGGAAGAGTTTATCCGAGGTAAAACAGCTCCAGAGCCTGTGATACCAGGTCTAGGGCAAGCAGGAGAGAGCCTGGCACAGACAGCCCTGGGGGGCTGCAGACAGCGAGACAGAGATCAAGAGCAAAGAGCTCAGAAAAGCTGGAGAGAAAGAAAACCTGCCTCAGGGAGCAGCCCTGCTCTGATGGAACAGGTGGATCTGACCTGGGCTCTGCTGGGGCTGAAAGAAATGTGCTTTTGCAGGTGGCTGGCAGCAAGAAAAGAGCTTTTGCAGAGCAGAGGCCGGGGCAGGAGGTGCTCCTTGCCTGCCCCTGTGTTCACCCAGTGTCTCTGGGTGTGCCATGGCTCCCTGCACGGCGTTCCTGCAGCCCAGGGCCTGGGCTGAGCTGAGGGCTGTGACCGTGTTCACAGGGTCTGAGGATGAGGGAAGAGATGAGGATCTGACTCCATGTTTCAGAAGGCTTGATTTATTATTTTATGATATATATTACATTAAAGCTATACTAAAAGAATAGAAGGAAGGATTTCATCAGAAGGCCAGCTAAGAATAGAATGGAAAGAATGATAACAAAGGTTTGTGGCACAGAGAGTCCGAGCCAGCTGGACTGTGATTGGCCATTAATTAGAAACAACCACATGAGACCAATCCCACATGCACCTGTTGCATTCCACAGCAGCAGATAACCATTGTTTGCATTTTGTTCCTGAGGCCTCTCAGCTTCTCAGGAGGAACAATCCTAAGGAAAGGATTTTCCATAAAAGATGTCTGTGACCGTGGGGGGACCCTCTGGCTGTCCCTCCCAGGGCTGTGGGGCTTGGAGCAGCCCAAACCCGGGCTCTCTGTGCACATCCCTCAGTGCTTCCTGCAAAGGGAGAGGCTGGATCTGCCAGGGACGGAGCCCAGTGCTGCTGCTGGGAATCCCCAGCTCCAGGAGAGCCCTGCCTCCCCTCCTGAGCTGCTCTCTGACCCTGGGCAGGAGGCTCTGGGTTTAACAGGAAGGTTACAGGGACACAGCAGCCTTTTCCACAACCCCAAGGCCTCCAGAGTGGCAGAGGTGGCACTGGTGGCTCTGGTGCTGCAGCTTTGCTCTGTATTTCCCCCACAAACCCATGCTCTGTCCTGCTGGAAGGCATCCTTCCATATAGCTAACTAATATTCTTTATATCCCAGGCATATATGGTGTTGAAAAATCCTACAGCACCATTCCTGAGATCATCTTTTGGAGCACAAGTTCAGCTTGCAAGTTTGGACAGTGACACTTGGATTACTCTCTGCTTGGCCTGGAATCCAGTAAACTGTTCAAAGTCACTCCCCTGTGTGTCACATCAGCCAGCAAAGACCCAGGAGGGGCTCAGGGGCCGTGCTGGAGCTCGTGTGTGTCTGTGCTCCCTGGCTCTGTGATCTGTGGGGCTCTCACAGATCCCTGCTGCCATTTGAAAGGAAAGGGAGCTGGGACAGGATTTGTGCTGGGATGGTTTGTTCTCGCTGGTCTGAATTTGAAGGAAGAGATCATCACTAGCAGTTGGAGGTTTCAGCCTCTTGCCAGGCATTCCCCAGTCCCCTCTTCCCTCACCAGGTGATGTCCTGCCAAGCTTGGTCCATTTTTTTGCAGCCTCTCCAAGGCTTTGCCCAAAGGGATGGATGTGCTTCCTCCCAGCTCCTTCTTGGCTCAGGAGGTGCTGTGCTGTCCCCTCTTGCCTGGTCACCTGCAGGTGACCCCCGTGCAGCACCTGCTCCAACGGGAGCCTCTGCAGCTCTCTGGGCCCTTCTCCACTCAGCCTCGTGTTTGGAGCTCCATGGACACTCCCAAAGTGCCCTTCCTGAGCCTTCCCTTTGCTGCCCTTTCTTTGGTCTGCTGAGCTTTCTGTGATCTCTGAGTCAGGCAGGATGCGGCAGAAGAGGAACCGGGCTAATGAGGGGATTATCTTGGCATCTGGCTGCATTCACAGCAAATCCTGCAGACAATGGCTGTTTCCAGCAGTGGGCTGGGATCAGTGTCTGCAGACACCACGGGCGTTCCCAAACTGGCCCCATGTCCCCATCCCTGATGTCCCCATCCCTGTGGTGGCCCCGAGTGTGGGAGGGGAGTGTGAAACTCGGGGCAATTAGGCAGGGCTGTGGCCCGAGGGGTTCCTTTGGTCCTTGCTGGGGCTGCCTCAGGCCCAGGGTCACCTGGGCTCTTCCTGCCCCCTCTCCCTGCAGATGTTGTGTTTACAGATGGGTTTTTGCTCCACGTTCTCCCAAGCTGAGACACTGCATCAGTGCTGCTCCCTCAGCTCTTCTTTCTGGCAGAGGGGATGTCAGAGCCTCCTCTTCTGGAAATCTCCTTTTGCTGGACCCCAACCTCTCACATTTCCTGTCAGGGTGCAGCAGGGCAGCCCAAAACCCTGCTGGGAGATGGTTTCCCACCCAGCTGGGAACGTGTGAGGAGATGCAGAGGCCTCCTAGCCTTGGCAAAGAGCCCCTGGAGACTCCTCTGTACCCTGGGGAACTCGTTCTACCAAGCTTCTGGCTTCACCAATTGTTCATCCCAAGCTGTCTCCAAAGCCAGCTTTTATTGGGAAGGCTTTAGTGACACTTGGGCAAGAACAAGTTTCCAGGTGAGGTCACTGGTGGAGGCAGGGATCTCTCTGGATTATGAAGCCTGACTTCAAAGGCTTCTCCTCTCCTCTTGAGGTTGAAAGGAACTTATTTTATGAATAGGTCATGCCTGGTTTTAATTAGCTTGTTTTTGTATTTGGGATGTCTTATTAATGTCTCGGTCACATGTGCTTTTATTTTTTCCCACCCTTGCAGGATTAGCAGGAAGGGAGGAGGAGATTCCTCTGCTTCCTCATAGCAAAGGCTTCGACTCATCTGCAGACGACTGCAAAAATGATTAAGCATTGAGAAATCCAGGAGAAGCAATGATGAAATCTCTTGTCCAGGGCCTGAATCTTCCAGCTGGGCTGTGAGGAAGGGTTGCTGGAGAATGGGGAGAAAATCAGGAAGGGGGAGAAAAAATTCCTGGCTGGTGCTGACGTGGCAAGAGATGGATCCCTCTGAGGGATGTGAGGGGCTCTGGAAGACACCCAGGATGCTTGGCTGGCACTGTGCTAGCAAAGCTGAGCCTTTTTTAGGTTCCCACTTCAGGCTGTGTTGGGCTGAGAGCCCTTGGCTGGGGCTTTTCTGCCTTGTCACTGGAGCTTGTGCTGGGTGAGGGCTTCAGCTGCCCTCTTGTAGGGCAGCTCGGGGGTATCAAGCTGTGGTTGGGTTGCATTTGCAGTGGGGAAACATTTGAGGAGCCACTGGTGGAGGTCGTGGCGTGGCTGCCCATGAGTTGGTTCCTCTTCAGGAGGTCATTGCAGGGCTGAATTCCTTCCTGGTGCTGACAAGGGCTCTCCCAGACACACCAAGTGCAGCTGAGGACAGGCAGTGCCTCCCTTGGGAATGCCTGGCTTGGCTGTGGTGTAAAGCCTGCTCCAGATGCCATGGAAGAGGCCCTGAATTAGGATCCTCAGGATCATGGTGTAAGTGCTCTTGTGTCTGGTTTGCTTTGCTTTAGCTGAGCTCGTGTCTAACACTGTGGGCTCAGGTGCTGGGGAAGGGCTTTTGTGCTGTGCTGAAGCTGGATCTGTGCTCCCCTCCTGGGTTTTGGGCTGGTGGAGCCCTCCTGGGCAGCTCACACCTCTGCTCTGGCCCTGCATGATCCTGCAGGGCCCCTCTCCATGGCCTGATGCTGATCCAGCTCCATGGGGAATGTGCTGGAGCAGAGCAGGAGGAGGGCACTGGCACAGACATCTTTTATGGAAAATCCTTTCCTTAGGATTTTTCCTCCTGAGAGGCTGAGAGGCCTCAGGAACAAAATGTAACCAATGATTATCTGCTGCTGTGGGATGCAACAGGTGCATCTGGGATTGGTCTCATGTGGTTGTTTCTAATTAATGGCCAATCACAGTCCAGCTGGCTCGGACTCTCTGTCTGAGCCACAAACCTTGGTTACCATTCTTTCTTTATCTATTCTTAGCCAGCCTTCTGATGAAATCCTTCCTTCTATTCTTTTAGTATAGTTTCAATATAATATATATCATAAAATAATAAATCAAGCCTTCTGAAACATGGAGTCAGATCCTCATCTCTTCCCTCAGACTCCTGTGAACACGGTCACAGGGCCGAGCTGGGCAAGGAGGGGTGACATGGGAAACAACCTGCCCAGCACCTTCCTAATCCCCAGAGATGCTCCCACATGACAGGGCAAGGCAGCCCTGCTGCAGGGGGGTGTGTGGGGAGATGTCAAATCAGAGCTGCTCTCTTGGCTGTGGGAACCCGTCTCAGCTCGGGGCCAGGGTGTGGATCAGCTCTTCTTGCCTCTTCCTGCCCCTGCTGGCCTCATTCCCTTCCCCAAACAAGGTTTTTGTGAGGATGCCCCAGCTGAGAGCTGGGGATGGCTGAGCTCAGCTCTGGGTGGAGATGTGGCGGTGGCAGTGCCACTGTCACTGTGCCAGGGCCTGTCCTGCCATGGTGTCATGGCTTTTGCTGAAGGAGGTGTCCCAGCTCTGGGGCTCTGCTTTGTTTCTCATTTCCACAAGGCTGGGAGCTGCCTGCTCTGCTCCCTGTGGCTGGGGAGGGTGGTCTGTGACACTGCCACCCCTGGGGCTCAGGATTGTCCCGGTGTATGCCACAGGGGCTCAGAAAGGGCTCCATGGGGACCTGAACGTGGCTTTCCAGTATTTAAATGGTTAATCAAAAAGAGGGAAACCCACTTTTTATATGGGCAGATAGTGACAGGACAAGGGGGAATGGTTTTAAATAAAACAGGAGAGATTTAGATTGGATACAAGGAAAAAAATCCTTCCCTGTGAGGGTGGGAGGCCCTGGCACAGCTGGGGCTGCCCCTGGATCCCTGGCAGTGCCCAAGGCCAGGCTGGACAGGGCTGGGAGCAGCCTGGGACAGTGGGAGGTGTCCCTGCCCATGGCAGGGGGTGAATGTGATGCTCCTGAAGGTCCCTTCCAACCCAAACCATTTTGGTTTGACAGCAAAGCAGAATTCCCAGCTCTGCTCCAGGAGTTTTGGTGGGGTCTCCAGAGAGGAGCCCAGGATGTGCCTGGCAGGGGAACAAGGCACTGCTGCAGGGCTGGATGTGGATCCTGGTGCCCTGCTCTGGGCTGGAGTGAGGCTTCAGCCCTTCCTGAGCCCCCAGCACTGCTGTGTCTCCCCTTTCTCTGCCTCAGAGCATCCTTGGGAGGCCGGGAGCTTTCATCAGCCTGGCTCTGCCATGGGGCTCTTGGCCCTGAGGAGGAGCAGGAAGCACAAAGTCAGCTCCCAGCTTCAAAGGCAGGTGTTTAACTACAGAGGGTGACTTCTAGAGGCTCTGCTGAGATGATTTCCAGCATCTCCTGGGGAAGGCAGGTGGGGAAGGCTCTGCCCCAGAGCTGTGGAGGGGGAGCAGCCCCAGCCCAGCCCTGTGCCAAAGCAGAGGCCTGGATATGCAGCAGGGCACATTTACACAAGGCAGCTGAAAGGACAGAGGCTTTCTGGAGAAGGGCCAGTGGCATTTAAGCAGCCCAAGAGCAGCACAGAGCAGCTCCAGGCACAGCAGGGCTTTGCCTGTCGGGGCAGAGCCGAGCAGTGGCCGCAGTGCCGGGATGCTGGGAAGTGTTTGGAGCTGTCCTTGGCTCTCTGAGGATTGTCCCTGCCAGGTGCAGGGGAGCCAGAGGAGGAGGGCAGGTAGGCAAAGCCTGGAAAGTGCCCTGGGGGAGCTGCAGAGCCTGGTTTGTTTTGGCTCTGCTGCCTGCCCAGTGTTTGCAGGAGCCGGGGGTGCTCGGCAGAGGGGAGGATCCAGGGCAGCCAGGAGGAAGCTGCTGCTTGCACAGGTTTTCTTCCCCAGGTCTCAGGAGGCCTCTGGACCTGGAGGTGGGTGTGCCCCAAGGGTGCCTGGTTTGCTCCAGCTCCTGTCAGGCTCAGCTAATAAAGGACACTCAGAATGAATTTGGGACCTTAAATCTCATCTTGTTCCACCCCCTGCCATGGGCAGGGGCACCTTCCACTGTCCCAGGCTGCTCCAAGCCCATCCAGCCTGGCTTTGGATGCTTCCAGGGATCCAGGGGCAGCCACAGCTTCTCTGGAAACCTGTGCCAGCCCCTCCCAGTGAACAATTCTTTCCTAAAATCCCATCCATCCGTACCCTCTGTCAGTTTAAACCCCTTTGCTGAGCCCAGACCTTGGTGATGGCTCTGCCTTGCTCTGGCATCACAGATGGCACAGACTGGGGCCATCCCACCCCCCTGCAGGGATTTCACCCCGGCAGAGCCCCTGTGCTGCATCCCAGCCTCTGCCATCCCTCTCCTGCTGCCTGCAGGGCTTTCCCTGCCCTTCCTCCCTGGCTGCTGGGACTTGCTGGGGAACACCTTTGGGAAGGGAGCAGGTCTGCAGCCCCAGGCACAAATCTCTGCTTTCAGCACTGGCTCTGTGCCTCTGGAGAGCCTTTGTTGGTGCCCAACGCCCATGCAGAGCCCGGGAGGAGCCGGGCCTGGATAAACCAAGCCCTGGAGGGGGGCCAGGTTTGGCTGCTTGTGCAAGAGCAGGAGGAGCTCCCAGTGCTGACTCCCTGTGAAACACAGGGGCATGGAGTGAGGGGGATAAGGGGGTGATGGCCCTTGGCCAGCTCCCCAAAAGCCTCTGCTCAGGGGGATGAGGACAGGACTGTGGGGTGGCCATGGAAAGGGGAGGGCTGCAGGGTCCCAGGCAGGAGGGGACAGTGGAGGAGCAGGAAGGGAATTGGGATTTGCTCAGGCTGGACTGGCTGGTGATGCCAGTGCCTGATGTCTGAGGGATTTGCACTTGGTCTAAAGACAGCAGCACTGGTGGGGAAGGTCCTGTGGGAGGGAGATTGGCCCAGAGGCACATTCCCACCTTGTTGGGGAAGATGAAACAGGAAAGGCTTATAAATATAGGATTGTCTGGCAAAAGATTTAGAGAATATAGAAACTATAAGCATGATTGAAATGAAAGCAAGCTTTGAGATCCCTCAGTTACTGAACAACTGGAAAACAATGGTGTGGCCACTGAAGGTGATCCCCTTTTGATGGAACAACACCCTCTGCTTGCAGACAGCTCCAAGGGGCAGAGCAGACCCTGCCAGCTTGGCAGAAGGGGCCCAAAGAGGAGTTTTTAGAGTTTAAAATGTAACACAGTGTGGTAATGTAATGATTCTTATAGGCTGTATGTAATTGCAATAGGATTTGTATCTTGTACTAGATTGGTTAGTGAGAATTAGAATATTCAACACAGAAGAAGATTTATTGTACTGGAATGAGAACCTCTCTCTCTTACCCTCTTACTCTCTTCCCCTCTCATCCTCTCTCCCCCTCTCTTCTCTCAGTCCTGCTCTGAGCTGTGGCTGCAGCTCCCAGCAGGGCCCTGCACTTGGCCCTTTGCAATAAACCCCAAATTCCAGACCTGGCTGCAGAGATCTCTGCTCTCCATCCATCCTGACCCTCCTGCCCCCGATGCTCCTACAGAGCTCATCCTGCTGCTCTGAGGGGACAGGGCAGAGGGGCTGCACTGCAGGGATGGAAGGGACCCAGGGTCAGACAGCAGCACCAGCTGTGGGGAATCCACCAGGGATGCTCCTGGGTTCTGTCTCTTCCCTCTGTGAGGCCTCTGGAGCCTCCTCTCCTCTGCCAAGCCTCAGCAGCTGCCCTGGCTTTGGGGGTGCCCCTCCCTGCTCATCTCCCCAGGCTGCTGCCTGGTGGGAGTGGGGTGGGTGCCTCCCATCCCTCCCTCCAAAAAGTGACGCCTCTGGCTCCAAGATTCTCCTGCTGGAGGTTCTGGGGGAGCTGCAGGGAGGGTTCATCCCATGGGCTGGCAGCACTGAGGAGGAGCACGGGGCAGCTGCCAAGGGCTCGGGGGCTCGCTTGTGAGGGCTTGTTCATGGCACATATTCCTTGTCAGGGCTCAGGCTCAGAGCTTGGCTCCAATTTCCTGGGAAAAATGCAGTGGAAAGGGGCTTCTATTCTTATTTTTCTTTTTTTTTGTTTTTTTTTTCCCTATTCTTATTTTTCTTTTACTGGTTGCTGGAGGTCTGGGGATGGGAGCACATCAGGAAGTTTGGGGATGGGAGCACATTTCCCCATGGGGGTCCTGGGGAAATGCTCAGGGGGGTAAAAAGTATTTGGCTGGACGTTTGTGCCAAGGCACCTTGAGCTGCAGTTTATTGAGTCCAAGGCCACCTAATCTTGCACTTTAATAGTCTTAGGCAAGGCTCTCCTGCCGTGGAACCAGGGAGCTTTAATGAACAGGCTGCTTTTTTACAGTACAAGTTGAAAAGAGGTGAGTCCCTTGAGGAGTCTTTGTCCCAGGACACGGGTCACCCTCCAAAGGGAGGGCAGACTGCAGTGGGACCTGCTGTGCAAAATGGTAACAGAAGAGTCTCTTAAATAACCAGAAGAAAACACGATCATGGGCGATCCCTCCTTTTCCAGCAGCATTCTGGCATGAGGAGCTGGCTGGCTTTTGCCAGCTGATCCCACAGACTTCTGGGTTCCAGTGATGCTTTCCAGCTTTTAACGAGGCTGGAGGTCACCCCAGCCAGGAAGAGACCTCTTTAAAGGCTGTGCCATCCAAGATTGTCCCCAGCACTACTGCCAGCTGCCAGGGTGGATGCCGTGCACCCCTTCCAAGCCCCATCTCTGGAGCTCTGCCCTGGCCAGGGATGCTTTTGGGCTGTCCATCGTGGCCACGTGGTGCTGGTAAATGTAAACAAGACAAAGAAAACAAACCCCTGCCCCAAGGAAGGCGGTGGTGGCGCCTGGGCTCCACCAGCTCTGCAGGGCCACCCTCACCAGCCCCTACTGCTCCTTCTGCCCCGTGGGCTCGGGGGGTGCCTTCTTGGAGTCCACACAAGCACCCTGAGCCCCTGCAACCCTGTTCTTGAGGTGCTTGGTCTGGGAGAGCTTGGAGAGCGGGATGCCCAGGGGTGTCCTCATCTCCTCGGGTGCCCTCTGGCTCTCTTGGGGCAGGGGGCTGAAGCGCTGGCCCGGCGCTCTGCCCGTGCTCGGGGCCACGGGCCCGGGCGCTGTGGCCTTGCTGGGGCTCAAGGCTTTGCTCTGCCAGTAGGGCTGGCTGCCTGCAATGGTCTTTTTGGGTTCTGCCCCCTCCCCTGCGTGCTTGGAGGCCCTGAGGGGTTTCTCGTGCGTTGGGGAGCAGGAGAGCTCCTTGCCCGGCTCCCTGCCCGCCCTCCTGGGCCGGTAGCGTGGGTAGATGTGGGTGCCCTGTGGGGGAGAGAGCAGAGACACAGTGAGCTCGGGCTGGAGGAAGGGTGCTGCTCCCTGCAAGGACACCTCTGCACCTGGGCCAGCTGAAAATCCCTCTTTCCCTCGCCCAAATTCAGGGGCAGCTTGGAACTGTTGGGGAGGATGAGACAGGAAAGCCTTATAAATATGATTGTCTGGCAAAAGGTTTTGAGAATATGGAAACTATAAGCGAGATTAAAATGAAAGCAAGCTCTGAGATCCCTTAGTTACTGAACAACTGGGAAACAATGGTGTGGCCGGCTGAAGGTGATCCCCTTTTGATGGAACAACACCCTCTGCTTGCAGACAGCCCCAAGGGGCAGAGCAGACCCTGCCAGCTTGGCAGAAGGGGCCCAAAGAGGAGTTTTTAGGGTTTAAAATGTAACACAGTATGGGAATGTAATGATTCTTATAGGCTGTATGTAAATGCTATAGGATTTGTATATTGTACTGGATTGGTTAGTGAGAATTAGAATATTCAGCACAAAAGAAGATTTATTGTATTGGAATGGGAACCCCTCTCTTTTACCCTTTTATGCTCTTACTTTTTTTACTCCTTTACGCTCTAACCCTCTCATCCTCTCTCCCCCTCTCTTCTCTGGGGCCTGCTCTGAGCTGTGGCTGCAGCTCCCAGCAGGGCCCTGCACTTGGCCCTTTGCAACAAACCCAAATTCCAGACCTGGCTGCAGAGATCTCTGCTCTCCATCCGTCCTGACCCTCCTGCCCCCGACACTCCTACAGGAACAGCCTCCAATATTAACCCAGGCTGCTCGTCTGGTACCAAACACTGACACTCCCCAAGCAGCCCTGGCAGTCTGGAGGCTGCCCCGAGCCAAGTCCCTCCTGCCTGGAAATCCAGGACAAGGCCTCTCAACACTGAACACCCACGTGAATCATCCCAGCCTCAGTCAGCCCCGAGAGCATTCATTCAGTCACCCAGAGCCATCCTGTGGCACCAGGTGACTGCCAGGAGCAGATGAAAGGATGGATGGAGGGCTGGGAGAGGAGACAGCAGAGAGCTGCAACAGCACTGTGGGGGTGGCTCTCTCAGCTGGGTTGAGACACACGCTTGGCTCGGGTCTGAGCACCATTAATCCTAATTCTAGACTGGGTAAGGCTGTCACACACGACTGTGGCCACCAGATGTTTATCTCCCCTTTGGGTGTGCCCGTGCCATGATCTGGAGGTGTGATTGCACCTGTGCAGAGGTACCAGGGGAGGTGAGATCTGGTGAGATCTGGTGAGCCAAGGTGCAGGTGGCAGGAGGAGCTGGGGCCAGCAGGCTGCAGAGCTGGCTGTGCCAACCTGCCCTGCCTCTGCAGTGACCCTCACTGTGCTACTGCTGTGGCCCAAAGGCCTCCCTGGTCCTGGAGCTGACACCTCCTCCTTTGGCCAGGAGAGTTGTGTTAAAGCAGTTTAGCTTAGGTAGTCCGAGATTGATTTAATTAGGTGCTTAAAATCAGTGCTAAGGTCTGAGATGGCTTCAGGTGAGAGGGATTAAGGGTGATTTAGCTTTTCTCCCTCTGAGCTCATCATGTGCCTGAGCTGGGTGGTGGCTCCTGACATGCTCTGGCTCTTGGGAAGGAGTTAAACCATGGCTTAAACCAAGTATCCCACGCCAGGAACCTGCACCCTGTCCCTCCTGCCCACCAGCAGAATGAGGCAGTGCTTGCCCAGGAGAGCCTGAATCCTGCTGGGTGCTGAGCACTCCTCTGGAAGCCTTTGGAGAGACTCTGAGCTCTGTGAAATCAGCAATTCCTGCAGATATTGCCTGTTTAGGAGGGGTGGCTGTGTTGTGGATGGACATGGCTTGGCCAGAGCTTTGAGGTGTGATGGTTTGAGTGGAGCTGTGGGAGGAGGAGGAGGCTGGACTCGGTTTCCATGTCATTGTGGGCACTCTTTGGGAAGGAGATTGGCTAGAAGGGGCAGGAGGGGTGGGATGGTGGTGGGGAATGGTGGTTCCTGGCTGCAGGATGTGCTGCTGTGGTTGCACTGGGCTTTTTTTGGTGCTATGCTGTAACCCCAACCCGTTACTGGTCTGGAGTGAAACCCCACTGTGGGCTGGGTGAACTTCTACACTGCATTTGGGCCCCATGCCCAGTGGCTCCAGCGTTTGGGATGCAGTTTGGCAAGGAAGAGGCTGATGTGGAGTAGATGTTGGTGCTGCTCAGCTCTCCACAGCTCATTGTCCAGTGGTCACGCTCTGCTAAAAACCTGAGCCACACCAAGGCTCCATCCTGGCCAGACCTGAAGATGCTGCTGCCCCTGTTCCTCATCATCTGCCAGGGATGGTCAGCAGGGTCCTGTGCCCAGGTGAGGGCCCCCATGTGGCTGTGGAGCTGCTGGGGTGGGGATTTTCCCTGTCACTGAGGGGAAAGCTCTGCTCTGCACAGCCCTGGGGGCTCTGCAGGTGGGAGAGGGGCAGGACAGGACCCAGGTGTCCCTGTCCCTCCTCCTCCTCCTCCTCCTCCTCCTTGAGGCTGCTGTGCATCCAGCTGAATGGGGTTGTGTATTTAGGGAAGGTGATTTCCAGAGATTTTGGTTTCCATGACATGGAGAACATGATGTTTGCCCTGAGTGAGCCTCCACCTGTGTTTTGGGCTATGCTGGGCAATGGGCCAGCACCTATGAAATGTGGACCCAGGAAAAAAAAAAATGTATTTGGGAGAATTGGTAGTGATTTCTGTCAAATTTGACTTTTCAACAGTTAATCAAGGGTTACTTCAATTTATTCTTTTTACACATGGGAGAAACTCTGCCCTGCACCTCTCCACTGCTTGCTGGCTTTCCTAACCCTGATGCTGTGCTAATTATCTGCCTCTCATCAAAGGGCCAGAACAAGTTACTGCAGGAACACCAGCGTGCCCAGCCGTCCCCAGCGAGGTGGCACCTGGGACCTGGGTCACAGAGCATCAAAGAGCTCGGAGCTCCTTGCCCTGCAGGGCTCAGGGGTATTTGATGTGCGAGGATTAAAGCTCTGAGCTCCCTGTCGCTGGCTGGGAAGGGAGAAGCAAGTGGACTCTGGGATGGTACATTTAATTCCCTGTAAATAGAGATTAGATGCTCAGCTGGGGTAACCTCAGGCAGTTTCAGTGATTTCAGCTGCTGGTTTAGCCCTGGGGGTTTGAATGCCCCAAAAACAGCGGGTGGGGAGCCGTGAGAAGCTGGAATGCTTGGCAGAGGTGCAGGAGGTTGCAGAGCTTGGGTGGAAATCAGGGGACGGCAGTGTCATCACCCCTGGGCGGGACAATGCTGTGGTGGGGATGCTGCTGTGACCTCCTGGCAGCTCTGGCCTGCTCCCCAGGGAATTGCAGCAGGGTGCTGGCCCTGCGTGGTGACAGGGCCTGGCGTCACTCGTGGCTCAGCCACAAAGCTGCTGACTGTGGCACTCACCCGCAGAGGCTGCTGTCCCTGTTTCTCTGCTGCTAATTACCTGTCCGAGCGCTTTCCCTTTGATGCTAATCACCCTGGCAAGGCCTGGAAAACAAGCCTGAGAAGGACACGCCTGCATGCACAGTCTGTCCCCAGCTGGGTGTGATGGGCTGTGGATGGAGCTCAGAGCCCCAGCACATCTGTGCAGCTGTGCCTGGAGCTCCAGCCCCAGCCCAGAGCTGTGGGGATCATCTTTAATTACCAAAACCCTTCCCTTTAACAGCCAACCCCACTGCTGGATGCCAAGAGCTGTGGCACGACCACTGCATCTTTGTCACCTCTCAGGTGACCATAGCCACATGCAGGGTGTTATTCTCTATGGGAATCTCATCTCAGCATCTAGGACAGCACCAAAGGTTGGGATGACAGCAAAACTCAGGATGACATCACACCTCGCTTGAGCTGACTGGGTCACCCCCAGGTTTGCAAAGAAACAAAGGGTTACAGCAGGAAGTCCTACCTGGGCAGCACTGCTGGGGTAGGAGCTGTTTCCATCCAGGATGGCACAGGGCAGCATGGGCCTGATCTCCACGGCCGTGCTCCTCCTCTTGGTCATGTCCAGGTGCTTCAGGGAGGGGAGGCTGCCCAGGGGGCTGATGAAGGTGCCCCTGCTGATGTGGGGGTCACTGAGCTTCCTCTGCATGGGCAGGATCTCCCCGTTGTGGGTGACGTCCGAGTTGGTTCTGCGCAGGGGCCCGTAGCGATCCCTGACCTCGAAGTACTCGTCGGAGATGGAGGAGGCGTTGGAGCGGCGGTAGCTGTGGTCAGCAGAGCTGCTGGAGTAGCTCTCCTGGTCACTGAGGGTGAGGAACTCCTCTTCCTCCTCCTCCTCCTCTTCTCCCAGCCCGTTGTGGGCGCAGGGAGGCCCTTTGCCCTCCTGTGGAGCTGCTGCTGGCTGGGCACGGCAGCTCTCCCTGGCAGCCCGGTTGGGCTTCTCCTCCCGCTCCTGCTTCACAGCCGTGTGCTCAGCCAGGGCTGGCTGCGTGTCACCCTGCAGGGCAGAGCTGCTGTCACAGGCTGTGGTGACTCTGGTCATGATGACACCGACAGGGACGGTCCTTGGCCTTGGAACTGGAGGCTTCACATCCTCCAGTGCCTCCTCCTGTGGCTTCAAATGGTGGCCCAGAGGTGAAGAGGCAAATGTCCCCACTTGCCTCGTTGTCCAGCTGACACCCTCAATGGGGGTGGTCGTGGGGGCTGCAGGAGCTTCCACGGGGAGCTGTGGGATCTGTCTGTGGCTGGGGGACAGCAGAGGCAGCTCCTGCTCTGAGTTCTTCCTGGCCTCCATCTCCCTGTTCTTCAGCATCTGCCGGTGCTGGGCGCTGGCCTGGGACACGTCGCAGACTTTGATGCGGTTCATCTGCGACAGCTTCACGTTCTTCACCTTGGGGTCGATGATGTTGATGTAGCCCAAGACCTCGCTGCCAGGCTCGGGGTCGGGCTCCACCCAGGTGGGCAGGTAGTCAAACATGTTGGCTTTCTCCAGGTTCAGGAGGCCGGGGTGGATGAGCGGGGAGAGCTCAGCCACGTCCCCGTGCCGCTCGCCCCCCTGGCCCTCGGGAGGTGCTTTGCCTTTGTTGTCACTCTTCTGGTTTTTGTCCTGGTTCTCAGATGAGGTTTTGCTGATCTGGTCGGCGCTCTTGGCCTTCACCAGGGCGTATTTGGGGTTTATCAGCTTCTTCACCACGGCGTTGGCGGGGGTCACGGGCACCACGGAGGGCAGTGTCACAGGCTCGGGCTCGGGCTCTTCGCCCATGGAGATGGACTTGAGGCTCACCCCCTTGGACATGAGGTAGAGCTCCTGGAACTGCTTGTCAAAGGCCTCCACCACCTGGCCCGACAGGACTGTGATGACATTCCGGTCCGTCCTCGCCGCAGACCAGGTGAAGCTGGAACAGAAACACATTGGAGACTCTCAGCTGGTAAATAACACCTCTCCCCAGGCCTGGCCTTCTCCAGGGACTGATGGTGCCAGCAGGGACATGATCTCACTGTGAACATAATAATGGGATTGACAAAATAGCTCCCATCCCAAATTAGAGTGAAGGGTTGAAGTCCTGAGCACAGTAGGACTTGAAGTAAAAAGAAAAGGAATTTGCAGGGGGTCAGTGCCTTACTGTTGGCTGCTTTTCCTGTCTCGGTTTGGGTTAAGAGAAGTGACTCCTAAGTGGATGTTATTTGTTATGGCCAGAAAAGAGGAAATGTTCCAGCTCCATGTTTATAAAATTTGTCTTTTAGACCTGAAACCTGACCAGGGCTGGTCGCTTTCTACCTAAGTAAGTTTTCCTTTGAACAAACTGAAAAATACTTTGTGTAGGAAATTGACTGAAAAGCTGAGCTTGGTGTGAGAGCTGGGACAGGCTGTGCTTTGGTGCTCTGCTCCTTCCTTGTGCTCATCAGCACAGAAACACTCAGTGTGTCCCACCACCTCCAAGAAGGGTGGGTGTCCTAGACCTGGTGGTGTAGGGAGTAGTGGGAGCCCCTTAGGACCCACTCCCAATGGAAAATCTCCTCCCAGTTTAGGATGAGGAGAGCAAATCTGGCTTGGGCTCCAGGAGCCTTGGACCACGAGGGTTGACATTGATCCTTTCACCAACACCTCAGTGGGGTGGGCAAGAGGAGACATCTCTGGTGTACCTGTAGGAGCCACACATGGCTCGATCCCCGTCCACGAACATGAACTTCTGGGCCAAAGCCCCCTTGAACTTGGTGGCCGAGCGGGTGAAGAACTCGGTGCCCCCGGTGCTGCGGACGCGCAGGTTCTGCAGGGCAGAGGCAGAGGGGTGGGCAGGGGGGAAGAGCTGCTGTGGCACCACCACCCACCCCTCCAGGGACAGCATCACCCACCCTCCAGGGACAGCATCACCCACCCTCCAGGAACCCCATCACCCACCCTCCAGGGACAGCATCACCCACCCCTCCAGGGACAGCATCACCCACCCCTCCAGGGACAGCATCACCCACCCTCCAGGGACAGCATCACCCACCCCTCCAGGGACAGCATCACCCACCCCTCCATGGACAGCATCACCCACCCCTCCATGGACAGCATCACCCACCCCTCCAGGGACAGCATCACCCACCCCTCCAGGGACAGCATCACCCACCCCTCCAGGGACCCCATCACCCACCCCTCCAAGGGACAGCATCACCCACCCCTCCAAGGGACAGCATCACCCACCCCTCCAAGGGACAGCATCACCCACCCCTCCAGGGACAGCACCACCCACTGTCACAGGAATCTTTTATGGAAAATCCTTTCCTTAGGATTTTTCCTCCTGAGAAGCTGAGAGGCCTCAGGAACAAAATGTAACCAATGGTTATCTGCTGCTGTGGAATGCAACAGGTACAGCTGGGATTGGGCTCATGTGGTTGTTTCTAATTAATGGCCAATCACAGCCCAGCTGGATCAGACAGAGTGTCCAAGCCACAAACCTTTGTTATCATTCTTTCCTATTCTATTCTTAGCTGGCCTTCTGATGAAATCCTTTGTTCTATTCTTTTAGTATAGTTTTAATGTAATATATATCATAAAATAATAAATCAGCCTTCTGAAACATGGAGTCAGATCCTCATCTCTTCCCTGATCCAAGAACCTCTGTGAACACGGTCACAGCCCACCCCTCCAAGGACATCACCACCCACCCTCCAGGAACGCCTCTGGATGCTCCACAGCCCCTCTGAGGAGGGAGAATGTTCCTCATGGCCGGCTCAGAGGAGGCCACAGCGATGGGGAGATGAAATAACTCGCCCAAGGCCACCACGGGCTGGGCTTGGGGAGTTTCCTGCCTTGCCCATGTGCTGCCAGGCTGTGTTTGGCATCTCTTGAACTCGGTGTCTGTGGGCGAGGGCTGTGTGGTGCTGCTGCAATCTATGCAAATGCCACCATGGGAGAGGAGGCTGCTCACCTGCTCCCAGCAGATCTGCAGGGGGTTTCAGAGGGAGGTGGGGACCCCAGAACATCCCACGGGGTGTTTTGTCCTTCCCCACGCTCACCCTTTGCTCTGCTCCTAAATTTGGCCGTCTACCCCTGGTTTTAGGGGCTGGTGGGAAATCAGGCAGTGGGGAAACATCTTTTCACCCTCGGGAAATGAAACCTGGTGATGTGGGAGCAGGTCCCTGGAGTGGAGCTGGGTGTCCTCCCCAGGGAACCCAGTGACGCAGGGGCAGCCCTGGCTCTGTGAAAATCTTTTTGTTCTTTATTTATCCCCAGGCTGGCTCCTGTCTCTGGCCTCTCCGTGGAGGGCACTGGCACATTCCTCAGCAGAGCAGATAGCATCTCCCACAGCAAAGGGGCTCCCTTTGGGTGGGGAGAAAATATTTTCTTGAGAAAGCGCCTGCATTCCTCCTGTTCCTGCCGGGATGTTGGTAAGGCTGTTGCAAAAGGCTCTGTGTCATCACTGGGTCATGCCCTCCATGGCTGTTTCATTGTCTGTTTTGTTTTGTTTTTTAAGGAAAAGCATCGAAAATATTTGTCTTCCCCTCCTCCAGCCTTTCCCATCTGCTTCCCTGGGCTCTCCTCTGTCCCTGGAGGCCATGACCAGGCACAGGCCCAAGCCCAGGTACACCCTTGGTCCCTGCTCCCCCATCCCTGGCAGGAAAATTCAGTGCAGCTGATGTGCAAGCCACAGCTTTCCTGACTGTGTTTCCAGGGAAGTTCCACTCACTGAACAGAGAAGGTCTGGGAGGGAATTTTTTTGCGAATTTCATGTTTTTCTTAGCAAAAATGCTAAGAAAATGCTTTTTGCCTGCTGTGGCTGGGGCGAAACCGGTGCTGAGCATCCTAATTTCTGCCAGTGTGCTGCACTGAGAGGGCTGGGATGGCAATTGTCACCCCTGTCCCTTATTTTCCCTCCACATGGGGCTGCTGAGAGAGCAGCGACACCCAGGGCTTCACCCCCTGCCCACCACCCACCCAGAGCTGCCCCTTTGCCCAAACCCCAGGAGCAGCTCTGGGTGTTTTCCAGGCAACAACTCTCCTGCTGCTGATCCCTCTCCCTCCTCCTATCAGTGCTGTTGAGTAAAATCTGCTCCCCTAATCCCTGCTGAGGCAGGGGTGAATCACCCAGCCCTTGCTCAAGCCGGTTGCTAATTGCCACCGAGATAACGAGGGGACGTTTCGTTAACATCTCCTGCCTTGAGAAGCAGCTCCCAGACTCTGCCCTACTTTCCCTCACCTCCTCCTGCACCCCGTGCCAGCCAGCTGGCTGCAATATGTGGCAAATCCCAACTTCCAGACATTTGCCGAGCTCTGCAGGTGTTCTCCTGCTTTTCCAGTCCTGCCACCGGGGCTGCTAATGCAGGAAAACACCGGCGTGCGTCAGCGCTGGCTTTTCTGGTCTTGGAGCAGCAGCAGCCTGCGGGATCCCAGGCTCCCCAGGGAGCTTGGGCTCGGGTGAAAGCTGGGCTGTGTTTGCTGTAATTGTTGGCAGCAGGCACTGGGGAGGGAGGCTGTGAGGTTTTGGGGGTCCCTGAGCCCCATTTTCCCCCTTGTGCCAGCCAGGTGTGAGGGTGCCGTGGCTCCTGCGTGTTCCTGCTCAGCCAGGGCCTGGCCCTCACCCACCCTAAGCAAATCTGGGGAGCTTGCCTGGGCACGGGCCCTCCTGGAGGGCATTTGGCAGCGGGCACGCTGACGTCAGGAGCAGCAACACCGCTGCTGTGCCAAGCCACAGGCCAGGCTGGGCCAGGAGCCCCCACAGTGGGGCTGTGGGGCTGCTCTGGAGTGATTGCATCCCATGCTGGTGATGGGGGCGCAGCCTGGGACTGTCCTGTGGTCCCTGCTCTGGCTGCTGCTGAGGCTGGAACAACCCTCTGTCCTCTCCTCTGCCCCTTCTTCTGCCTTTGCTCTGTGACCAGGTGATTTTCTCTGCACCCCCTGCTCGCACAGGGGTGTGGAAGGGGAAGCCCAGAATCACTTGGGAAGCCCAGAATCTCACTTGGAATGAGATTTAAGGGGCCTTAAGTCTCATTCCAACCCCCTGCCACGAGCAGGGACACCTTAAACTAGACCAGGTTGCTCCAAGCCCCATCCAAGCCACCCCTGCACTGGTGGGTACCAGCAGCCCCCTGGGCTTTCTGCTCCAGCTTTGCTGGGTGTAAATCCACATCCCATCCTCTCACCCACCTCTCCAAGCTGCTCCTGAATTTGGGCATCACCTCCAGCTTTGGCTACAGCAAAAAATGAACTGAACTCTCCACAACTGGGGGTTGTGATTGCCCAAGACAGGAGGGAGCAGAGCTTAAAATTCTGATTTTCTCCTGCATTTGGAGGAGGCTCCCCAGCTCCAGGTCAGCCCTACCTTCAGGTGTCCAGCGTGCATGTGGGCTCGCTCACACATCTGCAGGAAGTGCTTCACGTTGGTCTCATCCAGGATGATGTAGACTCCCACTTTCCTCTTGAAGCCAGCGTCCAGGAGGTCCTTGAAGATGTCCACGTCAGTGAACATGTCCATGACCACAGCAATGACCTGCAGAGGGGACAGGGGACACGAGGCTGGGTGGCCAGGGACAACCCAAGGTACAGTCAGAGCTTGGTTTTGTGAGAGGCAAAGCAAAGTGCTCCCTGTAGGAGGCTGAAATTTGGGCTGAAATTCAGGCTGGAATTTGGGCTGAAATTCAGGCTGGAATTTGGGCTGGGGGAGCCCAGGATTGCCCCCAGTCTGAGGATGGAAAGTCCTCCCATTCCTCTGCTGTCACTGTGGAAAGTTTGATCTCCAAGAGAGGTAGATGTGGCACCTGGGGACATGGTTTAGTGGTGGCCCTGGCAGTGCTGAGTTAATTGTTGACTTGATGGTCTTTGGATGTTTTTTTTTTCAACCCTGACCATTTCAGTGGTGATCCAAAGCATAATCTATTGATGAAAAGCCAATTACTGAGGGTGAATCTAACTTTCCTGCCTTTAAAGGCTTCACAAAATTCAGAGTCCAGTTTGTGGCTGAGAAGTTTGGTGTCCCTTTGCTGTCAGCATTGCAGGGAGCATCAGAAGGGGAAGCCCTTGATGCACAATGATCACAGAATTGCTAAGGTTGATAAAGACCTGCAGGATCATCAAACCCAGCCACTGAGTGGTGTGTCCATCTGTCCTGGCCTCACTGCCCAGCCTGGGCTGCTGCTCCTCCTGCACAGCATCCCTGCTTCCTCCCAGGCTGTGTGGAAGGAGCAGAGCCAGGACAGCAGTGCCAGCACCTGTGACAGTGGTCACAGGGGTTTTCAGGTGAAGGAAGAGACGAGAATGTTGACTCCATGATCAGAAGGCTCGATTTATTATTTTATGATATATATATTACATTATAACTAAAAAGAAAAAGAAAAGGTTTCCTCAGATGCTAACTAAGCTAAGAATAGAAAAGAAAAGAATGATGACAAAGGCAGCTCAGTCCTTGATTGGCCATGAATTATAAACATCCAAGAGGGGCCAATCCCAGGTGGACCTGTTGCATTCCACAGCAGCAGATAACCATTGCCTACATTCTGTCTCTGAGGCCTCTTGGCTTCTCAGAAGGAAAAATCTTAAAGAAAGGATTTTTAGTGGAAAGATGTCCGTGACAAGCACCCCGAGCAGTGACAGCTGTGTTTGTCACATGGCAGTGTCACTGATACCCACAGGCTGCACCCAGGGCGTTTGCTGCTGTGCCAGGCACAGCTGGGGCTGACAGGAAAATGGATCTGGGCCACGCTGGGAACGTCACTGGGATGTCTGCCTGTGCTGGGAATGTCACTGGGGTGTGTGTCTGTGCTGGGAATGTCACTGGGATGTTGCCTGTGCTGGGAATGTCACTGGGGTGTCTGCCTGTGCTGGGAATGTCACTGGAGTGTCTGCCTGTGCCCATGGCTGCTGATTTCCTGCTGATGCCATCACCTGTGGCCGTGAGCCACTCAGCCACTCATGGCAGGCAGAGGGGCTGGAGGCAGTCCCAGGGCAGCTCCACAGGGATTTCTGCCTCCCCTCAGCCCAGGGGAAAGGCATCAGGAGCTGGTTTGTCCTTGTGCCATGGCTGGAGTTCCTCCCATGCCCGTGGCTGTTCCTGGAAGGTGCCCTGGGCTGGGCCAGGTGGGTGCTCTTGCCCTTCCCTGCTGGCCATGGCACGTGGCTGAGCCAGGGGGACACCAGGGAGACCCCAGGCTGCTCCTCCCTCCCTCCCTCAGGAAGGGGCTGGGATGGTGCTGGGTGCCTGCACACTCAGACACCTCCAGCCCAGAGCTCTCAAAGCACCCTGAGCTGCCTTTTAATTAGCTCTGTGCCACAGGACGTGGAGAGCTTTAATTAAGCAGAGGATTGTTATGACACTGCTGGCTCTTCCCTTCCTTTTCTGCAGGCCATGGGGGGAAGAGCAAGGCAGTGTGGGGAGCCCCAGCCCTGCTGTCCCTGCTGCCACCCTGATGTCCCCAGCCCTGACCACACTGCAGCGTTTTGGGAGGTGCCACGGAGCCAGGTGAGGGGGCACTTTATGGCTTTGCCACTCGATTTTAACCGAATTCCCATTTTTCCTGGGCCCAGAGCCTCCCCCCAGGCTTTGTGAAAGGCTGAACCCTCACTCCCCTGTGCACCCACTCGTGTGCTCTGCTCATCCTTGTCCTGGCGGGGAAACCGAGGCAGGAACCAACTGCTGGATTTGCATGGATGCGAAGTGGGACGGGTTCAAAGCTACTCTGGGAGCTCTGGGCTCGCATTTGCCACGTTCAGCAAAAAACTGGGGAGGAGCTGAGCTGTGTTCCATGAGTCCTGGGCAAGGGACACCTTGGTGGGACAGTGTGGGTTTGGTGGCATCGGGTTTGCTTCTGACCCTGATTCTCCATGCCCATGCCACTTCTCCTGTGTGCTGTGTTTTCTCCAGGAAAAGTTGAGCACTTGTGAAACGGGCATGAGGACAGCGCTGACATTCATTTTGAGGGACAAGAACGTTTTCCCCCCGTGGTCCCAGCAGTGCTGAGGCCTTGGCTCTCTGCTCGAGGGCGTGAGGGAGTTTCTCAGGGCCGTGGGCAGGGCACTGTGCCCCGTGCCCAGCCCTGCTCACACACTGCAGGCAGTGCCCAGGGTGCCCAGCTCTCAGCCACCTGCCCACGTCTGAACCCAATGCCTCCTGCCCAGCTGGTGCCTCCTGTCACTGCTCAGCTCCTGCTTCCCTCCCTGCTGTGTCTTGCCTGCAGGACAGGCTTGGCCCTGGTTTGTCACCAGGATCTCACTCCAATGTGCCAACACTGCCCTGGCACGGGATGGGCGGGAGAGCGAGGATGAGGCAGCTCCTCATGGGGGGACTGTCCCTGTCTGGGTGAATTCTGCTGCTGGGATCTGTCCCTGCCTGGGTGAATTCTTCTGGATCTGTCCTTCTCTGGGTGACATCTGCTGCTGGGATCTGTCCCTGTCTGGGTGCCATCTGCTGCTGGGATCTGTCCTGTCTGGGTGAATTCTGCTGCTGGGATCTGTCCCTGTCTGGGTGACATCTGCTGCTGGGATCTGTCCCTGTCTGGGTGAATTCTGCTGGATCTGTCCCTGCCTGGGTGAATTCTCCTGCTGGGATCTGTCCCTGCCTGGGTGAATTCTCCTGCTGGGCTGCCTGGGCTTGAACCCTGGGGTGCCAAACCCTGGCCCAGGGATCCTCTGCAAAGAGTGGAGGCCTGTCTGCTCTGCAGCAGTGCAATCCTGCCTGCCCTTTGCTCCCCAGCTTGGGGAACGGGGTTGCCTGCAGCAAGCTGTGCCACCTGGCTGTGAGGAGCCAGCCTGTCCCTTGTCCCTGTCACCTCTGCCAGGGCACTGCTTGGTGCTGGACATTCCCTTTGCTGGAGCCCTTTTGCTGCTGTGTCATCCCAGGAAACTTCACCATCCTTTTGCCATTCTCTGGGAGGGTACAGAGGAAATCAGCCCTAAATCTGCAGCTGGAGGCTCCCAGTGCCCATGAAGGTGAATGAAGCTTTTCTTGCCAGGGTCCCAGGAGCTGCCAGAATCCATGGGGTACAGCAGCTGTGCAGGAGCTGGGTCCCAGATCCCTGTATCCCCTTGGTTGGACACTGGGAAATGCTGTTGGGATTTTTGGAACAGCTTTGATGAGCACCTAAACTGCAGGATCATGTTTTATAGAGGAAGTTGCAGCTCTTTATTGTCTCACTGTGAATCATCAGATAATGACTTCTGGGGTGCACCACGTGGGCATTCAATAAATTAGGCAGGCACCAAGGCACAATTAGAGGAAGAGTGTTGGGATGGAGGAGAGGTGGGACAAGTAACATTAATAATTGCTCTCCCCTGTCGACCCTTTCATCCAGGAACAGCAGAAGGTTTTGTAAACAGTAATTAATAGGGCCTCCCAACCTTCTCTGGAAGTTGCTCAGGGTAATTACATCACCACAATCCCAACCTGGAACCTCAAGTGAAGACAGGAGGGCAGAGTCACTGCTCTCTCCCCTGGCTCTGGGCCAAGGTCAATGTTTGCATGCTCTGGTTTCTGGTCAGAGAGAGCCAAGACAGGAGGAGGAGGAGGAAGATCTTCCTCCCTTCCACCATAGAATCATTAAGGTTGGAAAAGACAGTCAGGATTGTCAACTCCTTGGACCCATCACCACTTGTCACCAGCCCTGAGCACTGAGTGCCACATCCACAGATTCCTTGGACACCTCCAGGATGGACTCCAAACCTCTCTGGGCAGCCCCTTCCCGTGCCTGCCCACCCTTCCCATGAAGAAATTGTTCCTGATGTCCAACCTGAGAGCTCTGCAGCCTGAGGGACCCTCAGCAAGGAGGAGACAGCCGTGCCATGCTCAGCCTGGGGAAGGTCTCTGGGGTGAACCCCTCACCAGCTCTGCTTGCTGGCCACAAAGATGGCATTTTCAGGGACCTGGCCACAGGATCCTGCCTCTCCTTTCTCCCATTCACTCCCAGCAAGAGGAGGGGATCATTTGCATCTCCCTCTCTGGGTTAGAGGCAGCGTTTGGCCTCGTTCCTGTGAGCACCAGGGCTCCTCTGACCCTCAGAGCGGCCTCACATCCCTGGGATTCCTCACCCTGAGAGCCTGTGTGACCTCCCAGCACCAGCACTGCTCCCATGGGCTCTGAACTCTGCTGGGCCAGCCTAGAGGACTTTGCTCTCCTGGGACAGCAAGTGACACAGCGGGGTTTGGGGCTGGCACCGGGGCAGGGAGAGCGTCTGGGACAGCGTCTGGAGCAAGGGTCATCCTCTGGCAGGGACCTGAGCCTCTGCCAAGCCTGTGCTCCTGTGCAGGAAAGCACGTGGGCAGGGATCTCCCCAGGGAGGACAGAGCACCTGGGCAGTGTGTGTGACATCTGATGGTGGCAGCAGGACGGTCCCTTGGCCCACTCGCGGCTCCCTCAGCCAAACCCTTTCACCTCTGAGCTGCTGTGGAGACCTTGAGCCCTGGCAGAAATCAGCAGGGTGGTCGAGCCCAGTGTCCCCCACCCTCAGGAGCACCCACAAGTTGTCACCTGGGCTGCACTGTGTGACAGCAGGTTCAGCTGCAAGGAATTCTGTGCTTAAATACAGGATGGGAGATCATGGAAGAACCCCACTCTCCTAAACTCCTGCACCCCCAGACCCTGCAGCACCAAGCACTCACCCATCTCTACGTTTCCTGAGGCACCATAAGCTCCAAGCAGGCTCCTGCATGTCACCAGTGGTGTCACCATGTCTCACCCCACAGTCAGAGCCCGTCTGGAGCAGGAGGCAGAGCCCAGCCCCGCTCAGGGCCATCGGGTGCCGGGGATGAGCACAGCAGCATCAGCCCTGGCCACGTCCCTGAATCCTGGAGAGGCTCCAGGGGAGGTGGGGATGTGCCTGACTCAGCTCTGGGAGCAGGAGCAGGGTGTGGGATGACTCAGGAGGGCAGGTGGGAAGCGGTGAGTAGGCAAAGGCAGGCGGGAGCTGCCAGCCCGAGTCGGAAAGACCCGAAGATGAGACATTGTTTGTTGTGGGATTGTGCTCCCATCCTCCATCCCATGGGGTGGCAGCCCTCCCTTCCTCTGCCCTCGCTGCAGAGTGCTTTGGCAGGGAAAATGCCACAGGGGAGGACAAGTGACCTCGACTTGTGTGAGGTGACAGTGGCCAGAGATGGCTCCTGCCCACAGCCCTAACACCCCCAACAGCCATTCCTGAGATCCTGCTGCCTTGGATGTTTTGAGACGTTCATTTTCCTGCCTGAGCTGGTCTGAAGAGGCTCTGCTGGCTGCATGTCACAGGATTCCCTCTCTCCTAGCAGGACCTGCAAACCCCAGCACTATCTCTGGAGCAGCCAGGTGGACCTGATGCATCCCAGCCTGTCCCCTCTGCTCCACAGCTCCCCTGGCAGGCTCTCCCTGTTGCCCTGCTGGAACATCCTCTGCTTGGGAAGCTCCTTTCTTCATGATTCTGGATGCACAGAACTCGAGGAGCTTCAAAGCACCAAGAAACCAGCAGGTACCAACCCCTCCTGGGACTGGGTCACTGGGAAGCACCAGCAGCACCTTCTCACCTCTGACCTTCAGCACAGGCCAGCATCTCCCTCCTTCCCTGGGTGATGGATGGCTCATGCATGCCCACTCCCTGCTCCTCGCCTTGACGCCACAAGGGAGGACAAGTCTGAACCCAAATCCCTTCAGCATCTGCCCAGCCTCGTCCCTCCCCTCACCAGCTCATCCTCATCCTCTAAACGCCAGGATGAGCCAGCCTGGAGCCCCACAGCCATCCCAGGCCAAACCTGGCCCTCGTGTGGGTCAGAGCTAGACCAGGAGCTTTGGTCACTTTGCCCCAGGGTCACGGACTGGACGGGTGGTGGACACAAGGACTGAGGCAAGGCCATGACCCCAGGGTCAATACTGGACAGCTGGTGGACCCCGGGCCTGAAACCAGGACACAATCCCAGGTTCCTGCAAGGTGTCACACCGGGAATAATGATTGTGGAGTGCCTGGGACCATGGGCTCAACCCCTTTTTCTCCCCAGCAGCCCTGCAGGGACCCTGGGATGAGCAGAGCTGCTGTGTGGATATTGGGAAGGGCTGTGCTGAGCCCAGCTAGCAGCATCCACAGCAAAACCTGATCCCCAAATATTATAGGAAGGATATGAAGGATATCCTTCTCAGCCAGTGAATAGGAAAAATTAAGATGCTGGCGATGATTAGGATGAGTATTGTGATTAGGAAGAATAGTAGGTAGGTGAAAAATTTTGTGATACAGGAGTCTGAAGCTATAGATCACGTTGCAAATTGTAGGACAGATCATGATTATGTTGGTTACAAGGAAAAACCTGCACGCTCGGGCAGAGCTCCCCGCAGGACAGGGATCGGAGCACGACGCCCTGGGGCCAACCCTGCCCGGTCCCGCGGCGCACCCCTCACCTTCTGAGCCTGGCAGATCATCTTCCTCACCACCTCCTTGATGTGCGCCTGGCCCTCGATGGGCGGCTGCATGTACACGGTGGCCCTGGTGACCCCGCGGTAGGCGATGGTCTCGGGCCAGCCCAGGTCCAGCTGCGGGATGGAGCGGTCCGACCTCTGCGGCCAATACTCCAGGGAAGGCGCCACGTCCTGCTCGTCCCCTTGGCTGTTCCTGTCGCCCTCGCTGTCCCCGCTGCCGTGCCGCGGGATGTACTCGGAGCCGGGGTCGTAGGTCTCCAGCGTGTCCAGGATCTTCTTCAGCTCCAGCTCGGACAAGAAGTCCCTGATGTTCTCCCTCTTCAGGACTTCATAGAAGGCGTCGGGGCCGCGGGAGGCCAGCGCCTCCAGGGCCAGGCGTTGCTCCTCGCTGTAGAAGAACTCGGGCTTGGACTCGCTGGACCTCCAGTTGACGTGGCTGTCGTCCAAGCACTGTACCTGGGAGAAAGCCATGGTGACCCCGCACGCCGGTCCCCTCTGCCGAGGGAGCTCCGAGCCCCCAGCGAGCGCCGGACGTCGGCAATAAATAGGAATTAATTATTCTCCAGTCTTTAAATACACAGTTTGCTTCACCCTGCCCGGCTCCAGGCGCAGCTTGGGGAAGGCACCGCTCCCTTTTCCAACGGCTCTGCCACGCAGGAGCTCTTCCTGCCGGGGAGGAGGCTTTGGATTCTGCCTTGCCCCGGGCTCCAGGCAAGGAAAACGCGGAGCTGCCCCCGGCAGGGGCTGCGTGGCGGGACAGACAGCCCCAGGTGTACCTACAGCACCAGCAAGGTCCTTCACCCCCGCGGCCGCTCCCTCCTCATCCTCCGCTCTCCCAAGACAACGCTAACACCGGGTGAAATTAAAAAAAAAACAACAAAAAAACCCCCAAAAACTGGGAAAGAAACAAAGAGAAAAAAGCGGCTTAAAGCAGGGCAGCGAGGAGCAGGGAGCCTGGGCCGAGGTGCGGCGCCTGGCTGCGGTTGCAGCGGGGGAAGGCAGCGCTGTGCCCCAGCCTCCTGCGCATCCCGGCTCGGCTCTGCCGGCGCGCACTGCCGGGCCCGGACAGGTAACAGCAAGAAGTGAAAAGAGGAAAAGGAAAAGAGTGATTCATCCCTCCGCCCTGCCCCACCTGCAGTCACATGCTGCCTTCACACATTCCCTGCCCAGCCCCATTAACTCTTTCGGCTGATGCGCCCGCGGAGCCGAGCCCGGAGCCCCCGGGAGGGTCCTGGGCGGCTCCAGAGGGCTTTGGGTGTTTTGTATTTTCTTTTTTTTAATTTTTCTTCTTTTTTTTTTTTTTTAATCTCTCCCCTGAGATTCCCCTCTCTCCCGATGTGCCGGCTGGTAAGTCAATATTTTCCAGGAAAAGAGCTCTGTCCTGTGGTTAACCCTTCCTGTGCTGGAGTGCTGGAGCAGCAGCTCGGAGCCCGGCTGGGGAGCAGCGAGTGGGAGCTGCCAGAACACTTCAAAGCTGCACTGAGGCAGGTTTAGACTGGATGTTAGGAAGAATTTCTTTGTGGAGAGGGTGCTCCAATCCTGGAACAGGTTTCTTAGAGAGGTGGTCAAGGCCTCAAACCTGTCAGTGTTTAAGAGGCATTTGGACAATGCCATTAATTTTTTTGGTCAGCCCTCAATTGGTCAGGCAGTGGGACCAGATAATTGTTGCAGGGCTCTTCTAAATGAAACCATTTATTCTATTCTGTCCTGTCCTGTCCTGTCCTGTCCTGTCCTGTCCTGTCCTGTCCCTTCTTCTACAGGGCTTGCAGCGTGGTCACAGTAACGTCACCAGATCTGGCTGTGACAGATTTCATTAATAACTGTGAGATGGACCAAAAACCCCACCCTGGATTCACCAGTTGGTGCTCACAAGCCCAGAAATGTGGAAGCTCTCTTGAGCTTTTCTCTTGGGAGCTGAGCTGAAGACGAATTTCAGGAATTGGGGTCAGATCCTTGCGCCAATGCAAAAAAGGGAAGTGCCATGGGCTGTGTGTCTGTCCCTGGCGTTGGTGTGGCTCATCTGCATT
This sequence comes from Agelaius phoeniceus, assembly GCF_051311805.1. Taxonomy (NCBI): domain Eukaryota; kingdom Metazoa; phylum Chordata; class Aves; order Passeriformes; family Icteridae; genus Agelaius; species Agelaius phoeniceus. The sequence goes on along the minus strand of NC_135280.1, from coordinate 2,249,094 downwards.
CAGAGCTGGATAAATGAGGGCCCTGCCTGAGTCAGGTTCCCGGGGCAAAGCCGCCTGTCTGGCCGGGTGCTGGGCCATCAAAGTGCTCCTCTCTGCAGGCACAGTGGCCCTGCTCACCCCACTGTGACAAATCCTGGCCTGGCCCGTGCAGGAGGTGGCAGCAGGGCTGGGGGACACAGGAATGTGACAACAGTTTGTTGGGATCATGGAATCACTGAGGTTGGAAAGGATCACAGAGTCCAAGCCAGCACTGCCAGCTCCAAGAGTACACCATGTCCCCAAGTGTCACATCAGCTTGGGGAAGATCCAGGTGTCTGCCTCCCAAAGAATGCCAGCTCAGGAGGTGCTCCAGCTGGAGCTGGTGACTTTATAGCTGACCCTGAAGGGATTTCCCAGGGGTGGGATGACAGCCCCAGGCCATGGCCTGACCAGTGACCGGTGCAGCAGAGACTGGAACCAAACCCGGGTGTTTTAGGTGAAATCCCAGCGCTGCTGGCTGTGATGGGGACAGCAAATGGGACAGAGGTGAGCACTGAGCCAGCAGCCAGGACCTCTCTGGGTGTGATGGGAGATGGCCCAGATGGGTGCTGGGCTGTGGGTGTGTGGCGTGGCAGGAGCGTGTTGTGGTTTTGGCCGCCTCAGCCGCTCACTCGAGGTGTTTTTATTGTGCCAGGAGATTTATAGACTCTTTCACGGGGTGTGTGCATTAATGATTTATTGCATGTGGGGTAAATGCTGCATCCCAGCCATCCTGCGCTGTGTGCTGGCTCTGCTGCTGGGGGTGGATTGGGGTGGCAGAGCCCCACACCTGCAGCATCACCACCTGGTCCTCACCTGGGTCCCCCATCTTCCCATTCCTCACCCCACATGGTGAATTTAGCCCTGAATTGGGCGCATCCCCTGTTTGCAGGCCTGGGCTGCTGTGGCTGAGCAGGTTGGTCCTCGTCATTCCAGGCGTCCCCGGGTGGATCCAGCCGGACAGGCAGCGCCCGCTGCAGCCACGGCCCCTTCCTGCAGATGGAAGCATTAATTACAGGGTCCTAACTAATTTTCCATTTTTAGCAGAGGGCCTAAAACTGAGGCAGAGGGGTATGACACTGAGCTCAGCTCCTGGCTCGGGGGCTCCTGCTTCCCACTCACTCCGAGGTGCCACCAAGTGTTCACTGGTAGAGCTGAGGCCTGGGGCAGGCATTTCAGCTGGAATACAACATCCAGACACTGCCTTGCCCTTTGGAACGTTTTCCACCCTCCAGCCACCAAGGATTTGCATGGAGCCGTGCACAACGTGGTGTTTTAGAGAGGGGAAACTGAGGCACGGAGCGCTGAGGGCAGCTTTGCTCAGGGCTGCTGCAGGAAGGAGTCACTGGAGCCTCAGCGCTGACTCTGACCTCGGGGCTGAGTCCAGGCTGGGCTTTTTGGCATCCTTGGGATGTGCTGAGCACGGCGTGTGGTCTGCCCACAACCGAGTCGTGCTCCCAGCACGCCCCACGCTGCTTTGTGGACAGTCCCAAGGTGTCACCAGCGGTGTTTGGGACAAACTGGGAGGCTGAGGGCTGTGCTGGTGGAGGTCACCAGGCAGGAGAAGCAGGCCAGTGCTGCCAGCCCTGTGCAGGGATCACCCGTGCTCGTCCCCGTGCTCCTGCCTGGGCGGGTGCAGCCCATCCATATTTATGCCTGACATTAATTTCCATTCATTTCAATATTTTATGAGCGTAACAATTAAAAAAAAAAAAAAGAAAAAAAAGAGAAAAGGGTTCAGCGCTCATTGAGACATAGAAATAATTGGGTGTTGATGGTCCTGGAGCTCTGCCATGCAAATCCCAGGAGCTGCTGGTGCTGCCCATGCCCAGGAAATTGCCACAACGGTGCAGGAACCCCGTGGGTGGGGATGGGCAGTGCCTGCCCCGGGGCTCTGCTGCCTCTGGCCACAGCCCCGGGTCCTGGCGGGGCTCTGGGGATCCCCCCGGGGCAGCTGTCACTGGGTTTAACTGGGAACGGATCCAGCCAGCACCGGGCTGGGGTGGGCAGCAGAGGGTGAGGGGTGGGATGGGCCCTGCAGTGCTGGAGCTGAGGGTGGGAGTGGGGACAGGCAGAGGTGGATTTTCACCTCTGAGGTGGGATGTGCTCCTGGCTCCTCCACTGGTGTCCTGCCAAGGTGTGGGCATGGTGGCCATGGCAAAGGGAAAGGGGGCAGGAGGGGCTGAAGGGGTGCAGGGCTGGTTCCCACCCTGTCAGGGGTCTCAACAGGTCACTTTGCTCTGTCCCCCAGACTCCATGGCCTGTGTGGACCCTGAGGAGTGCACCTGTGAGTATGGGGCTGCTCCAACATCACCAACCCCAGGCTGGTGGTGGAGCTGATGCCCAGGGGTAGGTGGGTGCCAGGGGGTGACCCCATCCCACTGGGATTGCTGCACCCTGGGGCTGCTGCCAGGGTTTGGATGTTGGGGGAACCCCAGGGATGGTGTGGGAGGGTCTGTGTGCATGGAACCCCAGGGATGGTGTGGGAGGGTCTGTGCTTGGGGAGACCCCAGGGATGATGTGGGAGGGTCTGTGTGCATGGAACCCCAGGGATGGTGTGGGAGGGTCTGTGCATGGTGCAGCCCCTCCGAGGGTCTCTCCAGCACTGAGGGCAGGGGATGTGAGCCCCCGAGGTGCAGCTGAATGTTCCCAAACTCCATCCTCGCCCCGGGGGAGATCCCAGCGTGTGGCTGCAGAGGGGTGGGCACCATCCCGGGTTATGCCCTTCCATCCCTCCCGGTTCAGCCGCTCCCTCTGTCCCGCAGGGCTGCGGGGTCTGATGATGGCGGTGATGATGGCAGCGCTCCTGTCATCCCCTGACCTCCCTCTTCACCAGCAGCAGCAGCAGCAGCATCCTCCTCCTCCTCCTCTCCTCCACGGACACCTGCAGGGAGCTGCCCCTCGTGGGCAGGCACTGACCGGGGCTCTCGGGGAGACCCGTGGGGCCGGCCGAGCCTGCAGAGCGCCTCCACCCAGCCTGGCTTATGCAAGGAACACAAAACCCTTGGATTATTTTATGGGTGAAAGCGCTGGAAATGCAGCCGGGGCGCTCGGTGCAGCCGGGTCGCGGTCACACACGGAGCTCGGGCGGTGACAGAGGGCAGGGCAGTGACAGAGGGCAGTGACAGAGGGCAGTGACAGAGAGCAGGACAGTGACAGACGGCAGGGCAGTGACAGAGGGCAGTGACAGAGGGCAGTGACAGAGGGCAGGACAGTGACAGAGGGCAGTGACAGAGGGCAGTGACAGAGGGCAGTGACAGAGGGCAGGGCAGTGACAGAGGGCAGCGCTGCCCGCACATCCCCGTTCACCGCCGGGGGTGCCCGCGGAGCCGCACTCAGCGCTGGGGAATGCCCGGCACGGTGCCACCGGCCGGGGAGACAATAACAGGGAGCGAATCTGGGTCAGGGCTTTGGCTGCGCTCTGCGGAGCCCTGGCCGGACCAGGAGCGGCTGCAGGAGCGGCTGGTTCTCGGCATCTCCATGTGCAGAGGGTGGGAAGGGGATGGGCGGCCACCCCGGGGAATGGGGGTCCCGCATTGTCCCGCGCTTCTCTCAGAGCCGGCTGAGCCCGTCCCTGGCAGTGGCTTGGCTGCCGGTGACAAGGGTGTGACCAGGCAGGAGAGCTTTCCCCGGGATGGATAATGAGTGTTTGCGAAGGGCTTTGCCCGCCCGGGGCGGGAGTCGCTGCTGCGGTGGATCCCGGGCAGGCTCGGGTGATGAGTGCGAGCAGGACGCTGCGGATTGCAGGGACAGAGCCAAGGAAATGTGCTTGGCAGGGAAAAAAAGCTCTGTGAGCTGCAAGTTTGAGGTTTTCCTCAGCGTGGGTTGGGTTCTGAGTAGTTGTCAGGGGGTCCCAACTGCCCCTGTGCCCATCCTGGGATCAGGGCTTGGGCTGGAAGGTTCCTTCAAGATCATCTCGTTCCGGCCCTGAGGAAAGGGCTTTGACTGTAGGGGGGGAAAGAGCTCCAAGCTCCCGGGCCTGGGGGTTTGAGCTGCAGGAGGTGGCTGTCCCCAGGGTCATCTGTCCCCTGCACTCACCGTGTTTCTGTGCCAGGCTCCTGCTCAGCCACCCAAGGGACCCCGGCTGTGGCCCCTGGGGACACCACAGGACCCCCGTTCTGGGCCCGTGTCCGTGGCATCAGTGCCATTGTCCTGATGTGTGTCAGTATTTTCTCTTATGCCTGTTTTGCCCTCACAGCCCCTGGGGTGGGGAAGTGGTGCTTGGAGAGGGGAAAAATGAGGATTTGGGTGCTATTTTTCATTTGTTTGGGATGTGATGATTAAATCCACTGGTGCAGCGAGTTGGGTGTTCTGAGCACTGCATTCCCTGAGTACATCCCAGCATTTGTGGGGGCAGAAAATCCCTAGGAGGGGTTTGGGACAGGCATTGGGATGGGGAAATGGGGGCTGCAAGGAATTAAAACTGCAGTGAAGCAGCACCTGCATGAATGGAGGGATGGGACCACCTTGGCAGTGCTGGAAAAGGAGCAGCCACTCTCAGGGATAATACTCAAACACATTTTATTGGCCCTAAATATAAAAATATTATAAAAAATAGAAATTTGCAGCTATGAACAGCACCCACAGGATGGAATCCCCCTGGACCAGCCTTCCCTGGTACCCTGAGTCCTGGAATTCCTCTGTGGAGTTGTGGATCCTGGCTGTGTCCTGGCTGCCTGCAGCCCTCCCTGGAGCTGGGGCTTTGCTTACAGGGTTTGGAGAGGTTTCAAGGTTTGGGGTTTTGGGCTCACTCCCTCTGTTGCTGTCATCCCACTGGATTGTGCCTCTGGGAAAGGTTTTGTGGCCGTGGTTGAACATTCCACACTCCCTCCCTGGGGAGCAGCACTGCCAGCCCCATCCCTGGGCTGGGGGTCTCCAACCAGGGGGTCATGGACCAGGCACCATCCTGGGGACAAAGGGACACTCAGGCTGTGTGGGCAGCTCTGGTGAGGGGGGACAACGGGGCTGGGTCCTGCCTGGTCAGCGGCAGCGTGGTGAGGGTCACTTGTGGATGGTCACTTGTGTATGGTCACTTGAAGGTCACTTGTGGATGGTCACTCAAAGGTCACTGGATGGTCACCTGAAAGTCACCTGTGGATGGTCACCTGTGGATGGTCACTCATGGATGGTCACTTGTAGATGGTCACTTGTGGATGGTCACTGGATGGTCACCTGTGGATGGTCACTGGATGGTCACTCGAAGGTCACTAGATGGCCACCTGAAGGTCACTTGTGGATGGTCACTGGATGGTCACCTGAAGGTCACTGGATGGTCACCTGAAGGTCACTTGTGGATGGTCACTCATGGATGGTCACCTGTGGATGGTCACTGGATGGCCACCTGAAGGTCACTTGTGGATGGTCACTGGATGGTCATTGGATGGTCACTCGAAGGTCACTGGATGGTCACCTGAAGGTCACTCATGGATGGTCACTGGATGGCCACCTGAAGGTCACTTGTGGATGGTCACTCAAAGGTCACTGGATGGTCACCTGAAGGTCACTTGTGGATGGGGTGGACGTAGCTCCGTGGGAAGAGCCCCACACGGCTGTAGATCTTCCCCTGCCACCAGTTTGGGTCGGGGCAGCTCAGGACCTCAATGATGTCCCCCCGCAGGAAGGGCAGCTGGGAGCCCTCCTGGGCTGAGAAGTCAAACTGGGCTTGCACGAACCGGGGTCTCCTCACCTGCAGGGAAGCCGAGGGCCGGGGTTGGTGGGAGGAGAGGGGTCCCCATCTGCCAGCCCCTGGCACTGGGTGGCACTGCCTGGGTCCTGGTGGGGAGGCTGTGCCACCACGGGAGGAGGACGAGCCCTGGGATCCCTGCTTTGGAGAGACAGAAGCAAGGAAAGGGGAGAGTGGAGTGCTGGGGAACACCCCAGGGCACACAACTCCCTGTTCTTGCTGCTGGGACACCCAGGATGGGTGCCCAGGGCCCTTGGAGGCAGCTGGCACCCTCTCCTTCCCAGCTCCTTCCAGGTGCTGGAGCCTTCCCCATCCCAGCTCCCAAAGTCCAGTTTTGCAACCACTGCCCCAGGGCTTGGCTTTGCTGGGGTTTGGCTGTGCCCTGTCCTGGCTCTGCCACCTGCCCTGGGCATCACCCCTGGCACAAGGGACAGGGATGTGTGCCCTGCCCTGCCCTGCTCTGCCCCTCTGAGCTGCTCCAGGAGCTCTTCCTCCCTGTCCCAGGCTGCTGCTCCCTCTCCTGCTCCTCACCCCCCTGAGCCAAAGGGGGCCAGCCAGGGATGTCCCTGTCCCTCTGCAGGGACACTGAGCCTCGAGGGGGCTCACACAGGGGTTTGGGACCCACAGCCCCATCCATGGTGGTACCTCCTGGGTCTGGTCCTCGTCCCACAGGAAAATCTGCTGCTCTTTGGCGATCGTGGTCATCCTGTAGAAATCCACCAGCTCGTTGAGGGAGTTGAACTTTTCCTCCCAGAGGAAATATTTGCCATTCCTCTCCCTGAGCACCTTGAAGTGCTGGACCTGCTTCCCGTAGCTGCAGAAGGAGGATGGATGGATGGATGGATGGATGGATGGATGGATGGATGGATGGATGTCACCCTGGGGACATCCTGGCAGCAGCCCCTGAGGTGGGTAAAGCCTGGGGGTGCTGGCAAGGCTGGGGTGAGCCCATGGGTCTCACTGCAGCCCTCCTGCTATGGTGGGGGTGATGGTGGCACTGGGGTCACTCCTGGCCCTGCAATGAGGACCCACAGCTGAGCCCTGCTGCAAATCACCCCACAGGCAGCCAAAGCTCAGTAGCCAGCCCTGGCACAGCGGGGGCTCAGGGGTGGCAGCATGCCAGCCGTGTGGAGGGCAGGTGGCTTTGTCCAGGGCCGCATCTGGGGAAGGCGTGGTGAGAGCTGCAGGTCTGGGCACAAGGCAGGAGGCTGCAGAGGCTGGGATTGTGCTCCTGTGCTGCAGGAGGACGGGGCAGGCAGGACGTCCCCTGCTGTCACCTCGCAGGGTGTGCCTGGGGTGGCAGGTTGGGTGGCCCCGGGCAGGGGCGGGACCCGGCTGCGCTGCCGGTGACGCGGCAGAGAGAGCACGGCTCCCTCTCATTAGGGGCAGGAACCTCCCGAAACGTTCAATTAGGGATTAAAAGTGTGAGAAAGTGCCTGGCTGGCCTGGGGCCGCCCTTGCTCCCCAGGCTGGGGCAGGGCAGGGGTGAGATCCCCGGGGACAGGCACTGGCATTGCATCCCTGGGGATGCTGAGCCCTTCATCCCTGGGGATGCTGAGCCTTCCATCCCTGGGGATGCCGAGCCCTTAATCCTTGGGGTGCTGAACCTTTCATCCTTGGGGATGCTGAGCCCTTCATCCTTGGGATGCTGAGCCTTCCATCCTGGGGGATGCTGAGCCCTGCATCCCTGGGGATGCTGTGTTTAGGGGTGTCCCCGCGAGGGCAGCGGTGCAGGGAGCAGGAAGCAGCGGGGATGGGAGCGGGGCTGTGGAGGGGAGGAAGGAGGGGAAGGTCCCGTGCGAGGCCGTTCTGGATGTGCTGGGGCCCCGGCTCCGCAGCCCCTCCGCGGTGGCCAGCACAGGGCAGGGCGCTCAGCCCTTCCCCAGCACACGCGAGGGTGGTCCCAAAGCGGGGGCCGCAGGGACCCTTCCCCTCCTGCCGCTTGTCCCAAAGGCATTTATTTACCTGACGGAGAGGGAGAACTCGCCCGGGGCGCTCTCGCTGTCGCGGATCAGGAAGGCTCCCAGGTGATTGCGCTGGAGCAGCCGTTCCTCTGCCAGGTGCCGGGAGATCCTGCCCGCGTACCACCTGCGAGGGGCACCGGGCTGAGCCACCTGGGCACCCCCGGGACACCCCGGGACACCCCAGCCCCACACGCACCGAGGTTCCGGGAGAGGGGTCTGCATCGGGCTCCTCAGGGGGCTGCGACCCTCCCCCGGCTGTTCCTCCCTTCCCTCCCCCTCCTGGTTCACCCCGGAATTTTGGGGGGCACCGCAGGGTGCTGTGGGCGCGCTGCCCCCTCCGCGTCACCGACAGCCGCCACCGCATCCTGTCACCCGCGCTGTCACCCGGCCCCGCTGCGCCGCCTGTCCCCTCCCTCCTCCGCGTCCCTTGGCCCCCGGTGCGAGCAGCCCTTCCAGGTGTGGGGCAGGAATCCCTCGGTGCCAGGATAAACCCCTCCTGCTGCACCGCCACAGGAGTGCAGGAGCAGAGTCCCCGTGGGGATGTGTCCCACCCCTGCATTTCAGGGTATTTCGGGGTATTTCAGGGTATTTCAGGGTATTTCAGGATATTTCAAGTCCCTGGGCTGGGGAGATTCTCTGCTGCTGTAAGAGCTGCCCGGTGAATGATCAGCCAGGGAGTTTAGCACAGAGCCAGCCCTCCAGGTGCTGCAGGAGGAGGCTGTGTCTCTCCCATCCCGAGCTGCAGGAGCAGTGGGATGTGCCCCGGGCTGCCCCGAGCCCACGCGCTCGCTCTGCCATTTAAATGTGATTTACCAGGGGCTAAGGATATATCAAACACAGGTTCAGTCAGCGATGGATTAGGCTGGGCTTTAATAACGTGGTAATAGGATTGTGTTTAATGCAGTGATAATCCCATAACGCTTTGTTGTTCCCCAATTATCATTTATTCAGTGGCAGCTCGGTGTGAGGGTTGGATTTTTGGGGGTACGTGGGTGTGCTGCTGCCTCCTGTCCCCTCGGGCTGTGGTGGCACTGGCACTGACCCCCCCATCTCTGTGACTCAGTTTCCCCACCTGTGGGACTACCCTGGCTTGTTGTAAATTGGGAATTGGGATTGGTACTTACGGGTGTGGCTTGACCTTGATGTAGTTTTTGGGGACAAAGCCCTCGCGGCCGAACAGCTCAGCCTTGAACCAGTTCTGGTCATCCTCCATGTTGAGGATCTGAGGTGGGAGAGGAGCAGGGAGGTGTCAGCCTGGCTGCCAGGGGCTTGGTGGGACCCCCATTGCTGCCCCAGACCCCACAGCACCCACCAACCACCAGCCCTGGGGAGAAGGGGGCTCTGGCAGCGCTGGCTCGCTCTGGGGGCTTTGGGGTCACTGAGCTGGAAGGTGCCTGGTGTGTTCCCAAACCCCCGCCCAGGGAAGAGGGTGGGATCTGTCCCTGGAGGAGCCAGGATGGGAGCCAGGCCCTGGTGTCCCCCAGGAGGTGGCAGAAGGTGCTGACACCGCTTCCGTGTGACAACAACATTTTCCAGCCTCCCCCGCAGGGCCCGGGGCCGGCACAGCTGTGAAAACAGGATCCGAAACCCCGGCTCAGGGCACGGGGGAAACGCGGCGGGAGGCAGGGCTGGCACGGCGGGTTTGGGGCTCTGGATTCCAGCTGGGATCTGCCCCCGTCCCCCCCCGGGGGGCTCCAGGGTGCCAGGGCTCCGGGAGGAGCCCGAGAGGGGTGAGCACATGGGCAGGGAGGGGGGCCCTCACTGCCCTTGCATGGCTGCACCCCCAGGGATGTTCTGAGCCCCTCTGGAGCTTTTTGGGATTCCCAGGTGGCATCCAAGGGCCGACCCCATTGCCAGTGCCTGGGTGGGTGTTTGGGCACGCTGCTGGATCCCTGTGATCTCCAGTGTCCCCTGGACAAGGAAAACGTGTCCCAGCTCCGAGGGGCTGTCACTGAGCACAGCTGGTGGCACTGATACCCACAGAGGCCACATGCCATGTCCCAGCTGGGGTGTCCTTTTCTGAAGTTGTGCCTGATGGCACAGGCAAGCAGGGAATGCTACTCCACGCTCCCAAATCCTCGAGGCTGGCTCCTTATAATCCACAGAAAGCCCCAGAAGCTTTAAAGTCAGTGATAACGAAAGCACCGGTGTCACCACGGGCCCGGTGACATCCGTCCCACAAAACAACATCACCCAACCTCCCCCCTCCTGGCTGGTCCCCTGTACCTTCAGGGTGTCCCCTTTCTGGAAGGGCAGCTCGTCCTCCTCCGTGGCCTGGAAGCTGTACAGGGCCACGGACTCCATGGCAGAGGGGCTCTGCGGGAGGGTCCCGGGGGGCTCCGGGCTCGGGGCTGCGCGCACGGTGCGGCGGCGCCGGGGGCAGGAAACCGCGCTGATGTCAGCGCTGCTGCCGGGGCACCGGGCGGGCCCCGCCGCCGCCACAGCTGCCCAGATGTGCGGCGGAGGCGGGGGAGCCGTGCCAGCCCGGCCGGCTGCCAGGGGAGCCGTGTGGCCGAGGATGGCAGGAGGATTTGGCGTTTGCCCCGCGGTGAGTGGCGGGCAGCGGGGCTGGGTGGAAAGGGGACGGTGATGGGCCGGGCACGGGGTGAGGATTTTGGGAAGGGCGTTTGGAGAGCAGGGGCAGTGCTGGTGGGGGAGTCACCGCTTGAGGGGCCTGGTGGGAATGGTTGTTCCAGAAGCAAGAGAATGCTGGAGGCGGGTGGATGCACACACCTGGTTTCTCTGGAATTCAGAGCGAACCCTCCTGGCTCAGCTCTGAGCAGGGAGCTTCCAGCACAACTGATACGGGCTCTTTGGGCTGATACTGGACCCCTTGAGAGGGTTGATTTTTTTCCCAGTTTTCCTCTGCAGGGCTCAGGGAATAAAAATCCCTTTTAGACTAAAACTGAGCACTAAAACTTCCTGCTGCTCCCGTGGGCGTCAGGCACGGAGCCTGCAGGGCTCGCCCGCCGGGGAGCATTCCCAGCGGGAATGATCGGAGCTGTTCAGCCTTCCTGTGTGTGGGCAGGGGCAGGGAGCGCATGGAAAACCCGCCAGACACTGCCTGGCTCTGCTGCGAGGAATCAAAGCAGGGACAGCTGCAGCGCAGTCCCTGCCCGCGGGTTTGGGCGTTTTCCAGCTCTGCTGCCATCTGCCCGGGGTGGGATGAGCTTGTAGGGCCACTGTGGGGACACGGGCTCGGAGATTCGCCTCTCCCAAACCCCATTCCCAGTTCCCAACTGGATCCGAAAAGCAAACGCCCTCTAGCACCCCACTGAGGCCGCTCCCAGTGCCCGTGGAAGCAGAGAGGGATGTGCAGGATGTCACTGAGTGTCCCCACAGCCAGCGAGGCACAGTCCCCATAGTTATCCCGGGATGTGCTGCTCCCAGGGGACACGGGGGCGCTGGGGAGGCCAGGAGGGCCAGGGAGGCCGTGGGAAGAGGCTCCCAATGTGCTGGGCTGTCCCAGGGAGGAGGGGACTCAGCAAATCCCAAATCCCAGAGAGACCCAGGGGATGGGAATGCAGCAGGAAATCATTTTGGGGTGAGCTTCCTCTGCCCCTCAGCAGCCCTGGGGGGGATGGAGCTGGGCGTTCCCTGGGGAAAGCAGCCCAGCAGAGCTGTGCCTGATCCTGTCCCATCTCCACAGCCCGAGTGGATGATGCAGAGGCCACTCCAGGCCATCCCACATGGAGAACAAGAGGGCAGGGAGGGTGTCTGGGAAGGGGTCGGTGTGTGCAGCCCAGGAGTGGCTTGTGGGGGTGACAATCAGCTGTGCCGGGGGGACACCGGGAGCAGTTTTGGGGTTTGGATTCCGGGGGCAGCGGGGAGGCTTTGGGGGCACCTCGGGGTGTCCGGGCTGGAGCCACACCCGGTCCCGCAGTGCCTGGGAGGGGGCACAGGACAGTGGGGCCGCAGAGGGTGCCCAGGCCGGGCTCAGGACCGGGATCCTGCCGGCAGATGGCAGCAGTGCCCCAAGGGACACAGGGGACACAGGGGACACGGGGACAGCGCCACCTGCCCCTGCACTCCGGCTCCAGGGAGGCGGGCGGCCCCTCTGACATCCCTGTCACACCACAGCCCCTCCCGGCCCCCTCCCGCTGCCCCGGGCACGGCCGGGTCCCTTCCCCTCGCTGGGGGCTCGCTGTCCGTGCTCACGGTGAGGGTGACAGCAGCACCTGCACCCCAGGGGAGGCTGGGCTGGGCTGGGGACCCTTTTCTGGGCCGGGAACCAAACGCTGCCGTGTTCAGCTGGTCCCCGGGTGCCCATCCCAAATCGCTGTGCCAGCCATGAGCCCATGCCCGGCAGGGTGGGATCCTGGGATGTGTCCCCTCATCCCTGTGCCCTGCACGTCCCCAGTGTCCAGAGGGACACAGGAGGTGCCACACGGTTGCTGTGGGTTGGGTGTCAAAGCTTAAACTTTGGGGTTCGGTACTGAGCTCAGCTCAGGCTGTGAGGAGATGCCAAGGGATCCCAAGGGTCACCTGAGGGATCCCAAGGGTCACCCAAGGGATTCATGGAACACCCAAAGCATCCCAAGATCACCCAAGGGATCCCAAGGATCACCTGAGGATCCCAAGGGTGACCCAAGGGATCCCACCCTGCCCTGGCTTTGGCCACCAGCCCACGCTGCCTCTCCCTGTGAGCAGGGGAGCTCTGTGACCCTGGGGACAGGCAGAGGAAGGTGCCAGGGGCTCTGGCATTGCCCTTTCCCAGCTCTAGGGCTACTCCAGGCATTGGGAGCTGCCTGGAGCTCCTGCTGACTCCCAGCTTGCCCAATCTGCCCAGCCCTGTTTCATCAACATCCTGTGTTTACCTGGCTGCAAAATCCCCATGCGGGAGGGAGGAAGAGGAGGGAGGGGAGCCTCTTCCCCTTCCTCTGCGGCCTGGGGAGCTTTGTTATGGACACCACTCCGGGCTCCCCAGCTCCCCTCTGGCTGCTGCCTCAGTGTCCCCTTGCTCTGCCCATGGAGGGGGTGTCCCAAGCCTGGCTTTGCCTCTCGGGGGGCTTTGGGCTGGGTCTGGATGGTTCAGGGCTGGGCAAGGGGAGCTGCTCACTGCAGATCCAGGGCAGGGAGAGGGATGGATGCTGCCCCAGGACACAGCACTGTGCTGGGGGTTGGGAGTGCAGCACAGCCAGGATTCAGGCATCCCAGTGCCTGGGATGGGGAACGTGGATAAATCCTGTAGGACAAAGGCTGCAGCTGCCTGTGTGCCCAGGGATGGAGTCAGCCCTTCCAGTGGGGTCCTGGGTGTCTCTCGAGCCCCACTGAGGCCCTGTGCAGAGAGGAAGTGACATCCTGGGCTGGAAAATGCCACATCAGGGCCCCCAGGCAGGATCTCAGTGTCAGCACTTTCCCTCTGGAGCAGAGGCCACATCGATGACTCCTGAGCACTGGAGCTTGTGTGTAACTCAACTTCTCAGCCCACACAGAGGAACTTGTGGCACCATTTACACCCTGGTGTAGCTGAGGACAGGGGATCAGACCCCTCTGGACCTCACATTACCCCACAGGATCTGTAGGAAAGCATCTACAGGAGGAGCACACACAGGGACAATTTGCCACACTGGGTCCAGCGTGGCCATGAAAGGCTCCTTGAGGTGCTGGTGGTCTCCAGACATGGAGCTGCATCTCCTCAGGGTCAGCAGGGGTGGCTGGGGCTGGTATTGGGGTTTTTGAGCTGGTAAAGCAGAGCAGGACCCGCTTGCCTGTGATGCAGGTGGGTTGGGAAGTGGGACTGTGTTCTCATGGGAGAAGCCCGAGGGCAGGGGGCTGGTGGTGAGACCTCACTTTCTGCTTTTGGCCCCAAAAATGGATCTGGAAAAGAAGTGGATGTCATGGAGCCTTGATTATGGAATACAACAACAAACATACAAGGAAGGATCACTGACTGATGGGGTCATCCCAAACAGCCTCTCCAAGAGGGATACAGCCCTGGATGGTGGCTGGGATTGGCCTCCTGGGAAAGGCCAAACCCTGTTTTGGTGAGGAGGGAGAGCCCAGACAGAGCAGCCAAGGGGAACAAACAGTGGGGGCTTCCTGGGGGTCCCCAGGACTCGGTTTTGGGCTGCTGGATGAGGTCACTGCCAGTGCCTGGGCTGGGCTGGGGGCTCAGGCCAGGATCCTTTACAGAGGCGTGAACCATTAAGGGCTTAATCATCAGCTGGAGGTTATTTGCTCCCTAGGCTCTATAAAAGGCCCCAGAGGCCACTTCTCAGGTTTGGACTGAGGAGAAGGGAGTGTTCTCTCTTGTGGCTGTGCCTCGGAGCTACTCCTGAGATCCTGCTGTTCCCTGGGATGCACCAAGAGCAAAAGGTGAGCTGTCCCTCTGAGTGGTGGCTGTGTCTTCCCTGGGGTGACCAGGACAGGCTGGAGCTGTCCAGATCCACCTGGAGCAGGTGCTGGGTGTCCAGCTGGCAGCAGACCTCGTGTGCCCCATGGCTGTGGTGTCCTGGTCCCTGGCTCTGTCCCGGGGCCTTGCTGTGGTCACTGACACACCTGGGGTAACTCTGGCACCTGCTGGGTGCCCTCATGCAGGTCAGGCTCTGCTCTAAGCTGTGGGAGGAATGTTTCCTGCTAAATCCTGCTGTGGAAATGTCTGATGGTGACTCCCAGGATGAGCAATGTGTGTGGCCTCCAGTCTCCATCCTTGGTGCTGGCTTATGGAGAAGCCCAGGTTCCCATACTCGAATTTCCCAGGTGGGCTGGTGCTGCAGCATGGATGGGAGCTGGGAATGCTCTGCCAGCTCTTGTGAGTCCTCAGAATCCATTCCCAGGCAGCTGAAGCTGGAAACCTCCCTGTGCAGCAGGGAGGTGCAGAGGGTCTCAGCACCGCTTTGATTCCCACGGGACACAATGAAAAGGGTCCCTTTCAAGTGGAAGCTCCAAAGCAGCGGGCAGCAGGCTGGGATTTGGGTGTGGAGGCTGTTTGCTGTCCGTGTTTGCCTTGGGGGGAGGCTCCTCACCCTGGGCCTGGGCTGGAGGAGGAACCACCCATGGGCAGGGGATCTCCGGCTCCCGCTGGGCTTGTTCGAGGGGAGCCGGGAGTTTGGTCACATCCAGGCTCAGCCTGGGCGGGTTCCAAGAATCTCCCCCTCAACGGGAGCATCTGTTATTTTTCTAGGAATTAAAACGAAAATCCCACCGCAGAAAGCTGTGCCGCGTGCGTAGGTGAGGGGACCGTGCTGTCACCCTGCTGTCACCGCCGTGACTCACCCGGGGGGCTGCGGCTCCCGGGAAAAACAACAAAAAACAAAAGCAGGGAGAAATTGTGAATGATCGCTGGCTGCCGGTGACTGAGCTCGCCAGCGGGGCAGTCAAATTGCGGTTCCTCCTTAGGGCTGGCTGGTTAACAAAGAAGTTATTAATAACCAATTAAGGCACAGCTCACGTCATGCCTTCCTCTGGGAGTGTGGCAAGAGTGGCCCTGGTTCCTCCTCCGGCTCCGTACCCACCCTGCTGCTTTGGGGGGCACATTTGGGCAGGTGTCCCCTCCCCACAGGGCTGCTGGGGATGGGGACATGCCCAGGTGGCACCTCCAGGGCCATGGTGACACCTGCCAGGGCTGCGGGGGACCTGAGGCCGGGATATGGTGTGTTTGGCTAAGCTGGTGGGAGAGGGATTTGGCAGGAATTTGGGCAGTGCCAGCGCAGGTGGTGACAGCCGTGGGGACACGGAGGGAGGAGGAGGAGGAGGAGGGTCCCTGCTGGCCAGTGATGTGCGCGGTGCCACATCCCGGGCAGAGCCGGATGCTCAGAGAATCCGGGCACTGTGCTGCTCCTGAAACCGCCTATTCAGGGCACGGAGAGCAGCACAAGAGGGAGGAAGCGGAGGGAACAGGGAGCACTGAGGGCCTCTGTGTGTGGCAGGACGGATGCAGGTGCAGCTGTGGATTCCCCGGATGCTCCACGCTGCCCTTTCTCGCTGGGGATGCACTCGGAGTCCCCCAGAGTCCCCAGCCCTGCTTTATTCACTCTGGTTTATTCCTCTTGCCACGCTGTCCAGTGCTGCCTTTATTTATTTTTTTTTTTTCCTGTAGGTCTGGGTGGATTCTCTTAAAGTGTCACCCAGGGTTGGGCTGTCCCTCGTTGCTCTGACCTGTCTCCTCTCCTCAGCTGAGGATCTGCAGGAAATGTTTTAGTAATTAAGTAGCTGTGAAAACTCTGCCCAGCCTGTCATCAGCTGGGGCTGAAATCAGCCCCAAAGGATCCATGGGAGAATCCACACACGTGGCCTTGCCTGTCCCAGCCCACACCCTGCTGCTCCTTTTGGAAAAGCCAGCTGAGTAAAGCTGCTGCTCTGGTGGCAGAGCCCTCTCAGGGCACTTTTCCTCAGTGGTGATTCTCACCTGTGCAAGGCAAGAGGAAAAACTGAGTGCAGGTTTTTTTTGGAAGCCACAATAAAACTGATGAATTCCTCCCAAGGGCTGTGTTGGGCTGTGATTTCTGACACATCAGCTGTGGCAATCCAGGGTAATTTCACTGAAGCCTGTGTGTAAATGAGAGCAGGATATGGCCTGTGTTGAAGGAACACTGCCCAGGGGGTTGCTCCAAGATGTGTGTTCTTGCTTTCTGCTCTCTGAGCAAATGCAGCACTCCTAGGAGGCAATTCTGCATTTTAAGAGAAAGCCAAGGCACTGCTTTCTCTTGAAGTATTCCTGTAGAGCTGGAAACAGCATTTGCTTTGATGGAAGAGTTTGAGATCCCCAGGAAAATGGGGCCTGAGCCCCCTCCCTGTGAAGCTGATGGAAAGGAACAGCATTGCTCTGACAGGGCTCATGATGTAAAGCACTAACATTAGCACAGGTAATAAAAACCCTCCCCATGTAGGTGTGCTTGGCACAAGATGCACTTGCAGAAGCAAGCAAAGCATTTGGCAAAATGCTGTAAAATATCTGTTTCTACACCGTGTTCCTTTCAGCATCTGAAATGCAGATTTGTCATCTTCCTTCCTCCTTCCTCCCCTCTCTTCCTCTCCCAGGCTGAAAGAGGAACTCTGGGGTTTGCTGCTGGTTTTGGGCTTTGCTTGGGAGGGGCTGGTGGTCACTACAGGCTGAGCAGCTCGTGGAGCTGCTGATGAGGTGGCAGCAGGACCCAGTGGTGTGTTGTGTCCTTTTGTCACATTGATGCCACATGGCGATGTCCTGCTGTGCTGGAGAAATGGCTCTGCTGCAGAAACTGGGATTTCAGTGCCTTTTCATGTCAGGTTGGATATTAGGAAAAGAGGGTGGTGGGCACTGCCCAGGCTCCCCAGGGAATGGTCCCAGCCCCGAGGCTGCCAGAGCTCCAGGAGGGTTTGGACACCACTCCCAGGCACAGGTGGGATTGTTGGGGTGTCTGTGCAGGGCCAGGAGTTGGATCAGTGATCCCTGTGTGACCCAACTCAGCATGGCACAGCCTCTGGCATTGCCTGGGAGCAGGGGGCTGGAGGCACCACGAGGCACAGGATGCCCTGGAAGGGCTCCAATGAGCAACAGGGACAAGAGTTTGATCGTGGGCAAGCTCCAACTCCAAGTGGAGGGGACAGCGTGGAGGGTGAAGAGACTGGAGGAGCTCAGGTGGAGCAACAGGAACAGTCTGGACTGGGAACAAAGGACTGGAATCACTTGTGGGAGACCCTCAACAACAGCTTGGAAAGGGGCTACAGCCCCTCTCCAGTGTGGGCACCTGTGTTTTCTCCGTCTGGAAACCAGATTAGCACAAACTCTGTATCCCAGCCTGATGCCTGCTTGCTGCTCCCTCAGCTGGGATCAGGAATGCAGCCTCCAGTGGTTTGCAGCTGTGCTGTTCTTGGCTCCCCGGGGCAGAGACAGATCAGGAAATCATTTCAGCATATGTTTAAATCTCCCTGAGCACCTCTGGGTGCAGAAGGCTTAGGGAAAGTGCCAAGTGTCTGCAAGGCTCAGGGGAGGCTTTAGGCTTGAGGCTGGTGGTGCCAGTCCATGGAGAGTCTGGAGAAAGGAAAGGAGCTTCCCAGGGATGGAGATTTTGGGAGAAGCCCAGGAGAGCTGAGGCAAACAGCACGTGGGTGCTGCTCTTGGCCTCTGCTCTGAAGGATGGTAAATATGAAGGGCTGGAGCTGGGAGCTAATGTGTGGGAAGATAAGAACATCCATCCTGCTAAAAACCAACTGTCCAGGCCAAAATCTGAGCACTGGCAGTGTTTATAGCAAATGTTTGAGGATAATGGGGGGATATAACTGGAGAGGGACTTTTCACAAGGGTGTGTAGTGATAGGATCTGGGAGAATGGCCTTAAGCTGAAGGAGGGCAGGGTTAGATTGGGTATTAGGAAGAAATTCTTCCCTGTGAGGGTGGGCAGGCCCTGGCACAGGGTGCCCAGAGCAGCTGTAGCTGCCCCTGGATCCCTGGAAGTGTCCAAGGCCAGGCTGGATGGGGCTTGGAGCAACCTGGGACAGTGGAAGGTGTTCCTGGCCGTGGGTGAGGGTTTGGAACTGGGTGATCTTTGAGGTCCCTGCCTACCCAAACCAGTCTGTGATTCTCTGATAAGAGGAATAAGTGAGCGAGCAGACAGAATTCCACGCTGTGTTCTCCTTGGATTCAGTAATTCTGGGCACCTCCCAAAGTGGAGCTGTGGCTGCAAGATGCATCTTGAAAGAGGCACCCTTGAGTGACAGCATCTCCAGTTCCCTGCCTTCCCCCAGGCTCTGATCTCAGAGCAAAACAAGAGGTCCTGCCCTGCCTGGAGGCAAAACACGGGTGCCTCACGTTTCTCTCTCAAGTGCAAGCTGGAAAAGCTGATGCAGACACGCTCTGGAACCGTAATGAGGAGCAAGGCACAGTGTGCTTGTGTGGAACTGCCTGCCAGTTTTCATGTAAGGGTCAGCTGGTGGCTTCTTGGAGGAAATGGCCTGCACAGCCCAGCCCTTCCTCCCCAAGTGCTGGAGATCCTGCTGAGTGCAGAGAACTTCTCAGCTGAGCTGTGCAGGTGCCACAAACCCTTCCTCCAGCCCACTGGTGACACACGAGGGGTTTTCATGACATCAGGCATTTTGGGCTTCTTTAGTTTTCAACCTCCTGGACTGGATCATTCAGCTGATGTTTCACCAAAGGCCACTTTCAGTACTGCTAAAATGTCGTGGTTGTGCGTGGTTTGCACCCCATGCCCCTCCCCAAATGCTCTGAGTGACGTGGAAGCATCTTGAGGGACAGAGGAAACTTGCTGTCTGTAGCAACTTGCTCTGCAGTTATTTTTGGTTGAGGTTATTGTGGTTTGTGTCCCAGAAAAGATGGGGCTGTGCACAGCCAGTTCCCAGCAGCGCTGGTGTTTGCCTCTCACCTTTTCCTCTCAGAGATGTTTGATTTCTAAAAATCAGAAGGCAACAGAGACCCCTTTGACTTCCTCATGTTCACAGGGTCAGGGAGCAATCCTGTATTTCTCCATCTCAGTGCAGAAGAATGTGGAAGCTCGTAGGAGTATTAATTACAGCCAATTATAACCTGCTTGACTGGCTGAGGTGCTCAAATGGCTCCTGAGACTTGCTGCTGTTGAAGAGGAACATTTTTCCTTCCACCAGGTTTTTGAGGAGCTCAGAGCAGGGCTGATCCATGGAGCAGCTTGGCTGGGTTGTGTTAGGATTGAACACTGGATTTCTGGAGGAATTCTTGCCTGCAGTGCTGTGCAGCTTGTTTGCTTTGTGGAGTCCTGATGGCTTGTCATGAATCTCTTCCAGCCCAGCTGGTGAATTTTTAAAATCTGCTTGTTTATCACACAGGGACCATGTATTTACAGCTCTGCAGCATTGTTTAGGGTTTTTTACAGAGTGAAAGTTCCTGGGAAGCTTTGTTGAGGATGAGATGGGGCAGCAGGGACAAGTTTGGAGCCACAACCATGCATGCAGATATGAAAGTTTCAAGTGGCTCTGTGAGCCTGGGAATGGAGGAAGTTACTTGCAGAAGTGGGAATCAGAAACCCAGAAATTGGGCCAACCAATTAAGGGACTGGCTGGATGCTGTGCAAACACAAACCAAACAGCTCTCAGTTTTCCTCTGTCAACGGGGAAAGCTACCAGTTTGTCAGTGATGGGCATCCAGCTGTCACCCAGGGATGTTCCAGCCTCTCTGTTTAAAAGACACAAAATACCTGAAGCTTGCAGTACTTGCTCTGCTTTGGGGGGGGTCACATCTTTTTGTGTCTGAGAGCAAGACTCTGAAATTTGAGCCCAAACTGGCTGTAGCTGTGCAGCTCAGCTGCCAGAGTTGGAGCTGAGGTGGCTTTCCAGGCATTGGATGCTCTGGGAGCACAGCACTCGTGAAGGAAGCTCCAGTTGTCCCCACGATGCCCCAAATCTCTGTGAGCACCCCACTGGGGTGTGATAATGCTGATTTCAGTGTTGGGAGCCCTGACTCAGCCCAGGTAAGGGGTGGATGATTTGCTGCATCTGATTCCTGTGGGGAGGGTGGTGCTTTCTGGGGTTTTGTGCTTAAAAATGAGACTCTTTGTGCTGGACCATGTCCTCAGCAGCGGCCACAGGCTGGGTGTTTGGTAGGTACACATCATCTCCTCCCTTCTCTACCTGTGTACAAAGTCTTTTGCCACCCTTTCTAGCCAAAATCCCTGTGCCAACAGGAGAGAGGAGACCCAAATCCCAGAGGATTCAGCCGAGCCAGGAGCACAATTCCTGACACGTTCCTCAGAGCCAGGCCCACAGAGCGTTTTCCCTCAAGGTTAGAAACAGCTGGGAGGAGTGAGGATAATCCTGGCCACGTGAGATCCTTGTGCAACTGCACAGGTCATCCTGCAGTTTGGAAGTGATTATGGAGCCTCTATCAGCCCCAGAGGATGGGCCTGGGGCAAAAGGGAGGGGCTGCCTCTCCGGGTGACATTCTTTGGGTGGCTGCAGGAATGAGGAGGAGGAATCCTGATGGGAGATGCTGTCCATCAGCTCCATCCTGGCAGGAAGTGCTCTTGTTGTGACAAGGAAGAAGTCAAGAGGGATGGAACAAACTGTACCAAGCAAAAGGGAATGCTTACAGCCTCTGCCTTGGTGACTTGCTTTGGGGAGCCAGATGGTAACAATAAATGAGCCTGACTTTGCTGGGCCTGAGTCTGCCACTCCGAACTGTGCAGATGGTCCTAATGGGTGAGTGCTCCCAGCCTGGAAACAAGCAGCAGATCCAGGTTCTTTAGGTCAAATGTGTTCCTTGTGTCCTATAAACCCAGAAAAATACCTCCTCAGCACTCGGTGTGGCCTTGCATGGCCCTGTCCTCTCTTTTCTGCTGATGTGGGTGCTGATCTGAGCCTCTGGTGAGCTGGTTCAGGGAGCTGAACTGGCTGAGAAGCAGCACTCCCCCCAAAAAAGTGATTAATCTTCACCACAGGTGGTATAAGCTGGTGCTGGTGGCAGGGAGGGAATGGGAAGGGCTGGTGGAGGAAGGGCAGGAACCACAACACCCTGACTTAGGTCAATTAAAACTTGTGGAATTTCACCCCGAGGCTTCAGTGGGATTTAATGTAAGCAGCACAGTAGCCTTGGCTTCTTGCTGAGGCATGGGAGAAACTGCACCTCCTGAGCAGTAAGGAGAAAGGAATGAGGGAAGGTGCCCACAGATGAGAACAGCTCCAGCTTCTAAAGAAACACAACACTTGGTAATTACTAGAACTAAGCACATTCAAACGTCACTGCCTCTTGCACTGTCAGAGCACATTCATTTTGAGAAAATCAGAATGTGCTGGGCTTGCATTCTCCCTTCTCTTTTCATGAATCTGCCAACGTGTTCAGAAAAGGTCTGGTTTGAATACCCATATTAGAGGTGTATTAATTTTGAACTTGTCAAAAGGAATATTTGCATTGGAAACAGTTCTACAAGTTTGTCTGCATCACGAAGGGAACGAACCCCCTCCTGCTGGCTCTGTTCTGATTAGCTTGAGTTGCTTCCAGCTGAACTCGGGCACAGGCTCACTGGGCTCTACTCTCCAATCCTTCTGCTTTTCTCCCTTATTTAAAGACGTTTGAAGAAGCCAGGCTAAATATGATGGGAGCTAAACTCTTATTTTGGTTCTCCTCGCTTTGTAGACAAACCCTGGGAGTGTGGAAGGGCTGCAGACCCCGTGGATCCCTGTGTCTAATTGAAGCAGACAAGACTGTAACTCAGACTTTGCATATTTCAATGAAATATTCATGAATCCGGGAGAGAATAACCCGGGGTGAACATCAAGTTGTATAATCTGAATATATTCTCTATAACTGTCAGCAACACGCAGACAGCTCAGAAAATTCCGGGAAGGGTCTGTGCTTGTTGAGAAACATCTCACTGCTTTGGCTCTAAGGACAATGATGATTGTGTTTGCCCAGACTATTTAATTAGCAGATTTCCCAAATTGGGCTCTCAGGGACTGAAGTCCCCATTTACCCCATGTGGAAGCATGTGGCTTCCCGGGAAGGCTGGGAAGCTCCAGCTGCCACGGGAATGGAGGGTGCCCAAGCAGGCAGTTCCTCACTTTGGCTGTTTAATCCAGGCTGAAGAGCTGAACATTAAACACACCTTCATTAGATGATGCTCGTCTCTATTTCTGCATCGATTCCTCTGAAGACCTGCAGGTTAGGAGTGGGAAGGAAAATCAGTAATGGAGCAAAATGACTGTGATTTAGAGATCGGATTGCAAGCAGCCAGGGCCATGCATCAGGATAATGAGATTCAGTCTTGTTTGCTTACAAGCACTGGAGACAGAAGCAGAAAATGTGATCCACCAAGCCAGCTCTCAGGAAATGAGGAACAATAGAGTGAGGAAATCAAATTTCAAACGGCAGGGATATATTTATCGAGTTTTCCTTGGGATTTCTGCAGAGCTTTGGGGCGTTCTCTGGGCAGTGTTTTTTCGGGCAGCTGACATATGGCAGGAGGATTAGATCACTGCAAAGCACCGTTGGTTCTGACCTATTTGTTAATGCGGGGCTGGGGTCAGCGACAAGGGACAAATGCAATTGTCACTGTTTGGGGCTTTTCGAGTGCTGCTCCTGTTGTCCCTCGCACCGTGGCCAGACATTTGGAGCAAACTCATTAGCTAATTAGTGGTGTGCTCAGCCCCACGTGGGCAATATTCCCATTATGGCTGTGGAACAGGCCCTCCTGAGGCTCCCTGGCAGCTGCTCTTCCCTAGGTTAGTTGGGAGGGCAGCTGGGGGAGGATGTGCCTTCCTCATCTTCTCTGGGAGAGCCTCCTGCATTCCAGACATCCCATTCCTTATCCTCCTGCTCCTTATCCTCCTGCTCCTTGCCTACTCCCACTTGCTGGGTCCACTGCCACCAGCTTGTCTCTGGTGACCAGTGACAGGACCCGAGGGCACGGTGTGAAGCTGTGCCAGGAAAGTTTAGGTTATCAGGAAAAGGGTTTTCACCCAGAGGGTGCTGGGGCACAGGACAGGGTCCCCAGGGAATGATCATGGCATCAAGGCTGCCAGAGCTCCAGGAGTGTTTGCAAAACGCTCTCAGGCTCAGGGATTCACAGAATCACAGAAAAGTTTGGGTTGGAAGGGATCTCAAAAAACCCTCTGGTTCCACCCCTGCCATGGCAGGGACACTTTCCACTATCCCAGGTTGCTCCAAGCCCTGTCCAGTCTGGCCTTGGACACTTCCAGGGATGGGGCAGCCACAGCTTCTCTGGGAACCTGGTCTAGTGAAAGGTGTCACTATCCTTGCTGTTGGATTTGATGCTCCCTGTAAGTCCCTTCCATATCCCAAGGATATCCTGGGAGTCTGTGAGCTGCCTTCTCCATGTGGATTGCTCTGCTGGTTATCAGGGTGGTGCCACAACTCCTGGTGCCATCTCAGACTCCAAATCGTGGCCTTGGACTCTGGTCCTGCCAACGCAGCTGAAATGTTGTGGGCTGGGAAGGGTCAGAGATGGCTCGGGTCAAGATCCAGGTCCAGCCTGCTCCAGAGAGGGATGGGGCAGGGCTGCACTGGGAAGTGTTCTGCACCAGCTCCTGCCTTTAAAAACAGGACAAATGCAGTGACCTCCTGTTGCTAATAGGAAACAAGAGACATAAATCCACTGCCACGAGTCTGCTCAGGGGCCACCAGGAGGGAACATCCCTGTGCAGCCTGGGCAGAGCTCTGCTGGTGCAGCTCTGCCACTCATGTACCTGCCCAGGGCAGCAGGAACACTGCGCTTTAAGGCATTAACACTGATATAATAATCAAAAATTAAGTGATTTTACTTGGTTGGTTTGTTTTACTCGCACTAAGGGGCTTGATCTGGTTGATAGAGAAGTGTTTTTTTGGTGGAAGTGTGCCAGCTGCAGGAGGTTTTTGCTGGGTTTGCTGATTTGCACACTTAATGATGTAGACAGACACCTGGGATGGAGCTGGGAATGGAGAGGAAGCTGCCTCCTGCTCTGGAGAGCTGTCTGCCCAGATCTGGAAGGAACACAGGCAGGAGAGAAGGCAGCAGGAACAATCCTGTTCTTCCCATTTTATTTTAACCAAGAGCTTTCTTCTCCTCCTTTAGAGCTGTCAGCACCTGATCATTAGGATTAATGAACGTGCACAGAAACATTGGGTTTCCATCATTGCTGTTTTCTTGCAAAGAAGAAAAGGGGGAAGTATTCTTTCAGCTCCTGCTGATACCATCAGATGTGTGCTGATCCCTTATTTTTTTCACCCAGAATTTAATCCTGCCTAGCTCAAGGTTAACAGCTAAGCCAGAATCACAGCTTGCTGCAGAAGATTCAGAGCTTCCCAGCTCCCAGATGGTGTTCAAGGCATTGGAATGTGCAGCATTTCTAAACAAGTTGCTTTTAATGCAGCTCACCCGGCGTTTCACTGCAGTCCCCGTTCTTCTGTATTTAAACCTCAAATCTGTGGCAGATTTCATAGTGGCTCCATGGGAGGAAGGGCTGGGCTCTAAGTGGTGGATGCTCCATCCATGGAAGTTTCCAAGGCCAGGTTGGATGGGTTTTGGAGCAGCCTGGGACAGTGGGAGTTGTCCCTGTCAGGATTTGGAACGAGATGATTTTTAAGGTCCTTTCCCAAACCCCTTGTAGGATTTGATGAAGTTTGCAGCACTCAGCCTGACCTTCCTTTCACTTAAAAGCAGTGACTCATAAACTGGATTTTGCTCCACATGTCTGTTTTCCTATGCTTTTGTAAGGCACGATTCCTCAGGAATTGGGGTTTTAAATAACCAGCAGCAGATCCAAGCAGAGCTCTGCTCTCCAGCTTCTCCCCTGGCCCACACCAATCCTGACTGTCTCCCGAGCAGCCGTGTCCCGTTTCCTTGAATTGTCTCCTGGTTTTAAGATGGGAACAAATATATTCAGGGAGGACTACAATGGGAGCAGAGCCCTCCTCCAGCCCGTGTGCCGGACACAGGTTTAGTCATTATCCCAAGGGGAAGGACGTGTGCTCCGACCCACCCAGACCCTCCGGCTCCTCCTGCCACGTTCGTGCCTCTGTGTCCCTGCTGAGCTCCTCTTCATCACCCAGCATGGTGACCCTGATCCACAAATGTGTCCATAAAGTGTCCCCTTAGCCATAAATGTGGTTATTTTATACTGGCATCTGCAGTGGGAGTATCTGTGCTGTGTGAGGCAATGGGAGCTGTGCCAGGGAGGTTCAGGTGGGACATTGGGAGGGATTTTCTCATAGGAGGAGTGAATAAATATTGGAATGGGCTGCCCAAGGATGTGGAGGAATCCCTGGCCCTGGAGGTGTTTAAGGAAAGGCTGGATGTGGCACTCAGTGCCACGGTCTAGTTGACAAGGGGGTGTTGGGCCACAAGTTGGGACTTGATCATCTCAGGTCTTTTCCAAACCAATTCATTCTATGATTCTGCTTTGGGGGCTGCCAGCCCACACTGAACCTCGATTTTTGGGGGACAGCCCTGCCCTGAAATCAGTTTCTCCTGGGTGCTGTGAGTGTGGAGGGGGAGTGTGCTCCCCAAGCCTTCTCCTGCCATCAAAGCCAGCCCCAGACCTGCTTTAAAGTGTACCCTGATCCATAAATGTGGTCATTTTATACTGATAGTCATTATTTTCTATTTTTTGTCCCTGGATTTTGGGGGATCTCTAGCCCTGAACCCAGTTCCTCCTGGGCTCTATGAGCACTGAGGGGGATCCCCAAGCGCTCTCCTTCCATCAAACCCAGCCCCGCACCCTCTCTAAAGCGTCCCCTGACCCATAGATGTGGCTATTTTGTAATGATAGACTTGTTTTGTATTATTTCACCCAGGTTTTTGGGGGACCCCTGGGCTCTGTGTGCACTGAGGGCCCTCCCCAGGCGCTCTCCCATCCGAAGTCGCCCGGGGGCCGATCCTGCCTCGCTCCGCGCTGGCGCCGGGTCCGGCTGCGAGGAGCCGCGCCAGGAGGGAGGGAGAGAAGGGAAGAGGGAGGGAAGGAGGGGAAAAGGGAGGGAAGGAGGGGACGGGCAGCGCCGCGTCCCCCCCGCCCTCAGCGCGGCCGCGCCTCGGGGCCGCGCGCGGCCGCCGGTTCCGCCTCCTCCGCCGCCTCCCCGCGGCCGCCGCCGCCATGTTGGATGGTGCGTGTGGGTGTCAAGCGCAGCCCGCGGCCGCCGGGCACCGGGACACCGGGACACCGCGCCCGCCCCGCGCCCGCAGGTCAGCGCGGCTCCCGCGGGCTGCGGGACGGGAGGGGGGAACGGGCGGGCGGCCCCCGCAGCGCCGCCTTTCCCCTCGGCGGGGCGCGGGGTGGGCGCGGGAAGGGCCCCCGGGGGTCCCCGCGGGGAGGGCGCGGGGCCGCGGTCGCCTTTGTTGTCGCCGGTGGGTGGCTGGGCGGGCGGCGGCGGGGACGGGCCGGGCCCCCGCGGCCCCGGGTGCGGGCCTGGTTCCCGATGGGCCTCCCGGGGCTGCGGGGGATGGCGGGGCCTGCGGGCTCGGGGGGCTCCCGGCGGCGGCGCTGGGGCGGGGGGGCTCCGCTCCGCCCGGTCCGACCCCCGCCCCGGCGTTGTTCACTTCCATCGTGGCGGGGCGGGCGGTATTTTGTTGTATTTTCAGTGATATCGTTGTTTGGGAGATGTGTGTTAATGCTTTTAATGATTTTTAAGGGTCTGTTTTATATAGGGGGCTTGGACTAGATGATCTCCAGAGGTCCCTTTCAGTCCTAATAATTCTGTGATTTTCTGTGGTGCTGTGATATTCTTTCTCTCTCTCTTCCTATATATATTTACACTGATACATACTTATATATATATTTTTTAAAAATTTTTACCTGCAGTACCTGTGATGCTAGAGATTAGGGTTGGGTAGCCAGCGAGCTGTATTACATTATTGCTGTGAAATATATTGAAACAGTAATTATCACAGGCTGCCCGCAATGGAAGTCCCCTATTTTAAAGCCGTAAGGCTTTAATGTAAATGTTAAAATATTCATGTTACGATTTAAAGCTCTAAGGCTTTAAAACTGGTAGCGTTTGGTCTCAGTTTTATGGGTGTGTAATGCTTCCCCCTCCCCCTTCTCGAGTACGGTATCGACAGGGATCTGAAAAGCCGAGTGAGATTTTAAATTTACAACAGTTGGACATATTTCTTGTCCTCATCTATTAAGAAAATAACCTGAATTATCTACATGCTCATCCATTTTCAACAGGAGGCCTAAAAGACTTGTTAGGATTGTGAAGCTGTTGCAGATGTTATGGGCTGTAGAGTCTGACTTGAGGAGTTCAAAATGCAAATCAGGCCATGAGATTAAGTTTTATTATTCTCTCCACTGAAATACTTGTTTGATGGTAATACAGAACTCTTGCATAATTCCAGTGTGTTGCTGTGTTTTGTGAGGCACAAGGTCATAGGAAATTGTATTGTTGGGGTGTGAAATGCGGGATGAATGATTTTTTAAAATCAGAAATGTATTGTAAAGGTATCTTTAGCAAAATGCAGCCTGTTTAGGAGTTACTTCTAAATATGTTTGTCTTGGCTCATTCTCAGATGTGTTATTTTTGAACAAACTCAAGTGTAGAGTTTTATTGGGAGGAATCAAAACTTTTGATAAATTTTCCTTTATAGACTCCAAGTAATGGTAAACTAGCTCGACAGAATTTCAGCGATAATCTCCCCCGTATTAAATATTTAACTATGTTATCAAAAATTATCAAGCACAAATGACCCATGAGTGTGCATTCCTGAAGGCGGATTCTGATAAGGCCAAATTGACTGTGGGTTCCATTTGAGGAAGTTTGACTTGGGGGTGCTGATTGTAACTTCCTCTATTCCATGAAGTTACTCTGCAACATTTCACCTGTGTCACAACAGCTCTCTGACACAGCAGCTTGACTTTTACATCTGCTGAGGAATGGAAATTGTTATCAGCCTGTAAGAAATGCAAGGCAGCACTCACAGGATCTTTGAATCCTGGAATGGGTTGGGTTGGAAGGGACCTCAAAGCTCATCCAGTCCCACCCCTGCTATGGCAGGGACACCTTCCACTGTCCCAGGTTTTTCCAAAAAAGGTCCAGCCTGGCCTTGGGCACCTCCAGGGATCCAGGGGCGGCCACAGCTTCTCTGGGAACCTCTGCCAGGGCCTCCCCACCTTCCCAGGGTGGAATTCCTTCCCAATATCCCATCCAGTGCTGCTCTCTGGCAGTGGGAAGCTGTTCCCCCTTGGCCTGTCAGTCCAAGTCTTGTAAATAAATATCCTCTCTCCATGGACTTCTGAGAAAAAGCAGACTTGTTTCCTAGGTAGAAGCTAAGCAGGGGTGGGTAATATTTGGGTTAAAAAAATGCAGTTTATGAGTTACCTGATGAGTGTGGAAGGATTGGAGGAGAGACCCCTGACTGTCAGGTAGCCTGGCTGGTGATGCTCATGTTGGTTTTCACTTGCATTATTCCTACAGTCACATTTAATGAAGGGTTCACAAACATCTGATGTCCAGTATAATGCAGGCAGCAGAAATGAATTCAGCTTGCACTGACCACATCATTATTTACATAACTGGTTAATCATGCTAGTTTTGTTCCAGCTGTCAGCCATTTGATTGCTTTAAAACTTGGAGCTTTTAAGAAGCCTCAAATCTTGGATCACTGCTGGGAAATGCCAAAGGCCTAATTTGTTACTTCATAAAAATGCTGATAGTCTCTCTTGATACAGAAATCGGGGTTTTGTTTCTGTGGTTGTTTTTTTTTTTTTTCCTTTAGAGAGAGAGAGAGAGAGAGCAATCATTAAATGATAATCATTTTAGGGGAAATACATTAAAGAGTAGTTATGATGTTCCTGAGCTTGCTTTTCTTAGGTCTCCTACGTGGGATGGGGAAATGACTCTGGCTTTTGCTTGGTGTAGAAGAATATAAGTTACTCTAATACCTTTCTTTAATGACTGGTACTCAGGAAGCAACTTCCCAGTCTTGCAGGGCCATATTTGCAGAGTGCTAAAGTGTCCCTTGGGATGTTGCTAATAGAAAATGAAATGTGCCTGCTTTGTAGGAACGCCTGTAATGTTCTTTTCCCACTTCGCCTCGCTCTGATCTGTGCAGGGAAAATATCGAAACGTACCAGCATCCTGCTGGCTTAAGTGCTTCAAAGAACAGCAGGTTTTTGTGTGTTTCAGTAGCCTGGCTGCTCATTAAGAAGGCAGGAGACTCCATGGAGGAGAACAACATGGATTGCTGTCCTCTGGAATAAAACCTGCCGGGGCTGATTGTAGGTCTGCTAGCGTTGGTGTGCTGCAGGTTTGGTGCAGACTGGGCTGTGCTGAATAACAGACCCTGAAAAGCCTGAGTTAATCACTTTAGCTGGTTGTTACAGGACTGCTTTCCTGTTCTGCGTGGGGAGAGAATTCAGAATGGTTGAATGGGAGTGAATTCAGAGACTCTGGGCTTCAGGATGGATCTAGAACTCGGTGGCTGTTGGGCTGAGCCTCTCAGTGAGTGGTGCAGCAGGTAGAAAGCTACAGGAAAACTGATATTCTTTATTTGTCATTTCACAAATAGCAGTTTTGTCTCTGGTTTCCAAATTTGGGGTTTGCTTCATTTTATGATGCTGCCCCAGTCCATTGATAGAGGTGAAGTTGTTGGGTCAGAAGGTTCTCTGGTGTTTTCTGTAGGTTACCAGTGGTTGTAGGCAGAGTTTAAGGAGAGTAGTATAAGTTAGCAAGATTGGGTTCTATGTAAATACCTAATAGTGAAGTTTGTATGAATGATGATACTAATAAGAAAATCAGTATAGAAGTACTTTGTGTTTGTTCATTGCACTGGCACTGGAGATGCCTGCAGAATTCAGTTTGTAATTCACTATATGTGCCTTTCTATATGGAAATATAACTTTGAGTTATGCTAGCGAGATGCTTTTCATCTGTATAGATAATTTCCAGCTCATTTTTCCAGTATTGTTACAAAAATTGAACCTGAATTGATCTCAGAGCCAATACCCTGTGTTACATTAATTGTTAATAGTGTGTCTCTCTGGTTCCTGTCACCCAGGGCTGTTAACATGAATGCCTCTAACTGGTGCCTTGTGTTCAAGGTCAGGCCTGGGCTGCTCACGCCTCCTGTGCCTCGGCTTGCCAAGCCCAGCTCTGGGCAGGTGGGGTAGCAGAGCTCAGGCTCGGACAGGTCCCCACTGGCAGTGGGAGTGCAGCTGCCTCTGCTCTGGGACTGGGTGCAACCAGCCCCAGCCCAGGCCTGGCTGCAGCTCCACCTTGGAGGCTCCCCTTGGCTGTGTTCTGTGCTGGAGGTGGCTGGGGGAGGTTGGAAGGAGCCTCAAGCACACTCTTGTTTTGTTGTCATGATCCGCACAAATTGTTTTCAAGGCACAGTTTTCCTTCTGCCATCAGGAGTGGAGCTCCCTGAGCTGTCTGGAGTAATCAGCTGAAATTTGTGTGTGAGACCTCTGCAGTTTTCCACTCTGCTCCTGCCTTTCCTTCCACCTTGTTCCTGCTCCTGCCTTTCCTTCCACCTTGTTCCTGCTCCTGCCTTTCCTTCCACTCTGCTCCTTCTCCTGCCTTTCCTTCCACCTTGTTCCTGCTCCTGCCTTTCCTTTCCACCCTGTTCCTTCCTTTCCTTCCACCCTGCTCCTTCTCCTGCCTTTCCTTCCGTCTTGTTCCTGCCTTTCCTTTCCACCCTGTTCCTTCCTTTCCTTCCACTCTGCTCCTTCTCCTGCCTTTTTTTCCACCCTGTTCCTTTCATTCCTTCCACTCTGCTCCTTCTCCTGCCTTTCCTTTCCACCCTGTTCCTTCCTTTCCTTCCGCCCTGCTCCTTCTCCTGCCTTTCCTTCCACCCTGCTCCTGCCTCTCCCAGAGCAGTTTTAGCCATGTTGTTTGCAGTGTCTGAGCCTCTCATGTCACCATACAATAAATCCTAAATGGTCATGAGGTCCAGGAGAGTTTGGAGGCTGGCCCAGGCAGGAGAAGGCCTCTGTGCTGCTTTTACACAGAGGCTTGGGACAGACCTGGCTCTTTGAGGCTTTTTTTGTTTCTCAGAATGCAGCACTCAGTGAACAATACTTGTACAAATTAAGTAATAAATTATTTTTTTGAAAGTTCAAAGCTACTTATGAGTTTAAAACCATGCCAGACACCTTAGTTAGAGATGTTTTATGTTCACCCTACCAGACAGAAATATGAAGACTCCCTTGCCTTGTTTGCTTTTCAGTATTGCAGGAGTTATGGCCAATTTTGGGGGCTGGACTTTTAGAACAAATTACTAAAATTCATGGTGGAGTCTGGTGGTCATGGCTAAAATTCAGCAGCCAGACACTGATTTAATCTCCCTCCTGTATAACCTCATAGAGACTCCCCTGCCCTTCTGGAGATGTCACTTACATAATGTGATGGCTTCTACAATCCACCTGGGAGTTTTCATTATTTAAAAGCAGAAACCCAGGCAGAGCAAGCTCCCTGCTTCTGTTGGATGGGTTTGAGTTTTGCCACCAAGAAATGCTCCAGCACACGTGGTACCCCTGCTAGAGAAAACCACCAGCATTGGTGACAGGGTGCTAATGATGGCTGGGATGTTCTTTTACATTTTTATCTTTATTCTCCCAAATCATATTAATTTCTAGACTTAACATCAATTTAGTAGTTTCTGAACCTTTGCAAGGGCAATGGTCTTTTCAGAGCTTTGCTAGAACAAAGACATTGTAAGAATCTTACTAGAGAATCGTATAATCTTATTACAACTGCTCCTGTTTAAATCACTTCCTTGTACTTAAATAACAATCTGGCACCAGCTATTTCTTGATTGTAGTTTTTGTCAGTTGCAATTTATCCCCCTCCCTGGTTTGGTTGAAGTTTTTTTTTCCCCTTGATTGTGCAACCTTTAGGTTGGCAAAGCTCCTTTCTCACACAGTCCTTCTGAGTCCACTGGGAGTAATCGCATGAGTAAGTTGCTCACTGGTGTAAGAGCTGTGGTGTTCATGAGTAAAACCTTCGTGGGACAAACCCCAGTGAAAGAACTGATACAGACAGTTCTGATATTCCTCAGGGAGAGACCAAACAAAATCTTTTCAAAGGTAACTTCCTCCCCTGAGATGGCAGCACAAAAGAATCCCTCAGACACGTTTCCCCCTAGGTGGGAATTCTGTCCCAGGAGGTTCCTCCTGGGGATGAGCAGACCCCAAGCATCACCTCAGTTTTATCATTATGATTTTTATTTATTTCTTTCTTTTCAGTGATGAGGATTTCTTCAGCCAAATCTCTTGACCCAATTGCTGCTGAAGCTGCTTTTCTACTGACTTTCAGCTCTGTTTGGACAGGGATGAGGCTTGTGACAACAGCAGTAAGGCAGAGATGTTTGCTCTAACCTATGAAATCAGCCAGAATTGAAGATCATTAATTAATCCTTATCTGCAGAGCTGTTCTGACATGCCTGTTCTCTGGTGGGGATGGTCAAGCACAGTGTGCTCTGCCACGTGGTGCACGTAAAGCAAAGCACTGCAATTGGTAGTTGAAAAACAGAACTTGAATATTTTTAATTATTCACTTAATTAATCAGAGAAACCCTCCTATTTTGTGCCGTTGCTGGATTGTGACTGGTAATGTCTGGTTAGAGGCTCCTGATCAGGCATTACCCTCAATATTCACATCCAGGGAAGATCTGATGCATCTTTAAAATGCCCCTGCCCAGGTATTTAATTCTTTGATGGAAACCTCTTTCTCTAATGACCACTGGAAAGCACAAACTCCCCTCTGTTGTATTATCTAATGAAATATTTGCCTTCTGAGCCCATTCTGCCTTATTGCAGGGCTTTGATTCCTTCTTGCAGTGTTCTGCTGCTTGCAGTGATTATTTTTTTTTTAAGGATGGAATGCTTATTACCTATGAGAAGTGTTACTATATTTTGCTGCTGTTGTTGAGCAGAGTTCACGAAGTTAAACTTTGTCTACCAATTTAGAAGAGTTTCTCAGAAAGTCAAGATAATGCCTCTGTTGGAATGTTTTCAGATAAACAGCATAGGTGACACAGACTACTTTTCTTAGGAGTATGCAAATGCAGCTCAGAAATCAATATTTAATACTGTAGATTTTGAGAATATTTTCAATTTGTGCATATTTTTAAGGCAGAAATTTCTATCTGCTGCTCAGAAGAACAGCATAACCAGGCTATGATCATGGTATTTCATACTTTTTCAGCAAAGCTGCTGCTTTCTGAAGATTTTATTGGTACTTGGGTGACTCCTCTGAAAGATATTTATGTTTATATGTTTACTGGTTCTCTTGGGAAGCTTTAATAAGGAAGTAAAATACAGGAACGTTTATAATTGGTTTGACTTGGCTTTCAGAATTCTTGTAGAGAAACTGAAGTATAAAAGCTCGGGTACAGCAAAATCACTTTTAAACTGGTTTATTGCAGAGAAGCACTGAGGTAAATCATCAAAGGATTTTTGTAGTCTGCAAAACTGCTTAAATGTTGTGTTTAAAATTTACAAATCGCTGACCCCTTTGTGAGACAGCCTGAAATGTCTGGCTCTGTTTTACGTTTGACTACCTAGTGAATAATCTGCTTTTGCCTGGCCTGCTGCTTTACACACACTGAGTGCTGCAATTGCCATTTTGGTGTCTGTCTGCCAACCAATAGTGGCTGTGGATATTTAATTTCATCCTAATACAACCATAGGATGCCTCCAGGAGTATTTACGTGGGCTTTAAAAGTCAGGACGTGTTTTATGGCTGGAGATTGGGAATTTTGGGGAGTGCTCTGCTGAAATGTTGAGGAGTGAGGAACAGCAGGAGGGTTTTGTAGCCTGTCTTTATTATTCTGTTTTTAATTTGCTTTATTGGGGGGGTTTGTCCTGCAGGGGATGGTCTGGATCAAGCCGAGTGTGAGCACATCTTTACTCTGAGGGTGAGGGACCTGGTGGTGTGGGGCTGACTGGGATCCCTGGTTTTCAGTGCTGTTTGCTTTCAGGTGTGAGTGCAGGAAACATGCTCCAACATCCTGAATGCAGGAACACTTTTGTTCTCTATGCTCTGTGCAAAATTGTGTCTGGATGCCTTGGCTTCCAGCCAGCCTTTTAATCTCTTCTTTTTTGTGTCAGCTTGGATAGTGTATATAATACTATAGTGCCTTTTCCTGTCCCTGGAAATGCTGATTTTTAGTTTTATTTTAAGAAGGGTTTTCTTTTTCTTATTTAGAAGAAAAATAAACTTTAAAGGAGGAGGAAAGTCTGTGCTGGCTTTTTTTTTTTGTTTTTCTTTTTCGTTTCTTGTTGTAGTTTATGCTTTACAGAAAGGCCTGAAATGTTCTGTCAAAGCTTTATCTCCTGTCTCACAAATTCAAAATTTAGAAACGGGGCAGGGCAAGGTGGGGAGGGGTCTCAAGGTAACTTGGAGTGAGAGAAGGGGAGAATTAAAAACACATTCAGTGCCCATTCATGTGTGAAATGGATGTGCCTTTAGATGCCACAAGGCTTATTCTTCCATCCAGCTTGACCAGTCTTTTGTCAAAACTCCTGTTTTAAGTATTTAAATAAAATCCGGTGACTTTGGCGTTCTCTCCTTCCATGGGAAAGCCGAGCACAAGAGAATTTAGCCCCGCCTGCCGCTTCCATGCTAAACAGATGCAAATCAGAGCCCCCTCCCTCCAGTTGCCTCTTCTCTCCTCCTGGGTTTCATTGTTTTGATGAAAGCTGTTCTGGTGCCAACTCCCAGCCCGGAGGGCAGGTGAGAGGAATTAAAAAAATCCCAGATTCCAGCTCGGTGATTAACATATCGTTTGGAGCTTGTAATGTCATCCTTGCACACAAAACAAAGTCACAACAGCTTCACAGAGCAGAGGTTTGTCAGAAAGGCAAACATCAAAGTGGCAAGAACAGAGGAGTTTATTTAAAATATAGCAGAAAGACTTAAAACATTCGTGCTCACCTATGAGAGCTATTAAAAATTAAAGAAGAGCCTTTGAAGGCAAGCATTAAAGATTTAATAGTATTAATTGAATTAAGCCGTGGGAGTTGAGGATATGTAGACACATGTGTGAGTGTATGTTCTGAGCCATCCTCTGGGTTAAGGCAGCAGAGTGCTGAGACCTCGATTAGCTGTGCTGGCTCTGTAAGGGCCACCTTAACAAACCCTGTTTATTCCTGGGGTTAATTAGAGACACCATTAGAACTGAGAGTGTAAACACAAGGAAAGGACTTGGAGAGAGGGGAAACTGCAGAGCCCACCGGCCTTGGCATCCCTGGGCAAGGCAGAGCAGGCAGGGTCCTTTCCAATCTACATTTAAAGATAATTTTGTTTATATCATTAAGGCTGATTTTTTTTTTCGAGAATAAATTCCTTTTCCTTTGTTGTGAGAGCAGTAACTTAATACTGTTGTACTCCAGCCACAGGTATGGGCTTTTTTTTGGCAGCTGAACTTCCACGTTACTTGATAATTATTTTCTTTTAAGGCTGGCTGATTTTGGTAGCTTTTTAGCTTTTCTTATTCTTAGAACTTTCGCTGTTAGGAAAACTTCTTGACACAAAAATAAAATCACAGTTCAGTGTGATTGCAGTAACCTGATGTGGAGGGGTTTTTTGTTTTTTGTTTTTTTTTCTTTGCAAATTAAATACTCAAGGCTTAACATATTTGCAGCAGGGAAAAAACCAAATCCTTGTATCATTTCTAGAAAGAAAGAGCCCTGAAAGCTCCTTGCAAGCCTGCAGGTGCCTTGGCCAAGGAGGGCCATGTCCAGGGGGAGCAGCTCCAGGAGGATTTGGTGGCTCTGGGGATCCTGGTGTGGAGAGGCACCAGCAGCCCCACGCTGAGGGATAGCAGAGCTGGGGCAGATCTCATCCATTCATTTTTCCTTCTTCAGGGAGGTGGCTGCTGGCAGTGTGGGGAGGGTTGGATGAGCCCTTCCTGCTGCAGATGTAGTTACCAAATGATTC
Organism: Agelaius phoeniceus; assembly: GCF_051311805.1. Lineage (NCBI taxonomy): Eukaryota > Metazoa > Chordata > Aves > Passeriformes > Icteridae > Agelaius > Agelaius phoeniceus. Next base: position 2,213,154 of record NC_135280.1, on the reverse strand, counting down.
AGCACAGTGCCCACGGATTGGAGCAATATTGATGAATTCATTACTGCTCTCTGATGGATGTTAATGGGCCAGAATTTCTTCTGTGCATTTGGACTAGGTGGAAAGCTCTTGAAAAAATAATAATAATAATGAGAAAATGGAGTGGGTGAGTTTTTAAACCACTTTTGTGTTCTGCTTCTAAATCTAACGAGGGAATGTTCTTAATGACTTGCATGAAAACAATGGTCAAAACAATAATCACCAGGCAGCTCTGGGAGGGACAGGGAGGAGCAGTGCTACACCAGGGATTTCTTGCATTTTATTCAATACATCCCAAGCCACAATCAGCTGCTTTGGAAACAGAGCTAGGTGGTGCCTTTTCCATGTGGCTTCCTTAGGAGATATCTGGAGTCCCAAGGCCATGATCCAGTTGCTGCTTGCAGGGTATCAGAGCTGAGGGGTAGAAGATGTTCTCTGCAAGAGCTGACTGGAAGAAAATGACCTTTAATGAAGGAACAGGCACAGATGCTTTTGAGTAACAAGTCTTTGTCATCCTCTTTGAAACGAACAAGCTGCCTCCCACTCAAATCATTTTCCGTCTAAATATCCAGAATAGATAAAAGAGTAGGTAGAATTTTACTGCTGGAGGATGGATTCAGAAAACTTGAGGAATTGTTATGCTGACAGCTGAAAATTTCTGTATATCTGCATAGGAGAATGTGGGATTCACTGGCATTTTCAAACCAGATTTTTTTTTTTCTTAATTCCACAAAAATCAACAAAATCATATTACAATAAAAACAAATATTTTATATATTACAACAAGGATGACTCTTTTTTGTGCATGAATGAAGGAATTGGAAAGTTTGAAGCAGAAAAATGAAGCAAAATCCTTATGTGAGATGTGCTGATATTTTAAAAAAAAATCTTTAAATGATTCACTTCCATCAAAGCTGAACTTAAAAATACAGCTCAGAGTCAGGAACTGGAGCACCACAGAAGCTGACCAAAGAGAATTATTTTTATATTATTCAATATTCTTCAGTTCTGTTTCCTGGGAACCAGAATCCAGCGTAGATCCAGGTTGCTGGTGGCACAGCTGGGACCTCTGCTCTGGAATTGCTCCTGCCAGGGGGATGGTGCTGGACACGTTAGACAGGTCTGAGAGGAAGAGGGAGAGGGAGGTGGCTTGGTTTGGGAAGGATTTTGGAAACTGTGGTGTGTGCACTATGAAAAGATAAGAGAGAGATCTGGAGGAGTCAGAGGGAAAGCTGAACATTCGGTGTTGCAGGACTGAGCTGAAATTGGGGTGGGAACAGGGCAGGGCTAAGATTTTGTGAAATTTGGTAATTTGGAGAGAGAAGGACCAAATTTCCACCTGGAATATGGAATTGCTTTGTCCTTAGGCAGGAAAAGGAGATTTCCAGAGTCCTTGCAGTCACCTGCTGAGCCAAGTCCCAAACCTGAACCATCAACTCCACCTCCAGTTTGAGCTCCCCAGGTGCAGCTTTTCCTGGTGAGCTGTAACTGGAGACTGCTGATGGAATTGCTGGTGCTCCCCTTATTTGGGGTGTTCTTTAGAGCAATTAGAGTGACCTTGGCATTAATTGGTTGGTGTTGTGGCCTGTGAGCAGCCCCAGCCCTGCCTGTCCCCCTGCCTGCCCTGGTGTGTGGCATCAGTCACTGGAGCTGTTCCAGCTGTGCCTCTGGTGTGGGGCAGAGTGGAGAGGCAGAGCTGGGGAATCCCATCCTCATTTCTCCTCTGAGCAGCAGATCCTGCTCTGGAACCCTGGGCTTGGGCCAGAATCTTCCTGTAGGGAGGATTTTGGGATGTGTTTCCTACTTTGCAATCTTACAGCAATTGATTCACAGAATCCCACAATGAGTTGGGTTGGAAAGGACCTCAAAACTCATCCAGTGCCACCCCTGCCATGGCAGGGACACCTTCCACTGTCCCAGGCTGCTCCAAGCCCCATCCAGCCTGGCCTGGAGCACTTCCAGGGATGGAGCAGCCCCAGCTTCTCTGGGAGTCTGTGCCAGAGCCTCCCCACCCTCCCAGGGAAGGATTTCCTCCTCAACTCCTCAACAATCTCATGAGCAGACAGCTCATGGACCTGAATTTCTGAGCTTTAAAGCAGTCTGATGTTGGTAGCAGCTCTTAGAGTTGAATTAAGACATTGTGGTGACTTTCAAGATGATTGTGCAAAATCTGGTGGCTGTGAGGGAAGGCACTTGAAATATTTTATGCCGTGAATGGACATTGATGAATGTAAGCAGGATATTAAATCAATCTCTGTTTTCTTTGCAGGCTTGTAGTTTGTGCTGGCAGGAAGCACACTTAATTAAAATGGAAAAAATAGTGTTTGGATGTATGGACAGGTATTTCTTGGCATCTTGTACTTATTGAACAACCCTTTTCCTTAGAAATCCGTGTCACAAAATAAAAGTATTAATCCTTCAGCTTCTGCCAGTAGTAACATGGAGAGTTAAACTGTTTTTCCCCCCCTAATCTTTGTCATGGTGAGCATTTGCCTCTGGCCTACTGAGTGTATTAATGTGGTTTCATGTCTGGTGTGTGTAGGAGGATGGGAGAAGCTGCACTCGGTGACGTTTGCTTCGTAATAATAAAAGTGCAAAATCAATTTAGGTAATGAAATCATCAGGTAATTTTAAGTAGCAGGTATCTTCCCAAAATACATCCCCAAAATATGGAATCTGATACATGAGCACACATTTAGGTGAACATGAATTTTAAATATTGCAGTTCTGTAGGAAAACACTGGGGTTTAAAGAAGGGAGCTGACATTTTGTGCTCTTGTATTTTTTGCAGTTCTTCCTGTGCTCAAGCTGATCTGTGGGGCCTGAGCAGGTGCCTGTCACTCTATAACAGCCTGAGTGACAAGGCTGGACTTTTCTAATTAGTAATAGATTCTGAGGCACATCCTCTGGCAAGAGTATTGGATATCCTCTTTCCTTCCAAAAGGAAAATGTGAAAGGAGAGAAGTGTCTCCTACTGCCCTTAATTGAGTTGAAAATACAATTCAGGTATGTTTGGTAAGCTGAATTTATTTCAGGCTGTCAAGGCACACATTGGGTGGTCTCTTTTTTCCAATTTGTGAGAAAACAGATGAAATGCTTTCCTTGAAGCAGGTAATCCCCAGAGAACAAATTCCTCTGGGGAGTTTGGGGAGGTATTTTCACTGCCCTGTTGGATTAATTTGCATTTGGCATTTCTGCTTCAGTGTGTAATGGCCTGACCTCGCTCTGGTGTGTAATTCTGCAGTATTCTGATGTTCACTGCACACCTGCTGCATGGAGCATCAACTGAGGTATGCCCAGGTCAGACAGTACCCTTCTCCTGACCCAGACATGGGGAAACTGAGAGGTGTTTTAAAATTTTTTATTCCATTTTCAGTCTCATGAGAAGGGTGAGACTCTACAGATGTTATAATTCACACCATCACAATCAGAAGTTAACTATTTCCTGTTACAATGCACTATATTGTATTTTAATTACAATATGAGAGTTTCTTGGTCTATCAGCTTTTGCCACACCATGCTGTAAATGCCTTAAAGCCAATAATCTAAAACTGCCCCTCATGAGTCCTACTACAATGCATCTTTCATGGTTCTATTTCTCCAAAATATTTAGTCTTACATATTAGTCTTAAATTTAGTCTTAATACTCTCCAAAGTCTTTTAGTCTTACCTTATCATAGAAAACCAATCAGCCAATTTAGATTGATCAACAACCTCTGAAACAAAAGCAAATAATTAAATATTATCAAAAAATTAGTAAGTGAACAACTACAAAAAAGCCACACCAAGCCTACAAACATGTGCAGGTGGCACTGTGGGTGACACCTGACCTGGCTGCAGAAGGAGGAATGTGTTATTTTTAAAGAGCTGTTGTCAAAGCTTGTAATCCTAAAATTAGATCCTGGTGCAGGTCGGATTTGGGTCGTGGTGGTGATCTGCAGGTCTGGCAGAGCTGTCCCCTCTCCCAGCCCTTCAGGGCACATTTCCAGCCCCCCTGTCCATCATTCCAGCTGCAAGGACCAGGGGAGCTGGGGGTGACGAAACCCCACAAGGACCAGGGGAGCTGGGGGTGACAAAATTCCACAAAAGGCCAGGGGAGCTGGGGGGGACAAAGCCCCACAAGGACCAGGGGAGCTGGGGGGGACAAAACCCCACAAAGGCCAGGGGAGCTGGGGGTGACAAAATTCCACAAGGACCAGGGGAGCTGGGGGTGACAAAGCCACACAAGGACCAGGGGAACTGGGGGTGACAAAACCCCACAAGGACCAGGGGAACTGGGGGTAACAAAACCCCACAAGGACCAGGGGAGCTGGGGGTGACAAAGCCCCACAAGGACATGGGGAACTGGGGGTGACAAAGCCCCACAAGGACATGGGGAGCTGGGGGTGACAAAGCCCCACAAGGGCCAGGGGAGCTGGGGGTGACAAACCCACCAGCTGTGGCTTGGCAGGTCCCAAAAGGACGTGGCCAGGTGCTGCTGCTGCTGCTGTGTGGGACAGGTCAGAGGTTTGCTCCTCACCCCCCTTCCCATCCACTCCATGAGCTCCCCACGGAGCTCAAATCCTGGGAATTTAAGGAGACAAGGACTAACAAAAGGTGGTGTGGGGAAAACAGAACCAGATTTGTGTCTGGAAATCTCTTTTACAGCTCAAAGCCTGCTCAAGCTGCAGCTCCTTTCCCTCAGTGAGGCTGAGGCAGGACTGTAAAACCAGTGCAGAATCAAACCTTGGCACTCATGAATATGCATAAATTTGAAGGAGAATTATCTTTCAGCATTAACTCTTTAAATAAAGAAATAATTTGGCCACCTGCTGTCTGTGAAAGCTGACCTTGTTCTCTCATTTGTAAAAGGGAGTGGAAAGCTTCCAAAACTTTGAATTTTGAACCATTTCCTCTCCTCAGAAATTACACTGAAGACAAGCATTTAAGCTGTGAAAAATGGAACTGAAACCTTTCATCTGGAGTTAACCCTGTTCTCCAAACCCTTTGCCAATCTGTATTTGTAACTCGTTTCCTAAATAATTTTGAAGGTTGAGGAAGGGCATTGATGGGAATTTCAGGCTCTTCATTTTGCTGTTTTATTCCCATGAATTGCTGTTTTCTCTGCTGTAGAATAGCAAGAGAGAGCTAATAAGTGTTCTGCTTGTTGGCTTTTCTGGGTAGTGCCAAGTGTCTTCTCTCTCTCAGTGCTCTCCTCCAAGTGGCCACGATGCACAGTTGCCCCTTTTCCTGTTTGCTTTTGGGATTGCAGTTGAATATTGTATCCTGGGCAGGGTAATGGTACCCTCTGGTCAGCCAGTTGTTCTCTGAGAATAATTGATGAAGAAATAAAAAAAATCAGAGAATAAGTGAAGTTTGAAAATCTCTCTAGCAGTGTGGGTTTAGTACGAGAAAAATGGCTTTTTTCTGCATTATATTCCTGATTTTTATGTGATGGTTTGTGCTTGGGTTTTTTCTGAGCTGGTTGTGGGAAATGAGACTTCCTAAAACACAGTGGGTTTGGATTTAGACACACAAAGAGCTATCCCAGGAAAAGCAGGATGTTTTATATATATATATATACATATATATATACATATATATATTCATATATATATTCATATACATATATATATATATATATATATATATATGAATTATAAATAATGTGAAAATAATGTGAATTTAGTGTCAGGCAATGGGAATCCTTTTTCTTTGCCATAAATAGGAGCTGACTTCTCGTTGGGATTGGGGTTGTGTGTGCAGGTGTGGTGTTGGTGTCTGTCTGTCAGATTCCTCAGTCAGCACCTGGCAGCAGCTTCTCTGAGCCTGATCCTCTGCAGATGGGCAAGAATTCCCTGGTTTATCCTGGATAAATGCTCAGGTCCCTGAGCATCACCTGCCTCTGCCATGGCAGCCTGGTAGCAGGGAGAGCAGATCTCTGTGTATTCCCCATGAGAGGGGAGGCAGCAAGGCTGGGATATTTGATGTTCTGCAGATTTAGATCACAGACTGACTGAATTAATAACTATTTTCCAAACCTCCCTTCTCATGCATGTGACTTACAGTAAATGTCTAATCTAAGGATATATGTTGTCTGTAATACTGTTAATTAAAATTTTATGCAAATGTCTGCTGAACTCCTGATGTTCCATGTTAATTTTCACACTTGATATTAAAAGCTTTTCCTATATTTCCTGTGCATGCTTAGCTGGGCTGTGCAGATATTTACCTTCAGGCTGATACAAAGGGCATTTTATCAGTGCAGACAAATCCTGCTTGGAGTTTTGCATTCCAGAGGTGTGAATGGATTCTGCTGAAAGCCTGTCTATAGGTGGATTTGTGGGGCTGTTTGCTTTGAACTGAGTTGATGAAGGACTTTGTGGCTTGGCCTTGGCTCTGTGTTAGTCTCAGCAAGTTAAAGATATTTCCTCATGCACTGAGCTTCATCTCTTGTGAGAGGGATGAGGATGAGAGGCAGGAATTCCTTCTGTCTGCAGTTGTGTGCAGGAGAGCACCAGGAGAATTCATTCTTTGTGTCATGGAACTGCTGGAATAGGGAGAAGGGCATGGGGTGCTTCCCTCCAGGTGAGCCCTGGTAACACAGGTAAGCTTCACCTTCTGCACATCTCTTTGCTTTGCCATTTGGAGATGCCAGGTACCTCAAAATCAGAGCAAATAGCTTAGGGGTACCAAGAGCAAACATGAGGAAGGCTCCCCAAGACTGTTGAACCTTCACAGAAATCTGCTCAAGCCTTTTTCCTGCTAACCAGACACAGCTTTAATCAACTGGTCTCACTTTCTGCTTTCTTTGCAACTCTGCTGTTAAAAATGCAAACTCACATTTTTGCTGAAGTTGCAAGTGCATTGTGCTTCCTTGTGGTTTGTTGTGAGAAGTTAATTCACTGAAAAAAAGAAATCTAAACTTTCTGTGTAAGAAGTTGTTAGAATGTGTTAGAAACTCTCCCTCTTTTATGCAGTTGGGGTGTTTGGCTTTTTGATCTGTTCAATGATAAAAGGAGTTGTTGTGATGCTGCAAGATTTGGAATAATCCAGGAGAAGGCTTCCATGGTGTGGTGAGGGAGCAGAGTGAGTAAAGCAGGGACAAAACCAGAGCTCTTGGGTGAGGGTCAGTGCCAGGGCAGGACCCTGAACATTGGAACAGCTGCACTGGAGGGGAGCAGCAGCTCCATCAGCTTTCCACCCTGTCCTCCTCTGGGGGTTTAGGATGAGCTTTAGAATAAGCTGGATTTTATGGGCTATGAGTGGAGTAAGATGAACACATGTCCATCAAGAAAAGGAAAAAACAAACCTTAATATTTCTCTCATGAAAGGCCTTGGTTTTCAGGACTGAAGATATGAAAGTGAAGAATCCCTCAGCGTTGATGGATTGATGGGTTTTGAGTCTATTACAGAACAACAAGTGAAATATTGAATTTCCTGGAAGTGTGTAAATTGTTGGCTTCTCTTTACCCAGTGTGTTCCCTCCTGTGTTTGCTCTGGGATTGTTTTTCCAAAGTGCTCCTCCAGACTTAGAGAAGCTTCCAAAGGAGTTCTTCCTTTGGTTTCTTCTCCAAACCCGAGTGCCTGCTTTCCTAGTGGGCTGTAATTGGGAGGGAATGAAGACTCTTTGCTCTGTTTTTTTAGACCTTGACAGCTTTGTGTTGCATTTAATCAGCTCCAGAAGTGATCCAGGGTTGGGTTGTTCTTACTTGCAAAACTTAAGAGACTTGGAGTATTTTTCCTGTGCTGTTGTGTAAAAAGGGCTGGATTTGGTTTGAGAGAGAGAAAAGGGAAGCAGTTGTGTTGTGAGGATGGTTAAATCTTCAGGGACTTTTACATGTGAAGTATTAAAATGACTTTTCCAAAAGCCTGTGAAGTTGTAAAGTGAGAAACTTGTCTATGACTGGGGAGATACACACAGGTGAGGAGGCACTTGCTCCTGTAGTGTACTTGTAAAAAGATTTTGGGGAGGCCTCTCATCCCTGGCCTTGAAAGAAATAAAACTTTCATAAGCAGGAATGTTTTTTGTAGATTTGCAGTGGGTTAAAGGGCAGGAAATGGGGTTAGGAGTAGATGTTGGTTCTCACAGGGAAGGGCTCTTCCCAGCCAAATGTCCTGCCAGAGATCAGTGCTCTTGCAAATATTCCCTTCAGCCGATTGGCCTGGAATAATAAGATGGCTAAATTGAAGCAAATTAGTCAAATTTGAATGTAATCTTGAATTGAAAGGAATGATGAAAGATTGAGACCTGCTGAGGGATAAAGTGGCAGGTGAAATGCACAGGGAGAAGAACTGTGTGTATCCCAAGAAATGGGAGTTTAATCTGTGCATGGAAATGGCACTGCAGTAATTTGGAGAATTATAACAATGTCAGGTTTGAAATCTGTGCTTTCCTTGTCTCTGTGAGGGATGAGGTTGGTTCTTGGAGTGTTTGGAGGAACATTAAAGGACACCTGGATGAGCATCTCTGTGAACGTGGCCAGCTCAGTTCAGAGTCCCTGCTCAGTGTTTGTGCTCTCAGGGCTGCTCTGTGCTCATGGAATCTGCCAGTTGCTCAAGTAATTTATTCCAAAGCTTAATAGGCCTCTGTTTACTTGAAACAGTGACCTTAACTAAAGAACTGACCCAGCTTTCCAGCTCCACAGCTTGTCCTTGCCTTTTCTTGCCAGTCATTTTGGCTTTACAATTCCATTCTCATAGAATTAAAAATTCTTTGGTGCTGAGTGAAAGCCGCAGAGCAGAAAGTGTGGATCTGCTGAGTGTTCTCAAATGAACAAAGTAAATGCATTTGGGAACAAAAAAAATTCCTTCTGATCTACTTACCATGAAAGGTCACCTTGAGTTGGAGTGTGTTGGGCCACAGGATCTCTGTCCTGAGACTGAAAGGGCTTTAAACTTACCCAGGGTTTCAGAAATGGCTTGGTTGATTTTTAGGAAGTTTGCTTGTCCTGTCTGGATGCAGATTCCAAGTGTTAGAGGGCTGCTGAGCATGGAATTCCTCATGTGGTTTCATCTTAGCTCTGTAATTTTAAAGTTCTAGGTAGGCTTTACACTGGAAAATAAATCTCCAGGTTGGACTTTGTTTCTGGTTTGCTTTTCAGATTTTGCCTTTGTATCAGCGTGATTGTGTTCTTGCTTTTGTTTTGCTCAGCACTTCAAGTTTTTAATCTTCAATGTTTAATGTGACTCGTGAGAAGAACAAGTTGTTTTCAAATTCAGAAGAAATTTGAGGAGGAAAAAATTAATCTAGGAAAATGTCTCCCAAGTGTGTGTGTGTGGCTTGCTGGCTGTGCAGAACAATCAGACCCAACTAACCTGCTTTGTTTTCTTTCCTCGCTCAGGTCATGATTTTCATTTTCTCATGTCATTCTCTTGAGGAGAGGAAATGATTGTAGCGGAACGTGTCACAAGCACGCCACTGCTACGGAGCCTTTGCTGTTCAGAAACGTTCCTGGAAGAGCAAATTTAGCCCTTTGCTGTTTGTGTTGTGGAATCTGTCTTGGGAAAAAGGGAAATAAAAATGACGACTTCGTCTATCCGACGGCAGATGAAGAACATTGTGAACAATTACTCAGAGGCCGAAATAAAAGTTCGGGAAGCGACCTCAAATGACCCCTGGGGTCCTTCCAGTTCCTTGATGACTGAAATAGCAGATCTGACCTACAATGTTGTGGCCTTCTCTGAAATTATGAGCATGATCTGGAAACGACTGAATGACCACGGCAAGAACTGGCGACACGTCTACAAGGCCCTCACTCTCTTAGATTACCTGATTAAAACTGGCTCTGAGAGGGTGGCCCAGCAGTGTAAAGAGAATATTTTTGCTATCCAGACGTTGAAAGATTTTCAGTACATCGATCGAGATGGGAAGGACCAGGGCATCAACGTGAGGGAGAAGTCCAAGCAGCTGGTGTCCCTTCTGAAGGACGACGAGCGCCTCAAGACAGAGAGGGCCCAAGCCCTGAAGACCAAAGAAAGGATGGCTCAGGTGGCCACTGGGGTGGGCAGCAACCAGATCACCTTTGGCCGAGGCTCCAGCCAGCCCAACCTGTCCACCAGCTACTCAGAGCAGGAGTATGGCAAGTCTGGAGGGTCCCCAGCATCCTACCATGGCTGTGAGTACAGCAAACACGTCCCAGATCCTTTTCTTTGGAGGGCTCTCCTGGGGCTGGGAGGGAGGGAGTGAGTGGTGCCTGTGGGAGGGTGGAACGCTGCCTGCCAGGGGATCTGGGATCCCTCTGGATCTGCTCTGTGCTCTTGGTGTCTCTGCAGATGCCTGGGTAAATATTTGCTTTGGAGAGGACGTGTGCAGTGATGGAAATCGATTTTAAAAGCCCTTGTTTACTATCAGTTCCAAAGGTAGCAGTGCCAGGCTGCTCATGTGAACCTGGTCCAGTGTTTGCTGTGATGGGGAGGGTGTGAAGGGGATTTTCTGTTTGTTTCTGGTTTTAAAAGGAGTGCTTGAGATGTATTCTTTTTGTTCAGGATGGAATCATAGGATTGTTTGGGTTGGGAGGGAATTTCAAGCTGATCTCATTCCACCCCCCTGCCACGCTCAGGGACACCTTCCACTATCCCAGGTTGCTCCAAACCCTGTCCAGCCTGGTCTTGGATTAAGAATAAATAAGAAATACAAAATATTTCCTGGATCATTTTGCTACTTTATGTTGCTCCTATTGTACTTTGCTGTTTAAATTTCCTTTGTTGCTTACTCAGCAGTTCTTGGGGGAGGAGTGCTTTAAATCTGTATTTAAATATTTAAATTCTCAGTATTTGGTGTGTGTGTGTGTCTGTCCTAAATACTAAATACTATACTTCATTCTTAAAAAATGAATACAGTGATGTGGGAAGAACAAATTCTTTCCACCACTGCTTGGTGGGACTCCCTGTCATGTCAGGAAGAGGCCTGATCTGGCACTAAATCCTCCTTAATGTAAGTAATGATCTGATGAAAGCTGCTTTGGCTGGAATGTCAGTGGTTGTGGTCTAATTCTGAAGGGAAATCTTTTCTTTAAATGAATGTTTAGAGAGTGTGGAAGGCTGTGACTGAGCCAGGGTGCAGGAACCATTGAGCACCAGCTTTAAGAATCTGAAGTTTCTCATGTCCTGGGTCCCAAAGTGCTTCTTAAATCAGAAATCCATGAGTGGGGTCAGCCCTGCTGACATTTGCAGGAGGAGATAGCAGAAAATCAAACCAGGATGGAGAAAATCTCTGTTTAAAGCTCTGAAGACAAGCAGAAAAAATGATTTCCAAAAGGAAATTTTTTTAGCATAGAGGGTACAAAAAATGTGAGCGAAGGTACAAAAAAATGTGAGTGAAGGTACAGAAAATGTGAGTGAAGGTACAGAAAATGTGAGTGAAAGCTTCCAGCTATGAGAATTTTTGATCTTGGCTTTTAATTAGCAGTAGGATGACAAACATCTTAATTTTTCTGTAATAATAGTTTTTCTGTATTTATACAGTTTTTCTATAATATAGAATATTATATATAATATAACCATACTTGAGCAATATAACCATACTTGAGCACTGTGCATTTTTAAAGAAAACCTCATATATTGTTACCTCAACAATAACAACATTTTCCCTTTTCAAACCTATAGATTATTGTTGACTACAACAAAAATTCTTCATTTAGAAATAGCTCAAAATATTGATTTGAACTTGGGCTGAACAAGGCTTTGCACACCTTGGGTTTCACAGAATCACTGCTCCACCAGCCCCAACTTTTAATTAATGCCTGAAGCCATTGTTTGGAATGCTCAGTGCTCCCAGAGGCTCCCAAGGGTTCCTCCAGCAGGGCTGAGCAATGCAGGGCGTGTTCCCCAATTGTTCCCAATTGTTCCTGGGCTGCTTTAGGAATTCGGATGGGAGAAGGACTTGGGCTGCTCCTCACTCCTCCAAGGGTGCATTTCCTGCCCCTCCTCCCTGTGTGTGTCCTGTGGCAGGATTGCTTTGGAGGTAAAGATTCCTTAAGCTTTTTTTTTTTTCCTCATTCCTTAAGAAGCTTTAGAAATCTCAGAGGTTTTTCTCCTCCCCCCCAGTGGTTCTTCCTCTGTTCCAGCTCTCCTGGGCTTTTTTCACTGTGGATCAGCAGAAATGCAGGTGGCTCTCAGGTTGTCTATTTAGAGTTTTAAATGTGGTTTTTTTGGCTGGTTTAATTGAGTGGAGCAAAGCAAACCAGCACCTTCCAGAACAGCTGTGCTGAGTCCCTCTGATATTGGGAAACTGGGAAGAGCTTTATCCCAGGAAACGAGGAAGGAGTTTCATTAAAATCCAGACATTTAATCTGTTACATAAATGTAGGGTTATTCCTGTGCCTGCTAAATTTGATAGAAAAGATGCTTTTCATTATTTAAAGTGAAAGAGATTGTATCCGTCCTGTGTTCTTTTTTTTTTAAAAAAAATTAATATATAATTATTTATTTTATATTTTATATATTATAAATATATATTAATAATATATAAATATATATTATAAATATAAATATATATTTATATATTATATATTATAGATTATATATTATATATTATATATAAAAGATATATTTTATATTATATATTTAAATAAAAATAAATTTTAAATATAAATTAATAACATCTATATTTAAATTCTATATTTTTTATTATTAATACCCTTCTTTTGTGCAGAAAATCTTGATTCAGAAAAAAAAAAAAATCTGTAAAAGGAATGAAGTTCTGCCTCACTCCTGGGAAATACTCCCCTCAGAACATCCCTAAGATGCTGTTGCTGCTCTGTATATTCTGGCAGAATTCTCTTTCATTCCTCTGAGCCTTTGAAGAGGAGATCAGAGACTTTTAGATTTGCCATCTACAGCAGAGATTTGCCTCTTCAAAATGTCCAGCCACCCTCTTTGCTGAATGCCCAGCACTGCTTAGCAGGCAAATAGAAATAAAGAAAATAGAAATAGAAATAAAGTTTGGGAGAGTGGCAGAGCCCTTTTGGCAGCACCACCCCAGGAAAGGTTTCATCCCTCACAGGTTTGCCATCTGCACATTTTACTCTTGCTCCTTCTAGAGCTGGGTTATAAAACCTCATTTTTAGCACTTTCTTGCAGAAGCAGGAGCTGAGAGTTTGGTAGTTCCTGAAGAACAGCTCCCCAGTAACTCCCAGTGGATACTGGGGAGGATGTGAGGAGGCTCTGCCCTCTCCTTTCAGGCACTAAAAATGCAGTTTTGGTTAAATCAGTGAAGCCTTTTTGGGTCAGTTTTTTGGAATGTTGAATCAGCTGCGCTGCACAGCCAGCACTGACTGAACTCTTCTCCAACTCCTCCTCTCCTCCAGCTTCCCAACCTGGGCAGGTTTGCATGGGGACAATTGGATTTTTGCTGGATGTTGCCCACAAGGGATTTTCTTAAAGAATTGCTGGTTTTTGTGTCCCACATTTATCCTTTGTAACAAAATAAAAGCAGTATTGATACCCTGTGTAGTGAGAGAGAATTCAAGATGGAAAAGGATCTCTTGGCTGATAGCCAATCATCCCTCACTGCTACAAGCAAATAAGGGTATTTTTCCCTGTTTTCTTGTGAATATTTTCATTTCATCTCTGAAAATCCTTTGGAAACTGTGCAAAATGAAATGGTGCAACTTGATGGTTTTTAATAAAATCCTTTCCCCCAAAGCTTTGCCTTAATGACTTTGTTGGCCCTGAAGATCTCTGTGCTTGGATAATTCCAGGGAGCACATTATGGCATGTCAATTGGAAAAGTTTTTTTTTTCTACCCAGTCTCATAACCTGAAAATGGAAGCCATGAGAGATACTCAAAAGCAAAAAGCAGAAATAAAGCTCCTCCCAACCTCCATCTTGTCAGCAATTTCTGACATACTGGGAGCAATTGGTTTTATCTTCCAACTTCAAACCAGGGACAATTAATGCTCAGATTAGGAGCTGTTAAATATTCCATGACAAAATGTATCATTTTTATTTATTTTAGAAAATGTGCCAGTTCTGTAGAGTTGCATCAAATCAGGTTTTATTTCACCTTAAGGAAATATTTTTGTGTAGTGCTGAAAGCAAACTTAGTGGGGAGAGAAGGGATATAAAGCAGATATTAAAAATCTTTTGGAGCAATAGTCCCTCACTCCTAATCTGCCTCTGGGTCGAAATAATTGGGGTTTTTGCCTGACATTTGTCACCCAGTTTCAAAAACTTCAGCCTCTTGTTCCTGGCCTTGTTTCATCTCCAGCTGCCAGTGACCACTTAAATAGGATTCTGGATTTATGGCTGCACAGGGAAAAGTAGGATGTTCTTAATTTAGACCTCTTAAGCCTGAGCTGGGGTGCTGCTGGTGGTGTTCTAAAACCAGGTTTACTGAGGCCACGCTTTTGAAGAGATCCAGTCCTGGTAGGGCCAAGCTGGGGTGTCCAGGTGTTGTTTTGGGTTGTGCCCACATCCTTCCCTTTTTCCTGTGCTCCAGGAGGGGATGGGAAGATGGGATAATGGGATGGGTGCCCTGATTTCAGTGACACAAACCCTGATTTCAGTGACACAGACCCTGATTTGAGTGTCACAAACCCTGATTTGAGTGTCACAAACCCTGATTTCAATGTCACAAACCCTGATTTCAGTGTCACAGACCCTGATTTCAGTGACATAGACCCTGATTTCAATGACACCCTGATTTCAGTGACACAAATTCTATTTGTGTCACGAACCCTGATTTCAGTGTCACAAACCCTGAGTTCAATGACACAAACCCTGATTTGAGTGTCACAAACCCTGATTTCAATGTCACAAACCCTGATTTCAGTGTCACAAACCCTGATTTGAGTGTCACAGACCCTGATTTCAGTGTCACAAACCCTGATTTCAGTGTCACAGACCCTGATTTGAGTGTCACAGACCCTGATTTCAGTGTCACAAACCCTGATTTCAGTGTCACAAACCCTGATTTGAGTGTCACAAACCCTGATTTCAATGTCACAGACCCTGATTTCAGTGTCATAGACCCTGATTTCAATGTCACAAACCCTGATTTCAGTGTCACAGACCCTGATTTCAGTGACACAGACCCTGATTTGAGTGTCACAAACCCTGATTTCAGTGTCACAAACCCTGATTTCAATGTCACAAACCCTGAGGTGGGCTCAGCTCAGCTCGCTGTGCTCAGAGCCTGCTGGAGAGAGCAGATGCTGAAGGATGCACTGGGAAGGGCTTTTATGGATCTTGGGAAATGCCAAGTCTTTAACCTGAACCTGGCAAAATTCTGGGAGCAATTTGCTGTAGCCGAATTAATGAGTTTTATATTTGCAGTGATTATTCACGTTCAGTTGACTCGTTATTTAAAACCAGTTTTGTGAAGCCTCAGCAAGTTTGTGTTCACTCATCTGTTTCTGTTTTGTCTCCCCTTTTGCTTGGAGTAGAAAATAATTCAGAGGAATTGCTGGTTTGGGTTTGGCACAATTGGAAATTTATGCAATCCAGAATGGTTTGGGTTGGAAGGGACCTTGAAGCTCATCTTGTCCCAGCCCCCTGCTATGGGACACTTTCCACTATCCCAGGTTGCTCCAGCCTTGAACATTCCAGGGATGTGGCAGCCACAGCTTCTCTGGGCAGCCTGTTCCATTCAGAACACTCCTGTTTTTAAAGGGTTTGCTTTTTATTTAATCATTATGTCTTTAATAATCTGTTCTGCCTCTCTACAGGTTGGAGCACATCCCTGCCCTTCCACCTTAGTCAGGGAATATAGGGAATATCACCCAGCAATGAATCTGGCTGAACAGCATGGAGAATTCCTGTAGTTTGGGGTGTTGAGGGAATGTGGCAGACTCCTGTCAGATGTCATTTGACAGCTTGATTAAATCCTCTCATCATACATTTATTTTTCTGCTGCTGAGAGTGAAGGTGGGAGGTGCCGCTGGTGCATCCAGACTTTGTAGTGACACTGAATTATCCAACTGTGTCCATTCACACGGGGCTTGGCATCACCTGAGAGGAAAATGCTCCCAACAGAACAGACCTGAAGGATTTGTTGAGTGTTAAATGAATTTCAGCAGCTCTCAGTCTGCTCAGTGCAATCAGAATCCTGCAGGAGGGCTGAGCAGCTCCACCTTGTCACACTCATCAGTGTTACCAACTCTCTCTTCTTGTACCTGAAAGATTCCTTCATTCCCAAGGGAAAGGTGGATTACACAATTCCTTCTAGATTAAACAGCTTGTACTTGCCTTTCCATCATTTGCCTTTTTTAAATTATCCCATTTTATTTGAGTGGTTGTTCACTGGCAGACTGACAGATGGGATCTCTGCCTGCTTCCCAAGTGAATTGCTGTTGATTTCTGAGTTCTTACCTTGATATTATTCCAGTTTTTGAAGTCACTTTTGGGTTTTGCCCACTTTTGTAGGTTCAGTGAGTGTGTGAGGAAGCAGCTTCTCATTCTGAGAGCTGAATTCTGGTCTTCAGAATTCCACCTGCAAATTAGAAAGCCTGACACTAAAGAAAAAACCCAGAAATAACAAAACCAGCCCCAAAGCCCAAGCACAGGATTCTGAATGAAAATACAGTCTGATTTTTATTATTAATGCAGGCTCTGCTCTCTGTGTCCTGTATTTCACTTTAACTCAGCCAGATCTATAACCAGCTACAGAGGCCTTTTAATAGAGCCAAAATATAGGAAATTATCAATAGCTGTGTCTGGGAGCTGTCCCAGCCTGGCCAGGCACAGATGGTGCAGCAGAATCCTGCTTTAGTGATTAACTGAGCCTCCAGATGATTTCCTAGAGCAGCCAGCCCTGTGCTCCCTGCAGGACCAGATCCCCCAGATCTGCTCCTGGAGGGGCTGGGATCCCCAAATTCCCAGCAAAGCAGGGTTTAGCAGGGTGTCAGAATTGATCTCTTGAGTCCCATCTTCCATAAACATCTGAGTTGGCTGTCATGTGCTGGGGACAAGGGATGCTTTGTGTGCCACCATCCTGCTCCTGAGGCTGTCACCTTCCTGCTGGATCCTGGGGATTCTGACCTTACAGCAGCATGAGGCCCATATGGACAGGAATCTTAGGGAAAACTTGTCAGCTTACTCCCAAGAATGGTGTTTTGAATTAATCCTTTTCAAAATAAAAAAAAAAAAGAAAAGAAAAGTGCTGGCAGCTCTTTAATGTGGATGATGGTTTTATAACACTGCAGAGGCTTACATGGAAAACAGCAACATTCCTATAGTTTGTTTTTTTTATTGAGGCCCAAGGAAGAACTTCAAATGGACATTTCCCCCTTTTATTTTAAGTAAAAAGGAGCTGGAAATACCTTCCAGAGTTAATGAAAGCAAGTAGAATGAATTGCTGGAAAGCCCAGAAGTGGGAAGGAATGACCTGTGTGTGTGTGAGTCCATGTGGGGGTCCCAGAACTGCCATTCCTGGCATCTCTGGGAGCTCATGGACCCTGCCAAAGCCAAGGCAGCCCTTCCCATGCCTGGCTGGGAGTGCAGAGCCAGGGAAAGGCTTGCAGTGGGATGCAATCCCTGCTTTGATCAGCTTTTCCAGGCAGGAATCACTGGGCAGTGAGGTCAGCAATCCTTTGTGTGGAAATGGGAGGAAGAGCAGTGGAATCGAACCCACTTTGCATCATTTTCATTTCAATGCCACTCTGCCATCAGGCCCTTGGTCGTTGTGGGATGCAGGGATGTGAGCAGGGCTGGAAAAGCTGGGATGCAGGAAATGCAGGAAATCCCATTTCCCCCCCACAGTTCAAGCCCAGCAGAGCAGAAGGTTCCTCCTGCTCCTCTCCAGGTGCCATCTGTTCTCAGGTGCCTCTGCTGCTGTCCCATGTGTCCCAGGCTCTGTTTTTAAACCAGTTAGGACTCTTTCCTTCTCTAATCCCTGCTGCAAAACTGCTCTTCTCCATCTGCATCTCACATCCATTCATGGCCAGTTTATACCATGAATTCTTGCCCCTTTATCTGAAATAGTTTTTATCTCTCTCTGAGGTATTTAACAACCATAAGCTGCTCCATCTTCTTCTGGCAAAGATAAATAGAAAACATTCTCTGGCTCCAAAGGGAAGCGTTTCCACCTCCATCCTGGTTTGAAATCATCCATTTTGGATTAGAATGATTAGAATTAGTGCTAATTTATCACCTGTATTAGGTGAGTGGCTGGGAATTATCACATGCTTTAATCATCATATTTTTAATGGAATATATTGGAGAGCCTGGCAGTGACTGTTGGAGCAGTAAGTACTCATCAACCAGGCTAAATTTAATTATTTTATATGAGAAAGTGTGAAAGAGTAATAGAATTGAGCTATGAGGAGCATCTTAATTGGGGTAAGGTTGGCTTGAGAGCTTCAGGATCAGCACAGGGTGGAAGAATCCTTGTGGGTGATAAATTAGTTTATGTCTGTAGAAGCAGATGGGGTGGGAGGGCACCTCGGGGTGTGGTGGGAAGGAGGAAAGGTCATTCCTTGTTTATGGAGAGTCCTCTTCCTTCTGGCCTGCTGGATGAGAAAGTTCCACTTGTTTTGTGGTGTCATTTTGGCCTGAAACTTCAGGAGAGAGAGAGACAAGACTGGGAAATGTTTGGAGAATTAAAGTAGTGATGAAAAAGTGGTTTTCAAACCAAATTTGGCAATCTCATTTTCACATGCCCAGCTGACCTGGTAGGAAGAAACTTGATTTCTTGGAGCTTGACACACTAGGTTGAAACATTCAATTAAATGTATTAAATGTCAATATATATTTTGCCAAACTAATCATCAGTCCAGCCACTAAATACAAACTTCCTTGCCAAAGCGAGGTAGAATTTCTGCATGAATGATTTGGATGCTGAAGAATTGTCTGAGAGAGAGTGAGCACAAAATTGTTCAATTACTGTGTAGTGCTAGACCTGCTAGTGGTGTAGGATGGGAATTTCACATGCTCCTGGAGTGAAAACAGCACTAAAAGATGGTTTGTGTGTTGAGAAATTGCATCTTTTAGCTGTCAAGGTTGACTGTTCCTTGAAGAGGAGGAGGAGATACCCCCAAAAAACCCCAACCAACCCCAGAAACCACCCAACACCCCCAACCCACTTCCCAAACTCTTCTTTAGCAGAGAATGAGCCTGTATTTGTTTAAATTTGGAGTCTGAATAGCTGGTTTGTTTATCCCCAAGCCTGCTCAGCAGTTAAGAATAGTTCTTTATCTTCCCATTAAGACTGTATTATTTTACAGAAAAGTGGGTGGTATCCAGTTTTACCCTGATATTGGCCCATTCCCAGAAGATCCTTACTGACACTGGAAGATGGAAGAAATACTCACAAATGTTTCCTTCAACAACGAATTTTTAAGTCAAGAGCTCTGATACACTCCAGCATCAGCTGGGGGTACCTCTTATAAAAAAAACCTTTGGTTTTCCAGGAATATTTTTCCCTTAAAGCAGCTGAACTGCCATGAAGAGCTAAATGATCCCCTCACCTCTTCACCCTGGGGGAGCTCTGACACCAAACACGGGGTGCAGGAGCTGAGCCTGCCCCCATCTCCTGCAGGGTCCTGTGCTGAATCTGTGCCCCCATCTCCTGCAGGGTCCTGTGCCCCATCTCCTGTAGAGTCCTGTGCCCCCATCTCCTGCAGGGTGCTGTGCTGAATCTGTGCCCCCATCTCCTGCAGGGTCCTGTGCCCCATCTCCTGTAGAGTCCTGTGCCCCCATCTCCTGCAGGGTGCTGTGCTGAATCTGTGCCCCCATCTCCTGCAGTTTGCTGTGCTGAATCTGTGCCCCCTCTCCTGTAGGGTCCTATGTCCCATCTCCTGCAGGGTACTGGGGTGAATGTGCTGTGCCCCCATCTCCTGCAGGGTCCTGTGCTGAATCTGTGCCCCATCTCCTGCAGTTTGCTGTGCCCCCATCTCCTGCAGGGTCCTGTGCCCCATCTCCTGCAGGGTGCTGTGCTGAATGTGCTGAGCCCCATCTCCTGTAGGGTCCTGTGCCCCCAGGACCCGGTGCAGTTTGCTCTGCTGAATCTGTGCCCCATCTCCTGCAGGCTCCTGTGCCCCCATCTCCTGCAGGGTGCTGTGCCCCCATCTCCTGCAGGGTCCTGTGCTGAATTTGTGCCCCCATCTCCTGCAGGGTCCTGTGTCCCCATCTCCTGCAGGGTCCTGTACCCCCATCTCCTGCAGTTTGCTGTGCTGAATCTGTGCCCCATCTCCTGCAGTTTGCTGTGCTGAATCTGTGCCCCATCTCCTGCAGTTCGCTGTGCTGAACGTGCCGGGTTTTGGCTTTTGTGTCCCTACAGCGACATCCCCGCGGGTGTCCTCGGAGCTGGAGCAGGCGCGGCCCCAGACCAGCGGCGAGGAGGAGCTGCAGCTGCAGCTGGCGCTGGCCATGAGCCGGGAGGTGGCGGAGCAGGTCGGTGCCCGTGTAGGTTTTCCAAAGTGTCCCTGCTTGGAGAGTTCACAGTGCAGCCTGGTTTGGTTGGTTGGATTTGATTTTATCTTATTTTTATATTATTTTATTTTAAATTTTATTTTATTTTTAAAATTTTATTTTGTTTTGTTTATTTTATCTTATTTTCTTTTAATTTGAATTTAATTTAATTTTATTTTTTATTTTATATTATTTTATTTTATCTTATTTTTTATTTTATTTTTATTATTTATTTTATTTTGTTTAATCTTGTTTTATTTTTATTTTATTTTTATTTTTATTTAGTTTTATTTTACTTTCTCTTATTTTTATATTTTATTTTATTTTATTTTATTTTATTATCTTCTTTTCCCCTTTCCCCTTCCTTTCCCTTTCCCCTTCCTTTCCCTTTCCCCTTTCCCCTTCCTTTCCCTTTCCCTTTCCTTTCCCTTTCCCCTTTCCCTTTCCCTTCCCTTTCTCCTTTCCTTTCCTTTCCTTTCCTTTCCTTTCCTTTCCTTTCCTTTCCTTTCCTTTCCTTTCCTTTCCTTTCCTTTCCTTTCCTTTCCTTTCCTTTCCTTTCCTTTCCTTTCCTTTCCTTTCCTTTCCTTTCCTTTCCTTTCCTTTCCTTTCCTTTCCTTTCCTTTCCTTTCCTTTCCTTTCCTTTCCTTTCCTTTCCTTTCCTTTCCTCTCCTCTCCTCTCCTCTCCTCTCCTCTCCTCTCCTCTCCTCTCCGTTCCTTTCCATTTCTATTTTATTTTTTCTTATTTCATTTATTTTATCTTCTTTTATTTTATTTATGGCAGCTTGGCTTTGCTCCAGGTAGAATCCTGTGTGTGGGTTGGTTTCTTTTTTATTATTATTATTCTTAAAATCTCTTTTTAAAGTAACTTCAGCCTCCGAGCTGTTGAGACTAGTGGAAGATGACAGTCACTTTGAGAGAAGACTTTGTGTGGGAGGATGTTAATCATACATTACTGAAGATGTTTTCAGTTAGAACGAGCTGAAAGCATGACTGGTCCTGAAATCTTCATTAATGTCAGTGAATTCTGATTCCAGTGGAATTTGGAACAGCCTGTTCATTTGGTGGGAGTTTCTGGAACAGGAGGGTGACCTGACACAAAGTACCAGAATATATATTTAAAAAAAAAATGGATTAAAGAAATTGACTCCTGATCTATCACCTGAGTTATGTTACTGTGCTCATTCTTAGCAGCTTCATTCTGAATTTGGAGTAAATTTGGATAAAATGACTGCATTTTAATACATAACAAAGACAAATCCAGGCTCTGAGTGAAAATTCAAGTCAGCCATGCTGAGTGCCTGGAATATTTTAGAGGATTCCTGTAACAATTTAGTTTACAGCTGTATGTTAAGCATGAATGCTCGGAAAGGGAAACTGTAACCCAGTAAACTTTGTCATTATTGAGCAATAAAGGGAACTAAAATATAAATCAGCACCTAAGCATTTGAAGTAGCTTCAGAAATGACAAGCTGGGGGATTAGTCAGCTTCTGAGAGACATGATGCAAGCAGAGATATTTAAAGGAGTTGAGTGTGGCATAAACATTGTAGTTACAGATGTTTAAACCTTCAAATTACACCTGCACTTGGCAAGACTCAATTCCCTCGGTGCATCTCGCACCAGCGTGGAGGGAAGTGAACAAAGGCAGGGGAAATTCCACTTTGGCTCCCTGCAACCCTCAGTGGTGATCTGAATGCTGAAAAACCATGATGCCAGTTTAAAAATGGCTTGTTCACTTCAAGTTCTGTGGTGTTTCTAACAGAATTTTGGAAAGAATGGAGCAACTCTGGGGTTAATTTAAAAATGGCTTGTTCACTTGAAGTTCTGTGGTGTTTCTAACAGAATTTTGGAAAGAAGGGAACAACACCAGGGTAAATTTAAAAATGGCTTGTTCACTTCAAGTTTTGTGATGTTTCTAACAGAAATTTGGAAAGAACAGAACAACACCAGGGTAAATTTAAAAATGGCTTGTTCACTTCAAGTTCTGTGGTGTTTCTAAGAGAATTTTGGAAAGAATAAAACACCAACACCAGGGTAAATTTAAAAATGGCTTGTTCACTTGAAGTTCTGTGGTGTTTCTAATAGAATTTTGGAAAGAACAGAACAACACCAGGGTAAATTTAAAAATGGCTTGTTCACTTCAAGTTCTGTGGTGTTTCTAACAGAATTTTGGAAAGAATAAAACACCAACACCAGGGTAAATTTAAAAAGGGCTTGTTCACTTCAAGTTCTGTGGTGTTTCTAACAGAATTTTGGAAAGAATGGAACAACACCAGGGTAAATTTAAAAAGGGCTTGTTCCCTTGAAGTTCTGTGGTGTTTCTAACAGAATTTTGGAAAGAAGGGAACAACACTGGGGTAAATTTAAAAATGGCTTGTTCACTTGAAGTTCTGTGGTGTTTCTAACAGAATTTTGGAAAGAATGGAACAGCACCAGGGTAAATGCCAACCAGCAATGACCACAGCAGGGTCGGGGTGCTCCCGAGGCACGAACCCCAGGGGAGCTCCTGTGCCTGGTGTGTGCTGTGTGGAAATGGAGCCTGTGGAGCACAGGGGCAGGGCTGGAGCCCTGCAGGGAGCAGCAGCAGCAGCTCAGAGCAGGCTCGTGCTCGGTGTCACCAGTGTTGGTTTCCTTTGCAGGAGGAGCGCCTCAGACGCGGGGACGATCTGAGATTACAGATGGCTCTGGAGGAGAGTCGCAGAGACACAATTAAAATTCCCAAAAAGAAGGAGGTAGTGCCTTGGCCTAAGAAATTCCCGGTTATGCTGCCAAAAGCTGAATTACAGTAACACAAACTTAGCTTAATACCGAGCTCTTTCGTGCTTTTGGGTTTGCTTTGTTGTGTAGCTTAAAGCTTCTTCCGTGTGGGTTAAATTTGGAGCTAGTCAATGCAGGCGTGTAAAAGGAAAAATAATAATAATAATGATAATAATAATAATAATAATTGCTTCTTCACTCTCGTGGGTTTGTACTTCAGCCTGGCAAGGCTCTTGAGTAAAGCTCAGCTTCTTCCTGCCCTCAGCACACCACCCTGTTGGACCTGATGGATGCCCTGCCCTCCTCGGCACCGGCACCGGCCAAAAGCGAGCCCTGGGGACCTCCTGCTGCTGCTGCTGCTGCTGCTGCTGCTGCCAACCAAACGGATCCCTGGGGAGGATCCACAGCTGCAGCCCCTGCCTCCGACCCCTGGCAATCATTTGGTAAGAGCAAACTGCCAGGAGCACTGGGATGTCAAAGGTTTTGCTTTTTAACCTTGCATTTCAAAGTTCCTCAGTGTCGCACTCGTGTACGAGTCCATTTTCATTCATTTCACCAAATTCCTCGTTTCCAAGCAATGGAATGAGGAACATCAAAACACCAATGGCAGTGGCTTTTTTTTTTTTTTTTTTTTTTTTTTAAGCAGCTGAGTTTCTGTGTGTGCAGTTTGAATCCTAAGGAAGAAGAGAGTGGCACTTCTGTTGTCTTTACAGCAAAACCAACTTGTCCAGCTGGTGTCTCACTGCTGGGTGTGTCAGTGCCATGGCTTTAGACTGTTCCCAGAATTTAATCTGATATTAGGCAGGGTGTTGAGCTTAGGAAGGCCATCAGTGTGAATTATTGTGTCTTTAGTTGCTCCTAGAGAATTATAATGCATTTCTGTATGGTCAGAACCAAAAGGATTAAATTACTTAAATAAAGATTTTTATAGTAGACAAAAAAATTCAGGTTGCCATTTAAAATACTGAGTGTTCCATAGGATTCCAATGCTAAATCCATGGAATATTTCTGAAGAGAAAGGTGCAGTGTTTCACATTTTAAAGAGCAACTAAGCCAAATTTTTGTGTGGTATTTTGGTTTTTTGTGTATGTGTTGCTGCCTGTGTGGTGGGCTGATGTCTGGGTCAGCCACAGCCTGCCAAGGAGTTACTCCTTTGATAAGAAAGTGGCTGGTTTCTCACAGTGTAACACTTGGAACTGGAGGTGGATCTATTTTTTGGTTGGAATTTTTGACTTTTTTAAAGGGCAGGGAGTTTCTGTGCAAATCTTGATGAAGATTTCCATGAAGATTGGCAGCTTTGTTCTGTTAGTTCTGCTTCGGGCTGCTGATTCTACAACCTGTGCTCCAAAATGCTTCCAAGCTGTTTGCAATCCACACACCACCATCAGATTCCTGATGAAAAATTGGAAGTTTAATGATAAAATGCCTTGTCTGGGGACTTTTCCCCTGCTCATGATGGCATTAAAGGCACCTACAAAGCTCCTGGGCCAACTGCCAGGTCATCATTCCAAGTGTCACCTGCCTTTTTTGGTGATAGGAACTGAGAGAAAGCCCGGATTTTGGGCCCTGAGGCCATTCCGTTTATTTTTCCATGGCTTAAAGCAACCAAAATCCCCTTTCCTCAAATCTGCACCTGATGTGTCACCCTGTGACAGGATTTTCCTTGTACCAGTTCCAGCTGTAGCATCTCCTCAGTGCTTCCCAGCTTTCTTTCACCACAGCACAATCCCTGCCTCCAGCCTGCTGGATTCTCCCAGGAACAGTCTCCAAGATGCCAGTTCATGAATTTGCTGGTAAAAAAATGACTCAGGAATCTGCATTTCCCAACTCCTGCCAGTGCTGTGGTGTTCCAGTGGAGCTGATGGAAGCTCCAGGAAGGGATTTTCCCGAGCATTCTCGTTTTGAGTGCTCCTTTTAGGGAAGAAAGGACATTTTGGGAATTGCTGTCATTAGTGTGGCACTGCTCCTGCCTCAGCACTGGGGACAGTAAAGGAAATGGGAGTATTGCTGTGAGAATAATGGGGCTTCCTTGGAGAGTTTTGGCATTTCCTGCTCTGGAGCTGTAGTGACCACGTGCCTGCTGATGAAACAAAACCCAAAATTCCAGCTGGAATTTGTGCCACTGTGTGCAGCATTCCTGATTTACAGGAATATTGGGATGCCGGGGGGGGGGGGTTGAATAATGGAGTTTTAAAAGCTAAAATAATTTTCAGTTGTAATTTGAAATCTGCAGGATATTGAAGGTCGGAGTTGTTGCATGTGGGTGATTCTGTCCTGCTCTCTTGGGTTATAAAATCCTCATTAGGGAATCAAACCTTTGGTGATTGAATTTGTAGGGATGAAGAGTTGTCAGCATGTTCCAGTAGAAATGAGAACCCTGAGCATACAGGCATTGGGTTAAAAATAATCAAGGGGTATCAGTGGGCAGCTTAGATGTGTGTCAGGAGTGCTTAGAAATGGGAATAAAAAAGCACAGCTGGCTCAGGGGAGCTGATTATACTTTTATAAAATAGCAGTGGGTTTAAAAGAGTTGGAAAGCATTCCCTCTGAATCTCACAGCTTCCTTTGTCCAAGGGTTAATGTTGTGTATCTCACACCTTTTACCTTGGGATTTTTATAAATTCACTTTCCCCTGAGTTCATAAATAGACCCTGTGATTTAGGTCACCTCCAGGCAGAGATTGTCACTTGTGGTGGCAATGTCAGCAACAAAGGCAAGTTTATTTTCTTGCTGGAACTGCAGGTATTTGTATCCAGAGAGGGGAATTGTTTATTCCTCTGCCTTGCCAGGAATTTCCTGGTGCTGTTGTTGGTCAGAGTGTGACAAATACTGGGAGTGGCTGGTGCTGAGCTGCTGCTCCCATTAATGCTCAGTGTTAACTGGGAGGAGGAAAAAGGCTCCTGGGAGGGGTCAGTGTCCAAGGAAAGGCTCCTGGATGGGGTCAGTGTCCAAGGAAAGGCTCCTGGATGGGGTCAGACTCCAAGGAAAGGCTCCTGGGAGGGGTCAGTGTCCAAGGAAAGGCTCCTGGATGGGGTCAGTGTCCCAGGAAAGGCTCCTGGATGGGGTCAGTGTCCAAGGAAAGGCTCCTGGATGGGGTCAGTGTCCAAGGAAAGGCTCCTGGATGGGGTCAGTGTCCCAGGAAAGGCTCCTGGGAGGGGTCAGTGTCCCAGGAAAGGCTCCTGGATGGGGTCAGTGTCCAAGGAAAGGCTCCTGGATGGGGTCAGACTCCAAGGAAAGGCTCCTGGGAGGGGTCAGACTCCAAGGAAAGGCTCCTGGGAGGGGTCAGACTCCAAGGAAAGGCTCCTGGATGGGGTCAGTGTCCAAGGAAAGGCTCCTGGATGGGGTCAGTGTCCAAGGAAAGGCTCCTGGATGGGGTCAGACTCCAAGGAAAGGCTCCTGGATGGGATCAGACTCCAAGGAAAGGCTCCTGGGAGGGGTCAGTGTCCAAGGAAAGGCTCCTGGGAGGGGTCAGTGTCCAAGGAAAGGCTCCTGGATGGGGTCAGTGTCCAAGGAAAGGGTCCTGGATGGGGTCAGACTCCAAGGAAAGGCTCCTGGATGGGGTCAGTGTCCAAGGAAAGGCTCCTGGATGGGGTCAGTGTCCAAGGAAAGGCTCCTGGATGGGGTCAGTGTCCAAGGAAAGGCTCCTGGATGGGGTCAGACTCCAAGGAAAGCTTTCCAGAGCAGCAGCACTGACTTCTGTTCCTGCTGATTCTTCTTGCAGGTGCCAAACCAGCTGCTTCTGTTGACCCCTGGGCAGCACCAGCAGGATCCACAGCTCAGCCTCTGGCCAAAAATGTGGACCCTTGGGCTCCTGCTCAGCCATCTTCTACTGCAGCAAAATCTTCTGTGGATCCTTGGGGATCAGCACCTGCAAACAAACCTCTCTCTACTTCTGGTGAGCAATATTCTCATCCCATATGCATCTTATTTGAGTAATGAGGAGAAGTCCAAATGGTTTTCTTGCATTGTGTGGTTCAAAGAAGCTGGACAATTGGCAGAATTGGTCTTCAAAATAAAATGGACTTGGAATAACCAGCAGGAAAAAGAAATTTGAATGTAATTATTCAGACTTACAGCTCTGAATTCGAGGTGCTGCTTCCTGCTCTGTCCCTTCTATGTCTCCTCCTGGTATTTGTGGCTGCCTGCTGAGCACTTGGGACTGCTGCTGCTCTTGGGTTTTATCTTTAATTAGGCAAGGACTTAATTTCTGGCAATGAATGATACTCTAATTTCACCTTTCCTCATGATGAATAGCTCTGCAGATGGATGTCTCTGCAGATGTAGATTGACAGGTTGAGCAGCTTGGAGGAGACTTTTAGAGGTGCAAATGAAGGTTTGTTCCTTCAGACTGAGGGTGTGAAACCCTCCCTGAGCCCTGGTAAAGATGTAGAAGGTGCTGCTGTAATTGTCTTTTCATGCTCTGTAACTAATACAACCTTGATGAGTGTTAATACCTGGTATTTTCATATTGGCACCGTGGCTAAAAGCATCCAAAATGCATTTTCTGCTCATCATTCATCCCAGAATACAACAGACAAAGGGATCTGAGTGCTGCAAAAACTTCTCTAAGCAGCTTTTCCTGGGCAAAGGGCAATAACTGGAGCATTGTGAAACGAGCCTTTAGCTATGGTGGCTCTTTGTTCTTGATAAATATTGTTTTTATGTTCAATTTTCACCTTCTCTTGGGTTTTGTCATCTTGTGCTCTTCTTGCTTGAAATGTCCTGAAGGTTAAAAATAAACTAAGAAAACATTTCAGCTAATTAAAAATCCCCACACAAACCTTAAAGCTGTTCAGGAGTGTGATTGCTGATCATTTAGGTGTTGTTTCTGTGCCTCCCAGTCTGAGGTAAGAGTGTGTCCACATTTGGCTGTGGTGATGTTTCATTGATTGCAGGCTCTGGGTGAGTGCTGGTGCTTCAGCTAACGGGGCTTTGCCACCTGCACAACCTCTGCTCTGGCATTCCTCCTCCTTTCCACTTGGGAAGCACAAATGAAATCATCACTGGTGGTGTTTTCCTTGAGGGCTGATTAACACTTGAGAGTTGAGGCTGTAAATCCATTTCTGTTCTCTCCTTCCACAGCAAGATCTGCTTGTCTCTAATGCAGACACTCAATCAACCAAACCCCAGCGTGCTCAGGTGTGCCCTACACTGATCCAAAAGCAAACTGCTCTGATTTAGTTGTTCCATGCTGTCAGAAAGGACAGTTCTGTGACATTCTGCTTCTCCCAGCTCAGAGTAGGAGCACTCCCAGCTGCTGCCCTGGAACCTGTGGTGGCTTCTTGGTGACAGGAACGGGTCAGGAATTGCTTCCAGGAGGATCAGCTGTGTGATGCAACTGAAGATGTGTTAATGACAGGGCTGTCTTGTTGTTTTGAACAGGAAGTACATCTTTTGACCTCTTCAGTAATTTGAATGGTACAGTTAAAGATGATTTTTCTGAATTTGACACACTTCGAACTTCCAAAAAGCCAGGTACGAATCAAATTCTTAGCATGTGGACAGGTTGGGTGACAGTCACGGCAACAAATGTCTCTGTTCTTAAATTTTATTGAACAAAAAAAAATCAGTTTCCACAAAGGAAGTGATGATGCAGCAGTAAAAGCTCCTTGTTCCCATTTTGGCCTGTGCATGAACTCGTGGGGAATGGGCCTTTTGTACTCCATGGAATTGCACCGTGTGACCTTTTGCTGCATTGACCCAGAAATTTGTTGGACTTCCTAATTTCCAGTGTCCAACATGTTTGGAGCAGGGCTTATGCTCAGAGACTCAACCAGAACCATGCTGACTGAATCTCTCAAATGTGTAAATTCCAGCAGGAAGATGAGAAAATACCTTCTCTGAATACTCTGATTTATTTTGCCTCTGGTCAATGGTCAGTAAATCAACACTGCCAGACCCTGTCAGTGCTGTGGTAGCATTGCTCTCAGGATGGTTCTGCCTGAAGCACAGCTGGGCTTTTTGAGGAGCCAGCCCTGGGTGGAATCCAGCTAGGAAGGGCACAGCAGTGGTGTAGGGCCAGGGCACGAGCCAAGGCTTTGGAGTATCTGTTCCTTGGAGCCTGTGAGTCCCACCTGGAGCAGCAAAGCTGTGGGAATTCCAGCAGTAGAGCACTGCAACTCTGACTGTAGCTTCTTCATGCTCTGCTAAAGGACATTGAGCTGCTTGCATGCTGAGAGGGTGTAACAGCCTGAAACACTGAGCCCTGACTAACACTAACCTAGCATAAAGCATCTCTGCTCCCACACCCTTCAGCCTGCTCTCTGCCTGGGCTCTGGGCATTAACCAGGAGTTCTGTTTGTCCCTTTGTGTTGTTGCAGCTGAATCAGGTTCCACTCTGCCCTCCCAGCACAGTGGCACCACGAGTCCTGATCTCTTTGAGTCCCAGCACTCGAGTGGGACATCAGGCAAGCAGAGCACGGCCCGGAAAACCCCGGAGTCCTTCCTGGGCCCCAACGCTGCCCTGGTGAACCTGGACTCTCTGGTGTCCAAGCCACCACAACCTGTTACTTCTCTGAACCCATTCTTGGCACCAGGTTGGTTTCTGCACAATCCTTCACTTTTCTGTTGGAGCTTTCCCTTCCTGCAGGGGAATTCTGCCCAGCTCGGTGCTGGTGGGGTTAAAGATGGGTGGTTTGGGCTTGGTTTTGTTGGATACTCCAGCCAACAGATCATGAGCAAGAGCAGGAGGGTTTCAGAGAGGCATCCTGGGCTCACCCAGCACAGTGACAGTCCCTGAAAACACAGAGTCTCTGCTCTTGGTCTGCAGCTGAGCTTCATTCCAGCAGTTCTCCTCACTCAGAATTATCTGTGTTAGAAAGTTTGGGGTTGTTAAAAATGGCTGAACTTCAGCTGGATTTTGTCAAAACAGGTAAGATTGCCTTGGGAAGGTAACAGGTAGGAGTTTCCTGTGGAAGAAAGGTTGGAATTGCCCTTTTCCTGGAGGTGCAGCAGGCACAGGAGATCTCTGACTGAATTACTCACTGAGTAATTCAGTGAGCTGCTGGTTAGTCTGTGTTAGGCTGCCACAGTGAGCCAGTTTTGATCTGAAAACACATTCTCAGTATATTTTGGAAGAAAAATTGGCTGTTGCAGTTCTCCTGCAAGCTGGGCCTGTTAGAAGTGAGCCCTTGCTTGGAGCAGACTGAAAATGGTGACACCAAACATGTGGCACATGTGTTTTTTAAAAGCTGAATATGCACTGATGTTTTCCTCTGTTGTTCTTAGGGTGAAACTTGGAAATGCTTTTTCAGTATTTATTTTCATCACTCTTCCAATGGAAGAAAAAGTCAATTTATTGAAATCCCTCAGTAGGAAAAAAGCAGAGATTCTGAGCAGCCTTGGCAGTGAGCAGGGAGAGAGAGGAAATCTGTGTATCTGCCCTTCCCGGGTACTACAAAAAGTTTGTGAGGGGTCACTGGGCCATCCAAATAATCCTGGGCTTGTACACTAAAAGGAATTTGCAGGACTGGCAGCAATCCAGGGAACCTCAGAGGCTGGGAAAGTTGTGCTCTGCTTTTTCGAGCACCGCTGCAATTCGGAAACAAGTTGTTTACTTTGGGAATTCTTGTCCCAGCTCAGTGCCAGAAACACAAAAATGGAGGTGGCTGCTGGGAGCTTGGAGCAAGCACACAAATCACAGAGTCCCAGGATGGTTTGGAAGGGACCTTAAAAACCACCCCTGCCAGGGGCTGGGACACCTTTCACTATCCCAGGCCTGGCCTTGGACACTTCAGGGGATCCAGGGCAGCCCCAGCTGCTCTGGGCACCTGTGCCAGGACCTGCCCACCCTCCCAGGGAAGGATTTCTTCCCAATGTCTGATGTGAACTCACTCTCTGCAGTAAAGGAGCACACAGAGCCTGCAAAGCAGCACATAAAACATTAAATCAGTGATGTGGGAGTCGTGGTTAGGGCTTTTGCAGGGAAGCAGATTTGGAGCCTGTGACTCCAGTCAGGGCTGTCCGAGGTGGGAGCTGTGGGTCAGTGAAGGGATGCTGGAGGCAGCACTGGCTGCTTCCAGGGAACACTCTGTGCTCTGCTGGGGCTCAGATGCTGCTCAGGGGGTTTTGGGCATGGGGATGCACACAGGGAGTGTTGTTTGCCAGCAGAGATGACTGCAGCCCCTGGTGGTGACGGCAGTGCCTCACTGTCCCTTCTCTCCCCCGCAGGCGCCGCTACGGCAGCGACTCCAATCAACCCCTTCCAGGTGAACCAGCCTCAGCCTCTGACCCTGAACCAGATGCGAGCGAGCCCCGTGATGGGCAGCAGCCCCTCGTTCAGCACCGTGCCCCCTCTGAGCATGGAGCCAATACCTCTGTCTTCCATGGCCCCCGTGCCCGTGGGCATGGCGCCGCTGCCGGCCATGGGCACCATCCGCATGGGCCAGGGGCTGAGCATTGCAGGATCAATGCCCCAAGCTCTGCACAGTACAGGAATGCCGCCAGCAGCCTCCCAGGCTGCAAATACAACTAACCCTTTCCTCCTATAAAGACCCAATTAAAGGAACTTTTCTTTTCTTAGTGTTTCCAGGCTGAAGTCTTTCCAGCGAAACGAACGTGGCCTGTGTGGACTGAACGGTGTGTGAGAGACTTGGAAGTAGATTTGCAGTTTACAGTTATGATCTTTGAAGAGTTGTCTCTACTTACCAGTTAATCTAAATCTAGTCTTTGCTACAGATGGTACCTTACTTTGGCTTGTTGAGCATCATGTGAAATGTTCAGACTTTTCACCAAAGTTAGATTCTGCCCATTTTTGTTACTTTGTTAATCATTTCAAACACACTTTCTAGGGAGAGAACCTGCCACCGGAAAACTCCCTTGGCTATTTTGTAGATGTCAGATCATGTGCTGGATTCCTGAAGTTACTCTTCCCCTGCATCTGTCACTTCCTCTGCCCGTAAGATAGACCTGAGATTCCGAGTGCTAGTGAATGTTTTGCACATAACTACACACAGTTCTAGACTGTTGGTTCACCCATAGTCCTTACTCTTAGAAGAGACCGACCTGGAGGGCCCAGGGGGGCTTGGTTTTTATGCATTAAACATTGCAAACTCGCACTGCTTTGGTATCTCTGAGGTGTGACTGACAACAGCAAGCTTGTCTCGAAAGGAAAATAACACAAAACCCCAGGCAAAACACCCAAGACCATGCTCGAGTTGTGCTGTCGTGTGCAGTGTTGAATTCCTACACTACTCTAAGGACTCCTGGAACTCTCTGTGAGTGGCTGCACTCGTGCTGAGTGAGTGTCCTGCTCTGTGCTTGTCCAGTACCAGCTTCGTTTGGAAGTTTTTTCATGTGTATTTTGTTTTTATTTGACTTACAATGTGAGTTGAAAGGAAAAAAAAAACGGAAAAAACAAAGAAAAGCAAAAAAGAAAAAAAAAAAGGAGATACAGTGGGACAACTTTGAATTCAGTTTCACCGGGGCAAGCTTTAAAACTAATTCAGGCTTAACCTTGCTATATGCAGTTACTCTTGTATACTTTTGCACATATTTTGTTTAGTACAGTTTCATATTTTGAGTTTGCAGAGTTACCTAATAGTCCTTTTTTTGCTAATTTTTATAATGTGGTTCTTATTTAACTGTCTGGTTTTGATAGATTTATCAAGTCTGGCTGAAAAATTAAGATATTGGCAAATGTCATTTTTATGGTTTTAATGCCCTCTTATTTATGGTTTTCGCTCTTTGTTTCTGTAAAGAGAGTTTAAAAGGGAAGATTAACACTAAAATATTTACTTTTAAATGAAGTATTCATAATGCAAATCAAAAACAAATCCTCGTGACTAATTATTTTTAGATGAATTGAATTTGAGCATAACATGATTTAAGACTACATTAAAAAGAAAAAACACTAAAGTCGCCTTTCCCTTGATTTGTTCCCATTTCCCAATCCCCAGACTGGACAGACTTTTAGCCTTGATGAAGATCCCAAGAGAGGCTGTTTGGTTTTATTTTCCTTGTAAAACTTGTGGAGCTGTTAAAGATCCTGATGTGCAAACAGAACTTGTTTGATTTTAGCCACTGATTTTTCCTGTTGGAAGGTGCACTCCGTTGGATGACTGCTTCCATGGCCAGCCTCCCTTGGGAGCTGAGTTATCCCTTTTAGATGGATTTCCATGTCTGGACTCCTCACCACACTCAGGAGTTCTGCTGGAGCTCCAGCCTCTCCCAAAAATCCACGGAAAGGGAATTTTCCTGCCTGCAGGGCACCTCTGAACGGACTTGGTGGCCTTTCCTTAATTTAAGAGGGGGAAAACAGAATTTGCCAGAGTTGTGTTGAGGTGGAACAATTCCCTGTGGGGCTGGAGAGGGGCTGGATCCCATGGAGGGAGTGGATCCCATGGAGGGAGTGGATCCCATGGAGGGAGTGGATCCCATGGAGGGAGTGGATCCCCTGGAAGGAGTGGATCCCATGGAGGGACTGGGATCCACCTCCCAATGGGAAGGGGAGGCTGAGGGATGATCAGATTTAGGGACACAGCCCCAGACTGGAGCTGTGCAGGCCAGGGGAGCTGTGGCAGTGGCAGGAATGCTCAGTGTGTGGATGTTCTGTGCAGATGTGGGATCCTCTGGATCCTCTGGAATTGCCAAGGAGCATTCCCAATCCTTGTTTTTATAGAGGAGGGAAGAGCTTTGCTGTCCACACCCAGCCTGTCTTTAAAAACAAAACCAAACCCCATTCGTGTTGCCTTTCAGAGCAAAGCAAAAGACTTTTTCTGTTGTTGTTGAGGCTGTTGAGAAGAGTAGGGCAGGAAGGGTGTGATTCTTGCAGATGGGGGGGAAGGTGCTTTTTTCCAGCTGATCTGTGACAAGATTCCTCCTGGGTTCTTTTCCCAGTTGCATTTGACCGGCTCTGGAATCGAGGTCACTCGGGGTTTGTCCCTTTGTCCCCCGAACTGCAGAGGGATGGGGCATTGTCTGTCCAGCCAAGAGTCCTGGCCACGTTCTTGGGAACTTTTTAGAGGCAAGATGAGGTTGATAAGAAATATTTAAAGTGCTGCAATAATCTGCAGTTGGAGCTGTCACTGTAAATTTGCTCTGGGAGGGAGCCCTGGCTTAATGAAGCTGTTGAATGGCAAATCGTTGTCACTGCCCCCAGAACTTTATCCCTTTTATATGAAATAGAGACACTGATGGCACAACAAACCCCAGGGAGGCTCCCTGAGGAGCCACAGCCCAAATCCTGCTGCTGGAAATCCTTAGGCTGAGACTAACCAAGGCCAGAGCCCAGCCTGGCACGGGGCTTGTGGCAGGAGCTGAGTTTAGGAGGAGAAGGAGCTGGTTTGGTCAATGTTCCTGGGCTGGGCTGTCCCCAGGGCTGACACAGGGGGGCCACTGTCCTGGCTGGGGATGCTCTGAATGGTCCAGCTCACTTTGTGATGATCTTCCTCATCTCCAGGATAATCCTCCCTCCCTCCTGGCCCTCCCACATTCCTGGAGGGTGTTTGTGTGTCCCCTCTGCCCCAGTTCTCCATTTTCCCCTCTTCTCCTTCTTTCTCTCACTTTGCAAATATTCAAAGTGCTTTTTTTTCTTTTGTGATTTTTAAAATGTTAGCAGCCCAAAATAGCCTTACTGGTCAAATTGACCAAAGAGAAAAGTGTTAAATATCTTGTTAAAAAAAATATAAATTAACACACACTCCTTGGCATAATTTCCCCCTAAATAAGCTCAGTTATTTATTCAGTTTTATGCTCTAGAGAAGCTCAGCTCTGTGGAGGGGGCAGGGAAGGGAAGCCCTGGTGGGTTGTGGTGTTTTCAGTTTTTGGGAATCCCATAGCCAGGACAGCTCTTGTTCCTCTTGTGCCCCTTTGCTGTTCCAGCTCGAGGTGTGCTCTGTGCCTGAACATTGCACAGGTGGGGAGAAAGAAGAAATTTCCTTTTCCCAGCAGAATCTCACACAACTCTTCCTCTCCAAGTGTTCCAATATTTCCCAAACTGCTCATAACCCCGGGAGCCAGCTGCTTTTTCTGGATTTGTGCTGACTATTGCCATTATTTACTGTATAAATAATTTATCATTTGTACTATTGTATCATAATGTCTGTATCTTTGTGTCATTTTTTTTTCTCCCCCCCCAGCAATGTCACAGATGTGATATTTAAACGATGCCATCAGAACAGTGGAAAGACGAGGGGTTTGGAGGTGACTGGTCAGAATTAAAATTGTATTGCTTCTATTCCAGCTGTGTTGCTTTTTCCAAGCTTCTCCATGGTGTTTGTTCTCCCATTCCCACCCAGGCCCTGCTTGGTGGAGGTTTGCAGGAGGCTGCTGGGTTTGGGGTGAGCTGATGGAAGGTTTGTGGCAGGAGGATGGAGGGTGCTGTGGATTCCTTGGGTGCATCCAGCCCTTTGCCCAGGACAGGCTGCTCTGGCTGGGAGAGAAGAGGGTTTCTATGGCTCAGCTGAGACCTTACTGACTCAATAAAAATGGAGATTTGTTGTGTTGCAGGTGACTGAATTCCTTCTTTCAACCCTGGAGCAGCCCCGTGGAGGGAGCAGTGCCTCTCTGGAGGCTCTGGATTTGTGGATTCCAGGCAGGAATGTGGGGAAGGTGCCTGTGGAAGGAGGGCTGGGGAGCTGGGACAGCACCTGGGGAGTCCTCACTTCCCACTTGTGTAGCTCAGCCTGGGCTCTGTGCATGGATCACGAGGCTGCTTCCAGCCTGGAGGAGATCCAGGCCTCTAATCCCGGCTGCTTTAATTGCAGGGCACTTCATTAGCAGGCACCAGCAGGAGCTGCCTCTGCAGAGCCCCTCCAGGTGCCCTGCTTCGTTTGCAGCCAATCAGGCTGATCACTAATCAATGGTCACTAATTAATGCTGGAGATGGGACTGTGGGAAAGGCAGCTTTGGGGAGAAAAGTCTCTGCTTTGGTTTCAGCTGGGGGAAGCTGCTGCCCCAGAAATGTTCCAGTGTCCCTGGAGGAGCTGGGGCTGCCCTGGAGTGTCCAGGGCCAGGCTGGGCAGGGCCTGGAGCCACCTGGGACAGTGGAAGGTGCTGGGGTTGGAACTGGATGGGCTTTAAGGTCCAAACCATCCTGGGACTCTGATTCTACTCCTGCCTCTTGGAATTGCACATTTTCAGCTAAATCTGCTTGCTGTGGAAGATGTGGGGACTCTGATCTCCTCCAGAGGAGCTGGATTCTGATGGGTTCTGGTGAATTCTGGTGGATTCTGATGGGTTCTGATGGGTTCTGCTGGGTTCTGCTGGCAGTGTGAGCCAGGGGAGCCTGAGCTGCCCCAGCCTGTGGTCAGCAGAGCTGTGCCTGTGGTTGAGCTTTCTGCTGACCTTGCAGAGCTGCTCCCCCATCCCACATTTCCTCTTCCTCTTCCTCTCCAGAGGAGTGAGGAGGATTTGCCTGCTCTGCAGAGGAAGATAAGGATTTATCTTTTGGCTTCCCCTCGCCCACACTGCTTTAAGATTTTGCTGAGGTTTGTGTTGCCTCTTTGTGCTGGGCTGAGGGTGCAGCTCTGCCCTTTCTGCTGCTTTCATGGAGCTGTGGGAAAAGGGCTGGGCCCATCTCGTGCTCTGCCTTTGGCACTCTGCAACACCCTGCAAGCTGCGTTTCAAGGAACCAGTGGGATTTATGAACCCCTCATGTTCAAAACTCCCAAACCCTCCTCCCAATCCCACCCATCCATCCCCATCCCTCCTGGAATTCTCCACAGCACTGCAGCTGAACCACCTCGAGTAATGCCTGCCATGGAAAATAATCAGACACCTTTGTGTCCTTCTTCTCCTAGAACCTGTGAAATCCAGCTCTGCCTTCTTCCTAAAGGGTTTTTTGTGGCCATGGAATGAAATTCATGGATTTTCCAAGCTCCAGGGAGCCAGCTCTGCTGTGCTGTAGCAGCCCTGGAGTCCGTGGGCTGCCTGGGGTTGTGTTGGGTGATGGTGGAGGAGGTTTTTTTTCTGCTTTTTTAATATCTTCATCAGCAAGTCTGGCACTAAATGGAGTGATGATATTCTCTGAGGTGAATTTGGGTACTTAAATATCCTGGCCTGAATAGGGAGCCAAAAATAGACACCTTCAGCAGTTCCATGTGTCTGCTGCTCTTCCCTCTGAAGGACAAGGCTGGATCCCTCAGATCCTGCTGGGAATGCAGCTCCTGTTGTTCCCTCCCTCCCTCCCGGGGGCCCAGCCCTGCTTTCCATGCCCCAGGGATGGGTTCTGAGGGATTTGTGCTGTGCTGTGCTCCCAGCCCCGGTGGGGCTGCCCTGGAGGCCACTGGCAGCTCTGGAGTTGGGTGGGAGCTGCAGGTTTGGGAGATTTTGTTTCCAAAAGCGGAGGTGGCTCCTGGGTTTACAAATACCCACGAGTGTCTTAGGGTTGGGGTTGAGCTCCCCCACGTTTGCCTCCCAGAGGACTCAGCTGATGGAAAAAGCCCTCAGGGATCCCCTGTGCACCCCAAGGGTGATGTTGGGAGGGGACAGGGTGGGATTGGGGTGGCCTTTGCCCAGCTCTGCTGGGGGTTGTGTGGCCTGGAGAACATCCCAAACTGGAGCTGGTGGCTGCTCCAGATGTGCTGCTGAGGTGTGCCTGGACCGGGGCTGGCTGCTGGGGGGCTCAGGGACACCCTGGAGATGTCCTGGGTGGATTCTCCAGGGCCACCAGCCCCTCCAGGTGCTGCCAGCCCAGGGTTGGGGTTCCTGCTGTTCCCCAGGTCTGGGTGTCCCCAGGATGGGGAAAGCCCCACGCTGTGGGTGCCAGCCTGGCTGTGCCACTGCTCCCACCCCAGCTGTCCTGTCCTGTGAGCCCCCAGATCTGTGTCCAGCACAGATCCAGGGCCTTTATCCCCCTGCATCTCCAGTGGCACAAATGGGAGAAAACACTACAAACATGTCCAGAATTGGAGCTAAATCCCCAATTCTCTCCAATCAGGCTGCTCTGTGCTTGAGTGTTTGATTTTTTCCTATTCTTTTTTTTTGTTTTCCTTTGGAGCATTTCACAGATCTCCTGCTCCCAGCCTGACACTGCTGCTGGGGAGAAGCTGCTGTCAGCTTGAATCCATCTCATTTTTAGATGGAGATCATTCCCAGCTGCCACAGAGCTGCTGGTGTAAAGCAGCCTGGCAGCCTCTTGTGGATGCTCAGATCCCTGGCTCAGCCCCCTCCCCGTGGAGCGGCCCCGGGAGGTGTTTGCTCCCTGCTCTGGGGACAAGGGGCAGTGCCAGGGCAGCCAGCACGGAGCCACTTCCATGGAGGAACGGGAAAAACTCGGAATTCTTCATTCAGCCTCGGAGTTAATCGTTATTCATCACTTTCAGCGCTTTCCTGAAGGTTGGGAGCAGCCACGAGAGGGCAGGAGCTGCTGCTGCTGTTCGGTAGGAAAGGCGGTAAATGCCAATTCCTAAGGATTGCCCGAATGATTCCCCTTTTCCTGGAGGGTTCGATCCCCAAGCTGCTGTTCAGCCCTCGTCCTTGGCTGTCTCCCTCCCTGGGGAACAGCAGGAAAACTCCCATGGAGCGAATCCAAAGCCTCTCCAGGCCAGGAGAGCTGCAGAGACCCCAAACTTCTCCCAGGCTCCCTGGTTTGTGATGGCCTTGGAGCCCCTCCTGTGCCAGGACTCGTTCTCCAAGAAGATTTTTATCTTTTTTCTTTTTTCCCTGCCCATCTGGAATTCAGAGGATAATGACCAATTTCACTGTCTGGCAGGGATTTCAGGGGAGGGAAGCAGAGCTCCAGCTGAGAGCCTTGTGCTGCTGTTGTGGGGTTGGGAATTTCAGTGCAGGTTTGAAGAGAAGGGAGAATGATTAACCAGGAAAGGAGCAGGCTGTTCCAGCTGGGTGAGCCTCTGCTGCTGGCTTTTACTGGGATTTGGCTGCTCTTAAAGCACTGCTGCTTCCAGGGTTTAACTTCCATGAACCATTAGGGATCCTAAATCCCTTCCTTGGCACCGCTCCCTGCTCACGGTGTCGTGTCCATTTTTATTCACAATTTTTATTTTATTGCCACACCTGAGGGGCAAAGATTTCAACCAGGAAATGATGAAAGCAGCAGCAGGGCCATTTCTGGGAGAAGTTTCTGAGGGATATCAA
Organism: Agelaius phoeniceus; assembly: GCF_051311805.1. NCBI lineage: Eukaryota > Metazoa > Chordata > Aves > Passeriformes > Icteridae > Agelaius > Agelaius phoeniceus. The sequence continues at coordinate 2,174,014 of NC_135280.1, read as the reverse complement.
CGGCATTGGGCTTGGGAAACTCCAAACATCAGCCCCTGGGTGATGCCCTGAGGGGAAACACTCACAGGAAACTTGCCCAGCCCTAGGGGAAGGTAAGTGAAGCTCTTAGATGTGTTCAAGCCATTGAGGAGCCCAAAACCACCCCAAAATCCAGCTAAACCCAGAGAAAATAGGCAAAAAGCCCTAAGAATGCAGGTAGCAGTGTGGGATCTGCTTAGAGAGCTGCTTAAACGCCTCAAAGATCTTGAATCCTGTCTTAGGGAGTTCAGGATTTTTGCTCCTCATTGTTTTGAACTTCCCCTCAGCTGTCAGGAGGAAGCTGGCTCAGGTCTGGTTGGTGCCACTGGGGTGAAACAGCCAAGAGTTCCTTTGGAACAGGAGGAATTCAGGGCTTTGGAGCAGCAGGGCGAGGAGCTGGCTGTGAATAAAGCCCAGGTTTGGGCTGTGCCAGGCTCCTGTGCAGCCTTGCTGCAGTTGGAATGTGGGCAGGAACTGTGCTCCAGGGAAAACTGGCCCTTGGGCAGCAGCAGGAGGTTCAGTGTTTGCCTCCCAAGCCTTTCAAACTCTGATATTTATCCTGCTTCCCAAACTGCTGAAAAGGAAACAAAATTCCTCGAGTCTCCTCTGAGCCAACAGGAAATGCTTCTGAAGTTGGATTCCAACATGACTCAGTTCAGAGATTACAAATGACCAAAACAACTCCACTGCAAGTGTGGAGTCAACAAAAACATGGCAGGAGATGAAAAATTATCCCTAAAAACGTTTGGAAAGTATTTCTGTGTTATATAAAAGGTGCTGCTGCCCCCAGCCATGTTCTAGTGGCTACCTGATGATCTCAGAAATTAAATTTATTCCATCCCACTGTGGATCAGAACAATCTCTGCCCAGGTGTTTTGTTGAGCTGTGTCCTGGAGGATTTGTGGCTCATCCCTGTGTGTTTTTCCTGGGATTTCTACACTTGGAATTCCCTTTTAGGGAGATGGTGTCGTTCTCCTGGGATTTGCAGTCAAACACAAGAGGTTACATGCCCAAAACTAAATAGGAAAATGACTCAGCAATTAGTCACTGCATTGAAACACTTTTTTTTTCTCTTCTACCTTTAAGTTTAGCAGAGCTCAGATGATTTAGGGCTTAAAAACATGCTGGCAAAAACAAAGAAACCCCTTTATCAGCAGAAAAACAAATGAATCCATTGATACAACAGAGTTTATTTATTCAGCCTAAAAAAGCTTAGAATGGGTTGCATTTCACAGGACCATTTTTGGAAGGTGCAATAATTTCAATTCCTCTTTTGCCAAAAAAAAAAAAAAATATCACTGAAGAGAAACTGGGTTTGCAAAGTTTTAACTGCAGGGAAACTGCTACAGCTCTAAACTTTCCATGTCATTAATTCTATAAGAAGGTGTACAAAAGGCTGCTATAAAAATATTTTGTTACAGGCCTTACTCTGAGACAGCTTGACCCCTAAAAACACTGACTAAAATACAATAATCATCAATAAAACACTGCATGTTAACCAATAATGTCGATTTCCACAAACACTTCAGCCTGGCTGACAGGATCAGGCTTGGCTGTTATCCCAGATCCTCCCGGGCTGGTGCTTTTTGGAGTGACTGAGTTGGAGCAGCTCCTCCTTTCCCTCAGAAGGGCTTTGGGGGGCTCAGGAGCTGTGCAGGGGCCCAGGGGATTTGGGGGGGTTCAGAGGCTGTGCAGCCCCTGTGCTGCCTAAGGGGGTTTGGGGAGGTTCAGAGACCCTGCAGCCCATGGGGCTCTGGGGGGCTCAGAGGCCCTGCAGCCCCTGGGATTTGAGGGTCTCAGGAGCCCTGCAGCCCCTGGGGTTTGGGGATCTCAGAGACCCTGCAGCCCCTGGGGTTTGGGGATTTGGGGGGCACAGAAGCCCTGCAGCTCCTGGGGGTCTCAGAGACCCTGCAGCCCCTGGGGTTTGGGGGGCTCAGAAGCCCTGCAGCCCCTGGGGTTTGGGGCCCTCAAAGACCCTGCAGCCCCTGGGGTTTGGGGGGCTCAGAGACCCTGCAGCCCCTGGGGTTTGGGGCTCTCAAAAGCCCTGCAGCCCCTGGGGATCTGGGGGCTCAGAAGCCCTGCAGCCGCTGGGGTTTGGGGCCCTCAGAAGCCCTGCAGCCCCTGGGGTTTGGGGGGCTCAGAGACCCTGCAGCCCCTGGGGTTTGGGGCCCTCAGAAGCCCTGCAGCCCCTGGGGTTTGGGGGGATCAGAGACCCTGCAGCCCCTGGGGTTTGGGGCCCTCAGAAGCCCTGCAGCCCCTGGGGCCCGGTGGTCTGGCCCTGGCCCACGTCGTAGCCCAGCTTGTGCAGGTCTTTGGTGATCACGTTGAAGGAAATGGTGACAAAGCCCTGGGATCGCACCCTGGTCACTGCACAGAGGGGAGGGGATGGCATTAATTAAAGATTAATTAAAGATTAATTAAAGGGATTCAAGGGGAGCTCTTTGTCAGCAGGCAGGAGCTGCCAGGACTCACCTTCCCGTCCCTCTCCCTGCGCCACCACTTTGGGGTCGGTGAATTCCGGGCGCCTCCCTGTGAACCAGCTTGGAGAAAAATACAAATTAATGAAAACAAACCACAAAATATTGAATACAAAATTCAAATTAATGAAAACAAACCACAAAATATTGAATACAAAATTCAAATTAATGAATACCAAACACAAAATATTGAATGCAAATTAATGAATACAAAATTCAAATTAATGAATACAAAATACAAATTAATGAATACAAAATAATGAATACGGGATTCAAAATTCAAATAATGAATACAAAAACAAAATAATGAATACAGAAAACAAATCATTGAATTCAAAATACAAAATTATGAATTCAAAATACAAATTAATGAATACAAAATTATGAATACAAAAAACCAAAATTATGAATACAAAATACAAATTATTGAATTCGAAATACTAATAATTGAATATAAAATACTAATCATTGAATACAAAAGACAAAATTATTGAATTCAAAACACGAATTATTGAATACAAAGTAATTAATTTAAAATACAAATTGAATACAAAATACAAAATTATGAATGCAAAATACAAAATTATGAATGCAAAATACAAAATAATGAATTGGGTGGCTGAGATTGATCCAGGCTATGAGATGGATGTCACTGAGACTGCCTAGAGGGTTTTGAAATCTGATTCTCTTTATTGATCTAATTCAATCAAAGGTAAGTTTTGCCTAAAGGAAAAAAAATGCAACTGGTTTCATACAGATTTTGTTAAATCCAGGTTTTTTTCTGGGCTAGAAGAATCTTTCTGTGGCAAAGATATTGTTGAAAAATTCTTCTTGAGTTTCTTAAAAAAAAATTGGATTGGGAATTGTTTTTTCATGGGTTTGCTCTTCCTGTGGCTGTCCTTCCAGAACAGCACCAAGAAGATTCAGGCAGTAATTTAGTGCAGGTAGCAGGTAATTAATATGTCTGTTATATTATATATTAATATGTTATAGTACTATATACTAATATATATTATATTAATATGTTGATATTACTGTAATATATTAATATAAATAATATTGTTGTTAATAAGTTTATGAAAGCTTTTCAGAAGACCCAGACACCTGAAAATGTGATTTTTACCCACAGAACACAAAGCTGGTTATGGCACAGAGCAGTGACACCTCTGCACCACTGAGTAGCTGCAAATGCCTTTGTGGCTGAGAACAGGAGAGAAATTCATTCATTAATGAATGAAAGTCATTAATTATTACCTTGTGAGCTGCTGCAGCCTCGAGGTGGACTCTGGGACAAACATGGCAATGGTTCTTTTGTGCCTGAAACCAAGAGGAGAGCCCAGAACCTCAGGAATGAATAAAAAGCAGCATTTTTATATTTATGAAGGCACAGAATTCCTGACAAACCAGGAACTTTCCCTTCACACAGAAAGGGTTTGTTTGCACAGGAACTATAGATTTTCCTCCATTCCATCCTCCAATAAATGAGAATTTATTGTGTGAGGAGCTGACCTTCATATCTGGCCTTTTTACAGGCCAGTTTGAGCTTTACAGGATTACCAAAACTTATTTAATGATGAAAGAATTCTGCTAGAAAATCTCTGTGAACTGACAGGGCACGATGAGGAGATTTTTGGGAGTTTTTTTTTTTGTTTCAGGAACAGCAGAATAACCAGACCAGGATGTGTCTGAGCCCTGCAGGTCGGGCTGGCACTCACCTGCCTGGCACGAAGGGCACGTGCACAGCTCCATAACCCCTGACCACATCGTGGCCAAAGAAGTCAGGCCCGTAGACACTGAGCACAATCTGCGGCCCTGCAAGGAAATGGGGGTGAGGGGGGAGCTTTGGCACCAGGGCCAGACCCCCCCCAGCACTCACAGCCAAAGGGGTTGGTGCTCTTGAAGGTGATGTCGATGGGGAAGTTCCAGACCAGCGTGGTGGGCGAGACGCTGCTCTTGGAGGCGATCTGCGAGATTCCCTCCTCCAGGCCCTGCAGGGAGCAGGGGGTGAGTCTGGGGTCGGGCTGAGCCCGGGGGTGGGGACAGGGGGACACGGGGTGGGGACAGGGGCGGTACCGCCGTGGGGACCCAGTCCTGGCCGTAGACAAAGGAGAACTTGCAGTAGAGGTCATCGAATCCCGGGAACTGCGGGAGAGAGAGAGAGAGAGAGGGGGAGGGATTACTGGGAATTCCCTGGGAATTTCTGGGGGTGAGGATCTGCCCGAGTCAGGATGCTGAGGGCAGCCTGTGCCAGCGAGACTGGGACAGACGGGATGGGTTTGGGGATTGAGGCTGGGATGGGTTTGGGGGATGAGGCTGGGATGAGTTTGGGAAGGGTTAAGACAGGGATGGGTTAAGGGGGATGAAGCTAGGCAGGGTTATGGGGGCGCTGAAGGTGTGCAGGGTTGGGCGGGATGAGGATGGGTTGGGTTTGGGGGTGCTGAGGGTGTGCAGGGTTGGGCGGGATGAGGATGGGTTGGGTTTGGGGGTGCTGAGGGTGTGCAGGGTTGGGTGGGATGAGGATGGGTTGGGTTTGGGGCTGAGGCCGGCCAGGATGGGGGGCTCAGATTCTCATCCCGCGCGGGCGGCCGCAGCACCGAGACCGGGCCAGGGCGATCCCCCCATCCCTCGGCGCTGTCCCGGTGTGTTTCCCGCAGTGTCCCCGGCTCTCCCGCACCTCCCCGCTCTCGATCTCGCCGCTCACGGCCAGCAGGAACACGCTGGGCGCCGCCATGGCGGGCGCGCCGGTTGCCGTGGCGACGGACGGGGCGGCGCAGCGGCCAAACTTCCTCGGCACCGGGCTTCGCTTCTCTTCGCGGGGCTCCCGATCCGCAAAGTCGCCCTAAAATCACCCAAAAATCGTCCCCAAATCGCCCCAAAACGCGGCCACCCCACCTCCGGAACCCCTGGCACCCCCGGCATGGGTGTACCCAGGCGGATCCTACCCGCTCCCCTCAGCCGCTGAGCCCGCCCGGCGCTGCCCCGTTATTCTCGCACCGCCACGTGTCCAGAACTTTATTTATCATTATTATAATTTAATCTCAGCCTGAAGCAACCCCAACCGAGGATTCGGCCTGCCCAGGGGCTGGGCACGACCCCAAAGCTGCCGGACTTCAGGGACAGCGCTTTGAGGGATGCACAGGGCGGGGGTTTGGGGTGTTTGAAGCCGGACGGGATCCCAGGACGGGCTGGGATGATCCAGCTCGGGATATTCCCGATCCTACAATTCCATGTGTGGAGGCCATGGCCACTAGATGATGCTGCCGGGCAAGGGCCAGAGCAGTTGATGTTGGCAGGGAGAATGTGGGAAATGGTGGATTTTGTGCTCTCTGGAGGCTCAGCCCCAGCGGTGAGGAGAGGGGCCCGCGGTGCCCTCAGCAGGGCGGGTGTTGACCATGGCGAGCGGGAGAAATGCCCTGACACCGCTGGGTGTGGATGGGGGCGGGAAAAGGAGGGAACAGCACGGTGCTGGGTTAATTATCCCGCTCTAATTAAAAAAGGAAAGGGGGAGTTGAGTGTGTAAATAAGGATGGATGTGCTGGGGCTTTTTAAGAGCTGCACCCGCTGGGATCTGCTGAGGGTGACTTGTTCTGATGGTGGCCCAGTGACAGTTCTGGCCCAGTGACATGGTGCTGGCCCTGAAGAATTAATTTGTATTGGAACTCGTTATCATTGGTGAGATTTCTTTTGGTTAATGAGCAAAATGAATTAATGAGCCAGTCAGAATGAATTGACAAAGAGGCGGGGAGGGGAGAGGGTGAGGAAGACCCGGGGAGATGGTGCCCAGAGGGACAGCTGGATTTGATAGGGACATAAGGAATAAAAGCAGGGCAAAGAGGGGAGGGTAAACAAGCTCCTTCTCCTGCTGGCCTGGTGCTGTGACAGTTCTGGACTGGTGACACGGTGCTGGCCCATCGGGACCGTGGTTGTGCCAGGGAATTTGCTGCCCACACACCAGGTCAGGGCCATGGAGGCTGCCCAGCCTGGCTGTGGTTCATCCTTCTCCTCCTTTCCACATCCTAGGCTGCCTTCCCCTCTCCCTGTGGAATTTTGGGGTATTCATTGCTGCCAGACTCTCTGGGGAAGTGTGGGAGGAGTGGAGGGAGCCCTTCCACATTTCAGTAGACGTGTTCTCTGTCAGTACCTATTTCAACTTAGTTTTTCAGGCCAAACAAATTTGGCCAAGAGAAGAATGGGACAGGGAAGCAGGAGGGATGGGAGGGAATGCCTGAAATGTTATCCTTTCTCCACAGCCCTTCAGAAATGCTTCAGGGAAAAGAATTCATTTGAACTGAAAATTATCAAGGATGGGGGGGAAGTAGAGCTGTTCTGGAGCAGCTGTCTGGAGCAGCTAGTGAGGCAGTTTAATTAACACTGCACTTGGCTACCAGCTACCTTGGAGCCAATTTCAGGACATTTTTGTTGCCTGGCAGGTGATATACAGCTGCTGGAGGAGTTCTCCCAGCAATAGGAGACCTTCCCCATGGCAGAGAGACGGCAGGGGGGTTATTCAGCAGCCGTGAGTCATCTGTACCTGCATCTGGAAGGACTCTGTCCCCTCCCAGCCATAGCAAGACTTTTTATTCCTCCCTTCTTTGCATGCCAGCCTTGTTTTAATTAGCTGTATTTTTAATCTTTGTGAGCAGAGTGAAATCCCAAGCAAGGAAGTGGTTTTATCCTGCTGGAAAACTTAATTAATGCTCCATCAGAGAGTTTGATTTCCAAGCATGATGAAGGTTTGTGTGTGGTGGTGACCCCGTGGGTGTTATTTAGCAATGCTGCTGTTTCTCCTGGCTGTTTAAAACATTCTCCTCTTCTCCAGAACTGTGATTTTCACAGGAATCCTCCCTAGGGTGTTTGGAGCCACAGTCATCCTCCCAGGGAGGAAGGACAAGGTCCTGCTAATCACTGACTTGTCACCTTTTCCAGGTTGGATCCCAGCTCCTGGAGAGCCATTCCCAGAGTCCCTGCAGCACTGACCTCTGTGCTGGAGGCACGAAGTGGAACAGCTGAGGGAATTATGTTTGCTTCATTCCCAGCAAGAGCCAAGGGCTGGAGAAATGAAACAAAAAAAATCCAAACTGCTGGGAGCTCTGGCACTGGGAGCTCCTGAATCCAGCCCAGGCACTGTGACCTGCCCAGGCTGCCTGGCTCTGGGTCCAGGAGCTCCCAGGGAGGCTGGAGAGTTGTGCTGAGCCCTTTCCCTGGGTTTCCCCTGGAATCACCTCTGGATGAGCCCTGGGGAGGGCAGGCAGGGGCTCCAGTGCCAGCAGGGCATACCTGTGGGTTGTGTCTCCTGCCCATCGCCCCAGCTCTGGGCTCATCCACTGCAACTGCAGCAGGAGCAGCAGCTCCCTGGAGAACAGAGTGGAGAGACACCCTGTGCAGCAGGGAGGGAGCAGGAGCAGCTCCTTTGTCTCCATTACCTGCTCAAGCCCCATCACAGCAGCCCCAGGGCTGATCCAGTGAGGGTGGGAGAGACACAAACAACACCACGGTGGCACAGCACAAACACTTATTTTGAATCCCAAATATTTATGATCAACACCTGGTAAATGGCCAGTGAAATACATTTGATGGTGTCATTAATCTGCCATAAAGCTTTTGTATTTTTAGAGTTGTTTGCACAGCGTTGACTCATCCCTGCCTGCCAGGAGGCTGCAGGGAGCTCCCCTGCCTTTTGTCTTCCCTGCCTTTTGCTCCTGCTGCTCAAATCAAACAGGGGGTGAGTGGGATCTCACAGCAGCACACACAGGGGGATATTCCTGCTGTAATTCTGCTGTAATTCACACTTACCTGGTGGTGGGAAGGCACCTGGGTGAGGCTGGGTGGGTTTTGTGTTCCGTGGCTGAATCCCAGAGTGATTGATCTTGGAAAGGACCTTAAAGCTCATCCAATTCCACCCCCTGCCACGGGCAGGGACACCTTCCACTATCCCAGCTTGCTGTCCAGCCTGTCCTTGGACACTTGCAGGGATGATCCCTGTGTCCATGTGGCCGCCAGCCCCATGCCAGGGGCCCTGCTGGGCACGGACGCTGTCGCTGCCAAGGAGCTGTGAAGTGCCCGGTCTTCCCTGAAGAATTCATTTGTGTTGGAACTCGTTATCATTGGTGAGGTTTCTTTTGGTTAACGAGCAAAATGAATTAATGAGCCAGTCAGAATAAATTGACACAGAGGCAGGGAGGGGAGAGGTGAGGCAGACCCGGGGAGATGGTGCCCAGAGGGACAGCTGGATTTGATAGGGACATAAGGAATAAAAGCAGGAGGAGATGGAAGGGTAAACAAGCTCCTTCTCCTGCCAGCCGTGGAGCCCTCCTGCTTGTGTCCAGTGGTGGCTGCATTTTTTGGGAATAACTCAGGTGGGAACTCTGTTTTCCATGCATCCAGCAGACCCTGCAGACGTGGCCACAGGCCCTCGGCAGCTTGTGCCTCCACGTGGGGCAAAGCAGAATCAGAAGAAGCTGCTCCAGGGGACTTCAATCAAATATTCAAATCATTAATCTGGATCTTCCCTGTGGTGTGACTTAATGAGGGTTGTTGGCATTTTCCCCCTTTCGTTGTGAACAGATTTATTTTTCACTGGATAGCCCAACATCCACAGCTGGAAAAAAACAACCCAACGCTGACCTACAAGTGAGGGACACAGGTGAAGGGTCCTGGCATGAGGAGCAGCCCAAGCTGGGTGTGGGACACTCCTGGTGACATCTCTGCATCAGTGAATGCCAGGGAATCGTGGAATTGTAGAATATTGAGTTGGAAGGGACCCACAGAATCATTGAATGGTGCCAAAATCCAGAGGGTGCATCGGTGCCACTGCACATCCCCCATCCCAAGCAGCCCCATAGCACCTTCCCTTCACATCCCCCATCCCAAGCAGCCCCTCAGCACCTTCCCAACCTCCGGAGAGGGGCTGACCCCGTGGAAAGAAAGGGCTAAAGCAGCCTGTGGGAGCACCATAATGCTGGGAGAGGATGGAGCACTCACCTGGTGTGAGCTGGAGTTATTCCAGGGGCTCAGCAGGGCTCCAGCAGAGAGACACGAGCTGCTCAAAACCCAAAGAGCCACAGAGATTTCAGTCAGGGTGTGCTAAAATTCCTAATTAAGCCCCCTCGTCTGGAGGATGAGGTGGCCCCAGCCATTAAAACCCAGCCATGGTTTGAAAACTTAATAGGGGAAATTTAATGGATGAAGTCAATTGAATTATTCATCCCCAGAAAGCTTGTACAAATATCAAATGCTTATTAGCATTCATGCAACCTGTATGATCTCACAGCTCTGACAGATTAAGGTTGGGGCTAATTGCACCCAGGATGGCGTCAGATTTGGTGCTTGGTATTTTTTAAAGCTTTTTTCCCTCCCCAGCATGACAAAGAGAATTTCAGATCGATGCCATCTGAGATTTACCCTTGAAGCAGAGCCCCTGTGATGGTTTCCTTCCTCAGCATGGTGGTTTTTAATCCCTGCTTGATTCCTGCTCCTCCAAGGGTGCTGAGGTGGCTCTGGGCCAGCCCAGATGGACACAGCCCCCATCCCTGCGGGCTGTGGGTTTGCTGGAATGGAGAGTGCTGGGGCAGAGTCTGGCTGATTAATGGACAGGACTGAATGGCCATTAAAAATGCAAAATAGAAATCGATCCAATTAAATAATCATGACTTGCATTTAGCCCGTGCTTTTCACTTCCGATCTTAAGCGAGGCTTGCAGACAGTCCGGGGGGAAATTGCTTAATGCTGCAGAGATTTAATCAACAAAATTAACACTGCTGATGTTAAATAGTTTCTCTGGTCTTGGCCAGGTTTGGGGATGCAGCTGGGGGGGGTTTGCACCTGCCAGTCCAGGTGAGTGTCTCCAAAAGAGACATCAGGGAGCAATCCATGATCACTCTCTGCTCTTGGGAAATTCAGTCTGAGCTTGATTCTCCCCACGCTGGCAGGATGTTCCTGCAGGCTCATGGGGTTGGTTTGGGTCCTGATGATCTTTGAGGGCTTTGGGAAGGGCTTTGGGAAGGGTTGCAGGCTCAGAGAGCCAGAACCAGGAACAAATATCCCAACTTATTCTTGAAACTGCCATGGCCTCAAGCCCTTCCAAGTTGTTCCACCCCTCTCCATCACCACCATCAGCCACCAACCCTGTGGCAAGAGGATTTTCCCCCTGAAGGGAATTCAGGCCTTTTCCAGCAAAGCTAAATAATCCCAGCAGTAAATGACACCCTGAGTGTCCCCTGATGCTGAGGGACACCCCTGGGCATCCCCCACCCCTCCAGGCAGGACTCAGCCTGGAGCAGAGGGATTCACCTCCCCTGCTTAAACTGCAGCAAAAGCACTTTGCCATCTTCCCCAAAGCACTGTTAATCATGGATTTTTGTGGCTCTTTTCTGGAATTCCTCGCTATCCCACCGAGACAGAATCATTATTTACAATAATTCTAAATGACTCTTAATTACAGTGGCGCAGGTGCTCCTCGGAAGCAGCCGGATCGACATATGGAGGAGAGGTGAGGGATTCTCTGAGCTCAGGGGGAGGTGGGAGAAGCCTCCAGCTCCAGCAGGGATGGTTCCCACCTGGGGGGGCTGCAGCTCAGAGAGGTTGAGGAAGGAGTTTTCAGGGAATGCCAAGCTCTGGGAGCGGGAGGGACAGCTGGGCACAAAGGGAGGCCACGCTTCCAGTTTATACAGTTTAATAGATGTGAAACAAGATACATTTCCTTTGGAGTAATGGATGCATCGATAACAGAAGATAAATGTGAAGGCATAAATATGAGGCGGCACGGAAGGAACCAAACGGAAACGACTGGATGGGTCTGTTCCCCCCTGGGTGTCCACGGGCTCCTTCCTGCTCCTATTTCCCGTGGCCAAGCTGGGCCATGGACACAGGGCCTGCAGGAGGGGTGGGGAAGGAGGGGAAAAAAAAATAAAAAGCTGCAAAAAAACCCCCCCAAAGTGGTGTTAAAAGGTGACCTGGATTCCTCTAGAGGCTTCTGGAAGGGCCTTGGGAAGGGAACGTGTCCAGGGAAGGGGAGGGAGGGACAGGCAATGCAAACTGCCCCAAGGGGTTGGAGTTGTTCTGTCACGAGGAGGACAAATCGTCACCTTAAATGCTCACAAAGAACATCACCTACGACAGCTCTTTACACCTTTACACACTGTATCAATAATTTACTTAGAACTGCAGTAAACAAAATACATTTCTTAAATAATTTACTATTTATTTGTTCAGTTTTTTTTAATCTCTCTGTAAATGTAGTTATTTTTCCTTTTTTTCATTAGTTTTTTCTCTTTGTAACACAAGAAACCGTCTTTGTGCATGTTAGTTCAGATTATTGCGACGTTTAACCTGAATTTCAGTTAAAAAAAAAGGGGGGGGAAAAAAGCAACAGGACAGTTGGACAGACAAGAAGAATGAATAACTTATTATTGCACTGGCTACAATTCAGTAGTGATTTGGTTTTTTTGTCTGTAATTAGGACAACCTCTAAAGTACAAAAGAAAATGAGCGAGATGTCAGAAGCATCAGCTGTGAGAAGAAGCTGGTGGGGTGATGGTGGAGAGCAGGGAAGCGAGGAAAGAGGAGAAACATTTGGAAAATGAATGGCTGGAATAATTAATTCCACAGAAAACCCAAGGAAACACCACCCATGTAATGCAAAAAACAGCATCTCTGTTTCTCTATAAAAATATGTGCATTATGAAGAGAGAGTTTTTGTGGGTCTATTTTTTTTTCCAGGTTTTTTTTTTTTGTTTGTATGTTTGTTTCCTCATTTTGTAGCTCACAAATACAGAATTTTTATTTATAGAACTGCTGATATACAGACAACGTCCAGCTCCCAGGCACTCCAGCGTAATGTGACAGCTCAAAAAGGTGCCTCAGGAAAAGTTGAGCATCTTTAAAATAAAAATAAAATAAAATAAAATTAAAAAAAAAACAAAAAACAAACCAAACAAAACAACAAAACCCCAAGAGAATCCCCCCAGATCCCAACCACCACCACCTCAGACCTGAATCAATGTGATCGAGGCCACGGAGTGGCGTGGGAGGAACGAAGCCACCCCTGCATCAACTCCACCTTCCCCTTAGAAAAGAAACCCCAAAACCTCTTGCCAAATCCCCCAAAACCCCACCCCCAGTTTCGTCCAGCCGCTCGTTTGGTTTCTTTTTCATTTTTTCTCGTGTGTGTGTGTGTGTGTGTGTGTTTGTGTGGTTTTTTTGCAAACTTCCACAGCTCCTCCCAACGAGTGGCCGCAGCGAGGGGACGGCCCCGGTGATGGCCACCCCTGAGCCCTGGGTCCCCTCGTTTGGAACCCCCACATTGGTGACAAGCCCTTGAGACCCCCCCTGTCCCCCATCCCAGCAGCTATACTGGGTCATCCGTGCCTTCTTCTGTGGCAACAGTCACGGGGCCCAAGTCCTGCTTGCGCGGGGGGCTCCTGGCAGTGCCCAGCAGCTCTTTGCCCCCCTCTTTGCCGTTGCCCCGCTGAGTTTTTATGTGATCCTGTTTTCTGGGCTCAGCGTCCGGCCGCGAGTCCAGGGAGGCCGGCGTGGACTGCCCGCTGTCCAGCAGCTCCGAGAGGCTGCCCAAGGAGCCGCCGTCCAGCTGCTCGAAGGAGAAGTTGGGGATGCTGAGGTGCTCCCCTCGGCTCTCCGGGAGCTCCAGGGATTCTCGGTAGGCCGGGAACTCGCAGGACGGGGTTCTCCTCCGCAGCAGGGTGTTCTCGGAGGGTTTGGTGCGCGGGGCCGCCGCTCCCTCGTCCTCCATGGGAGGATCTATAGAAATGCAGGGCGGGCTCATCTTCTTCTTCCTCCGAGCTCCGTGGATGTAGTCGGCCTCCGGCTGGACGTGGCCAGGGGGCCGCTGCTTGTCCTCGGCGGGCTCCGGGGCGCCGCCGGACGGACAGATCTCAATGGAATGCCGCCGCTGCTCGTCGGCCCAGCTGGGCTTGCTGAGGAAGCCCTTGGTGTCGGTGCTGTAGAACTTCTTCAAGTCCTTCTCCCTGCGGGAGAGGCTGCTTGTGCTGCAGTTCTTGAGGGGCACGGGGGACGGGGCCGGGGAGGTGAAGGGCGAGGTGGAGCGGCTGCCGGGGTCCGAGTGCTCCTCTGCCCAGTCTTTGGCCGAGCTGTTGATGTGCCGAACCTCCTCGTCAGCCAGGTCTGAGGGCTCGCCCTGGCAGCCCTCAGGGCCAGAGGGGCTGCTGGGGCTGGGTGGCCGGCTGGGAACGCCGTGCTGGCCACACGTGTGCTTCCGTGCCAGGGGGCCCAGGGGCCGGTGTGGGGAGGATGGGGGGGAGCGTGGAGGGGTGGCTGGGAGGGGGGAATGGAGAGGGCTGGGGCTGAGGGTGCTCTGGGGCTGCTTTGCTGATGGTTGGGGCTCTCCAGGCTCCGCTTGCTGGCTGTCTTTCTGCTCTGGAGTCTGTCCGTCTACCGAGTCTGTCCGAACGGCCTCCTGGAAGGGGAGAGGAGAGAAGTGGGGTGAGAGCCTGGGGATGTGCTGGGCAGCAGCACCTCCAGTGATGGACACAGAATTATAGAACCACGTCGTGTTGGAAGGGGTCTTAAAGCCCATCTCCTTCCACACCCTGCCATGGGCACCTTCCACCAGTCCAGGCTGCTCCAAGCCCCATCTGAGCTGGCCTGGGACACTCACAGGGATGGAGAGCCCATGGCAGGAGGCAAAGGGCTGGTGGGTCTAACACAGCCCACCTCACCTCTGCCCCATCGTGCCAGTCCTGTCAGACCCTCCTGTACAACAGGATAAACCTGAGGAGCCTTCATGTTCAGGGCTAGCATCTGCTGGGCTGTTCCAGCCCCAAATCCTGAGCCAGCACAACCCATCATGGTGGAGGCCTCTCTCAAATGGAGATTGGGCACCTTCTCCCCACACTTTAGCTCTTATTTCCCAGAACAGCACAGCCATGAAGATGGAAGCAGGGAAAAAAAGGACCTTCCCACATTTGCTGGGAACATATCAAAATTTATGGCACGTTTTGTTCTGAAACAGGAATTCCACTTTGGCTCCAAGCAAAGAAACACAAGAGAGGACTGGGAAAGAAGAGAAAGAACCAGGCGACAAGACAGGAGTTACCTCTGGGTGCAGGTGGCCCCTCACCTGTCTGCAGAGCAGCTTGCTGAGAGCAGGAGAGCGGGGGCTGCCGTGGGGGACCAGCCCCTTCCAGCGGTGCCGCCCGTCCTGGCCGGGGCAGCGCGCGGCCTCCGCGGGCACCCTCAGCGAGGAGCTGCCCCCCACGGGCTGGGAGCGGGTGGAGCTGATGGATCCTAGGGCAGGACAGAGGGAGCAGTCACTGCTGGGCATGGGGGCTCTCGAGGTTTGGGGCAGAAGCTTCCAGAGGGGAGGGAACACAGGAGGGAGAAGGAGAAACCTGTTGGGCCTGGGTGAAATGCCAAACCTCGGCGTAAACCTTGGATTAAAAACCTTGTCCCTCGTCCTGTCTGCTGCTTTGAAGCTCAGTGGGGGTGGCAGGGAGCTCACAGATGTTGGGGTCTCTGTGCAGGGCTCTGATCCTTGTGGGTCCCTTCTAACTCAAGATATTCTACAACTTCTGCAAGCCCATGGCAGTTCTCCCATCCAGCCCAGCCCGGCCCAGCCAGCACCAGGGGCGGTCCCCAAGGCTCAGCTCAGCTCAGTGTGGTCCCACCAGGAGCTGCTCCAAATGCTCTGACAGCCCTGAGCTGTGGACAGGCTGGAATCTTTCTCTTCCCAAAGCCTCCCAGGCTGGGTCTGAAGGCCATCCCTCCTCCCCAGCCCATCCGTGGTGCTGCTTTTCTGCACTTGGGAGTTGTTTGAAAGATCTTCTCTGGTTTTTGGCTGCAGGTTTATTGTCCTCATTAGTTTGAAAGCCAGCGTCTGTTCCTGCAGTGCTGCCCAGCTCCGTGTTACAAACACCCTTATCCATCACTCCAAGAGATCTCACCCGGGGGTCAGGGAACTTGAACCCCTGACAAAAGCCATCCAGACACATCACAGTTGCATTTCACAGACAGATTTCTTGGTGGGGACAAAGAAAAGTGAGTGTTTAATAATTTTTCTTTTGGAGCTTTTCTCCAGAACACCACAGAAGGAATTCCCACCCCTACCCCGCTTCTCCCCAGGTTTTTTTTTGGGTTCTCTTAGACCCAGACTTTCAGGCTGAGCCTGTGCTGTTCATGTGCTATTCCAGGCTTTATAAAGGGCTTTTTATGATGCAGAAAAACTCTGGCATAAAGTCTGTCACAAACATGGTCATAAAATCCAGACTCAATGCTCTACTCCCTGTCCTCAGCTGGAATTTCCTCCTGTTGGACACTTTCCATCGAGCTCTCATATAGGAAACCCAAACCCCCTCCAAACTGGATGCTCAGGAGCACTGAAGATCTCTGGAGCTGGATATTTTTTCTCTTGTTTTTCTAGGAAATCAGCAAACTGCATCTAAAACCAAAATATCCTGAGATCTGCTCATCCCACAGGATTTTCACTGTGTGCTCAGTGAAGAAGATCAGACATCCTGAAGCCCATGAAAACACTCGTGGGAGTCTCCACGGGCTCAGTTTTATTTGGATATAATTTATGGATCTGTGACTTGAAGCAGAGTTTGGGCAGCTCAGGAGCAGCACAGCTTGGGGTGCTGCTGGTTTTACCACCAGGTAAACAGTCACATCCATCATATCCATCATATCCATCCCTTGCTCTTGGAGAGAAATTTTGGAATTTAGGAAACATCAGAGAATCCTTGGTGGGCTCTACCCACCCCTGCCAACGCCCCAGCAGTTTTATATGGATATAAATCCTCCTTTACAGCCACTCCAGGGATGAAAAGCAGCCCCAGGAGGCTGCCTGCGAAACTCAACCTCTGTTTTCTTTCCTTCACCAGGAATTTGCAGGTGAAATAATAATAAACACTGAGCAGAGAACATGACCTGGCTCCCAGAGAGTCTGAACAAACACAGAGTTCCTTCTCCCAAGGAAATCAGAGCACATCAGGCTATGCAAACCCACTGGGCAGTTCTGGCATTTCAAACCATGCTGGATCAAAGGGAACCAGGCTGGGAAAAGTTCTAGGAAGCCCCTCCAGGAGCACGTGTGCTTTTAGGGAGGCAGAGTTGTGTTTCAGATCTATTTCCTTTGTATTTTTACTTTTAACCTAATAACTAATCCCTCATATCCCACAATACAAGCTTTTCTATCCAATTATAGAATACTACCCAAACCCATTGAAAAAATTAAACAAAAGCACCCCAACCTCCACCCTAAAACCTCTATTTTACTTTACATATATCACTATATTTTAAAACCTTAAACTCTAAATTTTCCACTACATAATATTATACACTGCTAATCAAACTACACACTCATAACCTCAATTCTATAATTTAATTTAAAAAACTTTCTCTACAACTTCTAATTAAATACAATACTCTCTTAAAAATAAAAATCTATCAACTTAATAAACCTAAACTTCTCAACACCCTAAATTCCAACAATTTCCCCTTCAAAGCAGCTTGACAGAAGAGACAGAAAGGCATTTCCAGGGAAATGTGCTGGGATGCAGAGGATGAATGCCCCCTCAAAGGCTCTGTGATTCCTGGATTTTGGGGTGTCTCCATGACATTCATTACAAGGCTGGGCTCAGGAAGAACCAGAGAGTGGTTTCTGATCTTTCTGCTGCCAAAGAAACTCCTGCAGCTCTGAACTCCACGTGTGCTGCTGAAAGGCACTGCCCCGAGGCTGCAGCCTGCCTGAAACATGAGGAATTGTGCTGGAAGCCATCCCAGCTCTGGCTTTTATTCCTGGGGATCTTATTGATCTGCAGGCAGGAGTCAGAGGGAATGCACAGCTCCCTTTCCCTCAGCTAAAAACCTGTGCCTGTGCTTGGGAGCTTTGCTTCTCCCCAAGCACCTGAGCTTGGGAGCTTTGCTTCTCCCCAAGCACCTGAGCTTGCTGCTGGGGAGGTGATGGAGATGTGGAGCTTTGCAGGATGTGGGGAAGCCCTGTGGTGCTGCTGGGCAGGTGATGGAGATGTGGAGCTTTGCAGGATGTGGGGAAGCCCTGGGGTGCTGCTGGGGAGGTGATGGAGACGTGGAGCTTTGCAGGATGTGGGGAAGCCCTGTGGTGCTGCTGGAACCACAGGGGAGTGAGCCCTGCTCAGGCCATGCTTGGCTTGGTTGCTCCCCACTGAACCCCTCTGTGGGTGTAACCATGGAGTTGTAAAGATTGGAAAATACCATGGATTCCAAGCATTAATCCTGCACTGCCAAGGCCAGTGCTAAATCAAGTCCCAGGTGTTTTGAACACAGGTTCAGAAAGATCCACAGGTTTTTTGAACACTCCCAGGGATGATGACCCCACCACTGCCCTGGGAGCCCGTTCTGAAGCTCCAACACCTTCCAGTGAAGAAATTTTCCCTGATATCCAATCCAAACCTCCCCTGGCACAACCCGAGGCTGTTTCCTCTCACCCTGACCCTGTTCCCTGAGAGCAGAGCCCAACCCTGCCCCATCCTGTCAAGGAGTTTTGAAGAATGAGAAGTTTCCCCCTGAGCTTCTCCCGGCTGAGCCCTCCAAGCTGCACCCCCTTCCCTGGACAGCTCCAGCCCTTCCACATCCTTCTCGCGGTGAGGAACCCAACCCTTTGCCCCAGAGCAGAGGAATCTGTGAGGGTGGTACCTCTTTGGGCTTTGCAGGGGTAGGTTTCCATCTCCACCTCGTGCAGGGGCAGGGGGGCCGTGGCGGGGGTGACGGGCCGGAACATGTAGCTGTCGTTGGGCAGGGAATGCATGCGGGACACGGAGATCTTCCTGACTGTCAGCAGCTTCTGGGAGTCCTGGGCCCTCAGCGAGCCTGCACTGCCCTGCAGAGCAACAGGAGAGAGAGGTGGCACCACCCCCGTGGCAGCAGCAGCTCTCTGGCCACAGCGGGGGACACAGATTTCCCAGGCATCGTCCTGGGAGAAGCCTGCGAGAAGATAAGAAGGATTTCTTGTCATGGATGTATTTTATGAAAAATCCTCTCATCAGGATTTTTTCTCCTGAGAAGCTGAGAGGCCTCAGAAACGAAAAGTAAACATTGATTATCTGCTGGTGTGGAATGCAACAGGTGGATCTGGGATTGGTCTCATGTGGTTGTTTTTAATTCATGGCCAATCACAGTCAGTTGGCTTGGACTCTCTGGCCAGTCACAAGATTTTATCATCATTCCTTTCTATTCCTTTCTAGCCTTCTGATGAAATCCTTCTTCTATTCTTTTAGTGTAGTTTTAATATATCATTTTCTTTTAATATAATATATATCATCAAATAATAAATCACCCTTCTGAAACATGCAGTCAAGATTCTCATCTCTTCCCTTGTCCTGTCTGGACACATTGCCCTCCCAATTTCCCCTTTTATCTCAAACACAGTGAATCCCTCTGGTTCTCCCTGCACATCAGCATCCCAGTGACTGATTGAAAACATTTTCCCAGCTGCATGTCTTAAATTAAATGTATTTTGCTTTGCTCTGCCAGCAAAACCTGTCCCTGAGATCCCTCAGGTTTGGAGCTCACCAAGGATCTGGTTAAATCTGGTTTTTAACTTGTATTTCTGGCTTAGAAATGTCTTTCCTCAGCTCCCTGAAGGTGCACACCCCAAGATGAATTACTCCATGCTTTTACCCTGTGGAACTTGGCTGGGAAGGAGGGACCAGCAGGTATTTACAGATTGTTGGCATCCAGCTCTGCCAGCTGTGGCTGTGCCCAGGAGCCACCCAGGGCTCTCAGCTGATGGATGAAAGCCTCAGCAGCCAGGGCCAGCTGGTCCTTGGCCATCCCAGCTCATCCTGGGCTGGGGGCAGCCAGGGGCCCCTGCTCAGCCCTGAGCCACAAGGAGAACAAAAGGTGTCAGCACCTGAACAGAAGGATCTGAGGATTTGGCTCCTAAAGCTCAGCTTGGCTGTGGCTGGAACAAATGAACAGAAAGCCCTTCTTGACATCAGCCACTTCCATTTTTAAAGGTTCAGCTGTTGAGAGCTGACTGGATTAGGGACGTGGGTGAATTTCAAATGAAATAAGGGCTTGAAATATGAACCATGGATGGGAAATTTGTTGGAGAGCTGCCCTGGACAGTGAGGATGGTTTGGAGGCATCACTGCTGCTCCTCCTCCTTGTTGGGAAACACCTGCTGCACTCCAGAGCCTGATCCCATACCCTGGAAATTGGGATGGGACCTGGGCATGGGGGGTGACTGGGAGCAGGGGAGGTTGAAGCCCTTTTGGTTTGTTGGGAATCTCCCTGGAGCATCTCCTGAATCCCAGCTCTGGGGATTGCTGGAAGCCTGAGGTGTCGATCCCTCCCTGCCTCAGTTTCCTCAGCACCACAAACAAAATCTTGCAATAACAACAATAAAATCAAACCTGACCCTGTTTTCTCCACAAACAAAAAACTCTGCTTGCAGCTCTGGGTTTAACATTTGAAGTCACCCCAAATGCACATTTTAAAGGATGCTCTGTGGAAAGGACAGAGGCTGGAAAGGTTGTGGTTATGGAGGGACAGGTTTGGGACAGCTCAGACACAGCCCCAAAATGCAGCTCCTGTGGGTGGGACCACCTCAGCCTGGTGGCCTGGGCTTTTGTGGGGTAGTGGCAGGACATGGTGGAAGGATGAAGGGGACACTTCTCCCCCTCATCACCTCCAGGGTTAAAAGGAGGCTCTGCCTGGCTCCTGATGTGTTTGGGAAGTGTTGGAAGATGAGGAAAGCCCAAGGAGAACGGATTGTTTGCACTCCCAGCCTGTGTGAGGGGAGGTGCCCTCTCTTCCCTCAATTAGAAAAGCAACCTGGGCATTTCCCTGCAGGAATGTTTGTCAGGAGCAACATTCAAACAGCCAATTCCCCATCCCTGTGTAACCAAATCTTTCTCCTCGCCCTAATGGAGCCTGATAGATTTCACAAAAATCTAATTTAATGTAATTTAATCTCCAAGCCCCCACTGATTTCGCGGTAGATTTATTTGTGATGGTGGTGACAAAGCAGTTCCATGTTCACTCTTAATCACAGGCTGCTGACATGGGGTGAGACAATTATCTCACACCCTCCCTCCCCCTGTACTTCTGATTGTTTTCCTGGAAAACTGGCAGGGATCAGAGGGCAGGCAGTGTCCAAAAAATCAACCCAGGGACCTCCAAAAATCAACCCAGGGACCTCCAAAAATCAACCCAGAAACCTCCAAAAAATCAACCCAGGAACCTCCAAAAAATCAACACAGGGACCTCCAAAAATCAACCCAGAAACCTCCAAAAATCAACCCAGGGACCTCCAAAAATCAACCCAGGGACCTGCAGCTCCTTTCTGAGGGGCTCTGACAATTCCCAAGTTCTCCATGTCCTCAGCAGAGCCTTAGGGAGCTGCAGGTTTACAGCAGCACTAAATTGCTGGAGGATCCTCTGGAAATCCCAAAGTGGGATTAAACAGAACCTGTGAAGGGAATTTACCCCATCCCATGCTGCAGGTGCCAGGGCTCCCAGTGCCAGCACTCCCAGGATTTTTGGGATTGCTCATTAGTCCTGCTGCCCTGAAAAATGACAAGGACTGGCTGGGACAGCAGGACAGGGACTTTTGTGTGGCTTTTATGGCTCTGAACTTTAAATCCAAAACCTGAGAGTGAAGTGGAGAGGTGGACTTTGAACTCTCCACTGGAATAATGGCCAGGATAACGTTTCCCCCTCCAGGAGGCCTGGAGCTGCCTCAGGATGTGAGGTGGTGGTGACATCCCTGGGGTAGGGGCTGGGACAGCCCCTTGTCTCCCTCTCTGGCTCTGTGTGGGATCTGCTGGTCAGGCTGGTGGGATCCATCCCCTCCCCAGCCCAGCTCTCACCAGGCCTTGTTGCTTCCCCTTGGGGTGCTCCAGGTTCCCGTGCAGCGCCCGGCTCTCCCCGGCCCCGCTCCTGCTCCCGCCGGTTCCTCTGGACATCTCCAGCTCGATCTCGGCGTCCATCTCAGCGTCCTCCTTGGCCTCCTTGTTGCTCTCCTCCAGGTGCTTCATCAGCACTGCCACCACCACGTTGACCAGCACGAACTGGGCGATGAGGACGAAGGTGACGAAGTAGACGGGGGAGATGACGGGCAGGTAGCTGAGGCAGTGCTTGTCCTCCCGCGTGCACTCCCGCAGCGTGTCCTGCACCGGGGGGACAGGCAGCCATTGGAGAGCCTCTGCTGGGGCTCCAGGGGCACAAACTGAGTCATTGGAAATATGGGCATTGATCTAGTGCCGGTATCCAGCTGTGAGGGACAAAAACTCTCTAACAGTTTAAAGTTAGAAAGTTTATTGCAGCCTGCGGGGATAACTCCCAAATACACCCCACAATTTACAGGTGATTCCAGAGCCCTTTTATCTATTTAAGTATTAATTTAAAGGTGATTACAGAGTCCTTTTATCTACACAAGTATTGAATACCCAAAGTACAACTGCATATTCATAACTTTGGTACAACCCATTCCCAGTATGGATATTGATCTGGTACCGATATCCAACTGTGAGGGACAAAGACTCTCTAACAGTTTAAAGTTAGAAAGTGTGTGTTTATTGTGGGATAGCCCCCAAATATACACCACAATTTACAGGTGATTGCAGAGTCCTTTTATCTGTACAAGTATTGGATACCCAAAATGCAAATCCATATTCATAACTTTGGTACATCCCATTCCCAATATGGATATTGATCTGGTACTGATATCCAAAAACTCTCTAACAGTTTAAAGTTAGAAAGTGTTTGTTTATTGTGGGATAGCTCCCAAATACACCCCACAATTTAGAGGTGATTGCAGAGTCCTTTTATCTACACAAGTATTGGATACCCAAAATGCAAATGCATATTCATAACTTTGGTACATCCCATTCCTCGCTTTGTATGGTAATTACTTCAAAAGCCATTTAAGCATGCAAAGTTTGCTCCTTGAAATGAGTCAGTGGTCCCTTTCATGGGGAGGGGTCCCAAAATGAGGAAGTAAATTAAGTCCTCCTCGTTCTGACCTTTCTACCTTTTCAATGCAAATCTGACAAATGAACCCATTGTTAGAACTCCCATTGGTTTCAGAACAGAGAAGGCCTACAATTGTCTTATGTTCCTAAAAGCTATTTATCAGTTTCTATATTCTACATTATAAACCCAGCTAACCAAACATTATGTTGACAAGCAATCAATTATTAGTTAACTACTAACTCTTAACTTCATCAAGGCCTACCTATTTATTTTAATTAACTCCAATAAAGCTTATCTCTAACCAAAATCTTAGCTCCTCTAAAATCTCTAAATTCCTTCAAGTTTATGTCTCAAAACACCAAAAGAACACAAAGTGGGTACAACTGAAACAGGTAAGAGGAAATAAGGGGGTCATGGATTACAGCACCTACAAAGAGGGGAATGGGGTGCCCAGAAGTTTTGGATTTCTCATCTCCTGGAGTGCTTCAGGTCAGGTTGGACAGAGCATGGAGCAAGGAAGGTGTCCCTGCCCATGGCAGGGGTGGCACTGGATGAGCTTTAAATTCCCTTCCCTCCCAAAGCATTCCACGATCTTGTGATTCTGTGACACATCCCAAAGGCACAGCACCCAGAGCACATGGTTACTCCTCCCAGTCAAAAACCTGGCATAATTTTCCTTCAATATTACATCCAGGAACAAAGCTTCAGGCTGGGTGAGACTTTGGACAAATCTTGAAAACACACCTGGCTTTTCTATTAGGAAGTCCCATTTTTGAGGTCTTAAGAGGAAACATTTTTGTTTTCGCCCAAGAGTTGCCTAAATCTGTTAAAAACTGCGCCTCCAGAGAGGAGGAAGCCCCCAGAGGCTGCACACACCTTCATGATCCCGTTCCAGTTGTCGCCCGTGGACACCCTGAAGAGGGTGAGGAAGGCCATGCCGAAGTTGGTGAAGGTGGCGTGGCGGCTCAGGCCCTCACAGGGGTTCTCCTCACTGCAATCTGTGGGGCAGGGAAGGAGCAGCACATCAGCCAAGCCATGCTGCAGTACCCACAGCAGCCCCCAGAGCCACCTCCCATGGATTTATGGCACTGGGGGGGGTGACATCCTGCTCAGGAGGAACAGGGGGGACAGGGGGAAAGGTGTTTGCAGCTGGAGAACCTTGGGACAGGACAGCAGGAGCTGTGGAAACGGTGGGGGTGGAATTCTCCTCCCTGGAAACATTCAAGGCCACGTTGGACAGGGTTTGGAGCAAGCTGGGATAGTGGAAGGTGCCCCTGCCCCTGCCCATGGATGGCCTTTAAGGTCCTTCTCAACCCAAACCATTCCATGATCGTCTGATTTCTGTGATTTTCTTTACTCCTGCTCTACAGCCTCCTTTGTCTGTTTTCCTGTTGATTGCGCCCTTGCCTTGATGATTTTTTACATCCACCACGAGGGATATTTTCACTGAGATAAAGTGGAGCAATTTGACATTTTCCCCCTGAGAATTAATAGCCTAATGAATGCAAATTGAACATATGAAATATCCATCTTCCCATAAAACACAGCCTCGTTAAATATCCATTAGGACAGGCAGCAATGGCTCTTGGTTGGGCATTTCAGTCTTAGGTAATTATTCTGAGGTAAATTGGAAGGAAAAACAAAAAAAAAGAATCCAAGAAAAACCCACAAATGACCAGTCCTGGGGGAGAGAGGGCTGATGGTTCTTGTGGCTGGCATGGACTGATCAGGAAAAAGGAAGGAATATTCCCATTAAATTGGGCTGGGAAGCAGAGTCCTGCCCCAGTGGGGTTCCCTGGGCTGGCATTGCCCAGGTGTGTGTGGAAACACCAGAAGAGCCATTTTTCACCCCTTTGACTGAACAATTACACCCATAACTCCAGGGGTGAAATCTAAACCCTCAGTGTCTCACTCAGGGTGGGTGCAGAACTAATTCCTTCCCTGGAATTTGTGAGAGACTGAAAAATAATTTGGTTTTGGTTGAAAGAATTATTCTGCTCTCAGGCACTTGTAATCTGAGCAGAGGGCTGGGCTCATAAAGGGGATTAATGACAGCCATAAACTCTGCTCAGGAAGGGCCCTTCTGGTGCTCCTGGAGCTCTAATTGGGATGGAAATGTTGAGGATGCAGACACAGCTCCCTCCAACAGCATTTTCCAGGCTGGGCAAGGCTGGGGTTTGCTCTGATTTTAGTGATGGGCACATTCCTGAGCAGCTGCAGTCTCCTCAAACTGGAGGATTAATTAATGCTGGACAAGCAGGAAGCGCTGGATGCCTCCTGATTGATGGAGAGAGGGGAGGGTAATGCTGAGAGCAGGGGACAGAGGAGCCCTGGGAGCTGCAGGAGCAGTGGCAGCCAAGTGCAGGGAACTGATGGGCTGTGGGGGAAGCTGTGAGCAGGGACATGTTTATGGTGGCATCTCTCCAGCAGGAACCTGACCCCCATCCAGCTCTGCAGACTTGTGCTCTGTCTCCAGTAGCAAACTTGAACAAATCCATGCTGGGCAATGATATTTAAAAAGCAAAAAGTTCCTCTCCAGCCAAGGCTGGCGTAGGCCAGAGCCCTGAATGTGTGTGTGTGTGTGTCAGAAAGGTTCTGTGTTACATCCTCGTGTGTCAGCTGTGACCCTGAGATCAAGAGCAAACTTCCATCTTCAGAACATGAGTGTGAAGCTAAGGAAGGCCCAAGAATGAGAGAGAGAGGGAGAAAAGGAAGCAGGCAGATAGCAAATAAACACCAACCGGATGGAGCCAGCGGCCTGGAGCCCATTACTCACCCAGCTTGCCAAACAATTCCACTCCCAGGGCAGCATAGATAAAAAACAGGAGCATAAAAAGTAGGCCAAGGTTCCCTACCTACACAAGGAGAAAGCAGAACAAGGGTCAGGCAAGTCGAGGTCATGAATGAAATCACTCCATCACATTTTCAACACAAGCACAGCAGGGATGGGGGGCCGGAGGAAAATCAGATTTCCCCTGGGACCAGCAGCCTGGTCCCTCTCTGAGTTCTGCTTCAAGGGGCCCAGGGAGGTCTCTGTGTGGGGCAAGGAGCAGAAATGCCCTTGGGGGAAGCAGCAGCTTCTCCATCACCCTCCGCTCTGGAATTTGGCCACCCAGGGCAGTCTGTGGGGCAGGGCTGCTTTGGGACCTGGGCTCTGGGTTGGGTTTGGGGCCCTTTCCTTTCCTTTGCTGGGACTCTGAGACAGCAGCAAGGCAGGAGAGGAGCTGCTTCCAGAGGTTTCACAGGCATGGAGGGCTTGCAGTGCTCCAAGAAGAGGAGAACTCCCTGAGCCTTTTCCTCTGCAGGCTCTTCTCAACAAGAGGTTCCCCGATTTCAGCTTTCTGTGTCCCACAGGAAAATCCTGATCCCAAACACCAGCGCTGGCAGCTCCAGGTGCTGCTGGAGGTGTTCCAAGCCCCCAGGGCGGCTGAAGGGGGTGACAAGTGACATGAAAACAGCTCAAAAGCTCTTCACACCACCAGCATCACAGCCCTCCGTGCTGGATCTCATCCCGGCACAGAATCCAAGCCTCAGAAACGTCTCCTGGAGCAGATTTTTGGTGATTCAGGCAGAGAACACGAAGGGCAGAGTGACCTGGCCTGCTCCCATTCATCTCTGCTGCCACTTTAATCTCCCTGTTAGCAGCTCCTAACTGAGACAAAGTGAGTTCTCTGCACCACCAGCAGGATTTTA
The DNA here is from genome assembly GCF_051311805.1 of Agelaius phoeniceus. Taxonomy (NCBI): domain Eukaryota; kingdom Metazoa; phylum Chordata; class Aves; order Passeriformes; family Icteridae; genus Agelaius; species Agelaius phoeniceus. Next base: position 2,147,897 of record NC_135280.1, on the reverse strand, counting down.
TCCCTGAAAAACAAGGAGCTAGGAGGGGATCCAGGCAGTCAGGCCCAGGGATTCCTGATCTCTGAGGTGAGAATTTTAGTGAACTCTGACTTTGGGAGAGTTTTCTTCTCTGAGGTGGCACAGACACAGATTTTTTGGTTATTTAGACTGTGCTTGATTTAATCAGAAAGTTTATCAGTGTGATATCTGTAATTATAAAATTAACACAGCTCTTGCTGATGAAAGAGGGGATTTTTTTATATTAAAGAAATGGGAATAGTCCAATCACCCAGTGCAGGCTGTAATTGCTGTAAAGCCTAAACTGGCTCTGCAATTTCCCTAACATTATTACAATCCTCCAGGGAATAATAAAGATAAAACAGGGATGTGGATGGCTGGGCTGGGTTATTTCATCTGCCTCTGCTGCCTTCTGGAACAGCTTTTGCTGCTCCTGTCTGCTGGACCACTGATGGTTTGGGAGCCATTAGAAATGAGCAGGCACAAGCACAAAGCACCCCCCACACACTGCTGGGGAGGCAAATGAGCAAATAATTACAGGGAATTAAAATAAAAGGGATAAACAAACTTTCGAGGTTGAGGCAACAGGAGAGGGTGTTGGGTTTTGCTCTAAGCAGCCTGAGTGTTTTGGTGTCTGAAAAATCAGCCTGGAAACTTATGGCACTGATGAAATCCCAAAGAATTTGGGGTAATGGGGGAGTTATTACCAGGTTATCTGTAAAAGGTGTTCTCTGGATTTCCACAAAGAGGAGAGGGAAGAGGGAATGGGGAAGGGAAAGAGGAGAAGGAGAAGGAGAAGGAAGAGGAGAAGGAGAAGGAGAAAGAAAAGGAAAAGGGAAAAGGGAAAAGGGAAAAGAGAAAGGGAAAGGAAAAGGGAGAGGAAAAGGAAAAGGAAAAGGGAGAGGAAAAGGAAAAGGAAAAGGAAAAGGAAAAGGAAAAGGAAAAGGAAAAGGAAAAGGAAAAGGAAAAGGAAAAGGAAAAGGAAAAGGAGTCCCTGTGGGGGCAGTTCCAAGCTGTTGAAGACAGAGAGGAGTCTCTTGTACAGGGAATTAATGTTCCATCCATGGATCAAGTGAGACCAGAGAAGAGAAAACAACCCAGATCTTCTGACAGGGAAATTGCACATCTTACTGCTGTTGGAGGGTGGGATTGGGCTGGACCCCAGTTGTGCTCCCCACCAGGAAGAGCTGAGGCAGCTCAGCAGTGACTGCTGGGGGATTCCCTTCCACCAGGAGCATTTGAACCCAGATCTGACACAGAAAGGGACTTTGGAAAATACCCCAAGTCTGATACAGAAAGGGACTTTGGAAAATACCCCAAGTCTGATACAAAAAGGGACTTTGGAAAGCTGGGAGTGGGAAAAGGACTAAATAAAAACCATCAAACAGGAGCCTTAGAGAGCAGCCCTTGCTTCCAAACCCAGCAGCCACCAGACTTAGGAGCAAGGAAATGATCAGTGATGGATGAGTGGTGTAATTAATTATGGAGCCTTAACGAGCTGGAGCACAGAAAGAAGAGGAAAACACTTGAAGCAGGTCTTGAAAAGCTGCTCCACACCAAGAGATTAAAGGAGTTCACTGCTCTCCTGTTCTCCAGACTGCAGGAGATTATTTTATCTACCATTGCTCCATAAAGGAGAAGTGCTACAAGAAAAAAGCAAAATTACATCCAGTGAAAAACCAAACCTTGCTAATTTAGACTAAACTCACCAGATATGTTTTTAGTAAGAAGAGTAAACATGAATGTATTCCATCAACAGGGGATGGCTGATTCCCTAACACTGAATCTTTAAAACAAGAACCAGGGATTGGAAGGAGATGGAAAAGATGAGCAGAGAATCTGAGACCTTTCCCTGACCATTCTTTGTGTCTCTGTGGCCTCTCCTAATTTTTTTTTTCTCTTCTCAATCTCATTTTGCCCCACAGATCAGGTGGAGGAGAAGGTTTTTGACCTGGCAGGCAGAGGTCACCACACGAGGAGCAGGGCAGGGACACTTTGAAAAGAGCAGCTCAAGCTCAGTCTGAAATCCCAAAAGAGGAGATTAATCCTGTGACAGTCCTGGATCAAAATGCTACATTCCCCCAAATTTGGGGATAATTGGTTCTCCAAGTGTTACTCAAATTGCTGAATAAAAACCAAATCCAAAGCTGATGAAAATCACCCCCCAGAAATGCAGTGACAGCTCCTTGTCATCGTCAGCCCATAAATGGGCATTCTCCACACACCAGACAAAGAATTTCCCCCCAAACCTGAATGAATAAACATTAAATTAGCTCTTTTTTTGTCACTTAGAAACCACATTCTATGAGGATTTTCCAGCTGTGGTTTTAGGATGCTAATTTAATTAGGGTAGGAACTCATGCCCTGCCTTGGAAATGAAAGCTGCAGCTTTATGAAGAGTGATGGTTGTCAGAGAGCTCTTCTTAAAATTCCCTTCTCATTTTCTGAACTTCACTGGAGACCAAAGTGGCATTTTTTTTATCTGCACGAGATCTGCTTGGAATATCCCTGGGGCTTTCCCTTGACAAGAGACCCTGCTGGGAATGCAAACTGCAAGAACACCCCAAGGAACCCCAAACCCTGGCCAGGAGCCACCCTATTGTTTGGGGGAGGTGGGGACAGAAAACAAGGAGGGAGAGAAAACATGGGCTGTGGTGACAATGCTTTGTAAACTGAAAAACAGACACAAATCCAAGGATTTCTTGAAATGCCAGCCCAGGGGTCAGGTTGGTAAATCCCTGCCTCAGCCTCAGCCCAAATCCTTCAGGAAATCTGGGTGCCAAAGGGCAAATGCTGGGGTTAGAAATGTGTTCATGGCAATGATGAAGATCAAAGCAAAGGGGTCTTTGCAAAGAAAAGAAATTCCCCATTTTCTTGCTCTCCTGGAATAGATGGTGGGCTGCTTTGCACTTAGGAACTGAGTCCCAGAGGTGTTTTTGGGTAATTCCATGTTTTCTGCTGGTTCTCTCACTCATCCTCTGGAGGAGACACCCACCCACTTGGGGTCTGCCCTTGGCTGCTCCAGGGAATTGGGATGGGCAGGGTTAATCTGAATTAACTCCAACACTGAACTATCAGAGCTCACACCAGCACCCCCACAAACGAGCAGAACAACCCTAAAAAAAGGATAACATAAAAAAAAACCCCAAACACCTTGGAATTCTGATGGAGGACTGAAAGCCAGCAAAAAGCTTCTCTCCTTTTCTCAGACCCATAAAAAAGGGGTCCCAGGAAGTGAACACTTGCAGGATCCTATCAAATCCCCTGGGTCTGGAAGTGTTGTTGTTTCTCTTGCAGCTCAGGAGAATTTGGTGATTGGTGTCTCCAAATCAAGATTTTAACCCTCAGAAGCCTCTCCCCAGTTTGCCTTTCCAAGGCTGCAGCACCTCTGTCAATAATTGTGGCCGTTCCTGCCTCCCAAATTAAACTCCTGAGTTGGGAGCTCCCAGTGCTTTCTCCAAGGTCCTTCTCTGTCCCTCCTGGTGTTTCCCAAACTTGCCAGTGAGATCTGGGGTTTGTACAAGCTCTGCCTACAGGACTTTGCTCTCTGGGAGCTCTTTTCCCATCATTTTGCTTCTCCCATCAAACACACTTCAGGGTGAACCACAAAAAACTCCACTCCCATGGCCTGGAGGAAGCTGAGACCCTCCCCAGGTGGCTTCTGGAGGCCACCAAACCCAGAGCTGTCCCCAGGCCCCAGAGGCAGTTCTGTCCCCAAGGGGAGCACCCTGGGCATGAGGAATTTTGGGGGCTTACCTGGGGCAGGGCTTGCACCACCGTGTCCAGCAGAGCTCTCATGCCCGTGGCCATTTTCAGCAGTTTCAGCACTGAAATGAGGAGCAAATCCTGCTCAGCAGGGCTGGGGGGAAATTGCAGGGAAAATCCAGGAGGGAAATCAAGGTTCAGGTCTGCCAGGGAGGGTTTAAATCTCCCTTAATGCTGTTTGGACACGTGGGGAGTTCTCTGCTGAAAACCAGGATCTCCCTGATCCCAGCAGGGCTGAACATCCCCCTGTCAGTCCCAAGGGGAATGCATGCCCACTGCCAGGGGGTTCTGGGATTTTGGGAAGAAATTCCTCCCTGGGAGGGTGGAAAGGGGCTGGGATGGAATTCCCAGAGAAGCTGGGGCTGCCCCTGGATCCTTGGAGGTGTCCAAGGCCAGGCTGGGATGGTGGAAGGTGTCCCTGCCCATGGCAGGGCTGGAATGGGATGGGCTTTAAGGTCCCTTCCAACCCAAACCATTCTGGAATTCTATGAAAATGGACAAAAACTTACAAGAACCCCAACGTGCCCAGGCAGGAAAATGGGAGGTCCCTCACCAGTGAAGAGCATCTTCCCAAGCCCTAATTTCCATCACTTCCCACCCTGCTCTGGACTTGGATAAAAGCTCAGTGATCCCAGGCTGGAATCAGAAGCCAGCCCCAGATGAAAACCCCATGGAACCCCCAGCTGGTCTCTGGGCTGCCATCCCATGTTCCCCACTGGAAATGAACCAGCAGGGCTGGAAGGACAAACATCCAAAGGATTTCCTGGAGAGCCCAGAGCAGGACCCACCTCTGGCTATCCTGAGCACCCTCATGATGCGGATGATGGTGGGGTTGATGGGAAGGGCAGCGTTCATCTCGATCTCCTCCAGAGTGATCCCCACAATGGACAGCAGGACTATGGCCAAGTCCAGCTGGTTCCACCTGCACAGGCAGGAAGGACAAGCACAATTCAAATTATACAGATTTTATGTTAGTGACAGGCACCAGCAAATCCCAAATGCATCTCTGTCGGATTAAGTTAATTATCTAAAATTACTCCTATTGAGTTTAAATAGAATATAACTTCTATAGTTCTATTTCTCCAAAGTATTTAGTTTTTTTTAATAAAACCATCCTTTAAAACTTATTTTTATTTCTATTTTTCTCTCAACAATATCTATCTTATTCTATAATATTTCTAATCTCAAAGTTCATATACAAATATATATTTGTATATATACAAATATACAAATATATAAAGTTTGTATATATACAAACTTTATATACGAAGTTTATATACAAATATTGTTTACTATATAAACTTTCTATTAAGTTTTTAAAATTTTCTACACATTTATTTCCCACACATCTCCTCATTCTCATCTGGGCCTGTGATTTTTAGGTGGTACAAAACCAGCTCAGAGCAGCTGGCACAGACACTCTTGAGCTACAAAATCTGGGAGGTGACTGGGAGCTGACTGGGAAGTGTTTCTGACCTCTAAGCTGAGCTGCTCAGGCCTGGTGGAAAGGGAAATCCTGGGGGAAAAGATGCATCTGGAATTTGGGGGAGATTTCCTGAATTCCTCCTGCAAAGCACCGCCAGCATTTCTCAGGATTTTCAGTTCTTACACTACAAAGTTTGCACCGACTGAGAGCCAGCCCTGGGCTCTTCTTGTGTCACCACAGTGCTGCTACATCTCCCCAGAACCTGGCTCTGAAATTGGGTCAGTCCAGCCCTGAATCCCAAATCCACAGGGGTCCAAAATGCTCTCACCTGTCCTTAAAAAACCTCCGGAAACCAAAGGCCACCAGCTTGAGCAGCGCCTCGAACACAAAGACGATGGTGAACACGTAGTTGCAGTACTTGAGGGCTTCATCCAGGGACTGGAAAGACAGATCCCAATTAGGCCAGCCCAGTTATCCCTTCCTAGACCCCCGTGGAGGGATTGGCAAGGAGCAGGGTGAGAGGAGCACAGAAATTTCAGGAATAAAGTCATAAAGGCTCGTGGAGCTCACTAAATCACCCAGCAGAACTCAAATAAAGGCTTAGCCCCTGAGTCAAACAAAACCCTCCAAAGCACTGAGATTAGTTCTGCTAAAAATGTCAGGTTCAAGCTCAGTGCACAAATTGTTCAGTCTGGGCCAGACAGGAAAAAATTCCCCCCTTCCCCATCTCCTGAAGATTCCTTGGTCTGAAGTGCCCAGCCTTGGGGAGAAGAAAAGCCTTGATGGATCATTTCTTGATTCCAGCCCTGGGGACAAAGGCTTTGCTTAAAAAGCTGAGGAAAATAAATAAACCTTGGAGATGGATGAAACCTTTCCTTGTTGAAAAATGGGGCATCTCCAGAGCTGGGCAAAGCGTGTCCATATTTGGTGCAGTGCTCCCGCTGTCCCCGGAGCCGCCCTCGGAAGTCAGGAATCCACAGTGTTTATACTTGGGCATGATGAGTGTTTATAATGGATTTCATTGGAGCTGGGGGCCAACAATAGCAAAGGAATCTTGTGGGGAATCTTAAAATAGACAAGCTGAAGTGGGGGGGAGCAGCTCTTGGGGTGGGGAGGGGTTGGGGGACAGGAGGGAGGGAAGGGGGGGTTTAGTTTAGTGCAGGGCAGGACTCTGAATTTCCAATAAAAAGTGGGAATTGTGAGCATCAAACTGGACAAAAATGGAAATAAATGTGACAGAGGAGGCTGCAGGAAACCCCAGGGCACAGGAAAGCTCTTTTTGTGCCCTCTGTGTGATGCCTGGCTTTGCTGACCCCACACACAGTGAGGTCACCAGGGCATGGCCATGCCCTGGTTTTTGGGAATGGGAGCTGGGAGTTTCTTAGGTGTTGGCAACAATCCCTATTTTTGTACCAGTACCTGAAATAAAATGGCAGCTTAAAAAACACAGGACAATTTCCTGTTCCATCCAAAGCCTGAGCCTGACTTCTGCCATCGTTTGGGACCGTTTGCATTTGGATTTACAACTCTGTGTTAAGTGAACGTAAACCAAGTGTAAATAAAACCTAACCAGGATAAACAACATTTCCATGGAATTACCCTGGTGTAAAACACACCCACACACACGTTACCCCCTGGCTCAGCATCCAGAAGGCATTTGCAGGTTGCCATGCAATGCTGGAAAAGTAAATGCTGAGCCAGAGCTTCATAAATGATAACGCAATGGAAAATTTATACATGGAAAATGTATAAGTTGACATAATTTTATCTATCAGCCCCTCTGATTTACGTCAAAGGTGTTCTGAGGGGAGAATGATTTTATAATACATTAAAAAAGTGAGGATTGTACTTTTAAATTCGGTTTATTCAGAATTCATTGAGGAAAAGAAACACTCTGCATGCTGTAGCTCTGAGTTTATATCTGTTAATGGAATGTTCTAAAACTCTGGACTGTTTTCCAGTGTGAGGCTCAGTCAGGTTTGGGATCAGGGCAGGAAATATTTAGATTGGTCTTTTCCTGGTAAAAGCTTAATTCACTCTCCATTAGCTGGGTTTTTTTACCCAAAGCAGGGAAATGGAGGTTTTGCCTGAGGCATTGACTCCCGAATGGCAGAGCTGGATCAGAGTGCTGAGGTTCCCCAAAAACTGGGGGTGCCTTTTTGGGGCTACCTAAAAACAGAGGCTGGACAAAATTAGGGGATAAAAAGTGTTTCTATTTATTGAAGGGCCTTAGGTACCTTTAGGGCAGACAAAGGCTACACCCAAAAATGGACCACAGGTCAGGGGTTTTGACACTTGTATAAGTTTGGGCCATTTGCATATTGGGGGTTAATCTGCCAATTACTGCTCCAGGTAATGAAGTCATTTTCCTCAAGTTTGTTGCCCCCAACTCACTTTTGTTTACATTTCTGGGCCCTGAGCCTGTGAGGTGTCCTTGATTGCCAGGCCTGGAGAGGAATTGTTGTGTCTGCCCAAAATGGGAAAGCAGCAGCTCACACTGCACATGGAGTTTAGAGCTCTACACTAAAGAACTGCAGCATTACAAATACATGGAAAACATAAAAACTAAAACCTTAAAACATTGCTGGGAGTGTTCCCATGGCCAATTTCCTTCCAGGGGAGCTGTGCTGGGTGCAGCTCCTACCTTGGGCTGGCTGTAGTGCTACACTAGAGTTCTACACTAAAGAACTGCAGCATTACAAATACATGAAAAATATAAAAACTAAAACATCTAAAAATCTAAACCATCTAAAATCTAAAACCTAAAACATCACTGGGAGTGTCCCCATGGCAAATTTCCTCTCAAGGGAGCTGTGCTGGGTGCAGCTCCTACCTTGGGCAGGCTGTAGTGCTACACTAGAGTTCTACACTGAAGAACTGCAGCATTACAAATACATGTAAAACATAAAATCTAAAATGTCTAAAAGTCTAAACCATCTAAAATCTAAACCCTAAAACATCACTGGGAGTGTCCCCATGGCAAATTTCCTCCCAAGGGAGCTGTGCTGGGTGCAGCTCCTACCTTGGGCAGGCTGTAGCGCTACACCAGAGTTCTACACTGAAGAACTGCAGCATTACAAACACATTAAAACCATAAAATCTAAACCCTAAAACATCACTGGGAGTGTCCCCATGGCCAATTTCCTGTCAAGGCAGCCCTGCTGGGTGCAGCTCCTACCTTGGGCTGGTTGTAGTGCTCCATGGACATGGTGATGACGTTGACGCCGATGATGAAGGTGATGAAGAGGTCCAGGTAGTGGCTGGTGCACAGGCTGTGGATGTACCTCCTGGCCGGGGAGTAGTCGGCGTAGTAGGGCCTGCGCTGGGCCTCTGTGGGGACACAGGGGACAGCCATGAGCCCAGGGGGCTGCGGGGCTGCTGGCCACCAGCACGGGGCCTGGAGTCACCTCCCAGCTGGACACAGGGTGGGGAACAGAGGTGGGGAATAAACCATGGGGAGTGGCTGAGTGATTCCTGTGTGAGCCCTGTAGTTCCTGTGATCCCTGACTGATTCCTGTGTAATTCCTGAGTGATCCCTGAGTGATCCCTGTGTTATCCCTGTGTGACCCTGTGGGATCTCTGCGTGATCCCTGAGTGATCCCTGTGTTATCCCTGTGTTATCCCTGTGTTATCCCTGTGTAATTTCTGAGTGATTCCTGTGTGATCCCTGTGTAATTCCTGTGTGATTCTTGTGTTGTCCCAGTGTGACCCCTGTGGGATCTCTGTGTGATTCCTGAGTGATCCCTGAGTGATCCCTGTGTTATCCCTGTGTGACCCTGTGGGATCTCTGCGTGATCCCTGTGTAATTTCTGAGTGATCCCTGTGTAATTTCTGAGTGATTCCTGTGTGATCCCTGTGCAATCCCTGTGTGATTCTTGTGTTGTCCCAGTGTGACCCCTGTGGGATCTCTGTGTGATTCCTGAGTGATCCCTGATTGATTCTTGTGTAATTCGTGAGATTCCTGAGTGATTCCTGATTGATCCCTGAGTGATTCCTGAGTGATCCCTGACTGATCCCTGTATAATTCTTGAGTGATCCCTGAGTGATTCTTGTGTAATTCCTGAGATTCCTGAGTGATTCCTGAAATATTCCTGTGTGATCCCTGATTCTTGTGTGATTTCTGAGTGATCCCTCAGTGGTCCCTGTGTGATCCCTGAGTGATCCCTGTATAATTTTTGAGTGATCCCTGACTGATTCTGCTCCCAGCACAGCCCAGTGGGGTTTTTGGGGTGAGCAGCCTCTGGTGCCAGCCAGGTCCTTCCCCCTGTCCCTCAGTCTCCTCCTGGCATGGGCAGCAGGGGAGGAGCAGGATGGACACAGGACCCAAAGCCAAGGGAAAAGCTTCAAACCCAGCAAAGCTGGGGCAGCACTCGTCTCTCTCAGTCCTGCAGGTGCCAGGAATATCCCAGCTGGGAGGAGAACATGCCCCGAGCTCCACAAGGTTTTTTGGGGCCTTTGGGAGGTTTAAGGAAAAGCAGCAGGGCATTCCTGAGGGATGGGAGCACACAGGACACAGCCACAAAGCGCTTGGCTCTGCCAGGACAACCAGCACAAGCTCCTCTGGAAAAAGAAATGTACATTTATATTTATAAAATAGGTAATTAAACAATATATCTGGGGCTCAGGGCATGGCTGCATCTAAAACTATTCACATGAATTTTGTATCTCTGCCTCTGGCTGGGATTCCTCCTTTTTTTCTCCTCAAAATGTGGAAATTTCTGCCTGTGACCAAATTGCTGGGAGCGTTCCAAGGAGGGTGTTTGGACCCCAGGACTGCATTTACTGCCTGTGCCTCTCTCCAATGAAAGTGTGACCACAGGGATGGCTGTGGGCACTCAAATTCCTTTCAAACTGCAGCAGTGTAAATATTCTGAGTTTACACAAGGCCAAGGCAGCATTACTGTGGATTTCACAAGTGGGAGAGACACTGAGGTCACGCCGAGTCAGAGCAGGATGGTTCCTCACAGAGAGGAGATTTTACAAATATTTCAGCAAATTCAGCTTTTAATGCATGAAGAGCTCAGAAAAAGTTGCTTCACCTTGACAATAAGGAGGGGAATCAGTTCAGAAGCACTCAGTGCCCTCCTGAAATCCATCTCCCACTCCTCTCATCCTGCTAATACCTTTCAGATGGAAGGACTCTTGAAATGTGGGAGGTTTTTTGTTGTTTTTTTTTTGGGTGCAACCAATGCCAGATCAGAATCCAAACCCTTAAAATTAATTGGATAAAGGGAAACAGAATCTGCAGCTCCCTTTCAACTACATTTTTTTTTCTGGTAGTTAAAAGTACAGTGGAGGCATTTGAAAAACATTTCCTTCTGACCAGGGTCACCAAGGCTTTTGTTTTTGCTCTGCTAAGGGGTGTGGAAAAACAAGATGAAAGCAACAAGAGTTGGTTTTGAATACATTTTTTTTTCTGTTGCTTTCATGTGTCTTAATCCTACGAGTCATCTTGGACTGCTGGGGCTGTCTGTGCTACTGAGCTCAGCCTGCCTGAAAAATAATAATAAAAACATTGCAGTATAATATTTATTTCAGCCTGTACAATGTGCTTTCATGTGTTTTCAGGATTACAACATCCTTGTCCTTTTTTTTTTTTAAATTATTTTTAGGGAAATGTCTTCTTGGGAGTGCTGATAACTCCTTGGGAGGTCTGAGAATGGCCTTAATAGTTAAATGTTATATTAAGGGACTATTAATTAATGCTGAATGGTTGATTAATGGATTCCAGGAGATGAGCAGGGATGGGCTGGCACACATAAGGAAAAGAGGTTGCAGGTGGTTTTAACCACCCCTCACCTGCCCAAATGCCTGATTTATTCACCATTCAGCAAAAGATCAGGTGTTTATTCTGTTTTATCAACTAATTACAGAAGGAGAATCACAAGAAGACATTTTCCACTGCCAGGCACTGAGCTGAAAACCTCCTCAGTTCTCTGGCAGCATCAGAGCTCCTCCTGCCCATGGGCTGGAGAGGAAAGCCCCAGGAGGAAGCAGCAGACCCAGAGGTGGCTCTGTCCCACAGCACAGAGGGGTCCCACAGGTCTCTCTCAGCCCTGCCCAAATTCCTGCTGGGAAAACTCAGGACAGGCTCAGCCCGAGGGAGCTGCAGGTGCAGCCTGGCTCCTCTGGGGTGCACACAGCCCAAAGGCAGAGCAAGGGACAGGGAACGAGCTCCAGCAGGGGGAAACATCCAAGGAGAGCTGGCAGGGAGGTGACAGAGGTGACAATAACCACGTGCAGCAGGGCCATGCTCGGGGGGACCCCATGCAGTGTCCACTCCAGGAGATGCTGCCCGTGCCAGGCTGGCAGAGGGAGCTGGGATGGGCCCAGAGGGAGCAGGGATGTGCCCAGGGATGTGGCCAGAGATGTGCCTGGAGAGGGCAGGGATGAGCACAGGGATGTGCCCAGGGATGTGCCCAGGGAGGGCAGGAATGTGCCTGGAGGGAGCCAGGATGTGCCCAGAGAGCAGGAATGTGCCCAGGGATGAGCACAGGGATGTGCCCGGAGGGAGCTAGGATGTGCCCAAGGAGTTGGGATGAGCCCAGAGGGAGCTGGGATGTGCCCAGGGATGTGCCCAAGGATGTGCCCAGAGGGAGCAGGGATGTGCCCAGGGATGTGCCCAAGGATGTGCCCAGGAATGTACCCAGGAATGAGCTGGGATGTGCCCAGAGGGAGCCAGGATGTGCCCAAGGAGTTGGGATGCCCCTGGAGGGAGCTGGGATGTGCCCAGGGATGTGGCAGGGACTCCTTCCACCATCCCAGGCTGCTCCAAGCCCCATCCTGCCTGGGCACATTGGGGTTCTTGTAGGTTTTTGTCCATTTTCATAGAATTTCAGGATGGTTTGGGTTGGAAGGGAGCTTAAAGCCCACCCCATTCCAGCCCTGCCATGGGCAGGGACACCTTCCACCATCCCAGCCTGGCCCTGGACACTTCCAGGGATGCAGGGGCAGCCCCAGCTTCTCTGGGAATTCTATTTCAGCCCCTTTCCACCCTCCCAGGGAGGAATTCCTTCCCCAAATCCCAGAACCCTCTGGCAGTGGGCATGCATTCCCCTTGTCCTGGCACTCCACGCTCTGTAAATGCTCTCTCTCCATCAAACACAGCCAAGTTTCCCTTCAGCTGCTGGTTTGAACTGGTGGAAGTGCAAGAGGGAAGAAAAGCAACCATCAAACAGATGAAAAAAGGAAAATCCCAGCCTTTCCTCCCCCTGCTTTTAGATGCTGGCTAATACTTGAATCTCACCTCTCTGCAGAGTATTTCAACTTTGCTTGTGGTTCTGCTGACATGGAAATTAATGAAGCCCCATCCTCCCCTGGCTTAAAAGCATTTTTAGTTGGCATTACAATTCCCAGCTCCAGCTCCTCCATTACAATGCTCTGCATGAAACATTAGAAAGCCCTAATGGGGTTATTCATGCCTGGAACAGAGCAGCTCTGTACCTGCAGCTGCCTGGAAAAACAAGCACCAGGGTTTGAGAATTCCCTGCTTGCAAACTCTGAACCCTCAAGGATACAGCACCCAGAATTTCAGTTCCAGCTCAAGTGGTTCTGCTGGACACAGAGAGGGTTGTTTAAATTCAAATATCACCATGTGCCACCCTCTAGAGAAAGCTTTGCAGTCACTGCTTTGAAAGGCACCTCTGCTGGGGCTTAAAATTTCCCTCATCCTTCCACAGTTCCCAGCTGTGGTGGGAAAAACCTTGGAGGAACAGATTTGTGGCCACTCTCCTCTCACAGAGATGAAATCAGGAAAAAGTATTTCTGAATTCTCAGTTTTTGGGCTCTTCCTGAAGGGACACCACTGAAAGGCAGCCTGCTCCCAGCTAGAGCTGGGATTCCCAGCTTTCCCAACTTTCCCAGCTTTTCCTGCTCTGCTTTCTGCCCCCAGTGTCACCCAGACCCTCCTGCAGCCCCTGAAGGCCAGGGCTGAGCTGGCAGCAGATCCAGGAGGGCTGGGTTTGGATCCCACAGCCAGAGCAGATCAAGCTGCCCCACGTGTTTTTAATGAAAACCTTTAATCTGAGGAGGCTGCTTTGGGTCTGTGTCTTCTGAGAAGCTCATTAAAAGGCTGAGAGCAGCAGGACTGTTAAATTACACTTGCATGGAATGGATGGAGCAGGGACAGCGTCAGGAAAAATATTCTGGTTTATCTTGATTATTTTTTTTTCCCTTCACATAAAAAAAGTTCACTGAGCTTTTAAAACCACATCAAATGCATTTCTCAGTGTCCTCATCCCCTGCCCTCTTGCTCTCCTTGAGCAGAGTGAACCTGCTGCCAATCCCTGCAGCAAAGTGGCCCTCAGATGGGAAAGGAGAAATGGTTTGGAAAGATCTGAGGTAGTGACAGCACAGAATTGGGCTCAGAGGGACCTTTCTGCTGAAAAATCACCCCAAAGCAGGTGATGCCTCCCCATCCCACCTGAGAAGGAGCTGGGTCCTGCTGCAGGGCTGAGTCCTCCATGGAGAAATCCCTCAAGGTGCCAGGCTCCAGATCCTGGATCCAGCCTGAGATTGGTGCCTAAGACCACTCAGCTGAGGTTTAACCACTCCAGGGCTGTGTTCTCCATGAAACAATTCCTCTGCTGTGTTTCCAGACACCAGATCCTGGATCCAGCCTGGGATTGGCACCCAGGATCACCCAGCTGAGGTTTAACCACTCCAGGGCTGTGTTCTCCATGAAACAATTCCTCTGCTGTATTTCCAGACACCAAATCCTGGATCCAGCCTGGGATTGGTACCCAGGATCACTCAGCTGAGGTTTTACCCACTCCAGGGCTGTATTTTCCACAGACAATCCCTCTGCCAAGCCCCAAATCCTGGATCCAGCCTGGGATTGGCACCCAGATCACCCAGCTGAGGTTTAACCCATTCCAGGGCTGTGTCCCAGGAACAATCCCTCTGCTGAGCTCCAAATCCTGGATCCAGCCTGGGATTGGCACCCAGATCACCCAGCTGAGGTTTATCCCATTCCCAGCCTGGCACAGCTCCGTGGTGCATTTTCATGTGTGCAGGAAGGGACAGATCCCCCAGCCCTCAATGCCCAGGGGACACCACAGACAGGGGACAGGACACACAGACAAGGTGCCAGGCAGACAGCAAGCCCAGAGGGTGCATTTGTGGTCTAGGCTGGATTTTCCTCCTGCTAAAACACAAATCCTCCCTCCTCTCCTGCTCTGCCCAGCGCTGGGAATGCTGACTGAGGTAAAAGCAGGGATCTCTGCCAGCCTCCCCACATTCCTCCCTCCTCTCCCTGGGGTGACCAGGCTGCTCCACAGGGGTGACACAGAGTGCTGGGACACATGGAAGCAGTGGAAGGGACACATGGAAGCAGAGGAAGCTGCCAGCTGCTGCCACCATGCAGATCCCACAGCTCCACGAGCACACACACACTGCCCACAGCCACAGCTCGCATCTTTCTGAGTCTGCCATGGTTTTTTTCATTTTTTCAATCCATTAGTCACCTAAACCACCCAGGAGGTTCAAACCCCTCCCAGCTGAAACAAAAATACATCCCTTGAAATGGAAACAGCGATTTCCCAAAAGTGCAGCAGGCATTTGGGTTCACCTTGTTAACAGCTCCAGTTTGGATGCCAAGCTGTCCTTGCAGGTAGAGCCAGACATTTTCAGGGAACCTTCTGGAAGCCCAGCACATGGCCAAATATTTCACTTCTCAGCTGCTCTATTGACTTGATCCCCTTCCAGAAATCTGTCCTCCTCCCTGTGTGCTCTCCATGAAATGTTACAAGGCTCATCTGTGCAATGGCTGGGCTGAAATAGCTCCTTGGAGGTGGTGGATAAAGAGGGACAATGTCACAGTGTCCATCACTTTGACAGGGACTGGCTCTTTCTGTGTCTGAGCTGTGGAGTCACAGCCAGGCTTTAATAAGATTTATTTCCTAATCAGGAACTGAGCTGTGCCTCCATACCTGTGCCCCTGTTCTCTCAAAGGATGCTTAAAATTGCTTTTTTTTTTTTTTAATTTCATATAAACTTCGAGTTTATCTGAATGTCTTTTAGGTCAGGACATTGCAGGACATTGGGGTAAAAGCTGCACAAGGAGGACCCCTGGGACCCCTAAAACTGATTCTCCTCCCTGTGCTGGAAATGCTGCCTTCAGTATTTCCACCCTCACACTCCCAAAGCTAAATGGGAAAAGGGACAGAAAATTGCATTTGAACTCTTGGAAATCTCTGGAGAGACTCAGTGTCTGAGCTGGATTTCATTTTGAGCCAGGCACTGAACTCACAACTGGCTGAAATCAAAAGGGCTTGGCCCTCCCTGTGGTGTCATTGAGGTCCTGTGGGGACAGCAGTGCCACCATTTAGTGCTGAGGTGTCCCAAGGAGCACCAGACGAGCAGGAGAGGGGCTGTGAGGGACACAGCTCCTGCCCCAGGCCTGGAGGGAAGCAGGGAATGGGATGGGATTTCTCCCAGCACAGCCTGTGCTGTGTCCCTGGAGCTGGGCTGGAAATGGATATCCATGGCTTGATGTGTGGGACACAAGCCATTTGTCACAATATTTGGTCCTTCCAGGAGAATGACACGGCCAGGCAGAGTCACAGCACTGCTGCAAGCAGACAGGGCCAGGAAAGCTCAGCCTTACCTCTGACTAAGCTCAGCTTTGATCTCAGTGGCCAAGCCAGGTTTGCTCACTCCTCAAAAATGCCTGGCAGGCTCTCCCTGCTCACTGAAACTTCTGGGAAAGCTGGGGCTGCTTTCCTGGCAGATTTCCTGGGAATACCCTCCCAGGGGCAGCCTGCCCAGGGGAGGTGGGAATGGGCAGGTTTGGGGCAGGAAAGGAGCACAGGCTCAGGTGGGTTTGGGGTTTGATGGTCCCTATGAGATCCACTGAGAAGGAAATTTTGGCTAAAGGCCTTTTTTAGCTAAAGACCTTTTTTGGCTGAAGGCCCTGCCCCTGGCCAGTGTTCCAAGGACAAAACAAGTCCCAGGACTGAGTTCCAGCCTGGAATGGGATGAGCATCTCCTGTCATGGACATGTTCCCAAGAGGAATCCTCCCTGCAGCCCCACCCTGGGGCTCCCTGCTGTCCCCAGGCTCTGTCCATGCCCCCATGCAGTGTCTGTGGCATGCGGGGCCATGCTCCAGGACTCCCAAACAGCATCAGCACTGGTTCAGCTGAGAAAAGAATCCCCAAACCAAAGCCCACCACCATCCTCAGATGCAGGCAGTGCGTTAAGGCACGGTGGAGCCTGGGAGTGGCCTCCAGGCACAGGGGGAGCAGGGAAACTGTTCACCCCTGTCCCTCGGTGCTTGGGACAGTGTGGCCTTGCCGGGAGGACTCTGCTGGAGGAGCATTTGTCCCCCAGCCAAGTGAAAAGGTGACATTTCCCACCAGGACAATCCCAAGGTGTCACCAGCCCAGCCTTAAGGCACCGCCAAAGAGGTAACGAAACAACACAACCTCGTGAACCCAAAGAACAAAACAAAACAAAAAAAAACCACTCCAAAACTAAAAGGAAATCTTGCTTTGGGAGCAGGCAGGGCTCAGAAAGATTTTGGTTTGTAAGGCACTCTACCGACCAGACAGGTACATCTCCTTACTCCTGCGCTTTTTCTCCAGGCGCCGCAGCCGCTTCTCCTCCCGGCGCCGCGCCTCCTCCGCCTCCTGGTGCTGCCGGCACTTGTGGAAGTTCTCCACCACCACCCCCACGAACATGTTGAGCACGAAGAAGCTGACGATGAGCAGGAAGGAGATGAAGTAGAGCAGCATCCAAGGGTTGTGGTTCTGGATGGGCTGGGGAGGGGAGAGGGAAAAACGAGGGAGAAGCGGCACAGAGCGGGTGGGTTGAGTCAGTTTTTTTGGAGCAGTAAGTTGTGTGGGGAGCAGGGGAGCTCTGGGAGGAGGATTTTCCCTAAGTATTTCCTTCCCATTCACCTTCTCACTGACTAAAATTTTACAGTTTGGTGCAAAGCCCACCCAAAACTGCCTTACGGGATTTGATTATTTTGGTATTTATTTCACACAGCTTCAGCTAAATCGCAGTGGATGAGAATCATCCCACCAGCAAGATTGTTTCAGCTAAAGATAGGCTCCAGATTTTTAATTTTTTCAGATGTGGGCTCCTGCTTAATGTTTCTCAGTTGTTACCAGATCTTCAGAAGTGGGGGAAATGAAGTCCAAAGTGTTACTGTGGCTCTGGGTGGGTCCTACTCATGCGAGACTCGACTTCCCACGGAAAATGCCATAAAACTCACAAACTGAATGCCTTTCCCACAACATTCCTGGTGGTTTCCCATCCTCAAGCACCCTCATTCTAATTCCTTCTACAACCCCTGATGCAGGACAGGCCAGAGCTTGTCCTACATGGGAAGCAGCCATGGAAAAGCAACTCCAAAAACTGGAAAACTGGCAGCTCAATGAGCAAAAGGAACCTCAAGGAGGTTCTACAGCTCTGCTGCTTCCTGGCATTTCAAAAACCCTGGAGTGCCCAGGCCTGAGGCTGGAGAGAGGAGCACAGGTGGGCTCTGCAGGACAGGTACCTGTTGGTCAATGCCCACGGCATCCAGCCCGTCGTACATGATGTTGACCCAGCCGTCCTTGGAGGAGAGGACAAACAGGGACATCAGGGCCTGCAAAATGGACAGAAGGGGTTGGTCTTGCCTTTCAGTCCCCAGAGAAGGAGCTCCCAACTCCTCCTATGGCCTGGCCTGCTTTTCAGCCATGTGAAGCACTTCATTTTCTTCATTTGCAAAGAGAAGAGCAAGAAATCTAGAGAATAAGAGGGATTGCATCCCAAAGTAGTGGCTTTGGGACAACACTCCTAAAGCCAAGGAATTGTATGACTATAGCAAGAGATCAAGAATTGATCTGATCCATATTTAACACATTTAGGATGAAAGACAGAGATTTCCAGATAAATTCATAGAATGACCAAGGATGGAAAAGCCCTCAAAGATCACCGAGTGCAAACATGAACCCACTGATAGATGATTGCAAGATTGGTTTTGGAAACTTCCTATGATGGAGACTCCACCCTCCTGAAGCCACACATTTCAAGTGTCCATCCATGAAGAGCTGGCACAGAAAAGCCCTGCAGGGAGGACTTTACCTGCCCCAAGTTGTCGAAGTTGTACTTCCTCCGGACCCATTTGTAGTGAGCGTTGGTGCAGTCAGCCTTCGTGGTGATGTTTTTGACATCAGGGCCATCACAGTAGTAGAACTTGCCTTTAAAAAGCTGCATTTGAGAACACAAATTAAAAAAAAAAAACCAAACAAAAAAGAACAAAAAATAAGCAGCTTTGAAAAGTCTGTTTCCCTGAGATCCTTGCTGGGAGCAGCTGCCAACCCCACCCTGGATCATTTCTCCTAAAGCCTGGTTCTTCTTCCCAAACTGAAATCTTCCTTCGGAAGCATTTCAGCTCATTATTTCCACCTCCACCCCAGCTTGTGAGAAAAGCAGCAGTCACTTACAGGGGAGGGAAATGCTTTACCTGGACCCCTAAAATCCCAAAGATAATGAAGAAAGCACAGCAGATGAGAACAATATTCCCAATAGGCCTCAAGGAGGAGATCAAGGTTTCCACCACCAGCTTCAGACCTGGGGCTCTGCTGATGACTCTGGAAAAAAAAAGACAAGACAATTAAACTTTCAATTTTTATGTATGTCCTGTTATCACCCAGCTGCTTCTCCTCTGCTCTCTGGGGCTGGCCCAGCCCTCCTCTACCTGCAGGCAGGGAATTCTTCAGACAACCAGAACATTCCCAATCCAATCCCATCGGATGGAATTCAAACAGTGACAGCTGGGCAGAGTGAGGAGGGGAGACTCCCTTTGGGCAGGGCATCACAGAGCTCCCACTGAGGGTGGTTTGTACCTCACTCCAGGAGCCTGATCCCTCCAAGGGCTCTGATCCCAGCCCAGGGACACAGGCAGGACCCTCCTTTCTCTCCCAACACGTGAGCCTCTTCCCAGTGGGCCTGGAGAGCACGTCTGGTGCTCCTCCTGCAGCAGTGGCCATGACAACTTTCCAAACAGAGTAATTCCAATTTGTTTCTTAATTAGTTCCTGAGCTGGCTCTTAGCTAACAGGAGCCTGTGATCAGCAGCTCCACAGCCAAAGGGTCAGTCCCGTTGGGAAGCAGATTTCTGGTGTGCTCTGAGGCAGGTTTGGGGTGTTGCTTTCCTGGAGGAGAGCCTGGGGCATGCCCTGCCCTGCCCTGGGGATGTGGCAGTGGAACCAGCCCAAGCCAAGCTTTCCTAGGAAGGGCCAGGTGGGAGTTTTGCCTGAAAAACATCAAAGTTGTTTTTAGGATTGGCTTGTAGAGGGTGAGTCCTTGCAGGGAGCTGCAGCTCACATGGATAGTGATGCCTTGTGCCTGCCAAGCCCAGAGAAAAGCATTTTGTGCTGCTTTTCCACAGGGTCTTGTTTGAGAGACATCATGTGGAGACTGAACTGCACCTCCAAAGTGTTAGGAATGGTCCCTGGAGCCATCCTGTGCTCAGTGAGGCCGTGGTGAGAGGTGATGAATTCCTTTCTATTCATAGGATCTGCCCTAGTTATTCTCAAAGACCAATTCCCCCTTTCCCCCTCCCCTTTCCTCATGAACTGCCCGTGCCCTGAATTCTGTTCCCACTTCTGTGGGTCACACATGGTGAATTGTCCAGGGTGTCCTGGGGAGCCAGCACTGCCAGGGGACCCTGGTGCCACCAGCAGAACAGCAAGGAGCCAGAAGCACTGATTTCCTGGTCACTAAGGTGACACAGAGCCCAAAGAGCTGTTGTTCTTGTGGTTTAAAAGATTCCCTCTTCCTATCGCTCTCACCAGCACGGCTTTGTCCCAGAAAGTTTCCAGGTTTTTGGAGGTGACTGTCTTATTCCCCTGCAATTTCAGTAAAAAAAGGCTCCTGTTTATTGCCAAGCAGGACAAAACCAGAACAGGAGCTGATCCAAATCCCCCTCAAGCATTATCCCTCTTTATTGTGTAATCATAACCAAAATACAGATTATCTTTACTCCTGTTCTCTAACACTGGAAGCTCTTCCCTCCTGTGCCTGGCTGAGGGAGGAGCTGCTTTGCAGGGATGCTTGGCAGGGTCGGGAGAGCAGGGAAGGATGCTGGAGCTTATCAAATCCTCAGAAAGATGCTGGAGCTTATCAAATCCTCATCAGCACCTGTTCAACTGCAAATCCCTCTTTGCTGGGGAATGCCTGTGAGGTTGTGCAGTTGAAGAAGGATTTGGAAAGAGTGATTTGGGAAGGGATGATAAAACTGCAGTGTGGAGGAGGCTCTGACTGCCCTCACTCTGGATTCTGACCACACCTCTCACTCCAAACTCCAGCCATTCGTGTCCGAGCTGGAGAAGATGAATCTGAACTCATTTCACTGTTTTCAAACAATTTCTCACCGAGTTTAGAGATCCCCAAAGATGTTTCTACCCGTGTTGTATTTCAGTTTTTTAAGGTATTCAGCAAGACCTTGTGCATTTCCCAAACTCTCTGATTTATCACCCATACCGGAGAGGTCTCAGGGTCCGCAGAAGCCTCAGCACACGAAGGACTCCCAGGATTTTGGCTCCTCCTGCTGATGCCATGGACACAATGATGTCAATGATGGACACAAAGACCAGCACTCCATCCAGGACGTTCCAGCTGCTCTGCAGGTACGTGTTCTCCCCAGAGAAAAAGCCAAGAGCCACCACCTGCAGCCAGGAGAAGGGAGACGTTGAAATCTTCACCCAGATCATGACTCTGGCATGGTCTGGTCTTTGCCAGAATTTTCTCTGGGCCATGGGATGAAGCTCTAATTACCTTAACCATCATTTCAACCACGAAGATGGCAGTAAAGATGTAATTAGAGACACTGAGGAATATCCTCTCCTGGAAAACACAGACCAACAAAGAGACACGAGTCAGAAACCCAACATTTATCTTGCAGGGTCTGGTCCTGAGGAGATGAAGATCTGGATGGGGGATGGAGGAAGGAAATGCCTCTCACCGTGCTCAGGGGGTCGATGTCTGGTCTCTCCAGAGCTATGGTGATGCAGTTGAGGAAGATGAAGACCAGCACCACGTGGTCAAACATTTTGTGGGCAATGACCTTCTGGCACGTCACTCGGAACCTGGAGAGAGGTGGGAAAATCAAATCCTTCAGAAGTTTGGGTCAGGAATAGGCTCCTCCCCAAAAACCAGCACCGGCCCAAGTGGTGAGGCAGCATCTCCCCAGGCTTTGGCCATGATTATCATTAATTATTAATTATTACTAATGCTGGCTAAACCACTGACAGCAACAGGGTGAACCACACTGAACTGGAAACTCTACCTCAAAATCAGGAACTGGATTTCTAAAACTCTGAAGGATTTGTCCCAAGGGGAGATTGGCTAGGAAGGCAAAATTCCATTACCTCAAACCCCTGCTGAGCTGGAATTTCACTGGAATTTCTTACCTGTTCTGTGGGGAGAACAAGTAGAGGGACCAGTTCTCATGAGTCTTGCACCACTGGGGTTTGTAGGGCTCCAGGGCTTTGCGGATCCGGTAGCAATAACTCTGGGTAAAAAAGAAGGAACACCTTTTCTTCCTCTTTTATTTTCCTGCCTCTTCAACTTTCAGTAAATGGCTTTTTATTGTGTCTGTAGGCGGTCACAGCTTTTGGGACAGAGCTGTGGTGGCCATTACCACATTTGTCCAGGAAAATAAGGAGGAAAGGGATGGAAAAAGGGAAGAGATGGACAGGATAAAGCAAGACTTCTGGGAAGGCGTCATTTTGGAGATACAGACCTGTGCCAAACCCAAAAAGGCCTCAAACAACCAAAAAGTGAAGTGGAAAACATCTCTTTTTAGGCTTCCAAGCTTTCATGACACCAAACAGCTCCTGTGAGTAAAGCCTGTTGTGTCAGCAGCTCATTTTGGAGAGGGATAATCCCAATTGGCCCAAAAAATGAGGCATTTTTGGGAAAAAAAGGAAGTTTTATCTCATGGGATTGTCACAGGCCTGTGGCATTCACATTCTCTGAAAAAATTCCTTCACCCAGGATTTTTCTCCTGGGAAGCTGAGAAGCCTCAGAGAAAAGGAAAACAATTCTTATCTCATTTGCTTCTCCTGTGTTTTGCTGCTTTGGAATGTGTTTGGAGATTGTTTACCCACAGGTGGTTGTTTCATTGGATTCTGGTGTGAGATGTTTTGACTCTTTGGCCAATCAGGGCCAAGCTGTGTCAAGACTTTGGAAAGAGTCACAAGTTTTCATTATTATCTTTTTAGCATTTAGTAAGTATCCTTTCTGTATTCTTTAGCATAGTATAGTATTCTTTAATATAATATAGTATCATAAAGTAATAAATCAGCCTTCTGAGAACATGGAGTGAGATTCATCATTCCTGCCTTCATCAGGGCATTTCCCTGCAAATACAACACAGGCCTAAAAAGATCTCTTAAAAAAGGGATCTCTCAGGAAGCAAAGGCCCATCCCTCAGCTCAGGATAACACATTTCCATGTCAGATTTCCATAGTTTAAAAACAAACTACGGCTTTATAGCCATGCAATGTAAAGGATGTGGGGTGAGTGCAATTTGAGTGCAACAGCTTAAAGCTGAAGAACAAACAGTCCTGCTGCCCTTTGAGCCTGACAGAAGAGGTCTGCAGAAATGCTACTGGATCCATCCATCCTTTTAGGAATGGAAATCCCGTGAGCCCCCATCTCCCTCTGTGGGAACTCAGTGCATCCCTCTGGGTGCCCAGAATTGCCAGGACCCTGCCGGAGGGCTCGGAGACCCTGGCACAGCCCAGAACACCTGCGGGTTTGCTTATGACCCCTGGAGCAAGTTACCAGCTTTGTATGAGGACCTGAAAGTCACAGAAGTTTGAATAGTATAATAATAAAATTATCACAGGGTGAAAATGTAGATTTTAGGATTTTTGGTATGGGGGTTGTGGGGACAAGATGGAAGAACTTGGGCATGTCCAGCCTTTCTTCTTCTTGTTGTTCTCCATTTTCTGCAGTGATGTTGGCACTTTGGGATTGGTTTAGAGTAGAAGTGCACTGTCTAACATGGGTGATAGGTATTGGGAATTAAGTGTAAATATGTTATATGTAGTTTGTAGTATAAAAGGACAACACCACCTTGGGGGTGGTCAGAGTGCCTGTGGCTGCCCTGCTGAGCAGACCTCAGCTGGGCAGAGAGAAAATTTTATAGATAAGAATTAATAAACAACTTCAAGACCGAAAAGTGAAGAGCTCTGACTCGTTCTTCAGCCGCGTGGGCCGAAACAGGGACATCCCGCACATCCTGGGGGCAACAATTAACAACCTGCTACCTGAGACCCCTCAGCACTCACATCCTCCACGTCATCCTCGTAGTCCAGCGCGTCCTCCTTGTGCCCGTCCACCCTGAGGAAGAGCTCGGCGCCACCGAGGCCCATCTTGCCGTTGCAGCCGCGGAACTCTGCGGGCAGCAGGGCGGCGGGGCCGGGCCCGAGCTGGCGCACGGAGGGCACCCTCAGCAGCTCGGGCAGCAGCTCCTGGGAGCCGCGGCGATCCAGGGACTCTGCCCGGCATGGCGGCGAGGGCCGGCTGGGCGAGCTGGACTTGGCGTCGTCCGAGTCGTCGTCCGTGCTGCCCTTGCCCTCTCCGGAGAGCAGCGATTCCCGCTCTCCAGACTGGCTCTTCTTCTTGAGGCTCGGCGCCCGGCCCAGGCTGTTCCAGCTGGAGCGGCGGCTGCCCCAGGTGCTGCCGGTGGCCCAGTTGGCGCAGGGGGAGCTGCGGAGGCTGGACTGGGAGAGAAGGGAGGTGTGGGAATCCGTGAAATCGGAGGGTTTTGGGAAAGGTGTGAAAGGCAGGCCTTGGAAAGGGCACCATTTATGGCTATGCACAAATCACCAGCGGGATGGGACTGCTAGGAATGTGCCTTTGATAGTGGAGCCCTGGAAAATGTTAAAGATAGACTTTGAAAATGTTAGGCTTTGTGTTTTCTCAGATCA
This sequence comes from Agelaius phoeniceus, assembly GCF_051311805.1. Taxonomy (NCBI): domain Eukaryota; kingdom Metazoa; phylum Chordata; class Aves; order Passeriformes; family Icteridae; genus Agelaius; species Agelaius phoeniceus. The sequence goes on along the minus strand of NC_135280.1, from coordinate 2,123,777 downwards.
CTGCACCTGTGTAAGCAGTATGATAAATGATATAATTGTTAGATGTGATGATTGTTTAGTAACTAAATATAAATTGTTGTATAATCATAAGAAGAATCACGAGAAACTACGTTAGAAATTTAAGGGGGAACCATGAGAAGCCATGCTTGACTGAAATCTATGTATACAATAGAACAATATAAGTTTAATAATTAACATGAAAGTTATATAACAATAGAGTATAAAAACACCATCATCTCGAATGTATGGTTGGAGTCAGATTTGAGTTGAATACTCCTGACACCCAGAGCTCTTAATAAAAAGCACCGCATACAACCACTTATGTGATTATGTGTTTTTGAATGCTAACACCTTGAGCTGTTTTATTTTCCAGCATCAGCCTCATTACATGATTATGACAATGAGAAGATGCCAGCAGCTCACATCCCAGGCAGCAGACCAAGAACTTAATGTTACAACTCACTTTAAAAGTTTTTTGACCAATCACACAAAGCAAAAGCACATTGACAGCAGTTCCATCCAACCACTATAAGCACATGTACCTTTGGGTAAAAAAATGCTTGCTTATTTCAAATACCTGCTTGTAAGCCTTGAAACACAATGCACAGAGCTCCATTATTAAGCTTAGAACTTCCCAATATCTCGCTAGATGAACTTTTCTGGAGCTTAGGGAGTTATTCCAGACAAGCATTAATGCACAGACCATTGTTCTATTTGTCCTTGCTTTTCTACTTCTGACAGAATTTTTCTGCTGACCAATCTCATGGCTGCTGCTTGGCTCTAACCACAGTTCTGCTGTCTCTGAGGCCTGCCTTTTGCAGCTCTCCCAAAACCCTCTGACTTGATAGATTCCTACAGGGAGGGAGGGAGGGGTTGTTTGCCCGCAAAGGATTGGGGAGTTTTGCCCAGATTGGTGAAAGTCACGGCCTCCCCTTCCCGTGTAGTGGTTTAGGTTGTTGATTTGAGGTTTCTTGGTTAATGTACTGATTAATGTGGTGGGTTTACCTGCTTCCAAAGCAAAAGAGGGAAGTTCCCAACATCTATTCGTTTTTTACATGCGTGTTCATAAAGGAGTGACAGCTTTCTCAGTATTTAACAGATTGTTAATTCTCAAAGATAATTACTGATAAGGTTTTTGTCAAACACAAAAGAAACTGTTAGCAGCTTCTGTTAAAATATCACTGCCATGGTGCAAAACCAACAGGGCACCACTCTGATTCCAGCCTTGAGATGGGAGCACCCAGCCAGGGCCACACTGAAGGGGGTCCTGGACCGCACCTGGAGCACAGCTTCCAACCCTCTGTCCTGGTGACTCCCTGGCAGCACCAACTCCCCATAAAAATGAACCCAAAGACGTCAATAAGTGGCATTTTGCTGAACTTTGCTCGTGTTCTGGTAGTTTCAGCTTGCAACTTCCCTGCCTTCCAAAGGGAACATGAGTCACCCAAGTGCCTGGTGGGAATTGTGCCCCTATTTCCATTACTTTCCTCCCATTTGCCATCTGAGGAAGTGGAGTGAATGTTCCTCCTCCACAAATTTCAGTGCCTGTCTGCACTCTTGGTCAGGTACAGGCAATTCCCAGGATGAGAGAGCTTAAGGTCAGTGCAGAAAAGCCAGGAGGAAAACTCCTTTTCCTTCCATGGCTTCCCCCCAGCACAAACCAAGGCAAACTGCCTTCCTCCTCCTCCTCCTCCTCAGTGCAGCCCTGCCTGCTTCCCCTGCCTCTGGCTGGTGGCACTGCCGTGCTCCCTGAGAAAGGATTGGAAGGATGAACATCCCTGTCCAGCAGCTTGCAATGCCATGAAAGCCCAAGGCAAACAGCAGTCAGCTCTGTTTGCTTTTCAAAGGCATTAGGTTGACTAAGCAGCTTAGCAAGGGGGATGGTGGCTGTGCCTGGGCGTGAGGTGCCTTCACGGTCTGCTGCCTTGATTTGAACATGATCTCGCAGCTCTGGAGCAGAGGAGTGGGACGGATAAACAGCAGCAGAAATCCACTCTGCCTGCTGCCTCTGCTCCCTGCGTGCCCAGAGCTGCCCTCCCACCCCCCTGCTGCAGGCAGGGCTGCCAGAGCAGCAGCTCAGCTGCATCCTGGCATCGGGTGAATGTCACAACCTCTGTGGGGACTCCAGAGTGCCTTCCAAAGGAATCGTGGAATTAGCTTGGAAGGGACCTTGAGGATCATCTCATCCCATCTCCTCATTCCAAACCCCCTCATCCCTTGTTCCCCTGATTTCCCCTCCAACAGGGCTGTGGGACTGTCACCAGAGCTCAAGGGAAAATGCTTCGTTCCCCAGACATGGTGTAAATTCAAGATACAGCCCCAAAACATCAGGGAGGCTGCAGGTCTCATCCTCACAGAACACCTGACAGCTTCTCCAAGACATCCCAGATGGCTGGTGTGGCTGGAAAAGATTCCTGCTCCTCCTCTGAGGGTCAGGGGTAGCTGGACTCGTTCAGGTTATGGCTCTCCAGTGAGAAAGTTTGGCAAGGGCTTCCAGGGAGGCAGGAAAACCCTGGATCCTGGTACATCCCTGTTTCCCCTTTCCATGGACTCTCTGTCCCTGGCTGTTCTGCTGCCCTGCCCTGCCCCAGCACTGCACACCCCAGCTCTGTTCTCCCCCTGCCTTTCTACTCATTTCCCCCCTCCACCACCCTCCTTTTCATTTTCCAGCAACGCCTGTCCCCAGTATCCCACATGACCCTAAGCTGAGCTCAGCCAGTGCCGACAACACCAAACTTACGGGATCAACCCCTGTCAGGGCTGTTCCCTCGATCCTTGTGGGTCCCTTCCACCCCAGAACATCCCACCACCACCTGTAAACCAAGACCCCACAGCACCCTGTGTCACCTGTGGGCCACAAGAACCTACCAAGGACTAGGACCCAGGACTAGGAACCAAGGACTTACCAAGGACTTCTGGTCGTAGGCCGTGGGGTCCAGCGAGGCGTTGCTGCCTCTCCTCGAGTCGCCGAGGGCGTGCAGGGAGTCCAGGTGTGGGGAGCACTTTGGGGTGGGCATGGGCGTGGCGGCCGTGCGCAGGATGATGGGCGGGGGCATGGCCCCCCTGCCCTCCAGGTGCCCGTTGGGGGTGACAGCCAGCGAGTACATCTTCATCTCTGCAGGGAAGGGGACAAAGTGGCACACTCATGTTCTCTGGAAAATTCCCTTTGCCTAGGGTTTGGCTGCTGGGAAGCTGAGAAGCCTCGGAGAGAAATGAAAACAAGAATTATCTGATTTGCTTCTCCTGTGTTTTGCTGCTTTGGAATGTGGTGGGAGATTGTTTACCCACAGGTGATTGTTTCATTGGTTTCATGTGAATTGTTTTGACTTATTGGGCAGTCAGGGTCAGGCTGTGTTGGGACCCTGGAAAGAGTAACGAGTTTTCATTATCTTTTTAGCTTTCTGTAAGTATCCTTTCTGTATTCTTTAGTACAGTTTAATATAATATTTTTATATTTATAATATATCTTTAATATAATATAGTATCTTAAAATAATAAATTAGCCTTCTGAGAAGATGGAGTCAGATTCATCATTCCTTCCTGCCACGGGGCACCCTGCAAATACAATAACAGAGGACACCACGTGAGGGGACACTGCTCCTGGGGGCCTCCAGGAGCTCTGCCAGGTGCAGCTGTGGGCACTGAGATCCCCCCAAGGCGTTGAAATGCATCAGGTGAACGCCACGACCTCTTCAGGGGCCTTTGGGAACTCAGTGTCCTCCAAAGGCATTGTGGGATTATGGAATGGCTTGGCTTGGAAGGGACCTCTGCTTCCCCAACAAGTGACTCTGCCCCTTCCTCAGCTGAATTCCACTTGCTCCCCACAACCAGCATCTCCTTGGCTGAGAAAAATCCTGGTTTAGAAGCGTTTGGAGGGATCCTCACAGAGCCCAAGCTGGGAATCAAAGGAAGCAGGAACTGAAGAGGCTCCTGTTTGCCATCATTCACTGTTAAAATGTGTGATCCCTTTTTGTCACCCTTCTGGCTGCAAAGTGAAGGCTGTCACCTCCAATTCCATGTTTTTGGTACACCAGAGCACTGTGGGCCTCCCCTCAAATTGACTGCCAGACCCTCCTGGAACACAAATGAGCAGCAACATTTTCCATCCATCAAACCTCACCCAAATGCATTTTGTGTGGGAAACCAAAAGGAACAGATGAGAACTTGATTGATTGGAAAAGCTGCCGAGAAGTGGGGTGAGAACATTGCTGTCAGCAAAGCACTCTGTGCTAATGGTGCAGGAGGAGGGAGGAGACACAGCTAAAAATTCTTGGGGAACGTTTAAATTAGAAAAACATCTGTCTAAAGGAAATATCAGTGCTCATTTAGCCTCCCCTACACTTTGCAGAGCTGCTCTGGTGACTTTGCAGTCAGATTAATTGCTAAATTAACTGGATTCTTGCATTGTGGAAGCAGAGCTGTAGCTCCCAGATTCCCAGGAAAATGCAGACACAAAGCCCCACCTGTTGCTCTGAGGTCTTTCAGCTTCTCAAACTCGTCCTCGAAGTTGGCAGATGTCTTGTCCTCATCTGTGTCTGACCTGTTGGCATCTCCCTGCAGAGAGGAGGAGGGTAATTAACAGACCCAATTCATTAGGATTCCTCAGCAGCTCTGAGCTACCTCTGCTCCCCGTGGGTGGTTGATGCCAAATTCCCTCTGAGACCACCCCGGGAATGATCCCAGGCAAGTCCCTCTCCTTTGTTTTCACTCATTTGGACAGAAAGGACCATGCTGTGGTTGTCACCATGTCCCTGCCGTGTCTCTGTGCTTCCTACACTGCTCCAGGAACAGCAAATCCCAGGGGAAAACATTCCAGAGCAGCTGAAATTGCAGGAATGACTGAAAAACCTGGCATGGTGGGGCTCCTTGTTTGCTCTCTCCGTGATCCCTGCTGAAAGCACTTAGGGTTTGATGTCAAAGGGTGTCAGAGGGTTTTAATTCTCTGTTTGACAGCACTTTCAAATTGACTTAGATCTGGAAAGCCTGATTTGCTCTCTCTGTGCTGGCTGGGATTGTTTTGGGAAATCTCTTGGCAACCTGAGGCAGAGGGCATGGGGCCAGTTTGCCTGGCAGCCCTGCAGCAGCTCAGGACAGGGAGCAGCCACCCTCACCCTGCCTTTCCTCCTGGCAGTCCCGCTGGTTTTGGGCAGATCTGCCACCAGAAATGATCAGCCTGGGACAGAGGAGCCATCCTCACGTTCTCCTTGCTCAGGGAGGGATTCCAGCAGGGCTCTGCCTGGATTCCTCAGCACTGCAGAGATCTGTGCAAACTGACAGCAAAGGGCTGGATGAAAGGGCTGATCCCAGAGAGAGGAGCACAGTTCCTTGCCTGGTGCCTGGACAAACCCCCCCAGTTTCCAGGGGCACGGTGCTGAAGTGGCAATGAACTTCACTTTGCTGGGATTTATTGCCAAGAGCTGCAGCCAGGATGACTGAAGGGCTCGAGCTCCCTGATTCATCTTTGTTTCACAGCAGAAACACCAGTGCAGAGTGGATGAAAGATCTGCACAATTTTGGGAGGTTTGCCTGCTCTCCCAGAGCAGCTCTGGGGGGGGATTTCAAAATGACATGGGAACGGTGTAAACACAAATATGCAATTATGGCCCTGTTTGAAGTCTGGCTACTTGTACTAAACACAAATGTACTAAAAATGGGTTTGTGGCCATTTAAGTCTGTTCTCCTCTAGGAAAACTCCTGGCAAACTTGCTCCAGAGGCAGATCAGCAGCTGGGATCAGGCTGAGAGCGTGTGCTGTGCTTCACAGGACAATTTTAGTGCCCTTGCTGAAGCCCTGCTGATGGTTCTGAGTCAAGAGCAGCTCTCAGCTGTCCCAGGAGTCCATCTCCAGATAAATAAAAGAAACACCTGAGCAAATGGAGGAGAAATTCCCCTCAGTGCCTCCTGTGACTGCTCAGAACAGCCCCTGTCAGAGGCAAAGTCAAAGAGGTCAAACCAAGAATTCCCAGCATAGCAGCAGAGCCAGGGATGACAAAAGCAAACCCAGCTCCGGGAGAATTTGGTTTGGTGGAAGGTTCCCTAGCTGTGGCAGGGGGTTGGAACCAGAACTTTAAATTCCCCTCCAAGCCAAAGCATTCCAGGATTCCACAATTTCCCAGTGCAAGGCTTGAGAGGAGCCCTGGCAGCTGAGAAGGGTTTTGTGTAATGCCTCTCCCTGAGACAAGTGACAAGCCCACAGGCCTGATGTCAGGATTGATAATAAATGGGAGTGGAGAGCAAAATGTGCCCTGCAAATGCCATGCCTGTGGTTGCTGGCCCTTGGGGTGAATAATCCAGGCTGGGAAAAGCAGAGCTTGCACACATTTAAATCATGGTCTGTAACAGCTCTGAAAGGAGCCATTAGGGCTGGGCAGGGAAACCACAGCTTGTCTGGAGGAGCAATCAGGCACTCACAGAGCTCTGGCTTCACATCAGCACCAGGTTCAACCTCCCAGAGGGCAGGGGAGGAACGGGAGCTGCTCCCTGCAAAGATCCCTAAAGGAGAAAACTTCCTTCCACCTCAAAGCAACGTCCTAAAGATCTGAGAATTCAATGTCAGGAACCTGGGAAGGGGTTTTGAGCAGCTGTGCCCCTGGCTTTAAACATTCCAGAAGGGACAGAGTCCCAGGGAAAGGACAGGGCTCATCCTGCCTGGTCCTCAGGGCTGGAGCTGGCTGGAACAATGTGGAATCACAGGACAGAGCCATGGACAGCACAGCCCCATGGGGGGAAAGTCCTGCTTGGAACCCTGAGCTCCCTTCAGGACAAGGCAACCAGCCCTTATCAAGGGGAGCCAGCTGATTTAATCTGTTGGGATTTTAGTAAAACTTTAGAATGTGTTGAAAGCCTGAGTCCCACCACACAGAAACACAGACCATGGGGTATATGGGAGATTTGGTGAGTAAAATTAATGCTAAATTATTTCTTCTAAATCACACAGCAGACTGTGTAGGAGATCAGAGGTCTGGTCCCCCAATTCCCATTCCACATCCAGTTTGGCTTTAACTGCAAAGGTTGATCCAGAAGAGCTTCAGGTGCCCAACACAGATCATCTGCACCCCTTAAATTCAAATTTAGGGCTGCAAAGATTAGTTCAGAAGAGCTTTGCCCAGCCCAGCTCATCTGCACCCCTTACATTTAAATTTATGGCTGCAAAGATTGATCCAGAAGAGCTTCAGGTGCTCAGCACAGCTCATCTGAACCCATTAAATTTAAATTTAGGGCTCCAAAGACTGATCCAGAAGAGCTTCAGGTGTCCACCACAGATCATCTGCGCCCCTTAAATTCAAATGCAGGGCTGCCTGCATGGGTGGATGTTTTCCCTGCCGTGGATCATCCCCACAGCTCTCTCCCCTTCCCTCAGCCTGGATGTCTCACCTCTGCCTGGAATCCTTCCACCAGGATGGCCACCAGGAGGTTGAAGAGCACATAATTGCCAAAGGTCATCAGGGCCACGAAGTAGAGGGCGGCCCAGGAGGAGGTGGAGGCCATCCCGTTGTAGAGCACCACGTTCCAGTCCTCCTGCGTGAGGATCTGCAGGGAAAGGGGAACCCTCAGCTCCTCCACCCCTCTGTGCCCGGAATTCTGCCATTTTCCCCTCTCCTCCTGACCTTTCCACTGGCAGCTCTCGTGAGATGAGGCAGCAGGAATTGCCTTTGTTCAGCTCTCTGCGTGTGATGTCGGATCACGTTGTAGAAATTTGCCTTTATTTAGATCTTTGCACCTCTGCTGGCCAAGCCTGCCCTCCCTGCAGGAGCTGCCCTGCCCACAGAGGACACTTTAGATCCGAGATATCCCCAGGTGAAGGATGCACCGTCCTAATCCCATTATTTCCTGGAGGTGTTGCCTCCTTTGATAACCATCAGAAGATAACAGACCTGAGGTCTCAGATCTTGTCTCCTTTCAGGCTGCTCTTTAGAAGGCAGCTGGAGCTGGAGGAAAGGGTAAGGGACAGGATATTTAATGAGATAAATGACATTGGGTGGCTCCAGAACCTCAGGGAAGTTGTTTCCTTCAGGTAAAAACATCGGGGAAAAAAAATCCCCATCACTGCAAAGCTTTGCTCTGAGGGATCTTCCTCGGGGATTTTCACTCTCCAGCTTCAAAAATCTTAGAAAAATGGATGACAGGCTCATGTTCCACATTAATTCTTGCAATGAAAACGGCCTCAAACCCCCTGAACCAAGGTGGCTTTGGGGACAGGAGTGCTGCACTGAGTCATGCTGCTCAATAACCTTCCTGGGACACAGGACTGAGCCTTTGTGCTCCGTGCCAGCTGCATTTCCCAAGGGATTGGGAGGAGAAATGCAGCAATTCATGTGTTGGGAAGGGAAAAATGGGAAGCTCTGAGGCTGGGGCTGATTTGTCCTTGTTCCTTTGTGAGAATTTATATCCACAGGGAAGGCTCTGGCCTGGTTTCCACCTTGAGTGATGCTACTCTGCTTTTAGAAACTTCATTTACACTTGTTGCGCTCAGATTCTAAAGCCTGAGCTTTGAAACACGAAAGTCTAATTTTTATATTTAAAATATCCTTGAAACAGCCTTAACCATGATTCCTCTGCTGTGGAACCTGCCAGGCATTTCAGGCACAAACCAGGCTGCAGAGGAAACACAACTTTTTATATCAAGGCTTCCCCAGCACCTCCAGCTTTGATTTGGGAGGGGATTTGTCAGCCCCACTTACACAGAACTGTTTGCAAAAGGCAGTGAAGGAGACAAAGATCTGCAGAGTAGGAGCAGGATGGGCAGCAGAAAGGAAAATAAGAATGGATGCTCTCATTTTACTGACAAAAGATATGGACAGTGCTGACTTTGAGTAGATTTCTTCTCCATCAGGGCTTTTAAACCCATCTCTGCCCTAATAACTCTTCACTCCAAATTTGACACCTCCTGGAATAGTTTTGTGGAATAAAAACTCCTCGTGTTCCCCCTTAAAACATCCCTGAGGACACAGAGCTTACCTGGAACACGGTCACAATGGCCCAAAGCAAGGAATCAAAATTCTTCCTGTCTGGAACTGTGTCTCCCGTGTCGGTTTTCAGGCTGAACTTGCACCCAAAAAGATGCATGCCAAGGATGCTGCAGTGGGGAAAGAGGCAGATGGAAGAAACAGCTGGGTGAAATGTGGTTGCAGGGAGGATTGCAGGGGTTTTATGGACACTTTTCCACTCCCAGGGTTTTTTTTTTTTGACTCTGCAATTTGGTTCTCCTGCCTCACATTTCATTCCAGTTGTCTGCACTGAAGGAAAATCCAGGATTCTCAAAATGACAAACCATGCTGCCAGCTCCCTGGTTTCCAAGCAAAGGATTCTGAGGGGCAAGAGAGGGTCAAACAGACAGAAATCTTGGAATCTGCATGATTTCCATCCCAAATGTAACACTGGGATGGTCCAGTCAGTGACACAGCTCAGGAGCCTCTGAGGGGCAGTGATTGCCCGTTTGCATCCTTCATTCACCTCTGGAATAATGCATTCCATGAAAAATGGGCCAGAAAGGGGTAAACATCCCACTGTGAGCACTCCCCCTGATGCCTCAGGTTTTGGCTTTTCTATTTTTCACATTCTGTGCTGCTTTAGTGTGTGGGTCTGAGCTTCATATTAGGGGATGCTGAACTCTCTGCAGAGAGCAGGGAGACAAAACAATTCCTGCTCCTGCTGGGGACCAAGGACAAATGATCCAAATCTCAGCCTCAAGAGCACAAACAACGTGGGCTGAAGAGAGAGGAACAAGTGGGATGGGACTGCATAACCTAAAGCTGTAATTGGACAATGAACTTCAATATGCAAATGGAGCAGAACTTATAAAAGTGAGAGACCCTGTGACTGTGTGTCCATTTTTGTGACTATTTTGGGTTCATCTTGGGTGTAGCCCTGGCCAGGCCCAAGGTCTATCCACTGAGGCCTTTTAATAAGTCCCTACTTTATTCTTTAACTATGTCCAGCCTCTGTTCTATTCTTTAATTCCTCTAGCCTCTGTTCTAGCCCAGCCTTCCCAAGGCATCGCCCCCGCACCGGCAGCGTGTCCCCCATCCCCGAAGCAGAACAACGCCTTGAGGAAGAGCTGAATCACCTGAAATACCAAGAAATACCTGAAGATGAAGATGAAGAGCATGAGCAGCATGCAGAAGGTGGCCACGTTGTCCATGGTCTTCATGAGCACCACGAGCTGGCGGCGCAGGGCGGGCATGAAGCGCACCAGCTTCAGCACGCGGAGCAGCCGGAACGTCCTGAGCACGGACAGGCCCCCATCCGACTGCCCAATGATCTCCCAGACACTGCAGGGACACGGGGACACTGCTAGCACCAGCAGCTCTGCTCCCTGGCAGCTGATCCCCCCAGGAATCTCCCCTTCTCCTGCTCCTTTCCTGCTCCTGGAAGCAGCTTCGCTCCCCAGGTGCTGTCGCGCCTCTGGTGGCACGGCTCATCTGCTTTACAGCTGGTTTGGGGGTCAATTCCCTCCTTAATTCCCTTTTTTTCCTGAGGTTCTCTGTGTCTGCACCACTATAATAATGTGGATCACAATTTTATCCCAGGAATATCCATCCCTACGATAGAGGAGTATCAGCACAGCTCTATTCATTAAAACAAAATCCAGCATCTCTTAAGAGAATTAGGGAAACAAGAAAGCACTTCAAGTCAGCAGGATCAATAGTTTTGAGGTCTTTATCTCCCTTTAGAATATCCAGAGGGATTTTTGGGGGGGTTGGTTTGATCAGGACCTTGAACCTTGTCTGGATCAAAGGGATGTGCCAAGGGCACTCTCCTGGTTTACGTCTCTGTGTCCCTGGAATTCTTTGCCCCAAATTACTGATTGAGGGGTGATCAGAAAGGATCCCAGCACTGGGGTGTGACTGGGACAGTGTCCCCTGGGGAGCACAGAAGAGCAGGGGCCTCCCTTCCCCTCCTGCTTGCCCAATTCCAGCCCAGCTGGGGTCATTTGGGAGAGGGAGGGCACTGCTGGGGCATGGACACTCCCAGGACCCCTTTCCCAGGACCAGCCACGCTGCACTTGAGTGGAAAATCCACCCCAGTGCCAGATGTGTGGCATAAATAGATTTTCCTCTCCATTTGCCAGGTTGATTTACTTTGGACAGCCCTCCTAAGGACAGGAATCCAAAAGTCCAGGACAATTAAAGCACACCCCAACCCTGGATTAACACATGGAATCACAGAATCACCAGGTTGGAGGAGACTCTGAAGACCATCAAGTCCAACCCAGCCCTAAAACACCTCCTCACCAACCAAACCCTGGCACTGAGAGCCACATCCAATCCTTCTTTAAACACACCCAGGGATGGTGACCCCACCACCTCCCTGCGCAGACAGCTCCAGTGCCCAAGCACTCTTTCAGTAAAAAACCTTTTCCTAACACCCAACCTGAACTTCCCTTGCCATCCCTGATCCCCAGCCCTCAGGAGAAAAACCACAGTGGGGGAAGCACCTGATGACCACGATGATCCCATCGAAGATGTTGTAGGGGTTCTTGATGTAGCCAAAGATGCCAAAGGCCAGGAGCTTCAGGAGCATCTCCAGGGCAAACATGCTGGTGAAGACGATGTTGCTGATCTCCAGGGCGTTGGTCAGCTCGTCTGGCTGCGGGCAGAAAAGCAAAGTGGTCAGAGAAAACGGGGAAAGGCTGGAATGTCCCTCCTGCTGGGGCCTGTGCTCCTGCTGGAAAGCCATGGAGGAAAGAGAAATGCCTGAGGGAACAGCAGATGAACCTCCTGGAGCTCCCTGTGAGTTTCACTGGGATCACAGGATCCCAGCCCAGCTCTGGAGCAGCTGGAGAACAATTGTGCCCAACCCAAAATAATTCAAGCTAAGCAAAGCAGAGGGTTTGTTCACTGTTCCAAGATGGAATTATCCAGGCTGGAATCTGCCCAGATTCACATGGATCACTCTGCTTTTACTGCACTGACTCCAGCAGAACTTTATGGGCACTGCTATATAGGAATACAGGATATTTCTATATGTGATACAGGGATACCACAGCTCTATTCATTAAAACAAAGCATTTTTCTTCCAGACATCCCCTAAGAGCATTAGGGAAAAAAAATACACTTAAAGTCAGTGGGATCAGTAGTTTTATGTTTTTTGAGGTACTTATCTCCCTTTGGGAATTGCCCCCAGCACCCCAAAATGGTGTTTCCTAAAACCAGCAGATTTTAAATGCCAGCAGCGTGGCCCTGAGTGCCAGGACTGCGTTCAGGATCTCTGAGTTTCTCTGGGTGTACAAGATTTTCATGGAGCTGAAACCCAAGATTTTTCCATGCCCCTCTTCTATCCCAGCACCACATTCCCTCGGGCTTCCAGACATTCCATTCCTTTCCTGGGAAGTGCAGCAAAGCCTGCCCAGCACCCAGGCTCCCCAAAAAATGGGAAAAGGTGGGACTGATCTGCTCCTCCCTGGAGCTGCTCCTTCCAACAGCACCTGGCTCTGCAATGAGCATTTCTAGTTCCAGGCCTGCTCCTTTGTGAGACAAAATGAGTCTTTTTCATTTCCTTTTCCTCAGAGTAATAACATTGTCTGGGAAAAAGTGTGATTTTCATATCTGACTCATCTCCTGGACTGATAATAATTTCCTTTATTCCCCATCCCTCGTTAGGGGGGTAAAAATCGGCTGGTTTGGGGGGATGTTGTTGCACTACTTGAGGCTCTGTAACACATCCACACTCAGCAAATCCAAGCCTTGGCAGGGAAGGAGAGGGGGAAAGAGTTAACTGGGATTTGGGAAGAGCCCACACATCCCCTCCAGCCCGTGGGCTGCTAATGAGCCATCATTCACCGCTAAATTACTCCCTGCAATCGTCTGTCTGCTGCTCAACCATTTATCCAGGGGAAGAGCACTCAGAGCTCCAGGTTCTAATCCATAAACTCGGATTGCCATGGGATACCGGGGAAGGAGTGGGAAATTTGCAGGGCCCGATTCCCTCACATCAGGCAGAGCTCATCCATCCTATTCCTTTCCCTCACGATGCCAAAGCTACCTGGTTGTCGTGGCTTGGAATAAAAAAATTAAAAATTAAACAAAAATTTTAAAAATCGAAAACTAGCAAACCAAAGCCACTACACAAAATCAGTATTTCCACCCAGTTTCCAAATGAAACCACCACACCTGGGGAGAGGGAAAAAAAAAACAAACCAAAAACAACTCATCAGAGGCTCAGGGCTGCTCTGGGATGGAATTTGACCAGCTCTCCACAGAGACTGATCCCAAAATAGCCCTGCAGGCTCCCAGGCTGTCCTGCTCCAGGCCCAGCAGGGACAGGACACGGTGCTGGCACCGTCCCCAGCTCCCTGTCAGGACCTGGCACGGTCAGGGTCCCCCCCAGGCAGGGCTGGAGAGGGAATTCTCGACAAGGAGCAAAAGAACTCATTAAAGTCTGGTGTCCCTGCAGGCACAGCTCCTGGAACAGGGTGTGGGTGGCAGGCTGAGGCTGGGAAATGAATGACAATTGTCAGCAAGGAATCACACAGAATCCCAGGATCTCTGAGGTGGGAAGAGACCTCCAGGACCATCCAGTCCAGGCTGTGCCTGATGCCCACCTTGTCCCCAGCCCAGAGCACTCAGTGCCACCTCCAGGAGTTCCTGGGACACCTCCAGGGATGGGCACTCCAGACCTCCAGTGCCTGACCACCCTGTTCCATGGGGAAATTCCTCCTGATGTCCAACCTGAGCCTCCCCAGGCACAGCTTGAGGCCGTTTCCTCTCATCCTGTTGCTGATTATCTGGGAGAAGAAGCCACCACCATTCCTGACAGGGATCTGCAGCTTGCTGGGGTTCTGTTTTCCCCGCTGTTCCCCAGCACTTTTTTTCCTGGGAAACATGGAAAACCTGCCCACTGCCATTCCCAGAACCTCATCCTCTCCCATGGAGCAGCAGCCTCATACACTGAAGGCAAACCTAGCGTGGGGTTCTCCAAATTCCCCTTGCTGCTAAGAGTTACAAATTTATTATGCAAACTGGGCTTTCTGGTGGTCACTTCGACATCCCCAATCCTGGAATGATGTGGATATAGAAGCACAGAATGGCTAAGGTTGGAAAAGACCTCAAAGATCATCAAGTGCATCATGATAAGACAATCTCAGAGTCATCACCAAAAAAGTCAGAGTCTGAAAAGCTGAAAAACCTAAAACACCATAAGGCAAATAAAAGGAATTTGTACATTGTTACTCTCTAAAATCCCAAGTTTCCTTAGGCAAACCCAAGATCCTCCTGTGGAGCACTGAGCCAATCCTGAATTCGTTTCCCAATTCCCTTTGACAATTCGTGCCCTTTTTGCTTTGTCTCCAGCACCCGTGACTTTTGCTTCCTATTGAAGTGTGGGAGAAAATCTGCAGCGATCTGTCAGGGAGGGGAGAGAGGCCACGAGGGACGGGGACAGGAGAGGACAAGGAGGTGGCCTGGAACGTCAGCAGCTGTGCCCAGGAGCTGATCCAGCAGATTGGAGCGCGGCAGGACGCCTGGGAAAGGTTGACAGACGGCTGACACTGCAAAATCTCACCTCAGGGATCTCCATTATCCTTTTGGGATGGCATTTGGAGGCAGGCAGCACTAATGTGATGACAGGGCCAGCTGTGAGCGGGGATGTTGGAGCGGGATCCTGCCGGGACGCCGGGCAGGACCCGCCGGGCACCGACAAGGACGGATGGCCCTGAACGGCGGCCAAGCTCCGCTGGGAGCTTGGGGATTGTTGGAGAGGATGCTGAGGAGCAGATGAGCCAAACATCCACTGCTCCAGCCTTCCAGTGTAATTATCTTCCCCTGACACCAACGGGAGCCGGGGAAACGGGGATATTTTTATGCCTTCTGAAATGGTTTATTGCTCGCAGCGCAAATTTCCCGCTCGCTGACGAGCACAGATCCACGAGGAGGGTCAAGGAAGGGACACTCAAGATGGATTTGGCCATTCCCCTGCAGTCAGCCACTAGGAGCCACTGTTGATTTTGTCCGAATTAAAGGCAGTCCCAGAGCAGGAATTTTTCCAGGAGTCTTTTTCTCCGGGTGAAACAAATTGTTGATTTGCTGAAACCAAAGCTTTTCATGGCGAGGATTATTTTCGTCCAACTTTCTGGCTGGGAGAAAACGAAATTGCAACAACACTTTCAAATTGCTGCAATGTCTCGTTGTGACCTGCTCAGAGCTGGAAACTTCAGGCTTTTGGCTCCAGCAGTGGTTCTGTCATGAGATGCAGCTCGGGTTGGGATGTGTAACAAAGCTTGGCAGCAAAATGAGGCACTTCCAGGAGAGTTGGTCTAAGGTGGAGGTTTTTGCTTTTTGCCAATTTTTTTCGAAGCCTCAACGATTCTGGCAGGGAAAATACCTGCCCTCCATTGGGCTCCAAGCTGCACCAGGAAAAAAATTCCTTTTCCAAACACAAAGAGGGTGAGCACGACCCCCCAGCAGCTTTGGGGACCTCCACACCTTCTGCTGCTGCAATTATTGACCTTTGCATCAGTCCAGGATTCCAGGGCCAAAAGGTCACCCCGTGGAACGGCAGGAGGATCCAGAATGCTCAGGAATCCCCAGAATGTGGGACAAGATTGGCAATGCTGGCCTGAGGATCCCCCAGGCTGGATGTGGAGGCTGGAATGGGAATGGCCGTGCTGGAAACTGCCACCAAAAACCAGCACAGAACGGTTAAACCCAAGTCCCATTGGCAGATCCCAGGGAACACTCAAAAATGTTCAGATTTCAGTCTAAGCTTCACAATTTCAGATTTAAATCATCCTTGGGCTGCAGGGTTAAATTTCCCACTATTCAAGGGAAGGGCAGGAACTGTGTGGGATCAGTTTGGGAGATTTCAGCATCCTTGAGTTTAAATAAGAGCAAGCTCTGACTGCAGGCAAAACACATCCCCTCTCTGCCCGTTTTCAAGGCCATTTTTATGCTGCAGAATATTCCAGCGATTCCAAACTATGCTTTTATTAGGGACAAACCTCAAACAGTTCATTCCAAGTTCAGATAAACAGACAAAAAAAAAAAAAAAAAATCCTTTCCTAAATAGTTTAGGTCTGAAAACCTCGGGAGCTGAGAATCTGCCACTTGTGGTTTCAGCAAGGACCCCAGAGCCTTCCTGGAACCACGGAATGCAATAAAAGAGAAACCCATCGATGGCTCCTCCAAGCAGACAATGAAGGGTGGAATTTGCAGCCTCGGATTCTCTTTGTGCACCTGAATTCCTGCAGTCCTCCAAGGACTGGGATCTCTTTGTGCCTCTTTTTCCTCTCGCCCACCTTCTCCCTCATCTCCTTTGATTGCTGCATCCACCAGCTGCTATTTTACATAATTTAGGCTCGGTCTCAGCAGGACAACTGAACACCTTTCTGCTCTGAAACTCAGAAATAATCACACCTGCATCCCTCACAGAGGAGGAAAGGTCTCTTCCACACCACCTCCTCCTTGCAGAATGACCAGGGAAGTTTCCAGAGTTAAAAATGTTGTTTTCCTTCAGAAATCCCCCTCCAAAGCAGCTCAACTTTTCCTGAGCTGGGAGATCTGAGAGTGGCAGAGCCCCGAGGAGCAGTAAACAAACCCAGAACATTGAGTCTCATAAACATCCTTTGCACTTGGGTTGTTTTTTCTCCTAGTCCCGAGCCTAAAGCTGTCAATGGGACTTGCAGCACTTGTTTATGTTGGCTTTTCTGCTTTAGATGTTGCATTCAGCCCACAGAGGCTCTGACCAGGCACAATAATGATCTGTCAATCCCTGCCTGGCTCCGGGGCACTCCTGTTTCCTCCCATCGCCTCATTTTTGGGCAATTATAATTCTCCAATTACCAGGTTTTCCACTGCCACAGAGTTCACCTGTCTGCAGCCCCGTGTCAGGGAATCAAAACCCTCAGAGAATGCAGAGAGAGGAGAAGGAGCCCAGGGGCTTTAAGGAGCATCCAGTCCCACCTAGGGGCACTTCCCACCATCCCAGGGTGCCCCAACCCGGCCTGGGACACCCCCAGGGATCCACAGCTTCTCTGGGAACCTGTGCCAGGCTTCCCCACCCTTCCCAGGGAGGAATCTGAGCATTCCCAGGAGAAGAAGGAGGGGAGGAGGGATGTGTGGCATCTCCCAGTGCTTAGTTACACGCAGCAGGGAGAGGCTGCCCTGCTCTCCTCACTCTGCTGGGTTTCATTTCCAGCTGTGTCATTCCCCTGCCTCTGGAGCAGCCTGGGCAAAAAGCTCCTTTTCCAGGGAGTTTCAGGAGGCAGAGGAAGCAGAGCTGTCAGGGGATGTAAGTGACACCCCAGGGAAGATGAAGGTTCCGTTCTGACCTTTATTTTTCTCTCCTTCTTCGCTTGTCAAAGATCAAACTGAGCAATTCTGATATTTCTGAGGTAAGTAAACAACCCAGCAAAGCAAACAAGCAGAACCCCCCGAGCAATTGCAGACCTGGCTGCTTCCTCCTCTGCTTTCCCTGCCTTTAAAAAATCAAACCCAAAAAAACCCCAGCAATAACACAAGTGGGCTTTTCAACTCCTGCATCTGAAACTATCTCCTGTGTAAACCATTTGGATGAAGTTTATTTACTACAAGATTGGACTCTTCATGTCTGAAAATCAGCTTCAAACTGGTTTAGTCCATCTAGACCACAGGAATTGCCTTCCTATATGTGATAAAATTTCCTAAAAAAAAATAAAAGGGGTTTGGGTGATGTTTTCCCAGGCTCCATGAGCACAGTTCAAAGTTATTTCTGCTCTCTGACCTTGGAAAGAGATCAGGGACTTGAACCAGGATATCCCAGCCCTGGAAACTGAGATATTTTGCTATTTTGGGGTGCCACTGCCCTAAATTTAACAGCCAGACACAACCACAACCTCTCAGAAGCACAAGTCCTACTCAAGAAGGGGTTCTCTGTTATTAAAGCCTCTCCTAAAAGTTGTGGCTTTAAGGAGTTTGTGCTTTCCACTGAAAAAAAAAAAAAAAAGTGTCACTGAGAGATTTCCAAATGGGCTCTGCTTCAAAGTGGGCTGGAAACAGAAGGAAAAAGAGATCTCCTCCTTGAGCCTGCTGATGGATGTTCCCTCTCTGGGTTTGGAATGAAAAATGGGGAATTTATTCCCTCAGTCACCTCCACTCTCAGGTTTTATGCCTCCCTCTAAATGGGATCCTTCATGTGGAGCGATAACAATTTAATTGAAGATAACTGATGGTAATTTTTCCTCCTCTCAATTGACCTGCTTGATCTCCTAATGCTCTGCAGAGTTCCTTTTAACTCTCTGCTCCATGCTTGACGATTCCATTCCCAGATGCAAAACTCTGCTCCTTCCTGGGGCTGCCAAAGGGACATTGGGGGGTGGAGGAAGCACCAAACCCCAAACCCAGCGGGGTTCAGTGACCAGGTTCCAAATTCAGGCACCCCCCAAGATTTTTGTGCCAGTCCCTGCAGTTCAGGTTTGGATATTGGGAAGGAATTGTTCCCCATGAGGCCCTGGCACAGAACCCCAGGGAAGCTGGAGTGTCCAAGGCCAGGCTGGACAGGGCTTGGAGCCTCTGGGGTGCTGGAAGGTGACCCTGGGGGTAGCACTGGATGAGCTTTAAGGTTTTTCCCAACCCAGCCCATCCCAGGGCTCTCTGTCTGCAGGCTGGGAGTGTTTTCTCTCCAGAAGAACCCCTGGGTGCCACATTTCCCTGTCCTGCAAGAAGAGCAGAGTTTGTTCTCTGGGATAATCAACTTCCCTCAGAAGCTTCCCTGGCAGGAGATCCCACGTGGCAGAACATATTTGCAGTATTACTTTCCCATTTCTCAGTTTCATTCAGCAAAATGCAATTTCATTTCCAGTGACATAAATGCCAAGCAGGATTAGATCAAGTGCTGCCTGCTCCAGCCTCTGGAGGACGGGACCAGGGCAATCTGAAATGTTATCAGCAGAACAGTTTGGGAAAGCAGGGCAATCAGCTGGGTTGTGTCTGGGTGGAGGATCACTTGGAGTGACAGATGGCTCAAAAATAAGCCTTAAAATGAGAAAAACCCACCCAAACCCTGTAAAACAATGCCCCAAAGCAGGCCAGCAGTGCTCAGGTTCAGTTATTAAATGAGAAGTCCCAGCAGGAAGGAGCCAGCTCTCCAAATAAGCAGGGAATGGCTCCAGCAAAGCCCCGGGAGCAGCTGGGAGAACTGGACTCTGCACACTGGTGCCACTGTCAGGAAAAAGAGGGAAAATGGGAATGTGGCTGTGCTGAGGCCAGGGAATGTCTCCTGGGCTGAGTGCAGGGGGATCACCCTCAGGAGCACCCCAGGAGATGCTCTGGCCTCTTCCCAACCTCCCAGAGCCTGTCACTGGAGCCTTGTCCCTGGAAACAGGAGCAGGTTTCTGCCTGCTGCCATCCCACCCTGCATGGCCTTGGCTCCTTTAAAAGCCTCTGGCCAAAATCCAGGGAATTCATCCAGCCTGAATCATTCCCATCCATATGCTGAGCAGCACCAGTGGATCTGCTGGCCAGGACAGCTCAGAGCAGGGCCTGGCCTGACTCTCATCCAAGAAATTTGGCTTCTCCCTCACCATAAAAAAATTACATTCACACAAGGAATTCTGTCCACACGGCTCCTGCCCACTGCAAAGCTGTTCTTGACCACGCTCTGTGCTGAAGTCAATAATTAATGGCCCCCAAAATCATCAGCACAATGCCTGAAATCAGCCTTGTTTGGCTGGTTAACCACAAAGAATTAATTTTTAAAATATAATGCATCCTTCCTACTGATTTACGGTCCTTTAAAACATATATTAATAAATATAGCTTTATATTTAGGCTGAAGAGATCTCAAATCTCATTAATTCAAAAGAAGAACGAGGCTCTACCTTTTCCTTTTAGGTGTGAGCTGAGTCCTGGGATATGAAGAGCTGGAATATTTAAGACTGGGATACACACAAAACCCATGGAATATGCCCCAGCCCCTTGCAGGCAAAAAAGGAGCAACAGAGACCCAGCCTGAAGGAATCTACACAAGAAATGAAGGTTAATTATGGATTTTTCTTGGGAAAATCCTCCAGCCACTCCCCACAGCTGCCCAAGAGCATCACAGGCGGCACCACATGCACTGAAGGTGGCAGGACACGCACACAGAGAGAGTAAAGAACCATTTCCCAACTCTTTGATGACACTTTAGCAACGATTCCATGATCTTTATCCAGCTCCTGGCTCTCTGCAACCCCAGGATCAAAGACCTTTGGGTTGTCATTAGCAGGCAAACCCAATAGAAGTTGTTTACTTCGGCCGAGTTAATGGCACTGGAAATATTTAATCAAAAAATGGACACACTCCCCCTATTACTGCCAAGATGATTCAGAAGGGGCCACTTAAATCTGGTTTGTCAAGCCATTACTCATACCCTGCTAATAGAGCTTTATGGAGAGTCCCTTTGAAAAATGCACTTTGGTGATCCGCGGGCATCGGGAGATGAAATGCATCAGGGGAGCTCAGCAGGGGCTGTGCTGGGGAGGAAGGTGGGCATGTGTTTAGTCTGTGTTTCAAAAAAAAAACCAAAAAACCTTGGCTTAGTCATCTGTGCAGCCCAGGAGAGGAGCTGGAGAGGCTGGAGGGGGAAATGAGTTCAAGGAGAGGGTAATTCTTGAAAAAAGCACGAGCCAGCCGCTGGACCCGACCTCTGAGTGCCCAAGCGGGATGTGAGGAGATGGGAGAAGGTTGGGAGAGGTTTTAAAAGGTCCAAGGGTCTTGGAATAGGAGGAGGAAATGGAAATGTTGGAGGACAGCAGGAGAAAAGCTGGGGGTGTGTCTCGTTTGGGCACAGCGAGTTCTTTGTGGGTTTTCCTTTGAGGAACTGAACCCCAGAATGGTTTGGGTTGAAGGGACCTCAAAGCCCACCCAGTGCCACCCCCTGCCATGGGCAGGGACATCTCCCACTGTCCCAGGGTGCTCCAAGCCCTGTCCAACCTGGCCTTGGACGCTTCCAGGGATCCACAGCTTCTCTGGGAATTCACACAGCTTCCCACCTCACAGGGAGGAATTCAGGAATCCCTTCCCAATATTCCATCTGTCCCTGCCCTCTTGTCAGTTTGAAGCCATTCCCTCTGTTCTGGCACTCCTGGCCCTTGTGAAAGATCTCTCTCCACCTTTCTTGCAGGTTCCCTTCAGACACTGAAAAGCCACAGTTCACTGACCCCAGATCCTTCTCCAGGCTGAACAATCCCAATTCCAGCTGATCCCAATTAACCAGGGCTGTTCACCCTCTCAATGCCAGGAAACCTCTGAGCACCCTGACATGGCAACACTTGATCCTGCCTCAGAGCCTGGGCATGGACCAGCTGAGTTCAGCTCTATTTATTGTGATTTTTGTGGCACTGGATCAAAAAGATCCCTTGAGATCTCAGGATCCAGGTCATTCCTAGGCTGGGTAAGTCACCTTTTCCACAGGCTGATGAAGTTCATGGACATCCAATGGGGACAGCACAGCTGGAGAAACCTCCAGCCCTTTTATCTCCCCAAACTGGACTGTCCCAGGTTTGATACAGCTTCCCAAAGAGAGAAAATGCTCCCAAACAGCTGAAGATCCCAAGGTTTAACATCACAGAAATGATCATCTGCAAACCCACATCTGGAACCCAGGCAGCAGCTCCTCCCTGCTCCCATCAAACACAGAGCCAGGAGAACAAACCCAGGGGAAATCCACATTTCCTCCCCTCCAGCAAACCCAACACAACCCCAGCAATCGTCCTGAACTCCTTTTTGTCTGGGAAAGCACAAAGCTGTGAGAGCCCAGGGTGCTGCAGCCTTCAGCCAAGGCAGGCAGATGGGAACCTTGGAGCTCCCCGTGAATTATTGATCTCTCCTTTCAGCCACCAGCACCAGACTAAAGCAGCAATTAAAGCCCATCCTCCAGGATCAGAAAGGGAAAGCAGAAGGACAAAAAGCTACAAAAGCAGAGGCTGTGTTTGCCAGCAGCCTCCAGCACGTGCAGCTGGCACTGGGAGCCAGGGGCTCTCCTGAGGCTCCTGCTCCATTTTACCTCGGGAATTCTGGAATCGTGGAATGCCCTGAGCTGGGAGGGATGCACAGGGAGCAGAGCCCAGCTCCTGCCCTGCAAAAACCCCACCCTGTGCATCCCTGGCAGTGCTGTCCCCACGCCCTGGGGCTGTGCCATTCCCTGGGGAGCTGTTCCAGTGCCCAGCACTCTCCAGGGAAGAACTTTTGCCTAAAATCCAACCTAAACCTCCCCGGGCACAGCTCCAGCAGGGAGCAGAGCTCTCCCTGGTCCTCAGGAGAAGCTGCAGACCACTTGTGCCTGAGGAATTTAAAAATAAACTTTAAAAAATAACAACATAAAATATAAATAAAATAAAGATTTTAAAAAAACCCCAAAAATAAAATAAAATAAAATAAAATAAAATAAAATAAACCCAAAAATAAAATAAAATAAAAATTTTAAAAAACCAAAAATAAAATAAAATAAAATAAAAATTAAAACCCCCAAAAATAAAATAAAGTAAAATAAAATAAATATTAAAAAACCCCAAAAATAAAATAAAATAAAATAAAAATTAAAAACCCCCAAAAAATAAAATAAAATAAAATAAAATAAAATAAAATAAAATAAAATATTAAAAAACAACAAGCACTGGCACCCTTCCTGCTCCCTGAGATGAGAGGAGCTTGTTCTGCTGAGGCAGGGAAGGACTCCAGAGGCCAGGGAGGAATTCCAAGGCAGAGCTGCCCTTCAGCACAGTGGGATCACCTGGACTCTGCACTGAGTGAAAGCCTGGAATTTCCAAGTGGGAGCAAAAAGCAGCAGAGGAGCTCAGTGAGCCCTGCTCCTCACCACCTCTTTGTATCCCATTATTCTATCCAGGCCCAGGGTTTGCACCTGGCAGAATTTCAGAGTCTGGAGATGGCCCAGTGCTCCCACATTTTCACCTTCTTGACAAAAAAAAAAACCCTGCAGTGAAATGAAATTCTATGAAACCACCACCAATATTCACAGAAAGCACTGTGCTGACTTTGCACTATGCTTTTCTCTTGCCATATTTATTCTTAACATTGGGAAAAAGTCTGGAAAACAGAACTTCAAACACAGGAGGTGACTTTCCATGGGATTTTTCTGATTCCTTTTGCAGGAATGATGCCTCACTCCCAAGCCTGCCCTGCTTTTCAGTGTGGTTTTATTGTTATGGGAACAAAATAATACAGGAAAAAATAAAAAAAATCAGTGATTCTAATTTGATATAACGACATAAAATCACCACTAAAATAATGAAATTCAGCTGGATTAGCCCTAATAACAGCAGCACTAATTAAAATTATTGCAGTTCACTATTACTGTGGGCTTGGTGAACACCTGAGACTCTCCCCAGGCAGGAGTGGGTGAGTTTGGTTTTGGGGGTCCTTAGTTCAGCCTTGGTGAGCTGGGCAAAGGGGGCTGTTAAGGAACACTAATTACCCACCACTAATTACAGCAGCAATAGCAACACCTCTCCCATCACCCTGCAAGGCTCTGCCAACCCCTGCAGGTCCCACACCCAGCTGGGGGGGAGATGGCAGGCAGGGACAGCTCTGACAAATAAATAAACCAGGATTTCAGTGGATTCAGTTCCCTGCAGGTCCCACATGCAGCTGGGGGGGTGATGGCAGGCAGGGACAGCTCTGACAAATAAATAAACCAGGATTTCAGTGGATTCAGTTCCCTGCAGGTCCCACATGCAGCTGGGGGGCAGATGGCAGGCAGGGACAGCTCTGACAGATAAATAAACCAGGATTTCACTGGATTCCCCATCCCTGGCAGTGTCCAAGGCCTGGAGCAGCCTGGGGTGGTGGAAGGTCCCTGCCTGTGGAACAAGATCCCTTTCAAGGTCCCTTCAACCCAAACCATTCTGGGATTATTTCTTTTGCAACTTTCTATCTTCCATGCCTTAATCAAGATGGCTTTTTCCCCTGGTTTTTCCCAGTCCTGCCATGGCTCTGAGTGGCAGAAGTGAAGCAGGAAGAGCCACGAGGAGCAAAGAGCCAGAGCTGCTCCAAAGCCCTGCTCAGCCCAGACCCCACGGCTGCTCCAGGGCCTGGATCCACCTCCTGCTCCCAGGAAAAAGCCAAACTGATCCAAATCCTCCAGGCAGGGATGGAACAGGCAACACCAGGCTGGATTTGAGAGTGGCAGTGAGAGAACTCAGACTGCAGCTCCTGCCTGGTGGCTTTCATGAACTCCTCAAGCTCCACCACCAACCAACCCTGTGCAAACCCTGAGGAAGCCACGAGCTCCCAAAAACCCCTGCCCTGCTGGAAATCCTCCTGGTGGGCTCCCAAAGCAGGCAGACCATGCTGAAAGCCGCCAGATGATTTCATTTGTGGCATCCACAGCGGATCTCAAGCAATTATTTGCTGCAAGCCAGGCTGGAGGAGGTGGCGAGGGTTTCCATGGCAATGAGCTGGCATTGCCTTGGTGACCACGGGCTGCTGGTGCTGCTGAAGCACCCTGACCTCTGCACAGCTGAGCACAGCACGGAATTTCCTCCTTGCCTGCCTAATGATGCCTTTTATTGGAGCTCAGCCCCAGCCAGGAGTTGCCTCAGGTGGTTGTGCAGAGCCAGGGGAGCATCCTCAGCTCCTCGTGGCAGCCAAGCCTGAGTTAACCTGTCCCTCAGTCAGCTGCAAACCAAGCCCCAGCTCCAGCCCTGGCTGCTCCTGAGCCTCAATCCACCCAACTAGAAAATGAAACAGAGGAGACCCAGCACTTCATTAGCCCAGACATCAAAAGCAAATTAATCCATCAGCGTTTAAAGGCTTTAAGAGAGGTCACGCTGAGAGACAGATGTGTTAACAAGGTGCAGGAGTGGCTGGCACATCAAAAAGCAGCTTTGCAGTTTCCTCCCAGGTGAGGAGTTCATCCAGATTTCTGTGGGAGAGTCAGAACTGGGTCTGTCTCCCTCCAAACCACCTCCAGATAAAGTTTGTGTTAGCATCAAAGCCTCACCCTGAGCTCACATGGCAGGAAATTGTGGCAGCTCTGCCTTTGAGAGCTCCCAGTGCTTCCTCTCCCAGCTTTTCTGGTTGGACCATTCCTGCCCCAAAACCTGATCCCACTGAAGCATCCCTCGAGCTCCTTTTCAAATCCAAGCCCTGCACTCCACAGCCCCAAAGTGTTTTCCATGGAGAAGCTAAAAAACCCCAAAGGCACCTTTGGGGTGCAGGGCAGAAGTTTGGGAGAGCAGCAAAGGCTGGGAGAGAGGAGTTAGGAGGGAGCTGGGGCCCTGCTGCCCCTGAGCTGCAGGGAACAGGCTCCAGTTTGGCTCCCAACACAGAATTATGGAATGATGGCATGTCCTGGTTGGAAGGGACCCACAGGGACCATCCAGCTCTGCACAGACACCCCAACAATCCCACCCTGGGCATGCCTGGAGTGGTGTCCAAACCCTCCTGGAGCTCTGGCAGCCTCGGGGCCGTGCCCAAACACCCTCTGGGGGAAGAACCTTTTCCTAATATCCAACCTGACCCTCCCTGGCACAGCTCCAGCCCTTCCCTGGTGCCAGGAACTGCAGATCCTGAGGAGTTTCCCCTCAGCCTCCTCCTCTCCAGGCTGAGGCACAGAAAAGTCCACGGACATGGCCCAAACTCCACATCCTGTTGACACAACTCCCTGGAGCCACACAGAGCACAAAGCAGAGTGCAGTGACCCTAAAGACACACAGCCACGTGTTCTAACAAGTTCTTCTACTCCAAGCACACCATTCCCCAGTAGATTTGATACTTTCCAGGCCAAATTCCTCGTTTAAACAAAAGCCAGGAGCGATTTTGTCTCGTTTCAGCAAAACCTCCCTTAAAATCTCCCAGCCAGGGCTTCACACTTCAGCCACAGGAGTGAGGGAGCACAAAGGGACAGTGCCAGCGTGGCAGGGGACACTGGGCAGCCTGGGGGACAGGCAGAGCACCCCTGCCTTCAGCCACAGGAATTGGGACATCTGGAGAACACACCAGAAATGTTCTGGAGCATCCTGTGCCTCCTGGTGAGTGCTCACCCCTGGGATTTGAGCATATGGCTGCTGCAAGCCTGCCCAGTGCCACTCTGATTTTTTTAACCATCAAACCAGTCCCCCAGGCTCCCCAGCCTGCATTTCCCCTCCCTATCAGACAAGGAAAAAGAATCCAATTTGGGGTTTCGAGAGTTTCCAGCTAAGAGATACAATTAGAAAAATATTCACTGCAGATGATGATAAATAACCCTGGGCTGGAGAACCTCAGCAAGGATCTGTTCTTCAGGCGGGTGTGATGACACAAAATCTTCTGCAGGGCTGTTTTACAAGCTTTCCCCTGAGCCCAAACTTGTTAACCTTCATTTCCCTGCCTGTTTGCAGAGGAGTGACAGCTGCAGCCATAAATCCAGCACTCAGGTTTCCTGTCAGAGTTAAAAAATCAAATATGGATGAAACCCTCTGCTGTGACACCCTGACGAGCAAGAAGGAGGGGAAGAAAAGAAAAAAAATTAAAAAAAAAAAGAAGGAGTGGGAGGAAATCCACAGCTTTAAAATAATTTCTGAAGCACAAAAAAGACTTGTGCAAGTCGAGTGGGAAACATGCACTGCATGGTTTCCTTCCCTCATTACCTGTCTGGAGCCTGAGCCTGCCTGTCCATCACCCTCTCCAGGTTCAGCTCAGCCTCAGGAATGGGGAAAAGCTGTTCTGGGGAAGGAGGGAGCTGAGGAACATCCCCAGCCATCAAACCCTGCAGCCAGGGAGTGATTCCTGCTGCTCTGGGTGGCTGTGTGTGCTGGGAGCCTGGCAGGGGTGTAAATCCCATTGTTCCAGCCCAGAAAGGGGGGACACAGCCAGGCAGAGACATGGGAATAACCTTTTAGGTACTTTTCAGAGGTGTTTTGGGGGTTCTGAGTTGTTCCCTGCATCACCTCTGGCCCTGATGCTCCCAGAGGCACAGGCTGGGGTTTCTGGCTGTGCCCACCGTGCTGAGGAACATCCCCCAACCATCAAACCCTGCAGCCAGGGAGTGATTCCTGCTGCTCTGGGTGGCTGTGTGTGCTGGGAGCCTGGCAGGGATGTAAATCCCAGCATTCCAGCCCAGAAAGGGGGGACACAGCCAGGGAGAGAAGCAGAGGAATGGGAATAACCTTTTAGGTACTTTTCAGAGGTGTTTTGGGGGTTCTGAGTTGTTCCCTGCATCACCTCTGGCCCTGATGCTCCCAGAGGCACAGGCTGGGGTTTCTGGCTGTGCCCACCGTGCAGCTCAGCCCCCTGGCACACGCAGCAGTGGCACCTGGCAGCAGCACAAGCAGCACAAGCAGCACATCAGGAGCTCCTCCAGAGCCACCCCAGCTGCTGATCTGTGCTCCTGGCAGCTCCCAGCACCAGGAGGGCTCTGCAGCACACACAGGTCACTGGCAGGAGATAATTGCCCAGCAACCCTCGCTGTTCTCCGGCCCAAAATCACCTCCACAAGCGACTTTCAACTCTTTGTCCTCCCAGCAGCAGCGACAGGGACAAACGATGCCCTCAGGGTGGATGTTTTGCCCCTGAAGCCTTCAGGAATGAAAGGAAAATGCTGATTTCTCTCCCATATCTTGTTCTCTCCCCGGCGGTTTCATTTATTCCCGTTTATTGATTGGGTTTGAGGCGGCTCAGAGCTGGGAAATTCCTGCCTGATGTGCCTGGGGAACAGAAGAGGCAGGGATTGGTGCCCCTGGTCCCAGCTCTGCTCCAGGTGCAGCTCTGGGAGCTGCCAGCACCCCCTGGCCTCCCATCCCACCCCAGCCCCAAGGAACGAACCAATCCATGTATAGTCATGTCGAGAGACAGGGAATTACAGGATCCATCTGTCTGCAGCAAAGCCAATTCCCTCTGGAGTATATAAAATTAACTCCTTTTTTCTCCTTTTTTTTTTTTTTTGGAGGTTGTTTTCTCTGTTTTACTACAGTCACAACTTTCAGATCTGTGTGGGACAAGGAGAGGACAAGGACAGGGAGAGAGGAGCTATTAATCTGGACAGGGATCAGACAGGAGAGAAAACTCCTGGGAAAGTGGGAAAGTGGGAAAGTGGTCTCCTGGCCCATCCTCCCTGCTCTAAAAAAGCTTTGCCACTGATGCTCCGAGGGCTGTGCTCTGTGTTTTTCCCAAATTGGGAGTCAGGCTGTCTTTAGGGCTGTAAACCAGACAGTGCAAACAAAAATAGAGCTGGAAAAAGAATGTGAGCAGGGATGCCAAACCTCCCTCATTTCCAAGAGTCTCGCTCCTCTCACATCAGCTTTCCACCCCACTCCTAAAAAAGCATCCCCACCCTGGAATCCAAAGCCCAGGAGGAGCCTGCAAGGTGACATTTTCACTTCATTCATAATTCTGGGAGATCTCCCTGGTTAAAAGCTGAGGAGGATCCACAGCTGGGATGGCAGCAGTGGGGATGGAGCTGCTCAGGTGCCCAGGGGCAGAGGCTGCACTGGCACCCTGAGCCTCTTTAATCCACACCTGGCTGCTCCTTCCATGCCTTCACAAGGATTTTCTCAGTTTCTGCTTTAGAGGTGCAAGGCTCTGTTCCCATTCCCAATTTTATCACTCCTTGCAATAACTCAAAGTCACTAAAACTGGAAAAGAATTCCAAGGTCATCAACACGCCACTAACCCACATCATGAAATGCCACATCCACTGATTTTTCCAACATTTTCAGGGATGGTGACCCCACCACTGCCCTGGGCAGCCCCTTCCAGTGTTTAACCACCCTTCCAGTGAAGAAATATTTCCTAAAATCCCACCTGGCACAGAGCACAATGCAATCCTGGTCTCAGGGAACAAAAAAAATCCCAGGAAACACAAGATGGATGCAGAAACATCCTCAGCTGATGGTGTTCCAGCAGTTCCATCCTTCCTGTGTCAACCCAAACCACTCCTTGCTTCCCAGGGCGCCAAAGCTTTTCTGCCTCAGCCTTTCACAATCCCCTCTCTGCTCTCCCTGTTTTTCCTGGAGGCTCCTGTGAGGATGGGAGCTGCTGGAGGCACCTGTGAGGATGGGAGCTGCTGCTGTGACATCTCTGGGCTCCCTGATCACAGCTGGCACCGGGCAGACCCCAGAGCTGTGCCTGGAACTCGTCCTTTGTCACCTGTGGAACACAGATTTGCTCCCCTGCTCCAAGCCACCCTCACCCTCCTCTCCCAAAGCCAGTCCCAGATGAAAAGCACAGGTCTGGCTGGCAGCAGAAGGAACAGACCCAACAAAAGCCCCTCTGTGGTGTGCAAGTCACTCCAAGCCCGTGTCCCTCTGCACGGTGCCAACCCTGCCTGGCCTGGAGCTCATCAGAGCCCCTGTCCCAGCACCAGAATGTGGGATTTCCACACATTCCTGATGGAATGCAGCTGCCAGGAGCGCTCTGCTCTCCTGCTGGGGGCTGGATGCTGCTGGGTTTATTTTACCTGCTGGAACTCAAACATCCTGGCTGCAGCTGCCCCGTGCCACCCTGGGGCTCTGCAGTGGGGCTGTGTGGGATCAGGGCACTGGGGATGGATCCAGATGGGAAAAAAACCCCATATCTGGGGGCTCCTGCATGCTGTGGGACTGAGCTCATCCCCAGTCTGCAGGCAGCAGGGAAAGCTGTCACTGTCACCTGCCTGTCACTGTCACCTGCCTGTCACTGTCACCTTCTGTCCCAACCCCTCACCAGAAACAACACCTGATGGCACAAGTGAGGGGAAGCAAGCACTGGGAAACGTTCCTGCAGTTCCAGTGGGAATTTTGGGATATTCCCATGGCTGATGAGCACATCCAGAGCAAGCAAAGCCGCCCCTGCTCAGGCTCTGCACTGGGGGGAGTTGTGGCCTCAGCCCTGCCCTGCCGAGGTGCTGCTCCTGTCTGCTCCAAGGCCCAGGAAGGGAAGGATCTCTGGGATCTCTTTCCCTTATATAGTAAAAAAAAATATCCCAAGAGAAGGAAAACAGAGCAGGGGAGGAGCCCTTAAATTGGAGAAAAGGGGGAGAGAGGAGGCTCTGTGTGGAAGGACATGGTTTATCCATGACCACAGTCCAGCAGCGAGCCAGGACACCTGGATTTTCCCTGCCAGCACTTCCTGCTGCCCTGCCTGTGATCCCTGATTCCCTCTGAGGTGGGAATGACACTCCCAGGTGGAAATCCCCCCGTGGGAGCTGCTGCTGGCTCTGCTCAGGGGGCATCCCCAACCTGATGCTGACCTGACAGCAAGAGGGCCTGGATGTGCAATAAAAACATCCTGGGGCACAAAAGATGGAAAACATCCCTTTCTTCCCAAAGTTCCCTAGGAAAAGCCCTTCCCTGAGGTGGAGTCAGATTCAGGTTATCCCCAAGTTGTGGAAAAAGCTGAATTTCCATCACTGATGCGTTCTCCAGTGATCCAGCCTGGGCAGAGCTGTCCTCTCACTGCTGGGACCTTGAGAGGGAGCAGGGAAGGGAGAGCTCAGAGTGCAGCTGGCACAGCCCAAACACAGCCCAAAGCACTCCTGAGTCTCACACCATTCCTACCACAGCCACAAACACACTGGGCTGAATTTTCACATCCCAGTCTGCGCTGGGGGAATCACTTTGCCTCAAATCCTGCCAGTGTGCGAGGTCCTGAAAATTGGATCCTGCAAAAATCTGGAGAAGGGAAGAAGTTTTGCCAGCTGAAAGCGTGAACCTCAGCTCAGGGTAGTATTTTATTGAGTCACAACTCAAAAGGAATTTCAGCAATTTGCTTCAAACACTGCTGAAAAATCCTGCTCTGCTTTCTGAGTAAGTGCTGAGCTTTCCATGCCAAACCAATTTTTCAAGCCAAAATTGACAAACGCTAAAGCAGGACGTCACTGCTGGAGCGAGCGCTGCCTTCAATCACACAGAATGACTTTTACTCCAGAATAATGAAATGTTCTACTCAAAACCAACACTCCTCTCACTCTGACAAGCCACGGACCACTGGGTGCACCTCAAGGTCAGCTCCTGCTCCAAAGGCAGCTGCTCCCAACGAAACATGCCATGGATGAGGGATCAGAAAAGCAATTAAAAGCTCTTTGAACAGCAATAGCTTGGAACAAATACTAATTTGTACTTCTCTGCTGAGGAGAGAATATAAAATAACGTTTCTAGTGCCATTTGATGTAAATGGAGCTTTTTATGTGGGATCATTACAAGTATCAACAGCTCCTTCAGCGAATTCTTCTGGGAAGCTGAGCGGGGGGCTCGTGGATCATTTCCCTCTGCAGGGACCACACCAGCACCTCTCCTGGGCAAATGAGGGGCTCTGTCCTTCTCCTGGATAATCCCAGAGCTGGGAATCGAGGCAGGCTGAAGGAGCAGCAATTATTTCCTCAGAGCACTCAGAGATGCTGCCTCTGGGGCAAAAAGGAATCCGTTTTCTACTTGGGAACGTCCTGGGACGGGATCCCTGTGCCAGGTATCCCAGGCCACCAGGCCAAGGTGGTGCCTTTGGAGTGCCCTGCTCCCTGCTCAGTGCTGCAGTGCCATGGCACATTCTCAGATCCTCTGGAGAGCTGTCAGCTGCAATGAATGCAGAACAAAACTCATCCAATGTTCTGAAATGGCCTGGAAGATTAATGCAAGGATTGCC
The DNA here is from genome assembly GCF_051311805.1 of Agelaius phoeniceus. Lineage (NCBI taxonomy): Eukaryota > Metazoa > Chordata > Aves > Passeriformes > Icteridae > Agelaius > Agelaius phoeniceus. The sequence continues at coordinate 2,092,273 of NC_135280.1, read as the reverse complement.
TCTCTCTTTGTACTTGGCTCTCCTCATCCGCGGGAGCGCTCCTTGTGCTGGGGATGGATGGATTAATAAATTAATAAATAAATAAATAAATATGTAAATAAACAGAGCACTGGAAGGGGGAAAAAAAAGCCCAGGGAGGACTCCACAGCAGGCAATTAACCTTTGAAATCCAAGCTGTGCTGCTGCTAATGAACAGCACCCTGGAACCTCTGAGTTCCCAGCCATGTCCCAGGTGGAGCTGGCTCTGAACCCTGAGGATGTCCTGGGCAGGATCTGACTGCTCCCAACGCCTGGAATGCCCAGGAAACACTTGCCCTGATCTCCTGCCACCAAGGGGCTGTGCTGCCCTGAGAAAAGCTCTGCACAGCAGTTCTGGTGTCTCCTCACCTTCCCCAGGAGCTGTCACGGGACAGGATCCCCTGGAGGGTTTGGAACAATGCTTTGGAATATGTGTTAGGGAGAGATCCTCCCCTGGGCAGGCCCTGGCACAGATTCCCAGAGCAGCTGTGGCTGCCCCTGGAGCCCTGGCAGTGTCCAGGGCCAGGCTGGATGAGGTTTGGAGCCCCCTGGGATGGTGGAAGGTGTCCCAGCCATGGTGGGGAGGAATGAGATGATGATGATGATGTTTCAAGTCCCCTCCAACCCAAACCATTCCATGGTTCCATGACTCACTCTGTGCACTAAAGGGAGTGGTGCCATTTAGCCAGGAGCAGCCAGGTGGGAATTTCACATTCCCACAAAAACACAGACTGAAGTCCTGAGGGGCCCTGGGCGAGGCCAGGGCTCTCTTTGTGTGGAGGCAGCACCCGAAGCTGTGGCAGTGCAACCCCAGCTCCTCCTGATCTCTGCTCCCTCTGACAGGATCCAGGGAATGCCATGGAGCTGTCCCACAGGAGGGTCAGGTTGGATTTCAGGGAAAGGCTCCTCCCCAGAGGGTGCTGGCACTGCCCAGGCTCCCTGGGGAATGGGCACAGCCCTGAGGCTGCCAGAGCTCCAGGAGGGCTTGGACACCACTCCAGGGATGCCCAGGGTGGGATTTTTGGGGGGGTCTGTGCAGGGCTGGATGGTCCCTGTGGGTCTCCTCTAACTCTGGATGTTCTGTGACTCCAAAATCAAACAAGTCCCAGGAGCCAGGAGGGTTTTGCCTCCAGTCCTGGCACCTTCCACCTCATCCAGCAGCGCTGGACAATGATGCTCCACTGCCTCAAGAGGGCTCCGTGAGACTTCTCTGCAGAGCTCTGCGCGTCCCAGGATGAGAGGAGGAACAGCAGCAGGACCAGCCAGCCCTGCTCCATCTCCCCTCAGAACCCCTCACCCTCCCCACACACACAGCACTGAGGCTTTGGCTCGATAAAAACCGATTTTCTGTGTCCATCTACCTGCAAAGCCACTGGGGACTAGTTGGAAAAGAAAAAAAAAAAAGAAAAAAAAAAAGCAAGAAGCCAGGAGTAAATTGTATAAAAGGGATTGGGCATTTCCCTATGGACACTAAAGTTTGGGATGGGCTTCCCTGGGGCTGCTGCTCTGTTTTGTTTGCAGTTTGATCCAACGAGACAATGGCCTAAAAAAAGTGGTGAAAGTCAAGAGCAGAGAAGCTGCTGAAGCTGTTTCACTCTGCAGAAATGTTGGGAAGTGTTGGTGGGACAGGTTTCCTAGAGAAGCTGTGGATGTCCCATCCCTGGACCTGTCCAAGGCCAAGTTGGATAGGGAGCAACCAGGGACAGTGGAAGGTGTCCCTGCCCATGGCAAAGTGGATGAACTTTAAAATTCCAACCATTCCAGGATTCTGTGGTTGTGCTCTGCAGGGATCCAGCAGAGCCCTTCCCATGCTGCCACCAGCAGAGCACAGGCTCCCCTGGATTCCCTAAAAACTGCTCTTGGAGTGACTTGGAACAGCAAGGGAAACAGAGGAGAGCCACAGAGCAGCTCCTAAGTCCATTTAAAACGGGAAATGGCCTCTGGATTGGGCAGGATGGAGAAGACAACAACGGCAACACCCACACCTGGTTCCAGCCTGGAGAGGGTCAGAACTTCCCGCCTGGAACACTCTGGGGGCAGGTGCTGGGCAGCCCCAGCCAGCTGTGATCCCACTGCTGCTCCTGTCAGGCTCATGGCCCCAAAGGGAGCCATTCCCCCTCCCTCCACCCCAACGCCCAGCTCTGCCTCTGGGGCCCTGTGCCCAGACACCTCCACACAAGGGGGGCTCCCAAATCCCCCCTCACTTTGCCCACAGAGGCCACAGAGTTTTGTGCCAAAACCCAGAGAAGTTTCCTGTTGGGTTTGGAGAGTCCCTCAGCCCCTGGGACACCATTGGGAGGTGAGGTGTCACCAAGCTGGGCTCTGACACTCCACACCTCATTATCCCAGTGTCCCAGGCACGTGGGAGACCTTTTCCAGGTTTCACTTCCATTTTCCTCCCTTTTTATTGGGCAGTGCCTGTGAGCAGAGCTGGCAGGGATCTGCCACTCCGCAGCCAAAAAGCTTCGGAATCTTTATTGCCATTGGCTTTGAGATGCCCTAAAGCCAAGCTTTTACAAGGTAAAATCCAATAAAAGCCAGCCAGCTACAGCTCTCCTTTGTTAGCAGCAAGGCTGTAATTATCCCAATTCGCTTTTATGGGACTGATTGGGGACACACTCCATGTGATCCTGGATTTTCTCCTACTGCCTGCCTCAGGTTTTCCCCAAGCTCCCATCACGGCAAAATCCAAGGGCTGACAAAGCTGTATCTGCCTGACAAAAGAGTATCCATGCAGAAATGAGGGATGAATGGCCTATTCAGAAGCCACTGACAAGGTGTATTTCCCAATTTTAGAACTTCTCGTGGAACAACGAAGCAGGATTCAACAGGGAGCTGACAGGGACAGCTCAATCTCTGCTGGATTTGGACACTTTGCTGTAATTCTGATTTGTCGTTGCACGGTTGAGGTTGTTTTAGCTGAGTCCTGTTTTTTTTTTTTTTTTTTTTTTGTTTTGGAAAGAAAATAAGTCTCAGCCTAAAATAGGGGAGGTTAAAGCACAGGAGTGGAGAGAAAATGAAATAGCAGCACTCCAGAGGGTTTTTTGTCATGGTCCTGAGCAGTGCTTAATCCTGGGAAATGATGGAGAAGGAGCTGCAGAGCCTCTCTCGTGTCCTGCCTTTGGGTAGATTATGCTGCTCTGCCTTTCCTCATTCCCAAACACACAGACCATGGAAGAGAGGAGGAGCAGCTCTAAAAATAACCCTGACCTGGTCATGACCCTGCAGGGAAGGTTCTGGGGAAGCACTGGATGCCTTTGATCCCAGAAAATCAGACCTGGCCTCGTTGGGATGCGTTTCCTGCACCTGACACAGAGGTGACGTGAGAAATTCCCGAGCACACCTTGACAAAACAGCGGAAAATCCCCAATTTTTCCAAGCAAGAAAAGCCCAGAAGAACAGAACTTTGCCAGGGTGACCAGGTGGAGATGCTCTCCTGTCTCAGCTCCCTCTCCCATGGCACAGCCCCTCCAGTTTCCAGCTCTGCTTCCTGCCATCCCAGCACTGGGAAGAACAGCACCATTCCTCTTCTCCCCCTCCAAAAACTTCAATAACGTCCTACTCACACCCTGTAAGAGCAAATTAAAGGGTTTGGAGCCTTCAGGGACACCCTAATTTCTTTTTCTTTGTTGCTTTTAGTATTGCCTGATAGTTTAAGTCTTATTTGAAGCTCTAGATCAAAGAAGAAATTTCTGCCTGGGTTATCTCCAGCACAACCATCAGACCAAAGGTATTTCCACTACAAAAATTCCTACTTGTATGAATAATTCCCAGCCAACGAGCAGCCAGGCTCTGAGCAGACACATCCAACACACACATTTCAGCTCTGCACACCCCAGCAGCACTTCCAGGTGTCTCACACCCCAAAGGCTTCTCCTGCTCCTCATGGGATCATCTTCAGTCCTGTTTCCAACCACAGAAATCCTCGTTCCTCCTGACACCGCTCTAGAGCCACCCCCAAGCCACTCTGCAGGAGCACCCAAACCCCAAACCCTGAGGGGTCACTCACCTGCTCGTGGTACTCGATGCCCATGCTGAGGGTGTTGATGAGGATGGCGATCATGATCCCGCGGTTGAAGTACTTGCTCTCCACGATCCTCTTGAGTTTGGTGCCGAACGCCTTCCAGAGCTTCACCACCTTGTTCCTCTCCTTGGCCTTCTTCTTCTTCCTCCTCCTCCTGCCCCGCTGCTGCTGGAGCTGGTCCCGGTGGTCCCCGTGGCGCAGGTCCTGCGTGAACTCGTAGACGCCGTTGCTGTCGGAGTCGCCGTTGCTGTCGGAGTCGCTGAGGGCGAACTCGGGGTCGTCCAGGAGGCTGGCACAGAAGGGACAGTCCTGCAGCTCGCAGCTCAGCCCGGGGCCACCAGCGCTGGGCAGGGCCCCGGCCGCGCTCAGCCCCGACAGCCGGCTGGGCGTCCGGCAGAGACCTGCGGGGCAAGGGCACCGTGAGACACCGAGAGACACCGAGAGACACCAAGAGAACCACTGAGAGACACCAGACACTGAGAGCCACCAAGAGCCACCAAGAGACACCACTGAGAGACACCAGACACTGAGAGACACCAAGAGACACCACTGAGAGACACCAGACACTGAGAGCCACCATTGAGAGCCACCATTAGACACTGCTGAGAGCCACCAGACACCGAGAGACACCATTGAGAGCCACCATGCACCAAGAGCCACTGTGAGACACTAAGAGACACCACTGAGAGCCACCACTGAGAGCAACCAGACACTGCGAGCCACCATTGAGAGCCACCATGCACCAAGAGCCACTGTGAGACACCGAGACACTGCTGAGAGCCACCACTGAGGGCCACTCTGAGACACTGCTGAGAGCCACCATGCACCGAGAGCCACCATGCACCAAGAGCCACCACGAGACACTGCTGAGAGCCACCAGACACTGAGAGCCACCACTGAGAGCCACCATGCACTGAGAGCCACTGTGAGACACCACTGAGAGCCACCATGCACCAAGAGCCATCACTGCGAGCCACCATGCACTGAGTCACCATGAGACACTGCTGAGAGCCACCATGAGACACCACCAAGAGCCACCAGACACTGAGAGCCACCATGGGCCACTGAGAGAGTCATTGAGAGACACCACCAAGAGCCACCATGCACTGAGAGCCACCATGTGCCATGAGCCACCGAGAGCCACCAAGTGTCAGGAGACATTGCGCACCAAAAGCCACCATGCACCAAGAGCCACTCACACTGGGAGCTACCAAGAGCCACTATGAGCCACCAAGAGCCACCATGAGCCACCACATGCCAACATAAGGTCATTCCCCCTTGTCCTCTTGTTCCCTGGGAGCAGAGCCTGACCCCCCCTGGCTGTCCCCTCCTGTCAGGGAGTTGTGCAGAGCCACAAGGTCCCCCCCAAGCCTCCTTTTCTCCAGGCTGAGCCACCACAGCTGCTCCTCACAGGAATTATTCCCCAGACCCTAAAAACGCCTTCCCCATCCCTCTATCCTCCCAGGCAGCTCTGGTGGTTGCCTCATTTTCCCCTCTTGGTCCCTTTTCCCACTTTCTACCCCCTCCACGGGCTCTCCATGGAGTGTGGCCCTCATTTTGTGTCCTGGGCTGAGGGAAGAGTGACGGTGCCATCCCTCCCTTCCCATTATTCCTGATTATGCCTGGGCAGCTCCCATCACTAACGATCTCTGAGCGCTATCAAGCTGTTCCACCCAATTTAGCCACCACTGCCATTTAGTTCCTAATGAGGAGGGAGAGGGAGAAGGGACCAAAGGTGGCTGCTGGGATCACAGCTCAGAGAGTCACCGGGTCCCCTCCGTCTCCTTCAGCCTTTAATAAAGCTCAGGTGGATTCGCTGCCTGAGGCACAGGGCTGAGCCTTCAGGGGGATTTAAAATCAAACACGTTTTGTGGTGTGAGGAGAAATGCTGGCTGTCCTGGAGCCAGGGAATGGAAGGACAGGGACAAGAGTAACTGGGATGATTTGGGCGGAACAGCACCCAGATTTTATTTCCTCATATTTAGGAATCCAGTCCTTAAGTTTCCTCATATTTAGGAACCTTATTCTCAGTCTCCTTATATTTAGCAACCAGATATTAATGGCATGAGCACAGGATGCTTCCCACAGAATTCCATTACAGCATCAATTCCTTGAGATTCAGGGACATAAGGCAAAGGGACAATCTTCCCCTCTCACAGAACCATGGAAAAGACCTCTAAGCTCACCTCTAAGTCCATTAAACCACATCCATAAGTGCCACATCCACGTGGTGCCTGTCTGGAGGTGGGATGGGCGACCACTTGGATCAGTTTTGAAGCAGTGGCTGCTCCTGGCTCTGGGCCCTGGAGCTTGGAGCTCACCCAGCAGGAATGCTGATTCCAGCCCCAGCTCCAAACCAAGCCAACGCATCCCTTCGCTGGAAAACCAGGATGTGACAAGAGTCAAAGCACATTTTCCTGGCCTGAATGTCACGTGGGTACCAGTGGCCTTCAGAAGGGCCTTGGAGGACGGGCCTGGCTCCTGGGCATTGCGTCACAGCCACAGCCAGGATCAGGAATATTTTGCCCCTTGCACAGTGCTCCTGCTCAGGACTGAGCCAAGGGGGGAGAAGGCTCAGCCCAGCCCCGGGAGCAGCACAGGCAGGGGGTTTGCCAGATGGCTTTTAATGCTATCAAAGTGTTAAAAATGATATGAAAAGCCCTGGCGCCGCAGATGTCTTCAAAATACCAGAGTCTCCTTGGCTGCCTGCTAAAATAACCTCCAGCATTGCAGGGCACGGGAACACGGGGAACAGGCTGTACTCGGAGCTCTTCAAATCCACAACAAAAGAGGCAGGAGAATGCTCTCTCCCACCACTGCATCCTTCCCAGCAGACACCAACCTGGCCTCCAGCTGGGGCTGGGAGAGCCCGGGCTGTTAATGCTCCTTAAAGCTCTCAATTAGCACTTCTGTGCTCTCCCTGCACAAGTCTTGCACTGAACACGCTCTGCTTGTTGGCTTGGGAAAAAAGAGAGAGAATTAAAAACTCTTTGTTTCCCCAAAAAGGCTGAGGGAGGGCTGGGAGAGCTTGGGATTCTTGCTCGTGGCTCCTTTTCTGAGTTTTAGGGATGGAGGAATGGGAATTGGGGGCTGTGCCTGGCAGAGCTCCACTCTGCTGCTAAAAGATCATCCCAAAGCTTGGAAGTCACATCCAGAACCCCTGGATGTCACATCCATCACTCCTGGTGCAGAAGTGACCCTGACCCAGCCCTGCAGGAGCGGCTGAGTGGGAAGAAGGGCCTGGGAAGAGGCAGATCCATGGAAGGGAAGAGCTGGGCACTCACAAGGTCTCCAGGTCTGCCCCGAATCCCTCCCCAGGCCGTTTCCCTCAGGGGATGGATGAACAGCCTCTCCCCACCTTCCAGCCCTTCCCAGCTGTGAGCACACTTCTGGAAGAGACAAAACAATTTCAGGAGATTTGTTTAAAGCATTTTGGCATCCTCTGGGCTGAAATCCCTCTGTGGAAAGAGGACACTGTAATTGCATTATTAATGACAACTCAATCTAATCCCAGCTTTCAAAGAACCACCCCAGGCTGCGGGAAAATCTCCTAAATCACCGAATTGGCTCGGGGATGTCACAGTCGGGACCGAGATTTGGGCCTTTCTTCTCCTAAAAAGGACCCCAGCAGCAAGCAGGAGGATCCAAACTCTGACTTCAACAGCTCTCCTGCTCCTTTCTTCCCCAATTCCAGCCTTCTGCAGAGCCTGGGTTTTTATCTCAAGGTAAAAACGCATTCTCCTAAAAACCTTCACTAATTGGCACAGCTAAGGATGAAACAGTGATTTATAAAAAGTCCTTGCTGAACAACAGAACTGTTGGCAGTAACCTTGCCCCCCGTGCCAAGCTCCCGAGCGTTCGGAAGCGTCTGCCCGAGGCAGTTTCTATAAACAATCCACTTTTACCCTTTTGTGTGGTCCTTAAAAACAACAAAATTAACAAAAGCAAGCCTCCCGAACTCTCTGTCAAGCAAGCTTTCCTGTGACCCCCTCAAAGCCAGGCTTGGTATTTTTTCAGCACATCCATCACCAGGGTAAATATTTGTGTCCATGCAGACGCAAATAAACAGTTTTGGAAAACACAGGCATTGAAAAAACCAAATGACGAGTTTGGCTTAAAGAGATTAAAAAATAGAAGCGGGATCTTTGTGACTTTTCACTGTTGGAGGGCTTAAGAGTATTTTGCAGCTTTTAGCTCCAGCCACGAGGACTGGAAAAACATTTTAGAAAATAGAAATCCAAGTGTTGCGTGTAATCACTGCTCCAGTGGGTGATTTATATGTGAGGGGAGATAAAACCTCCCTGGCTGTGCTGGGGTGGCTGCATCTGTGCAGAGAGGATGGGACAGAGGCACTGAACTGTTCCCCAAAATGCTCCCCAGATTGAATGGAGCCCCAAATCTGCAGCAAAACTCAGTTCCACATTTCTTGTGCACACAGGGAAAACCTGAGATGCGCAGCTCTGCTCCTGTCCTGCCCTCCACACGTCCTCTGAGCACTGAAACTGCTGCTCCTCCTTGCCAAAAAGAGATTCAGAGGCTCCAGGGCCCAGCAGAGCAGAACTGGAAGTGTCTGGTTCGAGTTCTTTCGGTGCCTGCCTGTTTTAAATGCCTCAGTTTGCTTTATCTTATGCTTCTCCTGCAGATTCCACCTGCTCATCCTTTTCAAGGCACCATCTCCCAGCCCCTGGGGGTTCTCTGCTGGAGCTCCAGCATCCACTGCAGGTGTAATCCCAGGGGTGCAGAGCTCCGGGATTGGGTGGGAAGAGTGGGAGCACCTCCAGGATATCACAAAGCACACGAGAGCTCAAACCCTGATTTTGTAACCACAGCAAAGAGGCCTCCAGCAGGATTTACCAGTCCCACAGCACACTGCCAGCCATCCCAGCCCTCAGCACCGCACATTAAAACCTCAACTCTGGAGCCATTTGCCCTTCTCCCAAATAAACCCCAGCTCTGTTGCCCTTACCATGCTCTCCCACCAGCTGCTGCAGCTTCCCGTACGAGTCCAGGCCCAAACTCCCAGGGCTGTTCCCCACGGCCGCCGGAGAATTCCCGTTCTTCTTCCCTTTGGGCAGGGCCGCAGAGCCGGACCTGCCGCCGGGCGAGGGCAGGATGGTGGGGTAGTTCATGCTGCCCTGGCTGCCCAGTTTGCTGCCCACGGGGCTGCTGGCGGCCCTGCAGCCCCCGGGAGGCCCCTCCACGTGGCAGTCGGCGTGGTAGATGCTGTGCACGGCCCCGGCGGGGCCCTGCGGCCTGGGCGAGCTGGGCGGCGGCAGCATCAGCTGCCGGCCCGGCTTCATCACCTGCAGCTCCAGCTCGCAGAGCTCGGGGTTGGCACGAGGCCCCCGTGGGCTCCCGTTGCTGATGTGGTAGTGGTGGTGGTGGTGGTGGTGGTGGTGGTGGATCAGGTGGTGGATGGAGGTGATTCTCCTCCTGCTCCGCTGGCTCTGCCCGCCGCCGCTGCTGTTGGGGTTGACTTTTTTCCGGCGTTTGCTCTGCCAGTTGTTGTAGAGGCGGATGGTCCTTCTCTTCACCTTCCTGAAGATGTGGCAGATGTACTTGAGCAGCTCCTCGTAGCAGCTGCCCGGCTCTGAGAAGCTGGCGATGGTGCTGTCGTTGGACAGGTAGCGCGCCCGCTGCTCCTGCATCAGCTGGTTCTCCCGCTGCTTGGTCTCTGAAAATTGGGTGGCAATCACCACCAGGCACAGGTTGATCATGAAGAAGGAGCCAACCTGTGGGGAGAGCAGGGGAGGGAGTCAGCAGGTGTCGGAATTCAGGCTGTCCTGGATTGCCAGGACCCTGCCAGGGGGCTCAGAGACCCTGGCACAGAGCCCAAGACACCTGGGACTTCGATTATGACCCATGGAAAAAGTTACCAACCTTATATGAGGATCTGCAAGGTATGAAAGTGTAAGTACAATAATAAATAGTTTGTCACAAGGTGGAAAAATCGATTTTTGGCGTTTTTAGAATGGGGGTTCAGGGGGCAAGATGGAGGAATCTTGGCGTGTCCAGCCTTTCTCCTTCCTCTTCTTGGCCTCCATCTTCTGCCGTGATGTTGGCACTTTTAGATTGGTTTAGAGTAGAAGCTCACTGTCTAACAGAGGTGATAGGTATTGGGAAGTTATGGTAAATATTGTACACTTAGTTTTTAGTATAAAAAGATAAAACTTTTTTTAGTATAAAAAGATAACACCTCCCCAGAGACAGGCAGTGTGCCTCTGTCTGTCCTGCTGAATGGGCCTCAGCAGGCCAGAGAAAGAATTTTATAGATAAGAAACAATAAACAACCTTGAGACCAAGAACTGAAAAGTTCTGACTCCTTCTTTGACCACTGGGCTGGGAACAGAGACCTTCTAAGGTATCTTGGGGTCACTGTGACCAGCAGAAGCCCTGAGAAGCAGGGGTGGCATGGAGCGAGGGAAGCTCCTCACTGCCACACGCAGCTCTTGGCAATCCTGGCATTTCCAAAGGTGCCAAATCCCAGGGGCTGCTGGCCAAATGTGCTGCCAACGTGTGCCTGAGCTGCTAAATCTGCTCTGAAGCACGGTCAATGATTTTAGCAACAGCCTTCTCCACTCTCCTCTCCTCCAAGCAGCGACATTTGCTAACACAGGTGTAGGAAACACACACAGTGCCCAGCACAACGTTGCTTTGGACATTCACAAAGGTCTTGGAATTCACCAAGGTCTTGGAAATGACCTCTGGGATCATCAAGACCAGCCTATGACCCAACACCTCCTCATCAACCAAACCATGGCCCTGAGTGCCACATTTTCCCCTCTTGGTCTTGTTGTTAATCACATCCAGGGATGGTGACTCCAGCCCCTCCCTGGGCAGACCATTCCAGGGCCCAATCACTCTTACAGTGAAGAATTTTTTCCTGAAATTTGGCCAGCCTGCAGGGAAAGACAATGTCAAGTCCAATTGGTGCTGGTTTGAAACATCCTCTTCTCTTTTTCAATCATTTCACACCCCAAAAGAGTGTGAAATCATTTTGGGGGTACAGTCAGGGCCCTGGATCTGTGACCTTGTGCTCCTGTGGCTCCCTGACACAGAAAAGCATCTCCAGGACACTCAGTGCTCCTGAGGGGCTGATTCAGTCTCTGGATGAGCTGATGTGCTCTTGGGGGACACCAAGTTCTCAAAATCGAGTCCCAAGGACAAGACTGTGATGTGACCTGAAGCTGCATCCTCCCCTCAGCTGTGGAGCCCACAAAGTGATTTTTCACCACTCAGAAGGGAAATGTCCAATGTTCCCAGCAGGGAATTGGTGCCCTGAGGGGTGAAAAGGGAGTGACCTCAGGGCAGGGCCAGCCCTGGGCATGGATGGATTGAACCTGGGATTTTCTGGTGAATGCTCAGGGAAGCTGTGTGGAGATGCTTTGTGGTGCTGCTCTCCAGAGTGCAATATCAGCCTGGATGCTGCCAGAGGAGCAGCAGAGGTGCCTTTCCCAGCTCCAGGTGACTTGGGCAGGAGTCACCTTCTGCCTTTTCCACATGGATCCACTTGGAGAGAACAGCTCAGTGGAGTGGAGTGTGAATCTCTGCTCATGGCCCATTGCTCCAGCTCAGGAGTCCCTGACTGCTCCAGGGCACTCTCACCCTGCTCTGATCCAGGTTTTCCCACTCCTGCTGGGATCTGGCTGGGCTTCCCAAGGCCTCCAAACCCACCCTGACAAGGACAGGGTTACCTGGAAGGACTGGCCAGTCACAAAATCACTTTTAAACACCTCCTTCCCATGTCCTGCCTGAAATCTTCATGGTACCTTCCCCATCTGCCTTAAATATTTCACTTTTCCACTTCCTGGAGGAGGTTGTGCCCTTTGAAAACCAGAACCTTGTGAAGATGGACTGACAGCTTTGGAAACCAGAACCTTGTGAAGATGGACTGGCAGCTTTGGAAACCAGAACCTTGTGGAGAGGGACTGACAGCTTTGGAAACCAGAACCTTGTGGAGATGGACTGGCAGCTTTGGAAACCAGAACCTTGTGGAGATGGACTGGCAGCTCCTGGAGACAACCCCCAGCACCTCCAGTGGGTGATATTTTGATTTTAGGAATGTGATAGCTCAGAGAGGTGCAGTGCTGCTATGAGAATTATTATTATTTAAAGGGTTCCAGGTGAAATTGAAAAGTTTGAGGGGTCTCCAAAGAAATGAGGCTCCCTCTGGCAAATTGAGGAGTGTAAAGGAGGAAAAAAATCTGGATTTTTGGGCACAGATACATCCAGATGAGAAGACCAAGAGTGGGAAGGCAAGAGGGAGGGAAAATCCTGAATCCTGCCTGGCTCTTCCCTGTGGAAAAAAACGGGGAACAACTTCACCCCCCCAAGGACAAGGAATAGGAGAATCTGCCAAGTCATACTTACTATGATAAGCAATATAAAATATATAAAATTGTAAAAAGAGTGTGCATCCATCACGTAATACATGATGTCCACCCATCCTTCCAGGGTTATCACCTACAGGGAGACAGAGAAAAAGAGTGTGAGGACAAAAGTCACCCCAAAAGTTGTTAAATATCCATTTTCCCATAGGGCCAGGTACCCATCCCTCCACAGAGGCTCTTGGGATCCATCCCAAGTTTGTTTGAGAGAGAAGGAATGGGGCCAAAGGGCTGGCCTGAGGTTCCTGCAGGAATCTGGTACAATTAAAACCATGAAACATTCACATAAACCACCTGAAACACTGGTTCTGAGGCAAAGAAATTCCAAGGAGGGATCAAAATCCCAAAAAAACCCAACTCCTTTCCCTGCAGAGATCTGGAGTTTTACCTCAAGCTGCTGTTCTTGTAATGAAACCCAGAAAATTCCCACAATTTTAACTTGATTTTGTTTCTGCAAACCCAATTTCCTTGTTGATTCCTCCTGGCTCAGCATTCCAACTGCACCACCACTATCATAGTGGGAGAGCATCTGAATGGAAGAGAGGCTTTAATTAAATGTAGACTTGATTTAAGGCTCGTTTTCTCAGCCTTCCTTCCACTAAAAAAAGCAGCTGAGGGTTTAATTAACACCACCCAGGCTGTGTGCACAGCAAAGCGAGCTCTGCCACGTAATTTACACTTTTTATTTAGATTAAATACCCCAAACTTCCAGTGCTGGCTTGCTACTAGAGCTGAAATTCCACCCTGGAACTGCAATTTCCATCAGAATCCGAGCTCCTGGCAGAACCCACTCCCAGGGACATCCCCCATCACCACCCCACCTGAGCCTGGGGGGCCTTGGGAAACCCCACAATTTCAGGGGCATCATCCCTGATTTAAACCACGTTTGCAGGGAAGGAATTGCTGTGGGAAGAGAAGGGGTGTAGGGGATTTTCTGCCTGGCGTGTCCCCAAAAGCTGATCCATAAACCCTGGAGCAGTGAATAAAACCTTGCAGGGAACTGAGGCACAAATCCATGAATTCCCCGGATTTTTTTTTTTTTTTTTGACTCGAGGAACAGAAGGAAACTCCTGCATAAGGATCTTCAGGACCCGAGCACACATTCACACAACCATCAGAACCCAGAGAGCAGCTCGGGGCTGCTGCCTCTTTGGGATTTCTCACCCTCAATTCAAAATGCTGATGTTTTCCCAGCATTCTTCTGACCTTCCTCCCGTGGAGGTTCACCCCACTGAGTGAGGAGGCAGCACAGCTAAAACCAACCCAGCTCATCTGCCAAGGAGGAGATCGTTTGTGAAATTTGTCCCTGCAGCTGTTTCCTGTGTCAGGGCTGTTAAAGGCTCAGGGGATCAGGTCTGACACCTTGGCTGCTTCCACAAACTGCTCCCACCTCTGCTGCTCCTCCTCACATCCATCAGCTGCTCTTCCACACCCCACCCTCGTGATCAGCCAGCACTCAGAGCAGCAGGAGGAACTGGCCAGTCACAAAATCACTTTTAAACACCTCCATCCCATGTCCTGCCTGAAATATTTGTAGTACCTGCCCCTCCTGCCTTAAATATTTCAATTTTCCACTTCCTGGAGGAGGTTGTGCCCTTTGGAAAACCAGAACCTTGTGGAGACGGACTGGCAGCTCCTGGAGACAAGCCCCAGCACCTCCAGTGGGTGATATTTTGTTTTTAGGAATGTGAGAGCTCAGAGGGGTGCACTGCTGCTATGAGAATGAGAATGCTGTGAGAATTACAGCACTCAGCAAAGCTTGGCTTCCCAGAATGCTTCAGGTTGGAAAGGACCTCAGAGCTTATCCATCCATCCATCCATCCATCCATCCATCCATCCATCCATCCATCCATCCATCCATCCCATCCCATCCCATCCCATCCCTGCCATGGCAGGGACACCTCCCACTGTCCCAGGCTGCTCCAAACCCATCCAGCCTGGCCTGGGACATTCCCAGGGCTGGAGCAGCCACAGCTTCTCTGGGAATTTCATTCCAGCCTCTCCCCAGCCTCACAAGGAAGAATTTCTCCCCCAAAATCCCATCTAACCCTGCCCTCTGCCGGTTTAAAACCACTGCCCCTTGCCCTGCCACAAACAGCTTTAACAAAACCCCAGAGGATTCTTTACCCATCATTTACCCCAGGATCAATCCAGGGCAGCTTTTTGTCCCCATTTTCCCCTTGGTGCTGTTATTCCCATGGGTGGGAAGGGGTTAAACTGCCTGGGTGTTCATCCATGAGGAACAGCACAGCAATCAAACTCCTCCTGCCCTTTCCTGCCTCTCCCTGAGCACATTTACAGAGAACAAAGTCCTTTTGGGGCAGGTCCTGTGTCTGTAAGGGCTCTGTGCACAGCTGAGCCTCCCACAGTCCTTGTAGGGTCACAGAGAACAGAGGGATCACGTCAGGAGGTGACACCAAACCTCTGCCCCTTTCCCAGGAATTATTCCCTCTGTGCTGCCCAGGTTCCCTCCCTCCCTTCCCTCTGGATGCTCAGAAGGTTCTCCAGCCATTCCCACTGAGGGACGAAAAACCAACCCGGGGACCCCAAAAATATGGGATGCACCTCTACACTGGATTTGGATTTAGCTGGAAATCCTCAAATCCAATGGATTAAACCCATTAAATACAGAGAAAGAAAAAGGAGTCACCTGAGGGCTTCTGAGCCAGCACTGAGGGCCCACCAACCCTTGCAGGGATATTTTTGTTGCATGAGAGGCAGCATTTCCCACGAGAATCAATCAACACCCCCTGCTCCTCCTCTGGAGGGTGAAAAATGCTCACCAAGCTCTCTGAATATTCCAGGTGTAATCAGAATTTGTGTTATTTACTGCTCATTTGTAAAGCAGGGGGATGCAGGAGGGACAAGGGGACCTCTGGGGCCTGTCCTGGTGTTTGGCACGTGGGGGGATTCATTCCTGGGCTGCCAGGATCCAGGAACAGCAGCAGCTCCCCTGGAAAAGAGGAGGCTCCCAGACATCCAGCAGGGTTTTTAATCCCAAAGCTCTGGGGAAATGCAGGACAACTCGTGCACAGGCACCTGCAAGGGCTGGGCTCCTTCCAGCCTCATTCCTGCTGGATTTCAAGGACTCCCCGAGGTCATCTTTCCCTGATCCAAGGAAAAATGCACATCCCCAGCAAGGCCCTGGTGAAACGGGAGCCAGAGCACCAGGACCTGCCAACAGCTGCTCTATGAACCCCCAGCTAAAGCCTTTAACTGGTTTTGGAAGCCAAACTGGGGCACCTGCAGGGTTTGCTGCTCTGATCCCACCCTCAGAGCAGCTGAGCTCCCATCCCTGGAAGTGTTCCAGGCCAGCTTGGATGGGCTTGGAGCAGCCTGGGAGGGTGGAAGGGGTCCCTGTCCAAACTGGAGGGGGTTTTTTCCCCAGCCCAAAGCCCTGTGGGATTCCATGGACTCAGAACCAGCAGCTCGGGGAGGTTTTCCCAGCACTGCTTTGCTCGTTCCACCGAGGAGAAAGGACTTTCTCCTCTCTTCATGCCCACTCTGATTAATCCACTCCACTGCCCTTCCAAGCCCTCCAGGGACGTCTCCCAAAGCCCTGGAGCACCTTTCCCGGTGCTTCCCAATCTGGGCAATCCCTGCTCGGTAATTAAAGGCTGCTCAAGCCCTGCTTGTTCACACGGGGCCCCGTTAAGGAGCCTCTCCAAAGGCTCCAGTTCAAAGGCTCCCACCAACACAACCCACAATTATTTGTCAGCCAGATAAGAGGGTGAGAACTCGCTCCCAATTCTGCTTTGATGGGAAAGATGTGCAAGGCACAGGAAAATCAGCAGCTGCAGGGCCAGGGCTGGGAGATTCAATTAAGATGATTGGCAGGGTGGTGCTGGAGGTGCTGCTCCTGCTCCTCACCTGGGGCACAGGAGGTACCTGGGAAAAGATTTCTGCCTTGCCAGGAGAACAGGGCTGTCCTCTCACCCCACTCAGCTCCAGGGTGATGCTCGGGTCCTTCCCTGCTCCTCCAGTTCTTTACCCCTTTCCCCACGGTTGGGTTAAATAATTTATCTCCCATTAACGCCAGTAAATCTCTCAGTTTTGCCCAATTCTCTCTACCCTCAGTGCAAGAATTCAACAGAAAACTCCCTCAGGGGAACACAGAGAAAGGTTTTGATTTCACTGATGCTTGGCTTGAACACTCCCTGAGCACCTGACTCACAGGAGCAGGATGAGTGTGGACAAAACCCAATCAGATTTAATTTTTTTAGGTCTTTGCTGATTCTGATCCCCCTGCTCTGCTCATGCCACAGTAATTTCATCAGCTGTAATAAAGATGCTCGTCTGATTTATAGGAGAGTAATTGGGGACAGAATCAGATCTTCTAGGCAAGCTAATCAGAGTCAATCTAAAACTCCAGAGTGAAAATCACGAGGGAAATGGAGATTAAAGATGCTGGCAATTAACTCAGACCTCCTCAGTGCTCCCAGGGAGGCAGCAGGTTTACACTGCTTTTCCTGGGGTCACTTCAGAGCTTGCACAGAACGATTTCTTTTATTGTGTCGAGAAGTTTTCATCATAAACCCTCTTTCCTTTGAGCTCTGCCAAAATCTTTGCAAGTTCTTGGCTGCAGCCAACTCCAAGAGAGCAGGACGGGTTTTTTATATTTTTTTTTTTTTTTGCTCCAGTGTCAGATAACAAAGAGCAAAAAGAATCATCCGGGGGGAGAAAAGCCTCGTTCAAACTCCAACTTCCACGAGTCAAGGGCTGAATTCCTGGCTGCTAGAAAGCACCAGGGGCTGGTGCCAGAGCTGCAGCTCCAAACCCACCTCCAGCTCCATGGATCAGTCGAGGGAAGGTTGGAAAGGCGCCGTGCGGAGCGAGCCTGGGAAGATCAGAACCCAGCACAGGGCACACAAAACTCCAGCCTGGAGCTGTCTCGTGGCAAGATTTCCCTGCTCTGATTACTTGAACAAACTTCATTTGGAGTGTCAGCCTCCCTGAGCAGGCACCCACAATCAGCATCTCTCCCTTATTAAAATCCTGATAAAATGCAGCTCTGGCAACCAGAAATTCCTTCTGATTCCAGGATTGCAGCTGCTGGCTGAGCTCAGTGCCTGGCTGAGGCAGGAGATGCTCTGGAAACCCAGAGAAAGCCACATTTGAAGACTTCATCTTGACTGACACCTCTAATTTGCACTCAGCCGCTTTTTCTTCGGCCTAAATTGAGTCCTTTGGGGGGAAAAAAATGGGAATTATCTGCATCCAAATCAATTATCCTGAACCCAACAGCAACTCTGAGAATGGCCATGAGTGTTTGGGGTCATTTAGTTTTTATCTCCTCATTCCCCTGGCTCTGTTACGAGGCTTTTTGATATTTTATTTTCATCAAACTTATCAAGATGGGATCCAGTGCTATAAATTGTGAGAGTTATTAATTACCCTGATGGCTTCAGGAAGTTTTATAAGGCCTTTAGCTTCTATTTCTGAAAGCCTCTTATCTGAATTTCACCCTCTTGGGCAACATGGATTTGGCTCCCAAGCACTGCCCAGTGAATATTCCAGGGAATATTGCACAGGCAGAGCGAGCTTGGCAGATAATCAAATCCCTATTTTTGAAGCCAACGTCACAATTTTAATTATTTCCTCCCGAAACATCTCGTTAAGGAACCTCTGTGGCCAGAAAAACAGGTTTATTACATTGAGAAACATCCTTTGAACAGATGCTTTTCCTTTCACTTCGAGGCCTTGTCATTTCTTTATAAATTGAGCCTTGCAGAGCAGGAATCTGCTCTGAAAAGTGGCCCTAAACGATGGGGAAAAAGGAAATTGTGCTTCTTTCCCTGTCTTGGGCTCCTGACCTGCCAAATCTGGTCCCATAAATGCGATGCCAGGGCAGTGCTGGCAGCTCCTGGTGGATTTTGAGAAGCAAAGTGGGAATTGAGGTGTGGGGTGAAGTCAGACACATCACTGATGCTGCTGTTTGTCACCCAAACCCTCATGGAATGGTAGCTCTGGGATCAAAACCAGCCCAGATCCCAGTTTGGCTCCAAAGGAAGGTGAATTGTTGTTTCACACTAAACAATGCAAAGCCCTCATCTGACAGCAAAACCCTCCCTGATTCCCCTCAGCTGCTGCTCCAACAAATCCCACCCTGCCCATATTCCCGAGTTTGATGATGATCCCTGTCCCCATGGATTGTGAAAGGACCCTTGGCAAAGGGAAGGGTTTAACTGCTCACCTTGGGAGCCCCACAAAGCCCAGATTTCTGTCAGAGCCCAGCTGGGACAGGAAGGGTTTGCCACGAGGGAAAGGGAAGGAAAAGCAGGCCGAGATCTGTGCTCCCAGCTGAGGGGATTTTACAACTGATTCCAAAGCACACCTGGGAGGATCAGGCCAGGAAATGAGGGTGAAGGAGCTGCACCTTTGCCTCATGGGAAAGGTCACAGAGCAGATTTGGGGCAACCAAAGCAAAGTGAGATTTCCCTGTGAGAATTATGGACCTATGGAATATCCTGAGCTGGAAGGAGCAGAGTTCAACCCTGACACCCCAACAACCCCACCCTGGGCCTCCCTGGGAGTGGTGTCCAAACCCTCCTGGAGCTCTGGCAGCCTCAGGGCCATGACCATTCCCTGAAGAGTTGTTCCAGTGCCCCAGAACCCTCTGGGGGAAGAACCTTGCCCTAAAATCCAACCTAACCCTCCCTGGCTCAGCTCCAGCCATTCCCTTGGGTCAATTGTTGATGTTCCTCACAACCAGCAGCTTTCTGCTCTCCTGACTGGACTCTGGTTCCAGGTTCTGCTGCAGGACCCCTCTTCCTACTCCAAACACAAGAATCCATGACTGAGGTTGGATGAAACTCTCCCAAAACTCCAGAGGTTTGGAAGCCCAAACTCCATCTACAGGAGGTTTTAATTCCATCCAGCACCCCCATGGGTCATGGGACCACTCCTGGCATCAGGGTGGCCTCTCTGCCCTGCCCTACACGAGACAACTCCTCCCAACCTTCAAAACAAAGATTTTCCAAAGGCAACAAATCCCTCTTGGAAGCACGCTCCGAGCTGCTTGAAAAGGGCTGGATATTTTTAGCTGGGGTATTCAGCCTGAGAGCTCTTCAAATGCAGCAAGTGCTGTTTATTTGGCTGACCAAATTAAAAAAAGCAACAGCAACAGAGCTCAAACCCCGTCATTTCCAGGGAAATATTTTCGGTGATCCAAAACAGATTCGAGTTGAGTGACAAAGCATCATCTCCAAGCAGTGGGAATGAAAAGCTCCAAACTCTTTCTTGCCAAATTCAGCACAGAGAAGCGTTGCTGACACACTCTCCAATTTAAAGGCTGAGCCATTGGAGGAAAAAAAATTCCTTCTGGTCCTGAATCCCAAATTCCTCTGCTCAATGAACACTGAAAACACAGGCACCCAGTGTGACAGCTCCCAAAACCACAGCCCCAAAATGACTTTGGGCACAGCTGGAAACCTCAGGCCTTTCCCTCCCATTGAAGCTTTTTGATTCTTTCCCAAAACCTGCTGGGAGTGGGGGAGCAGAGGGGGCAGAGCAAGGCATTAGCAGCACCGTTGGACAGTGCTGCAGCCAATGGGAAAACCATTCCTCTTGCATCTATCTGCCTGGGATTGCTTTTTCCTTCAACTTGTGCCAGAAGCATCACCCCTGGAGTAGAGTGTGAGTAGAGGCCTTGCTTTCCTACAAATCCTAAGTGAAATTACCCACTCAAAGTTTCTCTGCTTTGCAAAGCAGCCGAAACATCTCTTCTTGCCAAACTTTCAGCTTCCCAATCCCTTTTTATTTATCAGGGATTTCTGCACTCAGGCCTGGCCACCCTGAGGCTGCAGGTCAGGGAGGTGGGAAGGTTTTGGTTGCTCCACTGGGACTGTCAGTAATTCCAATTAAATTGGACTTGGTTGAGGTGGGTAATTCATCATCTGCCGTGTGACAACAATACCTGTAATTACTGCTCGGATTGTTGGGGCTGGAATTCATGTGCAATAAAGGGATCTTCATATCATGCCAAACCTCACAGTTAATTTAGGTTCCATCTCCTTTCATTTAGTCTGTAATAAGCTAATTAGTTCACCTAATTTGCCACAGAACGTGCCTTTGTAACAAATACAGACACGAATTAGCCTCTTGCACAACAAATGAGGGGAAGCAAAACATGAATCACTTTCAGGATTACATAAGGAATTATCGTCCTTTACAGCACTCAGGGATGCAGCCATTCCCTTGATTATTTTTAATTTTTCTATTTGCACCAGGTTCTCCCGTGTCTGACTCCTCCTTGGGAGGAGGACGAGACATTTCCCCGTTTTCCTGCCGTCACCTGTCCCAGCTCTGGGAAGTTCAGGGTCACTCCCACTGAAAGAAACATCTTTTAAAATCTCAGTTCTAGCAGCTGGAAGTGCTCAGCCATCCTTGGGACAGCTTTGCTGGATGTTCTAGAGTGGAAATCTTGAGACTTTTCTGCAAACTCTGCTTTTTTTCTGCTCTTGGTTTGGTTTATTCGTGGTCTGAATGGTATCAAACTGCCCTGGGAAACTCCTGGGCACTTCCTGCACTTGGAAAGTTCCTCCATTTCACCTCCTCCCTTCTGACAGCTCCTAAACCACACCAGGCCATGGAATCCTGGAATGGGTTGGGTTGGCAGGGACCTTAAAGCCCATCCAGTCCCACCCGTGCTGCGGGCAGGGACCCCTCCCACCATCCCAACCTGGCCCTGGACACCCCCAGGGGTGAGACCACCTCTGCCAGGGCCTCGCCACCCTCCCTTTCCTTGCCCTGATCCCACCCATGCCTGCCCTCTGCCAGGGGGAAGCTGTTCCCCCTTGTCCTGGCACTCCAGACCCTTCTCCTGTCAGCTCCTGGAAGGTCCCCCCAGGGCCCCTCTTCCCCAGGCTGAACAACCCAAGGTTCCTGGCTCGTTTGGGGTAAATCCTGAGGGATCTCTGTCCAGCAGCCACCTGAGCTGGCCACAATTCCCACTGGAGATCTGCCAGCCCTCAGGGCTCCCTCCCCATCTCACAATTCCTGCACAGTGCCAGGGGCTAGGTTCATTATCCTTCAGAATAATGGCTCAGCACAACCAGCCCTGTCTCACCCCAGTAACTCAACCCTGATCCCCAGGGAAGCTCAGAGTTCCTAAATCCATCAGCTGGGCTTTCTGCACTACTTCCTCAGAGCCCTCATCCCACTGCTGGCCTGGTGCTGTCCAGCTCCAGCTGTTAATTCTGCTATCCAGCACAGTTCCATGGATTTATGTGCTGAACCTTCCCTGCTTCCAGCAATTGTTTGGATTTAGCACCTCACCTCCTGCACTGATGATTTCCCACATCCAGGTTGAGCCAGCACCTTGCTGCCTCTTTACCTGGAATTAAATCATCCCCAGCTCCTAAAAATGAGCCCTGACTTCCAGCAGGAATAAGCACATGAGCAGAGTTTTTGGCTGGAAATCCTCTGGGGCCTTTGGATGGCCTGAGCAGAGATAAAACAAATCATCGACCTCCCTGCAGCTGCCAAAACCATCCCAGGACAGGAGATCTCACTCTGCCAGACATTGTGCTGCCCAAAGGAACCAGCTGGAACCTCTCCTGGGGCTGGGGGTCCTTCCTGAAATTCAACTGGGCCTTTTAGGGATGAGGAAATGAAATGGAATGAAGATTTGCAGCCTGGAAAAGAGCTTGGGAAGGGAAAAGGCAGCAGGACCCCTCTGAGGAAGCTCCTGCTCCTCCCCTGTGTCCTTTCCCTGAGAAAAGGAACCAGGTGGGATCTCCTGGGAAGATCCCTCAGATCCATCAAAGAGCAGGAAAAGGAGAATTCCCTCTGCCCTTTACCCAGCACTCACTAGCAGCCAGCAGCTCCTCCCTTCCTCGCTAATTCCAAAGCATTTTCCCAGTGGGAAAATTGGGATTCAGATCTGCCTGAACCCCTCTGGATTTGGTTCTGAGCCTCTGGTACCAGCACCGTGACCCAAGGGCAGCTCCTGAGGAGCAGGGAAGGTGCTCAGAGCAAACATTCCCCACTTTGCAACCCCCAGGTGAAAGCTGGAAGTTATGAACTTCATGGATAACATGGAACTGGGAGGAGGAAATCCATAAATGAAACACAGAGCTCTGGATGAGTAATTATTCCTCATTAACGAAGCTGAAAGGAGAATTCTGCTCTAGGAACAGATGTCACCCCCACTTCAGGGGGACTGAATCAACCAAGGCACCCAGCCAGAGCCAAAGAAATGCTCTAACACCAGGAAGTGCCCATTAAAAATGGGAGAGAACACAGGGGCCCAGCTGGGGCAGGCCTGGGAAATCACAGCCTCTGGACATGAAAATCCGTAGAAAATCCTTCCCTTATGAAGAGTTTTATCACCTGTAAAATCTCCCCCAGTCCCAGTGAGAAGCACTTTCATATTTTCTCAAGTGCCTCAAAAGAGACTGAAATTCCCTGGGGGCAGAATTTCCTCTCGGGAATTTTGGCCAGGACTGATTGTTCCCCTTTCCAGCATTCCATGCTCACCAGGCTCACCATCCTGTGATTTCAAACCAAGCCTAAGCCATGCCAGCTTCCTTCATGTCAGCATGAAATTAAATCTTGCTCAAAAACCTCAACAGCACTTTTAGTTTCCTGATGCTCCAACAATAAAGCCCCTGCTCCCAAAAATCCCTGGGATTTATCTGATCTGCAGAGGAGGAACTTGCCACGAGTTTTTCTGCCTGAAGAAGTTATTTTCCCTCTTTTCAAATAATTTCAAAATAAAGGCTTCTTCTCCCCAAATGCTCTCTTGCACCATTTATTGCCCGATTCATTCATTCCCTATTTCTTTATTTGCAGTTTCACTCGGGGCTGAGCAAATTCCTTCCAGCTTTGCTGCATTCACCAAAACCTCCCCGAGAGCAAAAAAACCCGACAAACCCCAAACCAGGAAAACCAAGGAAATCAACAGAAAAAAAATCCCAATTTTGGGAGAATCCTACCTGAAAAATAGCAATCCAGGCATATCCAATATTATCAAAATTGATGGCCCCGTTGTGGGGGTTGACGTCCCCGGCCATGCAGATGTTGTAGTACTGGTTCCAGTTGATGCAGGAGTTCCTGCTGGGCTCGGGGCCGGCCAGGCTGGGGCTGTAGGACTCCATGCTCAGGGTGCACTCCACCTTGGCCTCCTTCCTGCTGGGGATGTTGGAGCACCTCTGCATGCCGTTCTCCCGGTGAGAGGAGCAGATGAAGGGGTTCTCCTCCGCCTCGTCCGGCCGGTAGTAGGGGTGGAGGAAGGTCAGGTTGTATGTCCTGGAGGAGGGCAGGGAAGAAGGAAAAGGATGAGGGGGGAAAAAAATGGTTCATGAGTAATTATTAAGGCCATTAAAAGTGGTTTTGGTCAAAAGGAAAGGGGGAGATGTTGGGGGACACAAGAACAGAGGATGGATTTTGGACTTGGTTGACATCAGGGATTTGATAACAGCATGCCTTGGCAAGAGCAAAGGGAGCGTTGAAAATTAGACCTGGGCTGCAAGAAGATTCTATTGTTAGGAAAATTAACCCACAAACACCAGAGGTTTATGTCCAAAAAAGGAGAGAGAGGAGTCCTTTTACTGTATTTGAGGAAAGGGAGAGGCCATGGGACATTCCCCTGGGATCTCTCAAATTTTTTGAGGACTCAGCCTCCTTTTTATCCCAATTTCCCAGCCACATTTCCCTTCTCCCTTTCCCCATTTCTGAGGTACTTGAGAGGTTCAGACTCCCCAATATGCCTGACACCAAAGATTTCCCGAATATTTCCCCCTAATGTACAACCCTCCCTTTTAATTTTCAATTCTTATGGAATTTAGGGGTTTTTCTTCTCCATTATTTCTTTCATCCTTCAATGTCTAATTTTGTTTATCAGCAAAACTAAAGTTTATTTGTAAAAGAAAATATCTTTTTCCATTCATCAGTCAGTGGAATCCTTCCCATTGTTTCTTTTATCTCCCAGTGCTGGTTTTATCTACCAGCAGACCCACAGCTTGTTTGTGAAGACAAATCCACTGTTCCTCTCACAATCAAATGGTTTTACAGGAAAAAGAAAATCCCATTAAACTCTGCAAGCAAGAAATGTTGTTATATGCATAAGTTGTGGATGTGATTTTAACCTAATCATTGTAGTACACATTACTAGTCTCCCTGAAATAGAATATAAGCTCTGTGTCCCACAATAAAATGGGATTCTGATCACCAAGTCAATCTCCCCATCTCTCTCCACTGCCAACAGTTCATCCCTGATTTTAGCAGCAGGAAAAGGTGCTGGTTGCTGTCCCTTCACCTTTCAGAAATCCCTGTCAGAATTCCAGCCCCTAAAACCAAACCCCTTTGATTTGATCAGACCCCGCTGGTCTCCCAGCAAAGACCAGTCTGAGTTTCCCCAAGCAACCAAAGCAGGAAAAAGCATGAAATGAGAGGGGATGGAGAGAAAATCCCAGCAGATCAGGCTCTCCCCCAAAATCCAGGGAGCTTTTGGGCTCCCTGGAAGGATTTGAAGATGCTTATTTGGGTGGCAGAGCAGCTTCCCAACAAATGCATCCCTCAGGAGGAATCTGATGAGGGGCTGAGGTCCCACAAGGAGGGACCCAGCCAGGGGCCATCTCCCACTCCCTCTGTACCTCCATAAAGAAAGGAAGAGCCCAAATTAATGGGAAAACCGCGTGCTTGCTGCATTTCTGATGGAACTGGCTTGGACAAAGCCGATGGCTCTGTCCCAGCCTGGAGCTGCAGCAGGGCAGGAGCTGCTTTTCCCCGAGCTGTGTCCCAGACCTGGTGCTTTGTGTGCCAGGAGTGTGCTCAGTGTTGGTGAGAGCCTGCAGCACTCGGGGCTGCATCGCTCCAGAGCCAACTTTACCCCGTGTTTTCCCAGCTCCAGGGATCTCAGCTGCTCCATAATCACCCCGAGATAAGGGAGAGGCAGCACACACATTGTAAAAGATGTGGGCAGAAGATAACCAGGTAATTCTCCCAGCCAGGACAGCTCTATTTTTATCTCTCTCTGAACGTCCCTATCTGGTGAAGAGATTTGGCTTTAACAAGTGTTATTCCAGACAATTGCTTGGAATTGCTCTCCCAAAACCCTGGAGCCAAGCAGGAATTGCTCTGCGGCTGCACTTTAAGGAGAGAACAATTGCTGCAGGGCTCAGCTGAGGGAAATCAGCCCTCAGCCACTTCCCTGGGGAATTTGGTTCTGTTCCATGATCCAATTACCCGAGGTGGGTGTGGAGGGTTCAGCAGCTTCAGGAACGGGAGAGGGAAGAGGAGCACGTCCTGGGAATTGGGAATTCTTTGTGCTCAGCAGCCCCTCCTCGCACACCCCGCAGCTCCAGACTAAACTGTGACATCACCTGCGCTGTTTCTGGGCTTGGGATCCAACAAAAACCTGGAAGATGTTTTTCCTCCCCAAGCCTTTTCCTTGCCCTCCCACCAGCTGCTTCCCCGGGAGGAAATTTCCATATGAAACAGGCTGGAGAACGGGCCAGGAGCTGCAGCAGCCGCGTTTGGGAGAACATCAGACACCACCCAGCAGTGCCGCACACAGGGAGGATGAAACGGAGGATTAAAACGCACCAAGATGCAGGAAAATTGGGAAGAGCTGGAGAATTTGGGAGAAGAAGCAGAGAGGAGACACCTGAGAAGTGACTTCAAATCCCAAATGTTCAGGATCTGGCACTGGAGTGAGGCACCCACAGCTGGAGAGGCTCCGTGCATCCCAGGAGTCTCCACTTGGGCAGTTTTGGGATGAAGAATGAAGTGAGGACACAGAGCCCCGGGCTGGGGCCTCAGGAGCTGCACAGAGAAGATCTGGGCACGGATCTGGAGCAGTTTGGTGGCTGGGGGAGGAAAATCAGAGCGGGAGAACAAAGCCCAGCTCTGCTGGGAGGGCTGGGTGAAGCCTGGCTCGGTTCTGAAGGATTTTATCCTCCCTTTCCTTTGCTCTCCTCGCTTTTGCGGCTGTCCCCAAAATAATTTCCGAATTAAAAGTTGTCCCCATGACAAAATCAGTCACCTGGGGGACACTTTCTGCCCAGCATTTCCCTGTCCTTCCAGCTGGGAAGGAGCCACTCCTGTGGGAAGCTCCAACACCACCAGTGAGGGGGGAAGGGACCCAAACTGGCAGCAAATTTCAGACCTTTCTTAAAGCCTTTTCCCCCTTTTTTTATTTCCTGGCAAAACCCAAAAGGGGAAAGAACGAAGGAGAGCAAGAATGAGAAGCAAAAATGCTGCAGAATGAGGGAATCCCCAATATCCCCCAAATAAATGGATGAGTTCTGCCAGGACCTTCCACTTCTTCCTGCCTTCCCTGCTCCTTGCCAACAGGTAGAGACAAATCACTCATTAATGCTAATGAACCCACTAATCAGGAGAGCTCTGGGGGAAAGACAGGGGAAGCCAAGCCTCAGGATGGATCTGTTATCCCACCAGAGAGGATTTCCCAGCTTTTCCCAACCCTGCTCCCTGCACATCTGGATTTCCCTTTCTCTGTCCCTCGGCATGTCCACGTGCAGGAAGGACAGCAGAGGGGCAGGAAAATCCATTTTCCTCCCACTCCTCCTGGATTATCCTCAGCTCCAGCCTCCCCCAGGGGAAGTTTTCCCAGCCCATCCATCCCAGCCACTGGAACACAGCAGGGCACAGCCTGCCCCAGCTGGGGGAGCAGAGGGAGAAGGTGGCATTTGCTCAGCACTCAGGGTGAATTCCCTGCTCTCCCTGCTGAGCAATGCCACCAGCAGCAATTAAACACCTTCCAGACAAATTCCTGAGCCTGCTCCCAGGAGCTGGAGACTGAAAACTCCCACCCCAAGTGTCCCGAGGCAGCAGAGAAACAAAACCCTCCCCAGCTCCCTCCCCTCTCCTGCTTCCGAGCCACTGAGTTCCTTGAAAGGCTCCAGCCTGGAAAATGCTGCTCTGCATCCCAGCACACAGGAGCAGCCCCAGGAGAGGAGCTGGGCCTGACCCCAATTCCTTTATTTCCACTGGGAGCAGCTCAGGAGGGTGGGAAGGAGCCCGAGGGGGGAAAAACCATCCTGGAGATGTCGCCAGGAGCTGCTGGCTCTGCTCTTCCCGCCCAGCACACCAAACCCTCCTCCTTCCCACCAAAGGATTCTTGGGGGATTTCTCCTGCAGCTCCCAGTGCCAGCATCTCCTGGCATTGCTCACAGCCCCCCCTGGAGCTGCTGGGTCCATGCAATCCCAGCTTTTGTAGGATCACTTTGGGTGCGGAGGGAGAGATTCTCCCATGTCCCAGCAAGCAGAGCCCCAGTTCCAACCCACTCCTGCAACAGCCCAGAAATTCCTTCAGAACACCCAGTAAAAATCCTTAAATAACCTCATTCCAGCCCTGTAACAGCACAGCTCTGAACGACAGAGAGAGAAAAGCAGAAATTCCCAACGCACCTCCAAAAATCCCCAAATTTTCTCTCACAATGCGCTCGACACAAAAATAGTTGCTTTACTCGGAGCTGCCAACTTTCAAGGGGGATTGAAAAGAAAAGGTTTCCATGGGGAAAGAAGAATGATGGCAAAAATCAAAGTCAGTCCTTCCATCTGATGCCTCTGGAAGAGCTGAAGGCTCAGGAAGCTGCAGGGCAGAACACAGCAGGGCAAAGCTGGATTTGAAGCAGCTGTTTGGGAGCTCACTTACACCTCCTTTCATCCAGAAAATTTGGGGTTAGCACCCTGCCTTGCTGGCCCCTGGATTTGGTCCAGATCCTCTGTTTAAAGCAGGTTTGGTTTCAGCTGGGAGGGTTTGGCAGCAGCACCAAGGGGAGACCCTCCAATAATTCAGGCTTTCCCTGTCTCCAGGGCTGTAGAGGAAATCAGAGGCAGGATCTCAGCCCCAGCCCCTCCCAGGCTCCTGAAGGGCTGGGAAACCTGTATGCCCTGAGGAATTGTGGATTTCCCAC
Source organism: Agelaius phoeniceus (assembly GCF_051311805.1). Taxonomy (NCBI): domain Eukaryota; kingdom Metazoa; phylum Chordata; class Aves; order Passeriformes; family Icteridae; genus Agelaius; species Agelaius phoeniceus. The sequence goes on along the minus strand of NC_135280.1, from coordinate 2,063,960 downwards.
CCCTGGATGTGTTTGAGGCTGGGCTGGAGCAGCCTGGGATGGGGCAAGGTGTCCCTGCCCATGGCAGGGGGGTGGAATGAGAATCTTCAAGGTCCTTTCCAAGCCTGCCCATTCCAGGATTCCATGATCTGCCCAACAGCAGGAAGATGGGAGCCCTGAAGTGTTTTCCAGGTCATTCCATTCCTTTTTTTTCCTTTACAATTTGCTGCTGGTGTGTTAACAGCCCACTGCAAGGGGGAACCATGCCCTGACGCCGGGGTTGAGAGAATGAGTCAGAAATTATTTTAAAAAAAACGGGAATAATTCCATCTGGATTCCCTAAAACTTCCCCACCGAGCTCCAAGAAATAGGGGCAGCTGGAAATGTAGGGACTGGAACATTGCTGGGTTTCTCTAAATTTAAAATAATGCAAAAAGCCCAACCCAGCAACAGCACTCGGGGTGAAGGTACCAGAAAACCCCACATTTCTCCCACTGGCACTGAGCTGGAATTTTCCTGCCCCATTGGCACCCCCATTTCCCCAAATTCCTTTAGAATGCAGCACCTTCCATCACAATAAACCAGAGCCCAATAGCTGAGGGGTGGCAGAACCCATCCCAGGGGGAAGGAGGCGATCCCAGCCAAACCCTTCAAACACAGCTCATCCCAAAACCTTCCCTGGCAGGGAGCAAGCCCTGGTGAGAAAATCCTGTGACCCTAAAACTTCCACAACGAGTTCCAAGAAACAGGGACAGCTGGAAATGCAGGGACCGGAACACTTTGCATCAATTTGAAATTAATGCAAAATTAATAATACCAGAAAATTAAAAATACCAGAAAATTAAAAATACCAGAAAACCCCACATTTCTCCCACCGGCACTGAGCTGGAAGCTGGAATTTTCCTGCCCCATTGGCACCCCCATTTCCCCAAATTCCTTTAGAATGCAGCACCTTCCATCACAATAAACCACAGGAATTGGGCAGAGCCTCCCAAATTCACCTCTCCCAACAGCTGAGGGGTGGCAGAACCCATCCCAGGGGGAAGGAGGCGATTCCAGCCAAACCCCAGCTCATCCCAAAACCTTCTCAGACAAGGAGCAAGCCCTGATAAGAAAATCCAGCGAGGCCTTTGATGCTGCTAATGGCCATTACATAACTGCTGCTTAATGTCTGTGCTTAGAGAACGCTTCCCCTGTGGTTCATCTTGAAAGCTCCACTTCGCAGAAAATCACCAGAAAATCACCGAGCGTCTCGAAACCTGACTCGGAGAGAGCGAGGGGGGCTCGCTGCAGTTAATTACAGCAACGGGGCCACCCAGGCAGGGCTGGAACCGCACAGTTTGGGCTTGGGAATGGCAGCTCCGGGGTCCAGCCGAGCTCGGAGGGGTTGGGTGAGCGGGAAATCGATGCTGGGCGTGCGGGAGAGGGTCGGGGGCATGGGGAGTGGAATCGCACCCATGGCAGGCTCGTGGATTCTCCATCCTGCTGGGATGAGTAAAAGCCACCAGAGCTGGTCCAGAGGACAGGCAGAGGCTGAGGGAGCCCCAGGAGCGAGCAGTGAGAGGCAGGAGCAGGACCTGAGGGATGATCCCTGCCTGTCTTGCAGGCAATCCGAGCGCAGGCAGCAGATGATTACCCAGGGATGTAATTACAGGCTCCATCTCCTCTCGCCGAGCTGGAGCTGCCCTAAGAGCTGGGCTGGGGCATTTCCTCACCTCCGAGCTGCTGACATCTCTGACAGCAGAGCCTTTGGAAGGATTTTTTTCCAGGAAAATTCCCCTTTTCTGTGCTGGCTGTGCTTGGTTTTTTCATCCAGGTGTGTCCTCGCCCCGGGAAGGGGCAGGGGTACAATGGCCCCAGCTCAGGGAGCAGCAAGGGATGCTCCAAAGCCTGGGATGAGCCAGGAACCATCCCCAGCTCCAGCAGCACCTGCCCAGCCCCACCCTGAACCCAGCAGGAGGAGCCCAGGGCTGGCAGCAGGGTCCAAAGGATGAGGCAGATCCAGGATCCATGCAGAGAGCTCAGGAGCAAAAGACAAACAGCAGCAGCACAGCCCAAATCAGGACTAACAGCCTGGGCTGGGCTTAAATCGATCAGCTGGGCCTTGGGCAGGGCTGGGGGGGTCCCAGGTGAGGCTCAGCAGGGTAATGAAGGTTTATTACCAGAGGGGCTGCTCCACACAACTGCCCAGCCTGGAAAATCCCAAAGGAAAATTTGCCTCTTTCAAGTTGGGTTTGATGACCCTGGAGGCGTTTTCCAGCCTTAATGATTCGGGCCCTGCCCATCCCTGGTGCCTGTCCCGCACTCTGAGCTGTGTCCAAATGATTTTAATGCTTCTCACATCCAGTTTCTTATCTTAAATCCCTGACAAGGATTTATCTCTGGGTTTCAGCTGCATCTCCAAATCACCAGCCCCTGCCAGGGGTTGGGGTGTGCTCGGTGACCTGAACTGTTTGGAGAGCTGGGAATTTGTTCTACATCCTCCCAGCTCCCAGAGTCAGGGATCTCAGGCAGAGCTGACCCAGCCCACTCCCATCCTCGTCCTTCAGGTGCAGCAGGAATTCACAAAACCCTCAGGAAATTGCTGACAAATGGGATTTTTTCCAGACCAAAAAGGACCCTGCTGAGCGCTGGGATTTTTCCAGCAGGGGACAGAAAAATCCCCTGCTGGAAAAGGGAGATAAAAGGGAGAGAAATGTGGAGAAAAAAGGGAGAGAAATGTGGAGGAAAAAAAGGGGGGAAAAAAGGTGGAAAATTTTTCCTTTTGCTTGTACTCACATGGCAAAATTCCTGTCTAGGAAGCACCTGTTCCTCAGCAGCCCTGCCCAGAGCTGGACCCCAACAATGCCAAAGATGAAGAAGACGAAGAAGCAGAGGAGGAGGACGTTGCCTAACATAGGCAGAGTGTCCAGCAGCAGCGTGACCAGGATCCTCATACCTGGGGGAGGAGGGAAAACCACGTCAGGATGGGCACAAATCACCATTCCCACCTTGGATGTGCAGCCAGGGCAGAAAAACCAGGATTTGGTGTTTTCCTCTAAATGCTGAGGCTGAAAAGGGAGGTGAAAATGCCAAAGGTTTGGCAGGAAATGGGAATAACAGCAATATCCAGAGGGTGGATTGCAAGGATGGGATTTCCAGGTGTTTTCATTCATTCAACTGCAAGACAGTTTTTTCCTGGAGAAATGCTCCTGGGAATTGTCAAAATATGGATTTGCAATATTGCAAACTCCCCTCATGGATCACAGGAATTGTTTCCCTAAAAACCACGGAGCCCGGGCCTCCACCACAGACAGTTCCTGTTCCATGGAGAACTCCTCTCCTTGCTGGAAAGGAGGGGAAATTTGGATTTTTTTTTTTTTTTTTTTGAGGATGGAAAGCAGGATGCTTTTCCCCCAAGGGTGTTCCTCCCTCCAAGAAAAGCTCTGCTCCCTTTCCCTCCTTGTGCAGAGGCTGTGGGCACCTTCCCACCAACCCCACACCTCTGCCAAGGATCTCCATGAACCCCGAGTTCCTCCAGCCTCTGGTGCCAGGGAAATGCTGATTTCCATGCCAAATATTCCACCTGGAATGTTCCGACAATGGGGTTGGAATTCCTGGTGGTTTTTCCCAATATTGGTGTTGGAATTCTTGGTGATTATTCCCAAAAGGGAGTTGGAATTCCTGGTGGTTATTCCCAAAGCGGGGTTGGAATTCTTGGTGGTTTTTCCCAACACTGGGGTTGGAATTCCTGGTGATTATTCCTAATATTGGTGTTGGAATTCCTGGTAGTTATTTCCAAAGAGGGGTTGGAATTCCTGGTGTTTTTTTCCAAAGGAGGGTTGGAATTCCTGGTGATTATTCCCAATATTGGTGTTGGAATTCCTGGTGGTTATTCCCAACATTGGTGTTGGAATTCCTGGTGGTTATTCCCAACATTGGGGTTGGAATTCCTGGTGGTTTCTTCCAAAGGAGGGTTGGAATTCCTGGTGGTTATTCCCAATATTGGTGTTGGAATTCCTGGTGGTTATTCCCAAAGGGGGGTTGGAATTCCTGGTGGTTTTTCCCAACACTGGGGTTGGAATTCCTGGTGGTTATTCCCAATGTGTCCTGTCACAAAATCATAGAATACCCCAGTGGGAAGGGACACACCAGGCTCCTCAAATCCATCTCCTGGCCCTGCCCAGCACTGTCACCCCCTCGGGAGCAATCCCACATTTTCCTGGCAAATCCATTTCAGGAAAAGCAAGGACACACTCAATCCCCACTGGAACGACAATGCTGGGATTTTCCCCCCTCTCTCACTGATATCCTCCCTCTTTTTTCCAAAAATGGGTAAAATTTCTCTCCCCTGTGCCAGACATTTTTTTTTTCCCCTGCTCAGCTCCTTTTGGTATTTGGGGTTGTTTGGTGGCATCATCCCAGAGATTGGATCCAGCTGTTCCCCAGCCACCCCGGGCTCTCCTTGGAATGCTGAGTGTGCCATGGGAAAAGAGCATCACCAGGGCTGAAACAAGGAGCAGGATTTTCATCCCCATTCCATGGTATGCCTGGTTTAAACGCCCCCAGCAGAATAATAAAAATAAATTTTAAAAATACACAAAAATAAAATTTAAAATAAAACCCCCCAAAATTTATAAAAATAAACAGAAAAATAAACATATAAATAGAAAAATAAATATAAAAATAAACAGAAAAATAAATATAAAAATAAATATAGAAAAAGAAATTAAAATATAATAAATCTAAAAAATAAATATAACAATAAAGATAAAAATAAAGCAGTGAAATGGATTTGAAAAAAAACACCAAACCCAACCTAGTGACCACTGCTGAAAAAAACATCCCTGACTCCAGCCCCTGCCAAGTGAATAAATTGCAGAAATTCCATTTTTCCAGTGGTTTGGAAGGAATCATTTCTAATGGAAATGATGTTTTTATTGGCCAGGGTTCTTCTTTCTTTTCTTAACAAACTGCATTGAGCTGAAAGAATCTCGTGGGTGAATTTATTGTGCCTGGAAGCCACAAGCTGATGGTGCTGGCTGGATCCCAGGGAAGAGCCCAGGAATCCCAGGGATAAATCTCCAGGCTGGTTCTGCCTCTTTCCCTGCATTTAGCACCAGGTTCATCTCCTCTGATCCAGCTGTAAATTTTATCTGGTGGAAAATCCCATTCCCAAGTCCCAGAGCTGGGAGTGTCATGGATGCTGCTGGGTGGGCTGGAATTCCAAGGAATTTTCATGGACGAAAACGTAACCACAAAAATCCACCAAAATCCAGGGATTTTCCCATCCCTTCTCCACAGGTTCTGGAATATTTTGGTCTGAAACAGCAAAATTCTCAATGTTCTGGAGTGGGTGGGGTTGGGCAGGTGGAGGCTGGATGATCTGCCCTCCAGGAATGGGGATATTTCTGGGAATCATTCCTAGGGATCCCAATCCTGGTGCTCAGGTCCCCTTTGGTGGTGCCAGCCCAGCCCAGCTGCTCCTCGGGCACCTCCACTCCAAACATGGATTGAACCCGCTGGATTTCATCCCACAGAATATTAACAACAAAAAAAGGGATATTTTCTATCACCTGCCTGTTGGAAAAATATGGAAATCCCATGGGAAGTGCAGTGAAAAAACCTTGGAAGGCTCGTTTGGTGTCAGGGATCAGGGAGACAAACACAAGCTGGACTCAGAGCAAAATTCCACCTAAAGCTGGAGCTGTTTGGGTCCCTGGAGCTTGGTGTGAATCCTTCAGTTCCCCTGGCTGTGCCCTCAGCCCAGCTGGATCCCAGCTTGAGATTCCCACTGTTCCATGGGAATAGTGAAGGGTTTTGTGGATTTGAAGGAGTTCAGAGGGAGCCTGATCCTCGTCCCAGCCTGGAGGGCTCCGAGCCCAGCCCATGATCCCTCTGCTCCACCCCATCCCCAGAGCTCCAAATTCCAGAGAGAAACTTCCCTGGAACCCCAAATCCCAAAGGGAAATCTCTCTGGAACCCCAAATCTCAGAGGGAAACTTCCCTGGAACCCCAAATCCCAGAGAGAAGTTTCCCTGAATCCCAAATTCCAGAGGGAAACTTCTCTGGAACCCCAAATCCCAGAGGGAAAATTCTCTGGAACCCCAAATCCCAGAGGGAAACTTTGTGTTGTGCTTTCCAAAACCCTGGCAACAAAACCTCGTTAGGAAAACAAAGCTCCAAAGGGTTCCAGGCCCCTTTTGGCCTCTCTTTTTTGTGGCCTTGTTTTTAAGGACCTCACTGTGCAATTCACTGCTTTTGTTCCTTGTTTTCCAGAAAAAAAAAAAAACCCTGTGGAATTGGGAGTTCTGAGAGAAATTTCCAAGGTTCCTGGGTGTAAACATCCATCTGTTCCCTCACATTTTCCTTGGAGGGCCTGGAATCAAACCCCTTCAGGGGGAGGTGGTTGTTTGCCTGTCCTTGGATGTGCTGAATCCAGGCAGGATTTGGGGCTGGCTCCCTCCAACAGAACAGGAAATATCCCTTTTTTAATTTATTTTTCTTTTTTTATTTTTTTTGCCAGGATCCCTGTGATTTCCATCCAATGCTGCTGCATTTTTTGATTGAGGTGGATTTGGGTTGAAAAAGGGTGGAATTGCTGTGGAATGAGCACCTTGCAAAGGCCAGCTCAGCAGCTGGCTGATTCCAGCAGGGAATTATTCCAACGCGGTGCCTCGGATTTAAAATTGGATTTAGAAGCCAAGCAGCTGAAGCCACTTGAAAATGGATTTAGGAGCCACTTGAACTTCCTATCGAGGATGATCCCAATTTTGTTTCACATGGAGCAAACCCTCCCTGGGGTTTTAGCAGCAAGGGAAGCTCCTGAGCTGCTAATCCCAAACATAAAGTCCTGGAAAGATCTTACATACTGAGGAGGGAAAACGAACCCAGCAGGGCAAGAAGATCCCTCTTGGAAGTGACCTTTTCCCTTCCTTTGGAGGAACATTGTTTACTTTGCACCACCAGAGAGTTGTTTTCCCTAGAAAAGTCACAAAAACCTTGGGAAACAGCTCCGAGGGTCGATCCCCTGCTCCCCTGCCCTTTGCTAACACCAATTATGATAATGACGATCTCTAACTCGCCATTAAAAATTAAATTAATTCATTTCCTCTCATTAGCTGCACAAAGCAGAAAGCCAGGTGTGTGTGTGGGGGGGTTATTCCCATGGTTTTCCAGTTTTCCCAAGCTGAGCTCAGAAATCCAGGTGTGGGGAGGGTTATTCCCAAAGTTTTCCAGTTTTCCCAGACCGAGCTCAGAAATTGAGGTGGGGTGAATTTATTCCCTAAGTTTTCCAGTTTTCCCAGTCTGAGCTCTGAAATCCAGGTGTTTGTGGGAGTTATTCCCGTGGTTTTCCAGTTTTCCCAGACTGAGCTCAGAAATTGATGTGGCTTGGGTTTATTCCCAAAATTTTCCAGTTTTCCCAGGCTGAGCTCAGAACCCCAGGTGTGTGGGGAGGGTTATTCCCAAAGTTTTCCCAGCCTGAGCTCAGAAATCAAAATGGGGTGGATTTATTCCCAAAGTTTTCCAGTTTTCCCAGTCTTGAGCACAGAAATCCAGGTGTGTGTGTGGGGAGGGTTATTCCCAAAATTTTCCCAGGCTGAGCTCTGAAATCCAGGTGTGGGGAGGGTTATTCCCAAAGTTTTCCAGTTTTCCCAAGGCCACTCCAGTTTTCTGAGCTCAGAAATCGAGGTGTGTGTGGGGAGGGTTATTCCCAAACTTTTCCCAGGCTGAGCTCAGAAACCCAGGTGTGTTTTGGGGGGGATTATTCCCAAAGTTTTCCAGAGCTGTGCCCAGGGGTGTCACTTACTGGGGACCCTGTTGATGGCGCGCAGGGGCCGCAGGACGCGCACGGTGCGGATGGCGGACAGGCTGACGTTGTGGCCATCCAGGGAATATTCCATCATCCTGCAGGGAAAACAGCACAGCAATCAGCGTGGGGGTGCTCGGGAGAAGCTCAGGAAAAGCTGCCTGCAAGCCCAGGGGTGCTTGGTTGCAATTCCATGTGCCTGTGATTCCATGTGCCCGAAGCAATTCCAGGCTGGATGGGGTTTGGAGCAATCTGGGATGGTTGGAGTTATCCCTGCTCATGGCAGGGGGGGAATGGGATGAGCTTTAAGGTCCCTTCCAGCCTTTACTGCCTTCACTTTGGGGAAAGCAGGATTTTCCTTCCAGGATGTGAAGAAACCTCCAAGGAAGCTGGAGAGGGAAACTCCAGCAGGGATTGTAGTGATAGGAGAAGGGGGAACGGGTTCACACTGAAAGAGGGGAAATTTAGGTGGGATATTGGGAAGGAATTCCTGCCTGTGGGGGTGAGGAGGGCCAGGCACAGATTCCCAGAGAAGCTGTGGCTGCCCCTGGATCCCTGGGAGTGTCCAAGGCCAGGCTGGATGGGGCTTGGAACACTCTGGGATAGTGGGAGGCGTCCCTGCCTATGAGATGATCCTTAAGGTCCCTTCCAACCCAACCCATTCCTTGATTCCCTGACTCTCCAGGACAAGGAGCTGCTCCCCAGCTTTTCTCTCCTCCTGTGACCAAATTTGAATACCCAAACCAACACCAAAAATCCACAAGTCATTTGCTTTCCATTTGATTATTAAGAATAAAGAACATTTTCTCCTTGATTCTTCTTCCCCACTCCTCCTAAACATTTTGGATGGATTGGCACTCAGTAGATGATTCCCTACACTGGAAAATGGGAGGCACAAGGCTTTGGGATGTCTTGGGACCCAAAACTCATCCTGGGAATCTGCAAGATCTCCAGGGACTGGAGGGACCAGGATGCCAAGAGTGGGGTCCTGTTATCAGATTCTACCTGGAAATCCTGAATCCCTTGGAAATGCCCCACAGAAATCCACTGGAGCTGGGAATTTTGGGAGGATTGGCACTTGGTAGGTGATTCCCTACCCTGAAAAACAAGAAGGCACGAGACTTTGGGATCAACAGCTGCAAAACCTTCAGCTGTCAAATCCAAATCATGTCCTGGGGAGCCTGGAATGTCTCCAGGGCCTGGATGCACCAGGAACCTCTGGATTTCAGCTCTCCTGAGCACCATCCCTGCTGCTGGGCTGCAGACAGAGAGCTCACCAGTTCCACAGGGCTTGAAACGTTCCAGGGAACATTTCTGGGGCGAGGAAAACATGAAAGGACTCTGGGAGCTGGAAGGAACTTCAGACACCATCCGTGCCGGAGGCAGGAGCTGTGTTTATTTTGTAGTTCCTCTGCTCCCTTTGGAGCTGCTGCTGAGGCAAACCAGCCCCTCTGAGGAGGCAGAACGGGGCAAACAAAGCTCTGCTGATCACTTGTTCCCTTCTTATCACAAAAAAAAAACCTCGGAATAACTTCAGCACATCCATCCCCTAGCTGGGAAAAGCAGCTTTGTTGTTCCAGTGGTGAGTTCCCTGCTAAAAGCAGCTCCAGTTTTGGGAGCACACGCTGGATTGAAGGGTGGTGGTGGTGGTGAGAGGTGATTCCCAGCGAGATGGGAAATCATAACCAAGGTATGGCTCAAATACACCAGAAACATCTGGAGATGGTCCAGGATCGTCCAGGAGAGGTGGGAAATCATATCCAAGGTACGGCTCAATTCCACCAAAACCATCTGGAGATGGTCCAGGATCAGTCAGGAAGGGGGGGAAATCATATCCAAGGTACAGCTCAAATCCACCAAAACCATCTGGAGATAGCCCAGGATTGGCCAGGGAAGGTGGGAAATCATATCCCAGGTCTGGAGATGGTCTGGGATCAGCCAGGGAAGGGTTTTTTCTTCTTCTCATCTCCAGCCTGAGTAGTGCCACACCTCCAGCAGGGTCTCCTGCTGTTTCCATCCTCCCCAAACATATTCCAGCCATGGAAAGTGGGGAAAAACCTTGGGAAACTCCCAGATGGCCTCACCAGCCACTTTCCCCCTCATTCCAACAGCAAAATTCCCAGTGCCAAAGCTGTCCCTGAGGATGAGCAGAGGGCTCAGCCCTTCTGCCTCCATGGGGTGCCCCAATCCTGGGTTTGGGGGAGCTCTGAGGAGCTGGGGATTTTCTGCTCAACGTGGAAAACCAGCCTCAGTTCCTTGATCAGAATCCTGATCTCCAGTTTTCCCCGCTCTTCCCCTGCCACTCCTCCCTTAAACACCGCAGCAGCTTTATAGGAAAACATAATTAAGGTAAAAATAATTAATAATTAGGGGTTTTTTTTTGTTGTCCCTGATGTTCCTCCTCCAACTGCACCCGAGTTCCAAGGAAGCTCCGCTCAGGAGAGCTCATGTTTTATTCAGGGCACTAAAACTATTCCTAATTGTATGCCAGACAAATAACACAGAGCACAACAAAACCCCATTAGTGCAGGGAAGATGGCACAGCGCTAATGGAAAGGGAAAAACGCCCCAACATATTCCAAGGATGTTTTAATTAACCTCGGGCTGGTCATTAGAAAGGCAGGAATTCAGAAGTCAGGCAGTAATTAAAGCTTTCCATCCCTTCCCAGGATGTACTGAGCAGGTAGGAGAGCCTGGGCTTTCCAAAGCTGTTTATTTATTGGGTAAAAAAATTAGTTTGAGCTTTGCCAAGCTTTTACTCCACTCAGTTATTCCCTGTGGGGGTGAGGGAAGTGGTGTCAAAAGCAGGAGGATCATCCTTGGAGCTGTTTATTAACACATCCTGCACAAACCAGCAGCTGGGGGAGATGGAGTGAAGCTGTAAACCAGGAGGAGTTGGGAATTTGGGTGAACTCCCAGCCAGTTTTTCCCACTGAGGTTTCAACCTTCCTAACGAGGTTTTTGGGCTCAATTCTTGTTCACCCAATCCCTGCCTTGCTCTGCTGCTGGCACGGGGCAGGAGTGGGGCTGAGCTGATTTTTTTTGGAGATAACAGCACTGGGACAGCTCAGGATGTGTTAGGATTAAAGGATTGCTCCAAACCCCCACAGCTCTGCCTGATATTCACCACCCACCCCCAGACCCAGCGTGGTTTTGGGGGTGAGGATTTAAAAAATCAGATTTGGGAGATTCTGCCTCCCAAGGCAGAATTGTGAGAGCCAGCCAGGACAAGGCATGGATTTATTCCCTGGGATTTTCCCTGCCCCAGGAGGAAGGGATGAGGTGGTTGCTGACCCTGCCATGACGATGAAGAAGTCCAGGCGGTTCCAGGTGTCTCCAAGGTAGCACTTCTGCCCAAAGATGCCCAGGGCCACCATCTTGATGACCATTTCCACGGCAAAGAAGGCGAAAATGAAGTCATCAAACGCCTGGAGAGCAGGAAAAGAGGATTTCAGTCAGTCCTGAGTGCTCCCAGCATGGGGACATTCCATGTTCCCGTCACCCAGGTGCCACCTCCCAGCTCCAAAATCAAACCTGCCCCTGGCACAGCTCCTGGCTCATTTCAGGCCTTGGGAAGTGCCCCCAGCTTTTGTTCATCCCCTGGTAAGGCATGAGGGTATCACAGGGCTGGAGCCCCTCTGGAGCCAGGCTGGGAGAGCGGGGAATGTTCCCCTGGAAAAGGCTCCAGGGAAACCTCAGAGCCTAAAGGGGCCTAAAGGGGCTCTAGGAGAGCTGGAGAGGTATTTGTCTTAATTAACCAACTTTCCCTTATTAAACTACACAGAATTTCGCTCTATAACTTCAGTTCATTTAATTACTGACATGCAAACTCCTCCATAATGGAGTTCAGGTTTTCCACCTCACGTGCTGGCCTCCAATCCCTCCTGCAGGCTGTGACAGGGGAGGGATAATGGGGATTTTCCAGCCCTTTCCTGCCTAAAACCTGTCAGGAAATTCCCAAGGCCAGGTTGGACGGGGCTTGGAGCAACCAGGGATGGAACTGGATGAGCTTTAAGGTTCTTCCCAACCAGTTTGGAATTCCATGGAGGATCCCAGTGACCTTTCCGTATGGCTGGGACATTCCAAGGGATGTGGGATCCAAAGGAGCTGAGCAGGTGGGTGATTTGGGGTTGGGAGTGAGGGAAGCCAGGGGAAGGTGCAGGGAGCCAAGGAGCCACCCACACAGCAGATGCCCTGGGATGTGCTTCCAAAGCTGCTCCAGCAGGCAGTGAGGGGACACCAGGAGGGACAAGGGGACAGGCCTGATGTCCCCTGAGCTCGGGGCCGGGGGCTCTGGATGGGGGAGGATTCCCAAAGGACTTCTCCTGGCACGCTGAGGAGTTCAGGACGGGCTCACCCCGTGCTGTTTCCTCATGGAGAAGGGAAAGGGGACGGAGTGGCAAGGGCAGTCCTGGTGCCACGTGGCACGGAGCAATCCCAGCAGGAGCTGGCAGGGATGGAACTGCCAGAGAGAGGAACCATGAGGGAGGTTCCCACCCCTGGAATCCTGGAATGGTTTGGGTTGGGAAGGACCCTAAAGCCCATCCAGTGCCACCCTGCCGTGGGGACACCTTCCATGGGTGCTCCAAGCCCTGTCCAGCCTGGCCTAGGACACTTCCAGGGATGGGAGCCCACGAGTTTTGTGGTGTCCAAGGAATCCAGTGGGATCTGCCTTCCCACTTCTGAGCCCTTGTTAAGGATGGAGAGGAAGGACCTGGCTGGGACAGATCCACATCAGCCTTTAGGCTCACCCCAAGCAGGTCCCACACAGGCCGGGCTTTGTGGAAAACCCATCCCAGCTCTGTGGGAAAGCTTTTCCTGGGGAAAAGGAACACGATGGGGCTCCCATCTCCCAGAGCAGCCACCCCAGCCCTGCATCCCACAAACCCCAGGGATCCGGGGCCGTGGGTCCTCACCTCCAGGATGGTGCAGCGCTCGGACTGGCACTCCACGTCCTCGCAGGGCTGGAACATGCCCAGGGTGACGCAGTTGAGCAGGATCACCAGCATGCTCACGTGCTCGAACCAGGTGGCACCGGGTTAAGGACAGCACGGCTTCGGCAGGGCACGCCTCCAAACCCTCCTCCCATCCAAACCCTTCTCCCGGGCTATTCCCAGCTCCAAATCCCGGGTTTCGGCAGAGAATCACCCCACAGCAAGAGAGCAGCTCAAGGGCATCACCACCGGAGCGGTGCCCAGTTCCTTGTGCCAACCCTGCTCTCCTGGATTCCCTCTGGAGCTGTGGGAATGAGGGTCTCCCATTCCAACCCCATTCCCACATCTCCAGAAGGCAGAGATTGGAGAGATTCCACTCTGAGATTCACATCCTCATGGGAATGAGGTTCTCCCATTCCAACCTCATTCCCAAAACTCAAGGAACGACAGATTCCACTCTGAGATCCACATCCTCATGGAAATGGGGTTCTCCCATTCCAACCCCATTCCCACATCTCAAGGGATGATAGATTCCACTCTGAGATCCACATTCTAATGGGAATGAGGTTCTCCTATTCCAATCCCATTTCCACATCTCCAGAAGGGACAGATTCCACTCTGAGATCCACATCCTGATGGGAAAGGGGTTCTCATTCCAACCACATTCCCAGATTTCCAGAAGGGACAGATTCCACTCTGAGATCCACACCCTGATGGGAAAGAGGTTCTCATTCCAACCCCATTCCCACATCTCAAGGAAGGACAAATTTCACATCCTGGTGGACAAAGACAAAACAGAGCCAAGCTGGTGAGGCCAAGGATGGGAATGTTGGGATTCAGGATGCAGAGGGCATGAAAAAGAAGGAAAGGGCTCCCAGCTGGATGTCTCCAGCCTCCAAAATTCCCTCATATTCCTTACAGGATCCACCAGTGCTCAATTAACCGATAATTAATTGATCTAAGTAGGAAGTGGTGATTTGCATCAGTGCAAAATAGGCCCAAAGTTGCTGTTTGCTGCCGGCAGGACAATTAAAAATCCCACAAAAAGAAGGAATAATTCCACAAATTAAGCAGGAACGAGAGAACTGTTTCTAGGGAAAATAATTGGAAACATCTGGATGTGAATAAACCTTTGTGCTTCCAAACCCACACCTGGGGGAGGCAGAGAGAGGCACAGACATTGAATTATTTCTGATAACAGCAATTCCTGGATAAAAAACCTCCCATGTTTATTCCTTAGGAATATTTTATCTGGGATTTTATCTGCTCAGGATAAAATTCATTGCAGCAGATCAGAGCTTCAGTCTCAAACTGGTTTTGCACATTCTTATTCAGCCAGATGAAAAAAAAAAAAAAAAAGGCAAAAATCAGTGGGGTCAAATCTTACAGCTCCCTAAAATCTGCTCCCAAAAACCAAGTTCTTATTTTAGAGGGGCTTTAATTGGAAAAGAAATTTAATTTAATTTTAAAAACTAATTAATTATAAAAATTTAATTCAGAGCTGGGAACACCTTTTGTTTCCCGTGGGATTAATGCCAGGGAAATCCCTCACTGGAGAGCAGGATTACTCCCAGAGCTCTGCCCTAATGGGGCTGAGCTTTATAATAAATAATAATAAATTTCCTGGCAGAAATTGAAGGGAATTTTCATTCACTGCCCCTTCCTTACCCCTGGAGCCCCAAAACCTGGGATTGAACCTGATTTCCTACTTTTCCAGAACCTTCCAAAGGCATCCAGGCTCTAGCAGCCCCATGGAGATGTCCCAAAAAAATCCCCTGGGGTGGGGTGGGGATGGGGCGATGCTGCTCGGCAGGGTGGGATTAGGGATCACATTCCCAGGGATGAAAAACCCAATTCTGGTAGGATGGGAAACCCCCAGAGGAGGAGAAAAAAAAAAAAGTGAGGAAATGGTGAAAAAAGTCCTGGAGCAGCACAAAAGAGCCAGGATGTGACTGGAGAGGGAATTCCCACAGAACATCCTTGGGGATGTTCCCGGAGTGCTTTTCCAGCAGGGGAGCCAGGGAAGGTGAGGGATGGCACAAATTCCTCCCGGCAAATCCCCTAAAAGCGGGAACGCGGCCGTTGCCATGGCAACGGCGGCTCGGGCAACTTCCCAAATCCTTGGGAAGAGAAAGAGCCAAGGGGGATCCGCGCTGGAGGCAGAGAGGATCCCAAAGGGAGCGCTCAGTATTTCCCCCTCTGGTAGAAATTCCAGGGAAAAGACATCTCAGAACACCTGGGCCAAGCTCGGAATCCCAGATTCCAAATTCCCAGATGGATTCCCTTTGGGAAGGGGCTCCTGGTTTCTTTGAGGGCTCCACAGCAGCTCTTAGACTGAAACTTAGTCCCGAGTTTAAAAGCGGCACCGCAAAACCCAGGCTCCATTCCTGACGCTCCTGACTCTCCCAGGGAAACTCTCCTGGTGCTCCCCGCCAGTTTCATGTGGGATTTATGGGATTTATTTTCCCATAATATTATTTTTAAGCCACTCAGTGGATTTTAAGCTGTTATTTTCCACTGCCAAATCCGCCGGGATCTGGCAGCCTCCTGGCTATTATGGATCTCCACCATCCCTCTCCCAAATCCTACAAACATTCCTGCAAAAAGAAAATCTGGGATGGCATCACCACTGTGATAAATCCACAACTTTCATCCCATGCTTGGAATGAAGGACACAATTCCCAAAGTCCCAGGTGCTCCAGAGGGAGCAGCTCCATTTAGAAATTCCCAATCCCAATCCTCATTCCACATGGGAGAGAGGCTGGAGCCACAGGCCTGACACCCAGGAACTGAACAGAAGCAAGATCATGGCACTATTTTCCCATAATCTTATTATTTTTAAGCCACTCAGGGGATTTTGGAGACTTAACCCATGATTTTAACCCCTGGGATTTGGCGGGATCCTGGTTATTATGGATCTGTCCCCAGGCTGAGGAAAATCCCAAAGCCATAAATCCCAGTTTGGGTCCAAGAAAAACCAAATATTTACAGGAGGAGCCGCCAAGGGAAGTTTCAGTTTGGGTGGTTTGAGATGTGAGTAATGCACGGAATACAAACACAAATCCTGGGAATTCCAGAGCGTTCCAGGGATGTCCTGCTCCTCTGAGAGCAGAGGGATTGGGTGGGGAATGTGGGAAGGGGAAAGGGATAGAAAAAAAGGGGGAGAAAAAAGGGAATTTATAATAAATTATAAATTATAATAATTTATTATTAGTTATTATAAAGTATAATTTATTATTACACTCAATTATAAATTATAATAATTTATTATACTTTATTATAAAGTACAATAATTTATTATAATAATTTATTTTAAATTATAATAATTTATTTTTATAGTTTATTCTAAAATATAATAATTTATTCTAAATACGTTATTTTAACCTTTATAATATTTATAAAATAAAATAGAACCAGATCAAACAAAAATAAAAGCTATAATAATAGATAATAGTAATATATAATAACATGCTAATAAAATAGCAGTGCAGATAATGATTATAGTGATGATGATGACAATTAATAATTATGGTAATAACGATGATCAAGTTAATAATAGCACAGTGAGTGGAGGAACAAAGGGTAGGGATGATCCAGAGGAGGAGCCACAACCCAACACCAGGGTCCTGTGCCACCTGGTCCCCAAATTGCCACCCTGCTGTCCCCAGCACCCTGGGAATGAGGGTGGTTAAAAGAGGTGACAAGGAGCAAAAAAAGGGACAATAGTAATGCCAATTGTTCAGGAAAATGGGGTTTTGGAGGCAGGGTCAGCACCCAGCAGAGCCAAATGTCACCTGCTGCCAAAATTGCTGAGGACAGCCTGAGCTGGGGATGAGATGTCCCCGGGAATGAGCGTGGCTGGAAAAGGTGACAAAGAGCAAAAAAAGGGACAATAATAACGGCAACCTTTCCAGGAATTGTGATTTTGGAGGCAGAGTCAGCAGAGCCCATGTCCCCCCCAGGCAGGACGCGTGGAATTCCCAGAAAATGTTCATCAAAGCCAACCCAGGGCTGCTCCTGGAGTGTGGGGTTTATTTAGGGCAGAAATTCATTCCTGCTCAGCCCTGAGCTCTGGCAGCTCCTGGGTTTGATCCCGTGCCTGCTGTGCCCCCTGAGCAGGGCTCTCACTGCCTGGGTGACATTTGGTGGCTTTGGGGGTCACCAGTGGCCTTGGCAGTGCTGGGTTAATTCCATCTCAGAGAGCTTTTCCTGAATAATTCTGGGATTCTCTCTTGGCCTTTGCTCTTCAACTGGGCATGAACCCCAACCTAAGCAGCTCCTGAAGGATTTTTTCCCTCTCTTCCCAAGGATTTTTCTATGTCCATCCCGGGGATTTTTTCCCTCTATTCCCAAGGATTTTTCCATGTGCATCCCAGGGATTTTTTCCCTCTGTTCCCAAGGATTTTTCCATGTGCTCCCCAGGGATTTTTCCCCTCTGTTCCCAAGGATTTTTCCATGTGCTCCCCAGGGATTTTTTCCCCTGTTCCCAAGGATTTTTCTATGTGCATCCCAGGGATTTTTTCCCTCTGTTCCCAAGGATTTTTCCATGTGCATCCCAGGGATTTTCCCCCTCTGCTCCCCAGGGAATGTCCAGGGCACAGCACCCAGTGCCCACCTGGCCGTGCCAGCTCCTGGCACACCCACCCAGGGACAGATGGATTTATCCTGTGCCATTCCCAACGACCCTTCCTGGAGTTACCCAGCAGAAAAATTATTTTACAGCCATAACTGAGGAGAAGGCAAAGCAGGCACAGCCTGGCCCCAAATTTGGGGAAGGGGCAGCAGCAGGGGGAGGCTGGCAGCATTCCCAGCAGCATTCCCAGCCCCGGGCTGGAGCTGGATCCAGAGCAGCCACACGTTCCTGCTGCTCTGTCCCCAACATCTGCTGCAGCCTCGTGCTGGGCTGCAGGACACAAATCCCTCCCAAAGCCGGCTCCAGACAGGGAATGCCCTTTTCACCCCGGGAATGGTGCTCCCAGCTTCCACAGCTCCTGCTGGGCTGGGCATTGGGATCACCTCCAGGCCCTGTCATGCTCCAGGAGCTCTTTTCCCAGCTTTTCCCTGGCTCTGGATGTGCAGAGCTCAGTGGGGCTTTTCCAGCCACAGCCCCGAGCCTGGAGTGGAGCCCTCGGTGGGCTGGGCCTGGGGGTGAGTGTGGCTGAAAGAGGGGACAAGGGACAAAAGAAAATGGGATTTTGGCGCTTTCCAGCTTTCTGTTCCCTGCCTGAGCACCCTGGGCTCCCACAGGACACATCTGGATCTCAGGGTGTCTGTGCAGGGCCAGGAGTTGGATCCTTGGGGATCCCTTCCAGCCCAGGGGATTCCAGGATTCTGATTTTGAGGAATTTTCCATCCATAACACCCCTATAATCCTGCAACCCTGGAACTCTTCATGATCTGTCCCCTCCAGGCTCCTTTTTCCAAGGGAGATCCTGGGATTTTTTTCATTTTGATTTTAATTCAGCTGGGAAAATTCCAGTGCCATTCCCAAAGAGCCAGAATTCCGCGATGGATTTGCAGGAGCAGCAGCATCCTGGGTAAATATTTCCCAGAAAACCACCTCTGTCCCTGCTGGAGGTTTGGATTCCTGGATAAATATTTCCCAGGGATTCCCAGGTTCTCCCTCCTTTTCTCAGGCTGGATTTGGGATGGCTGAATCCGCCCAGGAGCTGTGACACATCCCTGAGCTGCAGCAGCACAATCCCAACATAAACACATTCCCACACATCCCAGAGATGTTGTTTCTATCCTGGGGATTCCCAGGCTGCTGTGGGATCCCAGACAGGCTCCTGATCTTTAATTCTCTGTGTGAGTAATGCCTTTCCCCGCTCCTCACCCCAAACGCTCTTTCATCCTCTCCCTGTGCTTCTCCTCCCTCTGGATTTATTCCCTTTCATCCCAGCTCTGCCACGATGACAAACCCAAAATGCCAGAGGAAATGAGGCACAGGCAGATGCAGCAGGGATATCTGAGATAACCACAGATCCCACATCCAATCTACCCCAAAACCAGGGAATTGGCCCTGAATCTCCTCCCAGGAGCTGCTCCACAGGGAGTGGATGCAGGAATTTGGGGAGAAATCCACAGTGGCAGCTGAGAATCCCTGGGTTCCCTGCTGGAGCTGAATCTGTGGCAGGTTCCAAATGGATGAAGGACGAATTAATTTAGGGAAAATGAGGATTGGGATGGTTTTATCCTGGAGGATTTAACTCCTGGATTTAATCTGTCACCAGGACAAATCCATGGACTCCCCCCCATCCCTCTGCTCCACAGCCTGAAAATGATTCCACCACAGCATTGTGGCTCCCTGGATATCCCCAAATCCCACGGAGAACACCCCATTCAGTGCTTCCTCATGCAGAGCCCCTCTGGAATTCTCTCCCACCCAGCCAGGGACTGGAATCCCACCTCCGAATGGGCTCAGGATGTCACAGTGGGAAGAGGGGAAATGCCCTGGAAGTGACTTTTGCAGCCATCTGTGCCCCAAGAGCTGTCCTGGGTGGCCACACCAGGAAAAGCTCCCACCAGCCTGGATTTCTCCCTGGGCTGTCTCTTCCTTCAGCCTCCAGCTGGAATATCCCCAAAAATAAATCCAAAAAAGCATCTCAAGGTGCAGCTGGCAGAAAGGAAGGAGCCCTGGCCATCCCTTTGGAGCTGAGGGAAAAGGAGCCAGCAGATTTCCAGGCCACGGGAGGTTCAGCTGTGGAGTTTCTAACCCAAAATTCCAGGTTTGCAGCTGGAGGGCAGCTCCAGGAAAAGCCAGCTGGAAAAGAGGGATGCACATCCCACTGAGGGCCTGATCCAGGTGGTTCTGAGCAGGACAGAACCTCATCCTGAGGCGGGGAGGGGGTCTGGGATAAAAATGCTGCTGGAGATGGGATTTCCTTCACCACAATTCCCAGCTATCTGTGCCCATCAGGCGCTGTCACACAGACCAGTTCAGTCACTCCATAAATCACCCAGAAAAGCTCCTTTTTCCCCTCTAAAAATCCATCATCCCAGCAGCTGCTCCCAGTAACACCAGCAAGGCCCAGTGGCTGCTCCCTGAGCCAGCCCCATCCATCCCCACTCCAGGCAGACACGCAGGATTCCCCCCAAAAACCCTGGAGTGGCTCCAAGCTCAATTCCAGCCCTAATTCCAAGGGAAGCTCTCCCAGAGCTCAGCTCCAAGAGGTTTTGTAAACAAAGCCGCCAAACAAAAGACTCCCAAAGCTCGGCATTAATGAAAAAGTTACTGGGCTGCTTTTTCCCCCTTTTTTTCTTTTCACACAGCAATAAAAGAAAGCTCCCGATAAAACTCCCCCTGCAGCGTTTGCAGCCCAAACAAGGAGGCTGTGGTGCCACATGAGGAGCGAGGAGTGGGAGCTGCTAAGAGGTGACAAAATCCCTTTTTTCCCCACCCTTTTTCCCAAGATCTCCTCCCTCAGAATCACCAGGATTTCCCTGCAGGATCCTCCCAGGTGCTGCCACAAACAGCACAAGAGCACAGAGTGAGCAGAGAAATGTGGGGCTGGATCCAGGAGGAATTTGGGAGTAGCTTCTCCCTCCTGCTGCTAATTAAGGCCCTGGCACTAATAAGGCCCTGCTTGTTAGCAGGGGGCTCAGGGAGCTGCAGCTGGCACAGGGGGCAGTGCCAGGGCTGGGGGTGTTTCCTTAGGGAGGGATCACGACAGGGGAAAAATCCCAGACCATCGTTTATAAAATTATTTGTAAAATTTATAATTTTACTTTATAAAATTAAAAGGTATAAAATTCCAGGAACACTTGTCTTGGAGAGCAACAGGTTCCAGCCAGGCCTGGATAAGCCAGGCTTTAAATTGGGATGGAAATCCTGTGGATTTGTCCCATCTTCCCACATGTTTGCATCCTGAGGGTGCTGCAGGGAACAGATTTTTGCTCTGAGCACTGATGGATATTTTAATGTTGAGCTGCAGCCCTGAGTGATGGCATTTAGGGTTTAGTCCTGGCTCAAGCACATGTGTAAACCCAACCAGAGCTGGCCCAAATCCAGCAGAGCACTTAAACCAACGCTTTCATGTGGATTTCACCCAGGTTCAGAGCAGGCAGGGCTGGAAATGGAAGGTGAGGATGAAGCAGCAGGAGGGGAGGATGTGATGGAGCAGGAGAGGAATTCCCAGGAAGCAAAGAAGGACAGGAATTGGTGGCCCAGCAAAGATGAACCTGAATGTCTCAAGTCCTGCCAGGGCAGTGTTCATGATCTCCATTTCCTCCTTCCACAGAGCACTGCTGGGGGGAGATTTCCAAGAGGGAATCACTCCAAGCTGTCTGCTGGAATTGGGAAATTCTGTGTGCAGGAAGAACAACCCAAATCAGGTTTTTTTTTCCTCTCTCAGTAACAGAGCAAAGCTAAAGCAAGGCTGGGAATCAAAGCTGAAGGAATCCCAGGACTCCCAGAGCTCCAGGCTGAGCATAGCCAGCCACAAACACGAGCTCCAATCAGCAATTCCCACCTCAGGCTGAACTTTCTGGAGCTGCCTGTGCCAAACTCCTTTTGTCAGATACAAATCCCAACATTAGTCAGGTATAAATTCACTTCCAAGCACAGCCAGGCTGGGAAAAATCCGAAGAGGCACCGGGAAGGAGCTGCCAGGGCAATCCTTGGAAAGGCCTTGTGCTGCTCCCCTGGGAGAACACCTCCCATGGATTTCATTCCAACACAATTCCACGTTCCAGCCATTATAAATCCAGGGAATACCTCATCCCGCTTCTCTGGGCTCATCCTGGGAGGTTTGAGCTGCAGCCATGACCTCCAAACCCTGCTGAGGGCAGGATCCGTGTTCATTAGGGCTGCAATTAACGCTGCTAAATGAGTTTGGGGCCTCCCAGGCCTGCAGGTGCTCAGCAGGGCCAGAGCTACCCAAGTCGGATGAGAAAATCCCAGAAAATCCCAGAGGAGGCACTCATGGAAAGTTCTGAAGAACCTGAAGGGTGCCAGGGTCTGCACTTCCCAATGGCCTTGATTTTGGGAGAATCCAGGCTGGGAAAAGCTCCTGGGGCAGCTCAGACCCAGCACTGGGGGCCGGAGCTCAGGTGGGAATTCCCGTGAGGAAATTCAGGCGCTGTCTCTGCTCCAATCCCTGGATCCCTGCAGCTCCATCAAAGCATCAGGGTAGGAAGGAAATGAGGATTTGATGGAACTGTGTTTGCAGCAGAGCAGGGGCAGCAAGGGCAGGTGCAGATATGGATCCACCTCCTGCGCCTGGCTGGAGCTCAGCAGCATCCACAGATCTCCCTTTCCCATCTCTTCTGAGCGTGGATTCCTCAGGGGAGATTCCAATTAAACCCAAACTCTGCCCCAGAAAAATCCCAGCGCCTGCAGAGAGGGAAGGACAGCAGGAGGACAAAGTGCTCCCGCTCTGGATGGTGGCCCTGGAGGTCACCTTGGTCTGCTCTGCCCATCAGGATGGAGCTGCTTTGAATTCAGACCTGGGAAGGAGGAGCTGGGGAGGAGGTGGCTGCACCATGGAAAGGGAATTTTGGCTCAGAGCTTTTCCCCGGGGATTTTTTGCTCTGAAACCTCCAAAAGCAGCTCAAGTCCTCTGTAAACCTCAAGTCCAGTTTGCCTTTAGGATGAGCCTAAATCAGCAAATGAGAGAATTTTAAATACGGGGGCAAAAGCTGAGCTTTGGCCTCTGAAGTTTGGAGCCCTCCACAGCTCCCATCGATTCTTTGGGAATATTAATATTAAATATTAATAATTAACCAAGTCCCACTGCCTTATCTCTCCTCATCCCCTGCAGTGCCACGTCCCTGTCTGGCAGATCTGAAAGGAGCTGGGAGTGACAGAAAATGGGGACATTTGGGGACAGTGTTGGAATAGATAAAAACATCCCACTCCTTCCTTTCTCCTGCTCCTGATTTATTCTGCTCTCCCATTTATTCTGTTCCCACATTTATTCTGTTTTCACATCTCCTGGCAGCTGTTTTGCCATGACAAAGTTTCATCTTCCCCAAAACACAGAAACACGAGGCCCCTTTGAATCAGGACTCAACAGCCCTTTGAAGGATTAAAAATGAAGGAGAAATCAAGGAAAAATCTGAGGTTTTTTCCCCTCACAAGTGCTCCCTGCACATTAAATCTCGGATGGAGGCCAAGGTGGAGAGGGAATATTTTGATATTGGGGAAGATGGTGCCAAAGGAGATGCGGCTGCTGTGGGGATGGCCAGGGAAGAGCTGAAGAAATAATTTGAAAGAGTAAAGCCAGACTTAAACTAAATCCCCACAGGGTAAACCAGGCAGATCAGGAATCTGCTGTGCCTGAGGGAAATGAGGAATTCTGAGCCCGTTCTCCCTCTTTCCAGGTTCCAGAAACAAACATGGAGCACACCCTGGTCCAAAAAATCCATCCCTGGAAGTGTCCCTGGCTTCAGTTTTGGGAGCTGGTGCAGCTGTGACAACACTGAGACACATTTGGATGGGAGTGGTGCCTCCCTTCCCAAACTGCCTGGGAGCTTTGGGAATGCAGAGCCTTGATCCCAATCCTTGGACATGTCCATCCCCCCCCTCTCATTCAATCCCTCTCTCTTTGTTTTTTGAGGGATTGGCAGAACTGGGGGGAAAAAGACCTGGAAAATGACACAATTTTAGATCCATGAGGAATTTGGACTTGCAGAGCTTTGGGAATGAGCAATTTATGGAGCAGCAGATATAAACCCCATCCTGGGATTCCCTCTCACCAGTGGGGAATTCTGCCTTGGGCCTTTCCTTGACTGGGAATTGTGACTTATTGGGAGCCCTGTTACAAGGAGCAGCAATTAAATCCCATTTTTCCCAAGGACTTCCTTTCCCTGCCATATTCCCAGGATTCTGGCAGATCCCTGTGGCTCAGCAGCTCAGAGCTGCCAGTGGGTTTATCCCACAGCACCCTCTGGGAAGCTCCTTTCCTGGATTATCCCCCGGCTCAGCACAAAGGAACTGAGACATAACGAGGCTGAGTGATTGGCACAAGATCATTGAACAGGGAGTTAATTATTCCTGGGGTTTTCCAGAGGGGAGCACCTGCAGGAGGGCAGTGGAGGGATGAAACTCCAGAGGGGGATAGGATTCCAGGGATTTGGCATTTGGTGATGGATGAACCCATGGCCATGACAACGCAGGTGGCCCCACCTTCCATTCCATCCATCCACAAAGAGCTCTGGACATCCTGGGAAAGCTGGGATAGGGAGAGCAGCACAAGCAGGGGATGTGGACAGCTTTAGATCCAGGAATGAGGCAAAACCCACGGGAAAAGGCTCTGCTTTTCCAGCCTGGAATTCCACAGCACCTGGACCACAGGGAGAGCAGGGGGCTGAACCCAGGAGTGCCCAACCCAAGCACCAAATTCCTCCTTTGGTGGAGCCTCACTCCAGGTTCAATCCAATATTCTCTGGGAAGCGGAATTGCCGGTGTCGTCACGGCCTGCCCTGATTTAATCACGTTAAAAGCCACGGAGACGGAATTATTTGGGATTAGGGATGAATAAGGCTTTTAAAGCCTCACTCCAACCCCCCCGATCTGCTTACAAAAAAAAAATAAAAAGCCTTCCAATCAGGAAAAGTCCAATTGCTGCTCCCAAATGCACTTTAAAGCAATCCAACTTCCAAATGCAGAACTGTTTGGAACACGGGAAAGCTGGAGGAGGAGAGGACTCTTCCCAATCCAGAGCATTCCCAATGCTAGGACACAGAGCAGGTAATTCAGGTCAAGGCTTAAGACATTAAACCATTGCTCCAAAGCTTGGGATTTAACGAGCTTTGGGACTTAGTGAGTGAGGGATAAGCAGCAGAAGTTTAAATACTTCCAGGGATATTCCTCTTCCATGGAAAACTACACCCTGGGAAGTCTGGTGAAACGGAATCCTTCATCCCTTGGGGATGCTCCCTGGGAAAGGAGAACTTGAGGATGGTGAGGGGTTTGGGAAGGTGATGTCCACAGCTGCAGCACCAAAATCACCTCCCCTCAGCTCTCATCTTTTCCTGGAATTCTAATTAATGAGGAATTTATCCTGAGCAGAGCTGCCAGGTGGGCTTTCCCTGGTCATCCAAATGACTGGAATACTCAGAGCAGCCCCTTCCCTGAATCCAGGCAGAGACAGAAAAGAGAAGAAAAGGAAGGGAGGAAAAAACCCGTCCTCATGTGTGGGCTGCTCATTCAGATCCCGGAAAAATATCAGGGGGTTAAAGGAAAAATGTCATCGCTCCAAAGGGGCTCCTGGGGAGGAGCGTGGGAGGGAAATGCTGCTCCTTCCATCTGCTCTGAGCACGGAGCTGGAGCCGGCTCCTGCTGCAGATCCCGGCCCTGCCTGGAGCTCCGAGCTGCTCCGGGAGATTCTCTGGGAGCTGCCACTCCGAGGGATGATTCCTGCCATGAGTGCAGGGAGCTGAGGAGGCTCCTCCAGCACCCTCCTGGAACTTGGGAAGAGCTGTCCCTGCTGAGGGCGAGGCAAGGGATTTCCATGTAGAGAGTTCCCACCAAAATGTGGTGGTTTGGGTTGGGAAGGAATTAAAGCCCACCCAGTTCCAACCCCAACAGCTTCCACTGTCCCAGGGCGCTCCAAGCCCTGTCCAGCCTGGCCTTGGGCACTGCCAGGGATCCAGGGGCAGCCACAGCTGCTCTGGGAATCTGTGCCAGGGCCTGCCCATCCTTCCAGCCAGGATTTCCTCCCCAATATCCCATCAGAATCTTCTCTCTGAGTTTAAAACAATCGCCCCTTGTCCTACAAGGAATCCAACTCCTGCCTCTCACAGGGAATTTTACATTTGGATCCAACGTTTCCCCATCCACACCTCATGTGGACATCCAAATCCATCCCCTCATCCCATGGGAAAACAAAGGGTGAACAGAGCTTGCAGGTCACCCTTCAGAGATATCCTCCAGAAGCTCCCCAGAGTTCACTGTTCCAAGATCCCAGCTTTCCAGAGGTGGTTCCACACCAGAGGCAGGAGGAACCCATCGGACAGCCCCAGGCTCTGTCTCTGTCACTGTCCCCATCCCGGGAATGCTGCTCTCCATGGGATCCTGGAGTCACCCCCCCCGTTCTGCTGCCTGCTGGAGCTGCTCCAATCAACACCAGCCTCTCCCAGGCTCCCCCCACGGCTGGCACAGGCTCAGCCATTCCAGTGACATTTACTCCCACCAGGATTTGGAGATCAGCTCGACATTTGAAGATGATTCCTCCCAAAAACGTTCCGGTGCCTGCTCGCTCCCCAGGGCTCCTGTTCAGCCGAGCTCTTGGGCACGTGCACAGCGGTTTGGGCTCGAGCTCATCAAGCTGAGCCCAGGATAAGCTCAGTTTGTCTGAATCCCCCCCCTGGCTGCTGGTTAGGGGTGATCAGACAGCAGAACTTTGCTTCCCAGAATCCCAGAATGGGATGGGCTGGAAGGGACCTTAGAGCCCATGCAGTGCCCCCAGGAACACCAGGGGAATTGGGTGGGATGTCAGGGAAGGAGGGAGAGGGGAGGGCTGGAACTTGGAACTTGGGATAGTGGGAAGTGTCCCTGCCCATGGCGTGAGACGATCCCTAAGGTCCCTCCCAACCCAAACCATTCCCTGATCCCACACTGCCACAGCACAGACATCCCAAAATCCCACCCCAGGGATCTGGGAAGTTTTAGGCTCCTGACGTGATTCAAATGACCGAACAGGAGGTTCCCATCAGCAGATTCTGAGACTGCAGAGAAGGGGAACAGCACCAAAACAGCAAAATCTGGATTTGCAGGAAGCAAAACCCAAAGGAAACTCCCTGGGGGAAAAGCCAGGTCTGGGAGCCAAATCCCACAGTGGGAACAGGACACCAAGCTGGATCCAGATGATCCTTCAGATCCCCTCCAACCCAACCCAGTCCATGATTCAACTTCCCCCTGTGTTCATCCCAAGATTTGGGATGCCCTGGGGGCAGTGGGTGCAGGAGTGGGGTGGATGCATTGGGGTTGGAGCCATGGATCAATCACCAACAGCTTCCCAATAGTTCCCAACAGGAAAGGACAGGGATTCCCAATAGAAAAGGACAGGGATTCCCAATGATTCCCAGCAGAAAAGAACAGGGATTCCCAACGATTCCCAATAGAAAAGGACAGGGATTCCCAATGATTCCCAGCAGAGAAGGACAGGGATTCCCAGCAAAATCCCAGCTGTTGGGGTGGGACACGACTCACACGACACAGCCTGGGGATCACCAGCCCCTGCCCCAGCCCCTCCACGAGTTCCTTTCATCTGCTGCTGCAAAAAAGGACCAAAATCCCAAATAAAGCTGTTTTATGCCCAACTTGCTGCCAAAACCCCATTATTGGAATCCTCTGCTTTTCCCTCCCTCTGCGCCCGCCTGTTCCAGCTGAGTGAACAAAGGAAAATCCAAATAAAATCAAACGAGCGAGCCTGAGACAGAAATGGGCCCTTTCAAACAGACTCAGCTCGATGGTTTTAAGCCCCAGATAGAGCCACAATGGGATGGCCTAGATTCCTTCCCCAGCTCCTTTTTTCCCCTCTGGTTTCCTGGATTGAGAAAAGGAAAAGGAACCTTCCCTGGGAGCAGACAGACAAATTAATAAATTGAGGAGGAGAAGGAGAGCAGAGCTGGCAGGGAGCTGCCACCAGCCCAGACTGCCACGGATTGCACACCCAAGTTCATTTGTTCTCCCTTCTGCTGGAAAACCTCTGGCGTTTTTCCCGCTGTGTCAGTCATTCCTGGGCATGGGGAATGCTGGAGGTAACCCCGAGTTCAGCCAGAGCAGCAGCCGGGGGAATCCAAGCTCATCCTTGGCAGCCGGGGCCAGGCTTGGCTTACAGGGTAAATCCCAAGGGTTCCCCGCTGCCAGCTCCCCCGTCCTGGGGGATATTTGATCCCTGGGACGTGTCAGAGCTAAAAATACCCCCCTGGCTGTGAAAAAAACCGGGAGAAATCCTTGGGGATGGGGCTGTCCCTGTGAGGCCGTGGCCGGAGGGGGGTTTGGTGTTTCTCCCACACACCTTGCCATTCCCAGCTGCCGCCGTTGCCAAGGGAACGCTGCCGAGGCGCTTCCCAAGGACCCGGCGGCTCCAGATTGGAAAGGGCAGCCCGGGAATGTGGGCGAGGCTCCGCGGGGGTGGGAGCTGCACCTGAGCATCCTCGGGGTTGTCCCGGAGTGAGGCACCCTCGGATCATCCCAAAGAGTGCTGCGGGATGAGCCTTGGGATCCTTGGGTTTTCCCTCTTGGGTTCTCCTTCCCAATCCAGTTAAACATGAGGTCACCCTGCTCCAGCCTGGTGAGGAATGAGCTGCCTGCAGGCCATGGGGAGAAAAGGGATTTCCTTTGGGATATTGGGCTTGGGAAATGAAAAGGGGCCAGGAAAGGCTTTGCTTGAGCATTGCCAAGCTCTGAAAATTTGGGATAGCAATTCCAGTGCTTCTTAATGGAGCAGCCTCTGGAGGCAAATGAACCAACAGGGGAAGAAGAGGGTCCAGCCATGGATTTATCCCAGAGGATGAGGAACTTGCAGGGTTTGGAGAACCTCAAGGGAAGGGATTCTCTGAGGGAAATCCGGCTTTTGGTCAGGAAAAGCCAAACCTGAGCTGTGGGAGCTGCAGGATCTGTTAAACAGCAAGGAGCCAGTGCATGGCTGGGATGCCCTGAGCCACGGAAAACCAGGAATTCCCATCAAAACAAATCCACAGGATTTCAAACAAATCCTGGGAGGTGAAAGAGAGGGAGGGAGGGAGGGAAGCAGGTGATCCATCAGCCTCGGGAACACCCAGCAGGAAAACCAACACTGCCCAGGGAGCGCGCGAGGATTTGTCAGGATTGGAGCCTGAGGAGATCAGTCCCGTTCTCCCGGCCTTTCCCTAATCCCGGAGCCCCCAAAAGGCTGGTTTGGAAAAGCCTGGCAACCAGCCCCCCACCCCAGGCACGAGGAACACCAGGAGCAGGGATCATAAAGAACCACCTGGAGCTGCCTCGGGAGCCGCGCCCGGCACGCGGCTCTGCCGACCCACAGCTGTTCCATGGGCTCGGGAGCAGCTTATCCCAGCCATAAAACACGGGGGAAAAAAACCTGGGAGCAATATCTCTGCTGCCTTCTCATCCCTGCCGCTCCGGGGAACAGCTGAGAAACAGCTGAGTAATTGCCAGGAGCGGGGATGGAGGATGGGAGCCACGGAGCGGGGAAGCCCTGGAAGATGAGCTGGGAGTGGGAATCCGGCCTGTGGGGGCTGCATCCTGCTCCTGGAGGGGGGATTCTGCTCCTGGGGAGGGGATCCTGCTCCTGGAGGATGAATTCTGCTCCTGGAGGAGTGATCCTGCCCCTGAAGGATGGATCCTGCTCCTTGAGGGTGGATCCTACTCCTGAAGGAGGGATCCTGTTCTTGGAAGATGGATCCTGTTCTTGGAGGATGGATCCTGCTCCTGAAGGATGGATCCTGCCCCTGGAGGAGTGATCCTGCTCCTGGAGGAGGGATACCCCCCCAAATTCTAAGTTGGGAGGAGCAAACTGAGGGATGCCCATGGCTGGGCTGGTGAGTTGTTGTCCCAGGATAACACATGACTCAGGAAGCAGCCATGGAGTGAGGGAATGCTGGGCTGAGGGTCCGATCAGTGGAAAATGCACTGGAGACCCTGGAATGCTCCAGAAAATCCAGGTTGATGGGATCAGTGGAGAATGCACTGGAGAGGGACCCAGCGAACACAGAAAGGTGGGAAAAGAACAAGTGGGATCCAAAGAAAAGTTGGGCTGCAGGGAGGGAAAGGAGCAGCAGGTTCATGGCCAGAATTCCAAGTGGGAATACAAGCCCTGCTTAGAAGTTCTGGGTGGAAAGGAAGCGGATTTCTGGAAATCCACCAGAGGAAAACGTGGCCCTCCAAGAGTTGTTCCGTTGTTTAAACTCCCTCTGACATTTACCCGCTCTAATGTCAGCTCTCCAAATCCAAACATTCCAACAGAATTATTTCCCAACCTTTCCTTTGGCTGCCCTGATTAAGGTTAACTGCTCCCTCTGCTCCAGTCCAGCCCCACGTGAGCCCTGTGGAACGAGGCTGGAATTCCAAGGGAAGCAGATCCCGGCACTTCAGGGGCAGAGAGTGACCTTTCCTCCAAGGAGAGCTGGATTTTGGGCTCACAGAAAACTGGGGAAAATGGCCTGGAAGGGCTTGGATGGGTGGGACAGGTAGGAGAGCCCAAGGTGGAAACTTTGGGAATGCTGGAGGGAAGAAGGGATGAGGGAAGGAGCTGCCCCGTTCAGCCTGGGAACACAGGGAGCAGATCATTGAGGTGAACTGATCCCTCTGCTCCAGAGCCACGTGGAATGAGGCAGGAATTCCAAAGGAAGCAGCTCCTGGCCCTTCAGGTGAAGATCCAACCTTTCCTCCAAGGAGAGCTGGATTTTCCAGCAAAAAGCTGGGAAAAAAAGTTTGGAATGGGTGGGACAGGCTGGAGGAGAGCCTGAGCTGGAAACTTTGGGAATGCTGGAAGGAGGAAGGGATGTGTGAGGAGCTGCTCTGGGAGCACAGGGAACAGATGGCCTTTCCATGGATAACGCTTTATCATCAGGGTTATTTAAAGGAACTGCCCAAATGCAGCTCCCGAGCCTTGGAAAATCGTGTTTTCCAGGAATAGCAATGGGTAAAAGGGATGGCAGCTCCTGGCAGCCCCTGAGAAGGAGATCTCACCAGCTGAGGCAGCTCTGGTGAGATATCCCAGCAATATTCCAAAATCACGGCCCTGGGACTGGGATGGATGATGGACAGAGACTTTTACCAGGGTCGGGACAGCAGGGAACAAATAGATTTAAATTGGATTTCAGGAAGGAATTATTCCCTGTGAGGATGGAATTCCCAGAGCAGCTGTGGCTGCCCCTGGATCCCTGGAAGTGTCCAAGGCCAGGCTGGACACTGGGGCCTGGAACATCTTGGGATAGTGGGAGGTGTCCCTGCCCATGGCATGGAATGGATGAGCTTCAAGGTCCCTTCCCACCCAAAACATTCCATGGCTCCATGATCCCAAAACATCCCACGATTTAGGGAACCCCCAAATCCTCTGGGACTCTGTGTAAGAGTCCAAGGAGAAATGCCAGGAGCAAGCCAGGCTCATCCCAGCATTCCCAGAGTAAGGAAAATCCCAATCCACAGGGATGGAACAGCCTTGGACACTCCCAGGGATCCAGGGGCAGCCACAGGTTCTCTGGGAATCTGTGCCAGGGCCTCCCCACCCTCCCAGCCAGGAATTCCTTCTCAAAATCCCATAAACCCATCCTGCCTTCCCCACTGCTGGTTCATCATCCCTCCATCTCTCCTACTTTTGGA
This sequence comes from Agelaius phoeniceus, assembly GCF_051311805.1. NCBI lineage: Eukaryota > Metazoa > Chordata > Aves > Passeriformes > Icteridae > Agelaius > Agelaius phoeniceus. The sequence goes on along the minus strand of NC_135280.1, from coordinate 2,032,987 downwards.
AAACCAGGAATGCTGGGGATGGATTTGATCGATTCCGATTCTGATCTCAGAAGCAGCAGAGATTTGTCCCTCTGGATTGCCAAAGGCAGCTTTGGATCCCAACTTGGATTGGGAATTCTCCCCTCCACCCCAGCCTGGCTAATTACTGCACCCCTTTAATTACACCTCGAAGGTTATCCCTCATCTAAGTGTAATTTGCAGTGCATTAATTAATTACCTAATTAATTAATTAACGAGCCAGGCTGACCAGCACTAATCGTTATTCTTGGCCACCTCCCCAAGCCCCTGCTCAGTAGGATTCCCAGAAAAGTGAATTTTTCCATTAAAATCCACTCCATGGAGGAAAGAGGGATAAACCCAGCCTGGGTGTGCCTTGGAAAGAGTTGAAGTGGGAAAAAGATGTTCCCAAACTTGGGATCACCCCATGGAATGGGCACATCCAGGCTGCTGCTCCTGCTGCTGGCAAAGGAGCTCTGAGTGCCCAAGAAAATCAAAAAATGGGGAAAAAAAATGGGGGAAAATCCATCTGGAGGCCAAAGGGCTGGGAAGGGCTGGGGTTTTGTGGTATCCAAAGGCCCCTGTGGATCCCGGCAGCTCCGTTGGGAATTTCTGCTGTTTGGGGAGGGATTGTGATGAGTCACCCTCCAGCCAAAGTTCCTGCGGGAGGAAAGGGGGGGCCCAGCAGGGAGATTTCCAAACATGGCAATGTTTATTTGGAATTCGGGCTGAAGGAGAGATTCTGTGAGATCCACAGGGAAGATTGGCTGGGGATGAAACCCGCTGGCTACTGGATATCACCAGAAATCCAGGGGAAAAAAAATGGGATTGCTGCAAATCCCAGAGCACACGGGGACAGGAATACCTCCAGCAGTGCTTTCCCTCTCCATAAAATCCTGGAATTGCTGAGGTTGGAAAAGTCCTCCGGGATCACTGATCCCATCTTGTCAGCCCAGAGCACTGAGGGCCACATCCAAGTATTCCTTGGATACCTCCAGAGGTGGGAAATACTCAAGAAGGAGCCACCAGGAGTGGGAATTTCCCAGTTTGGCCCATTCCAAGGGGATTCTGTGCCATGTTTAACCAGGCCAGATGTTGGGAATCACCTCCACAGCTGGCCCTGGGCCTCTCCCAGGATTCCTGACCTCGAGTTCCATCATTCTCATCCCACCACAAGGCTCCCAAGCCAAGCTCAGCAGCAAATCCTGGCTCAAGGGCATGGAAAAACGCAGGTGGGATAACGGGAGCAGGGAGCAAACTGCAACAGCAGCCTCAGCAGCATCCCCTATGGATCACCAACATCCCCCATGGATCACCAACATTTGCCATGGATCACCAACATCCCCCATGGATCACCAGCATCCCCTATGGATCACCAGCATCCCCCATGGATCACCAACATTTGCCATGGATCACCAACATCCCCCATGGATCACCAACATCCCTTATGGATCACCAACATTCCCCATGGAACACCAACATCCCCTATGGATCACCAACATCCCCTTTGGAGCACCAACATTCCCCATGGATCACCAACATTCCCCAAGGAGCACCAACATCCCCCATGGAACGCCAACATCCCCCATGGAGCACCAACATCCCAGCTGCCAGCCAGGAGCAGGACAGGGAGATGGGATGGAACATGCAGGAAAATGGGAATACACCAAGGAAATGAAGATTGGGATTTCTTTCTCTACCCCTCAGCCCCAAAATCTCTTCCAGTGCATCCCAAAATGTGAAATCCAGCCAGGAACTGCAGGGTGGGAAGATCAGGGATGTTTTAGGCTGAGGTTAAGGCAGGGATTGAGTCATTCCAGCAGGAATTCCCAGCTGGGAATATCCATGGGGACAAGGAATCAGCAATGAGCTCTCCCAGAGCAATCCCAAAAGGAGGGATTGAAGAGGAGGAAGGAAACTTCTGGAAAAAGCTTGTATTCCCACATCAGGATGAGTCCAGCTTCAAGGGCTGGAATATCCCAGCTCCAGGGGTGGGAATATCCCAGTTTGCACAACGGAATCTCCCCCACTTTGATACCCGTGGATCTCCCACACATCAGGAGCTCTCCTCTGCTTCCCCAAATCCTATTTAAAGTTACAAATGGATCCAGCTCCTTCTCCAGGGGGAGCACGGGACAGCCCTGGTGACACAGAGTGTCCCATGTCCCTCTGTCCAGGCACACCCAGATGGGAGCAGAGTGGGATCCCAGTGGGATTTGCAGCAGCAAAAGAATGCTTGGAAAAAATCCCAGAATGGTTTGGGTTGGAGGAGACTTTAAAGCTCCTCCAATTCCACGGGCAAGGACCTTCCACTATCCCAAACTGCTCCAAGCCTCATCCAGCCTGGCCTTGGACACTCCCAGGATGGGGAATCCCAAATTTCTCTTGGAATCTGTGCCAGGGCTCCCCTCCCAGCCTGGCACAGAACCCATTCCAGGAGGATCCACACAGGGACACGCTCTGATATTCCCTGGATTCCCAGGCTGGCCCTTCCCAACTGAGAGCCCCCAGAAGGTCTCAGGGAAGCCCCAGCAGGCCCTGGGTGACTCCAAAGGCGCCCTGGGATGGGCTTTGCTCCTTCCCACCCAGCGATTCCCACCCAGCAGCATTCCACGAGCTCCCGTCCCACGCTGGGCGTGGACGGTGGGAATCCCGCTGGGCTGGGCCTGGCCTTGGCAGCAGGAGCAGGGGGACATTCCTGCCCTGGCTCCCTCCATCCCTCCCTCCCTCCCGTGCAGCTGTCGCTGCCCAGCTCCTTCCCTGGGATCACCAGGGGGGTTTGGGATGCTCCTGGGAGCAGGGATCCCGCCCCGCCCTGGCTGCCGAGCATTCCCGCTCTGCAGGCGCCTCGGGATGGCTCCGCGTGGGACGGGACGCAGCTGGAGACCCCAGCACGCAGAATTCCCCCTGCTCCAGCCTCCCCAAGGTTGTCCAGGCTATGGAAATGAGGAGCTTTTCCCTCTGCTCCAGCCTCCCCAGGATTTTCCAGGCTCTGGAAAAGAGGAGCTTTTCCCCCTGCTCCAGCCTCCCCAAGGTTTTCCAAGCTGTGGAAAAGAGGAGCTTTTCCCCCTGCTCCAGCCTCTCCAAGGTTTTTCCAGGCTATGGAAAAGAGGAGCTTTTCCCCCTGCTCCAGCCTCCCCAAGGTTTTTCCAGGCTATGGAAAAGAGGAGATTTTTCCCCCTGCTCCAGCCTCCCCAAGGTTTTCCAGGCTGTGGAAAAGAGGAGCTTTTCCCCCTGCTCCAGCCTCTCCAAGGTTTTCCAGGCTCTGGAAAAGAGGAGCTGTGCTTTGGATCATGTCCAGCTCCAGCTTTGAGCACGGATATTTTTCCCCTCTGGCAGGGACACCTTCCACTGGATCAGGTTATTCCAAGCCCAGTCCTTATCTCATTCCAAATAATTCCATGGAGCCCACCAGGAATGGGTTATCAGACAAGGATCTCGATTTAGCTGATGCTCCCATCTCATTGAGATATTTGGGGTTTTTTTAATTTAGAAAGGCTGAATTTTTATTTACCTAGCTTATATTTATAGGAATATTAAAAGGTACTGTGTTAAATTTAATTAGTTAGCAATCGACTAAAATTTAGTTTATTAGTTAGTAAATAGCTAGTGTCTATGTTTATTAAACTTTTCTCTTTCTACATAGTTCATATTTTTTAAAATGAATTTTCATGGGATAGATTTTTAAATTTTTAGGCATAAACCATTTTTCTTACAAGAACAGATTGTTACATAAACTAATTTTCATTCTTAGAATCTTTTTCTTAGGGGAACTTAATGGGTTAGCTATTAACTCAGCTAAAATAATAAAGTCCAATTTATAAAACCCTTGTTTTATAAAGTCTTCTATAATTTATAACATTTCTATTTTAAAAGTTATCTTTATTTATATTTACACTTATATTTGAATATGTGTTTATATTTTAATTTATGGGTTAGATTTATTTAAGTTTTATATTTACAGTTATGTTTCTGTTTATATTTATATTTTAAATTTAATTTTTGTATTTATATTTATAATTCATATTTCTATTCTATGTTTATATAGAATTTTTTGAAGTTTTATGTGATAGAGCTGAGTGCCCCGGGCCGGCTCTGCTCATCCCCCCCCCCCCAGCACATTCCTTTGGGGGACACCCATGGAGCGGCGATTCCAGGGATGGAGGAGGGCACAGGGACCCCAGCAGCTGGCCCGGAGCCATCCCGGCACTTCCCACATAAAAGGAAAAATTCCAGGGCCGGGGGGAGCCGGAGCCTCGCGGTGACCTTGAGATTTTCCCTGGCGCAGCCCAGGATTAAAGCGCCCGCTCGGGTTTCTGGGCCTGGGCCGATTCCAGAGGCTCCGGGCTGTGCCAGGGGCTGGGAATGGCTGGGAAGGGCAGGTGGTGGCAGAAGAGCCTCGTCCCCATCCCAACCCATTGTCCCGTCCCCATCCCAACCCATTGTCCCGTCCCCATCCCAACCCATTGTCCCGTCCCCATCCCAACCCATTGCCCCATCCCCATCCCAACCCATTGTCCCGTCCCCATCCCAACCCATTATCCCGTCCCCATCCCAACCCCTTATCCCGTCCCCATCCCAACCCATTATCCCATCTCCATCCCAACCCATTGTCCCGTCCCCATCCCAACCCATTGTCCCATCCCCATCCCAACCCATTGTCCCATCCCCATCCCAACCCATTGTCCCATCCCCATCCCAACCCATTGTCCCATCCCCATCCCAACCCATTGTCCCATCCCCATCCCAACCCATTGTCCCATCCCCATCCCAACCCATTGTCCCATCCCCATCCCAACCCATTATCCCATCTCCATCCCAACCCATTGTCCCATCCCCATCCCAACCCATTATCCCATCCCCATCCCATCAGGTGCTGCCTCCCCCAGCCCAAGGCATTTTGGGTTTGCATCCCATCCCAAATCCAGGGATAGGAAGAAACTTCCCCTGTGGAAAGAGGATGGAGCAGGGAGAGAGAGGCTTCCCTGGGGGCTGGATGCATTCCCATCTTTTTATCCCGGATGATTTTATCCAGGGATCTCCCTCCCAGCCCAGCTTTTGCTCCTGGGTGAGACCTCCCCGTTCCTGCCTCGGAGGTGCCTTTCCCAAACTCTGCCTCCGTGCAGCACCTTGGAATTCCATGGAATTCTCCAGCACGGGATTTTCCATGCCCTGTTTGAGAAGCCAAGCCAAAGAAAAAGAGATTTTAGATCTCTTGGAATTCTCTGATCCAAGCCTGCCTTTCCCTCTGACTCCTGGCAAAAAGCAGGACCCAGCGGATGGTGGGAAAATCCTTCTCCTGCCTCCATGCAGAGATCACTCCTTAATTCCCACTGATTATAGGGAATTCTGCAGGTGGGAGCCACCCCTGTGCTTAAACCCAGCTTTAACCTCATCCATTAAATCCATGAGGACTCTGGAATTTTCAGGGATGAACACAAGGAAGTCCTGTTCTCACTTCCCATTCAAATCTCCCTTTGGAGCAGCATTTCCAGCTGGGAGCAACTGGGAGGAGGCAAATCCAAGGGGAGAAGGAGCTGCAATGCCAGAGCTTTATCCCAGGCCTTTCCCACTTCACACCTGTCATTTCCCAATCCTTGTTTTACCAGGAGAAATGGGAGATGAAGGAAAACCAGCAGCTTTGCCAACTCTGCTGGGCTGGAAAATGAGGATGCTCCAGGAGCCAGAGGGTTTGGAATATTTTTTCCTTTTTGCTGAAGGGAAAGTTTCTCCTCTTGGAAATGAATTTAAAAATTAAAAAAAAAAAACCCTTCCCATTAATCCCACAAAGTGGGATCATTGCAAGTGTTGCCTTATAAGTCCCTGTTTTCCAGAATTTTATGGCTTGGGAATGAACAGAGCTCTCAGCTGGATTTTCCTCCCTTTTTCCCAACTCCTTCCTTAACCATTTTTAAGCTGTGCAGGAGGAAAAGGGGGAATTTGCTGCTTCCTCCTCTTCCAGGGATTTCACAGTGCCCCAGTGCATCCCAGTATTCCCACTGGTGGGACATGGACACTCCTCACACCCCTCAAATCCAACTCTCAAAATTCCCAGAAATGAGTTTGGCTTTTTTTAAATTCCCTAAGAGGGTGATCAATTCCTTTCCCCCCAGCATTTTCCCAGCGCTTCCCAGATTTCCAGGGCACATTCACTTCTCTCCACTCAGAAAAGAAAACCAGAGATCCAAATGACAGCCTTGGACACCAAAGGGTTTCCTGATATCCAAAATTGCTGGCTTTGGGATTTTTTTCCAGGACAGAAATGCTGGATCAGGCATTTTCCCTCCTCTGGGTGCCAATCCAAAGGGATAAAGCTGACACAAATTCCATATTTATGGCTCTGAGCAGCTGGAGACAAATTCCCTGGATCCAGCAGCTCCTGGAGAGTCTGGAAGTGCTGGGAATGGGGATTAATTATCACCAAAATATTCCCAAAGAAACCTTGGATCATGGAAATGCTGGAGTTGTCCTGATCCTGCCCTACAAAACAGCTCCAAAACTGCTGCTGCCTCCTAAAGATCCCTGGAGGAGTTGGGAATCCAGGCCTGGAGTTGGGAACCAAAGGGGTTTTTCTGCTGTTTTCCAACCCCTTTGGATGGGAGATCAGCCATGGATTTTTTGGATGCCCTGGGGGACACCACAAATCCAGGGAAATCCCAGCAGCTTTGAGGCTGGACGAGGGCAGAATTCTGAATTTTGGGGTGGAATTGTGGAAGATGCAGCAGCCCTTGGCAAGAGCTGTGTTTCCAACCTTTCCTCCAGGGAAAAGGGGGATTTGGGATCTCTGGGATCAGGGATCAGCAGCCCAGGTTCGGTTGATCCCAACCTTTGATCCCAATCCAAACATTCCATGCTTTTTACCCTCCTCCTCCTCAGCCTTAAATCCCATGGGATTTTAGATGATTCCCAAACATCCCAAAGGGAATAAAGCAGGATTTTGGTCGTGGCCAAATCCTTGGGTCCCAGCAGGTTTTAAACTCTCCCATTCCCAGCAATCCCTTCTCCCTGAAGGAGAGATTTTTTTCCCAGGAAAAACAACATGGAAAAGCAGCAGAGGAAAAATTCCTGCCTGCTGAGCACCTGGTTTCTCTTGGAAAAGGCAGAAATCCCTGATTTTCCAGCAGAAATCCCTGATTTTCCAGCAGAAATCCCCGATTTTCCAGCAGACACCAGGAATGTGCTGGCAGTGGTGTCATGTCTAACACAAAGTGACATCAGGAATGTTTTCCAAGAGCAAAAATATTCCTCGTTTTCCAACTGGGACACAGCCTGGCCTCGTTTCAATCCTGCTCTGACCTGGCTGTGACCAGGGGTTGAACTCCTGGGAAAAGTGGAGCAGGGAAAGGCAGGAGAGGGGATGGAAGGATAAAGGGAAAGGAAAAATCAGGTGGAAGCGTCACAGGGGAGCAGAGACAAGAGATTTTTTTGGGATTTAATGGACACAGCCTGGGAAAGCAGCGGGGAAAAGCAGAAATCCCACATCACCCACAGCACCAGGGATTGTTTTCAGGGATAAATATTCCATTTCCAGGAAAAAATCATCCAAATCCGGCATCTCCACAGCCAAAATCTAAATTTTACCAAAGTTTAAAACCAACTGAAAGAATTCAATTCCGAAAGAAATTGGCTTCCCAAGAGTGAGTTATCCCTAAGAAAAACCAGGATCAGCAGGAAGCTCCAATACCAAACTGCAAACAGCTCCACACATTCTGGAGTGGGGATTTCCAGAGCCTCTGAACCCAAATATTCCCAAAATCCTCAGCATCATCACCCCATGGGAGACAGGAGCCAGCCTGAAATGAGCCCAAAGCAGCTCCCAGGCCCAACAAATCCCTCCCATCCACAAAATTCCAGCTTTTCCCAAAGCCAGGTTTGCAGGATGTGTGGGAGAGCATGAGGCAATAACGTTGGATTTTAAGATGCTTTTCCTTCTCCAAACAAGCCAGAAAATTCCTGAGAATGGGAATTCGACTGAAATTTAACTCTGGGATGAAATTCCCAGCTTGTTCTAAGCAATGAATTCTTTTCAGTGCCCACTCCTGGGATCTCAGGAGGATTTGGGAAGTGATCCAAGGTTCCTGGAGAATGGGATGCTGCATGTTCAGAGGATATGGATGGGGCTTCTGTGCCACAGGGAAAGTTTAGATGGAATACTGGGAGAAAATTCCTGGCTGGGAAGGTGGTGAGGCCCCAGATTCCCAGAAAATCTGTGGCTGCCTCATCCCTGGAATTGTCCAAGGCCAGGTTGGACACTTGGAGCACCCTGGGATAGTGGAACAAAATGATCTTCAAGGCCCCTTCCCACCCACACCATCCCGTGATTCCATGAATTCTCCAGTGCCAGCCAACCCCAAACCCCACATCCCCATCCCTGATGGGTCAGCCTGGTTTTCCACTTTCTCCAGAGGAAATGATCCCATTATTATCCCCAGCAGAGCCACCGTTCAAGTGCCAATTCCCATTTCCTTCCCTGCCTTTCTAATCCCAGGGCACTCCAGGGATCAATAGCCCGGGGATGCAGAGGAAGCTGCTCCCAGTCCAATATCCAATAATTATTGGATAACTCAGCCTCCAGCGTGGGTGGGTTGCCAGGTTATGCCAGCACAAAACTCCATTTCCAGAGGGAAAAAAAATTCCCCCTGGGGATGGGGATTTATGGTTGGAGCAGGATATTTCCATCCTGTGAAAACAGGGGCAGGAAGGATGGAAAAGCTTTGGTTTTCCCACTTCTCCTCCTTCTTTTCCTTAGGACAGGAGGAGCTGATACCCATGGATACAACACCGACATATCCAGGATCAAATCCTGCCCTAATTATCCCAAATCCACCATCACAATCCAGGGGTGATTCCATTGAACTGAGAAGTTTTGGATGCTACCATTGGTCCAGAGTAATTCCAGAGTGGTTTGGAATTGGCAGGGACCTTAAAGCTCATCCAGTTCCAACGCCAACACTTCCCATTATCCCAGGCTGCTTCAACCTGGATTTGGGCAATTCCAGGGATCCAGGGGCAACCACAGCTTCTCTGGGAATCTGTGCCAGTTTCCCTCCTGGATCAGAGGGAATATTCCTCTTCCTTTCTGAGCCAACCCCAGAAAATCAGGGAATTCTGAGTCTGCCAGCAGGAATTCCAAGTGTGATCCCTGCAGGTGCAGGTTTTGGATTGCACAAAACAGGGATCCATGGAGAGATCAACTACCAGAGGTGGAAGCTTTGTACAGCCACAAAAAAAAAAAATTGGAAATACTCCTAAAAATGTCCAATCCCAAGAATTCCTGCATTCCCTGGGTTCTCCTTTCAGCTTTCCAATACAGCAACAGCAAATTCCAAGCAACTCCGAGGTGGGAGTTTGACAATGACAAAAGCACTGCTTGGGATTCCGAATTCCCAAGGGCTCCTAATTCCAGCTGGAAGCTGTTCCAGGAGTTTGGAGCAGCTGCAGAAATCCTGGGATGCTGCCACTGTTTAGATTGGAGCCCTGCTGGGAGGTTTCTCCAGGAAAAGCCCCATATATGGATGACCCAGGGAGAACAAAGGACAAGGAAGGAGCAGGATTTGGGATCCTCAGCCAAGGAATGGGGCTGGATGTGTCCCCCCAGCTCCCTCCAGGCCATTCCAAGGATTAACAGCTTCTCCCTCCTCCCAGATCCTGATAAAGCTGCCGAAATTCCCAAGTTTCCTACGTTTCCCCTCGATCCCAGGATCCATAAATAGCCCTGGCATTTCCAGTGGCACATCCTGCCTGTGGAAATTGGATTGCAAAGGGAAATTGGCTGGAGTCCTTGCTGAATTCCCGTTTGTTATCCATCTTTTCCGATGTCCTACCCTCCAAACCCCATCAGAACTCCAGGTGGGGAGGTGAAGTCGTTAGGAAAGATTTCCTGACAAACCTCGGGAACACCGAAGGGTTCCGGGCATTTTTCCCCTTCCATTGGACAAGCTCTGACATCTCCATGCTCTTCCCAAACTTCTCCTTGGAGCCAATCCTGCTCCTTCCCTTGCACAGGAAAAGGCCAAGGTTTGTGTGGAATCACTTGGTTTTATCCAGGATTCATCAGATTTTGGAGGAATTTTGCTTAAAGAGGGGAAAATTTAAATATTCCTGGAGTTCTTTATCCTTTAAAAGCTTCCTCCCCCCCAGGAAAGGGGAATGGCTTTAAACTGGAAGAGAGGAGGTTTCAATGGGTTTGGGAAGGAATTCCCAGCTGGGGAGTCGAGGGGATGGGATGGAATTCCCAGAGAAGCTCTGGCTGCCCCTGCATCCCTGGAGGTGTCATTAGAGTGGTCACTGTCCCTGTGCCGAGCCAAATCCATGGATTTCTTATTTTCCTTATCCCAACATCAGCCTTTCCTGCTTAACACGGGGAGGATGGACCATCCAACCATAAAAAAAAGGAAAGCCACCAAAATGGCAAAATCCGACAATGAAATTGAGATTAAAAATAAATAATGATGGATTTTTCCACGAAATACCTGGATAAAAAAAGGCTTCTGGGAGTCCAGATCCACATCTGGGAAGGGCTGGAAGCTGCCTGGGATGTTTGGAGCCGGCGCTGACGTGTGGGATGAGTGACATTGGATTGGGGACATGGAATGGGATCAAGTGATCCCAACAATTTATTGGGAATCAATGAGGCTGCACAGATTGAACAGCATTGCCAGATCCCCATGGAACTGCAAATGGATCAGGAATGCTGGGGATATCTCCCCCAATTCCTCTAAATCCTCTTTCTTCCCTCTGTTTAGTGTGGAAAAGCTGCCTTTTCCAGGAGCCTGACTGGTTCATTCCCTCGGAATTAAGGGGAAAGGGAAATTCAGAATCCACACAGTTAATGGAAAAAGTTCTCCAGGATGGAGGGGATGGACCCAGGAAGCTTCACTGACTCCCTTGATTTTTTAGGAATTTGGATTTTTGATCCTTGGCCGAGGATGCTGGGAGAAGGATGAGGGCAGGGAGCAATTCCTGGATTTATCTGGAATTCAACTAAGTCAAGGGGAAAGGACAAATTCAAGCAAAATATTCCTCACATTCCATTCTGCATTTCCAGGCTGATTTTTAATTCCAAATCCCAAAAAAAACCAAAAAAGCTTTAAAGCCCCTCCCACACAGAATGCAATCGCCCAGGGGAAGAAAAAAAAAAGAGGGATTAGAGCCGGAGGCACACGGATATGGATTATTCCATCCTTTGGCAAATGGAAAATAAATCATCCCATTGGAGCCAGAGGCACGAGGGTGAGGGAGGGGGCAGAAAAATGGGAATGATCCAAAAGGGAATCATTCCAGAGCATCCTTGGGATGGGACGGATGAGCTTCCTGCAGAACCGAGTGCTCCCAGAAAAAAGTGGATTTAAAAGAGGGAAAAAAAAAAAAAAGGAACAACCAACAAATTAAATGGAAAAATCCAACAATGGGTAATTAGCAGATGGAAAAGCAAAGCTGCAATTTAGGTGTCTCCAAAGGGAAATCCCAACAAGTGGCTCCGTGGATTTATTTTCCCTTTTTCCTTTGATCTCGCTGGCTGGGAGGAGAATTCCTACAAAACTGGAGCAACCCAGAGCAGGAAAAACCCGAGCGGAGACGTTCAGAGGCTCCCCCTCTCCTGACCCCTCTTCCCGCCCCCGGGACTCATTAAACAGGAAAATCCCGCGGGATCCAAAGGTTCTGGCAGTGAGCACACTGAGATGTTTTCCAGAGCAAATGTTGGGCCATAAATAATGGATCAGGAGCGGGGCTGGAATGAATGGATTTATCCCTTCCACAGCTCCGGAGTCAGAGGAGGCCGGGATTTCACTGGATTCCAAGTCATCCAAGATTTTTTAGGAATAACCTTATTTTCCAGGCTTTTCTTTTTCAGGTTAATTTCTGGAGTCGGGTGTCTATTCCCAAAAATTCCACATCATCCTATTCCCCCCAAAATGCCAACATCGGGGCTGGCGGTGCTCTGGGAGTTGTGGGACAATTGTGGAATTTGGGAACAGCCCCCAAATCCAGCTCCAAAAGGATCTCCCTGGAAATCACCCCTGCACCATTCCTGGGTGTATTCCTGAGCTTTCCCCATTTTTTCCAGCAATGCATGAGGAATCCTGTCCTCGGATTTTCAATGCAGCCTTGTCTTATCCTGGGATGCCCAACCCTTGGGAAACTGAGCCAAGGATTTCCTTGGAATGACCAAATCCAGGGGTTTCTGGGATTTGGCCTGGTCCAGGCTGCACTGAAGGCTTTGGATCTTGGTCAGGATTTTGCCCAGGCTCCTTTTCCCAATGTCCAATCCATTCCTATGGAATGTGGACAGACCTGCCACCAACTCTTCCCTTTGAGGTGACATCCAGCCCTGTGTCCATGACTTCCTCCGGAATTATTTCCTTCTTCATGAACCAAAATTCCATCCCAACCTGAAATCCTGATTATTCCAGTGGGGAGGAGAAAGGATGGGAGAGACAGAAGTGTTTTTTTCAGGAAAATCCTGGATCCAGCAGACTTTTGAGCCACCCTCATTCTGCCACTGGAATTTCACTGACCAGAACCTCATGGGTCCCACAGATCCCATGCCATGTCCCAAATCCAACTTGGTTTCAAGGACATTCCCAGCTGGAATCTGCTGGAATGAGGTGTTGGGATAAGGGAGGAGATGCCTCTTGTTTGCTTCCACTGATTTTCCAGCTTTCCCTGTAATTCCCACTTCTCCTCGTGACCTTCCATGGAGGACACGCATGGATACAAGAAGAGCTCCCTAAATTCCATTAACTTCCCAAAAATCCCTCTGCCTTTCAATGCAGGCTGCCTGAATTCCCAAATAATGAAATCTCCCGTCAGGATGATATGATCCAAAGTGACATTGGAGAAAGAAAGGGGGGAGGAAAAATAAGGATTAAAAAGGGAGCCAGGGAGAAATGGGTTGTCCTGGCAACTGGCGATTCCTTCCCAGCATTCCCAGATTATTTCATGGAATGAATGTTTTCCAATTAAATTGATAAAAGGTGGAATTTAGCCGAGGGTGACCACTTAAGCTTTAGTTGGAAAAAATTCCCTCTCCAATAATTGGAGTGATTTTTTTTTTACTGTGGAAGGATTTAATCACGGCCTAGATTTGCCGGAAAAGCAAGAATTCCATCTTTTTTTAAATGGAGCCAATTTATTTTCCCTTTAAACAATCCAAGAGGAAATAGGGAATAAAGCCTAAATCAGCACCTCGGATTAGGAAGGAGCAGCTGTGAACCTCTCCCATGGAATGATCTAATTCCAAGGTAATTATCCCGGATTTTTAACGCTCCGCTAAAATCCCAACATCAGCATTTTCGGGATTGACAGGCTGGGAATTCACGCCAAGGAGCCAAGTGGGAACCTGCAGTGCTGCCCAGCTTCTCCTCCAAGGTCAAGGATGCAGGAACATCCTTGGAAAAGCTGCCAGAATCCATAAATCTCCCTCAAATCCAACCTTTCCTCTCCAGGCACCACCGGGAACCCGGCACGGAATGGACACGGAGAACAGCGAGACCACAACGGCTGGGAGGGGGCTTCCAGGAATAATTTTGGGAAAAAAGGCAGAGCAAGAAGCACCAGGCTGGGTTTTAAATCCCTGAAAATCCTCCTGCTGTTGGAATAGTGCTGATCCTCCCGGGATTCCAGGGTGGGTTGAGCCGGAGCCTCTGGAAATGCCGGAAAAGTGTTTGAACTCCAGGAGCTCTGAGTTAAACAGTCCAAATGAAGATCCAAACATTCCAGGCTCCCTGGCAAAGCCACCCATTCCCAAGAAGCCTTTGGAAAACAAGGAATCCACTGGAGATGGCCACGGGACAGGAAAACCTTGGATAACGACCCCGAGTGACCTTCCCTGGATTGAAAGAGAAACAAACCCAACTTTCCTTGGAAAAGCAGATCCTCGGAGTGCTGCTCATCCAGGGAAATCCATCTGGACCCAAATCCATTTGGATTCTTTGGGAAGAAGGGAAGAGCTCAGGCTGGGAGACAGAAATTTGATGGAATCTTTATCATCCAAAGGGCACAGAAAGCCAACAAAGAAAGGGAAGGGGAATTTTTCAAAGGAATGAGCAGATCCCCTCATGCCTCATTATCCTGCCACAAAATTCCCACTTTTCCCAGATTTTTCTACCAGAATTCCAAGGTCAAGGGGATCCCCTAGTGCCTCATTACCCCACACCACAAAATTCCCACTTTTCCTGGGCTTTTCTCCCAGAATTCCAACTTCAAGGGCAGGGCGAGGAAGAGGAGGCAGCAAAGAGCACATGGGAGATGAGGGCTGGATTTGGGATAAAAAATCCCCAAAAAAAGACAGAATCAAGTTGGGAATTTTTACTTCAAGCATTCCAAAAAAAAACTCTTCTGGAGTAGCAGGAATTTTTTTTTTCCCCACTAAAAATGGCCAGGATGATGGAAAAAGGAGCTTTTTGTGCCCTTCCAAGGCGGTGGCCTGGGAGGGATCGGCGCCATCCGTTGCCATGGGAATGATATTCCCAGGAAACGCTGCTGGAGGTGGAGAGGAAACCCCAGAGATCCATTAGCAACAGGTTGCTATGGCAACGGCTCCAAGCTCATTAATTCCTCCTTTCCTTCTCCCCATCCCAAATAAAAACCAAACCCAAAGCAACTTTTCCTGGGCGGGGGGTGGGAAATCTTTCAAGAATTTCACCAGGAATGCACAAGGACGAAGGAACAGCACCAAAATTCCCACTTGCGTCCCCAAATCGCCTTTTCCAACCGGGATTTCAAATGAAATTAGGATTTTAGGGATTATTCCCTTTTTTTTGTGGCCTGAGGGCTGCTCCCACAGGGAAAAAATGAGGTTTTTCTATGAAAACCGAGGAAAAGCAAAAAATTCCATGGTTTTCCCCTCACTCTGTCCCCTCACGTCCTGCCAAGCCTCAATTCCTTGGGTAAATTTGTTCTCCCTGGATTAAAACTGGGAATTCCCTCCTCCTAAAATAAAAAACCTGGATGGTTCCAAGAGGAACAGGACGTGGAAAAGATGGGAAAAGGGAGACGAAGGAGGATGAGATCCAAACTCTGGCTTGGAATTCCCTCCTGGCACTCCCAGGAAACACAAACACTCCTGGAAAACCCCCTGGCTGGAGCTTTTCCAGCACTTCCAGGAAATCCCGTTGTCCTGTGGATATCTCAGCTCAGGTAGGAGAGGAATAGAGCAAATCTGGAAAAAACAGGGAAGGAAATGGACTTTTGATAAAAACGTGAAAAATTCGCTGCTTTAACAGCAAAATTCCTGGGAATGAGGGAAGACTCGGAGCAGAACTCTCTTAGGAGCTGCTAAAGGCAAATTCCCTGGAAATTCCACAGTCTGGGATCAGGCAGCACAGGGAATATTAAAATATTCCTGTTTTTCCAGCCCAGCTGAACTTTTCTCCATTGTCACCACTTGTTCTCAACCGGAATTGAAGGGACAGCAATGCTTGATCCCCGAATTACAAAATTCCCGGGAAATTCTGTCCCTTCCATCCTTTTATGCCTCTTTCAATCCCCAGAATTCCAGGCAGGATTCAATCCATGGAATTTGTGCTGCAAAAGAGCCTTTTCCTCACTTTCTTTTCCTCCTATTCCACAGGTTTTTCCTCCAAATTAAACCTCTGGAATTCCAAAACCTTTCCCAAATCAGAGCTAAGCCCAACCCCACTCCCAGGATTTTTCCTACAGAATTCAAGGAATTAGGCAGGGCTTGGAATATGAAGTGTTCCAGAGGAGTTTTATAATGATTGGGATTTCTCTCCAAGCCTGGTCTGGGCTACAAGGAATGCTCTGGGACACCAGGAATGCTCTGGGAATCCAGGAATGCTCTGGGAATCCAGGAAGGAAGGTGGAAAATGCTCAGATCCCAAGCACTGATCCCAAAAAGCATTGCTAGAAAATCTGGGATACCTGGATCAGATCCAAAGGATTTGTGTCTAACAGAGGCAGTTGAGGGGAATATTCCAGCATCCATATTCCAAAGGCTGGGAGGAGCTGCTGGCTCTGGCCTGGGCCACCAGTTTGTGAACTGGGATGGAGCAATTCCAGCCATTACAAAGGGAATCCAGCCCCACCCCTTTGGAGGGAATTCCATAATTCCTGCCATTGGCCCAGACTTCTCCAGACCTCTGCAAACAGCATCTGGAAATTCTGGACTCACCAGGATGGAGATCCAAGCATTAATTCCACATTTAGCCAGGTTTCTTCCAACCTAGAGCAATCCCATTCCTGGTAATATTTATGGACAGGTAAGAACTTCCAAGTTTTTCCTAACACCGAGTCTGAAGGAGCTCAGGACAGGATCTGGGTGAAAAAATGGAGCTTTTGGCTTCCCAACCCTCTGGAAAGGGCAGCACATCCCAGAATTCCAGAGAAACTAAGCCCACAGGATGCACAGCCAGATCGAGCTCATCCCTCTTGGCAGCCCCAGCCCTGGAGCCTTTTTAGGGATTCTGGTCCAGCATTCCCAGGCAGACAGAATCCCAGGGATGTCTGGAGCAGCAGGAATTGCTGGCACTGGGTTGGAAGGTGCAGAAGTCCTGGAGAACATCCAGCAGGAGCTGGGACCAGGACACACTGCTGGGCCCAGAGAATTCCCTGATGGTTCCCTGATTCCTGAGAGTCCCTGATTCCTGAGTTTCCCTGTTCCCAAATCTCCCTGCTCCCAACTCCCTGATTCCCAACTCTCGGGAAATGCGGGGTTAAGCCAGGCTTTAACTTGGGCCTAAAGTGACTTCAGCAGGGATGATCCTGCCTTGTTTGCCATCAGCTCTATCCCAAGGGATGCTGAAGATGGATTTGGGATCAAACAGCCCCATCCCACCTGAGCTGGCAGCCCCTGGAATGAGTCCTTTCCCAATCCCAAAGAATTCCCGTTTGTGGCACCAAATCCCACATTTTGCTTTGTCTCCCGTCCTTCCCTCCCTGTCATTCCCAATAAAGGAGGTGTCAGTTCCTCCTTCTCTCCACATCCTTGGAGACAGGAGCAGAAATCCATGGAAACACCTGTGTTCTGATCCCAAATCTCCCAGGAATTCCTGGGACAGCAGGAAAATCCAAACAAACAGGCGGAGAGGATCAAAGAGTTTGGGTACAACGAGCTCCACACAAATCCCACGGGACACTCTTCCCAAAACATCCCTGTCTGTCACATCCATCCAACATCCTCCATCCCTTGGGAATGGGGCTGATATCCCAAAAACCCACACTGCAACTCCTGCTTCCAGCAAGATCTCCCAGGATTTTTGGTATCTGGGCAAATCCTCCCCACCGGGACGGAGGGAAGGGATTGGGAGCAGAGACCCGGCTGGAATCCCTGCCTGGAATAGCTGCACACACACAGAGCCATCCCATTCCTCTGGAATCTAGGGAAAAACAGCCAAATACTGGGAGCATTGTGAGCTCACACAATTCCCATCTGTCCATGGAAAGGGGGAAAATGAGATCCCAGAACCGAGCATTTCATCCGCTGCCAAATCCCTGCTCCTGCTGCAGTGCCCAGACCGGATTTTTATCCGGGGAAAAAAAAAAAGAGGGAAAATTGTCTTTTCCAGCTGCTTTTTGTCAAAGTTCCCCAGACCACTCCAAAGTGGCCATTCCCAGATTTCCAGGGAGGTCAGGAAGAGCCCTGGACACAGAGCTCGTCACCCTCGAATTCCCTTCCCTTGCTGCTTCAGGAAAAGGATTGGAAGTTCTGGAATTAACTCCCAGCTGGGATCATGGAATAACCCTGGAGTAACTTCCCTCCTGTCCCAGGCAGCAAAATATTCTCTCTAAAGTGTCTTTTCCTTAAAATCCCAATGATTTTAGGGATTGGGGATTTAGGGATTTGCCCCAAGCAGCAGCTGCTGCCTCAAGAATCAAGAGCAAAACCCGAGTTTCCAACATCTGTGTAAATATCCAGAAAATGTTCCTTGCATGAGGAATTCCAGCCTTGGAATGCTGGGCAGGCGCTCCAGGGGACAGAATTCCGAGGGATTAAAGGAAAACACACCTGGATGGCTTTGGATGGGCATCCCTGGGATTCCTCCTGGATTTCCAGCAGCCCGAGGAGATCCCAGACTGGGAACCAGAGGGGAAATCCAGGGAAAACTCTGAGTGGGCAGCAGGAATTCTTGGCTGCAGCAGGGATTGGGAAACAAATCCCAAATCCGTGCAAAACCAGGGAGAAAATCCCAATTCCCAGTTTATTTACTGCCAACAAGAGTGATCCCAGTTCCAATGGAATTGTCCCACTTGGAGCTTGGAAAAGTCAGGATTTGGCTCCCAAGGGATCAGCCCAAGCCCTCAAACACAAAGCCAAGGGAATGGTGAGTTTAAATCAATCTAATCCCATTTTTCCATTAAATAATCCCTAAAAACACCCCAGAGAAGCTGGATGATCATTCAGGAAATATCCATGGAAAATTTGGGATCCCACTGTCCCAGATCCAACCCTAGGGATGAGCTGGAGCCTCGGATTTGCTGCATTCCCAGTTCCACTCCTGGGATACATTAGCCCACATTTCCAAGGAATTTGCCATCCTGGAATGCTGGAAATACACCTGGACTCAATCCACATCCCAAAATTCCAAACCAAACTCCAAATTGGAATGGGATTTGTTGATTCCCAGCAAATCTGAGGGGAGGAACTGAAGGCAACTGGCAAAGCCAAGTGGAGTCTGGCATTTCCATGGATCCATGCATCCATAAATACCATGGAAAATGGGAATTAGATGCTCTGAAATTAGTCTGGAATAGGGAATAAATTGAGGATATTTCCCAGAGATTATGAGGAATCCTCAGAAAAATCCAATGGGATGAGCTGAAGTTTGACTGGAGGGGAATTTCCAGGGAATATCCAGCCCAGGAAAACTTAAAATAAATCAGGAGAAGAGGAAAATCAGCCCCAAAACCACCCTGGAATCTGTGAAAAACCCTGGATTTGGGCATTCAGAGATGGATAATTCCAGAATCCATTGGCAATAAAACGTGGATTAGGATAAAGGGATCCTAGAAAAGCCAGGCTTGGAAGCAGATTCCCAGTGCTGTGCCTCCCATCCCTCCATCCCATTCTTCCCAGTTTTCCAAAGGGAAAACCCCTTGGAGTTGTCCTGGGATGGATTCCAAGCTTTCCTCCACACCAGAGCCCATCTGGGGTCACATCCATGGCCCAAAAATCCAGGAGCTGCTTCCAACCCCTCCTAAGGACATCCAGGGATTCATTCACCCCATCCTTGCTAATCCCAAATATTCAAGGAAACCCCATTTGACATCCCAGGTTTCCATGGATCCACTTGGGAAAAGCCAGGGAACAACCCTGAGAGGTGGCAAATCCCAAATCCCCACGGGAACAGCACAAAATGCCACCCACGGCCCTCCAGAAATAAACAGACGTAGGAGACCCAATCCGAAGGAAAATAAAGAAGTTTGGTCCCAATTTTATGTGGATTTTAAAAAAGACAACAAAGGGAAATTCAAAGCATGGCAGGGAAACAGAGGGAAAATCCACCCAGGTTTGAGGGAAAACGCTGTTTGGATCAGGGCTTGAATCCCAAAAATGATGTTTGGGTTGTTTGTTTGTTGTGATCTGTGATTTTGGGGTGGGAATTAGGATTGGAGGTGACCCTGAAGCTCGGGAAGAGATTCCTGCACTCAGAAAATCCAGGAATCAATCCAGGAATGCCACTGCACGGCAAAAGCGACAGCAGAGCGTCCCTGCTCGGATTAATTGAATTAACACACTCCTAATTGGTGTTCCCACCCCCCAAAATCAGCACTTTTCCCAACTGGAATATGCTATGAACCCAAACCTCTGGAGGCAGAGCAGGATCCTTCCCAGGATCACTTTTCCAGGTTGTTCTCAGCATTCCTGAAGGCAGCGGCGCCCTTGAACCCCGAGGTGCAGCTCCCTCCATGTGCCCCATCCCCATTTCCCGCTGGTGCCTCCGGCTGGGAATGTTCTCCGGGAATGCTCCCGGCTCTGTAACCGGATCCTGCCCCACCTGTCCCCTCCAGAACCCGGCTCCAGCTTTTTTTAGCCATTCCAAAGCCTCCCGGTGACCCCTTCCTGCTTAAACTCCACACAAATCACGTTTTTTGGGAAGATTCCCACCTGCTCTGGGCCACGGGGCTGGGATAGCTCCGATTCCCAAAAATATCTGGAGTGGCTGGCAGCTCCTGGAAAATCTGGGTGGGAAAGGGAGATCCCCAGGGGGTTCATTGGATGGAATGGGAATTTTGGGTGCCTCATCCAAAGGCAGCTCCGTTCCCAAAGTGTCCCATGGGATCGGCCTCGAGGAGCTGCTGGAAATTGGACCCTGGAGCTGGAATTTCACAGGAGGAGAATTCCCAAACCAGCAAACACAGGAAAAGAGGGATATGGGAATTGGAGGGCACGGAACGAGACCTTCCCCTCTTCCCACCAAATCAATCCCAGTGGGAGCAAGGACAACTTCCCTGGGAAAAACAACCAAAGAGCCCCATCCAAGGAGGGTACATCGGAAAGATCCAAGGATTTTGGGAGCATTCCCAGTTCCCATCCCTCCCTTCCATAAATCCTCAGAAAAACCAAACACCCTTCTTCCTGGTTTATGGATTTGTGCTTCGGGAAGGACAGGAAGAGAACCTAAACCCACAGCCAGAAATTCCCTCTGTGGGGTCTTTTTCCTCTGTGGAATCTTTTCCCTCTGGGAAAATCTCCCAGGAATTCCAGCCCTCACTGCCCTGATCCAGCCGTGCTCCTCCTCCAGCCCCCTCATCCAGCTGCTTCCCAGGTGTCCCATTCCATGGAATTTTTCCCAAGTTCCTGGTTTCCAGGTGCCTCTGGTCCAACACACCCACTCATCCTGAAAAATGTAATCCAAGGATTTGATTTCAGAGACTGGGAAAATGGGAATAAATCCCAGCAAGGAGCTCATCCCTCCTGCTGCCATCCAAGCACACCAGCACTGAAATCCTGGGAATTCTATGGAATTCCTGCTTGGCTGTTAACAAGCCATCCCCATTTCTAGCTGATGTTTTGTTGGATGGGGAAGTCTGGGAAAGGAAGGTGCTCTGCTGGGAATTCCCAAAAGGAAAATCCAAGCCCAGCCTGAGCACACCTGAACCCTCTCCCAAAACACCTCCCTTGGAATTCTCCACCTGCCAGAGGAGATTTTGGGAATGCCAAACCCAGAGACTCCCCCAAACCCAAAGGAAATGACCTTTCCTCCCACAGACTCCCAAAGTTTCCCACCACAAGCACCTGGATTAGGGAATAAATCCATCCTGGCTCACTCCTGCCTGTGACAACACAGTGCCCTCCCCGAGGCCAGCTCCATCCCATTTTTCTTATGGAATTACCGTTCTGTGGAATATTTAAGCATCAACTCCTCCTTTCCACCCTTGCACGTCCAAGTTCCCCCCTCAGGGCTGGAAATCCCAGTTGCAGTTGCCCCAAATCCCTTTTTTTCCAGCATCCAGGCTCTCGGGAATGCTGGAATGAGCACCCAGGATGGCACTGGTGATGTTAGGCCTGGCTTAACCAGCAAGAAGCACTTTAGGAAGAGGAATTTAAGCCCAGATTTGCTGCAAGCAGAGACTTCACCCAACAAGAGCAGAACCAAGAAATCAGCTGGGGCCAAGGAGCTCCATTTTCCAGAGAAAAGAAATCGGGAAAGGGATTTTTCCCAACTAAATCCAACCCTTAATGAATCCCTGTGTGTTTTGAGGGATCACTACAGGACCAAAGTTGGTCAACATTTTGTGCAAAACAAAAGCAGCCCCAAATCCATAAAAACTGTGGGATTTTCCCTCTGATTATTCCTGCAGCTCCCAGCCCGGGGCAGCATTCCCGGAGGGAATGTGCAATTCCTGCTGGGGAGAACCAGGGGTTTGTGTGGGGAGCTGAGGCAGATCAATAATCAGCTTATTAATAAATAATGGGCTTAATAAATTAATAAATAACGGGGAGAGAGGCAGGCAGGGATGGGGGGCTGGGAAAAGCAGGAATTCTCCACACAATGCCCGTGCTAAAAGCTCACTTCCCAAAGATTCCGGGCACAAACTGACAACTCTCGCTCGCACCCAGCATTCCGGGGAAAATTCCATCTCCTGGATGTCACGAGCCAGAGGAAAACGCTGCTGGATGATTATTTAACATTCCTAAAGCCGGGAAAGGACACCGGGAACGGCGGAGATTTAAGGGATTCACTGTTCCCTTCCTTCCCTGCAAGTTGCAGCAGAACAAAAGCGGAGGGGACTTTTCGGGAATGTGCCTTTCCCAAAGCAACTCCAGCTCCATTTTTCCCCGTCGGGAAAGCTCCCGTGCACTCGCGGCTCTTATATAAACAGCGGAGGGGCTGATCCCCCCCCGGCAATCCAATAAAACCAAGGTCGCCTTTGGAATTGCGAGGATTCCCATCCCGGCGAGCCGCGAGTGGAGTTGAGGGATTTTTTTTTATTTTTTTCCCGCTGGGAATTTCGGGGGCCGCGGCTCCGCACCCCCCGAGCGGCTCCGTCCTGCCCGTCCCGGACACTCGCACGGAGCCGCTGCGGGACCTTGGCGTGTCCCCAGCACGGGGGACACGGGGGACACTGGGGACACGGTCCCTGCGTGTCCCGCTGCCACAAATGCCCCTCGTCCCCCCTCTCCGAGCCGGCACTGGGGACACACCGAGGACACGCCGGTGGCTCCGTGGCATCCCCGGGCGCTGCCGGCAGCGGGGACGCGCAGCTCCGCCGGGATGCTCTGGCCACGGGGAGGGTCCCGGCGGTGTCGCGGTGTCCCGGGGGGTGTCCCGAGGGAAAGGATATGGGTTACAGACCAGCCTGAGGCACCAGCTGCGCGGGCGGGTGGTTTGCTTGAGGCAGAAGAAGGCGGTGGGTGCCAGCGCCGGGTACGGCACCTGCTCCTCCTCCTCGGAGCCCAGCTCGGCGGGCGGCTCTCGGCCGGGGGAGCCGCTGCCGGAGCCGGAGCCGCTGCCGGAGCCGCTGCCGGCATCCTCGGGCGGCTGCTCGGCGGGGCGGCGCGGCGCTGGCAGCGCCGTGATGGGCACCCGCACCTCGGCCGGGCGCGGCGGCTCGCGGCTCTCGCCGGCGCTCATGGTCGCGGCCAGCGGCACCTGCGGGGCGAGGGCAGCGGGGTCAGGGCCGGGCCGCCTCCGCCGCTGCTGCCGGGGATGCTCCGCCGGGTCCCGGCGCTCCAGCCACAACAAAGGCGGGCGGGGGGAGGTCGAGCCTCCGCCCGGGCGCGGCCGCTCCCGCCCCCCACGGCGAGCTGGGGGTGCCCCCCACCCTTCGGGGAGCCCTGGAGGAGCCTCCTGGCGTTGGATTTTGGGGGATGGCGGATTCTTGGGGGGTTTCCTACCTCAGTTGGGCGGAGCGCGGTGTCCCCAGGGGCATAGCCGTGCCTTGCAGCTCACATGGGACCGGCGACAATCGCGGCTCCGGGGGGTGGCCGAGCCCCCTCCCAGGCACGGTGGCACCCCCAAAATCCAGTGGGGGGGGGGGGGGGGAAGGGAGGGGTTGGGGCTCGGCGTGCGGCGCCCGCCCGCGGGGATGGAGGAAGGCTGGGGAGAGGAGGAGGAGGAGGAAGAGCAGCAGGAGGAGGAGAAGGTGGCGGGGGCCCTTCCCGAGCCTCTCCCGACGGTAAATCCCAAGGAGCGAGGAGGAGGCAGCTCCGCCGAGCTTCGCCCGTGCCCAACAGGAAACTTCGGATTTACCGGGGGAGGAGGGAGAGCGAGGGGAGGGGAGAGCGGGGGCGGCGGGGGCGGGGGCCGGGAGGAGCCGGGGCAGCCCCGCATCGCCCCCTCCCCCGCCTTTGTTCGGGCTCCTGGCGGCGCCGCGGGACGGGAGGGCACCCATGGGTGGGGGGCAGCGAGCCGGGGACCCTCCCAAAGCATCCCCGGGCGGGCGGAGAGGATTTGGAGAGGGAGGTGCGGGTTTGGGTCCGCTCCATCCCGCGAGGGCTGCGCGGCTCCGGCACCTCCAAAGGGGGGGGAGATCCCAAAAAGGGGGGGGATGCGCCCCTAAAAAGGGAAATGGAGCCCCCAAAAGGGGGATCGCCTCTCCTGGCACTCCCCCAGCCCCTGGCTGAGCGCAGATTGGAGGTAGGAGCGGTTTAATAACTGAGCTCGGCTCTAAGCTCGCAGCTCAGCTGCTCCAGGGTTTAACTCCCAAGAAACTCCCAGGGATCCCAAGAAAAAGCTCAGGGAAAGTCCTCACAGGCTCCAGCCCTTCAACTCCGCCCGGGAAGTTTTATTCATTTGAATTCCTTGGAATTCCGTGAATTCTCTCAGGCTGGGGGTGCGGGGATGGGACTGAAATCCGGGAGTGGATGGGTTCCCGTCCCCTGGAATGTTTTCGGGAGTGCGAGCTCATTATCCAACAGCACATTCCATTTGCAAATGCAGCTCCCGATGTTCTTCCCAGTTAATAACTGGGAATTGATTGGGAAGAGAGGTCAGGCGGCTTTCAAAGCACCCAGAGCTGAGCCTAATGGGGCTCCTAAAGAGCCGGGATGTAGCAGTGATCCCGGGGTTTTATGGGATGGTGCCAGGTTGGGATGAACAAGGTGTGGCGATTTTAGTGTGGGATACAAAGGGAAAAGCCAGACAGGGGAGAGAGGAATGGAAAAGACCTCGAGGATGGAATCTAAGCATTCCCAAAAATTGATCAGGATGATCCAACCTGTCTTCAGGGCTGCTTGTGGGAATGCCACGGGGATAGGAGGGATATGGGATGATGGATTGGGATGAGGCACATGGGAAAATCCAAAGGGAATCACCAGGATCTCCTTCAAGCTGAATTCTGCTTGAATTCCTTCCCTGGGGTTGAATTCCCTCTGTTTCCTGCCCTTTTTGCCAATGTTTTCCATTAAAACCAGGGTAAGTTTGTGGGAATTCTGAAGGATGTGGGATTTCCAGTTCAAATGGGGGTCTCAGTCACTTTGTTTCCCAAGCTTTTGGGGTTCCTGACTCTGGGAAAGAGAATTCCAGAATGATAAGGAGGACCCTTGCTCTGGCCACATCCCTGGAATTGTTCAAGGACGGGGCTTGGAGCATCTTGGAATAGTGGAAGGTGTCCATGTGGAAAAAAAATTGACTTTGATTCCAGCTCCATGGAATTAACCCTGGATTAAACAGAGCAAGATCTGCCCTGCTCCTCCCAATTCCTTGCGGGATCCTCAGGAATTATGGGAGGGAATAAATCCTCATGCCAGGAAAAGGATGGATTTGGGGATGGATTTGGGGATGGATCCAGCATTCTCGGGAGCATCCCGCTCTCCTGACACCCCGCTGGAAAGCTGGAAATTTTACTGCCTGCCTTTGGGATGGGGTCGAGGCATCACTTGGGCCCCTCCTTCTCCCCGTTCCCATTTGACTCCACCTCCTGTTTCCCTCTAGAAGTCATCGTCCTGAGCTGCAGAATTCCAGAGTGGGAAACTCCAGAAGAGCTCCACCAACTCCCAACCATATCTTCCCTCTGGGATTTAGGATTTGTCCTGATTAGCTGGGAGAAAAGTGTGGAAACTCCAGTACAATCCCTGCTTTGCACCTTCCCTTTCCTTTTCCTTTCCCCTTGCTGGCACCAAATCCCAAATCCGAGGGAACAAAATCATTGGAATTGCTGCTAATTCCTGAAATGAATTATCCGGGATGCTGATGGAGAGCTGGATGTGTTGGGGGACTTCATCCAGCCAGGGATCCAGCAAGAAAATGTCATGATGAATAAATTTGGGATGTTTTAGGAGGAATCATTGAATTTGGGATCTGTGGATCCTCCCAGTCCCGTTTCCATCCCAGAAATTGTTTGGCTTTTCCCTTCCAGCCTCAAAGTCAAATCCAAGATCAGGGAGTGCATCCAGAGGGGAATTTGCCCCCCTGCTGAAGTTTGGGATGGAGCAGGGAATGTTCCAGCTGAGGATGGATCAGGAAGGAGAAACCCCATTCCAAAAGTGCCAGGGAACAACAGCCAGGATTTGCTCCTGCTCTGGGAGTCTCAACCGGCCCTTTCCATGATTTTTTTGTGGATCACTCCTGTCTCCTTTAATGTTCCATTGGTTTTATTGGGATTTATGACCTTCCCACTCGGGCTGGGAGGGAACAGCCGGGGATTGATGATCCATAATCACATCCCAAACTCCTGGAAGTTCTGAGGGATTGAGATCCCTGGGAAGGAGCATCCAGGGATTTCTGATCCATAATCACATCCCAAACTCCTGGAAGTTCTGGTGGATCTCAGATCCCATTCCCGACCCTCTCCAATCTCGGGAATGTCGCTTCCTGCCTCCATTTGTCCTCTTGGAAAAGGGGTTCGGGAAGAGCTGGGAGCAGGATCCCATCTCCATCGATTGTGTGCCCTCTGCTGGCAGCCTCTTTTCCAGGGAAAAACGGGAAAATCCCGCCGGGAAGGATTTGGGGCTGCCCTTCAAATATGGGAAAATCCTTGGATAGGATCTGATCCTCACGGGAATTTCCTTCTGCTCTTCCAGGAGCAGGGAATGAGCTCCTGGATTTCCTTTGGAGCTGGTTGGATCCTGTAGGAGCTCCTGGATCCCGGGCATCCAAATCCCTGGATTCTCTGCTTCTAAGAGAGCCCTCAGTGTCATCCCTGAAATAAATGAGGGAAAAGCAAGGATTTATGGAATTTATCCTGGCTGATATCCAAGTTCAGCGGGAGAGCCACGGCAGGAAGTCCCTGTTTTCCAGAGAAACTGGGATGCCCCATCCCTGGAAAAATCCCAGGCTGGGTTGGATGGGATTTGGAACAACCTGGAATTTGGAATGGGATCAGCTTTATCCCTTTTCCACCCAAACCATTCTGGGATTTTGTGAAACACGGGAAAACCAGGAGAGGGAAATTTGAAGGCAATACAGGTGTTTTCCAGAAAATCCATATTTAAGGGAATTTTGGACATTGGGATTAACCAGAATCAATCCACCTGCGCTTCCTAAATGTTTCCTGCAAAGTTCCTTCCCTCATCCAAACTTTGCATTCCCGAAATTCAGGTCGGCACCTCCAATTCCCAGAATTCCACTTCCAAGCCACGATTATTTTTTGGGAAGCTCAGCACTTCTCCAATCGGAATGTTCAGCCCAGAATGAGGTCAGGGAACCTTTGGGCCAGGTTAAAAACCTTGGAAAAGTTGGAGTTTATTCCTGATAATCCTCAGGGATGAGTTCAGGGAGGAATTCACCTCCTTGGGCCAGGGGGGAATAAAGTAATTTAATTTCTCTTTGTTATCCAGGAGATTCCTTGGCCTCCTGGCCTGGATGTTCATTTTTTGGGGATAAAAAGGAAGGAATGAAGCCAGAAAAAAGGGAAATAATCTTTTCCACAGATAATTGGGATGAGCTCCTTATCTGGCCTCTAAAAACCTGGAGCAGGAGGGGTCAAATGAGCCCAAATGATTTGGTGATCCCGAAAAATGAGGTGAGAGCTCCGGAAGCTCTGCTCTTGGCCAAAATTATCCTGGTTTTTTTAGGGATAAAAATGAGGAGAAGCAGCCCCAGCTCTGAGGGCCCCTGGAATTCTGGGTGCAGAGGGGCTGCAGAGCTGGGAATTCCCTCATAAATCCACAAAAAACCCAGGAAAACCGGGAGCCTCCAGCCCACATGGGGATGAAATCCCAGCTGATCCCAACTCCAGAAGAAAAAACAAAACATTTCCCATTCCAGAGCTTTCCTTGGCTGCTCCAGAGCCTGAGGGAAGGACACCCCCGAGGATCCCAGCTCATCACAGCAAATCCAGCTGGAAGATTCCGGAAAATTCCACCTGGAGCATCTCCCATCCCTGGAGCTCTCACTGGCCTCATCCCTGTGCTGCTCTGGCCTAAAATATTCATGGGAGGCCTCTAAAAGCCTGGCTTAGCCTCTAAAAGCCTGGTTTAGCCTCTAAGGCTTGGCTTTGGCTCTTAGGCCTGGCTTTGGCTCTTTGGCTCTAAAAGCCCAGCTTTGTAAAGCCCAGCTTTGGCTCTAAAAGCCTGGATAAGAACAAATTTTTGGGAATGATCCAGAGGCTGAAAGGAGCCTCCCCATAGGGAGTTTTAGCCAGGGAAAAGTGGGATAATGGGGTTAATGTGGGATTGGGAAAGGCAGGGATGAGCTCCCTCCAGGGCCTGGGAGCTCTCCCCATTCCCATCCCACATTCCAAGGACAATTCAGGAATTTTCCTTTTATCTCCTTTGCTTTCTTCCTCTTCTCAATGTCCAGCCTGGTCTCCATCCCGAATTTTCTCAGGAGCAGCATTTTCCATGATTTTCCCTAAAATCCCAGCATTCCCAAAGAATCCGTGGCCGCCTCATCCTGGGAATGTCCAAGGCCCGGCTGGATGGGGCTTGGAGCAGCCTGGAATTGTGGGAGGTGTTGGGATGGAGCTGAGCTTTCCATCCCAAACCATTCCCTAATTCCAAAGGCTCAGGATGGCCCTGCAGGGGGCTTTCATTCCAGCAGGATTCCCAGGGAAAGCTGGAGCAGCTTCCCAAGATTCCAGGCTCTCCTTGGGCTTCATTCCTGGTTTATTTCCTGTTTAAAGGGGATTTTTGGGATATTTTAGCTCCAATAAATCCATCTGGTGTATCCCAAAGGAGATAAGGAATAACAAAACTCCCAGTCCAGTTTTATCATTACTCCAGGTTTATGGGCTAAATCCGTGGATTTCTTTTGGAATTCTCTCTGGAGAGACAATTCCCAAATTTGCCCAGCCCTGAGCTGCCACTGGAGTTTGGGATTCATCCCCAAAAATCCAGATTATTTGACTTATTGAGGATCAGTTATGGAATATTTTTGTCAATTCCCATTCCCACTCATCCCACTTCATCCCAGAAAACCCCTTCCCATTTTCTCCTGTAATTCCAACCCTTCAGGATCCACAACAGCTTCAACTCGGGAATTTTGCCTTTTTTACTATTTTTAATTGGATTTTCCAGCTGCATTCCCTGATTTTCCCTCTTCCATGAGCTTTGCTGCTGGAAGGGAATCCCTGCTCCACTCAGGAATTCCTGAATTCCCACCTCGGGGCTGGAATTCCTGTTGCCCATGGCAACCTCTCATTGCCGATGGAAATCCTCCTTAAAATTCCTTTTTCCCCCCAAACCCAGCAATTCTATATTTTTCCCAAGAAGAAAATCAGGATTTTTATGGATTCTTGACCTCCAAGCTCCTCTTATTCCCTCTTTTTTTTTTCCTTAATTTTCTTTCATTTATCCCCTAAAATTCCTTTAGTTTCCAATGAGCTCCTTGTGCCACTGATGAACCCACAGCAAAATGATTCAAAACCCTCTGGAATCTTGGAAAATCACCTGAAAGTGCCTGAACTGGGAGCAGCTCCCTGGAATTGTGCTCCACTCCCAAATTTTCCTATTTATCCACGCATTCCATGCAGGAAAAATAAAGGTGCTGGAGGGGGGGTTCCCTCAGGATTCCCTCCCTGGGTTTTTCCCGTTTTTTGTTTTTTTTTTTTTTAAGGAATGCCGACTTGAAACTCGTGGAGTGTGAAATCCTGGCTGGGCGTTTCCATGGGAACCAGGCGGGTTTTCCTGCCGAGGATTCCCGCTGACCTCACTCCCGCTCGATTCTCTCCCACTCCCGCTTTTCCCTCGGTTTCAATTCCCGGTGTTTCACTCTCCTGGATTTCCCTCTTTCCATTTCAAGGATGGAGAATTCCCGGCATTAAAAAAAGTGGGATAAAACCACCTAAGGCCGTTTTTTTTTTTTTTTCCCCCAGGAAAATCCTCTCAGCTGGGTGGGAATGATTGAAATGTCCAGGAAAGATGGAGAGGGAATATCCCCAAGGGTATGGAATGATGGGGAAAGTGGGAATAGCTTCCAGCTGCCAGAGGGCAGGGATAAATGGGATATTGGGAAGGAATTCCTGGCTGGGAGGGGCTGGGATGGAATTCCCAGAGAAGCTGTGGAATTCCTGGATCCCTGGAAGTGTCCAAGGAAAGGTTGGATGAGGACTGGGATAATGGGAAGCGTTGGGGTTGGAATGGGACAAACTTTGAGATCCCTTCCCAATGCAAACCATTCCAGGAGCAATCCAGGATCATCCTGGCCTGACCATTCCAGAGTCAATCCCACACAAAAGTGGGATTTTAGGATAAAAAAAAAGATGGAAATGGGATAAATGATCCGTCCTGGGAATGATCTGAGCAGCAGGAGCCTCCAGGTTCCTCCTGGAATGGGGAAGCTTTTCCAGGAGGCTCCTCTTGCACTCCAGATTATCCCAGGAGAAAAAGAATTCCTCTTTTTTTTTTTTCCATAAAAATGTTTTCCAGGCTGGGATGGAAGAATTCCAGTGGCAGGGCTGCAATGGGATGCTCCATAAAATCCCACTAATCCGAACAAATTCCATGAAGGAAATTCCCTTCTCCCATTTTTCCAGCCGTGCTTTCCCTTCCTCCAGCAGGAACAAAGGGATCAAAAGCTCCTGCAGGAAGAGCTATCCCGAAAAGTCACGGAAAGGGCACATTAATAAGGGATGAGCCAGGAGGAGGCAGAAATGCGGGAAGAGCAGCAGAGCCTCATTATCCCAGATCCCAAAATTCCTCAGGAGGCTCCAGCGGAGCTGAGCCAGTGAATATTTTATAGGGAAGCTCCCGTTCCCTTCCTGCTTTTCCGTGTGGCCTCTCCCGAAAGAGCGATTTGCTTTGGAAAACAAGGAATGTTCCCCGTGTGGAAAACAAACAAGGAATCCCACAAAACTCCAGGCACAGCGCTGGGATCAGAGCCAGCAACACCTGGAATATTCAAAATCCCCCCCTTGCTTCCCCAAATCCCAGCACATCCGACTTTTCCCTTTATCCCGGAGAATCCCCTGCTCCAAACACCGGGAATAAAATCCCTGTGCTCGAATCCCCCTTCCAGCCTGGATAAAAATCCCTCCCAGTGGCACAGCCACATTCCCTAATCCCAAAATTCCCTTGGATGTGCCCCCCCCCCGCCAGCCTCCCGTCCCCCCACATCGGGAGCAGCCAGCCTGGAATGTTGGGATTGGGATCGCTCCAGGTTTTTATCCCTGCTCCAGACGGGGAATTGGAGCTGCGTGGGCGAGCGGCTCCTGCACGGCGGCAGCGCCGCAGGCACATGGAGGAATGTGTGCCGGGAAAAGCGGGAATGGGGGAACACCGGGAATGGGGGAACACCGGGAATGCGGGCACTTGTCTCCCTCTCCCCTCCCCAGGAGGATCCATCCATCCCTGATCCTTTTATTAGGCTGGAAAACTGGGAAAGACGGGAGGGGCGGGCTCCTTTCCTTTTCCTTGAGCTGTCCCAGGCATGATTTTTGCATCCCTCATCCACCCTTCCCAAACTGGTGCCAGCATCCCAAAAAATCCTCTATCCCTCTTTTCCGTGAAGGAGTTAAATAAATGACATCAGCACTTCCCTACACAGTAAAACTCAGAAATTCCTCTATCCCTCTTTTCCATGAAGGAGTTAAATGACATCAGCACTTCCCTACACAGTAAATCCCAGAAATTCTGTCAGAGCCCATTTATTCTCTGAAAAGATCCTAAACCCAGAACAGACCTGGGATTATTTGCATTCCAGGGATTATTCCAAGAGCTAATCGGCTCCAGTGCGGAGCGTGGGGAGGATTGGGAGCAAACAGGATTGGAGGCTGGAATTCTCCCAGTACTCTTGTAATCCAGCAGGGATATCCATAATCCTTCCCAAAATTGCCCTCAAAGCTCTGAGGTGCCGGGAGAAGCTGC
Organism: Agelaius phoeniceus; assembly: GCF_051311805.1. Taxonomy (NCBI): domain Eukaryota; kingdom Metazoa; phylum Chordata; class Aves; order Passeriformes; family Icteridae; genus Agelaius; species Agelaius phoeniceus. The sequence goes on along the minus strand of NC_135280.1, from coordinate 2,001,339 downwards.
AATCTGAGCAATAATTCCCTCCAAATCCTGATTTTCTTGGTACATCCCTGGTTTTCCAAAATGGGAGTGATTCCCCTCTGCAGGAATGGGGAGGTGGTTTTAAAATCCACCTGGAGTGTGGGATTACCTATGGAACTCTGTGGGAATTCTGCCCACACCTGCCAAGTTCATCCTGAAGTTCTGCCAGCTGGAAAAAGCACCTTTCCCAAGCCAGAGAATTCCACAAATCTCATCAAGATCCACATCTCCTCCAGGAGTGCCAAACTTCCCTTCCTCTTTTATTCCCCTTTCCCCCTTTCTTTTCCCTTTTCCCCAACAGGACCAGAGTCACAGGAAAGGCCTCAACAACGAATATTTGGGAATAAAAGCAGAACAAAGAGCACAAATGTGTTCAACTGAGCAGCCTAAAGCCAGTGGGGACTCTCTGGAATTTTCCATGAGGAACCAGAGGGGTTGGAACTGGGATGAAATCCTCTCACCCCTGAGCCTCCTTTTTTTCCAGGCTAAACAACCCCAGGTCCTTCAGCTGTTCTTCCAAATGTTGGTGTTCCAAGCCCTTCATTGTGTTGCTCTCATCTGGACACGTTCAATCTCAACGTCTTTCCTACGGTTCCATGAGGGCCGCCCCGGCCGCCATGACACCTCCCTCAGGCACCTTCCCGCCATTTCCCGTCACCATGGCAACGAGCCGCCCTCACCATGGCCATCCTAGGCCCTTGGAAAGGGCAAGGCCCAGACCCCCAGCCCATGGGGGAGAAAAAGGCTCTGAACTGCCCACCCTGGGTTCTTCTGGAGGATTCCAGAAAGCTGAGAGTGGGCTCTGGCTTCTCCATGTTGCGTGTCCTAAAGAAATGGAGAGAAGAAATTTTGTGTGAGCTCCGCTGGCACAATCCCTCCTGGCACAGGGCAAGGTCTTTGCATGCTGAGGCTTTGCTGTGGCCAAGGAAAGCTCCTGGCTCAGGGTCACCTTTGCTGCTCAGCCAGACACCCCAGGTGCCCCAGCCACAGGAAATTGCTGGATCCGGGCGGTGCCGGTGCTGGCAAATGCCAGACCTGGGTGGTGCAGGCGCCGGCAATTTGCTGGATTTGGAGTCCTGGCACCGGCAAATTACCAGACCTGGGCGGTGTCGGGAAATTGCTGGATTTTGCCTTTCCGTGCCAGCAAATTGCTGGACTTAGGCTGTGCTGGCACAGAGAAATTTCTGGATCTGGGCTCTGGCGGTGGCAGCAAACACCAGATTTCAGGCTCCAGGTGCTGCTAAGCACCAAATCTGAACCCCTCCTTTTCCTTCCTGGAACGAGATGCCCCCACTCTCCCAAAACCCCTGGCATTTCCCCTCAGCCCTCCGCAGCTCGAGGCCTTTCCAATTTAACTGCAGCCGCCTTCCCGTTACCACGGCAACGAGCCGCGTGGGGGCGGGCGCAGACAGCTCATCCACCAATCAGCGCCGCGCTCAAGGCGGACCCGCTTTTTGATTGGTGCACGCTGCTGTCCATCAACCCGCGGGCCCGCCCTGTCGTTGGTTGCCGCGGTGAGGCGAGGACGCTCGGGCGGGAGCGGCGAGCGGCGGAGGCTCCGCCATGGCGCAGCCCGACGAGCCGCACCCGCCGGTCGTTCCCTCCTGCCCGCTGCCCAGCAAGACCTGCGATGTGGTCCCCACCGAGAGGCCGCGCTCCTGCTGCGGCATGGCCGTGGCCGGCTTGCGCACCGCCAAGTACCATCTGCCCGAGTGGCACCGCCGCAACGCGGGCGTCTGCTACGAGGCGTACACGGCGGGCGAGCAGGCGGAGCGCGGCCGCGCCGAGGCCAAGCACCTGGTCAAGCATGCGGCCGCCAGCGCGCAGCGAGCCCAGGGCTACTCCAAGGCCACGCTGGGCCAGCGGCTGCAGGACATCCACTTCTGGAGGGTGGAGCTGCAGAAGGAGATCATGGAGCTGGACGCCGAGACCAACCTGCTGGCGGCCCAGAAGCTGCGGCTGGAGCGGGCGCTCGATGCCACCGAGGTGCCCTACTCGGTTGTCATCGATAACCTGGAGTGTCGGGAGCGGCGGCAGCCCCCGGACCTGGTGATCGATGAGGTGGAGAAGCAGCTGATGAAGGTGAGCAGCACCTGGGCTTGGTGACAGCCCCGGCGCTGCTGCTCTGGTGGTAACAGGGGGCAATAATTCCAATAATCTCGCATGGTTTAACCTCTTCAATACTATTCTGCTTAGCCAACACACAAGGCCTTCAGCCCCTTCTACCACTCATAGCCACCTGATGACTCCTAGCTAACCTAACAAACCTAACTAACCTAGCCCTCCCTCCAACAACAAACCTCATAGCAGAACTAACGATTGTAATCGCACTTTTCAGCTGATCCACCTTTGCAATTATCCTAGCAGGAGCCACAAAAATCCTACTTATTGCCTCATACACCCTATACATGCTCATAATGACCCAACGAGGCACTCTCCCATCCCACATTACACCAGTCCAAAACTCCTCCACACGAGAGCATCTTCTCATAGCCCTACATATAATCCCCATAATGCTCCTAATCCTCAAACCTGAGCTAATCTCCGGTATCCCCATATGCAAGGATTGTTTCAACCAAAACACGAGGCCGTGACTCTAAAAATAGAAGTTAAACCCTTCTTACAGCGCTGAAATGAGGAGCAGCAGTGAAGAGGGGAAGCTGCAGATGCTGGAAGGGTCTCCTGCAAGTCGGGGTCTGGTGCTCCTTCCTGCACTCCAAGTGTCACTCCGAGGAATTTTTCGAGTCCTTGCTATGTTTAAAAAGTGTTCAAATCGCTTTGGGAAGTGATTAAATCACTTTGGAAGTGTGGCTGGAGGAGAGCAGATCCCTCCCTCAGCCCGGACCCCAACAAAACCGACCCAGAGTTTTCCTGCACCAGAACAAAAATCCTATTCTGGCATAAATTCCTTCTCTACTCGCCTTGAAATCCCCTCCTCTCTGACTTTAAAAGTCCACAATCCAGAAGTTCAGGAACATTGGGATATTCCTTGGTTGTTCCCATGCTCAGATTGTCCAAATTTTGGCAGTTTCTGTCATTAATTCTGCCCAAGTTTTGCCAAGATGATGATCCAACCCTGTCATCGAGATTCCTGTCAAGTTCCAGTGTCATTCTTGTGCTGGATGTTACAAAATACACATTTTCCATCCTGGAATTACACCTATTCCAATATCCCATAAATTATTTCATGATTATTCACCTGCAGCCTCCCATCAGAGTCGATTCATGATCAGTTACTCATTAAACCAGAGGATTAATATTTGAAAAGTATGGATCAGACTGAAATGTTTAAACCTGGTGGGGTTTTGGGGATTATCCTGGGAAGAACCAGGAATTTCTTGATCCCTTTGGATCCTTCCCAACTCAGGATATTCTAGGATTCCACATAGAGGGCATGGTAGGATTTAGGAATATTTTGAATGGGAATTTGGTGTAATTTCTGATTTATAATCAATATTTAAGAGGTTTTACCAGTTAAAAATATAAACAGGGAAGAGTTGGGGTAGGATATTTCCATGTGGGAATTGTTACCATTTTTAGGCTGGAAAAGACTTGAGAGCTCATCAAGTCCATGGTTCCAGGCATGGGAATATTCCCTGATTTTTCCCTATCTCAAAACTGAGCAGGGAATTCATTTATCCCATTTAATCTGATGGGAACATGGAATCCTGGAATGGTTTGGGATGGATGGGACCTTAAAAATCATTGATTCTCACTTCTTCCCACTATTCCCACCCTCTCCCACTATCCCAGGTTTCTCCAAGCCCCTTCCAACCTGGCCTTGGACATTCCAGGGATGGAGCAGCCTCAGTTTCTCTGGGAATCTGTGCCAGGGAAGAATTCCTTCCATAACAGGATAACACTCAGACTTTTTCATGGAATCCACAGAATTCCAAGTTTTACCATAACAAAAGTGAGAGTAGATAAGGAAATTTAAGGATTTATCCCCAGGTTGCTCCTCAGGATTGTGTTTCCCGCTGTGGATCCGTGGAATTGTCCCTGTTTTTCTTTAGGAAGCGGATCTGATCCGGGATATCCGTGATCTTCTGAAAAGAACCATCATCCAAGCTGCCACCCAGATAAGGTAAAACATTTCCCAGGATTCTTCAGCCAAATAATTCCTGGGATAAAGGTGGACACAGATCTCAGCCAGGCCAGGCTTACAAGCTGAGGGAATTCCGTGTAAACCCGGATTTTCAGGTAGATTTAGATTTTCCTGCTTTCCACAACTGTGTTGGATTTGTTTTCCAACACTAAATTCCAGTGCTATAAAAATATTCTCTGGATATCTTCTTGGGAATATCTTTGTATTATTAAAGGGCTTTTGGGGATCAAAGGCGCTTTCCAAGAGGAATTTTTTTTGCCACCAGAGGTCAGTGTGGACTTTAGATCTGGAATTTCTGTGCCAGGCCAGGTGTTCCTTGCCATTCCAAAGGATTATTTCCTTGGAATTTCTAACAAACCCTTTGGAAAGATGTTATTGTATCCTAAATTCCATCAATATAAAGGAATCATGCTGGAAACTTCATATTTTAGTTAAAAAAATCCCTCAATCTGCTCCTGTTCTACCTGATAAAAGAAATACTGTTTTTTAAAAAATGGCTGTAAATGCCAATTAATATTAAGTAGCTCTGTTATATTAATTAGAGCATGAGAGGAGCCTAATGCATTTAATTTGGAGATTTTAATTGTTTTAAGATCATTTTAGCCCCATTTTAGTCTAAGTTTAGTCCCATTTTATTCCCCTTTTCCAAGAGAATTCCCAATTCCTTGGCTGAGAGTGACACCTGCTGTTATCAGCTGATAACAACCCACAGGCTTTTGTAATTAGAATCATTATATAACTGAGCGATGTGTGACTCTAATTAACAACAAAGCAGCAATTTTAATCTGAATATCATTAAAGATTATCCAGTTCCATGGGCAGGGACCTTCCACAATCCCAGGGTGCTCCAACCTGGCCTTGGACACTTCAAGGATCCAGGATCAGCCACAGCTTCTCTGGGGATTCTATTCCAAAGCCTCCCTACCCTCACACTGGAATTTTTTCCCAAAATCTCATCTCAGTCAGGCTCCTCTTCCAGGCACCCTCACACTGGAATTTTTTCCCAAAATCCCATCTCAGTCAGGCTCCTCTTCCAGGAGATGGCGGTGGGAAGGGAGAGTTTTGGATTTTCCAACCCGCAAGGAATTTCACGGTCTTGTTTCCCTGTAGAACACAAAGGGTGGAGCTGTGCTTCCCAAAGAGGCATAGATTGGGAATTCTCTTGCTTCCAGCTGAGCTGTGATCCCAACTTTTCCAGGTCCAACCGGATCCAGAAGGAGAACTGCGAGCTGGACTGGTCGGATAAGGTGGAGACGTACAACATCGACGACAAATGCGTCGGCTACTGCACCGACAGCACCGACGTCCAGTACCACCCCAGCTCCGTCAAGTTCGAGGAGAAGTGAGTAATTCCCAGGATCTCACACCTGGAATGCCCAATCCCAGCTGGGACTGGGTGTGGGAAGAGCTTCAAGGCAGCTCCATGGATGGAAAGGCTGTGCTGGATGTTCTGCGTTGAATGTTTGGGTTGGAAGTTCCTGGAAGTTCATCCGGTTCCAATCCCAACACCTTCCACCATCCCAAGCTGCTCTAACTCCATCCTTGGGTTCTTCCAAGGGATGGGGCAGCCACAGCTTCTCTGGGAATTCTATCTCAGCCCCTGCCCACCCTCTCAGGGAATTCCTTCCCAATATCCCGTCTATCCCATCTCATCCATTCCCTGTGTCCTGTCCCTCCATCCCTTGTCCCCAGTCCAGCTCTCCTGGAGCCCCTTCAGGCTCTGGAATGGGCTCTGAGCTCTCCCTGGAGCCTTCTCCTCTCCAGCCTGTCAAGATCCTGGTTTTTATTTTTATTTCCAGCCTGTAAATCCTGGATATATTCCCGAGTTTATTTGCCATGACTGAACTGGACAAAAAATGTGCATGAATGTTTTGAGCAGCTTTGGCTCAAGATGGAGCACTTGGACTGATTTTATTTTAGGCTTCAGTTCCCTCTGAAGCCACAGGAGCAAGAAATTATTAATTTGGGGATTTTTTATTAATTTATTGGAGAATTTTTATTGATTTATTAGAAGTTTTTCTTAAGTTATTCAAGAATTTTTCTTAATTAATTCAAGGTATTTTTATTGATTTATTAAAATATTTTATTAATTTATCCAAGATTTTTAATTAATTTATTTGAGGATTTTAACTGATTTATTCAAGGACTTTAATTGATTTATTAGAATATTTTATTAATTTATTCAAGGATTTTAACTGATTTATTCAAGGCTTTTTATTACTTTATTTGAGGATTTTTATTGATCTATTCAAGGATTTTTCTTACTTTATTCAAGAATTTTTATTAATTTATTAGAGGATTTTTATTGATTTATTAGAAGATTTTTCTTAATTTATTCAAGAATTTTCATTAATTTATTGGAGGATTTTATTAATTTATTAAAGGATTTTCATTAATTTATTAGAATATTCTATTAATTTATCCCAGAATTTTTATTAATTGATTTGAAAACTTTTATTAACTCCTTAAAGGATTAATCCCATTCCTCACCAGAAACCCACACCACAAGCAAGACCTGAACCAACCAAAAACCAACCCCACTTTCCCAGGGGAAGAACCCCTTTCTTAAAGCCCAAACTCCCAATTTACCCCATTCCTTGTTCTTCCAGCGCCTCCACACCGAAATCCTGGGCCCAGTTCAGCCACGACAACATTTCCAGGGCAGAACAGGAGAAACTGGCGTCGGTGCAGCTCCGGTCCCTGATCAACAACATCATCCACGACGCGTCCGAGGACCTGCGCATGCAGCGGGCGGCGGTCAACGAGGCCTTTGACAGCCACTGCAGGGAGCTGGACGATGCCAAACTGCGCCTGGAGAACCACCTGCAGCAGGTCTGGGGCTCTCGTGGAGTTCTGGCATTGTTAAACCAAAAAAAAAATGGTTTAATCCGCATAGGAGTGAAATATTTTGGTGTCAGATTAGGATACGGGGAGAGGTTTTGGGGTTTTGTTGCGGTCTCGGCGGTTTTTGTTGGGTTGGAGTTGAGTTAAACACTTTAATCCTGATTTAAACTCTTTAAACCTGAATTAAACGCTTTAAACCTGAATGAAACCCTAAAACTGGCTGATCAGGCAGCTCTGGTTGAGCCAGGATTCCCGGATTTTTCTGGGATGGCAGCAAAGTCAACCTGGCAGTTGACTTCAGCCTCCTCCAACATGGAGCAACTCCTTCTTTTGTGGATTTTACTGGATTTTATGTGGAATTCTGTGCTCTTTCAAAGTTATCTACTGTTTTTTTTTAAATGAAATCCTGCTCCTTCTTTAAAAACTTTGGGAGTAAAGATTTTCCTCATCTCTGGACTGAGGTCATTGGAAATGTGGGAAAAAAGTCATTCCTTAGCCCCTGGTGGCAATTCCTGGCATGGGGATGTGTTGTCATCCCACAGAACACATGGAAGAGGTTTTGAGGGAATATTTCCAGCTTCTTTTTAGACTGAAAATGGGATTTTCAGCATAATAATAAAAATAAAGAGGTCAAAACCACTACAGTACTTTTATTTTTTCTGTGAACAAGGGGTGGCCTTGGGACTTTCCCCTTTTCCAATATGGAGTAGCTCCTTTTTTCTCTTTTAGCCATTGGCAAGTGTGGAAAAAGTATTAATTCCTTAGGATGTGGGAATGACAGCTGGATATCTTTATTTTTTGCATGTGTATCAATGGTTATGAAGGGAACAATTTCAGGATTTCCTGTCTTTTCTATTTTCTTGAGAAAACCAGGTATTTCCCAGCTGATCAGCAGCTCTCCTTCAAAATAAATTGATTTTTTTCTTGGATTTCTAGTTAAAATTTACAATTCAAAGCACTCCATGGAGGTGGGATGTGTTTTCATCCCACAGGAGACATGGGAGAGGTTTGGGATCTCTCCCATGGTTTTGGGACATGGGAGAAGCTGTAGAATATTTTCTGTTTTATTTAAATTAAAGCTGTGATTCTCAGTGTAATATTAAAAATAAACAGGTCAAACCCACCTTAATTCTTGCATTTAATCTTAAATAAAATTATTTGTATTATCATCTAAAATGAAAATTATTCTCGTTGTACTTCATTCTCCAGACTGGTGGTGAAAACTTTAATGCTTCACCATGAAGATATTTTTGGGGCTGATATTCATCATTGTTTGAAGGTTTTTTTTTTCCTTGGATTTTCTCTCCAGATCCTGAAGGATATTGGGGATGAGGAAGCCAACATTGTGAACCTGAAAAAAGCCATCAGGGACAAGGAAGCTTTCCTGAAGGTGGCTCACACCAGGCTCTACGACCGATCCTCCAGGCCCAACGTCGAGCTCTGCAGGGATGAGCCCCAATTCAGGTCAGGAAATCAGCACCAAATTAGGCAATTAACCCCAACTTAGGTCATTAATCAACTCCCCCAAGGCTTCTGTTCCATCCCAAAGTGATCCCATTTGGGGCAGTTTAAAAAAATTTTTTACCTCACAACTTTTAATTTTTTTACTCAAAGTCAGAAATTACTTCTCAGTTCTGTAGTTGATCTTTATCCCAAATCAAATATTTTCTTGGATTTTTCTGAGGCTTTTTCCTGATGAATTTTAGATTCTGTACTTGATCATTCTCCCAAATCCAATCTTGGATTTTTCTGAACTTTTTTCCTGATGAATTTTTGATTCTGTAGTTGATCCTTTTCCCAAATCCAATCTTGGATTTCTCTGAACTTTTTTCCTGATGAATTTTTGACTCTGTAGTTGATCTTTACCCCAAATCCAATCTTTTCTTGGACTTCTCTGAGGCCTTTTCCTGATGAATTTTAGATTCTGTAGTTGCTCCTTACCCCAAACCCAATCTCTTGGATCACCATGCCCTGATTTTTCACGCCTTAACCCAACTCCTTGCAGGTTGGTGAACGAAGTGGAGGAGCTCACAGTATTCCTGGAGGCCCTGAAGAGAAAACTGATGGAGTCAGAGCAGAACCTGAAGAATTTGGAGGAGACCAGGATGAAGCTGGAGAAGGAGATTGCTGTGAAAGCCAACAGCATTTTTATTGACCGGCAGAAGTGCATGGGCTACCGAGTTCGCTACCCCGTGGACCTGGAGGTGGCGAGTTACAAACAGTGATTTCTGTACCAGCCTGGAAAAACCAGGAGAAAAACTCTTCCTTCTTTTCTGTTCAGCCATTGGCAAGTGTGGAAAAAAAAATCTGCGAGCTTTCATATGAAATAAATTGAGAAATTGTACATTAAAGTGTTGTGTTCACTCGGTTTTCTTCTACTTGGGATAAAATCCTTTTCCTTTCCCTTTCCTTTCCTTTCCTTTCCTTTCCTTTCCTTTCCTTTCCTTTCCTTTCCTTTCCTTTCCTTTCCTTTCCTTTCCTTTCCTTTCCTTTCCTTTCCTTTCCTTTCCTTTCCTTTCCTTTCCTTTCCTTCCTTTCCTTTCCTTTCCTTTCCTTTCCTTTCCTTTCCTTTCCTTTCCTTTCCTTTCCTTTCCTTTCCTTTCCTTTCCTTTCCTTTCCTTTCCTTTCCTTTCCTTTCCTTTCCTTTCCTTTCCTTTCCTTTCCTTTCCTTTCCTTTCCTTTCCTTTCCCTTCCCTTCCCTTCCCTTCCCTTCCCTTCCCTTCCCTCCAGCTTAAAATCAATTTATTCCATCTGCAATCTACAGCATGTGTGCCTATTTTGGGGATTTCATCCTAATAATTAAATAGGAGTGAACATTTATTAGGAATAATAATGAATAGGAGTGAATATTTCTTAGGAATAATGACAATATCCAGGTGGAAATAAAATATTTATAGCTTGAAATGAGAGCAATAAAACTGAGGATCACTCACTCAGCAAGGAATTTAAGCTGCTCAGGCATTATTAATAAAAAAACCCAAATTTTCCAGGTTTGATTGACAATTTGCCCTTGGGAAAACCACTCCCAATCCATGGCACCTGCTGAGATGAATCCACAGATTTTTAATTTTAATTTTTTTTCAAGGGAAAAAAAAAAGATAATTTAACCAGCTTGGGGGCTGCAATCCTGAATTTCCACTTCAGCACTGGGGTGTGGAGTGGAGCTGGTGCTGTGTTCTGACTTTTCCCTGGAAGCAAAGCCTGTGGATGAGCTGTTATTCATCATTTTATCCACAATTATCCACATCCCCAGCAAATGCCACGGAGCCATTATTGGGCATTTGTTAAATATGTGAGTGTCCAAAACCAGCGAAAAATGACCAGACCAAAATTCCATCATTTCCTGTTTTACTGGGATTTTTAACCTTTAAAAAGCAGCTGCTCAAAGGGGGAAAATTTTCCTTAAAGGCAAAATTCCCACAAAAACCCTGGGCAGGGAACATTTGCAGAGCCCATTGATGGGGTGTGGGGTTGGAATTCCTGGGATTTTGTGTTATCTGAATTTAGGATTATCCAGGAATTGCTTTTCCTGCTAAAAGCTGCTCCCATTCCTTTGGGAATGTCAAGGAGGGTTTGGGATCCAAGAGTTTGGGTTGTCCTTTGGGGTTTTTCATGGATTTCTCCTCATGATTGCATTTGATAGCCCTGATTTTGGATCCTGAGGGAGAAATCATGGAATCCTGGAATGATTTGGGTTTGGAAGAGACCTTCAAGCCCATCCAGTTCCAACTCCAACACCTTCCACCATCCCAAGTTTTGCCAAACTCTGTCCAACCTTGAACATCCCAGGGATGGGGCAGCCACAGCTTCACTGGAATTCCATCCCAGCCTGGAATTCCTTCCCAAAATCTTCCCTCTTTTTGTTGTTAAATATATTTATAACATAGAATTATTATATTTTATAGGATTATGACTGAAGGGAAAACCCTGGAGCAGCCTTTATCCCACTTTTCCCAGGACTCCAAGCAGCAAAGTTTTGCTCCCAGCCCTCCCAGCCAGCAGCACTTGGAAAAAGGGAAACCTCACTGTGGGAAACCTCAGCCTTTAACCCACAAAAAGTGAAAAAACGGGCTGGGAAAAAAAGAATCCAAACACCCCAAGGCATTTAAACAAATATTCCAACACATTTATCCAATACTCTGACACATTTATCAAATATCCCAACATTTATCACCCTCTGCTGATAAGAGGGATTTTATTCCCAGCCTGTTTGAAAGTTGGAGGGGGAAGGGTTGAGAAATTATGGTGAAATGGAATTCCTTTCATTTTCTATAAAATCCACATGGTTTGGGTTGGAAAGGACTTTAAAAATCACCAGAATTCTGGTTCTTTGGAGCATCTCTGCTGGGGAGAGGGGTTTGATCCCATTCCCACCCTGCCAAGGGCAGGAAAATGTTGGGAGAAGGATCCCAGAGGAGCTAAGTAAGGAAAATGTTGGGAGAAGGATCCCAGAGCAGCTAAGTAAGGAAAATGTTGGGAGAAGGATCCCAGAGCTGTTGTGGCTCTCAGGGAGAATTCCCAACCCCTTTCCTTCCATCCCAAACCATTTCCCTCCTTTCCCTCCAGTGGTTCCTCTTGTTTTCCCACTTCTCCCGCAGGGAGCGGCGGTGCCAATCCCTGTGATTCAATTCCTGGGGATAATTGGTCTGGAGGGAAAATGGAATGAAAAGCAGAGGAGGCAGAAATGAGATTATTTCCCAGGCTCCATTTAACTGCCTGTGCCACCGCAGTGCAGGGATGTGCCCCAGGAACGGGCAGGGCCCATTTGGCTGCAGTGGAAATGGTTCATTCCTGGGAAAACAGAGCTAATTTGGCAGATTGTTGTGATTATTTTAGACTGGATCTGCTGGAGAGAGGGAGGCTGGGAGCTGGGATAGTGAAAAATTCTGGAAAAGCAGTGAGGAACCGAGCTGGGAAAGCTGCACGACCCCAGGAATGAGCAGCTTTGGGATGGGGTTATGGCGCCAGGGCTCTCCGGCTTCTCTTCATCCCAAATTTTGCATTCATTGGGTAAATCTTCCCTTCCCTTCCCTTCCCTTCCCTTCCCTTCCCTTCCCTTCCCTTCCCTTCCCTTCCCTTCCCTTCCCTTCCCTTCCCTTCCCTTCCCTTCCCTTCCCTTCCCTTCCCTTCCCTTCCCTCCCCTTTTTTTCCCTTTCCCCTTTCTCCTCCTTCCCCATTTTCCCATTTCCTTCCCCTTTTTCCCTTTTCCCTTTTCCCTTCCCCAGCTCCAGAACAGGTCTCACCTTCCCACCCCACCCCAACCCCTCCCTCTGAGCAGCTTTTCCTGCTCCATCCTCAAATTTCAGGGAACATCTGCTAGGATGGAGTTATTCCACAGGTGGAAAAAGGTGGGAATTAAATAAACACCAGCAGCTGGGAATAAATTAAACCTCATTTGGGATGATGTTCCCCAGGAAATGAATAAAAATGGAATGGCAGAAATCCACCAGGGAGGTAAACACGGTGTTCCTATTGTGTTTTCCTGGTGGGATTTGCCAGAGGGAAAATGGGATCCTAAATCTGGGAAGTGCAGGGAACAGGGCCTGAGGGATCCCATTTCCCTCTGTGGGATTGAGAGCTGAGGCATTCCCACATCCCAGGCTGCAAAAAAAGGGATTTTCTGTGATCATTTTAGGGAGCAATTCACTCATAAATCAAACTTTTCCCTGATTTTATTAAAATGGGAGCAGGGAAAAAGGGAAGGGTTTGGAGTTTGCAGGAATAGGAAAAGCAAAAGGAAAGCTGGGATGATGCCATTCCACCCCCAAAATTCTCAAACTGAGCCATAAATCTCCACTTTTCCAATTCTTTTTTCATCTCAAGTTTGGCACTGCCAGAGTCCCCTCTGGGATAAAATTCCAGCTGCTTTTTCTGCTCTGCAAGGAGAAGTGAAGGAGTTTTCCTCTGAAAAAAACCAAAATTCCTCTTGGAATTAGGACTCGTTGTCCAACAGGATCCATTTGGGGCCGGAGCCTCCTCCACCATGCCAGAGATTCACCATTCATATCTGGAATTTCTCCTCCCTCCTTGTTCCCTTCCCACCCCAGCATTTTCTGGAGGAATCACGGGTTGGGAATTTTATTTTGGTGTGGATTTTTAACAGATTTTTAAATTCCCACCCCAGAACAAACGGCAGGAAGGAGCTGCCAGCTTTTCCAAGGATTCCCACGCAGGCAGGGCAGGAATTTCTGGTGTTTTCCTTAAATACCTCGGTGTTTGCAAGCTTCAGCAGATTTTTCCAGCAGGTGGCAAAGGATTTATTCCTGGAATTTTCCTCACCCACATTCCTGCTTTGCCTTCCACATCCCAGATTTCTCCAGAACCAGGAGAATCTTGGGGCTGCAGTTTTGGGATCAGCAATTTCCTGGAAATCAGGACAGGAATGAGCAGAATTCCTTCCTCTTTTCCCAGTTTTTGCTCCAAGCCAGTCCTAATTTTGCTTTATTTTCTGGAATTTAAGGGAGGAATATCCAGAATCTTCCTTGGCTCTTGGGTTTTTCCAACCAGACCATCCTGCAGCCACTTCAGAGTTATTTCTATTTATTTCCATGGGATTATTTTCATGGGATTCGTGGGATTTGGCAAAGTTTTCTGCTCTTTGATGCTGGGAAACAGAATCCAGGGAAAATGGATGGATTTCCTAAAATAACCTGGGATTTTGGTGGATTTTCCCAGCTTTCCTTTCCCTTTTAGGGGAGAAAATTCCCTGATTTTGCCACAACTGAAATTAATCCATCCCCCCCAAAAAAGCCCCTTTTTTCCCCCTAAAAATTCTTCCACTCAGCCCAAACTCCTTCACACAAGGGGAAAATCTGGAATTTTCCAGTGGAGCAGAGCGACAAAAACGTGGGGTAAAACCCCATTTTTGGGGTAAAAAGGAAGCATTAAAATGTTATTTTTAGTACTCAGGGGTGCATTTGGTTGAAGAATTCCATCTTTCTTTGTTTCCAAGATGGATTTCAAGGACGGTTTCCAAAAATTGGCTGCTCCCAGGAACAGGGGAAGCAAAGTCTTATCAGAGCTCCCAAAATATTAAAAATCTCCTTTATTGTGCCCTGGGAAGGAGCAGGAGAGGGTTTTGCTCCTGGAATTCTTTCTTCCAGCAGATCTTTCCCCTGTGCATTCCAGAGGGATCATTAGGAAAAGGCTGATATTCCCAGAATTCCAATCCCAAGAGTTTTGGACCCTTAGAGATAAAATAATTTTTATTCATTTTGGGGTTTTTATTTCCATAAATGGAATTCTGAGGGATTTTAATAAAGGCAGGAATATTCACCAGAAATGCCTTCTGCAATGTGAAAATATTCCCAAAAATCAGCACTTGGAATTCCTGAGGAGAAAAGCAGGAATCCTTTTCCTCCAGGGAATTCTAGGAGCCCTTCTCCCTTCCAGACCCTTTCCTTAATTTTATTCAGAGTCTGGCATGGTAGAAAATGAATTTCCAGGAATTTCACCACACTTTGGAGGCAATGGAAAGAAGAAATTCCAAAAATAATGGGATTTTTCACAAGTTCCAGTTCGGCTTTGTCTGAGAGAACAATACAAGGATATCAGGAATTGTCAGGATTTGAATGGATTTATTCAAACCTCGTGTGAAAAACCATCTCAGTGTTGATTAACAGCCCCAATCCACGATTTTAGGGAACAATTCCATCCGGGAATGACTCACTGGAAGCAATTAGAAGTTTCAGGCTTGTTTGGAAGTGGGAAAGTTTAATGGGATTTAGGGTGGGTTGGATGGGAATGGAGCAGGAATAAGGCACTGCTGTGTTCCAGGATCAGCTTCCCCTGTGGAATTCTGGGCATTGGAAAACATGGAATTCAGGCTGGAATAAATTCCTGCTGGGAGTGGGAGCTGGGAGGGGAAATGAGGCCAAAAAAGGGAATTTTGGTGCCTTCAGAGCCTCTGCAGCACCACGGAGAGCGACAAACCACGAACCCGCCCTCGCCAGGGGTGGGGAATTTGGGCGGATGGGAGGAGCAGGAAAATAAAACCGATAGGGGCACAGATAAGAGAAACCCTTTTCTAGAGGCTCGTCCATCCTAAGGGGGATTTAATTCTTGTTTTAGGATTGGTTTTGAGCACTCATTTACGGCTTGACTTTAACTGATAAGCGGTGGAGGAACAGGTGAATGAAGCTGATAAGGGTTGAAGATGAGATAAATCCTTTTCTAGAGGCTCATCCATCCCAAAGTGGATTTAATTCTTGTTCAAGGCTCAACTCTGAGTTTAACTCATATGAGGCTGGAGGAACAGGAAAAAAAAAAAAGCTGAAAATGCTTGGAAAATGTCACAGATAAAAGAAATCCTTATCCAGAGATTAATCTGTCCCAAAGTGAATTTAATTCTTGTTTAAGGCTCAGCTTTTGAAAATTCATTTAAGGCTCAACTTTGAGTTTAAATCATGTAAGGCTGAAGGAACAGGAAAATAAAGCTGATAAGGGTTGAAGATAAGATAAATCCTTTCCTAGAGGCCCATCTATACCAAAGTGGATTTAATCCTTATTTTAGGCCGGGCTCTGAGCACTCATTTAAAGCTCAACTCTGAGTTTAACTGATGTGAGGCCGGAGGATCCACTCCCAGGGATGGGGCAGCCACAGCTCCTCTGGGAATTCCATCCCAGCCCTCCCAGGCAGGAATTCCCAGTTCCCAATATCCCATCCACCCCAATTCCCAATATCCCATCCACCCCAATTCCCAACGTCCCATCCACCCCAATTCCCAATATCCCATCCACCCCAATTCCCAACATCCCATCCATCCCAATTCCCAATGTCCCATCCACCCCAATTCCCAACGTCCCATCCACCCCAATTCCCAACATCCCATCCATCCCAATTCCCAATGTCCCATCCACCCCAATTCCCAACGTCCCATCCACCCCAATTCCCAACATCCCATCCATCCCAATTCCCAACGTCCCATCCACCCCAATTCCCAATGTCCCATCCACCCCAATTCCCAACGTCCCATCCATCCCAATTCCCAACATCCCATCCATCCCAATTCCCAACATCCCATCCATCCCAATTCTCAATATCCCATCCATCCCAATTCCCAATGTCCCATCCACCCCAATTCCCAACATCCCATCCATCCCAATTCCCAACATCCCATCCACCCCAATTCCCAATATCCCATCCACCCCAATTCCCAACATCCCATCCATCCCAATTCCCAACATCCCATCCACCCCAATTCCCAACATCCCATCCACCCCAATTCCCAATATCCCATCCATCCTAATTCCCAACATCCCATCCATCCTAATTCCCAACGTCCCATCCATCCCAATTCCTAACGTCCCATCCATCCCAATTCCCAATATCCCATCCATCCCAATTCCCAACATCCCATCCATCCCTGCCTCTGGCAGTGGGAGCCATTCCCTGTGTCCTGTCCCTCCATCCCTTGGATGAAATATTCCTCTCCATGTTTCCTGCAGCTCCTTCAGGCCCTGCAAGGCCACACTGAGGTCACCCCAGAGCTTCTCCTCTCCGGGTGAACATTCCCAGCTCTCCCAGCCTTTCCCTATTGCTCCATCCTGATTTTTGCTTCGCTGGGAAGGGCTGGGAAGTCATGGAAAGAAAAATTCCCAGCCCAGCTTCCCTCCAGGTGGAGAATCCAACCCTTTGGCTTCGTGCTCCGAGGAAAATCCCAAGCTCGGAACTCCCAGCAGGACCAATCCAACTGGGAATTCCTTCCCCCATCCCAATCCCCCAGTTTGACACCAGGTGGGTCTGGAATTCCAGCCCCTGGAGAGGCTTTGGAGGCGCTGATTTCCCTCCCTCAGGAGCAGAACAAAGGGGGGTGAGGCCGCCTCAGCCTCAGCCTCACTGCGATTCCTGATTTTCTCAGTGTAGGGAAAACCTTGGGCTGCAAACTGGGAATGTCACAGAGCTGCTCCCAGCTGGGAGCTGAGCTCAGGTTCTGGGAGCTCCCAAAGTGCTCAGGCTGAACACCAGCATTAAAAAAAACCAAATAAAAATGAAAATGAAAATAAAAATAATAAAAAATTGAAAATTAAAACCACTATTTAAAATAAAAATAAACATAATCATAAAATAAACCTAAACATAATCATAAACATAAAACTAAAACTAAAACTAAACGTGATACAAAATAAAAATAAAATGAGCATAAACACAAAATAAAAATAAAAATAAAAATAAAAATAAAAATAAAAATAAAAATAAAAATAAAAATAAAAATAAAAATAAAAATAAAAATAAAAACTAAAATTAAAATTAAAATTAAACAAAAATAAACCTTCCTGCTGCACATGGAATTCCTGGGAGAAGGAAAAGCTGGGAACCAAGCGCCGTGGCTGGAGGTGGTGATGGATATCTGTGGGTATCTCCGGAGCAGGGAGCAGCAGCAAACACATCCATTTATTTCTATGGCAACAGGAATAACTCAGGGCTCACCAGAGCCCAAATCTCAGCTGGCTTTGGAAACTCCAAGTGATGATTCCCACTCTGATCCATGATTTTCCCAGCAATATCCAGAGCTTTTGTGCCATTCATCTCCTTTTTTCTTGGGCCAGTCAAGTTAAAAATCAGTATTTAAAATCCTTAGAGGAAAACATGGTGGGAATTCCAGGCGAAGGCTGGGATTGAGTCCCTCAGGAGCTGGGATTAGGTCCCTCAGGAACTGGGATTGAGTCTCAAATTGACTGGAAATTCTGTGTCTGGCTGGGATTGGGATCTTCCCAAGGCCCTCCTGCACTTTGGGGAATTTTGTGGGAATGAGGAGTGGACAAATCTCCAGCCCCAACCCTTTGTGTAACCAGGAACTGCTTCCCTCTTTTCCAAAGCCTCCAACTCGATTTTTTTTTTTTTAATAAAGCTGCTCCTTCACCCCTTTGGATGGTTTTGATTCTGTTGATTCCCAGCCTGGCCAAGCTCTGCAGATTTTCCCTCATTTCCACACTGCTTCCATTGGCTTTGACCTTTTTCCTCTGCTGGATGTGAAAATTCTGTATCAAATCCTTCCCATCCAATCCATCTTTGGAGCAAAGGCTCCACAAACTGGGAGCAACCCAAGGACCTTCTGCTCCTTGGTCCCTCTGCTGTTCTGAGGTTTGAAGGGACCTTGATTTAATCACTCCAGTCCTTAATCAGAGTCAATCCATCCCTAAGGATTCAATTCCAACATTTCCACCCAGATCCAGCCAGGCTTGGACCCGAATCTCTCCTGGAGATGATTCCACACCTCTCATTCCTCCTCCTTAATGCCAATCTCCACTGGGAAAAGCTGCTGCCACAAGTTCTCCAGGAGTTCTTCCTTCCAAAAATATGGATTTTCTCACAGTGAATCGCTAGATCAACAATTCCAGAACCTGGGAGCAACCCAAGGATCTTCTGCTCCTCTGTCTCTCTGCTGGTCTGAAGTTTAAAGGGATCTCAATTGGCCTATTCCATTCCTTAATCAGAGTAAGCTCCAATTCCAGCATTTCCATCCAATTCCAGCATTTCCTTTAAATTCCAACATTTCTATCCAATTCCAACATTTCCATCCAATTCCAGCATTTCCTTTACATTCCAACATTTCCATCCAATTCCAACATTTCCATCCAATTCCAGCATTTCCATCCAACTCCAGTATTTCCTTTAAACTCCAACATTTCTATCCAATTCCAGCATTTCCATCCAATTCCAACATTTCTATCCAATTCCAGCATTTCCATCCAATTCCAGCATTTCCATCCTATTCCAGCCAGGCTTGGACCCGAATCTCTCCTGGGGGTGATTCCACACCCCTCATTCCTCCTCACCAATTCCTCCATGCCAACCTCCACTGGAAGAAGCTGTTGCCCCGAGTTCTCCAGGAGTTTTTCCTTCCAAAAATACGGATCCAGCTCCTCCCTGCTGCCTCAGGCAGATTCCAAAGGCGGGAGGAGCCTCCCGGGCTCCTGTCCCCGCAGCTCCCCCGTGTCACACCCACAGGAATTGGGCTGGGCTGGGGCCAGGACGTGTGGCAGCATTTCCCCATTCTCAGCATTCCCGGGGGAAAACCCAGCCAGGGATCCTGCCAGGACATGGAATTGCTGGGTGGGACAGAACGAGGAGGATTGGAGCAGAATTAGGGGAGTTTTGGGAGGGGGTTGGACACGGATCATGGAATCCTGGGATGGGGCAGGTTGGGAGGGAGCACAGGCGTCATCCCAGAGTGGGATTACATCCTGAAATTCCGGAATATCCCCAAGAGAGACTCCACACCCTCTGTGGGATCTGCTCAGGGCTGGGCAGAAGTTCAGGGGGGATTCTTGGGATCAGTCCCTGCCCGTTCCTCTGGAACAGAGCTCTCCCTGCAGGACAGGGACACCTGGGGACACCTGGGGACACCCAGGAACCCATGGGGACACCCAGGGACACCCAGGAATGGACAGGGACAGACAGGGACAGACAGGAACACCCAGGGTCAGACAGAGACACAGAGGAATACCCAGGGACACCCAGGAACCCATGGGGACACCCAGGGACACTCAGGAACAGACAGGGACAGACAAGAACAGACAGGGACACACAGGGATCCCCAAGGATCCATGGGGACACCCAGGGACATCCGGGAATAGACAGGGACACCTGGGGACACCCAAGGATGTCCAGGGACACACAGGGACCCACAGGGATCCATGGGGACACCCAGGAACACTCAGGGACACCCGGGAACACACAGGGACACCAGGGGACACCCAGGAACCCATGGGGACACCCAGGGACACTCAGGAACAGACATGGACACCTGGGGACACCCAAGGATGCCCAGGGACACACAGGGACCCACAGGGATACGCAGGGACCCACAGGGATCCATGGGGACACCCAGGAACACACAGGGACACCCAGGAACACACAGGGACACCTGGGGACACCCAGGGACACCAGGGGACACCCAGGAACACATGGGGACACCCAGGGACACTCAGGAACAGACAGGGACACCTGGGGACACCCAAGGATGCCCAGGGACACCCAGGGACACCCGGGAACACACAGGGACCCACAGGGATCCATGGGAACACACAGGGACACCTGGGGACACCCAGGGACACCCAGGGCTGGGGCCCCTCTCAGCTGGGGCTCCTCTCCAGGCTGAACAGCTCCCTCAGCCTCCCCTGGGCATGGAGCTGCTCCAGGCCCTTCCTCATCCTCACCCTCACATCCCTCCAGGAGCTCCTGTCCCCCCTGTGCTGGGACCCAGGGCTGGGCACAGCACCCAGAGGGGCAGGGTCACCCCATTCCTGCTGGGAATGCTCTTCCCCCCATGCCCCACCATCCCATTGTCCTTCCCGGCCACGGGGACACGCACAAAGAGCAGAACCGACCCAAATCCCTCATTTTTGAGGCTTTTATCTCCATCTCAGCTCTGCTTCCTCTCCGCAATGTCAACGTAAAAAATGCCACGAGCACGCGGATCATCAAATAATCCATCCAGCAAAAGGAGAGACACAGAACAATTCAAAAGGAAATAAACTCTCCCATGCCTGTGGGGCCCTGTCCCCTGTGCCACCAAAGGTTTCTGTGCCACCCACGGGTGCCAGGAGCTCCTTTCTCTCTGCTCTTTGCCCTCTGCCCGGGGGAATTGGGCACTGAAATCAGCATTGCAGGGAATGCTCTCCCAGGCTTTGTGTTCCCTCCATTCAGCCCCAACAGGGCGCTGTTGGCTCGAGTGGGTAAAGAATTTAACCAGCCTTGAGAGCTTTGGCAAATCCTGCTGTCTCCCTGCACAGATCCCAGTAAAACTCCTCTTTTCCCAGTGTTTATTTACAGGATAAGCACTGCTTTCTTCAGGGCAACTTAGGCACCACCGTGTTTATCCAGCAACATTTTCCCTAGCACAGATTGCCAATAAATTCTAATAAAATAAAGATAATTCCTTTAAATTAACCCCATTTGGCTTCAAGCTGCCATTCCTGGTGGGATCATTGCTGGGCAATAAATTGTGGGCATTTTCTGGGCGTGTTTGCAGAGCAGGTGATGCGGAGCTCCTCTCCTTGGCTGTTTATCATGCCAAATTCTATTTTTATCAGATGACTCTTCCCATTGTCATGGCGAGAGCAGGCTGGAGTCTCGCTCGCGTTTAGCAACCCATGCCCATAAATACATCAGCAGATTGAATTCCAGCCTGACATGCCAGCAGCAGCTCTGCCTCGCTTTTTTTCCCCCGTGTTCACACGTCTGACTCAAGCACCCGGCTCTAATTGAAAAGCCTCAACAGAGGATTAAGATCAGATCCATTATTATGAGCGCGATGCTCTGTGCATGCTGATGAGGAGGGGCTGAGCTCGGAGCTGCTCTGAGCCCCCCAGGCTGCCCAGAAATTGGGGAGAAAACACTCGAGGTGATGCTGGGAGCGGTGTTTGAATGTGTGACAGCACAGGGAGGGTGCGGGGAGCAGGGGGGAGAGCTCTGCCTCACTTTTATCTCACTTGTTGCATCGCAAAATACTCCAAATCCCAAATCCTTCAGCCCTTTCCTGCCCAGCAGCGTCGCGGGGAGTTTAGGAGGGAGCAAATCCAACACCGAGCTCCCCTCGCAGCCTGGATCTTCAGCCCCCATCTTCCCTCCAGGGAGCGATTTTAGGGCCTGACTCGGAGCCAGCTGGAGGAAATCCTCCCCTCATGGGACCCCGTTCTGCAGGGATGATGGAGATGCGCCCTTGGCGCTCGGGCTCCCCTTCTGCCCAGGGACGGGGCCGTGGAACCGGAGCCCCGCAGGTGCCAGAGCCCTCCCACTGTCCCCAAACGCGCCCCGGGCTCGGCTGCCGCCTTTGGGGGTCGGGAAAGGCTCGGTCCCAGCTTGCGGGAGGCTTTGGAGGATTTCTCGGGGCTGGACAGGAGCTGGAGCAGGGGGAGAGGCGGCTCTTCCCCCTCCGGGTCAAGCCCGGGGCTGCGGGAGAGGCAGAGCTGGGTAAGGACAGCCCGGGATGGGGGGACAGGGATGGGGGAACAGGGATGGGGATGAAGGGACAGGGATGAGGATGGGGAATGGGGATGGGGGGACAGGGATGGGGATGAAGGGACAGGGATGGGGATGGGGAATGGGGATGGGGGGACAGGAATGGGGATGGGGGGACAGGAATGGAGGAACAGGGATGGGGAACAGGGATGGGGATAGGGAACGGGGATGGGGAGGGGGAACAGAGACGGGGAAACAGGGATGAGGAGAGGGGAACAGGGAGAGGGGGACAGGGATGGGAGAACAGGGACGGGGAGCGGGGCAGAGGCATGGAAAAGGGGACAGACATGGGAAAGGGGACAGACATGAAGAGGTGGCACACATACAGTGGAAGTGGCACACACTCGCAGGCGGCACTCACACAGAGAGGAGGCACACACACATACACGCACACACACACTCGCAGGTGGCACACACACTCGCAGGTGGCACACACGCACTCGCAGGTGGCACACGCACGGAGAGGAGGCACACATACACGCACACACACACTCACAGGTGGCACACACGCACTCGCAGGTGGCACACACACACTCACAGGTGGCACACACACACTCACAGGTGGCACACACACATTCACAGGTGGCACACACGCACTCGCAGGTGGCACCGGCGGGCAGAGCATCCCCGCGCAGCGCTCCCGCTGCCCGCAGCAGCCGCTGCCAGCCCAAGTTGGCGAGCAGGGGGCGGCCCCAGGGCTGCGGCACCCCCGGCCCCTCCGAGCCCCGTGGCTCCTCCCGGGGGAGCGGCCAGCGCGGGGAGCGCTCCCGGCGCGGCTGCGGGAGCGGCGCCTCCTGCTCCAGCCCTGGAGAGCAGCCCTGGAGCCGCCGGTAAGCACGGCCGGGAGCCGGGAACCGGAGCCGGGAACGGGAACCGGGAACGGGAACCGGGAACGGGAGCCGGGATGCGGGAACGGGAACGGGAGCCGGGATGCGGGAACGGGAGCCGGGAACGGGAGCCGAGAACGGGAGCCGGGATGGGGGGAACGGGAGCCGGGATGCGGGAACGGGAGCCGGGATCGCTGCGGGGAGGATGGGCACGGGGCAGGCGGGGGAGCCCGCTGGGGTAGAGGAGGTACCGGAGCCGTCGGTCCCGCTTGTGGAGACACCGAATTTGCCCTTTTGAGGGGGGATTTGGTGCTGGAGAGAGGAGTGATTCCATCCTGGCTGGGAGGATGACAAGGAGGGACCCCTCTGGGCAGCGGGGTGACAATCCTGGCTGGGAGGATGACAAGGAGGGACCCCTCTGGGCAGCGGGGTGACAATCCTGGCTGGGAGTGCCCGGGAGGGACCCCCGGCCGTGGGGACGATGCCGCGTTGGGAGCAGGAGCAGCCTGAGCGCGGCTTTGGGGCTGGAAGGGACGCGGAAGGCACAGCCTGGGGCCGCTGTCACCCGGGGGATGTGACAGAGCCCTGGCGGGGCTCAGGGACAGAGCAGAGCCCTGGGATAAAACACGGCAGGGAGAGCAGGGGCTGGGAGCTGCTCCAGGGGCGACAGCGGGCAGAGATGTCAAGGGCAAAGTGACATCGGGGGGGCCAAGGTGACATGGGGACGGTCAGGAGGGGCCGGGCTGGGAGCAGCTCCGGCTGTCCCTGGGCTGGATCCCTGCAGCTCCCAGCCCTGGAGCCCAGAGCCTGGCATGGAAGAGCAGGGAAAGAACAGCCGGGCTCAGAGAGAGCCGGGCTCAGCAGGTTTGGGATCAAGCAGGGACTTTTTGTAGCTCTGGGGAGGAGGAGACTCCAGGTGAGACCCCACGGGTGCTCCCGGGGTTCTGGGACCAGTCTGGGGGTGTTTAAGGGACCCGCAGCTCCTGGGGACAGCCTCGGTGGCTGCAGTGGGGCTGCTCTGCTGGAGTGGGATGGAGCCTAAAGCCACACACCCCAAATCCTGGAATTTCCCCCCGGAGCTGCTGTTCCTGAGCTCCTTCCACAGCGGGGCCGGGGCTGCTCCTGCTCTGCCTCAGCCTGGGAGCAGCCCCAGCCTGGAATCAGCTCCTGCACCCACCTGGAATATCCCTGGAATCCCTGCGTGTCCCTGGATTGCAGAGGGGAAGGAGGAACAGAACCTTGGGGAAAACCCCCTGGGTTTGGGATGTGCTGGGGCTGGAGCCGGGTTTGGGAGATCCACCCCAGCCCCACTGCCCGGTGCGGGAGCAGAGATGGAGCTGCACACCTTGCTCTGCCTGGAGCAAACCCAGCCTTAAATCTGGGACCAAACCCGGTTTAAATCTGGGACCAAACCCAGCCTTAAATCCAGGAGCAAACCCACCTTAAATCTGGGACCAAACCCATCTTAAACCTGGGGCCAAACCCAGCCTTAAATCTGGGACCAAACCCGGTTTAAGTCTGGGACAAAACCCACCTTAAATCTGGGACCAAACACACCTTAAATCCAGGAGCAAACCCACCTTAAATCCGGGAGCAAACACACCTTAAATCCAGGAGCAAACCCAGTTTAAATCTGGGGCCAAACCCATCTTAAATCCAGGACAAAACCCATCATAAATCCAGGAGCAAACCCAGTTTATATCTGGTAGCAAACCCATCTTAAATCTGGGAGCAAACCTGCCTTAAATCCAAGAGCAAGCCCACCTTAAATTCGGGAGCAAACCCATCTTAAATCAGGAGGCAAACCCAGTTCAAATCCAGGAGCAAATCCAGTTTAAATCTGGGAACAGACCCACCTTAAATTCGGGAGCAAACATTTTAACAAAGAACACCAACATTTTAAATCGAGGACCAAATCCAGTTTAAATCCAGGACCAAACCCAGCTTAAACCTGGGACCAAGCCCAGCAGTTTTGCTTTCCATGAGTGTTGGTGTGGCA
Source organism: Agelaius phoeniceus (assembly GCF_051311805.1). Lineage (NCBI taxonomy): Eukaryota > Metazoa > Chordata > Aves > Passeriformes > Icteridae > Agelaius > Agelaius phoeniceus. Next base: position 1,976,581 of record NC_135280.1, on the reverse strand, counting down.
GGAGCAGCTCAGCCCGAGTGAGTAATCCCTGAGCACGACTGAAATGTGTTTGGGGAGAAAAGAAAGGACTCAGCAAAGATTTGTGTTTATGGGTTTTTTCATGAGTTGTTTTTTCCTAAAGACAGGAGCAGCTTCTCAGAGCAGGTGCTCTGGGAAACCCTGGGAAGGGCTGAGGGGTAACAAAGTGGTGCCAAATATACAATTTAAAAAGATTTTTTTAGGGTTAAAAGTGAGAAGAAGTTGTTGAGCTTGTAGTTCAGCTGATTGGTTTAGTCCCAATTCAGAGAGTGGAAGCAGAGCAGCAATTTCAGGTGGGAAAGTTTTGTTTTCAGCAGAGAAAAATCCATAATTTGTTTTTTTTTCAGGGCAACAAACGCCCCCTGAGAAGCATCAAAGATTTGTCCAAGGAGAAAATTCCTTTTCAGGAGAATCTGAATGGATTCCTTTGGGTGTTTTTTTTTTAACTCCAGGTGGTGGGGATGGGAAAAGCGAGGTGTCCCTGCTGCATTGTACAGAACATTTCCATCCCTCAGAGCTGAGGCAGCTCTCGGGGTGATGCTGCCTTTCCCTGCTGCTCCCACCCAGCTTTCCTGGGATTTCTGAGCTGTCCCAGAGCTGCCCTGCCCTGCCTGCCCCATCCACCCAAACCCACGGAGCGAGGCCCCAGGGGCTCTCTGGGGTCATGGACGCTCAGCTCCAAACCACGAAAATGATGAAATTCTCAAAAGCCCAGGGATTTGTGGCAGCCAGCCCCAGGGGAAGGGAGCTCTGCTGTCAGGAGACGATTCCTGGAGACTTCTCGGGGTGTTTCTCCTCCCAAGGCAGTTGGAAAAGGCTGGATTCCCACTGTCTGTGCTATCCCTAATTATCCTGCTGCTGGAAGCAGCAATCTGCCATGCTGGTGCTGTAATTCCATTCCCAGCAATTATCGTGGATGAGAGAGTGATGATTCCAGAGGCAAACAGGCAGCAGGATCCAATCCAGCTTGGAAAATCAGGTTTAATTCCTGCAATTCCTGCCCGAGCCCTGCCCCACTCTCATGCAATGTTCTCCATGGAGTTATTTTTGTTTTGCTGCTGTGACCTGAGCCCAGGGAAAACTTCAGCCTTGATCTGTTTGGGCATTTTTAATTTCAAATTAAAAATTTTAATTCCATTTTAAACGTTTGTTTTTCCTTAGGTTGGGATGATTTTTCAGTCGCTGTTCTGTTAATCCTTGGGGTTTTTTTTCACCCAGGTTTATTTAGGAGTTTTCACAAATGTGAAATTCTAGCACCATAACACCTCTGCTATTTATTCCCTGAATTTTTTTGGGAAGCAGGGACAGAGATATATTCAGCTGCTGTGGATGCTGATTTTTTTCCTGGATGGCGCTCTGTTAAAACTTGGAATTCTGTCAGTGATTATTCCAGGTCCGCATTCCCGCCTCCTCAATTTTAAGCAGAAAACCCAGAATTTATGGACAATCCCAGGGTGGGGGACTTGGAAATCAAAGGGGAACAAAAAGCTGGATGAGAGAAAACCCCCCCGGAGGCGTGTTTGTTATTAATCCCTTAATTAAGAACACCAAACAAGGCCATGAGGGATCAATCAGCGCTTCTTAATTGCCTTTAATCATCATCTTTAATCACCCTTTGTGGAGGTTCAGGGTCGTGGTGACAAAAGGAGCTGAGGCCAAATCGTGCTGGTGAGGGACAAATTGTCACCTGGACAGAGGGGAAAATTCCCTGTGCTCCTCCAAGGCAGCCAGGAAAACATGGATTTGCAGCTGGTTTGGTTTTTTTTTTCTCCAGGAAAAATCCCAGAATTTTGGTGGCTGCAAGGCAAAGGCTGAGGGAAGCAAATGTGGGATGGGGATCTGAGTTTGGTTTGCAGATCTGGGGGAATTTGGGACGTCAAATCCTGGGAATGGGGGATGTCCAGTGGAGAAAATTCCTCCCTGGTGCTGAGAACAGCAGGGAAGAGTTGGAAGGGTTTGCAGCAGAGCCTTAAGAAATGGATTTCCCCTCAGGAAATGCACTGGGGCATCCCTGGAATTGTCCACATCCAGGCTGGAGCAGCCTGGGATCATGGGAGGCGCTCATGGATGAGCTTGGAGGTCCCTCCTGACCCAAAGCATTCCAGGGTTCTGGGATTCCCTTCCCAATCCGCTCAGAATGACAGGAATAAATAGCAGAGGTGTGGTGCAGTTCATCCCACAGAACAAACATCCCGAGGGGAAGGTGAATATTCCCACAAACCCACGGGGAGAGCCCCAAAACACAGAGGTGACAAAGCGTCCCTAATTCCAGGAAAAGTCTGGCTGCTGAGGGAATTCCTGGAAATTCCTCTCTGTTGGAAAATACAAAAAAAAAAAAAAAAAAAAATTCCAAAAATCCACAAAAAAAAAAAAAATCCAAAAAATCCTCACCTCTCCATGGAAAGTACACCCAAGTCCTTCATGAAAATCCCCTGGAACGCCCATGGATGGCTGGGAGAGCCCGAGGCTCTCTGCAAACAGGGATTTGGGGCTGGAGGATTCCTCCAGGGGGAGAAGAAATGGGAATTATCCAAAGAAAAGAGCTCCTCTTTGCAAGGCCTGAGCTCCAACGCTGCTGGAAGGAGCAGGACTGAACTGAGCAATTCCTCCAGTCCTGCATCCAAGGATGTGCGCTGTGGAAAAGGCACTTTGGAAAAGGTTTCCTTTCCCAGGTTTTAGAGGATGAGCCACACATGACTGCCCCTCCTGACCCTCCCTGCTGAGTTCCAGCACTGCTTCTTTCCGTGCCTTCCAAGTTTTCCCAGGCTCAGATGGAAATTTGGGCTTTTCGGGCCCAGCCTGGATGTGCTGAGCTTGTCTGGGAAGAACATTCCCAATCCCAAGGATGGAGGTCCATGGATATGAGTTTATAAACCCTGCCTGTCCCATCCCATGTATTTTTCCTTCCTGTCCTTCCCTTCAACGAGCCCAGTGGGGTCACAGCAGGAAAATGGGAATTTCCAAACCCCTCCCAGCCGAGAATGAGGAGTCCCAGATTCTGCTTCTCCCAGAATTCCCCCATAAATAACCTGAGATTTGCTACAGCTCAGGATTTCAAACCAGGCTGAAGATCAGGATTTAAAAATCCACTTTTTCAGACAGAGCTGGACTTTTCCCTGTGTTACTTTACCCAGCCTCTGACCCGCTCCTGTTTAATTTATGAAGAGCTCAGGCTGAGCTCTGCCTGCAGCGGGACCTTGGGAATCGCAGGGATGCTCCCAACACCTGAACCCCAAATATTCCAGCAGCATCACACCCAGCTCCTCCTGCCCCATCCCCACCCTCTGGAGCTCCAGCAGCTCCCTCAGCTCTCCCTGCACTCCCCATTTCCCCGGTGCATCTCCACCCGGCCACGTGAGACACCTACTCCCCATCTGCACATTCCCAAAGCAGCTCGGCACATTTGTGATTCCTCCCGGGAGATGCAGGGGCTCCTCCTCTCCCCCAGGTTTTCTCACCCCAGGAGAAAGCCCAGCCATGGACGGAGGTGGTTTCAGATTGCTCCTGGATACAAGGAGCTTTTCCAGCGCTGTGGGCTGGCTGTTTGTGATTCCAGGCCCAAACCCCCAGATTATTGTGGGAATCTGATCGTCAGGTGATGGCAGCAAAAATTGCTGGGTGTTTCTTCCACCTTCACCGGGATTTGGTGCTTTAAATCTCCATTTTTTTTTCTCCATTTTTTTAAATGATGTTTCTAAGTTTCTCCACCTGATAAATTGAACCCCACTCCGACAAAAAGGTGGAAAAATATTCCTGGGGATGGAGCTCGCCGCAGGAAAGGGGCGTTGGAAATTCTCCACCTTTTTCAGGATGGTTGGTAAAATTTATTCCAGCTTCAAATCTGCTCAGCTGTCCTGGAGCTGCCCCACTGCAGCTTGGATTTCCTGCAGGAAAAAAGGGATTTTGGGGATAAAAAACAGTTCAGGGTGAAAGGAGAGGATGTGGAAACACAAAAAATAATATTGAGAGGTGGAAAAAAGGAGTTTATTCCTTCCCTTCTCTGTGCACACACCCTGACCTGGTGGGGAAGATCTCAGACGTGACCCTTTCTGTCTCGGAGCTCAGGGATTTTTTTTCCAAGGATTTTCCATTGTTATGGAAAGTTTTGCTTCCTCCCCTGATCCCAGTTGCTTCCACTATCCCAGGGTGCTCCAAGCCCTGTCCAGCCCAGCCTTGGACAGTTCCAGGGATCCAGGGGCAGCCCCAGCTTCTCTGGGAATTCTACTCCAGAGCCTCTCCACCCTCACAGGGAAAAATCCATCACAGCTGCACCCAGCCCTGGATCCTGTGAAAATGAAACAGAACCTGGGATCTGCTGGGATGAGCACGGGGATTCTCCCATTGTGCAATTCCTTTGTTGGGAATTGATCCCATCCTCCTCCCTGGCTGAATAACCCAACCCCAAATCCTGAACAGAAGAGAAAACGGAAGTGATTGTAGAAGTCCAGTTTGTAAAAGTCCTGTCTCTCTTTTCCTTGAGTTTTTGATTTTTTTTTTTAATTTTTGAAATGTTTAATTTTTAAATTTTTAAATTATTTTTATTTTTATTTTTATTTTATATTCATACTTTTTTTAAATTTTAATTTTAATTTTAATTTTTATTTTAATTTAAAGCTTTATTTTAATTTTACATTTAATTTTAATTTTAATTTTAATTTTTATTCTTATTTTTATTTTATATTTATACTTTTATTTTATTTTAATTTTAATTTTATGTTTTATTTTAATTTTAAGGGTTTTTTATTATTTTTTATTTTTAAAATTTTTTTATATATAATTTTAAAAATTTTTTATTTTTTTAATCTTTGACTTTTGACATTTCACATTTCGAATTTTCCTTCTAGGAACAAGATGCCCGTGAAGTTTAATCTCTCCTAAGAGGGGGAAAAAAACCACAGAGAGAGAAAACAAAAACCCAAAGCCATGGATCCTCTGTACTTCTCCAGCACATTCAGCATGGAGGCCGCTCCCGGCCAGGCCAACTCCTCCCTGCTGCCCAACGGGACGGAGAACGCGACGCTGCCGGCGCCGCCGCCGTTCCAGTACATCCACAAGGTGCTCATTCCCATCTGCTACCTGCTGGTGTGCGCCCTGGGGCTCAGCGGCAACGCCCTGGTCATCTACGTGGTGCTGCGCCACGCCAAGATGAAAACGGTCACCAACATCTACATCCTCAACCTGGCCGTGGCTGATGTGCTCTTCATGCTGGGCCTGCCCTTCCTGGCCACCCAAAACGCCATCTCCTACTGGCCCTTCGGCTCCTTCCTCTGCCGCCTGGTGATGACCGTGGACGGCATCAACCAGTTCACCAGCATCTTCTGCCTGACGGTGATGAGCATGGACCGCTACCTGGCCGTGGTGCACCCCATCAAATCCACCAAGTGGAGACGCCCCAGGGTGGCCAAGCTCATCAGTGCCACGGTCTGGACCTTCTCCTTCTTGGTGGTGCTGCCCGTGATCATCTTCTCGGACGTGCAGGAGGATTTCCAGACGTGCAACATGAACTGGCCCGAGCCGGTCAACGTCTGGTCGGCGGCGTTCATCATCTACACCTCGGTGCTGGGCTTCTTCGGGCCCTTGCTGGTCATCTGCCTGTGCTACCTGCTGATCGTGGTCAAGGTGAAGTCCTCGGGGATCCGCGTGGGCTCCACGCGGCGCCGCAGGTCGGAGCGGAAGGTCACCAGGATGGTGGTGATCATCGTAGTGGTGTTCGTGTTCTGCTGGCTGCCCTTCTACACCATGAACATCGTCAACCTGATCCTCATCCTGCCCGCCGACCCCGTCCTCGAGGGGCTCTACTTCTTCATGGTGGTGCTGAGCTACGCCAACAGCTGTGCCAACCCCATCCTCTACGGCTTCCTCTCCGACAACTTCAAGCAGAGCTTCCAGAAGGTTCTCTGCCTCCGGAAGGGTGATGGAGCGGAGGATGGAGAGCCCGTGGAGCACAGGCAGGAGAACAGCAGCCGCCTGCAGGAGTCCATGCTGACCCAGAGGAACGTGGAGTTCAACGGGCACATGCAGACCAGCAAGGTCTGAGGGCACGGCCTGGCACTGCAGAGTCTCCTGGAGGACCTGGGGACTTCAAATGGAGCAGGGTCTGGCACTGCAGAGTCCCCTGGAGGACTTGGGGACATCAAATGGAGCAGGGTCTGGCACTGCAGAGTCCCCTGGAGGACCTGGGGGACTTTAAGGAGAGCTCAGTTCATGCAAAAGGAAAGTGTGGAGGCCCAGAAGCTCCCAGAAATGTACACAGAGGGCTCTTCCCTGCTTTTCCCAGCTGGAAGTGCCAAGCTCTGGTGGTGTCCTGATGGATCTGATGCCTGGGACTACTTTGGGTCCTCCAGGGAATGATTTCCAGGCTTTGTACCCCTCTAGCCATGCAAAACAACACTAAGCCAGTTCTAATTCCCTTGTTAAGCTTGGTTTAAGGCTGCTTTGCACTGCTGGGATCAGCTCAGAGCAGCAAACAGCTCAGCTGAGATCTTTGGGAATTCTTCAAGGGGATTTCTGAAAGGAAAATGAGATTTCTTCAGAGTTTCATGCAAAAAAGGCACCAGCACTGCTCTGGAAATGGGTTCTGATGTGCTGGGTGCTGCCTTTGCTTTGTTTTCCTGTCATTAACCCATCCCAGGGAGCCAGAACAGCCAGGAACCCTTCAAACACAGCCAGAAAGGATAAAAAAACCCCAAGATTAGGAAAACATTCTGGACAGGAATCTCAATGCAGCCATGCCATTTCCACCCTCCCACCCCATGAACGGTGCTGTGACCCCGTTATGGCCATGCCAGCGCTGAGGGCCGTGGGCTCCTGGGGAGATTTGGGGTCCATTCCTTGGTTCTGAGGGCAAGCCTGCACCCAAAGCTGTTTTCAGACACTAAACCCAGCTCAACCCCCTCTGGGTGTAAGTCTGGACTCAAAATTGCGTTTTCAGAAATTAAACCCAGCTCAATCCTCCTGACTGGTGCAGCTGCCAGGGGGAGCCTCAGTCCTGGAGGGTTTTTTCCCAACTTTAATGATTCCATCATTCCATTTGTTCTGTTGGATGTGACCCTCACATTCCCAAAGGCAGGAACTCACCGAGACATGAGCACAGAGCCTGGCTGGCACCATGAGTAATTTACTCCCAGGTTTCTCCCAGTAGCAGGCAGTGCCCACCTGCCCTACAGCACATTCCAAATCCCAGCACAGCCAGGTTTAGCTGATTAATTAATAAAATTAACTTTTCCCGTAGGTTTGCTGTGAGCTGGGCTGTGATTCCCTCTGTTTTCCACCTGAAATGATCCCTCCTGGAAGCTCTGGAGTGGGAAATGACTGGAAAGCTCAAGGTTGGGGCAGGAAAATCTGCTTTGGAAAAAAAAAAAAAAAGGGATTTTAATAAATTCAGATTTCTGGGAAGGAGCTAAACCCTGTTTTGGGTAGAGCAAAGAGCATTTGTCCCCTCCTCCCATGGAGTTGGATCAAATCCTTGCAATTAACCAAGGGAAGTTTTATCTGGAGGGAACAGACCCTGGAAAGGAGGTGGATAAACCTGGGCCTTGTTTTCCACCTGCCTGATCCCACCTCTTTTCCCAACCCCCTGGATCAGGATTGGGATCCCAATTCCCAGAAAACAGAAATTCCAGCCAGCCCATCCAACATTCCCGTTGGTAATTCTTCAACCCATCACATTTATGGAGCAAATTCAGGAAAGCTCTCAAAGCCCCAATTCCCAGGAAAATTCCCTTTCCAACCAGCAGCTCCCTGGGGAATTCAGTGCCATGGGAATGCTGCTTTGGATGGGGTTATTTTTATTTTTTTCCTGGCCCAAGGAATTATTTATTATTTTTTTCTGGGAGCAGCTCCTGCAGATCATCCCTCCCAGCGCCACCCAGCCTTTGCTCCTCGGGATTCCCTCCCCACCCCAACAAATCTTCCCTCAGCCCTGCTCTATGCCTTGGGAAGAAGCTCTGCTGGCTTTTCCCTGCATCCCAAACGCCATTCCTGGGCTTCTCCTGGCAGCTTGGCAGTGGAATTTTGAGGAGCCAGCTGAGCTGCCAACGTCCCTGCACACATCCCATCAAAACATGTCATCCTTCCACAAAGACTGACAAATTCCAGGGAGGATCTGTCCTCCCAGCCAGCCCTTCCCAGCAGCTCCAGACAGCACCGACACTCCCCAGATCCCTTTTTTTTTTTTTTTCTCTCCACACATTCCAGCCCCAATCCCTCAGCCCCAGGGATTGAGTGACATTTTTAATACCTCGACAGACAATCCTTCCAAATTCCAGCTTATTCAGCTTTTCCTTTGATTCATCCAAGGATTCCAAATGTTGGCTCTGCTCTGCTGGGAAATAAAAACCAACACTCACGGGAAGATCATGGAAAATTTGCCCGATGCCCACCCGACCTTCAGGAGGTGGAAAAATCATTTGGGTAGAATAAAAATGAAATAAAATAATAAATAAAAAATAAACTGGAATTTCTGGTTCAGGCTCCAGCTATGAATATTCAATGAGATCCATGGAATAAAGGGAATTCCAGCTGCTGGATGCCAAAGGATGGGAAGGAAGGGTGTGTGGAAAAAATACAGGAGCAGCTTCCTTCAGGAATCCACTTTTCATTTCATGAAAAATGGGTTTAGTTGAGGGGGGGAAATAAAGGATTCAGTTTGGACAAGTGGCATTAGGAGACAGCAATTCCAAAGGGCAGATTCCAGGTGGGCATCGCAGGGGGATCGGGATCCATGGGCTTCACTGGGCACTTCCTGGGTTTCAGCAGGGTCACCATGGAATCCTCTGGCTTTGGGATCTGTCCTGGCTGCTCCCCACGGGGAGGAAAAACCCAGGAAAGTGCCTGAGGTTTGGAATTTATCCCGGGATTTATCAATGGATTGATGTTGGAGTAAGAACAGGGCCCGCACGGAGTTTTTGCACCTTCCCTCTTTAACTCCCAGGTAAACTCCCAGCTCTCTGTTCCCTGAGGTTCCAGGGCTGGGATTATCCCTGGGATCCAGACATTCCCTGTGCCACAAAATCCTGGCCCAGCCTTGACCCACCAGCAGCATCCTTAAATCCCACAGATCCCAATTTCCAGTCCCTGCTCCTTGGAGCTGCAGCCCAGGCAGGAGCGGCTGATTTCATTCCCAGCTTTGTTCCCAGGATATTTCATCCAGCTCCAGCCCCTCTCTCACCTGGAATGCCTCAGCTGCTCACCTCACCCAGCTCCTGGCGTTCCTGGATCCTCCATTCCCTCCCCTTTGGGTGTTGTTTGGAGAACTCCATGGAAATCCGGCGCTGTTGCCATGGGATGGGCGACGCTCGGGGTTTCTGTGTTCCCTCTCCCTTTCACACTTAATCCTCCCTATCTGCCCATCATTCCCTGGAAAGTCACAGCAGGTGAAGCTGTCCCTGCTGGCTCCCTTCTCCTGAGCCTTTAAGCCCTGGATCCCATTCCTGACCTGAAGCCAGGAGTCATCCCAAATATTGGATGGATCCCATTCCCTCAGCCTGGGATGAACCTGCTGTGATTTCCCAACAGGAAAAGCAGCTGCCCTTGGAAAAAGCTGGGAATGAACAATCCTGGCCTGTGGGGGTGGGAGATAACAGAGGAATTTCCGTGGGGATTTGGCCCCGGATGCAAACACAGCCCAGGCCTGGAAGTGCAGATCAGACTTGGGAATTATCAGGGAAGAGTTTTCCCTTCACCTTCCATGGATCACCTCTGCTGGCTGGATTTGGGCTTTGTAATCCTGATGCATCCCTCTGGGATGGGAGATCCAGGATTGCAGCCCCCCTGCTCCAGGGGATCCCTATTTCATATTCCAGAGGGAGATTTTGGGGCTTTTCCTCTCCCTGCTCCAGAGGTGAATCCCACCACGGTTTTCTCTGGAGAATCTGGTGGGAAAATATAAAGGATAAAAGCCCCTCCAAGGCCTCAATGAATTCATGCATTCCTGGCTTTTCCTAGCAAAACAAAGAATCATGGAATGCTCTGGACTGGGAGGGATTTGAAGTTCATCCCATTCCAACCCCTGCCATGAGCAGGAATTACTCCCACTATCCCAGGATGCTCCAAGCTCTGGCCTTGGGCACTTCCAGGGATGGGGCAGCAATCCTGGGCACAATTCCTGCATCCAGGAGGAGCAACAGAGCCAGGCAGGACAAATCCCATGCACAATTCCTGCTTCCAAAAACCAAGGAGCACAAATCCCATGCACAATTCCTGCTTCCAAAAACCAAGGAGCACAAATCCCATGCACAATTCCTGCTCCAAGAGCCAGGCAGCACAAATCCCATGCACAATTCCCGTTTTCAAGAGCCAGGCAGCACCAATCCCATGCACAATTCCTGCTTCACCAGAGGAGGAGAAGCGCTGGCTCCGGGAGCCGTGGTGACAGCAGCTCCCCTGGGCAGGGTAATTAATTAATTATGCATTCCCAGAATTAATGAGAGCATCCTGTTTGCATCCCTGTCCTGTTTTTCCACAGATCCCAGCCCCATATGCCGGGTGCCAGACAGGGCTGACAGCCCCCATCCCACACTTGGAATTCTTTTATTTCCTGACAGGAATCAGAGGCATTTCCATGGAATTAATTCACGGCACTCGACGGTGTTTGGATTTTTCCAGCGCGTTTTCAGGGGGGGAAAAGCAGATCTGTGGATTTCTGACCTGATGAAAACCTGGGAGCTGAGCTGGGCCCCGCAGACAGAGGGAATGGGAATGGAGGGTTCTGCATCCCTGGAATCACAGGATCACTGAGGTGGGAAAAGATCTCTGGCAGCACTGAGCCCATCCCTGCCCAGGTGTCTTTTCCATCCTGGAAAAATTCAGGATTCTGACTTAAAAGGGATGAAAACACAGAAAAACAGGGAAAAATGATCTGGTGGAGGAATTTTTTTTGGATTCGTCCTTGCCCAGAAAAAGGGAGATGATTCCAATGTGATCCCTTGGGAATTCACAGGCTCTGTGCTGGGTTTTGGAAAAAACCCCAAAACCCCAAATCCAGTGGCAATTCTTCAGTTTCCTGCATGTGGAATTTCACTCCTGAAATGGCCTTGGGGTGGCTGGGATTGCAGCATTCCAGCCTGGAGCCAGCAGAGAGGGGGGTTTGCTTCCAGAACAATCCAGAGAAAGAAACAATTCCTTGGATTTTAATGTGATTGTCCCTGGAAATAGCATTAGGCTGTCATTCCCCATGTCTGGCAGGAGTTGTTGGGTGCCCAAATCTCTGCAGCAGCTTTTGGCTGGAATACAAATGCAGCTGGGGGGAGAAACATCCACAGCTTTGGGAACAGGGAAGCAAATCCCTCCTCATCCCAGGGATCCAGCTCATCCTCCCTGCTTGCCCATTCCCGAGGGGATGAAGCTCTTCCCACATCCCTGCTGGGGCCAAATCCAGCCCTGCAAGGACACAAATCCTGAGTTTTCCCCACAGGAAGGCTCTGCCCCATCTGAATCCCAGGGATTTTACTGGAAAAACCTGGGAGAGAACAGGAAATCTCCCAAAATTAAGCAAGGAAAAGGTGCTGAGGGCAGAGAAATCACACGGATTTTCCGGGTGCTGCTGCCCGGATCTTGCCAGGAAAAATAAAACCACTCTGGAAAATCAGGAGGAGAATGAGGAATCCTCAGGATTTACAGGAACAGGGCAGGGAGCAAGGACAGGGAACCCCCCAAATGAATCCCACCTCTCATTCCAGGGAAGGATGGAGATCCCAGCCTGTCCTGGCTTTGGGAATTGAGATTCCCAGACTGCCCAGGGTTTGGGAATTCCCATTCCCAGCCTATCCAGGGTTTGGGAATTGCCATTCCCAGCCTGTTCTGGGCTTGGGAATTGCCATTCCCAGCCTTTCCTGGCTTTGGGAATTGCCATTCCCAGCCTATCCAGGGTTTGGGAATTGCCATTCCCAGCCTGTTCTGGGTTTGGGAATTGCCATTCCCAGCCTTTCCTGGCTTTGGGAATTGCCATTCCCAGCCTATCCAGGGTTTGGGAATTGCCATTCCCAGCCTGGTCAGGGTTTGGGAATTGCCATTCCCAGCCTGTCCAGGATTGGGAATTGCCATTCCCAGCCTGTCTAATGATTGGGAATTGCCATTCCCAGCCTGCAGGGAGGGTGTGGAAGGCCAAAGTCTCAATCCTGGAGCTTTTAGCCAGGATTGCTCCCTGGCTTGGAAGCGCTCTCTGTTTGTTTGCCCACTTTCCCCTTCCATCTCCTGCATTTTCTCCCAATCCTTGGGGTGGGATAGATCCTTGCTGGAGCCATTAAATCCCATTCCACTCATCCAGAGGCAATCCATTAGCCTGATTTGTTGCCTGGTTTCCTTATCAGCCTCGATGTTATCTCACCGTTCCTGTTGTAAATCCAAAGTTTCCTCCTGGAGAGGAAGGGAAGAGTTTGCCCAAGGCACCCGGTTCCTGTTGTTATTCCCGAGAAAAATCCATCCAGAGGGATGGAACCACACCCAAACAGGCTCTTTGTCCCCAAAACAGGCTGGGAGGAGATGGGAACGAGGGGTTGTGGCATTCCTGGGATGGAGGGAGCAGAACAACACAGAGCAGAGGAGGTTTAACTTGGATTTTAGGGACCCCAGCCCTGGAAAAGGGATTTAAAAGGTGGAAGTGGGAAAATCTTTGGACATTCAGCTTTTAGAGGTTCCAATTAATTCCCAAAAAAAACCTCAGCAGGCTGAGGTTCCTGGTGGATTTTAGGCCATCTGGATCCTGCGGGCACCCTCTGGGTTTTGTCCCTGGAATTGATGCAGATTTCAGGATCTCCCTCTTTATCCTCAAAACAGGCTGGGAGGAGATGGGAATGAGGGATTTTGGCATTCCCAGGGTAGAGGGAGCTCAACAAGCGGAGCAGGGGAGGTTTAAGTTGGATTTTAGGGACAGCCCTTCCCAAAAGGGGTGTACAGCCCTGGAAAAGTGATTTAAAATGTGGCAGTGGGAACATTCAGCTTTGACATATCCCAGTTTTTCCCCCAAAACCTCGGCAGGTTGAGATTCCCAGTGGTTTTTAGGCCATTAGGAATCATTTGGATTCTGTGGATCCCTTTGGGTGCTTGGAAAGGTCATTGTGCCCCTGGAATCAATGTGGATTTGATGATTCCCCTGCTCCTGGCACTGGGATGAGTCATGAGAGCTCCAAAATCCAAATATCTCCCCTGGAGATGAGTTTATTCAGGGATAAAAACGATGGATTTTTTGCTGCTTCCCAGGAGAAAGGGACTTCTCTGGAATTCTGTGGATTGAAAACGTTCTGGGCGGGGTTTTAACCAGCCCTGGCAATAATCAGGGAATTCTTAATTGTAATTTTAATCAGTGCAGCAAATGGGAGACGGGAATGAGACAAAATTGTGGGAAAACTGCTGGATGTGGAATGAGGGATTCCAGACCAGCTGGGAATGCTCCTGCTCCACCACAGAGCTCCTGGGAATTCCCAACCCAGGGATGGGACAGGGAGGATTTAGAAGTAGGAAAAGGAGGGGAAAAGATGCGGAGCTCTCCAGTGTGGCTTTAAAATCATGGAAATTTCCCAGGTTTCCTTTTCAAGATTCAGGTTGAGGGAAGCAGGAGCACACTCGAGGTTTCAAGGCTTGGGATCCATTTTTATCTGGAATTTTCTACTTAAAAGTCCCTGTTTTCAGGAAAATTAGGAGATCTTGAAGATTTGGGATTGATTTAGAGGAAAAGGAATTGGTGACAGATTCCTGTTGGGGATTCTTTGTATTAAAGGAGCTAAAATTACCCCCAGAGACTTTTCCAGGGTCAGTGTGGTGCTTTTAGCTCAGGAATGTGGAAAAACTTATGGAAAAACTTATGGAAAAACTTATGGAAAAGAGAGAAACAACCCAAGGTACTGAAAGCAAAATCTTTATTTCAGCTACTTTTCCCAAAGCTGGGGAAGGTGAGATCCATGGAAGCATTTTCCTGGCAAGAATTTCCCTGGATTCTTTGTAGGAAAGGTTTGGGAAGCAAACAAGAGACTGGGAAAAATGAAAAGAATGAATGGGATAAAATGATGGGGTTTTGCTGCATGCACCATGGTTCTATCCACAATTTTTTTAGGGAAAAAACCCCAAATCCCCAAAAAATCACTGCTTGAAGAAAAAATCTTTTTTCTTCCCATTTTTCTTCCATTTTCCAGAAATGATGGTGCTCCAAGATGGTAATTTCTGAGGAAAAAACCCAAATCCTAAAAAATAACAACAACAACAACAACAAAAAACAAACAAAACAAACCCCAAAAAACTAACAACAAATCCCCCCTTTTTCTTTCCAGTTTTTCCTCCATTTCCCAGAAATGATAGTGCTCCAGAATGGGAATGTCCAGATGGGAGCAGAGCCTGAAATCCCAGCTTGCCAACTCCCAAATTCCCAGCATTTTGTCCAGCTGGGAAGCACATTCCCAGGCAGGCTGGATGTTCTTCTGGGAAGTTTTTCTCTGGAGCTTGAGGTTGTACCAAGCTCTGTTTCCCTGGAAAAGCCTTCCTGAATCCATCTGCTGTTATTGCTTTAATTCCACCATTCTGCTGGAACCATGGAATATGACACAGAATGGAACCAAACTGGAATTTGGGATTAATTCCTGTGCAAAATATTGATTTTAATGCCAAAATTCCTGCCTGAGAGGAGCCAAGGTGGTGCTGCTGAGGGGGGTGGCTCTTATTCACTGAGATTTTTGCAGGAATAAAAAAAATTCCTTAATTAGCACCTGGATAATCGCTCTGGTCCTTAAGGATAATTATTTTATCGTAATTATATCCTAATTACTATAATTCCCTATCTAAAGCACAGCAAAGGAGGGAAATCCTGCTGCCAACTTGGCAAAATTTTGGGGATGTTCCTGAGGGGTTACACAGGGAGCTGGGAATCTTCTGGAATTTTTGTGCAGGTGGAGCAGTTCCCTCCATCCACAAAGGGATTGAAAACCGCCCTTATTTATTCCAAATATTCCAAATATGTAATACACATACTTAAATATTCAAAACGGAACAGGAGATGCAGAGCGAGGTGGAATTTTTGCTGTCAGCTTGACAAACTCTTCAGGGATGTTCCTGAGGGTCTTTACAGGGACCAGGGAACCTTCTGGAATTTTTGTGCAGGTGGAACAGTTCCCTCCATCCATAAATGGGTGGAAAAACCACCCTTCCAAGGGCTGCACATATTCCAAATGGAATGGGAGATGCAGAGAAAGAAGGGAAATTTTTGCTGTCGATTGGACAAACTCCAGGGATGCTCCTGAGGGGCCACAAAGGGAGCTGGGAACCTTCTGGAATTCTTGTGTGGCTTGGAGCCACACAGATGTGGGAGAACAACACTTCCAGGGCCACAACCATTCCAGATGGAATCCAAGATGCACTTTTAGGTGGAAGACACTGCTGGATGGCCCAAAGCTTTTCCCTGGAGCCAAGGAGCTCCTACTCCAGGGCAGGTTTGATCAGGTGCCCGTTGAAGATGATGTAAAGATCCGACTCCTCGCTGTAAATGGCGTTTTCCCTCTCCCTCTTGAACATCCTGACCCAAACCTCATCCCCTTCCTGCAGATCCAGCATCAGGCTCTGGCTCTGCATGATGCTCCTGTCGCTGGGCTGGGCGTACAGGATGGCCACGGCCTGCTCGTTCCTCATCAGGTGCACGTAGGTCTCCTTGAAATTCCAGGTGTGCACGTTGAGGCTGAAGTAGTAAACGCCGGGCACGTAGCAGAAGAACTTCCCGGAGAACATGTTGAAGTGCTGGTAGAGGTTGACGAGCTCCGTGTCGAAGGTGACGTGCTGGAAGTAGTCGGAGCTGTGCAGGGGCTTGCGGCGGCCCACGGAGAAGGCGGCGAAGAGCTGCTTGCAGGGGTGGCCCTGGGGGCCAGGCTGGCCCTTCTGGCCCTTGCGGCCGCTCAGCCCGCGGGATCCGCGCTCTCCTGCCTTCCCCGCCGCCCCGGGGAGCCCCCGCTCGCCCATCTCGCCCTTCTCGCCTGCCGGGGTGGGGGAAAGGGGGAAAACATAAGGATGGGATGGTCAGGTGGTGGGAATGGCCCGGAGACAGGCAGCAGGGGAGCTGCTGGGGCGTTTGCCCAGCCTGGGAGTATTGGGCAGATATCAGCAGCTTCCCAATTCCCAGAAGGATTAATCCATGGTCAGACATCAGCACCTTCCTATTCCTCTGAAGGATTAACCCATGGTCAGATTTCAGCACCTTCCCAATCCTCAAAAGGATTAATGCATGGTCAGATATCAGCATCTTCCCAATCCCCAAAAGGATTAATCCATGGTCAGATATCAGCATCTTCCCAATTCCCAGAAGGATTAATCTGGGAACATCAATCAGATATCAGCAGTTGCCCGTTCCTCTGAAGGATTAACCCAGGAATATCAATCGGATATCAGCACCTTCCCAATTCCCAGAAGGATTAATCCATGGTCAGACATCACCACTTTCCCATTCCTCTGAAGGATTAACCCAGGAATATCAATCAGGTATCAGCAGCTTCCCAATTCCCAGAGGGATTAACGCAGGAATATCCATCAGATATCAGCAGCTGCCCAGTTCTCAGAAGGATTAATCCATGGTCAGATATAATAAGCACCTTCCCAATTCCCACAAGGATTAACTTTGGGCCATGTTGGGGACCCCTTGACCTTGTTTTGGACACATTTTGGGTGTGACAACCTTTTGGGCACCCTTTGACCTTTGGGCACAATTTGGGCACATCTTGACCTTGTTTTGGGTGCCCCTTGACCCTGTTTTGGGCACAACCATATTTGGGGCATCCCTTAACCTGGCTTTGGGCACATTTGGGCACCACCACATTTTGGGCAACCCTTGACCTTGTTTTGGACACATTTTGGGCATGACAACCTTTTGGGCAACCCTTGACCTTTGCTTGGGCACATTTTTGGACACCTCTTGACCTTATTTTGGTACTTTGAGGCACATTTGGGCACGCCTTAACCTCATTTTGGACACTTTTGGGCACAAACACATTTTGGACACCCTTTGACCTTGTTTTGGCACTTTGGGCCACATTTGGGCACCCCTTGACCTTATTTCATGCACCTTTGGGCACAACCACATTTTGGGCACCCCTTAACCTCATTTTGGGCACTTTTGGGCACAACCTGATTTTGGGCACTTTTGGCCACCCCTTGCCCTTGTTCTTGAATTTTGATCTGAATTTTTCCGTAGGGAAGCAGCGAGGAAGAGCAGCAAGGAGAAGGCCGGGGAGCGAGCTTCACCCACCTTTGAGGATGGTGATGTCGATGGTGGGCTGGATTTTGGGCAGGGAATATTGGGGGTGGCCGCTCATCCTGGCAGACCTTTGGGAGAAGATGGAGACGGGCTGCTCCGAGGGCCCGCAGCACCTCACGCACGCCAGGCGCCGCCTGGGCAGCGCCTGCTCCTCCTGGGAGCCGGCATTCCCGGCGGGAAGCAGCAGCAGCAGCAGCAGCAGCAGGATCACGGAGCTCATCCTCCCTGGGGAGCAGCTGGGGAGGAGAGGGAACACAAACCATTAACGGGGCGATCCCAATCAGGGCCAGCTGGCGAGTGCTTTCCTTGGGGTTAATGATTAACGGGTCCTGGAGTGGCGCCGGGAGACTCCAGGTGGGAATGGTGACCCTCGGAGCGCTGGAAAAGGCGATTCCTGGCTGGCATTACCTGTGACAGCTGCTGAGAGACACCAGGTCAACAAAAGGACGGGGGGGGAAAAAATCCCAAGCCAAACAAAACCTGCTGGGAGGAGAAGCTGCGGTGGAAAAGCTCTTGGAGCGACCGCTATGGGAAATTTCTAGGGAAAAGACAAAAGTGATGCTCTGTTGGCTTGTTTGGTGCTTCAGTATCCCAAAAAAATTCAAAATGAAGGGCAAAATGTGGAATTTTTTTCAAAATATAGAGCCAAAAGCTGATTTTTTTGGGGGAGGAAAAGCCCAGAAGAATACCAAACCCAAAAGAAATCAAAAGCATTTCTGTCTTTTAATGTTCTCTGGCAGCCTCTTGCTGGTGACTTCTTTCCATGGTTTATCCATTCCCATATTCTTGGAATTCCTGTGTGTATTTTCCGGTTTGATTTTTCCGTGTGTGCAATCAAAACTCAAAGAGCTGCACCAAACTGGACGAAGCTGGATTTGCTTGGCACAAACCCCGGGGGTTTAGGAATCCTTGGTTAGATTTTCATCTGCTCCTGGTGAGCTCCAAAGGTTCTGGATGCTGGGAGAGATCTGGGGAGAAAATATTGCAGATGGGGAAAATGGAGGAATTTTCTCTGGCTCATCATCGATCTGTTCCTAAGGAAAGATTTGAGATGATCGTGGGAGAAATCCAAGGAGAAAATTCCTCTTCTTTTTGCCTGTTCTTTGGGAGGGATTGGAGCTCATACTCGGAGAAATCCAGGGAAAAAAATTGCCTCACATGGGGAAAAAGAAGAATTTTCTCTGGCTCATCACTGACCTGTTCCTAAGGAAAATTGGAACTGATTCTGGGAGAAATCCAGGGTGAAAATTCCTCTTTTTTCTCCATCCATCTCCATCTCTCCATCTGAGGCATTTTTCCCCTGGATTTCTCCCAGATTCAGCTCAATCCTTCCCTAGGAACAGGCGAAAAGAAGAGGAATTTTCTCTGGCTCCTCACTGACCTGTTCCCAGGGAAGGATTGGAGCTGGAGATTGGCCACTCATTCCCATTCCATGTGTAATTGGTGTCATTGCACTGATTGCAGTGCGGCCTCATCCAGGACAGATTTCTTGGATCGATGCCTCCGGGGATCTTCTCCAAAGTCCAATTAGTGAGATGGACTCGGGCTGACCCTGGGCTGGGAATGGCTCCTCTTCCACCAGCTGGAATTCCTGGAATAGGCTGGGAAGGGGGTGATGGATGGCCTGGATTCCATCGGAAATCCAGGAGTCATGGATTTCATGGATTTCATTCCATGGACATCCAGAGAGAGAACTTCCAGCCTTGGAGCTGCTTCCCTGGGAGCAAAATGAGCCAGGGGAGGAGAAAAGGAGGATAAATTTGTCAGGAGTGGGACTGGACCAGCATTCCTGGGAAATGTTTTCTTCCCATCCTTCCCTGCTGCAAAAGAAGTGTCACTCACACCATTCCAGCTTCCTGGAAATCCAAGAAATCCTTATTAGCAGGAAAATAATGACTTTGCCTCTGAGAGCTGGGAATGTTCTTTCCTGAAATCCATCAGGACTGGAAATACCTTTGGATTTGTACAATTGTAATTGTACCTCATTCCAGTAGCAGCTGGAGGAGGGATCAATCCCCCTTTTCCATCAGCATCCATTGCTTGAATTCCATGTAATTAAATCCTTTTTAAAGCCATCTTTGAGTTTCCAACCGGGAATAGAAACACAGGAAGATTAAATGGGCAGAAAATCCTGAAAAACAGCCCAGGATGGACTTGATGGTCTTGGAGGGCTTTCCCAACCTCAGGAATTCCAGGACTTCCTGAGCCACAATCTGAATTCCTGCTGCTGTTTTCCTTCCTAGGGTTATTCCTAGGGCTCCACTTGGAAAAGAAATCCATGACTATCCTTGCTTTAAATTCATGGACAACACCAGGCACCACCCCTTTTAATTTAGGACAAACCTTGATTAAAACCCCGCAGTTAAACCCAAAACCGTGATGGAAAACTCACAGACGTGCCAGCTCTGAAGACCAGCACCATTCCAGAAATATGGAAAATATTCCAGTTGCGCCTTTTTACCTTTGATTTCCTCTCCAGCCTGAATCTCCTCAATCTCCTCACGGCTCCGGAGCTCCTTGGATCGGGAGCAGCAGGAAACGAAGCATCCTCAGGGCTGGGATTGTTCAGCACTGCGCTTCCTCTTGGAAAGGATTTCCCCGGGATTTGTTTTATTTTCTATCCCTGGAGGATCTAAAATTTCTTAGTGGGCAGCTCCTTGTGGAAAAGCCCAAAGCAGTGGAGGATTTTGTGATTTTTCCAAGGAAAATGCTGCTGGGTTCCGTGCTGAGCTCCTGCCGGACAAAATATCCCGGAGGTCCTGCAGGAGCTGGGCTGTGGCAGAAGGGATTTGAGAACTCCCAGGCAGGAATATTTGCATCCCAAAAAGGAAGAGGGTTAGGAATTCCCACAGCCTGTCGTGGCTGGAGGATGAGCGAGGTCCTTGGCCCGGGTGTTTATCCAAGCCTGGCCTGATGGAGAAGAGGGGCTGGACGTGCTGCTGGAGCTGTGAGAGAGGCAGGAACGCAAGGAAAAATGGGATCCAGCCATGGAGAGATCCAGGAGTGGAGCTGCAGCTGGATTTGCAGTGCCTGGGTGAACGTTTGCCTGGGAATTCACAGCTCTTTTCCAATTATCCAGTTTATTTTAAATTTTCTGATGTTTTTTTAGCCTGGGCCTGTTTCCAGTGGGGGTGATTCCCTGAATTCCTCCATCCTGGGAGGAGCCAGCCCTGAGAGCAACCACTGGGGTGCTCCCCTGCTGGGAATTCACCAGGAATTCCCCAGGAATGGGAAGAAACAAGGTTCCCAAGGAAATATCCCTGCAACCCGGGGGGATTGAATGGATTTAACACAATTCCACAGGGGTGCTGCAGGAGGAGAGGCTGTGCCTGGATGGAAGCATTCCCTGGATTCCTGCAAATTCCCAAGGTTCCATCCTGCCCTAGCAGGAGGAGGTTCGTGATTCCCAAGGGAACAAATTTTCCCTTTTTCCTTCTCTTTATCCCAGGATTCCACCCTGCAATGGGGCAGGGGGCAGGAGGATGCTCCTGATTCCCAAGGGAGCACGGATAGGGAGCAGGAAGAGGTTTGTGATTCCCAAGGGAACAGCTTTTCCCTTTTTCCTTCTCTTCATCCCAGGATTCCACCCTGCAATGGGGCAGGGAGCAGGACGAGGTTTGTGATTCCCAAGGGAGCACGGACAGGGAGCAGGAGGATTCCCGATTCCCGAGGGAACACGGACAGGGAGCAGGAGGATGTTCCCGATTCCCAAAGGAACACGGACAGGGAGCAGCAGGAGGATTCCTGATTCCCAAGGGAACAGCTCTTCCCTCTCTCCTTCCCCGTGTCCCTGCCTGCACCTCTGATTCCCGCAGTGCCCTGGAATTGTCCCTGCTCCAGGCTGGGCGGCTCCCTGGCAGAATTCCCGGCTCCCGAGGCAGCCCAGGCGGTGATTCAGCAGGAATTACAGTAAAAGTCATTCCCAGGGCAGCTTCTCCCGCAGGACAAACCCCCCTGATGGAAGCGGCCGGCACCGATCCCTCCTTCACCCTTCCCGATGGAAAAGCAGCTTTCCCGGGATTCGGGAATTCAGCGGGAATTCGGGGTTGTCCCTGCAGAGGGTCCCGGGTGGGATTTTCCCCCCAGGATGCGGTGCCCGGATCCCGCCCGGCCACGCTCCCATCCCGGAGCGAGCAGCGCATTCCAAAGGGCTGGAAAAGAGAATTCCCTGGAGGAATTCGAGGGAGCAGCACATTCCAAAGGGCTGGAAGAGAGAATTCCCTGGAGGAATTCGAGGGAGCAGCGCATTCCAAAGGGATGGAAAAGCGAATTCCCTGGAGGAATTCGAGGGAGCAGCAGATTCCAAAGGGATGGAAGAGAGAATTCCCTGGAGGAATTCGAGGGAGAAGCGCTTTCCAAAGAGAGAATTCCCTGGAAGCTTCCAGGCCTGTGGAGGCTCCGGGAAGCGGCTCCTCCCTGCCCTGTGTCCCGCGGGCACGGCGGATCCATCCCCATCCCGCTGGGAAAGCTCCGTCCCGGGGTGTGCGGGGTGGATAACGGGGCAGGGAATTTTAATTGGGATAAATCCAACCAGCCCAGCACTCCCCAGCCCCCTCATTCCTGCTTTTCCTAAGGAATCTCCCAGCAGGGTGGGAATGCTCTGCTCCCACGGGGGATCCCATCCCTTTATCCCGATCCCTGGAACTCACCTGGTCCCCCAGAATCCCTGGATTTCCCTTCCCTCGCTGTTCCTCAGCTGCTGCTGCTGCTGCAGCTCTCCAGCCAGGCTGCAGCTCCCGTGCTGGGATCCAAGAGAAACACGGAAAGTCAGCCTGGATCCTTAGGAAACCTTGGCAAAAGGAATTTTTCCCCTGGTTTTCTTTGCTTGCACCAACTTGCGCCGGGCTCCTGAGCCTTTGTCCCGCTCAGTTTCTTCAGGATTCGCTGCCAGGCTGGAATTCTGCAGGGCCTCTCCCAGGGATGGAAATAAAAATGAAAAAAAAAAAAAATTGGGATTTAAAAAAAAAAAAAGGATGAAAAAAAACTCCACCACAGAACCCAAAACCACATCCAGAGTTCCAGCCAAGAGGGAAAGTGCTGGGATCACATGGAAAGAATTTTTCTTTGCGAGTTTTCGGCATCTTTTTAAGCAGGAGAAAGGGAAAAAAAGGAAACAACGAAGCCACAATAAAATCTCTGGGATTTGTGCATTTCTATATTTCCAGCATGAGCTGGAAAAGCAGGAATGGCTTTGAGGTGAAAGAGGGGAGATGTGGATGGGATATGGGGAAGGAGCTTTTCCCTGGGAGGGGCTGGGATGGATTTCCCAGAGCAGCTGGGGCTGCCCCTGGATCCCTGTGATGTCCCAGGCCAGGCTGGATGGGTTTGGAGCAGGGTGGGAATTGTCCCTGCCCATGGACCTGGATCAGCTGGAAGGGCCCTCCCAACCCAAACCATTCCAAAATTCCATGGTTTTCGTGCCCACACTTCATACCCTCGGTCACTTTCTTGGGAAAAACACTTCGGGGATTTATTTAAAGGCGCTTTGGGCTCTGAATTTAATTTTCCCATTCCTTTTCATTTTCTTCCTTTTCTTCCTTTTCCTTTTCCTTTTCATCCTTTTCCTTTTCTTCCTTTTCCTCCTTTTCCTTCTTTTCCTCCTTTTCCTCCTTTTCCTCCTTTTCCTCCTTTTCATCCTTTTCATCCTTTTCCTTTTCCTTTTCCTTTTCCTTTTCCTTTTCCTTTTCCTTTTCCTTTTCCTTCTCCTTCTCCTTCTCCTTTTTTCCTTCTCCTTTTTTCCTTTTCCTTTTGGCTGCTTCCCATGGATTGCAGCAGGGGTGGAAGCTCCAGGTATCCCATGGCAGCTCCAGCACCGTTCCTTGGGCAGGGATGAGAAGGAAAAGGGAATCTCGGCTCAGCCTGGGAACACCAGGAGGGAAAGGGGAGTTTTGCCCTCTCTGTGCCTTTCCCGTTCCAGGTTTAAATATTCCTTTCCCTGGAGTTTTCCTGATCCATCAGAGCTCCCAGAAATTCCCATTCTGCCCCAATTCCCAGTGCTCCCCACAGCTCTGAGCCCTGGAGCAGAGGCGGGGCTGTTTCCATGGAAAAGCTGACACAGCTCTGCAAAAGCTTTTCCAACTAAAAGAAGGAAAACAACCTTTAAATCCATGGGTGGAGCTGGGATAAATAAGGGAAAAAAAATCCTTGGTGGATGAGTTTTGTCAGGAATGGTTTGGAATTGGTGGAGTTTAAGGAAACGAGGAGGTGATGATTTTTTTTTTAATTAAAAAAAAAGGATTTTTGAATAGAAATAAATTCAAAAATTGAAAAGAAAAATATTTTTATAAGGAAAGTACTTTATGAGTGAAATATTTTATGGATAAAATACTTTTATAAGTAATTTTTTTTTAATAAAGAAAAGGTTTTTATTAACGAAAATATTTTTATTTGAAAAAGTTTTCCCGCTGTCCTGGCATGACCCCAAGCAGGATCCAGCTCTCCATGGGACACCCTCAGGATCCCAGCTCCTCCAAATTCTCCAAGGCCAAAAAAATCTGGAATTTGAGGGGCCACAGCTCTGCTTCCACAGGGGGTGAGGCTGCTGCCAGGAGCTTCCACACATGGGCAGGAAAACAGAGACTAAACTGAAGAAAAAAGAGGATTTGGGGGTCTGAAAACCTGGAAAACTGGTCCCAGACTGTCCAGGAATGGTCCAAATGGGAGCTTTTAATTTAGTCTGGATTTTATGTAAGCAGTGCTGGTGTCTCCAGAATAAACAGGATTTTGCCTCTTGGAATGACAGCTTGCTTTTTGGGAATAATAATCCCATTCAGGCAAGGATATTCCTGTTTACACAGTGGATTTATAGGGCTTGGATTTTGTCCCTGTGAGAGGAAAAAAAAAAGACAAAAATCAGTGTAGAAAAATGAGGAATAGGGAGTCCAAAAAAGAGGGAATTCAACAATATCCAGGTAGGAGAGAAGAGGTTGAGAAAACTGGGAATGTTTCCCTGGAGAAAGGAAAAAAAAACCTCAGAGCCCCCTGGGGAGGCTGCAGGGAAGATGGAGAGGGAGGAAAAGTGGGAATGGTTCACATCTGTAAAACCTGTTCTTCTAAATTCCTGAGAGGACCGAGAACCCAAGGATTTTACATTTATTTTTTGCTATTTTGAATTCCTGAGAGGACCAAGAACCCAAAGATTTTACATTCAATTTCTTGCTATTTTAAATTCCTGAGAGGATCAAGAACCCAAGGATTTTACATTTAATTTTTTTTTTGTATTTTTAATTCTGGAGAGGACCAACAATCCAAGGATTTTACATTTAATTTTTATTTTAAATTCCTGAGAGGACCAAGAACCCAAGGATTTTATATTTAAATTTTTGTTATTTCGAATTCCTGAGAGCACATAGAACCCAAGGATTTTACATTTAATTTTTTTTTTGTATTTTTAATTCTGGAGAGGACCAATAATCCAAGGATTTTACATTAAATTTTTTTTTATATGTTTAATTCCTGAGAGGACCAAGAATCCAAGGATCTTACACTTAATTTTTATGCTATTTTAAATTCCAGAGAGGACTTAGAACCCAAGGATTTTACATTTAAGTTTTTGTTATTTTAAATTCCTAAGAACTAGAACCCAAGGATTTTACATTTAAATTTTTTTTGCTATTTTAAATTCCTGAGAGGACCTAGAACCCAAGGATCTTACATTTAAATTTTTGTTATTTTAAATTCCTAAGAACAAGAACCCAAGGATTTTACATTTAATTTTTTTTGCTATTTTAAATTCCTGAGAGGACCTAGAACCCAAGGATCTTACATTTAAATTTTTGTTATTTTAAATTCCTAAGAACTAGAACCCAAGGATTTTACATTTAATTTTTTTTGCTATTTTAAATTCCAGAGAGGACCTAGAACCCAAGGATCTTACATTTAAATTTTTGTTATTTTAAATTCCTAAGAACTAGAACCCAAGGATTTTACATTTAATAATTTTTGCTATTTTAAATTCCTGAGAGGACCTAGAACCCAAGGATTTTACATTTAAATTTTTGTTATTTTAAATTCCTAAGAACTAGAACCCAAGGATTTTACATTTAATTTTTATTTTAAATTCCTGAGAGGACCAAGGATACTCCGAGCTGAGCTCACGAAGGAGCTTTTCCAGGCAAGTTTCTCAAACCAACTGCAAGGCTGGGTGCAGAAGGGATTTTGTGGAGCATCTGGAGCTGCTTTTCTGTGGGAACAGCTTGAGCTGGAAGGTCAGGGAAGATCATTTTGCTCCCCAGGAAAGGAGCTGGGCCACGCCTGGAGGAGCACAGGGAGGGCACAGCTTGCCCTGCCACGAGTCACTGCTGGCCAGCCAAGGGCACCTCGTCCTGCAGCTCCAGAAACAGGAATTCTTGAAGGGAATAAAAATGAGAAAAAAAAAGTTTTTTTTTTTTTTTTTTTTTTTTGTTTTTTGTTTTTTTTTTTTTTTTTGTTTTGTTTTGGTTTTTTTTTTTGTTTTTTTTTTATGATCTAAAAATGGGTTGATTTAGATGAGATATTAAGAGGTTTTTTTTACAGTGGGGTGGGGAGTCCCTGGCACAGATTCCCAGAGAAGCTGTGGCTGCTTCATCCCTGGAAGTGTTCAGGATGGGGCTTGGAGAACCCTGGAAGGGGCTGGGGGTGGAACTGGGCGAGCTTTAAGGTCCCTCCCCACCCAAACCATTCCCATTCCATAGAAAATGGAATTTTGTCCTTTCCTAAGGGAAATTCCTCCTCCTGCCTGGTCCAGAGCAGAGCTTGGCCATGAATTCCCATTATTCTTCCCCAGCCATGTCAGTTTAGGGAGGTTTTGGCCATAATTCCAGAGGCTTTTTTCCATAATTCCCAGGAGGTTTTTGCTGTAATTCCCAGGAGGCTTTGGCCATCATTCCCAGGGGATTTTTGCCATCATTCCCAGGAGATTTTTGCCACAATTTCCAGAGCTTTTTGACCAGAATTCCCAGGAGGTTTTTGCTGTAATTCCCAGGAGGCTTTGGCCATCAATCCCAAGGAAGTTTTGCCATCATTCCCAGGAGGTTTTTGCCATCATTCCCAGGAGGATTTTACCATAATTCTCAGGAAGTTTTTACCATAATTCCCCGGAGGTTTTCACCATAATTCCTCGGAGGCTTTGGCTATCAATCCCAAGGAGGTTTTGCCATCATTCCTAGGAAGTTTTTCCCATAACTCCCAAGAGGATTTTACCATAATTCCTAGGAGGTTTTTGCCATAATTCCCAGGAGGTTTTTCCCATAATTTCCAGGATTCTCCTGCAGATGGCTGGGCTGGGTTTGCCCTGTTTTGGGCAGAGCCATTCCTTATGCCACGGGAATATGCGAGGAACAAGGAACAGCACAACATAACCACTGCATTTTCTGTTGTACAGATCCATCCTCAGGGCAAAAAGTTCCAATTTTCAGCCCCTAAAGCCAGATCCAAACAGTTCTATAAATCCAGAAAGGATTTCTATGCAACTCCTCTCCCCACATTTTTTTTCCCAGTGATTGAAGGACTCTCTGAGAAATAAGTGATGCTTTTTGTGTGATGTCTATTCCTGATAAACCCTTGCCAGTAAACACCATCCTCACCCAGCTCTTTTCCCTCAGTTTTGAAAGGGAATTTGTGGGATTTGCTGCTTTACCCAAACCCCCTGAGCAGCTCAAATTATTGTCTTTTTTTGGCACCGTTATTTATCATCATTTCCTGAACCTGAGAATTGCCAGGCAGTTGCACAAAGCAGGGGCTGCAGTTGGCAGCACAAAGAGGGAAATAAACCAGGAATAATCCAAATAATCTCCCAGAGTGATTGGCAAGGCTTTGGAGAGAGCTGGCACTGATCACCACTCCCAAAAGTGGTTTCTCAATGCTTTAAAATCATTTATTCAGGCAGGGTTTATCTGGTCAGGTGGGAATCAAAAGCCACTGGTGGGTGAAGGAGAGTCTGGCTCAGAGTGTTCCTGAGGGGACAGCAAATGTGGGATGTGTGGATTTATCCTGGGAAAAAAAGATTTTACTTTGTTCTCTGCAAGTGCTGCATGGAAATTCTGCAGCTGGGCCCTGGAGATGGCCCCAAAGCAAACCCCAAACCAGACCAAAGCCAGATCCCAAACCAGGCCCCAAAGCAGGCCCCAAAACAAACCCCAAACCAGACCAAAGCCAGAACCCAAACCAAGCCCCAAAGCAGGCCCCAAACAAAACCCCAAACCAGACCAAAGCCAGATCCCAAACCAGGCCCCAAAGCAGGCCCCAAACCAAACCCCAAACCAGACCAAAGCCAGAACCCAAAGCAGGCCCCAAAGCAAACCCCAAACCAGACCAAAGCCAGATCCCAAAGCAGGCCCCAAACCAAACCCCAAACCAGACCAAAGCCAGATCCCAAAGCAGGCCCCAAAGCAGGCCCCAAAGCAAACCCCAAACAAAACTTTGTTCCAAGTCTTAATTTATTAAAAAAACCCCTTCAGAATTATCTTTATCTCCCATTGTAAGAGCATCAAATGTCCCAAATAATACCAATTTAAAATCCCCCTCATTTCAGTCTGATTTTTGATGTAAGGTTGGCTTGGGAAGATCAGGATTGATAAGGAGCAGAAAAACTATTGGGAAAAGAGGGTTGAGTTCCCAAAAGAGTTCTTAAATTTTCTAATTATGTTTTTATTACTAATTAATTAGTCCAATACTAATTATTTATTACTGATTAGTAAGTCAAATCACTTGTTTTCATATCCTGGGAAAAACAACTCAGGAGATGACACCACTAGAGGCCACTCTTGCATTTTAGGAAAACAATTCCGAAGGAAATTCTGCTGTTAATCCCATCATTTATTAATTTTTTAAAGGAAGTTTTCAGTGGGTGCTGACCTGGAGCTAAAAAATTGGATTTTATTTGTTTTTTCTTCCCAAGGGAATTGAGGTGCCATGACCTTCTCTCTTCCACTTTGCCTGGAGGAATCAAATCCAAAGCTGGAAACTGGGGAATTCTGGAGTCAACCAAAATTGCCACAAAAGCTTAAAAAAAGAGGAATATTTCCCACTTCACAGATACCAGGATTTTCCCACTGATCTTATTCCCTCTCTCCCATCTCTGCTGGGCTCCACATCTCTCTCATTTTCCAGGTTTGCTTTAGAGGGTGAACCCATCCAAAGTGTTCCAGTTGGGCATTCCAGGAGTGTTCCCAGCCCTGGATCCCAGTCCCACCATGTGGCCACCCAGATGGGCTCAGCCTCATTCTCCTGCAGGATAAAAAGTCACATCCATCCCAGAATAGTTCCCCTTTTTCCATGCAGAGATTGGGATCCAGTTGCTCTCCCAGCACCTTTGAGGCAGGTGATGCTGACTCCCCCAAAATGCTCCTCTTTCCATCAATTCTCCTTCTCAAATTCCAAATTATTCCTGATTTTATCCTGTGGTGAGTGACAGGTGAATCCCTTCCAGGACAACGTGCTGTGATCCCCATTCCCATCCTGGAAAAAGCAGCAGCTGGAAATGTTTCCTCTACCCTTGACATATCAAAAATCAATTTAATAATCAAACACCACCTGGATACTTGGACTGGGGAGTAAAGCAATAAAAAAATCTGATCCCTGAGGAAGAAGCAGTTTGGATATTCAGCCGGATTTTTGTGGATGTGCCACTAGAGGGGAATAAAGATCTGTAATATTTCCCAGATTTGCGCTGAAAAACCTTCTGGAATGCGAGGCCCGGAGATGCCAGCCCCGTGTGGATGTCACTCCTTATCTGCAGCAGGAAAGCAATCAATGTTTTAATTGCAATTTTCCCAGGTGAAGGAGAGCAAATCCAAGGATTCCCAACCCTGTTAACCCTGACACCTAGAGCAGGTGATAAACGAAGGAAATCTGCCCTGATAAGGCCTTTGCTGATAACGTTATCTCGGAATGGGGTGTTTGGGATAAACATGGGGAAAACACGTGTCAAACACAGAGGGATTCCTTCCAAACCATCCATCATTCCCGTGGAGAGCTTCCCAAAGGAAGGAATCCTCTCTGTCTGGCAATGGCAAAGGTTGATAACGTGATTAAGACGTTATTAATTAGGGAGGCATCACTCATTTGCAATAATCTGGAGGCGTTGAAGTTGATGATCATTAATTAGGATGTTCAGGAGGAAACATGCAGGAAAGAAAAGTAGGAGGGGGTTTGGAATTCTCTCCAGAACACGAGTTCCCAGATGAAAAAGAAAGGGTCAGAAAATTAGTGATTTAATTACTTTAGAGGAAAACTAAATTATCTGGAATGATAATGTTGGGAAGTTTTAATGCTTCTGGAAGGGTTGGAATACGGGTAATCCCAGCAGAAATTGGGATTTGGCAGGGATTTAAGGGGGGTGTGGGGTGGGAAGGTTTTGGATATGGAGAGGGGAGGACACATCCCATGGAATGGACTTGGAGCTCGAGGGATCTCAGGGATTGAGGAGGAAAACTCAGAGGAAGGGTTCTCCAAATCCTGCAGTCCTGGTGCTCCCCCTCCTGCTGCTTCCCAACCCTTCATCCCAACTTTCCTTCCTCTCTTTAACCTGCTCCATGGAATGTCAGGAGAGAGGGAAAGGGGTGTCCTTGCTGGATTGGCACAAACAGGAGCTCCCTGCGCTTCTCTGGATATAAAAAATCATGGAAAAGCCCAAAGGGGTGCTCCTGAAGCTCCAGCTAATTTCTCCAGCAAAATGCCAGCTTTTTTCCCCCAGGATCATGGGAAGTCCTTGTTGCTGGAGGCACGAGTGGAAGTTCACTGGGAGATTTGAAGGGAGGAACAGGAATGATCACCTGGATGTGGTGCAAGAGGAACTTGGAGTTGAATTCCTCTCTCCTCAGTGTGTGATAAGGCAGCAAATCATCCCTTGGTATCCTGAGCTTCCCAAAGGCTCCGGGGTGGAAGTTTGGACCCACAGCCCAAATCCCTCATGGCTCCCAGCCCAAAATCTGGGAGATTCCCAGACTGGATGAGGTTGGGATCATCTCAGCCCAATGTCAGGTGCCACCTCTAAATTAAACCATCACACCCCAAAGGTCTCCATTTATTCACAGACAGGGTCCAGCTCTGCTCCAAATCCAGAGGGATTTGTCCCTCCCAAAGCATTTAATCTAAATTTCCAGAGCTGGAAAAAAATCCAAGGTGTACAAACACACCTCCAAATCCTGACAAAACTCCAGCCCTGCATCCACAATCAGCTTTCCTGATCCTAAACCCTTTCCCCAACATTTGTACCACAACTGCCACAAAAGCCACCAGCAAAAGGATCCTTTGGAAGTGACACGTGCTCCTTCCAAAGCTGGAAAAGATCCCTGATCTCCTGCTAAAAAGGAGCGAACCCCTTTGGGATCATCCCAATGGGTGAGGACGCCACACCGGGCACATTTTTTTGGGACACTGAGTCACCATGGAGTTTTACTGAAAAACAGCTGGAATTCAAATCCCAGTGAAGAGTTAATGTTTACCTTCCAGCAGAGGAACGGGGAAAGTTGGAGCACCTCAGCTGCGCTCGGGGTGAAGTCAAACTCCCGAACTTTCTGTTAAATCGGGCGCGGCGGGGGCGGCAGAGCCTCCCTGGGGACCACGGAGCCGCGCAGCGAGCGATGGCAGCTCCACCAACTCGCGCTCATTAGCGGTGTCGCTCACTCATGTCACCTCCACAATTATTTTGGGACCTGTCACCGGGAACATTCTCCCACCAGCAAATGCTTCCCGCTCGCTCCTAATGGGGAGGCTGAAGCTCCAGGCAGAAGCTCTCCAAGCTCCCTCCTCCCTCGCGCTCCCTGCCTTTTCCCAGAGCTCTGGGAAGCTCTGGAGGGAGGGGATGCGGGGCTGTGTGGCTCCCCAGGTTCACAGTGAGGGGAAGATCTGGGCAGCACCCGGATCTGGGAAGTGAATCCAGGTCTGTGATGCTGAAACTCCAACCCAGAAAGCCTCAGATTGGAGGGGGGTTCATTCCAGGCTAATGGAAGGGGAGGACAAAGAGGAGGTGAGGGAGGTCTCCCCTGTTCTGGGGTTGTCATCTTGGTCCTCAAGGCTTGGACGCACATTGAGGAGCTTCCAGATTTTTGGAATGTTGTGGGAAATTGAAAAGCCCTGTGTCACACTAGGACAGGTCTGAAGAGACCCCTCAGATCCCTAATCCAGACCCTAGAGAGGCACAAGCTGAGGAGGAAAGGACTTCACCTGGATGAGCATCAAAGTGCTCCAAGGATGACCCACACTTTTCCTGTGCCCCTGTGCCAGGACTTTTCCCGTGCCCCTATACCAGGACTCTTCCCTCTCTTTCCTCCTATTTTTCCCTCTTTCCCCTTTTTTCTCCTTTTCCCCTCTTTTTCCCTTCCATTTCCCTCTTCTCCCCTTTTTCCCCCCCCTTCTTTCCCTCTCTTTCCTGCTATTTTCCCTCTCCTTCCCCCTCTTTTCCCCTCTTTTCCCCTCCCTCTTCCCATTTCACCCTACCTGGGAAGGCTCTGCCTCCATCTCCCCTCAAAGCCCCCCATGTCCTCCCCACCTCTGTCCCACTCATGCTCCCATCCCCACTTTGTCCCCACTTTTTGGCCACTCTGCCCTCACTCCTGGAGCTCCAGGAGAGGCTCCAGCCCAAGGTGGAGGCTCTGGGATGAGCTGTGTGTGGGGGGAGCAGCTCGGATTAAGTGGATGATGCTGGAAATGAGCCCCGGACAAAGCCCTGAAATGTTGACAAGAGCTGCAGCACGGAGGGGAGGCAGTGATTAATCAGCTGCAGGGCTGGAACTAATCAGTGTTTGCAGGAACTTTGGACCTGGGAAGCATTGGAGGAGAAATCCTGGGAATGTTTTCTCCGGGATATTGACAATTCATAGTGGTATTTTCACAATTCTATTGATATCTTCCCAAATTACATCGATATATTCCCAAATTACATTGACGTTTTCACAGATTCTACTGATGCCTTCCCAAATTACATTTATATATTCACAGGTTATATTGATGTTTTCACAATTTTATTGATATCTTTCCAAATGACATTGATATATTCACAGATTACATTGATACCCTCCCAAATGACATTGATATATTCACAAATTACATTGATGTTTTCACAGATTATATTGATATCTTCCCAAATTTCATCGATATATTCAAAAATGACATTGTTTTCAGAGATTCTATTGATATATTCAAAAATGACATTGATGTTTTCACAGATTCTATTGATGTCTTCACAAACTACCTTGGTATATTCACAGATTACATTGATATCTTCCCAAATTACATTGATATCTTCACAAATTACATTGATGTTTTCACAGATTCTATTAATGTCTTCCCAAATTTCATTGATATCTTCCCAAATTACATTGATGTTTTCACAGATCACATTGATATATTCACAAATTACATTGATATATTCACAGATTCCATTGATGTCCTCACAAATTACACTGCTACCTCCCCAAATCTCACGGATATCTCCACAGCAGGGAAAAGAGCTGATGATTCCTTTGGTGGAAGGGATGTTTTCATGGAATCATGGGATATCCTGAACTGGAAGGGATGGGGATCATCAAATCCTGCTCCTGACCCTGCCCAGGACACCCCAACAATCCCACCTTGTGCCTGACAGCATTGTCCAAAGGCTCTTGGAGCCTTGGGGATGTGACCATTCCCTGGAATCCTGTTCAGTGCCCTACAACAGAGTTTTTCCTGATGCTTCATCCATGCAGGCTCCCCATATCCCAGCTCCATGGCTCTGTGTTTGTCAGGATTTTGGGATCACAAGGTTTGGATGCAGCCAGGACTGAGGGAGGTGTGTGGCCCACAGGAACCTCCCTGTGCCAGGATTTCTGTTCTATTCCCTCCCATCCCATTCTCCAGCCACACATTCCCTGGTTCATCAGGAACAAACAGATCAGAGCCCATTATCACATTTTCCTTCGCTCCCACTTGAGCTGGAATGGGATTTTCTGGGGAAGAACACTCCACAAGCCAGCAAATAAAAAATCCCCATTGCTGGAGAGAAATTTCCATCCTTTTGGAAATATTTCTGGGGAAGAGAATCCTTGGAGCCAAACCAGTGGCCCCATCTTGCCCCCAGACATCCCCAGACACCCCAGGCTGAGACAACAGGTGAAAAGCGAATTCACGGAGAATTTTTCCTTCCTCCAGTTTCCCCTTTGCTTCCCCTCCCGCCTTTTCCAGCGCAACACATGGTGGGGGTCATGTAACAACAAGAATTCCCAATGTCAGGCAAATAATTTTTCCATCTGTGGGGTGTTTTCTTCCTGCCCAGTTTATGTTTTTTAACGGAAGTGGCATCTGCGAGGTGCTGGCTGTAAATGATCCCTGCAGGAGCTCTGCTTCATGCCCAGCATCCCATTTTTGGCTGCTCCAGCTGTTGTTCTGGAGAGGGCAGGAATGGGTTCAGCTGACAGCTGCAGGCACTCCGAGAAAAGGAAAGTTGTTTTTTCCTGGTCTCCAGTTGTCTCTCCCTCCCCAGACAACCACAGCGAGGTTTTCCAACAGGCAAAGGTTAAAAATGATGAGGAATAAGCGCAAGTGTCCTCTTGGCTTAAATCCTGAGCCTTTTCCCAGCCTGATTTACCTGGTTGGGAAATGTTCAGGACGCTGGGAAAGTCTGAGCTGCTCTGGGTTGGGATAATTCCCATCAAGAATGGGATAAGGGAAAGCTGAGGGAAGAAAATCCTCCAGGTTCAGAGTTCGAAATGTTTCTGTGGAAACCAGCCCTGAGCAGCAATAATTAAGGAATTGGTGCTGTTTCCCTGGAAATGGAAACATTTCCATCACTGGAGAGCCCTTGTGGGAGCTGGGAAGAAGATGAGAGGATTGGACCCCTCTGCTCCAGAGCCAGGCTGGGAAAACTGGGATTATCCAGCCTGGAGAAGGCTCCAGGGAGAGCTCAGAGCCCCTTTTCCAGAGCCTGAAGGGGCTCCAGGAGAGCTGCAGAGGGACCTGGGACAAGGATGGAGGAACAGGACACAGGGAATTGCTCCCAGTGCCAGAGGGCAGGGATGGATGGGATATTGGGATACAGGAATTGTTCCCTGGGAGGTGAGGAGGCCCTGGCACAGACTCCCAGAGAAGCTGCAGGAGCCCCTGGATCCCTGGAAGTGTCCCAGGCCAGGCTGGATGAGGATTGGAGCAGCCTGGCACAGTGGGAGGTGTCCCTGCCCAGGCAGGGGTGGCACTGGATGGTTTTGACATTCCCATGGCCATGCCAAGGGTCACCCACAGCCCCTCCATTCTCCAGCCCTCATCCTGGGAAATTCCCTCCAGGTGTGAAGGACCTGGCAGAGCTTTTGCCATTGACAAGTCTGAGAAATCCAAGGATTCAAGCTGTGCCAGGGGAGGATCAGGTTGGATATCAGGAAGCGTGGAAAGGCTGGTCCAGCCTTGGGATTGCCCAGGGAAGTTTGGGGTTCCCATGCCTGGAGGTGTCCAAGGAATTCCTGGGTGTGGCACTCAGTGCTGGGGACAAGGTGGGGATCGGGCACAGCTTGGACTCGATGACCTTGGAGGTTTTTCCAACCTCAAGGATTCTGGGATTCTGGGATTCTGAACCCCTGGACAAGTGAGGCCATCAGCTGCCCCCCCATCCAGAGAAGGAGAGGCTCTGGCAGAGCTCCAGCCGCGCTTTGTGCTCCTAAAGGCACCTCCACGGAGACAATTCCCGAGGTTTGCACGGAAAACCTTCCCGCACCGTGGAAACAGCTCACCAGCCGGGCCCTGTGCCATGAGCACATCCACGAGGAAGCTGCCACCCGTCCTGGATCAGCCCAGCTCCCCAGGATCCTCACCTGGAGCCCCGTGTGGGGGCAGGAGGAGGTGACACATCCCCCGTGCCACCCCCGGCGCGCCCCATCCCGTTACACAACCCCAGCCCTCACCAGCGGCTCCTTCTCCTGCCAGGCAGGGTCTGATTCCTCCCGAAATGCCGTGAGGAGGTGGGAGAGCTCCTTCCATCGCTTCCCTGCCCACGCTCCTCCTGTGCCATCCCACACACGTGGCAATCAAAGCCAGGATTTCAGCTTCTCCCCCAGCCTGGCAGCGGGGAGCACTGGGGAACGTTCGGCTCCAAGGTGTCCAGGGGCTCTCTCCTCCATGGGAGTGGCAGATGGAATCATTTGGAATCTGCACACGGGAGGAATATTGCCCTGCAACATCGTCAGGCAAAAAAAAAAAAAAATCAAAGATATTTGTTTATTTTTGCAGCATTTATTTTCCCAGATCGTGGAAGGATCGTTCTCTACCTGCTAAAATCCTGAGAAAATGGAAAAAAATATTCCTCATCTCTCCCTGCTTAACTGGAAAAGCATTCCCAGCATCCTTCTTTTATTAAATGCTGTTTTTTTCCAATCCTACATGAAAAAAAAAAAAGGGACTTTATTGGGTAAATATAATGCAACAACCATGTGTTGTTTCCCACTCCACGGCAAATGTTTCCACTTCCTGCCAGGATTGATTCCAGATCGAAAAGTGCTGCTTCATCCCAGGACTTCTCATACAATCTGTTCAACTCAGCCTACAAGCCGTGGAAAATTTCCTTTTCCATCCCATTTCCCTGATTTTTATCTCAATATTTGGGGAGCCAAAACTCAAACTCAAAGTTTCCTTCCTGGTCAATGGTTTTTCCCCTCTGTGTTTCCTTTTCCTGGTTGCATATCCATGAAAAGAGAATTTCCTGATCGTGGAAAACAAAGGAGAAAGGGAATTTTGTGGAAAATGTATTCCAAATTGGCCAAGTGCTGGTGCTGACGCTGACTCATCTGACACTAAAAGAGGAAAATCATAAAATCCTGGAGTGTGGACAGCTCAGAAAATGCTTTTTCCTAAAAAGATATGGATTGATGGATCCTCTGGAGCAGCAGAAGGGATGAAATTTGCTCTATCTGAAGAGAAAAACCTGAATTTCCCACATCCTAACTCCATTATTTTGGGGTAGATTCCATCAAGATCCAGGAAAGTTTCCCTGTTGCTGATGGAAATCAAGCTGAACATCCAAACCCTCTTTGAAAAAGCAAATTTCCAACGGTGTGGGATTGTATTTTCCTTCAGGAAAGCATCCAGAAAACCCCAAATTCCTCTGGATTTGCACGGATCTGACTGAGCCATCAGGAAGGAAATCCTGGCATGGTGATATCAGGTTCCTTTCCTTGGGAATCTCTGCTTTGGGATGGCTTCTGATAAGGAAAACCTGCCAAGGCTGAGAGCTCAAAGCTCTCCTGTGCCTGATTTTTGTGTGGGGACATCCAGGCCTAATTCCAGGTGAGGAAGAGGTGGGAAAAGAGCTGTTCCCAAGAGCTCCTTCCCAACCATCCATCACTGCCTCACCTGTCCCACATTCCTGGAGCAGGAATTCCACCTGCATGGGTGCCTCACCTCAGCACCCACTGCAGCACTCCCGGATCCTATCCCTGACTTCCAAGACTGGCAAACCCCAGGCATGGAAATGAGGTTGGGAAGAGCCAGTTTAGACTGGGAAAAGGGCGAGGATGCTGGGATTAGGGCATGGAATAGCTCCCATCCATGGAATATCTGCCATCCCTGAATGCCAGAGGGTTTTCCTCCAGCTCTTGGTCCTGGGGGGATTTTCCACCCTATCCCTCAGGGCTGGTCTGGAGGATCCCATTCCTGCTGGACTCTCCTTCCTTGGCTCCTCCTTCCCACGTGTCCAACCAAACCTGCTCTGATCCATGATGGAATCCCTGATCCATTCCCATCTTTTTGTCCCTTTCAGCACAGACAAATGCCCCACCTCCTCCATCCAACATGTTGGGACACAACTTCCTCCAGACTGGGAAAATCTTGGCCTCCAGATCCCAATACAACGATTTTTATTTTTTTTTCCCCTGTTGTTTTAAGCTGTTGATTTCTCGAGGGCTCCACATCTACCTCAGCATTCCCAAACATCTGATGATTTTATTCCAGTTGCCTGGTTATCCACAGCCAGGCTGCTTTTCCACTCACCCAAACCTCCTTCGGTTATGAAACACAAAAACCATGGAATGCTGGATGTTTATTTGATCTCTTTTCCCCAGAGAAGGAGTTTAATAATTTAACAGCAAATCTGAAACTGCTCCATGAGGAACAATTTGCTTTAGGGGGGAAAAAATGAGAGGATTTTTTTTCCCTCCCTCTCCCACATTCCCAAATAAAGGTCTGGTTTGCTTTGGATCATGTTCGCTCTCCGAAGATTTCGTTTTCCTATTAAAATCTTTATTTCACTCCAGATTATTCTACCATTCCTTTGTCTCTCTGCCTTTGGAATGCAGCTGTCACCATGGCTTTTAGGATCCTTCTTCCCATTGGTTCCTGGGAATGCTTTATATCCCCTTGGAACGAGCCCATAAAGGAATTCAGGTGCTTTTGAACCTGCCAAGTGCAGCTCATCAAGGGATGCATGGAAAGGAAGGGCAGGAAGCAACAGATTTGGGGTCACGATTTATTTACTGAGAGCATTTTTTTGGGAGTTTATTGCTTGTTTGGGCTCCTCAGGAATTGTTTTTCCATCTGGAACAGCACCTCCATGCTTGGACTGTCCCAAAATGAGGGATCTGTGTGCCCCTGTGCATCCAGAATATCCCTGCATCCCTCCCGTGGACAGCCGGGATCCATAAATCACATTTTGAGTGTCAAAGCCCTTCTACACAATCCCCAAAAAAATGTTTGAAGTTTAACAACTTCTGAAATCACCAGGATTTTCCCAAGATCTGTTCCCAGAGGATCTGTAAGACCTGGAATCTCAGCAGCCTCAGGGACAGAGCCACACAGGGCTCCTTCCACCAGGAAAAATCCCAATCCCTGCACATCCATGCTCTGCTTTTCCCCAGGATCCTCAGCCCAGCCCAAAATGTTTGATCCCCTTTGCTCTCAAATGTTTCCTCCTCCTTGAGGACACCCCAGGGAAAAAATCAGGAATAAATCATCAAATCACAGCTTTTCCAACTGCAAACTCCTCCATAAGATCCAGTTCCCACCCTTCCCAAATGGAAACTCTGTTTTATTTTATTTTATTTTATTTTATTTTATTTTATTTTATTATTTATATAATAATTATTTATATGATAATTACAGATATAATATATCTTTAATTTTTAAAATTTGCTGCTTTTTTAATATTTCTCATGGATTTCCTCTTCCCCTCAGTGATTTTTAGTGTGTGGAACATAAAAATATGAAGCTGAGGATGCTGTTCCAATAATTCCTTGGAAAACACTCTCCAGATGTGTTGTTGCTTTTCCGCAGGGGGAATGCATTGTGTGTGTCTGGAAAAAAAAGGGGGGAAACAGGGAATTTTTCCCTAAATTTGGCTTTTGGTTTGAAATAAAGGAAGATGAGCCACACTCTGGGGCTGGAGATGAAAACCAGCACACCCAAAACTTCCAGAAGATAATGAAGATCCAGGAGAGGTTGTTTGAGGAAGGAAAAGAGGGAGAGTAAAAAAGTAGGGGAAAAATCCCACCCAAGCTTAGGAATCAGGAGCAGAAATAGGAGCCTTGTTCCCTTTAAGCTCAGCTAATCTGAGTCAAAACCTACATGAATCAAGTTAAGCTGAGCTCAAACTGCTGTTCCTGCCCACTCGGATGCACTCACACAAATTTCCCAAGATTTTAGTGGCTCCTGCTTTGTTGGGAATCACATTTGCTTTGTTGGGAATCACAAATCCCACTCCCGAGGAGGGCTGGGATTGTTTGGATTTTCCAATAACTGGGCTTTCACCCCCTGAGTGTTTCCAAAGCATTGTCCAATAATCCTCGAGGGAGGTGGGAAAAATCAGGATTGTCATTCCTGTTTCACAGAGCAGGGAGAAGCCAGGATAGGGGGAATCCCTGCCTTGCTCAGGGGCAGGGCAGGATGGGATTAATGCTAAAAACATGCAGGCTCATGGCCCGGGATCCACTGCCCTGAGCTTCCCTTGGGATGGGAATGCAGGGAAAGATGGGACAGAGGGAGGGATGGGCAGGAATTCTGCACCACAACTCACTCCGAGGAATTTTTGGCACCAAAAGGATGTGCTGGGAAGCTCAGTGGTGTCAGCCCTATCCCGTCCTGCAGGATGCTGATACTGGGATGAGGGAAGGAGTTTTCCCAAGGTTCTCTCTGCCCCAGCTCCTTTGGACAAACCCAAGCTGAATTCCAAGAGGGAATGAGCAGCAGGTCCGCGCTAACGGAGCTCTCCGGACAGAGATGGATGAGGGAGCGCTGACCCCGGCGGCCCCGCTGGCAGGGGAGCAGGGACAAACAGCTGGGAGCTGCAATTCCCTCCCCCGGAACAGCTGGATCTGAGGGAGGACATCTGTCTGCACTCTGGGTGGTTTGGGAGGAACAGCAAGCACGGAGCGAGCCGGGATCCGCGGGGTGCGGAACGCGGATCCGCCACTGGGATGGGGCCACGGGGCAGGGATGGGGATGGACTGGGCCTCCCACGGAGCAGAGGTGGCAGGAAGAGCCCTGTTAGGGGGTCGTGCACTCCAGACCCTCCTCAGTGTCCCGGGATTGCACGTGAGCCACTAAAATTCCATAAATCCAACGGCGCGCATGGAGACTCCTCACCCTACCGGGGCCAAGGAGCTGAGCAGGTGGAGGGAAAATGGGAAATCTCTCCAAACTTTTTCCATGGCTGCTAGCCCTGGCTTAGCAAAGCTGCTGGAAGCTTCTGCAGCTCCAAGAGCGATGTTTTCCCCCATGGATGTGCCAACCCCACATCTCATGGCTGTGCCCCCGGAGCCTAGTGGGTGATGCAAAAGCACATGAGGATCCCAATTCCAGGAGTTTTCCAGCCCCTCCCTGGCTTCCAGCAGCAGGTGAAGCTCCACACACTGCCCAGCCTCACCATCCCAGCTTTTGGGAAGCTCACAATGACTTCTGCCAAGCTTTCCCTGCTCCAGAGCTGCTTCCCGACTTCCCAGAGCAAGATGCCAATGCAGCACTCCTCAAAAATCCCTCTTAAGAGCCAGAAAATCCAATTAGTGCAGGTGCTTCATCAGGGAGGAAAATGAGGCAGAGTTTGCACCTCCTGAGACATCAAAGCCTCAGAAGGGCAAGAAATCCGTGTAGGAAACCAAGCTCTGGAGTTCAGGGTTGTTTCTTACCAAGATTATAGGAAATTCCCCTGGGACATCCTTCTCCACACGAGCAGGAATGTTGGTTAAGGATTAAGCCCAGCTCTGTTTCCTCAGAATTTTACTGTCTGGAGCAGTATTTGCATGGAATTCATGTGTTTGCCCTGGGAGGAACCAAACATTCCCTGTTGGAGGAACCTTCACCTCAATCCCAGGTGACAGCATGTGGATGACAAACCTTATTCCAGCCAGATTCCAAAGCCAGGAACAGCTGGACTTAGGATTGTCCTACGAGCTCCACCACCCTTTCCAAACTGGCACCAGAGCCCACCAGGAATTCAGGGCAGGAATTTATTGACTACAAATCCGTGTGAAGCTGAGCTGGCCAAGAGTCAGGACCAGTGGACACCACAGCAAGCAGCTCCCAAAAGCTGGAATTCCTTCTCCTAACTCTGGCTGGAAGTTCATCCTAGTTCACAGCAGTTGTGTTTCCCCTTTGTTCTGCTTCCCTGCGCACGAGCCCGTGGCCTAGAGGGAGAAATGCTGCTTGAATATGCAGGAAAGCTGGGCTAGATTCCCGTTCTTGTGCTCCTCCAACTCCTTTAAAAGGAAAAGGAGTGGGGTTTTCCAGGCACAGGGGTGTCACATCCACGGACCTCGTTGGGAACGCGCTCTCCAAGCCTCATTCCCTTTTGTCTCCCGCTCCAGGAGCGGGGCCGGGGGTGCTGCCAGACCGTGGAATGCAGCACTCACCCCTTGAAAAGTCTTTCAGGAATTCCAGCTTTGCACGGGGCGTTTGGAGCCAGCCCAGCTGCCAATTCCACATGAGACGACCCAGAGATAAAGGGATGTTTGTGATCCTCCAGGTGCTGGAAAAGGGAGGAACCGTTCAGGTGAGGAGTTGGTTGAGTTTACCTGCTCGGGGTGATTGAACTGCAGGGCTCACCTGCAGCTGTCCACACTTTTTGCAGTGCCACTTCTGCCCTGCTCAACGCTGCAATTACCTTGATTCCCTTCCCTTTCTTGGTGTTCCCAGCTTTGGGAAGCCTGGAGAGTTTTGCCAGGTTTCCCATCACTAATAAGAGTGGGAAATGGTTCTGCAACTGGGAATTGGGGCTCCTTGTCACTGTCAGGGGGAGGAAATAGCCAAAAAAAAAAATCATGAAACAATGGTTTGGCTTGAGAAATCCCACAGCAGATTCCTGGGATGCACCTGGATCCTTCTGAGGGAAGGAGTGACCCTCCCTGGGGACCCTCCTGGTCCCGGAGCACTCAGGGGAGAACTCCAAGCAGGTAGAACTCACCTGGCGTGGGGATTTCATGGCAAACCCATCTCCAGGGCCAAAAGTTGGCTGTGTGGGGGGAATCTTTCTGAAGTGGGATTTGCTGGCAGGGAAAGGCCCAGCCCCGAACTGCTGGAGCCCTCAGGCTTCACTTAACCCCTGCCTGGCCCCCTCAGTCTGAGCCCACGCTAAGCCCGGCTTTGATAGAGCCCCGCACCCCCCGACAGCTCCGGGGGCATCAAATAAACCCCAGAGCCCATCAAATAAACTGCCAGAGCCCATGGGGAACGTGGAGCGCATGGAACATGTGGAGCGTGTGGAGAACATGGAGCACGTGGAGAACATGGAGCACATGGAACATGTGGAGTGTGTGGAGAACATGGAGCACGTGGAACATGTGGAGCGTGTGGAAACCATGGAGCACGTGGAGAACATGGAGCACGTGGAACATGTGGAGTGTATGGAAACCATGGAGAACATGGAGCACATAGAACACATCAAGAACATGGAGTCCATGGAGCACATGGAGCCCATGGAGCACATAGAGTCCATGGAGCACATGGAACATGTGGCGTGTGTGGAGACCATGGAGCACATGAAGCACACGGAACACATGGAACACACAGAGACTGTGGAGTCCATGGAGCACATGGAGCATGTGGAGCAGGTGGAGCCCATGGAGAACATGAAGAACATGGAGCACACAGAGAGTGTGGAGCCCATGGAGCACATGGAGCCCATGTAGCACATGGAACATGGAATATCTGCCATGGACAGATGTTGGGACAGGGAATTTCCCAACATCCCAAGAAGTGTCTGCCATGGACAGATGTTGGGACTGAGCATTGCTCTGCCATTTGTGTGCATCCTGCAAGGTCCACTGGCTGCTGTTGGTACTGATTTTGTGGGATATTTGCAGGTTTTGGGATCAAACATCACCCTGCCCTTTCTGAGCATCTTGCAAGGTCCATTCCCTATTGTTGATTCCCAGCTGGAGGAGAATTTGCAGGAACCAAGTGCAGCAGGAGCAGATGGACACAGTGAATCCAGTTCAAAGGATTTATGGAACCATGACCTCAGTTAACCCACACGTGGCTTCCTCCGAGCTGACGCCTCCTGATGGTGCAAATTTCCTGAAACTGGACGGGCAAGAGATGGGGAACACCATCAGAAAACCATAAAATCCTGGAATGATTTGGGTTGGGAGGAAATTTTAAAGGTAATCTAAGTTTCAACCCCCCCCCCGCCATGGGCAGCGACATCTTCCACCATCCCAGGGTGCTCCAAGCCTCATCCAACCCGGCCTTGGACACTTCCAGGGATGGAGCAACCACAGCTGCTCTGGGAATCTGTTCCAGGGTCTCCCCACCCTCTGAGGAAAGGCCTCAGGTGTCTCCTGGGCAGGGCTGGGGGGGCAGATGTCACTCCTCCTGTGAGGGGACACTGATCCAGCCATGGCCACGCTCCGGAGGGTGGCACTGACCCCTTGGACAAGCCGTGGAGCCTTCAAGGCTTGGGTCTCTCTCCTTGTCCTAATCCACGCTGGATCAGCTGATTTCATTTCTAATTTCCTCACACATGTGCTACAGCACAGCTGTGGAACATGAGCCGAGTCTGCAGAGGAAATCCTGAGATTTACACAGGCCCCGGTGGATTATAAAAACCTGGAAACCGGACAGATAACACTCATGGAACAGACTCGGAACATGCTGGGGAGAAAAAAACCTCACAATAGATTAAAACCTGCTGTTCCCTGCTAAATGTAAAAGTGTCTTTTCCAACACTTTGAACTACTGTGGTGAAACTTTGTAGGTAGCTGTCGTTTCAAAGGTGCAATCTTCAGGAGGATTGTTTTGCTTTTTTTTTTTTTTAATGGATTTGTGAAAGCTGCAATAAAAGAGTCCTTAAAAGGCCTTGACCTGGAGGCCTGCGAGCCTTTAGCCTGGCGAGGTTCAGCCCTAAACCCTGTGCAGCTTCCAGAGCTTCTGAGAACTTCCAAAACCCGAGCTGGCTGCTGATGTTACAGCCCAAGGTGGTGGGAGGAAGAAGTAAACAGTTCCTGTTGGGAGATGTTGCGTTTTCCATCCCACCGGAGCCAGTTGGACACTCCGTGGGTTTCTGACAGGGGACAGGGCTGTTTTCCCAGCTTTTCCCTGCCTATGGAAAGGCAGCTGGAAGGGGAATTATCCTGCAGAAAAGGAGGCTCAGGGGGACCTTCTGGCTCTGCACAGATCCCTGACAGGAGGGGGCAGCCGGGGGTGTTGGGCTCTGCTCCCAGGGAACAGGGACAGGAGGAGAGGAAAAAGCCCAAAGCTGCATCAGGGCAGGGTCAGGTGGGACATCAGGAGGAATTTGTCCGTGGAAAGGCTGGTCAGGCCTTGGAACTGCCCAGGGAGGTTCAGAATTCCCATCTCTGGAGGTGTCCAAGGAAATCCTGGATGTGGCACTCAGTGCTCTGGGCTGGGGACAATGTGGGGATCAGGCACAGCTTGGACTTAATTTGTCCTGGAGATTTTTTTCCAACCTCAGAGGTTCCATGATTTTATGATTTTGAATAAATTCAGCCAATGATCTCAGGGATGGTGCTGTCCTGGAGAGACATTTTCCTATTCCCCATCTCAGCAGGATGGATTTTTTCCACCCATTTTCCAGTGGGCTGCTGGCTCAGAGCTGCCATTTTTGTGCTCCTGCAGGTCTCCAGCTGCATCAGTGGGATCAAAACAAAGCCCAAGGTCAGACTGGCTTTTCTTGAGCTGTCAAATGGATTTATTGCCTTTCCCAGGATCAATGACTTCAGAATTTGGGCTGCCAAGCTGTGCTGGGTCACGTCCATCCAGGGCCAGAATCTCTTGTTTTGAGGCCTCTTCTTCCCCCAAAAATTGTGGGAATCTCACTCCAATTTTATCTCGAGCATCAAAAGAATTTTGAGGAGGGGTCAGATGAAAGTTTGGGGGGTTTCCTCCCTCATTTCTGCAAAGAGCAAACCAGGATGGTTTGAGGTTTGTGAAAGCAAGATCAGCTTGAGTTGGATCTCAGATCTATTTTATCTCAGTCCCTAATCTTTCATTTGAATTTGGGGTTTCCAAACCAAAACCCAGGGAAGACTTTGTGAAAAAAAACCAACCTGAACTCCAACCTCCTCCACACATTCCAGGCGGTTGCTGAGAGGAATTCTCCTCCAAGTTCATCTGAATCAAACTGTGACAAGGAAAAACCTTGGCTGGCACCCACCTCCCCTCAAAAGGATCAAATCCCACCCCGGGAGGGGCAGGAAGAAAAACAGGGAAAGGCAGA
This sequence comes from Agelaius phoeniceus, assembly GCF_051311805.1. NCBI lineage: Eukaryota > Metazoa > Chordata > Aves > Passeriformes > Icteridae > Agelaius > Agelaius phoeniceus. The sequence goes on along the minus strand of NC_135280.1, from coordinate 1,931,744 downwards.
CAAGGCCTGGCTTGGTGTCTGTGCCACCAAAATGCTCCAAGCTGGAGCTGTTCCAATGCAAAACACCAAATCCGGGCATCTCTTGACCTTCAGCACGGTTTGAGACACTCAAAAAGTTGCAATATCCTGGGACAAGAGAGAGGAGAAGTTGCTGAGATTTCCCTGGAATTCCAGAGTTGTTGGAGCAGCCAAGAGAACAGGGTGGTTGGAGAAGTTGATGGAGAAGGTTTGATGATGCCTCATGATGGTTTTTTGAAGGGCTTTGTAATTTTGTCCTCAAAAAGGGCATCACTTCTGTCCTAGACGAGTTCAATTTTAGGATTTTCGTTTGGGATGTGGAGGAAGTTGGGCAGTGCACAAGGCTCAGGTTTAAACGTGGTTTTCCAGTGTTTGGATTTTGAACCTTTAATATCCAGAAAGAATCAGGTCTTGGCAGATGGTCAGTGACACAAAGGAGGAACTCAGTCCCTGCAGGTCAATTTTTCCACCAGTAACATGATCCCACACTAAAAAAAAAAAGTCATTTCCATCCTCTCCCCGTGGAATCTGTGTGTCTCCTCTTGGATCCAACTCTTTACAAAAATCGCTTCCCATTTCAAACATTGATTTCCTCAATGCTAAATCTGCATTAAGTCCCTCATACTGTGTTTTCCGAATTACCCATCCTGCCTCTCACATCAAAAGTCATCCCCTGAGGGGTTTGTGACATAAACTGTTGCTTTTGACCCAGAATTGGAGCTTCCTGGGGTGTTTTTATTTGCAGTTCTCCCACTCCAGGAACTAAAAAGTAGCCAAATGAAAACCTGCCCATTTTATGCAGCCACGACATGTTTGCACAAATCATCTTTTTTTTTTTTTGCTGTAATTTTTAGTATTTATTTGCTCCGTGTCACTCAAATTAAATGGGAAATAGAATGAATTAAGCAGAATTTGTGGTGATGCCTTTATAATTTAATTTTGTGTTTCAAAATTTTGCCGTAACTAGTCCGGAGCAGGGATCTTGTGACAGTCTCAAGGACAAAATTAGGGTGAAGTTGGACATTTATTTAAGTCCTCAGGGAGGGATTTTCACACTCACAGCATCCCTTGAGTTGCTTCTTCCAGACATTTCCATAGCCCTTGGACTTCTCTACCACTTTTCCATGGCCTTGTCCATCATTTTTCCATGGCCTTGTCCACCACTTTTCCATAGCCCTGTCCACCGCTTTTCCATGGCCTTGTCCACCACTTTTCCATGCCCACTCCTCTCTGGGCACATTCCAGGTGACACTAGGCTGTGGATTGTCCCTCGGGATCCACCTTTTTCCAGGCACAGAGCCAGAATTCCCGAATGTGCCCCAGACCCCGTGCCCAGCAAAGGGGACAGTCCCCAGCTCAGGCGCTGCACTTCCACACGGATCTGAGCGGGATCATTTTCCCTCTGGAAAACCAAAGGGCCAGACTTGGGGATTTTATTGGAGCGTAAACTTGGACAATTAAACTCTTCAGGGAGGAGATTTCTCGAGGCAGTTTTGTCAAGCAGCTTTTTCCAGCTGAGCCTGGGCCCCAAAATAACGAGAGCCCGAACACAGAGCCGCTGTTTGCCGGTCGGGAGCGCAATCCCGGGAATGTCAACCGGGAGCCTGGTGAGTTTTCCTCCTTAATGAGGTGTGAAAAGTCAACGGAGCCGCGTGGTTCTCGCAGGGGAGCAGTGGGGAGGCTGTTCCAGGGCCAGCCCCTTCCACCCTGCCCTGCTCCAAACCCCCACAATCGCCCTTTGACAGCCACGGATCCAGCCCTGCTTCCCTTCTCCAGTGGCCAAACAGGGAGCCTGGAAATCCTGGAGACCCCTGGAGAGCCCAGCAGCACCTGGCTCCATCCATTCCTCCAAAGGTTTCTCTGCTGAGGGGATTCAATCACTGAAATCTGGCTGATTTGGGGTGTATTTCACCCCAGATTTTGGAGGTATTTCAGTGCCTCCCTGCAGGCAATGAATTTTTGTTCTCCTGATCCAAACGGGATTGGATTTTGTTCTCCTTATTTTGTTCTTCTGGTTTTGTTCTCCTGATCCAACGGGGAGCATCCTGGTCATGGACAGGAGAAACACTGACACCAAGGCACTGGGTTATTCCTTATTTCTGGGTTCCCAAGGAGCTGAAATCCTAATTAAAAGCCAAAATTAGGGCACTGTGGGCTGTGCTCCCCATGGGAAGTGGCCCTGGAAGTTCTGGAACCCGGAGAGTCTGACAGCACTTTGCTGCATCCATTCCTCCAAGGGTTTCTGTGCTGAGGGGATTCATCCAATGATATTTGGCTAATTTTGGGGTGTTTTTCAGTGCCTCCCTGCAGGGTGGATTTTGTCCTGCCAGGCTCCTGATCCAGCTGGAATTATCTTGGTCATGCAACAATTTATGAGACTGAGGCACTGCGTTATTCCTTATTTCAGGGTTCCCAATGAGCTGAAATCCTAATTTAATGCCAAAATTAGGGCTGTAGGCTGTGCTCCCCATGGGAAGTCACCCAGCACTTTGTGCCATCACCTCCAGGGCTGAAGCCACCAGAGAAAATAATTTTCCTGGTGCTTATAGCAGAAAATTCCAGGTTAAAGTCAGCTGCACATTTCAAATATATCCCACTACAGACTCTGAGATGAACTCCTCAGGCTGTCCTGGGATACTTCCCCAGTTCAGGAGAAGCTGAGGGAATTTCCCCAAGGAAGAGAAGCATCCAGAAAGATCTCTGGGAATGGGATGTGGGATCCAGGGAAGCAGGGACAGGTTGCCTCCGAGCCGCTCCTGGCACATGTTCCCGGCTGCCTGTTGCTGTCTCCGAACAGATGTGGGCAGTTTGTGGGATGATGAAGTATTGGATCTGTTTCTCCTTCAGGGATTATTCCTACCAAATAAATCTGCAGGTTTATATGTTTAGCAGCTGACGGAGATCCCTTTTCCCTCCCCTTCCCCGTTCTGTTATTCCTTGCAGCCGGAGCCAACACAAGGCTTTTAAGGCAGGGAGAGGAGGGGGAATGCTCAGGATGGGATTTGGGAAATTTTGGAGACAATGCTACAGCAAATGGGGGCAAAACATCCTGCCCAAAACACAGCTCATGGATCCATCTCAGCTTTTTCCAGGAGGGATCCTGGACTCCAGGAGCGTTGGTTTAACCACCAGGTCATAAATTCGTCTGGGAGCTTTAGAATTTGTGGCCTGGGGAAAGATCTTTCCCTCTCTCCTGGTGGTATTGGATTTTTTTTTTTTTCCCTTTTCTTTCTTTCTTTTGGCGCTGCCTTGGGCTTGGATTTACAGTGGTTTAAATTCCTCTGAAAATATTCCCTGATCAGACCCGGAATGAAAGACAGAGAGCATGTGATGAAGGAGCCCAACCTGTTGGCAAGGGCATCCCAGGTTTTCTTTGGGAAAGGCAGCTTGATCCAGAGGCATGAGCTGAGTCATGGATGCTGATGTTTGGATGTCTCCTTTTTAGGGAGAGGGTCTGAACTTCCTTTAAAGCTCCTCCAAACCCAGCCTGGAAGGCTCAGTGCTGCTTCTGTGGCTCCTGGATGTCTGGTGCCAGAGATCCTCCTGCAGAGCTTTGCTTCCTAAATCCTCCTTCCAGTTCCTAACTTCCCCTTGTTCCAAAAACATCCAATTCCAACTGCCAGCTCTGGAGGAAAAGGGGACGTGCAGGAAACACTTGGTCCTTAAAATGATGCAGCCGCTTCTGCACCTGAAAAGCTCCAGGAGAGTTTTACCTGGAATATTCCTCAAGGGATGGGGGATTCCTGGAGATCCAGCTGCTCTGGGAAAGGAGCCCAATCCAGCACTCAGTCCCTGCACACGGGAGCCAGGGAGCAGCTGCTGAAGGGTGTCCTGGAATCATGGGATATCCAGACTTGGAAGGGACCCACAAGGATCAACGAGTCCAACTCCCAGCCCTGCACAGGACATCCCAAAAATCACCCCACGGTGAAAAATCACATCCTGACACTCGGCCATAATCATCATCATCCTGATCCCAAAGGCACCACGAGGAGAGGGAAGTGGTTGGGGATTGAGCTCATCCAGAGCCTCAGGAAGCCAAGGAAGCAGATCCCTCTTGGGTGGAGCAGGAAGGTGTGTGATGGTGCTTGAATCTCCCTGCTCATCCAACCATGGGTTGAAAAGCTGAGACCTCTGCAGGAGGAAGTCAAGATTCCATGGGGAGGCTGTGAAAAACTGGGAAGGGTGACCAGGAATGAGGGTTTGGAGGAGGATGAATGCCCTCAGTGACAAGGACACAGCTGGACTCATGCACTGTTGGAATTGCTGATCTTAAAGCAATTAAATTGCTGATCTTTCCAACTTCAAGGATTCTCTGATTCCGTGTTTCCCCTGGCTGCTGTGCTTGGGATGGGGATGTGGCCGTGCCCATCCATGCCCTGGGAATACACGGACATATCCCTGTGGGAGTGGTGGCTGCTGAGGTGTTTTTAGGACAAAGGACAAATCCCATGGCTCATGGGTTTTCCAGCCTCACCCTTTGCTGGCTTTTCCATCCCTCCATTAAAATAATTAGTGAAATAATTAAACAAGCAGGGATAAAACAAGGGGATGCATGTGGAGATGGAGAAGCTGTTGGAATCCTGACTATATCCCTGACTCCTGTGGCCAATCCAGGGAACGTGCCTCTGGAGGCGGCTCCCAGACCGTGCTGAATCACCCAGCAATTTGGGAAGAAAAAATCAGAGTGCTTCTCATGTTACCCGGGAAAAGCCAATGGAAGTAGGACAGAGCCCCTTCCAGAATAAAGCCTGGGGTTAACACATTTCACAACAGCAAAATCTTTTCCCAGCTTGTCCCTTATTTAATGGTTAAATGGGGGGAATTGCTGTGGAATCCCACAGGGACAAACCTGCTCTTGGACTCATCCCCCCTCATCCCACAGCAAAGCCAAGCAAGAAAAAAATCTCATTTGTAGCATGTTTTAGACCCAAATAACACAAAAAAACCTCCAATTTTTTTTTAATTTTACATCCCAGTTTGTGTGGATGACCACGATATTACACAGCTTTGAGGGAACTTTGGCAGCTTCTCTCGCTGTTTTACAGCACAGTTGTTCTTCGAAACAAAAGGTTTGGATTAATGGTGTTTTAATGTCCAGGATATGACAGAAATGAAATGCAGGAACAGTTGGCTCGCACACTGGGAGCCGAGTCAAGCTCAAATTTGGCCGCCAGCCCGTGGAGCTCCTCTGGGACACCCGAAAGGGGTGTGAACATTAACTCATAGAGCCATAACCCCGCTGCTCCCGAGCCTGTTCAGCCTCCCACTAATGCAATAATTGAATCAAAACCATCTTCAATTGTGTTAAAAACAACTTTGAACACTGGAGAAAGGCTCAAAAGCCCAGCAAACCACACATCCCAAGCTATTTAAAGGTCTGGATAGCTCCATTTTCCTGCTGAAGGTGAACCTCTGGCACAGGGCGAAGCTTTGGTTGCATTTATTAAGATTTAACAAATTACCCCCCAAAAAGCAGCACAGATTTGGCTTTTTTGTTGTTCCAAGACAACATAAATCCTCTAAATACCCGGAGCAGAAGGCAGGGATAATTATCACTGAAATATCTCTGACATTTCCTTCAGGGTTTGTGAAATCCTCAAGGCCTCTTTCTATCTTTGTCAGTGCCTTCCTCTGCTTCCTACGACCACGTGCCTTAACTCCTCCATCTCTCCAGCCTCCAACTCTTCTGTTCCATTGTGTGCCTGACTTCATTTCAGTGCCAGCTTCTTCCACTCTGTTTTTCTTTCTTCTTTTATTTTATTTTTTTTCCTCATTTTTGGTAATTGGGAACAGGCAGAAGTTTGGGTATTTAAAAAATAAAACAAACCACCAAAAAAAAGGAAAAAAAAAAAAAAAGAAAAGAGTGTTCCACGTAATTGAGAGAAGTTAACAAAGCATGAAACGAAATAAGAAACACCATCCGGTGCTGATGTCAACATCCATAAATGCAGGAGTGCTCAGAGCCATCCAGGAGAGATTGGAGCTGCATCCCTACTTTTGGAATGACTTTGTTGCTGTTGTTCCACAGTATTTTTAGGAGTTTTTGATCAGTTCCTTTTTTGGCCCATGGGATCTGCTCGAATGCTTCAGGTCTCCTGCTTTGGGTACTTGGTGTGTCACTGGTGTCACTCTAAATTATCCCACACACAACCCTCTGGGCACTGCTTGGGGGTTGGAATCCCAGCATCCCAGCATCCCAGAGGATGGAAAAGCACTTTAAGATCCCTGAGTCCCAGCTGTGCCCGATGCCCACCTTGTCACCAGCCCAGAGCACTGAGTGCCACCTCCAGGCATTCCTGGGACACCTCCAGGGATGGGTGCTCCAAACCTCCCTGAGAGCTCCTTCCAATGCCTGACCAGCCTTTCCAGGAAGAAATTCCTCTTGAATTGTGGCCACCCTTGATAGTCGCCTTCTGCTCTTGCTGAAGGTCAGAAAGGCCCTTGAGGAGGAAGAATGGAAAGGGAAGAGACTCAATTTCCAGTGGAGTTCCATGAGAGGATGAAGAGGCACCTCAGTGGTGCTGTCAGGCTGGGAGCTGGAAGCTCCAGAGCCAGAAGCCATCATTTGACTTTTTGTCACCGACTGAAAAGTCCCCAAGGAGAGAGGAACCATCAGATTTTCTTCTGGGTGTTTTCAGCATTTTCTTTCAGCTTGTTTCTCCAGCAGATTTCCCAGCGGCCATATCCACAAGGACAATCGCCTCCAGCACATCTTTGCTGGTGTTTTACTCCTTATCTCCAGGAGGAAGGATTTCCCTGGAGCTGGGGGTGTCCTGCCAGTGGATTTTGCCCCCAGGCTGGAGCACTGTGGTCAGGTTGTGCCTCCAGCAGTGCCGGTGGCAGCTGCTTTGTGTCTGTCACTGTGACCTCAGCATAACACGGCAAAAATCGATTTCTTCCCCGTTTCTCCCCACCCCGAGCCCCTCAGCAGCAAAGTTGATTTCCTGGTTGTGATTAGGGATGGTTTACATCCATTTCCTAAAGTTGTTTTCCTTTTATTCCTATCATTTAAATAGAATTCTGGGGATCGCTGCTTTGCCCGGACATCTGCACTTCCAACTTTGCCAACTTTGGGATGCTGAAATCCAGCTCATCCCAGAGGATTTGCACGAGCTGAGGCTCTGACCTGGACTTCTCCCTGTGAAATCCCAACCCCCTCTGTCATCCCACCACTTCCAAGTGGAGCTGGAAGAGGCTCTGCAGGAATTAGAGCACTTAGAGGAAAGTGTGATGTTAAATCCCTACGTGCCAAAGCCACCGGGATGAGTAATAACGAGGTGTCAGACTGACACCGATCCTCTTCCCACGGAAAAGGGGGGGATGGAGCTGGCCCGAGCCGGGCACAGGCAGGAGGAGCTGTGGAGATGGATGAGAAGCTCCTTCCCTGCTCATCCTCCCTCCAAGGAAAAGCTGGGTGAGCTCTGTGCAGATTTCTCTCCTCCACGGCTCAGCCAACGCTGTCAGCACGAGTCCAACCCTCCCCTGCCCGTTCCCATTCCGGGAGGAGGGAGAGGGAAGGTGAAAGGGAAACTGGCAGTCCTTGTGAGCTCATTTTTCCCTGCTGGAATTAAGTCATGCTGCTGAGTAAAGAGGTGGATTCACTTCTTCCATGAGTTCCCTGCCACGCTCCGAGGGGGAGTGGAGCTCGTTCCTTCAGCATATTTGGGAATTGCCTGTCCTTAATTTCAGGCACCTCTTTGCCTTTTCCAGAGGGAGTTTATTCCTTGCTGAAGGCAGAGCAGGAGTTTCAGGTGGATTAGGAGGTTGCACCTTGAGGACAGGTCATTTCTGAAAAAGGGATGATGGAGTGGCCATCAAGGGCAGAGCACCCAATCCTCTGGGAGAGCAGAGTGGATTTGGGATCAAAACTGGGAATGACAGCTTGGCTGCACCCACACCTCATGGGATTCCATCATCCCACTCAGCTGGGAATCACATAGCAGCTGGACTCTGGGATTTACCTCCTTTACCCCAAAAAAGAGTCAAAATATTTCCACACCATGTCCCATTGGGAAAGTCACACTCAGGCAGCCAAAACAAAATGTTCTGACCTTATTCCCACAAAATTGTGTCAGAAGCTTTGATTCCTCCTCCTCTTGTGCTGGTGTGGCTCCGTCCTTTGCCTTTGGCAGCATCCCTCTGGTTTTATGAGCTCTGGGAGGGGTCATTAGCATGATTCCCTACTCCCTGACAATCCAATAAAAGAAGTGGTTTCTCCAGCCCTCAGATCCCAGCTGGCTCCAGAGAAACAAGTGGCATTTCCAAAAAAAACTGTGCTCACCTGTGCTCAGGGTACTGCCTTTGCTCCGAGCCAGCAGCAGGGAATTTCTGGGAATATTTCCTTGTTTCAAGCTCTCCTCCTTTCCTGCTTTACCATCCTTGGAATTCTCATTCCTAGGAGGTGGATACCTCCCTCTGTCCTATAAAAATCCAGCTATCCTGGTTTTATTCCTGCTGTGAATAATGGATTGAAGCACCTGCTGTGCTGGAGGATCCAACTTCCCCCATGGTTAAAGGCAGAGTTGTGACAACTTCAGGAGCATGTGGAGAAGGCAGGGAAGGGATTGTGCACCCTAAATTATTCCCATGGATATTTCAGGAGTAGGGACCACACAGTCCTGGACATACAGAGGTTTTAATGCCTTTTTTTTTTTTTTGCATATCTGCCTCTGCCTGCCCTGGATTCACAGGGATTGGTGTAATATTGCCTTCCCAATTTCCTGGCTTAACTCTGTGAGACAGAGCCAGGAGATGCCAAGGAAGAACCAGGAGGGCATTCCAGTAATTCAGATGCAGTGATAATGGGAAATTCCGGGAACAAGTGCCAGCAAGTCAGGAAAAGGCACTTGGGCAGGAAAACGGGGATCACAAACTCTGCCTGCGGGAGCTCCCTGGGGCCTCATTATCCACAGATCTCTCCATTCCCCTCTGGAATTTTAGAGTTATTGGCTGTAAGACTCAGACTGGGTCCCTGCTTAATAAATTCCAGCTCCAGCAATCTGGGATAATGGAAGATGTCCCCATCTTGGGAGATGGAATGGGAAAACTTTTGGTCTGTTCCAACCCAAACCAGTCCGGGGTTTTGTGAACGTCCTTCCTCTGGATCCAGAGCAATCCCTGCATTGGTTTTCCAAGGAATCACACAGGGATAACCCAGCTTTTCCACCTTGCAGGGTGGGACACACAACCCCCAGCACTGCCCTGCCATGGGGAAATAATCCAGAAATAAACATTTAGGGGGAAAAAAAATCACATTCTAAAAAACTTGCAATTCCACAGGCCTTATCTATAAAGGATCCATATTCCCCAGATAGGGAAAGGGCTGGATGGAGAAGGCAGCCTTGTGTTTGCTGTAACTGCATGAAATCCCATTCCAAGGCTGGATTTTATTTGTGGAGGCGCCTTTGAATTAAGGGTTTTTAGCAGCATTTCTGACTCAACCCTAAACATGGCAACTGTTGCTAATAGCAGGCAACAATTAACAAATTAAACCCAATGCAGGCACACGCTGGGGACCTGCTTTTCCTGGGAAATGAGAAGGGAATTTTGCCCTGCTCCTTGGATTTAAGCTGATTTTCCAGCCTCCAAATTTTACATCCACTTGGCTGAGTCACCTTCTCCAGGACAAAAAATTCCTGTCCTTCTAAAGGGTGCAGAGGAGAGAGATTGTCCTGCTCAGAGGTCCCATCAACAGATGGAGCAGGAGAAGATCCCCACTGTGGGGTTCCTTATCTTTCCAGGCTGTTTTCCTGCCAGGAATCTCCCGTTCACCTTGGGAATGCTTTAAATGCTGCCAAAGTACTCCTGGAGGAGGGGATTTCGTGGGGACTGGGATGAGAGCAGGGATTGATGCCACAGCACACCTGATCCTCAACAAAACTCCATAATGGCCCCCAATTCCAGAGATTTCCCGTGTTTTTCCCAAGCTTTGCAAGTGAGGATTTTCTTGTCTCTCAGTAGAGATTGCAGGAGATCCAAGCACCTGAAATCCAGAGGCATTTTTGGCAGTGGAAAATGCAGGATGCAGGGAATACCCAGAGCCAGCTGGGAGCATATCCCACTCACCCTTCACCCACCAGAAGCCTGAGGGAAAATGTCATTTTATTAAATTGCCCTTTTATTAAATTGTCCTTTTGTTAAAATGTCCTTTTATTAAAATACCATTTTATTAAATCTTCAGCAGTGAATCAGAGACTGCAGAGCTGCTGCAGCTCAGCTGCAACCAAATAAATCACCCTAAAAGCATTTTTTTGTCAGTAATTTCTGAGTTTTAAGCAAAGAAAAATACAAGTGGGTGTGAGAAGACTCTTGGGGATGGTCCCTGCACCCAGCTGGGCCATTCCTGATGTGTAACCATCAAAAATCCCACCAAAATCCTGGAATATTATCACTGTGGGCCATGGATTTGCAGGAGAACACTGAGAGGAAAGATGCATTATCCAGGGAATGCTGCAAGGCCACACAGCTTGGTGTGCTGGTTTATTTACAAAATGGAATTCCAGGGAGGAAAGGACAAGGAAAAGCTGAGGAAAAGCTGAGGAAAGGATGAGGAAAAGCTTAGGAAAAGCTGAGGAAAGGCCCAGGAAGGGCTGAGGAAATGTTGAAGAAAGGCTGAGGAAAGGCTGGAGGAAAGCTGAGGAGGAGCTGAGGAAATGTGGAGGAAAGGCTGAGGAAAGGCCCAGGAAGGGCTGAGGAAAGGTCTAGGAAGGGCTGAGGAAACATGGAGGAAAGGCTGAGGAAGGGACAAGGAAAAGCTGAGGAAAGGCCAAGGAAAAGCTGAGGAAATGTGGAGGAAGTACTGAGGAAATGTGGAGGAAAGGCTGAGGAAGGGCTGCGGAAATGTGGACAAAAGGTCGAGGAAGGCCCGAGGAAAGGCTGAGGAAATGTGGAGGAAAGTCCGAGGAAGGGCTGAGGAAGGGCTCAGGGCTCCCCTGCACGGCCCTGCGAACAGGGGCCCGTCCAGCCAGGATCCTGCTGTCAGGAATGCTCCAGCTCCAGCCCCGAGATCTGCCCGGAGCTTTTCAGCAAAGCAACCCAAGCCCTGGGCAGACAGCGAGGAAATCACCCCGTGACAGCCACTAAAAATACTCTGGAAAACATTCCGGGGCAGGCCGGGCCGGCGGGAGCCGCCCCTCTCCTCACAGACCTCCCCGCTCACTCCGGCCCCTGCCTTTTGCTCGGCTCCTTTTTCCCTGCGATTTTTCCCACTGAATTGGACGGGACACGACTTCCTATTGAGCCCAAATTGCTTCCGTCGGCTTGTGGGGGAGAGAGCAGCACATAAATATGGTAATTTTCCCTCTGAGGCCCGGAGAAGACGATGAGGAGAGAGGCTGGATATGCAGATGGATAAATGATTAACCAGGCGCTGTCCTTTATCTGTCTGGAAGTCCTCTGGAAAACAGAGGTTAAAGAAAAAATCCAGGAGCAAGTGGCCCTGGAGCTCATTAATCCGTCTCTTTTTGTTGGCACCAGGCAGGTCCTTGGCTCCCCAGGGGCTCTCAGGGTCTGCTTCAACATTTTTCTTTGATAACCAAAGCAGTTTTTCATGGCCAGCAGTGACTAAGAGGTGGATTCGGAGCTGTTACCTCACCTTACCCCCGTTTTTTTTCGGATCACAGGACAACCCAATCATCAGGAGCTGGCCCAGGCAGTGCTTTTAATGTGATTTCCAGCAAGAAAAACTCTGGAGTTTGGATGGGACGCAGCCTGAGTTTCTCTGGAGTTAAATAGTGAGGGAGAGCTGGAAAGAGAGGGAAGCATCTGAAAGCACAACTCTCCTTAATGAGGGAGTCTCGACCAGCATGGCTGGGGTTTTTCCAAGTATTTTCATTGTTTTGCTCCATTAGAAAAAAGCAGCCCATGGTCTCAATATGCCAAACATGTCAAATTGAGGCAAAATATTCCAAAGAGGTTCTTGGGGCAGTGAATCCCATCCTGTGCTGGTCAGCAGCTGGGCTGTGCCCTTCTCCAGCAGTTCCCAGGGGCAACATTCCCAATTCCTCTGGAGAATGGATGCCCCAAGCCATGGCCCCAGCACAGCACATCCCAAATGGGAAGAGCCAGCACATCCCAGAGTCTGCAGGAAAAAGCTCCTCCAGGAGCATCACTGTCCCTGTGGCTGTGGGAATGGGGAAACTGAGGCACAGGTGACACAAGGGGGGGGGTGTTCATGGAATATCAGAATGGTTTGGTTGGAAGAAATCTTAAAAATTATCCCATTCCACCCTCACAGCACCTTCCACTATCCCAGGCTGCTGTGATCCCATTTCCAGAGCCTCCAGAGGAAAATGAGCACCAGGGAAGGGAGGAAAGCAAAGCAGAGCACAGCAAATCCACTTCTCCCTTCCTTCCCTCAGGGAATGGGGCAGGGGAGGGAGGAGAAGGAGTTAAAGGGATCCATCCAAGCAGGGATCACAGGAGACCCCCCTTTGGCAGGGATGGGGCTGAATAATTCAGCAGCTCCTTAACCCTGGGCCAGCGGCTCCCACTCGCTCCCTGCTCCTGCCAGCCCGTCCTCAGGGAGCCATGGCAACGCCCCGGGCGCCAGGAATATGGAAATCACAAGGATTTCGTTTTGCTGCGGCACAAAAAAAGTTGTTTGATCTGAGGGTTGCGGCTTTTCTGCAGCTTTCAGCGAAGAATCATTTTTGTATTCATATCTCCCATTCAGCTGTCAGTTAGCAGCTCCGAAAAACCCCAAACATGAAAATAAAAAAGGCCGAAAGATTCTCAAAAAAAAAAAAAAAGGAAAATAATTTCGGTTTTCTGGGCTGGGTTAACACTTGAGGTGCTGGAGGGATTTCATCCCAATGTCAGAGGGGTTGGAGATGGATCTGCCCTGAGTGTGTCCGAAGGAGTGGGAAATAGGGAGATTTAAACAGAAATTTGATGGGAATCACAGCAAGGGGAGACCCAAGGATGGGATCAGGATGGGACCAGCAGGATGGGATCAGGATGGGGCCAGCAGGATGCAGGTGCCACCTTCAGTGCTCTTCCCTTGGGAATCTGCCAGGAGTGTGGGATGCTCAGGCTGGTGTTTTGGTGGGATATCAGCACTCAGAGCTCCTCCAGAGGCAGGACCCCACCCCTAAGTGCTCCAGAATTCCAGGAAAATCAATCCTGACCCTGTGGCTTCCCGTGGAGGAGCGGGTGGGCAGCAGCTGCCTGTGCAAGCTGCCAAGGGAGCCGGGGATGGAGTTAATGGGAGAGCTCCGGCTCGTTTTCCCTCCCGGTAAATCCAGTTAAAAGCTGGAACAGCTTGGAGCAGGAGCACGGGCTCAGCAGCTGCTGCTGGGACAGTTTGTGACCTCTGCGGGCTGGCAAAGAGGGGAGGCTCCTGTAACACATCCCGGGAAGCTGCTCCAGCTCCTCCGAGCTTGGAACTTCTGCTGGAGCTGAGTTTGAAATGCTCAGAATTCCCTGGAGCTCTGGGGTGCTGCCGCAATGCAGGAAAATCCCATTTTCCCAAAAGACACCTCAGTGGATTCACTCAGCCTTTGGATGGAGGTGGATTTGTGGGAGTACCCGAGGTTCTTTCCACCCTTCTGTCTCTCCTTGCTCCCATCCAAGTACCAAAGAAGTCAGATGGGAATGTCAGCATTTTTCTCAGGAAAATTCCAACCTGGTTTGTCATTTGGAAGCAGACAAGGAGAGCTCTCCTGGGAATAGCAGAGATTTTTATGCTCCAACTCCAGAGAAGCAGGATCCTTGAGAGGGAATGTGTCAGGAAAGGGGAGGAAGGTCGGACCTGAGCAGAATTTCATTAATCCAAGTTTTTCCATACGTTTCTGGATAAACAGCTCTAAAATCTGCATCAGCTACTTCATTCTTGGAATGATGGAAAACACTTCAGGCTCCTGAGTCCATCGAACTCCAGGTTCTGGTCCGTTAACACATAAACTATCCCAGATTCCAAGTTGTTGGAATAAAATAAACACAGACAGCCAAGTGGACACTATCAGGCAAAAGGACTTGGCACCAGAATTCCAATTTGCTGGAAATTCCAGTATTTCCAAGTGGTGTATAAAATAAAATAAAGTAAAAAAAAACAAAACAAAACAAAACAAAAAAAAAAAAAAAAAACCAAAAAAACCAACATGATCATAACAAAAAAAAAACCTAAATAAATGGTACAGAAAGTTCTGACTGATGTGTTTAAAAACACGGCAGGAAAACCTATTAATATTCAAAATAAAAATATTAATTAAAATTTTTATTTATTAACAAGAAAGACAGAAAGTTGGGAAAAAAATCTCCATTTTTACCTGAAAATTGCTATTTTAATGAATTTCCAACTCATCTGTTTCAATCCCTGTATTTCTAGCACCACAAAAAAGCTGTTGCCAACCCAGATTTTGTTGGCCCTTCCATACCCATTTCACTTCCCTGATCCCTAAAACTGAATTCCTTAAAAAAAAGAAGAAATCCAAGAAATTCACTCAAATACCATTAAATAATTTGATTTCAGCAGAATTTTAGCAGAACATTTCTGCCAGGCTGAAATATTTGTAAATCCTCCTCTGTCCACGGCGGGATGAACTTTGCCTCTCGTGTCTGGAAGTTTATTGCCCATTCCTAATGATCAGTATCCATTTCATTCCCGAGGAATGAGGGGATTTGAGCGCTAATGTGGCACTGGGAGCTGCACTTTGCTGCTGGCTTGAACAGGGAAAATGATTCTGTGTCTCCCTGTTTTCCTGGAGAGGGTGGACACCGGACACCAGCCCATGGAAATCGCTCCTGGGTCAGGAGTTTAAGCCTGAGCTGGGCTGGGGGAGCTGATCCCTGTGGGGATCCTGATCCCAGAGCTCCTTCCTGGAGAGCAGATCCCTGTGGATGTGGCAAGTCTGCAAAGCAAAGGGAAAATCTTTCTTTCCGTGCTTTTTATTATACATTCCAAAAGATTTTGGACTTTATTCCTCTCCCCCAAAAAAATTGCATTTTGAGCCTTCTCACATCCTCAGGTGTTGTTGTTGCTGACCTTTTCCAATATCATGGAATGGTTTAAGGTGGAAGGGACCTTAAAGCTCATCCAGTTCCAACCCCAACACCTCCCAGTGTCCCAGGGTGCTCCAAGCCCCGTCCAGCCCTGGACACTTCCAGGGATGGGGAATCCACAGCTGCTCTCACCACCCTCATTGTCAAAAATTCCTTCCTTTTTTCTTGCCTGAATCTCCAATTCTTCAGTTCCAAACTATCCAAGGATGGGGTTTGGAGCAACCTTGGGATAGCAGGACGTGTCCCTGCCCATGGCATGGATCAGGGTGAGCTTTAAGGGCCCTCCCAACTGAAGGATCCCAGAATTCTGTGGGGATCAGAAGGAAAGAGCCAGTCCTGCTCCCTGAGCAGGGATTTCTGGCAGGACCTGGTGGGCTGCAGAGCCTGGGATTACCCTGAGTTCCCAGGCTGGAAAAGCTCCTTGGGAAACTGCTGGGATGTTGAGCTGAGATCTCTGGGAGCCAGGACTGTCCCTGCTCCAAGAGTGGTATCAAGAAGATAAATTAAGGAAAAGATACCAGGGCAGCCCCCACACTTTGAATTAAACAATCAGCAAAATCCTGGGATCTGCTGCAGCTCAGGGAGGGAGGCAGAGTGACAGGGAGAGATGGGATAACAAGGAAAAGACCACCCAAAGGAAAACTTGGATCTTGGAAGTCGCTGAGCAGAGACAGCCAGGAAATCTGCTCTCATTTGAAGGAGTTTTAATGGCTTCTGGTTCCCACAAAATTTTGGATACCTCACAATCTGTTACACCCCAGTTTTCCCCAGGAACATCCCTCTGGGGTCTGGGAGCAGCGCTGGAATCTCCATAGTGTCATCCAGACATTTTTCTTGTGGCCAAAATCCGGTGCAGGAGTCAGAACTCCCTCAAAAAATTCCCCCCCGCCTTGTGTTGGGAGGGTTTTTGGTTCGAAGGCCATGGAATGCTGGCTCATTCCAGCTGGGAAACCATTCCCTTTCCAACCTGCAAGGAGCCAGGGCTGTTTTCCTCACAAAAATCCGAGGAGCTGCTGAATTCTGCTCTGTGGCAGCAGCTCCCCAAGGCCAATTTTCCTGGCTAATCCTTGGAGCCTGTCAGGATGTCGGAGCCAGAGCCAGCCTGGCACGGTCCCCAGGGGGCTGTGGCTGTGCAGGGAACAAAAGATCCCATGACAGAGCTTAAATCCGGGGATCTGCCTCCCTCTCCAGCCTGGATTGACCTTTTTGCTGCTTTTCCTGAAGAGTAACAGGGGGAAAACCCTGCGAGGTCTGTGGGAGGCTCCGAGCCCTGCTGATAAATTCCACATAAATTCCTTTATCACAAGTGAAATCCAACATCTTTGGCTGCAGCTGGGTGAAGTTCATGGCTGAGGAGTTTTTCCTGGTGCCACTGGACACATCCCAGCCCAATCACTCCCAGCTTTCTCTTGGCTCCCAAATTTCTTCAGAAACACAGCAGACAAAACATTTCCCTCTATCCCCTTCCTTAACCCCTCTCTCCAGAACAGAGGAATAATAATAATAATAAAAAATAACTAATGGGACACGAGCTACTTTTGGAATCTCCTGGAGCCTGAGGTTTGGGAGAGGGAGCAATAAAAACCAGCCCTAATTATAAGTGTGCAGAGGAGTTGGCCTGGAGGAAATGGGAAGATTACATGCTGGAGGATTTGGGAAGCAGCTCCAAGATGAGCAGTCTGAAGGGAATGATGGCCCACTTGGAACTGTTTTCATTTCAAATTGAAAATAAGAACTTGTCTCCCCTCCTGATGGTTGTTCAGGGCACTCCTTTCCTGAGGAGCAGAGTGGAAATTCCTGGACACAGAGGAAGATGAGGAGGGAGAAGGGATTCAGGCCTTCCTCTGGCCCTGCAGGTTAGGCAGGAATAAAGAGACCATTGGGATAGAAGGGAAGGTTGTACACCCATAAATCCTTGGGATTGGGCTGTTCTCCCTCACTCTGATCCCAGGGTCACTCCTGGGTCCCAGCTGGATCTGCAGCACCCCTGTGGCCTCAGCTCATCCCCAAATCCTCCCCACAGAGAAACTTTGCAGCCAGCTCAGGAACAGCTAAAAACAACTTCACAGGAGGCACCTTCATGACCCGACAGCCCCTAATTAACCACCTCGGGGTCAAGCAGAGTTGGGAGCTAATTGGAGAAGACCCCAGCTAATTAGGACTTCCCTTCCAGGGTCACAGCCCCTTTAACTTGAAAATATCTCAATTTATTGTGAGCCAGAGAAGGAAAATCATTGGAATTAGACCTGGCCTCTACTTTTCCACTCCCTCGGTGCCAGTTCCTCTACAGCACCCTCCAGCATATCCCAATTCTTGCACTTACAAAGGAAATCCTTCTCCAGTTGGGAGAGTTGCCTTCATTTCCAGGCTTAATTTCTTTTTGGCCACCTGGTTGTTCCTGTTCCTTCAAAAAGAAAGGGAACAGCTCAGCCAGCAGCCTCAGTTGGGATGAGGAGCACTGCAGGAAATGCAGGAACAGCTGGGCTGCTGGATGGTATTTTTATGGCTTGCTGGGATCCTCCTTCCATCAAATCCTCCTTATTGCACGGGATGCTTTTCCTTCCAGATGTAAGTGCAATTATCAGCTCTGCCTGTGAATAAACCACAGATAGGGCAGATTTGGGGCTTAGAAATCACTGAAATTGAACCCAAAAAGAGCCCAGTGATGGGAGTCCTCCCAGTTATCCATGTGTATTTAAATAGGAGTTATTACCTTGACAATAGATCCAATAGCAGCTGTTTAAAAAAAAACCAAAAAACCAAAAAAACAACAACAAAAAAAAACCACGCTGAAAAAAAAGCCAGTGGTGAGCAGAAACCACCAATTTCATGCAGCAAGGGCTGGAGGTGGAAATCAATCTTTTTCTTGCCCAAAAAGTCTCTGGCTTTCTCCAGCCAGCAGTGGCAGGGACGGGCTAAGCCAGAGGCAACCACAGCTTAATTTATCCCATGGATTTTCCCTGCTCAGTCCCAAAAAGAAACCCCCCCTACCCTGGGCACTGCCAATGGAGACAGAGCCTTTCCAGCTCATTGTGGGATTTTGGCCTTTGCCAGAAGCTCCACTGCACGTTTTAGGACTTGGCATGACAAAAATCCCAGCCTTGGACAGCAACCCCATTAGTGGCTTAAAAATAAAGCCCAGCTTAGGGCTCCAGACTAAACCTCTGCAAGGCCTGAGGGTTTCTGCTCCATGGTGGTGTGGATTTAAACAAGGCTTAACTCCAGGGTCCACTGGTGGCGTTCCAGGACTGGGATCAGCAGAGCCAGGTGTATCTGCTGGGTGAAGGATCCCTGGGAAAATGGGATGTTGTTTTTCCCATGGAGTGATGGAAAACAAGGCTGGGAAGGACCTGCCCAGGCCATCCCAGCCATTCTCCTGCTCAGGTGGTGCCTGAAGTGCTCTCAGTGATGATGATGATGATTCCAGTGAATCCTCAAGTGGTTTTCCCCAGTGCTCAACCCCATCTTGTTAAAATTGCTCTTCTACCTTAAAACTCCCAGAATTTCCAGAGTTTTCCCAGTGGGTATGGAGGGATGAGCAGCTCTGACACACTGGAAGACTTGAGGAGATGAAGGAGGAGATTGGATTAATAATAGTAATAATTAATAATAACAATTATAATTGGCCTGTGATCCATCCTTTCCTCAGCATCCATCCCTCCAAGTGTCCCCCAGGGATCCATGTCCCAGTTTTCAGTAACAGCCTGGGAATCCCAAAGTTGGATCCCAGGCATTCCCCCTTTTCTACCCTCCTAGCTCCCCTTTGTTTGCCCTGTTATTTTTGGGGTGCAAAGGCCCAGGAATGCTGCAGAGGTGGGGTTCTTTGGGAGGTGGCAGTGCCATCCGTGTGGCCCACTCGGGTCACATTCCAATGAGGACAACAAGGGGCCATGAGCCAGCATAGAAAAGTCATGGACTGGGGGCTCCTGAGAGCTCCAAAGAGCTGGAGATGTGGAGATCTTTGGCCTCATTCTTCTCCAGCTCAATGTGAGTTGATAAATCAGAGCCAGCTCCACACTGGGGACGTGGAGTTTGTGTTTGTTTAATTCCTGCATCTGGTTTTGCTCCACTTGGGCTCTTTGTTTTTACTTATCAGGATCCAAACTAAAGCTGGAGCTTCCCCAGGAGCCCAGGAGAAAGCAGGAGGGGTTTTTCCAGGGGAGGGAATTCCTGCAGACCCTCAGTGGAGGCTGAGCAAAGGAGTACAGCCAGAGGCAGGAGAAGGTCAGAGCCATGTAGGAATGAGAGAAATTCTCTTCTAAACTTTAATTTTGTTCCATCCACAGCTCTGCTGTGATCCATGCAGATCCTATGGATGCCAGTCTTTTGTAGGGAGCTGGATTTAACCCTGGAACTGCTTCATGAAATCCCAGAATGGTTTGAGTTGGAGGGACCTTAAAGCCCATCCAGTGCCACTGGGCAGGGACACCTTCCACTGTCCCACGTTGCTCCAAGCCCTTGGGAATGAGGGATTTGCCTCCTGCTGGATGGGATGCTGAGGGCAGGGAGCAGGATGATTTTGGGAAAGGAAGAGGCTCTGGTGTTCCCCACGCCTCTGTCTCTCCCCATTTTTGGCCTGGTAGCCTCTCCTTTGAGTGACAGCTCAAGAAGAAAAGCAAGGCTGTCAATATTTCAAAGACTTCCTAAAAGTCTTGAATTTCCTACCAAAAAAAAAAAACCAGCCCCAACCCAACCGTACAAACCAACCCCCAACCCCTCCAGCTTAACAGCTTTATCAATCTCAGAGCGGGATTTTGCCAGAACAGGGCTGGGGAGGACTTGCCAAATTATTTGTTGTCATGAAAATAAATGAGGTATCAAGTTCTAAAACAATGGTGTGGTGACAGAAAGCTGGAAAGGAGGAGCAGCCCTAATCAGAGCGAACATGCCACGTGTTCCGGAGCCGGGAGCGCGGAGCTGGGACAGGATCTGCATCCGGAGGGGGCTGTGGGATCTGGGATCCATCTGCTGGGCCCATGGCTGGGAATTAACTCACAGGGACTAATTACCCCAGGAATGGGAGCTGGGGTGAGAGGGGGTGTCTTGTATTGGTTTTTTAGGATCTCAGAGCGATGGTTTTCCAGGATGGTGCTGCTGTGGATCAGAGGGATGCAGCCAGGCTGATGAGGAGGATGATGAAGCATCACCACCTTCTGCCTTCCAAACATCCACCAGCAGGAGAACCAACCATTCTGTGCCAGGAATATCCAAAGGGAAAGGAGAAGGACCAGCAAGGGGAGCTGGAGGCCAACACACCTGGACTAGAACCAGGCTGCACCACACGGGTGGGGCCCAGAAGCCTCCAGCCATGGCCGAGTTCCCCTTGCAGCTCAGAGGATTCCGGATATTCTTCCAGTCTGGAGATCAAGAGGATTCTGGACTCATCCCATCCTGGGGCTGTCCCTGGGCTCATCCCATCCCTGCTGGCCTTGCACTCATCCCATCCCTGCTGGCCTTGCACTCATCCCATCCTGGGGCTGGCCCTGGGCTCATCCCATCCCTGCTGGCCCTGGTCTCATCCCGTCCCTGCTGGCCCTGGTCTCATCCCATCCCTGCTGGCCCTGGTCTCATCCCATCCCTGCTGGCCCTGGGCTCATCCCATCCCTGCTGGCCCTGGTCTCATCCCATCCCCGTGGCCCCTCGGGCGGGCAGCTGGCGTCGTGCAGCCGGATTAGGAGCGGCGCTGCTCCAGCTGTGCTGATCCGACACAGGCCCCGCTCCGAGACACGCCAGATTCCCTGCAGGGGCTGCAGAAAGGACACCCCCAGTTGCTGCCCGTGCCTCCGTCTCGATCCAGCGGCACTAATTCCCACCCTAATCCCGCTCCACAACGGGCGCAGTGTTGGGGCCCCGGCAGCCCCTTCCTCCCCGGCTGACCCCGTGTCCTGGCCCTGGCCACGGCTGGAGGGTGTCCCCAGGGAGGGGGTGACGGCCGGGGGGGCTGCAGGCACAGGTGGCCCCACCAGCTGTGGGGTTTCGATTTCCCGCTGATTCCCAAACGGCCCTGGTGGTGTCGGGGGAGCGGGAATGGCAGGGCAGGCTCAGGAAGGGCCTTTCCTCAGCCTGTGCTTATCCCTGGCTGTTGTGGTGTCTTCTGCTGCAGACCCCGTTTGGGATCCCATTATCCTGCAAAAATCCAGGATGCAGGAACACAGAGGGTTTTCTCTTCCAGTTCTGTCCCAGGATTGCTCCAAGCTGGGCTCCGGGTGCATCCCCAAAACTTTGGTTGCTGTCCTGTCTTATAGACATTGATGTTATTTTTATTCCTTTCCAAGGAACGCAGCACCAATCTGTGCCCAAATTTCTTCCTAAAATTGTCCTGGACTGGCCAACCCTCTCTGTGCCCCTGGAATGCCCACAGGGATTTGTCCAATGCATCCCTCTTCAGAAATATGCAGCAACTACCTTTAAAGCATCATCCTTGATCCAGTTCAGTTTCAGGGAAGGAGGAAGGGACTGGGCAAGGCTTAAATCCTCCTTAAATTCTCCAGCTGGAGCCTTCTCCCTGGTATCCAGGGATACCTGCCATAGGATCCAGCCTTAAAAATGTGTTTGGCTTGGAAGGAGCCACTTTTAACCCCTTCATCAGGGGTTGGATCATATCAATCCTCTGGAGCATGGCCCCATGTCCAAGGAATTGTCTGGTGGGGAGGGAGGCTGGCAGGAGGACTCATCACTTGGCATGTGGAAGCAGCTTCCTATATATTCCTTAAAAAAATGGGAAAGAAGAAGAAGAAAAAGAAGGAGAAGGGGAAGAAGGAGGAGGAGAAAGGAGGAGGAGGAGGAGGAGGAGAAGGAGGAGAATGAGAAGAAGGAGAAGAAGAATTAAAAGAAAAATGAAGAAGGAGAAGAAGAATTAAAAGAAAAATGAAGAACCAGAAGAAAGAAGATATTGCTAATCCACACAGTTTCAAATCATAACCAAAACCAGATGGCCAATTCCCTTCTGCTTTATTAACTGGATATTCTTCCAGTCTGGAGATCAAGAGCTTGTGAGGTTCTCCTTGATGAGGGGACATCTCTGGAGAACGTGAAACAGGAGGGGATTTTGCAGCAGTGAAAAGAATCCCTCCAAATTGATGGATCTTTCAGCAAATTCCTCCATTTCTTTCCAGCCACTGCTGGATTTCAGCTTTCCCTCACAGAATCTTTCCTTAATTTCCCACATCCGCTGAAAACCAGAACGAGGAAGTGAAAATGGCTCAGACTGGCCAGACCAGTTCCACTGCCCACATTAAGTCAACTTGGAGAAGTTAAACAATGTTTTTGTGGCTAAGGCAGGTCCCTGTAGATCCACACTCAGGCCCCGTGCATTCCCAATGGAATTGTGTGTCCCTGCTCCAGCCAGGGCTGGGTTTTCACCCTGGACACGCTGCTTCCATCCCCTTCCCTTTCTTTGTGCCACTGGAACGTGAACTGGTTGAAGTCTTCTCTTGGAATGAGTTTTTCACAGCAGAGCAAACAAGAATGAAGATAAAGGGAAGTCGTTAGGATCCAACAATGGCTCTGCTCCGGTGATTAATTAATCAAGAGAAAAGTCCCTTTATCAAGGAAAATAAAAGAGCTCTCAGGAATTGTACTCCCTTTGAAGTGGCTGGGGCTGAGTCACCTGCTGACCCACAGCTATATTCCATAAAGGATTTGGGAGATTTCCTGGTGCTGGGGCACCAGGAGCATGAGTCAGATGCAGGGAGATCAGGAATTCTCTGGGAAAGGAACTGTGGAAAGCCTGCAGGGTCACCTTTCTTGCTCAAATAGGTGATGTTCCTTGACACAGGGGAGCAGTGGGATTCTGCTCAATCCCAGTTTGGACCTTTCCCAACGGTGTCCCACCACCAGGAATCCAGGCTGATTCCTGCCATTTGTCACAAGGTGTGGGACAGGCTCCAGCTCCAGCCCTTCCCAATCCTTGTCCCAGCCCACCCAGCAGCATCTCCATCCCCCCTTGGGTGGGACACAGCTTTGCTCCCTCCCTCTCCATCCTGCTTGGTATTCCAGGGTGTCCAGAGTGGGTTTGGAGCCTCCTTCCCTGGAGATACTCAAAAGCCACCTGGACACAACCCCAAGAAATGTTCAAGGTGGGGTGGGACTGGACAACCTTCAGTGTTCCCATCATCCTGAAGCAGTCTGGAATTTTGATGCCTGACTCCATATCTGGTCCTACCCACGGAGGCCATCCCTGCCCTCCTGGCACAGATCCCGTTCCCGCCTCACCCCATTCCTGCAGCACGTGGATTCCGGGTTAGGAATGAGCAGCTCCCCGTAATGAGCTGAGGCATGGCTGGGGCAGGGAGTGGCAAAGCACATCCCAGCATTGTGGAGCTGCTGGAATTGTTTTGTGCCTTGGCTGGGTGGGTTTTCTCTGTCTTTGCTCAGTGAATTTCTGTGGAATGCTCACTGGAGACAGGAATGTTGGTTTCTCTGCTGCCCTTCCCAACGGCATTCAGAGAAATTCCACACACAGCACTTTTTCAGCTCTTTTCCTGCTTCTTTGAGCTGGGGTTTGCTTGGAGTTGGACTCAAGACAAGGCACAGCTCCTGTTTTCCCAGAGGTCACTCACTCATAGCAATCAATGCTCCCAAGCTTCCAAAAATATTCCCTGGGGACTAAGTGGAAAACAATAGGAAGGGTAAGGAATGGTTGCTGCGGCTTTTCCCATCTTTATTATAATAATTTAATAGTAATTTAATAATAATTCTTTTCCCATCTTAAAGGTACCAGATCAAGAGATCTGGAGAGGAAAAATTCCAGATTTTCCTTTTTTTCCTGCTTGGTTGGCAGAAAAGGGTGGGTGATCACGGATATTCAGGAATCTTCATCAATTGCTTCATGTTTTTCCTCTACTATTCTTTCCTGCATGAACACTTGGACACTTCCAGGAATGGGGCATCCACAGCTTCACTAGAAAACCTGTGCCAGGGCCTCCCAGGGAAGAATTCCTTCCCAAAATCATATCTAAACCAACCTATTTGTGATACATCCCAGGATTTCAAAGCTTCTCCTTCTTCCCCAAACCTGAAAGCGTCCCAGGCCTGGCTGGATGAGGCTTGGAGCAACCTGGAATGGTGGAAGGTGTTGGGGATGAACTTCAAGGTCCTTTCCAGCCCAAATCATTCCATAATTCCACGATTCCCACGGGATCCAGGCTGTCCCGTGCGTGCCAGCACCTCTGTGGGCACACACAGAAATTTAGCGATGACTCTGAAGCCTCTTTCTCCCATCCCAAGCAGCTCATTCCTGCTTTCCCCCTCCACTCCTCCTCCCCAAAGTGTTCCCATTGGTTTTTTGGAGAAGGGAAGCCCTTTCCAGGGGCTCTTGGCAGAACTTTGTCCCTCACTGGGCTCACGCTGACCCGTGGAAAGGCAGGACAAGGAGCTGGAGCTGTTGCAATCAGGTTTTTCCTGCTCTCCCATCCGAGGGCACGGCCTGCTGCTCTTCCCTGCTGGAATTTGGGCCTGTCTGGAGCAGCAGGGAGGATTTTGCCTCAGAGGTGGGGAAATTAGGGAGTGATAATCCCTAAAAAAAGAGGGAAACTACCCCAAGCAGCTGATTTTACATCAGCAAATGACACCGATAAACACACAGAGCTGAGGGAATTCTGGTGGCATGCAGGAAGCTCCAGGCTCCAACCCCAGCTGCTCCAGCCAGTCTGGCATCAGAGCATGACCCCAGGAAAGAAACAAACAGAAATTTTATTTTCCATTTGATCCCAGGGAGGTGGATTGTGTCTGGGTTTGCTGAGCTCCTCTGCACGGCTGTGGAGTGATGCAGGCTCGGTGTTATCCCAGGAGAAAATTTCATTTCCCTGCTTTTAGGCGGGAACACCCCTGAGCTGCTCCAGCTGTCTGGGAGTGAAGGTTCTTTGGGAATGATGCACCTCAGTCCTCCTCCTCCTCCTCCTCCTCCTCCTCCTCCTCCTCCTCCTCCTCCTCCTCCTCCCCACGGAGCAGAGCTGACACTGCAGCCTGAGGCTTTTGCAAGGAGAAGGGAAGATGTTCCTGCCGTGGATGTTTTGGGGTGGAATGTGCTGAATCCTGTGCTGAATTCCCAGGGAGCTGCTCTCCCTGCTCCTGCCATCCTTATGGAATTCTGCTCTTCCCTCTGGCCCTCACAGAAGCCCTACACAGAAGCCCCTTGGAGCTGTGCACCCTCCCTCCTTCAGGAATCCTGCATGGATTCATCCCACTCCATCTTCCCCTCCCAAACCCAGCAGAGCTGTTCACTTTGAACCCATTCTGATCCCTTTTTCCTCAGAACTTTTCTTGGGAAGCTTTTCTTGAACTCTCCCAGCTTGGGGGAGGATTTCTCTTTCACCTCCACTTCCCACCTCACAGAGCAGGGGCTGCCAGAATTCCAATCCAAATTTCCAAGTCTGTCTTGTGGCTTCTAGTGGCCCTAAAATCTGCAAATAAGATCTGCTGGAAATTCCCTGGCCTTGGCCCTGTTTTTGCTGGGGAAGTCTCTGCACCTCCCAGATCACCCAGCCCTCCTTGGGCAAACAGCAATTGTGCATTTGATACTTTTATCTTTGCCCGCTTCACCATTTTTCAGCTGCTAAATTGCATTTTTGTGGGCTTGTCTCTCCCTTTTTATTTCAGTTTACGTTGGGTTCTCTCCCTGGTGTAACCATACTCGGAGGAAGATTTTAATTACCTCCCTTTAAAGCCGAATGACAAGTGGAGCATGTCATTGGGAGCTAAAGTATCACTTGGAAATGCAAAAGGCCCGGCTTTATCAGGCTTAAAAGCTTTCCTGGAATCTGTTCAAAAACTGCTGACTGGGCAAGATTAAACATCCCAATGTTCAGTCAAAGATCTGGGCATGTGGTGTTCTTTTATTCCCCCGGGGGATCTGTGAAACTGCAGCCCTCGGGCCTTCTGCTCCAATATTCTCCAGGTTTCGTCTCCTTTGTGTGCCAGGGAGAAGCTGGGAACGGGAATCTCCAAACGGCTTCACTGGGAGATCACAGCTCCTTCAAATCCCTTCAGGTGTTCCTGGAGCAGCAGGAAAGCTGAGGGGTGCTCCCTGTCCTCACACAGCCTCCTCAGCCTGGGAAAGGACCTGGAATTCGGGATCCCACAGGCCTTGGGAACGCCCAGCTGGGAAGGGGATTTGTTGGGAGGGGTCAGCAAACACAGCAGGGACCAAATGATGCCTCAGGTTTTGGCTTTTCCATTTTTCACATTCTGTGCTGCTTTAGTGTGTGGGTCTGGGCTTCATATTGTGGGATGGTGAGCTCTCTGCGCAGAGCCGGGAGACAAAACAATTCCTGCTCCAGCTGGGGACCAAGGACAAATGATCCAAATCTCAGCCCCAAGAGCACAAACAACGTGGGCTGAAGAGAGAAAAACAGAAAGGATGGGACTGCATAACCTAAGGCTGGAATTGGACAATCAACTCCAATATGCAAATGGAGCAGAACTTATAAAAGTGAGACCTTGAGTCCATTTTTGTGACCATTTTGGTTCAGCTTGGGTGCAGCCCTGGCTGGGCTCTTGCACTGCCCAAGGTGGATCCATTGAAGCCTTTTAATAAATCCCTGCTTTATTCTGTGACTCTCTAGTGTCTGTTCTAGCTCAGCCTTCTCAAGGCATCAGGAATGGCTGGGACAAAGATTGGAAGTTGGGAGTGGCAGAAGGGGAGGCCAAGGGTGTCCCTGCCTGCCTCTCCTGCTGGAGATGTCATCCCATCAGGATGAAGAGACTGGGAAATCGGGAAAAGAATGGCCAGAACTGACGATTCCCATTCACCCCCTGCAAGTCACACAGCCATGTCATACTGGACAAGGACTGTGGAACTGGGAATTCTGCAGCCCAGGGACAGCCTGAGCACATCCAGGCATTGGGAATTCCCATTTGGAAAGGGTCAGCAAATGCAGCTCCTTGGAATGGCTGGGACAAAGATTGGAAATTGGGAGTGGCACAAGGGGAGGCCAAGGGTGTCCCTGCCCGCCTCTCCTGCTGGAGATGTCACCCCATCAGGAGCAGAGCCCTCAGGATGAAAAACAAGGAAATTAGGGGAAAAATGGCCAGAACTGACTATTCCCACTCCTACCACACCAGGAGCTCCAGGCTGGATTCTCCTGAAGGCTGCAGGGAATGGGGAATATCTTCGTTTGTGGCAGCAGGACTTCCCCTCCCCGAGCACAGCGAGACCATCCCGATCCAAGAGCTCCTTCAAAACACTTGGGAAGGAGAACTGTGGGATGTGGAGGGGAAACACTTAATGGTTTAAAAGGCACTTTGGACTTGCAGCTCCGTGCAGATTGTCTCTGAAGGAATCCTGGGGGAGCTGGAATTACTCATTTTTAATAGGAACAGGAACCACCTGCCTGCAATCACCCACAGAAACCGGGGATACTTTGCACGGGAAGAGCAGAGTAAATGCTTTTTACTGGAATGTTTAACCCACTGTGAGTTTTGGAGCTTTTTCTTCTTTTAATTGAAACCACACTTTTGGGAAGTGCAGTGTGCTCCCCTCCAGCCTTCCCAAGAAGCAGGAACAAATCCCAGTATTTGCTGTGGGGTTTGAAGAGCAAACACGGAGCTGCTGCTCCTCCTTCCCCAAAATCCCCCAGGTTGATTGAGGGACACAGCCTCATTTTTCCCTCCTGTTGGTGAAGCCTCCTGGGCTCAGATCTCCCAAGAAAAGCTCAGCCAGGAGCTGGGAAAAGCTCTGGGCAGAGAGAGGAGAATTCCCAACAGGCACCTTCCTCACCCTCATGATTTTGTATCATTCCAAGCAAATCTGAGAAATTTGGTTGGGGCTTTTTCAATTTTTAAAAATCCTTTTCAAAACCTCCTGAAAAATTCCTTTCAAAACCTCCCAGACAGTGACAGCACTGGACAGAGGTCTGGGAGGAGGTCTCCCTGAAAGAAACCCTTTTTTCTGATTGATTGACCCTGATCCCATTTCCCCAGAACCACCAATGAAGGTTTTTAGATAATTTTCTCTTTTTTCACACAGCCCAAGCTCATCACCCCAAATTTTACCCAGCTGGGAAAACGCTGCTCTGCTTTGAGCCAAAACCCAAAATTGGGGCGTTTTGTTGATTCTCCTGGTTTTTTTCCTCTCCTTCCACTCAGGTAAAAGCAACATTTCTGCATCCCTGACCCCTCTGTGTGTGTGTGCGTGTCCTACAGCTCAGATCACCTTTTGTCCCTCTGGCTTTCTGCGGGGACTGAGAATTCCCTTCAATAAAAGGCTCCCAATGAACGTCCCCTTCTCAGGGATATCACACAACCAGGCCTGCAAAAGCCTTTTATGAGGACATTCACCTCTGACGGGATAATTTTACCTATCAGATCACATAATCTCTTCCCCTGCTGCCGAGCCAGGAAATGAAAAGGGAGCAGTGGGGAGATTTCTGCCTCGAGAGCCAGTTCTGCTGTGATGACAGCCTCGATTACTGGGTCCCAGCCCTCTGAAAGGACCAGCACGTCCTAAAATGACAATGCCCAACCAGACAAAAGGTGGGGCAAGGCACAGAGCAGAGACCAGACAGTTTTAGATCGAATTATCAGCGTTTAGCCCATCCATAAATATTTTAGCAGGCTCGTTAGGGGCTCAGCGAGTGAAGAAGTCTCGTAATGTTTGATCCAAACGCAGGTGGCTGGGAAAAAAACCCCGAGTTTAAGAGGATTTGGGAGAAGAGGATTGAGATTAGCGCACAAGCAAAGTGAAATGTTATCCCTGCTCTGCTCCCGGGGCTCTGGCTCATTCCAAGGATCCCTTTTCAGCGGGTAACACAATCAGAGGCAGCAGGTGATTAACAAATACCTGCCCGCAAAAGGAAACTGTTCCTGTCCCAAAGGGACCGAGCTGAGGCTCCTGCTGAGCCCTGCGGGTGCAGCTCCTCGGGGCTGGGACATCAGGGGCCGGGGGAGGCTCTCCCACCTCTCCCTGGCTCTGGAATAGCTGATGGTGCTGCCAGGGCACCTCTGCCCCCTGCCCGTGTGGGTCTGGGGGACAGCACTCAGCCCCTCTCTGCGCTCCCCTCAGGATGGGAATTCCTGGGAATTCCACCTTTCCCCCACCCCACAATTCCATGATTCCCTGGTTATTGAGAAGCAGTTCCCTGCCCCTGGAAGAATTCCACCTTTCCCCCACCCCACAATTCCATGATTCCCTGGTTATTGAGAAGCAGTTCCCTGCCCCTGGAAGAATTCCACTTTTCCCCCATCCCACAATTCCATGATTCCCTGGTTATTGAGAAGCAGTTCCCTGCCCCTGGAAGAATTCCACTTTTCCCCCATCCCACAATTCCATGATTCCCTGGTTATTGAGAAGCAATTCCATGATTCCCTGGTTATTGAGAAGCAGTTCCCTGCCCCTGGAAGAATTCCACCTTTCCCCCACCCCACAATTCCATGATTCCCTGGTTATTGAGAAGCAGTTCCCTGCCCCTGGAAGAGCTGGTGGTGCTGCCACAGCATCGGCCCTGGGGATCCCTTCTGTCCCTTCCCTTCTGCTCTTTAATCAGGGGAACTTCCACAGGAGATCCAGGACAGTTCTTCCCTCTGCTCCCCTCCAGCAGCTTTCAGCAAAATCCATCCAGAGCCTCTTGCCCTGAAATCCAAGCCCTCCTTTCTCCAGCGTGTGGAGAGCTGAGCCTTCTCTCTCTTTTTTGGTTTGAGGATTGCTCTCATCTGCTTTTCCAATTCCCTTTTCCCTCATCCCTTCATTCCTCCAGCAGGCTCTTGGTTCACACTCAGCTGTGCTCAACTGCAATAATTTCAGGCTCTTTGCTGAAAGCCCCCTGCCTGGCTGGTTTGTTTTCCATCCTTCCCAAAATGCCCATGGATTCTTCCTGCAATTCCTGGGTCATACCTCACATTTGTCTCTCAATAATCTCATTTTGGGGTCACTCAGCCTCGGAGTTCTGACCCCTCCGCAGATCCTCCAGCAGAAAAGTCACCTCCTAATTTATTAAACATACACATGATTAGGTTATCCAAATTAATTAGAAGATGAAATAGGATCAGACCTTGGGAAAATTCCCTAAATCCATGGAATGCAGGTGGGCCACCTCTCCCTGCCTGTCCCCACACCTGCCCTGGCACAGAAAGGCCAAATCCCAAAGTTTTGTCCATCCACCACCAGGGTAAATCCGATGTAAATAATCAGCTCTGTGCTGCCACTGCACCTGAACAATCCAGCTTTTGAAAGATAAGGCATTTCCCCCTCAGAATGTCAGTGTTTTACTGGAAAACTTGTGCTGAAATGTCACCATTGTTCTCCCCAAATCACTTTTATGGTTGGATAACATATTAGCAACATCCACTGAGCTTGTCAAAACACCTGGAAGGGCCGGGTCCTCTTCTTCCCTTTCCCCTCCTGAATAAAATGCCATTTTTATGGGAAAGGTGCGTTGTGGCTCCAGATTTCATTGGATTCCTCAGGTAGGAAAATATCCCAGTGTGGTCTTGAGCCACAAGATCCACATCAAAAACCCTCGAGGGGATGAAGAGCCCAGGGGGGAGCAAAAAGGGGAACTCTGGGAGTCCAACCCTGATGGCAACGGGGCTGTTGACCTTGGATGGGCTCCAGAGCACTCCCCTGGCATTCAGAGCCTGATCCCACATTGGCAGGATGTCATTCCATCAAAATGTGCCTTATGACTCGTGCTCAGCAGAGGAAAACCCTCTCCTTCCCCACCCACCTGCATCCCAGGGGCAGCACACAGACACCCTCTTTGTGCTCCCCTCAGGAGGAGAATTTCTGGGAATTCCACCTTTCCCTCACCCCACAATTCCATCATTCACCCATTATGGGGAAGCAAGGCCCTGGCTCCCACTCCTGGGGTATTTTCTGGAGCAGGAAGCAGCAGCTGGGTTGGGAACAGAGACATCTCCCCTTTGATTGCTCCCTGAGCTGCCCTTCAGCTCCTCCACCAGCCTTCCTGGATAATTCTATTCCTTGAAACAGAAGGAAATACTCCATGAAACAGAAGGAAATCTTCCAGAAACAGAAGGAAGACCCACTTGGGATGTTCTTCCCATCCAAGCAAGCCCCTGATGATCCTCAGGTCTGGCTCCACAAGGAGCACAGGACATTCCTTTCCACACCAGCTCAGGAGCCCTGCCTGAGCTGGAGCAGATTTTTGGGGAAAAACTCCTTGGATTTAAGTCTTCAGGAACCCACAGCACGCCAAAATCATTCCTTGCTTGTTCCTGCTGGTGTCTGCAGCTCACAATTCCAGGGGCACTTCTTGTTCCTATGGAATTCCTGTCCCTAGGAATGGCTAAATCTGATGGGCACTGAGGACAATCCCCAACTCCTGGAAAAATATGGAGATCAGGCTCATTACTGAGCTGCATTTTATTTATCACACAAACCCAGCATTCTGAGCTGTTTGTAAATGAATCCCTTTGGGAGAAAAAAAATGCTCCTGAAAATCAGGATTTAAGAAAACTCCCCAGGGATTTGCAAGGACCAAGCACAAAAATTCTTCTTGGGAATCACCTGTGCCAGTAGCAGGGTGGCAAACCTGAACACCTCCTTAACTCCACTCCCTTTTCCCTGTCCCCCTCTCGTTGTCACCCCCAGGGATTTGGTAGCCCAGAGTTTGGGCTGGGGGCTCTCCAGGAGCTGCATCAGAGGGAGGATGCAGAGATCCAAGGCTTGTGCATCCCTGGGGCAGCTCACCCCCAAACCTGGATTTATCCCCTCCTTCTGGAACATCTCCAAGCCCTTCCGGGGAGTGCCAGGCGCTGAAGGGGTTAATGGGGGCTATCTGCCGGTTCCTGGCGGAGGCTGGAGCGGCTTTGGAAGTGGCCAATTAATCAGGCCGGGCTTTGGAAGTGGCCGATTAATCAGCTCCGGCAGCTGGGCTGCGCTGGGCGGGCGGAGGGGAGGGCGATAACCCCGGCCCGCCGGGCGGATCCCGGGATGCTCCCGGAGGAGCCGCTCCCCCCTCGCCGCGGGTTCAGAGTTCAGCCTCATTAGCGAGAGCTCATCAGGGAGGGAGGGCTGATGGCACAGCCCTGCCGGCCCTGCCCGCGGCTCCCTCACCGCCAGCACCGTCATTCAGCAGCTCCTTGATGAGCCCTCCGAGCGCTCCTCTGACCCTGCCCGCGGTGCAGGTGCCCCCTGGATCTCCAAAAAACCTCCAGGATGTGAGAGGGGAAAGGCCACGGGTCAGCACAGAGTGGCTCAAATTATTATTATTATTATTATTATTATTATTATTATTATTATTATTATTATTATTATTATTATTATTATATAATTCTATGATATTATTATAATTATTATAATAATTAAATTATTTTAATCATTCTACTTTAATATATTAATAATAATAACTATATTATTATTGAATAATAATATAATTAAATAATAATATTATGATAAATATAATTATAAATATAATTAAAATAATAATAAAAATAATATAAACAATAATATAATAATATAAATAATAATAATTTTATTATTAAGTAATATTATTAAATAATAATATTATTAAATGATATATAATATAATTATAAATAAAATTATAAATATAATTAAAATAATAATATAACTAAATAATAATAACAATAACAATTATTATTTTAAATTTTATTTATTATCTATAATAATTCTATAATATTATTATAATAATTATAATAAGTAATAATTATTCAATAATAATAATAATAATAATAATAATAATAATAATAATGATGTGGTGTTTTGGGTGAAACAGAGGCCTTGGAGGAGCTGAGGGATGGGGTCACGAATGTCGTTCTGGGCTACCAAATTCATGGAAATGGCAACGAAAGTGGGATAGGAAATTGGGAGTGGATTTAGGGTGGTGTTCAGGTTTGCCACCCTGGTATTGACAGGGAAACTGTGATTCCCAAAAAGAACTTTTGTGCTTGGTCCTTCCAAATTCCTGTGGAGTTTTCTTAAATCTTGATTTTAAGGAGCCTTTGGGGTTTTTTTTGTTTTTGTTTTTTGTGGCTTTTTTTGTTTTGTTTTTGGGTGGTTTTTTGGCTTTTTTTTTCCAAAGGGATTTATTTACAAACAGCTCAGAACATGAAGGTCAGCAGTAAAAAATCCAGGGATTTTCCCAAGGCTGGGAAAGCAGAGTCACCCTGGATCATCCCCGCGGAGCCACAGGAGCATCCTGCCAATGCTGCTGGGCAGGAAAAAGGATTTATTGCTCTGAAAATCATTAGGGAAAGTTGGCCCTGGCTAGCAGTGGGGTCTGAAACAGCTTAATCCCAAAAGAGCTGCTGAAATTCCCCATCCCAGCTGGCTCCTGGTGTCACGTTGGTCACGGGGGTGGCACCGGGCAGGGATGGGACAGGGGACACCTGCCCTGAGCAGCTGGGAGTAGCCAAAACCTCAATCTGCTGCACAGGGCAGCAATTTGGGGGTGTCACCCCACAGGCACCCCCTGGGCCACCTGGGCCAGTTTGGGAAGGACATGGAGGGGTTGGAGGGATCCCAAGGGCTGGAGCCAGGCTGGGACAGCTGGGAGTGCTCACCTGGAGAAGGGAAGGGTCCAGGGACACCTCAGGGCCTGAAGGGGCTCCAGGAGAGCTGGAGAGGGACTGGGGACAAGGGATGGAGGGACAGGACCCAGGGAATGGCTCGACATTAACAGAGATTAAGATTAGGGGGGACATTGGGAAGGAATCCCAGGGAGGGAGGGAGGGAGGGGACAGCCCTGGCACAGATTCCCAGAGCAGCTGTGGCTGCCCCTGGATCCCTGCAAGTGCCCAAGCCCAGGCTGGAGCAGCCTGGGATCGTGGAAGGTGTTGGGAACTGGATGATCTTTAATGTCCTTCTTAACCCTTCTGTAATTCCATGAATCCCCATCCATGGCGCCAGGGCTGGATCGCGCACGCGAGCCCGACCCCTACGAACACCTGAGCGCAGGAGAACTCCCCAAATCCCAGATCTGCACTCCTGCCTGAGCTGTGGCTCCCCAAACAGCCCCCAGTCCCTGTCCAGAGCAGCTCAAGGAGCTGGGAACAGCTCCCAGGGGAGGGGTTGGGAGCAGCCCCTGGCTGGGCGCAGATGTCCGGCTGCACCCGCGCATTCCAGGCTGGATTGGATTTTCTGCTCCTCGCCAGGGCCCTGCGGAGCAGCAGCTGCCTCACGCTGCACCTAAGATGCATAAATAGAGGCACAATACCTTATTAGAAAGGAATGCATGTCTGAGCAGGGATACTGTTACCTTCTGAGGAGAAGGGGGAGGCAGAACGCTGGGAAGAGGAAGGAAAAGTGACAGGGATCTGAACTGCCTTGGAGCGATGAGACCAAAAAAAAAAACCCAGAGAAAAAAATCGAATTAACCCCATCCCCTTCCCCTGCAGCTAAAAAAAGAGTGAGTCCTGTGCCATTTGCTTCCCAAATCCTGGGAAAACAGGATGAGCCTGGTGCTCTTGGCACTCTTTGCTCCTGGGAGCAGCTCCTGGGCATCAGGAAATGGAGGAAAATCTGTGGATTTGGGAAACCTGCAGTGCCACGCTCCAGAGAGGCCAGGATTTCATTCCAGGGCTGAGAATTCCTTTGAGCATGGGGGGAGGAATTGGCTCCATCCAGGAGAATTCTGGAATTGGCTCCATCCAGCAGAATTCTGGAATTTGGTCCATCCAGCAGAATTCTGGAATTTGGTCCATCCAGCAGAATTCTGGAATTTGGTCCATCCAACAGAATTCTGGAATTGGCTCCATCCAGCAGAATTCTGGAATTTGGTTCATCCAACAGAATTCTGGAATTGGCTCCATCCAGCAGAATTCTGGAATTGGCTCCATCCAGCAGAATTCTGGAATTTGGTTCATCCAACAGAACTTTGGAATTGGCTCCATCCAGCAGAATTCTGGAATTTGGTCCATCCAACAGAATTCTGGAATTGGCTCCATCCAGCAGAATTCTGGAATTTGGTTCATCCAACAGAATCCTGGAATTGGGTCCATCCAGCAGAATTCTGGAATTAGCTCCATCCAGCAGAATTCTGGGCATCCCTGCTGTGGATGGGGAGCGTGGAGGCCCCAGGGTGGTGACCTGGTGACACTGAGTGCCCTCCCCACGCTGCTTTTGGGGCAATTTTAGGACAATTGGAGCACCCAGAGAAGGAGAGCTGAGCCAGGTGCCCCAGCAGCCCCTGAGAGCCTCATGGGGATTTTGGAGAGCTGGCATTCATGGCTGTCCCCACACTGTCCCCCAGAATTGCCCCCCCTTGGCTGCCCAGGCGGGTCAGAGCAGGAACAGATCCCTGCTGAGGCTGCCAGATCCTCAGCTTTGATCCTCCCAGGCAGGGATGGGAGGGAACACCTGCAGGATTCTTCAGGAACCAGGGCAAGGAAAGGCTCTGGCATTAAAGGAGGTGGAGGCTCCTCCAAGCTGGAGGAGCTTGGAGCCCATCTCAGCTTTAAGGAGCTGCGATAAAAATCCAAGGAGAGAGGGATGTCAATCCAGAGAGAGAGAGAGATAAAAATCCAGGGAGAAAGGGACAAAAATCCAGGGAGACGGGGATGTAAAGGCAGGGAGAGAGGGATAAAAATCCAGGGATAAAGGGATAAAAATCCAAGGAGAGAGGGATGTCAATCCAGAGAGAGAGAGAGAGAGATAAAAATCCAGGGAGAAAGGGAAAAAAATCCAGGGAGAGGGAGATGTAAATCCAGAGAGAGAGAGAGATAAGAATCCAGGGAGAGGGGGATGTAAATCCAGGGGGAGGGGGATAAGAATCCAGGGAGAGAGGGGTGTAAATCCAGGGAGAGAGGGATGTAAATCTAGGGAGGGAGGGATGTAAATCCAGGGAGAGAGGGATAAGAACCCAGGGAGAGAGGGATGTAAATCCAGGGAGAGGGGGATGTAAAGCTCTGTGCCCAGCAGTTGGCAGGGGAAGCCACGAGGCCTCATACAAAGGTTGGACATTCCTGTTTTAGGATGTTCTCAGCAAATCCAGGCCTGGGCACCTGTGGGTTAGACAAGGACTAACTCAGAGGCAAGGGAAGAGCAGGATCTGCTCCGGTTTAGTGCACAGGATTCCCACTGGGATCCAGGGGAGGGGTGGGAAAGAGCTCAGGGCCTGCAGCAGCTCTCAGGGAGGCCAAACCCATTCCCAGCAGAGGCAGCTCCTCATTCCCTGCAGCACCACCAGACCCAAACCCAAGAATTTCCAGGCCCAGCCCGTGGATGGGGACTCAGAGGAGTCCCTGGAATTCTCACCATGGACGAGATGGAAACGGAAATTCCGAGCCTGGTTTGTCTCCAGGCTCTGGAGGAGGATTTCAGGCAGAGGAGTTGGTTTTCCTGCTAAGGATCCTTCCAGCTCTGATGATTTGTGACAGGCATAATCCCAGACTAATTAGATTTCGGGGCATGTGTTGAAAGCCCTGCACACTTTTATGTGGGCCGGGGTTTAGGGAGACTCCTGCTTGTTCTGCTCTATTGTTTTCAAATTAATCCTTGGAAACATCAAGAAATCCAACAAGAACAATTTAAAAAATATTT
Source organism: Agelaius phoeniceus (assembly GCF_051311805.1). Lineage (NCBI taxonomy): Eukaryota > Metazoa > Chordata > Aves > Passeriformes > Icteridae > Agelaius > Agelaius phoeniceus. The sequence continues at coordinate 1,895,266 of NC_135280.1, read as the reverse complement.
TATTTTTGAGTTCTCCCCCATCCAGTGGGGCACTGGGTTCCAGTCTCTGCCATGACCCCTCAGAAATGTGCCAGGCTGTCTCCTCTCATCCCATCACTGCCATCAGCTGTGCTGAGCTGCTCTCTGTGAGTTTTAATTCTGTTTGCTCTTGGCTAAACTCCATTCCTAATCCTATTTTCACCCCTTTCGATCCAATTTAATCCAGCTTCTGTAAGTCAAAATTAATTACTCCGTGTGCTGTCCCAGCCCCATGGGCTGAGGAAGAACAGAGAAATCCCATCTTGGCATTGAGGGCACCTCGTGGCTGCTCTTGAGAGGGAAAGGAATGGGTGAGAAAATCCCAGAGTTTATCTCAGTTTTGTTATCAGTGCTTCATCCTCATGGAGCTCTCCTCATGGGAAAGGAAAGGAAAGGAAAGGAAAGGAAAGGGAAAGGGAAAGGAAAGGAAAGGAAAGGAAAGGAAAGGAAAGGAAAGGAAAGGAAAGGGGAAAGGGAAACCTGCTCCCACACCTCTCACATTTCTTTTCCTGCTTTAAAACTTATCCCACCTAAAAATTGGGTTTGTTCCTTCCAGAGATGCCATGGATTGGAATTAACTGGGATTTGTAGAGTATCCTGAAAATATAAAGCAGAATTCTGCTAAAGTCTACAATAATTCTTTAATCCCTCGTTTGCAGGCACTCTCATCATCTATGATGAGATTTATTCTGATTTTCCTGTTTCTCACATCCTTCTTTTTCTTCTTTCTCCAGAAGGATCATTCCCATTCTACAAAAACTTCCCAAAAATTGGAATGATGAGGAAGATATGAAAGAAAAGAGGCTGCTCTGCCTGTGAAACAGGTGAGTGTCCTGCAGCTCTGGCAGATCCTCACCCTGAGCACCTGCAGTGTCCCAAGGAACCAGGAAAACATTTCCAGGCCAGCTTGGACAGGGCTTGGAGCAACCTGGGATAGTGGAAGGTGCTGGGGTTGGAACTGGATGGGCTTGAAGGTCCCTTCCAACCCAAACCATTCCATGATTCCATCAGTATTTTGAGTTGTGCTTTTCCTACGTACCTGCTCCTATAAAAAACAAATCCAGACTGTTCTGGAATTCTCCTCCCCCCTTTAGTTCAAAGAGCAGAAGTTCACATGGCAGAGCTGACGAATTTTGTGCTGGATCCGCCAAAAAATGAACGTCAGATTTTGCTGAGCCCTTTTGATCCCCACCAAGGCTTTTGGAAATGAGCTGTGAAAACAAAACCAACCCCAAAACCACAGAGGAGAGAAAGGCACTGCCTGAGCCACCCGTGCTGGCTTGGTGGGAGAGGCTGTCCCACGGGATGCAGAATTCCTGCTCTGCTCCATCTGCCCGCGGAGCCGTGCCCTGAAACGCTGCTCTGGAAGCGCTGAGCTGGAGCAGGCACAAAGGTGCTCTTTGATTCATGGAAAGCATCCTCCTGCAGTAATTAACTGGGGATTAGCCCGGGATGATGCCCAAACAAATGAGACACGGAAGGGCAGGGAATGCTGCTCCTGCCCTGATCCCACGTGGAGCTGTGCCAGGGCAAACAGCAGAGGGAAGGGGCCTTGTGGCTGCGGGGCATGGAGAGGCAGGATGGGCAGGAGGAGCTTTCCCAAAAATGGGGGCGGTGCCTTTGTCACCTTCTGGTGTCCCCGAGCTCGCCCAGAGTGCCTGTCTCCCCAGGGATGGCCTGGAATTGCTGCCCTCTCAGGGCTGGGATTCCATGAAGGAGCAGCCCTGCTCCTCCTGTGAGGTTTCCTCCTTCCATGGTTGCTGCAAAGGTCAGGAAGGGATGGCAGGAGCGAGGGTTTGCTGGCAATGAGCTGGGCCTGCTGCTCAGCCTGGTCCAGGGCAGCCAGTCCTGCTCATGGCAGGATGATCCCCAAGGTCCCTTCCAGCCCAAACCAGGCTGTGCTTCCATGGATTCTCTTCATGGGAAGCACATGTGGGAAGTTCTTCCTCTGGAAGGAGCAAAAACTGCCCGAGGTCTCCATCCAAGGGCTGCTCTCAAAGGTTCTGTGCAGATTAAACCCTGGTCTAAACTAAATGCAAAGCTGGTCTTAAACTCCCCCCAGAACTCAAAACATAGAGCAGAGAGGCTCCCCATGGGCAGGAACGCCTTCCTCTATCCCAGGCTGCTCCAAACCCCATCCAGGCTGGCCTTGGACTCTTCCAGGGATCCAGGGGCAGCCACAGCTCCTCTGGGAATCCCATCCCAGCCCCTCCCCACCCCACAGGGAAGGATTCCTTCCCAATATCCCAAACCCTGCTTGCTCCCCGTGTCCCTGCACTGCATCCAGACTGCCCTGGGACCAAACCATCCCTCTTGGAAAGCCCAGGTGGGGCAGAAGGAGCTGGAGAAGCCGAGAGCAGGAATTGAGTGTGTGTGAAGTGACTTTACAACCACGCTGCCCCAGGAGGGCAATAAAAGGGCACAGCACAATTACCCAGCTTTAATTAAGAAGGGGACATTTAAATGAGGTGCATCATTGTTTGTGTGGCACGTGTTTCATTTCGGTCCTTGCAGCTCACCCCTGAAATAAATCAGCTCTGGTGGCATTCCTGAGCAGGAGGGGAGGGAACAGAGCCGCCTCTGGAATTTTCCTTCTAAATCCCCGGCGCGCTCTGTGTGCGCGCGGCGGCACTCGAGACAATTAATTCCAGCTAATTAAAGGTGTGAGTTTCCAGCAGATCAGCTCAGCCACCCCGAGCAGCCCTCTCCATTCACAGCCCACAGGATCCAGCTCAGATTGATTCCCTTGGCATGGGATGGAAGGAGTGGAATTGAGGCTGTTTGAAAAGGGAGTGAACGCCTGCTCCAGCCTTTTCCAGGGATTCCATTGATCCATTGCTTTTCCCTGAGCATCCCTGGCTTTTCTGGAGCTTTGGGTGGGCAGCTCCACTCTCCCAAATTTCAGCTGTTCAGGGAATCTCTAGCAAAGTGCTGCTGGTACTAAAGCCCCGTGGGTGGCACTGCCGGGCTCTCCATGCCCTGCTCCATCCTCTCCCAGCTTTCAGCCCTGTGGAAATGGGAAATCTCAGTTCACTGCCCTGGCAGATCCACTCTGGAGCTGGTTACACACTCCAGCAGGGAAGGAGTTTTTGTGCAAACTTCAACCTCTCTGGATGCAGCCTCTCCTGGGACCAGGAATCCTCTGGCCACTGGAAAATTTAATCTTCTGCTGCATCAGGGATGTTCCTGCACCAATGGAGTAACAACTCCCAAATTCCCAGCTCCCATCCCTCCAGGAGCAGGGCTTGGAGCAACACTGGGGTATCCAAACACACCCCCAGCATTCCCAACAATGCCATCACAAGGCTTAGCCTTCTCCTGGCCCAGCTCCATCCCTGTGCACACTCAAGGAATTCCTCCTTATTCCACAGGACAGCCAGGAAAGTCTCCAAGTTGGTGGCAAATCCCTCTGAAATTCCCCTCCGGAGCGGTGGGGCCGGAGCCTGGAAACACAGAGAGCTGTCCCTGCTCCAGTGGGGAACACTTGGGATCTGCAGGCATGAAAGAGCCCCTGTGGTCCCCACGAGGCTGCTCCTTGTCATCCCTTCAACTCTGTGCGCACTTTTCCTGGGAGGGAAGCGAAATTCCTGCCCCGGGATTGGCGCCGCCGTGCCAGAACAGCAGTGACCTCTGTAACCACACAAGATTTAGTGGTTACTTGATTTCAGCTGTAATGAGGCTTTGGAAACCACCACCAGCCAAATGTTTTCTTCTCCTTTAACTCTTGGTGGATCGTGGGGAATAAATGAGGGAGCAGGCAGGAATAAATGAGGGAGCAGATGAGCTGGTGGGGTGGGAATGGAGAATTCCCAGAGAATTACCCGGCGTCTGAAGTGGGAGCACGGTGGTACCCAGAGCAGGGAGGTGCTGAGTGAGAAGTTATTGGGAGAAATGAGGCCTGAACTCCTTCCAGCAGGAGCTGGAATGGCTTGGAACATTGAGGAGAATCTGAGATTCCTCCCTGCACTGAGATCCAGGGATTCACTGAGGGCTGATTTCATCGAGGCCCTGCTCAGGCACATGGGAGAGGTCACCAGGGCTCAGCCAGCACCATCCCATGGAATCCTGGAATGGTTTGGCTTGGGAAGGGACCTTAAAAGCCTCCAGTTCCATCCCCAACACCTCCCACTGTCCCAGGCTGCTCCAAGCCCTGTCCAGCCTGGCCTTGGGCACTGCCAGGGATCCAGGGGCAGCCACAGCTGCTCTGGGAATCCCATCCCACCCCCTTCTACCCTCACAGGGGAAATTCCTTCCCAATATCCCCCCTAATCTTAATTTCTGTTAATGTCAAGCCATTCCCTGTGTCCTGTCCCTCCATCCCTTGTCCCCAGTCCCTCTCCAGCTCTCCTGGAGCCCCTTCAGGCCCTGGAAGGTTCTCCAGGGTCTGTCAGGAGAAGTGTGCGCTCATCCTTTTGATTTCCACAGAATCACAGAACCAATTAGGTTGGAAAAACCTCAGAGGTCATCGAATCCAACCTAAATTTCTGTCCAAGCTGCATCTGCAGGGGATCCCTCTCCTGTAAAGTTGGTCCTGCCCCACCAGGATCTGCCTCGAGCACGGGAGGCAGACATAGACCGAGAAACCTCCTCACAGTAATAAAAAACAATTTAAAACAATCTGGGGCTTATGCTTTGGAATGAGTGCCCAAACCTGTTCACTCCCACAGCAGAGAGCTGCAGGGGCTGCTGGAGCTGGATGGATCTGGGCTTTCCCAGCAGTGGCAGTGTCCCCAAACCACAGGTGATGCCACCAGCAGCGACGGAGCCACGCAGGATGGGGTGACCCAATTAATTGGGAACAGCTGGAAACTTCTTCCTGCAGGTTTAATTTGCTGCATGACTGAGTGTCAGCTGTGTGAGGGAGAGGGGCAGGGGCAGGGCATGGTAGGATGGAAATTTCTCCTTTCCAGGTCCCCTCGGGGTGCTGGGATCCACGTGGCACCAGTGCCATCCCTCGTGTACAGATCTGTGTTACTAAAGGAATTAACAATTACAAATGGGTCTTTAAAATTCTGCTGTTGAGGAGGGCAGTGGAGGCTTTTCAACCAAGTTTGGGTAGGGTGAGCTTTTTCCTTTTTTCCTTTGAGGCTTCCTGAGAGCTTCCATCTGTGCCATTCTTTGGGAATACCCACTTTGAGTCTCTGGGCGGATTATCCCAATCTCAGCTGCACCAAGCGAGGGAAACCAGAACTTTCCAACAGCTTTCAGGCCATTTCACAATGAAATTGCTGCTTGCACCAGGTGATTCTCGTTTGGGTGGGATTGTGGCCAGGTGATGGCTGTTAATTAACAGCCCAGGGAGGAGTGGAGTCACCATCCCTGGACCTGTTTAAGGTGGGACTGGATGGTGCTCAGTGCTGTGGTTCAGTTGCTGAGGAGGTGCCAGGGCATGGGCTGCCCCTGCACAGGGAAACTGGGGGTGCTCAGCCTTCCCCAAACCCCAGCTCTGGGGCAGGTCAGCCCCACTACACAGCTCTGGCAGTTCCCAAGGTGTTTATCCACAAAGCCAGGGCACCTCAAGGCCAGGGATCTGCTGCATCCCAAGGGAAGGAAGGACATCCCTGTCCCCACTGGTGGCAGAGGGGCTGCTGGTCACATAGAGCTGGTAATTCCTTGGAAAACAGAGCCTGCTGAGACCCCAAACCCGGCTGCACAGGGCAGCCCTGTGGGGTGGAGGCAGCAGGAGCCTGCCCAGGGCTGAGTGCCAAGGCAGGGGCGCTGCCCCCCAAACCCCAGCTCAGCCTGGAAATAAAACTGAGGGAGAACCAAGCTTTCATCAGGAGCCTGACCCGCTCTGGCTCAGGAAAGGTGAAGAATTTCTATGAAATTCACCTCGTGGGCATTTCGTGCCCAACCCTTTGCCCAACCAGCAGCAAACTGTGGCTGAGCAGGGGCTGCTTTCAAAGGCTTGCAGGGATTCACCACATTTTTCCAAGCACCCCATCCCTTTGTTGGCCTGCTGGTGAACTAATCCAGCCTGATACTCCCGTTTTTGTTACAGCCATGACCTTTTCTATCCTGATTCCCATCTAACTCCAACCATTTTGGCAGCTCAGAGCTGTTTGCTGTAACAATAATCCTGCCTCGCTGCGTTTATAACCTTGTGAGCTGCACCAGCTTTTATTTGAATAGATAAAGCCAAATTCTCACCTGCACTGAGTTGGAGGGAAGTCAATTTATGCCATCAAAAGAGCTGGCCCCAAGTTTTAACTCCATCAAACGCCTCTTTGATCTCCTTTTGGAGGAAAGGGAAAATAGAATCACTTTGTATCTGCAGGGGGTTGTGCCCCACGTTTTATCTCCTGCCTCTGAATCCTCCTGGGTGGAATTGTGCTGTTCCTAATTAGGGACTCCCAGCGTGGGTTCTGCTCCATGGATGGCCAGGGGATCACACCTTCAACTCCTCCTAAGCTCCCAGTGGGAGAGGAGAGGACTCCTGCACACTGCAGGGATTTGGGAATGGGATTTGGGAATGGCAGGAATGGCTCCCACCCCTCTGGGCAGTGCCAGCTGCAGGTTTGGCACTGCACGGACGGGCTCTTATCTAATCTCCTCTCGCTCAGGCCAAGCAAGGACCTGACCCTGTCACTTGTTCCTCTACCAGGAAGAGCTCTCTGCTCCACACCTGTGCTGGTGCCAAACAAAGCTCCTCTGTTGGACACCCTGCACGTTCTACTCCTCCTCCTCCTCACCTTCCTCCCAGTCCCTCCGTGACCTCCCCGTGTTCCCTCTCATGATCCCGCTCTCATCCCATGGAGCAGCCCCTCAAACAACTGTCCTGTCCACGTTCCCAGGGGGATTTCTCCAGGATGTGGCTTTGGGTGGCAGGGGAACGTGGGGAGGTGTCTCAATGGGACACGAGACGAACGACACGCACTCTGAGACTTTCAAGGTGAAAAGAAGGAAGTTTATTCCTCGACCTCAATATGTATAAAATTCTAAAAGTAAATTCAACCTCCCTGGATTGGAGGATGAAATTGCCACCTTCCTAATGACACTGATCAAACCAACGGTCCATCAAATTTCTCCTCCAGAAAAGAATGCAAAGCAATCATTATTTACATGAAATGTGCGTGAGAACTCTATTACAAAAATGTAAACATCAGAAGGCTTAGATGAACTTAGAAGAGCAGGGCGACAGGGAGGTTTCCAGAGAGCTCTTCGTGCCTTCCCTGCTGAGCACCACGCGAGGGGCATTTGCCCAGTTCTCTTCCTGGGTTTCCTGCATTTCCTTGAGCTGTGGGATCAGCCTGGGCTGCTCAGGGGGTCTGCAGGCTCAATGTGGGTCACTGTGCCAAGCTGGCACTGCTGCCTCGGCTCTCACCAGGGACAGCCAGCCTCAGGGCTGCCACTGCAGCCTGGCATGCCCAGGCTGGATCCAGAATCCCAGGCAGTGATGGATGCACTGCCTGCTGAACAAAGCAGCTCCTGCTGGATCCCCAGGCTGGGCTTGGAGGCAGGAATTTAATCAAGCTGGGTCTCCCTGGCCTTCAGGAGCGACCCAGGCCAGCTGGGAGGGACATCAAGCAGGCAGCCAGCGTGTCCAGAAGGGAAAGGTTGTCCTTCCCTCTGTTCACTGGAGCTTTGCAGAGCACTGGAGCATGAGAATTTATAATCTTTCCCAGCTATTGCTTCTGGGCTTTTCCTGAGGCTCTCCAGCTCCGGGTGTTTGCGTTTCACCGCTCTTCCTCCTCCCTCCAGCCCATCCTGAGTCACCTGCCACGGCACAAGGCCCCAGCCAGCCCAGACAGGGCTTGTGCAACGAGCTTTTGGAAAGTCTGAAAGGTTAAACCATCCTTATAAACAGAAGAAATGTTATAAAAGTTGTGTTTCCACCCCTCCGCCTCTCCCCGCGCGCCTCGGAGTCATTTTCTTTACGGCAAAAGAAAACAGAGCTTTTAATTCAGCCGAGTCCGTGCCGGGACCACTGAACACTGGGAAGAGGGCACTGGGTCCTCTGCTGCTTTTAGAGAGCTAATTAATTTTAACTAACTTTGCCATGAGGCTGCCTTTCCCTCTGTCTGGGCAGAGCGGGGCCGCGGATGGTGTGCGAGACCATGGCCAGGCCTCACCTGGAGGAGCTGTGACAGCAGCCAGGGACCCTCAGGGAGCCCCTGCCAGCCCAGGGCTGCAGGAAAACCCATTGCAGCCGTGCATGAGGTCACCCCGGCCTGGGAGACACCGTCTGCCCCCGGCCCTGCGGCAGCAATCCCCACAGAAGCCCGTGCCTTGTGAAGTTGTCAAACTGTAAAGTTAATGAGGTAGAAATGAGAGCCCGGCGCAGGCGTCTGAGGCTGGAATGGCTCCCCCGGCGGGCTCCGGCTGCAGCCCCTGCAAATGAAGTGGCTGAGGGTCCCCTTGGAGCCCGGCCAAGTCGCCAGTGCTGCTGCAGAGAGCTCCTCCTGCTCCTTCTGCAGCTCCAGAAACGCGGGCAGGGAGGAACGTGGGGCTCCTCGCAGAGAGACGGGCAGGAAAAGCAGGCAGACATTGCACCGCTCCTGTCCCGGGCAGGAAACGCCAAAGCAGGGCAGGCACACACTCACCCACAGCCTGGGACAGGGCTGGGTGCTCCCGGAGCTTGGGGACACTGGGGGACACCAGGGGACAGGTCTGGATGGAAAAAGTTGGAGGGTTTTAAGCTGAGCAGGGATGGAGTGGGACAGAGCCACTGGGGACAGTGGGGGACACAGGTCTGGATGAAAAAATTGGAGGGATTTGTGCCCTGAGTAGAGATGGGATGGCACAGAGCCACTGGGGACACTGGGGACACTGGGAGACACTGGGGGACACAGGGGCACGGGTCTGGATGGACAAGTTTGGACAATCTTATGCTGAGCAGGAATGGGGTGGGATGGAGCTGGGGGGACACAAGGGCAGAGGTCTGGATGGAAAAGGTTGGAGGGTTTTATGCTGAGCAGGAATGGGGTGGGACAGAGCAGGAGTGTCCCAGGCCAATGGGGACACTGGGGGACATGAGAGCACAGGTCTGGATGGAAAAGGCTGGATGGTTTTATGCTGAGCGGGGATGGGGTGGGACAGAGCCACTGGGGGACACTGGGGGACATGAGAGCACAAGTCTGGATGGAAAAGGTTGGAGGGGTTTGTGCCCTGAACAGGGATGGGGTGGGACAGAGCTTGGGGTTGCAACAGGGCACAGGTGTGGATGGAAAAATGGGGAGGTTTTTGTGCTTTGCCTCAAAGGAACTTGGCTGGATGGGTTTGGTCAGAGCTGGGCTCCATCCCCGTTCCTCCCCCAGCCCATGTTCCCCTTTCTCTGAGAGAGGAACCAGAATGCAAAGAGGGCAGGGCTGGAGCTTCCCTCCTCCCTGCACACCTTCTTCCTCCTCCTCTGTTATTTCTCCACAGAATCAGGGATTTTCCACACTTTTCCTCCAAGTCATTTCTTCATGTTTCATCATTCCCAGGGACTCCACACTTCCCTGCCTCCCTCTCCCACAGCTGCTGCTGTTTTCCTCTCCAAGAGCAGACATTTCCCCTGCCTTGCCTTCTCTCTGCACCCTTCCAGGATCCCTTTGCCCTCCAAAGCACCAACCAGGGCCTTTCTTTATTCCACATGTCAGATCTGCAGTTTTAATCCCACTTGGTTTGTAGGAATTCTAAGGAGCAGGAACTCAGGAGAGGGATTTCAGAGGGAACCAGGCTGCAAAATTCCCATCAATCCACCCTCATTCATTCCAGCATTTTCTTATCACCTGCAGGGATTTGAAAGTGGATGTGGCCCTTGGGGACAGGGTTTAGTGGGAGAACAGTTGACCTCTGATCTTTTCCAACCCAAATTCCACGATTTTCAACACCAATTCCATGATTCCCAACCCAAATTCCATGATTCCAGGACTGTTTTCAGCAAGCAGCTCCTGCCCACCATCCCAGACACAGCTCTGGTGCTCATCCCAAGCCTGCCTACCCTCAGAGAGCACTGAATCCCCAGATCTCCTCCAGGGGATCGGGAATTTCTTTCCAGAGTTTCCACACTGCAGGGCAACACTCCCTGAGGAGGTGGGAGCAGCTCCTGCTTGCAAATCCCAGCTTTATGAGCTCCCATCCCAGCACTGCAATTTAGGATTGGGTTTAGGATTATTAAACACACCTTAAAAGCTGCAAAGAGCCCAAGTGCTGCTTCTCCCAGCTGCTGGAAAAGCAGCAAAGCTCTTTCTCCTCTTGCAGCACCCAAGCCTTGTCTCTGCTGCACCCAAACCCGGAGTTCACGCCATGTTCCCAATTCTACGTCCCCAAACCCCCTCTTTTCCCCCAGTTAGGCCCAGTTTGCTGTGCCCCCAGCCCCTCCCAGGCCTGGATTTCCCCCTCCACGTGGGCAGAGCCTCGCAGCCCCTCGGCTGCAGATGTTGCACTCGGATCCTGCACGGTGCTGTCACAGCTGGACATCCCATTAATAGCAGCAATATTTGGGTTGAGCTGTTTTAATTGAAACCACGGCTGGGATTTTTTTTTTTTTTGGGTTTTTCCCCCCCCCCCAACTCAAGGCAAATGTGTTCCTGTCGTCCTTCCCAGGACAGTTATTGCTCAGAGACATCTGGTTTCCCAGTTCCAGCGGCACAGACGGATTTCCACCGTGTAGTTCCTCGCCTGTTGACAGGGCAGAATTTTTTAATATGGGGTTACTATCATCCAGACTTCCTCCACCTCCTCATTTTGGTGATGGAAACCTCTAAACAGTCCCTCAGCTCCTCCATCTTCAAGCTGCTGGCCCCGGTTTATGAGCTCACAGACACGACACCTCCATGTCTGATTTCCCTCTTCCCTCCCCTCCGAGGTGAAATCCAAACCCCAAATGTGAACCGGACCTGATGGGGTTGGGTTGGTTTTTTTTCTTTTTTTGTTGGTTTTTTTTTTAGCTCTTTTGTTGAGGTCTGTTCCATAGAAACCAGAGCAGCAGCTTGGAGCACCAAGGGAAAATCCTCCCGGTTCCATGAGGAGGATTCTGAAAGAGGGAGAGGGGTTTTTGTATGGACTGATCGTGGCAGGACAAGGGGAGATGGATTTAAACTGGGATTAAGATGGAATTTTGGGAAGGAATTCCTGGCTGGGAGGGAGGGCAGGCCCTGGCACAGGTGCCCAGAGCAGCTGTGGCTGCCCCTGGATCCCTGGCAGTGCCCAAAGCTGGGTTGGACAGGGCTGGAGCAGCCTGGGACAGTGGAAGGTGTCCCTGCCATGGCAGGGGTGGCACTGGGTGGGATTTAAGGTCCTTTCCAACCTGAACTATTTTGGGATTCTCTGACCCTGGAGCTGCTTCCAGCATTTCCCTGTGACACCCGTGGGAACGGCATCACAGGATGGAGCTGAGACCAGAACGGTTTGGGTGGGAAGGGACTTAAAGATCGCCCTGATGCACCCCAGGGACTCCTTCCACCATCCCAGGCTGCTCCAAAGCCCGTCCAGCCTGGCCTGGGAGACTCCAGGGATCCAGGGGCAGCCACAGCTGCTCTGGGCACTCCATTCCCATTCCCTGAATCCATTCAGCCCCCAAGAGGGGTTTAAGCCCAGCTCACAGAGCTGCACTTTCCCTGCAACAATCCCACCTGCTTGCCTAAGGTGTGAGCTGGGCTCTTTATTTTCTTTTTAGGCTTCCACCCACCGCCAAAAAAAAAGGGGCAAAACCCAGGAAAAAAAAAAAAAAAAAGTAGTTATTAGGTAAGGTAAAAACAAACTTTACCTTTCATTCCTGCTTTTATTGGTTACTGGAAAATAAGTTTTACAAACTATCTCTTGCAGAGGACTTGTTTGCAGCTAGTTTATATAGTAGCTTTTGTTCACATAAAAATTTAGAAAGCTCCTTTCCTCTTCTCCTTTCCCCCCCACCCCCTGCAATCCATAAGGGAGGAATTACAGTGTGAAATATATCCAGCACTAGCAGGGCTGTGTTGTGAAGCTAAAATGAACACAGTAAATTCTGAGAAGGAATTTGTTTAACCTATAACCTTAAAGTAATAAGTGGAGTGCTAAATGTTTTGGCTCACACTGATATATTTTTATAACACTTGGCAAGGCAGCTCGGAGGCTGAGGGGAGAACTGGAGTGCTGCAGAACAGTTCCCTGCTCCTCCAGCCCCAAATCCCAGCTGGGCACCCACCCCAAAATCCGTGTGGGTCCCCGTCAGCCCAGCCTCATCCCAGCGTTTTCTTGTCACCTGCAGGGATCTGACAGCGGATGTGGCCCTTGGGGACAGGGTTTAGGGGCAGAACACTTGGATTTGGTGATCCTTTCCAGCCCAAATTCCATGATTTCCAACCCAAATTCAACCCCAAAAATCCCGTGTGGAGCAGGGATGTGCCAGCCGTGGATCCGGAGCGCGGTGGGGCACACGTGGATCCACCCAGGGCATCCCCCGCTGCTCTTTTCGAGCTGCATTGGCCGAATTTGCATTTTTAATGGAATTGGGGTCCCTGCGGAGCTGGGTGGGACCACGGGCACCGCTGGGAGCGAGCATCGCCCTCCTCTGCCTCTCCCGGAGGCTGAAGGGCACTGCCGGGCACGGGCCTGGCTTTTCCCCATCCTCACCCCCGGGCTGGCCCCGGGCAGGGGGGTGGAAGCACCGGGGAGGGTGGGCAGGGCTGGGAGGGGAGCAGGGCAGGGCAGGAGGGAGGCGAGCAGAGCAGGAAAGCTGGGATGTGGAGCAGGTTTGGGATGTGGAGCAGGACTGGGATGTGGAGCGGGATTGGGATGTGGAGCAGGTTTGGGATGTGGAGTGGGATTGGGATGTGGAGCAGGACTGGGATGGAAAGCAGGATTGGTATGTGGAGCAGGATTGGGATGTGGAGCAGGTTTGGGATGGAAAGCAGGATTGGGATGTGGAGCAAGATTGGGATGGGGAACAGAAGGACCGGCATGAGGAGCAGGATCCATCCCATCCCATCCCATCCCATCCCATCCCATCCCATCCCATCCCATCCCATCCCATCCCATTATCCCTTCCCATTATCCCATTATCCCATGCCTGGCCAGGCTCCAGGGCTGTCTCTCCTGGATCCCCTGGGGTTCTTTGCCTGCAAACCCACACAGGTTAAAGCAAATCATTCTTTCTTTTCTTTTCTTTCTTTCTTTCTTTCTTTCTTTCTTTCTTTCTTTCTTTCTTTCTTTCTTTCTTTCTTTCTTTCTTTCTTTCTTTCTTTCTTTCTTTCTTTCTTTCTTTCTTTCTTTCTTTCTTTCTTTCTTTCTTTCTTTCTTTCTTTCTTTCTTTCTTTCTTTCTTTCTTTCTTTCTTTCTTTCTTTCTTTCTTTCTTTCTTTCTTTCTTTCTTTCTTTCTTTCTTTCTTTCCTTCTTTCTTTCTTTCCTTCTTTCTTTCTTTCCTTCTTTCCTTCTTTCCTTCTTTCCTTCTTTCCTTCCTTCTTTCCTTTTTTCCTTCTTTCCTTCTTTCCTTCCTTCTTTCCTTCTTTCCTTCTTTCCTTCTTTCCTTCTTTCTTTCCACACAACGTCACTCTTGTTGCCTCCCAGGCCAAGGTGATGTTTTTCCTGGGAAGAGCCCAAGAGCTGGATTGCAGAGCCCTGCTGAAGGTGCTGCTGATCCTTCAGGGCAGGGCTTGCAGGGAGCTGAGGGGCTGCAGCCCCAAACCCCCATTCCTGGGGGTCTGTAAGGTGGGGAATGAGGGGTATCCATGTGGGGAATGAGGGGTGTCCATGTGGGGAGTGAGGGGTGTCCATGTGGGGAATGAGGGGTGTCCATGTGGGAATGAGGGGTGTCCATGTGGGGAATGAGGGGTGTCCATGTGGGAATGAGGGGTGTCCATGAGGGAATGAGGGGTGTCCCTGTGGGAATGAGGGGTGTCCATGAGGGGTGTCCATGTGGGAATGAGGGGTGTCCATGAGGGAATGAGGGGTGTCCATGAGGGAATGAGGGGTGTCCATGTGGGGAATGAGGGGTGTCCGTGTGGGAATGAGGGGTGTCCATGTGGGGAGTGAGGGGTGTCCCTGTGGGGAATGAGGGGCGTCCCTGTGGGGAATGAGGGGTGTCCCTGTGGGGAATGAGGGGCGTCCCTGTGGGAATGAGGAGTGTCCCTGTGGGAATGAGGGGTGTCCCTGTGGGGAATGAGGGGTGTCCCTGTGGGAATGAGGGGTGTCCATGTGGGAATGAGGGGTGTCCATGTGGGGAATGAGGGGTGTCCATGTGGGAATGAGGGGTGTCCATGTGGGAATGAGGGGTGTCCATGTGGGGAACGAGGGGTGTCCCTGTGGGAATGAGGGGTGTCCATGAGGGAATGAGGGGTGTCCATGTGAGGAATGAGGGGTGTCCCTGTGGGAATGAGGGGTGTCCCTGTGGGGAACACCCCAGCCCTAAGGGCAGGCTGGGTGCTGAGCAGGGCTCTGGGGAGGAGATGGGAGTGAGGATTTTGGGGGGATTCCAGGGGAGCCTCCCCAGCCCTCCCAGCAAAGGGGTCTCACCTGTGAGCCCTGGTGGAACACAAAGTGTCTGCCCTCAGCCTGGGGCAGGGCAGGTCCCCCCAGGCACTGCCTGAATTTGGGAAGGCAGCACCTGGCAGGGGCTTTCCCCAGGTGCTCAGGCTGGATTTGTGCAGTGACACCCTCAGCACTGAGCATCCATTCCTCTCGTCCTGCTGGGATGCTCTTGGGAATTAAGAAGCCTCAAAATTCTGTGTTTAAAGATGGGGAAACTGAGTCAGGGCACTTTTTAGTGACTCTCTCCTCGTGGGAAGCCCAGGGCAGGTCAGGACAACGTGAGGAGCTTCGCCCATCTCTGTCACCCTCCAAAGCTCCTGGGAGACCAGGGAGGATCCATCCTGGCACTCCACGATCCCTGTGGGTCCCTCCCAGCTCAGGACATTCCAGGATCCTCTGAAATGGGGCATTTTCCCTCCCAGGAAATCAGGGAGCAGCAACAGCAGGAATGTGTCACCCCCCTCCCTCCTCCTCCTCCTCCTCCTCACCCCCCTCTTTCATTTTTTTCCACTTTTAATTTGGCATTATTAATCTCGGGGGGGAAGGGGGTATAAATAACCTCCCTCCCCTTTCCCTGCCTCCCCTCCCAGATCATTTCCCGTGGATTAATATTTGCTAGCTCGTTTGCACAGTAGCCTGTGGATTTTCAGCCTCGATGTTGACTGGCCGAGAAATTACAGGGGCTTTGCCCTGGCACAAAGCAAACAGTGTGTGCTGTAATCAGACTCAACACCTCGGCTCGCAGTGAAAAGAGATATTATGTGGCTCTAATTTCCATGCAGGATTAGGTGTTTGTCTTGTAAAGCCTTCAGGTGGGGGAGCCAGGGGGGAATTTTGGGAGATGGGGCTGCAGGAGCCGGGAATTGGCAGCTCTGAGGAGCCCTCACGGCTCCTGGGGGCTGCAGGGACCCTGCTCCTGCTCCTGGATCCCCACAGCAGATGCCCATCCAAACCCCAGGGTTTCCTGCTCATCTTGTTCTGGGGTGAACCCAGAGCCCCAGGGTGGCACGAGGCCACCCCGAGCCACACCAGGAGAGGGATCTTGGGTCAAGGGGAAAAGCCAGGATGGGTGAGGTGACACCAGCCAGAGCCACGTCCCAAAAACGCCCCTGTGCCCTCCAGGGCTGCTCTGGAGGGGTTTCTGGCCGGGCTGGGGAGGTGTGAAGGGACAGCAGCACAGTCTGAGTTTCCTCCTGAATCGGTTCCTTGTTCTCGGGAGGCTGGAGAGGGCCCAGCCCTGGCTGGCCTGGGACGCCAGGAGCCACTGGAAAAACCACCAGAGGCTGGGAATGTCCAGCCACAAGGAGACTCTGGGGTGGCAGCAGGGCCCAGCCAGGGCCAGGGATGGAAACCACCCAGAACCCAGCTGGGAGCTGGGGCTGCCCAGAAGTGTTTGCTGCTGTCAGAGATCCCATGGAAAAATGATGGATTCGGCAGCTCTGCAGCTCTGCAGGGGCAGAGCTGCTGTTCTGGCAGAGAAATCCCTCTTGGCTCAGCACACACACAACCTGGAGGTGCCTCACAGCCTGCACGGTGCCATCCCAGCCCTGGCTCTAGGAATGCCAGGAGTTTTCCCTGGAATTGGCCAAGCAGCTCCAAGCAGCCATCCGGACTCCCAGCAAGAATCCCCCGGGGCCGGTTGGTGCCCACGCAGGGCTGTGGGGTCCGGAGCAGCCTGGCAGGGCTGGAGGAGCAGCCCTGCAGAGGAAGGAGCAGGGTCCAGGCTGGCAGGAGCCGGGAATGGGATGGAGGAGGCCGGGATGGCTGCCAGGAGCGCCGGGCGCCTGGCACAGAGAGCTCCTGGAGCCACCCTGGCTGCCCAACCTGCGTTTAGGGGCAGGGAGCAGGGCCCCCCTCGACCCTCAGGCATCCCTGGCTTTTCCAGCCCCATCCCTGGGCAGAGAATTCCCTGGGCACGGAGGGTGGGGGGCAGCAAGGAGCCCCCCCTGGCACGTCCCCATCCTCACTGCCCCCGGAGTGAGTCACGGCTGATTTTTGGGAATGTTTTTGCAGTGGCATCCAGGAGCAGGCAGGATCCTGCCTGGAATGTTCAGGGAGCTCTGCCACGGGCACATTCTTCCATGGAGTCATTCGGGTGGCAGCGCTGGCTCTGCTCAGGATGGGCTGCAGCAGGGCCTGGGGTTTTTCCTTCTCTCTGCAGGAGATTCACCTCAGATGTGGATTCTGTGGATTCTGTGGATTCTGTGGATTCTGTGAATATTGGACACCAAATGTTCCACAGGAAATCTGAGGTGACAGGGCTCGGGGTCAATGTCACCCAAGAGAAAAAGGGTGGGAGAAAGGAAGAATTTGGGAAAATCCTAACGACCCTACACACTGAGAAATTGGGGTGTGAGGTCAATATTCCAGCCTTTATCCCCAGCTGAGTGCAAGTTTTGGGGCTGGATAAATGACTTCCAAAGGTCTCTTCCGACCCAAACATTTGGATTCTGTGGCTCAGCCCCCTGGGATCTGCTCTCTTCCCAAGCATCCATCCCTTTTTCCTTCCCTGTCCCTCCAGAGCCGTGTCCCTGCCTTCCCACTGCAGCCCACCCCACAGAAATCCAGTGACAATTAACATGAAATGTTTGTCCCAGGAAGAAGAAAAGGGCTGTGCCTTGGCTGGGGAATGAGGAGCCACCTCCCATCTCGGTGCCAGCCGGGATTTCTGGCACAGAGCAGGGACGGGGAGGACATCCAGGCCTTGGTGGCCCTGGAGCAACCCAGCCCAGTGGGTTTTCCCCTCAGCCTGAGTGGGAAAACTCTTCCCAGCAAAGCAGGGAGAGGTTTATTACCCTGGCAGGACCTGGCAGTGGAGACTGGCAGCACAGCACAGAATCCGAGCCCAGGGTAAGAATTCCAAGCCCCTGGGGATAAGGAGATGAAATAAAAGGGTTGTGCCCACCTCCTGTCCACAGGGAGGAGCAGGAGCTTCAAAGGCTGCTCCGACCAAGCTCTCCGTTCCCGTCCCTCAAATCCCACATCCCAAAATCCCTCATGGCCCAGCCGGGATGTGGATACCCCCAGGAGAGCTGGAAAACAATTCCAGCAGCCTCTGCACCCAGCCAAGGATGCAAATCCCGGCCCCTCTCCTTTGCATCTCATCTGCATCTCATCTGCATTGTCCTCCTGCTCTGGGATGGGCTGGGGGAGAGCAGGATGGGGGTGGGAATGGGGAATGGGGAATTGGAGTGGGAGTGGGAGTGGGAATGGGGAATGGGGAATGGGGAATGGGGAATGGGGAATGGGGAATTGGAGTGGGAGTGGGAATGGGAATGGGGAATGGGGAATGGGGAATGGGGAATGGGAGTGGGAATGGGAATGGGAGTGGGAATGGGGATGGGAATGGGAACAGGAATGGGGAATGTAAATGGGAATGGGAAATGGGGAAAGGGAGTGGGAATGGGGAATGGGGAATGAGGAAAGGGAATGGGAAGGGGAATGAGAATGGGAATGGGAACGGGAATAGGAATGGGGGGTGGCCCATTACCCAGGTAAAATGAGGATTATTTATCCAGCATTTCCCTTGCAAATCAGGAGTGGCTGCCCCCGCCGGGCTCTGCTCCCTGCTCTGCCCAGAGAACAGCCAGCTCGGGCCAAATCTTCTGCTTTTTGGCAATAAAACACCAAAAATGGAGCTGGTCATTCCCTCTGGGATGCTCCAGGGCTGAGCCAGGATTGCATTTTCTTCCTACAGCAAAGGTAACTCCACATCCCCCACGGGCTCTGCTGAGCAGGGAGTTACAGCCACAGGAGTGGGGTGGTTTTTGGCAATTAACAGTGGTCATAATTATTATTCTGGTTATTTGCAAGCAGAGCACCTGTCCTGTGTCGTAGAACAGCACTTTCCAACTGTGGGAAATAGATTTGTGGCGAACTTTTGGACTTTTAGTTTGGAAATAGTTAACTTCTGGTTGTGATGGTGTGAATTACAACATCTGCATCGTCTCACCCTTCACATGAGACTGAAAATGGAATAAAAGTTTTTAAAACACCTCTCAGTTACCCCATCTCTGAGTCAAAAAAAGACATAATCCAACACCCAACAGCCTTGGAATTCCCTGCAGCACGGCCAGGGTGTCAGCAGGGTGGGGTCCCTCATTCCCAAGGCAATTCCCTTGATTGGATCTGGCTCCAGGAGACCCAAAGGGGTCTCATGCAGTGGAATCTCCACCAGGAGAGCCCTGGGCCTGTCCCCAGCACAGCCAGACCTGGAGGTGTGGGTTCCACACGGGAATGGGAGCCTGGGCCATGGAGTTGGGGCTGATTTGGAATTCCAGGCGCCTGCAGAGGGCTGGGATTTGGGTGAGAAAGGTTTGGTGGGAGAAATCCCAGGGCAAATCCTCCCTTCATTTCCCAGTCTCCAAACCTGCAGCATCTCTCTGGACACTGGGAATGGGATTGGGATTGCAGAGGGGTCACAGGAGCTGAGCCTGGCCCAGGAGCATCCAAAGCCTCTGGAGCACTGAGAGATTTATTCCTGCTGAAACCATCCCTGAAATTAAACTACAGCCCTCATTAGGAACTGACCCCCACAATTTTCCCACTGGTGCCAATCCTCCTGGAGATTTTTGGGATGAGCAGTGCCCAGCTTGCCAAGGTCCTGCAGAGTAGATGGAAGCTTGGAAATGTGACCCGGAGCTGCCTCCTGTCCCTGTCCTTTAGGATCCAGGGGACAATGGGACAATGTTTTGCTGGGAATTCCGTGTCCCTCAGCATGGTGCTCCCAAGAAAAATGGGAGTGCAAGGGCTGCCCTGGCTCCTCTGGGAGCGCCAACAAGAATGGGAATTGTTGGCCATGGGCGTGGTGGGGCCCAGCTCTGAGCCTGCCAGGCTTGGAATTCTGCCCCAAACGTCCACATGGCCTCAATAATGATCCCATTCCCCTGTTCCCTCCCTTCCCCACGGCCTCACCAGGGCTGGGGGGCTCCTCTGCTGCCACAGACAGAGCCTCACCCTGCCCAGGAGGCTCTGGTGACACCACCTGCAGCGTGGGCCCATCCCACGGGAGGGCTAGCTGGAATATCTGCCCATGGAAATTGGGATAATTCCTTCTGGCACCTGGTGCTTTGCTTGACACAGTGGTGATGGATCCAAGGTTGGAATCCAAGGCCTTGGAGGTGTTTTTCAGCCCAAAAGATCCCGTGATTCCAAATGATGCAGCTCCAAACCCAAATGGTTCTGGTGACACCACCTGCAGTGTGGGCCCATGCCACGGGAGGGCCAGCTGGAATATTTGCCTATAGAAATTGGGACAATTCCTTCTGGCACGTGCTGTGGTTCAGTTGGCACTGTGGTGATGGATCACAGCTTGGATTTGATGGCCTTGGAGGTGTTTTCCAGCCTAAATGATCTCGTGATGATTCCTGCCCATCAGGACACGGCAGGAAATCCAGGAAACCACGAGGAGCTTTCCTTGGGCTCTCAGTGCTGGATGTGGGATGGGGATGGGTGAAACACCCCAGATCAGGTTCTGGATGTGGGATGGGGATGGATCAGGTTCTGGATGTGGGATGGGATGGATGAAACACCCCAGATCAGGTTCTGGATGTGGGATGGGGATGGATCAGGTTCTGGATGTGGGATGGGATGGATGAAGGCCCCCAAGTCAGGTTCTGGATGTGGGATGGATGAAACACCCCAGATCAGGTTCTGGATGTGGGATAGGGATGGATGAAACACCCCAGTTCAGGTTCTGGATGTGGGATGGGATGGATGAAGCCCCCCCAGATCAGGTTCTGGATGTGGGATGGGATGGGTGAAACCCCCCCAGATCAGGTTCTGGATGTGGGATGGGGATGGATCAGGTTCTGGATGTGGGATGGGATGGATGAAACCCCCCCAGATCAGGTTCTGACCCCAGGCAGCAGTGCTGGAACAGAATAACATTTTTCCACAGCATTTTTCCAGCACAGCACTGGTCTCCAAGGAGCAGAGCCCTCATTCCCAGCCCTTCAGGTGCAGGGCTGAGCTGGGGGAATTGACTTTTGTCTGGCTCTGAGTGGGGCTGCTCCTGCTGCAGCTGGGAGGGGATTTCCCGTCAGCTGCTGGAAAAAAAACAAAACAAAAAACAACAAAAAAAAACCCCAACCCTCCTGCACGGAGGGAGCTGATATTCCATGAATAAATTGAAGTGGCCAAGTCGTGTTTTGTGTGGAAAGCTCGGTTCCCTGCCGGGGATCCGGCTCCTCGGGACTTTGGGGATATAAATAACTTCACAGGCTCCCTCTCCAAATAAAAGCAACGTTCAGTTATTTGATTTTTTCCCCCCCCCCCTTTTTTTTTAATTTTATGCAAATGATCTTCTGTTCTGTGTTATTATGTAAACGAGCCAACTGAAATGGTAATGAGGGAACCCAAAGTATGCATATATTAACTGCTGCTATGGAGCTTTACACCTCCAGAAATGGCACCAAATCCCATGGCCAGGGGAGGCACAGGTGTCCCCAGGGGGAAGATTTTCCTCCAGGATTTGGCTTTTGCTGCAGTCCTGCAGGGAACAGCCAAGCATTGGATCCAGCACTGCAATTCCAGTGTGGGAAAAGGGGTGGAATTCTGGAATTCTGTTAGCACGGGTCTGGGCAGCAGCAGATCACATCCCACCTCCCCTGCTCCAATAAATCAGAGGCAGCACTATCAGATTTCCCTGAGCCTTGGGAATTATTCTCTCCAAATATTCCATTGCAACAGGAAATCCATGGGGAAACCACTCCAGGGTTGGGAGAAAGGATCATTCCCAAGCTCAGGTGATCCCAGGTGGGATGAGACACACCAAGGGCAGCTTTAAGGGAGAGGCAAAGCCCATTTCCAAAGGTCAGGGGGTCTCCAGTGAAATCCATGGCAAAACTCACTGGTTTTAAAGGAATTAAAACATTTCTCCTTCCCTGCTGCTCCACAGGATACACCTGAAATGATGGAAAAACACCCTGAGGACAAGAACCCAAAAATATCTTAATTTTCTACCTTCTTCAAGAGGTCAACATCACCAATTTCCCACCTTTCCAAAACTCCCTGAGAGCTGAAGCTCAGCCCACAGAGCAGGGATGCCTCAAATCCCACCAAATCCTGTGTCCAGCTGAGGTCTGAGGCAATCCCAGGGACTTTTCCCAAAAAGGTGAAGCAGGTGTTGGGCACAGAGCTGACAGGGGAGGCTGGGCTGGAGGAACCTTGGCCAAAATTCACCTCCTCGTGCCTGAGCTTGGGAACATTCAGCTCAAACAACCTGGGACACAACCCCATGGACCCAGCTGTGCCCAGTTTGTGGGACTGGGATCCTTCTGCAGGCAGTGGGAGCCTCCTCCTCCATCCCAGGGCACGTGGAAGGGAAATACCTGCAGCTCCTGGCTGATAATTAAATAAGAACCAGCAAGTAATGGATAATTTGTTATAGGGAAATCTCCCCTGAGTGCCTTGGCCTGATGCAAGAGCTCAGATCCAAGAGCCTGTGGAAGCTTTCCCTGAGCTGGCTGGGTTTGGAACAAGCCCGTGGTGGTAATAAAAACAAATCCCTGTAATTAGGGAAAAGGGAAAATCCAAAGGATGCTGCTGGAGCCATTTCAGGCTGGAAATCTGTGTCCTGAGGTTTGGGCTGGGAGCTCAGGACAGCCCAGGAGCTCCTGGGAGGTGGGGAATGGCAATGCCCAGGAAAGCTGGGGTGGGACGGGGGCACAGCCCCAGTTGGGATTGGGCTGTTCCCATTCCCAGGAAAGCTGGGGTGGGACGGGGGCACGGCCCCATTTGGGATCGGGCTGTTCCCATTCCCAGGAAAGGGATGGGTGGGATGAGGGCACGGTCCCATTTGGGATCGGGCTGTTCCCATTCCCAGGAAAGCTGGGGTGGGATGGGGGCACAGCCCCAGTTGGGATCGGGCTGTTCCCATTCCCAGGAAAGCTGGGGTGGGACGGGGGCACGGCCCCATTTGGGATCGGGCTGTTCCCATTCCCAGGAAAGGGATGGGTGGGACGGGGACACAGCCCCATTTGGGATCGGGCTGTTCCCATTCCCAGGAAAGCTGGGGTGGGATGAGGGCACAGCCCCATTTGGGATCGGGCTGTTCCCATTCCCAGGAAAGGGATGGGTGGGATGGGGGCACAGCCCCGTTTGGGATCGGGCTGTTCCCATTCCCAGGAAAGCTGGGGTGGGATGGGGGCACAGCCCCGTTTGGGATGGGGCTGTTCCCATTCCCAGACTCTGCCTGGCGCTCCCCAAGGCAGCTCCAGCTGCTCCCCAGGCCGACCCTTCCCTCCTGCAGGACAGTCCTGGCCAGGCTCCTTCACCACCACAAAGCCCAGCAGCACTTCCACAGCCTTGCCTTCAGTGGATGCTCCCAGAGATTTAGAAATTGAATCCCTGAAAAGACCCAAAAATTGTTCTGATTTTAATGTATTTTTCCCAAAGATTTGGAAATGTATCCCTGGAAAAACCCCAAACTCAGGATTTTTCACTCACAAGCCAGATATTAAAATATATTTACAAGTCATTAAACATATAAATAAATTTAGAGAAATGAATTTATAAGGATATATAAATATATTAAATATTTGTAAATATATTAATATATCAAGATATGTGGACATATATTTAAAATATTAATATATAAAAAGATATAAATTGATATCTAAAATATTGGAGCACAAATGGCACTAGATATATAGAACAAATATACATGAATATATAAAATATATATGAAATATAAGTGTATATAAATATATTAAATATATTTGATATAACATTTTTTTCTTCTTTCACACTGTGAAGGAGCTAAAGGAAGAAAAAACTCCAGTGGAACCAGCTACCTTCCCACTTTATTTAATTTTATATTTAATTTTATATTTTATTTTCTATTTTATTTTCTATTTTATTTTCTATTTTATTTTCTATTTTATTTTCTATTTTCTAGTCTATTCTATTCAATTCCATTCTGTTTTATTTGTGTTTGCCACACATCCCTTCCCTCTCTGAATGAAGAGTGCCACTCCTCAAATATTATTGCAGCATTTTATTGAAATAGTTTTGTTTCATTGAATATTCAGTTAAACAAACATTTTATTTCACTCTCATTGCTGTATCCTACTGAGAGTGGCATTTTTGGTATTATTTATCTATCTATTTATTTATTTGTTTGTTTGTTTGTTTTACTTATATTTTAATTTTTTTTTTTTTTGGCATTTAGGTCCCAGCCCCAGTTTGCTTTTCCCTTTCCTCCTTCCCAACAAGGTTTTGGGTTGCAGCTCATCCATCTCCAGGACACTCAAATCCTCATTTTCACAGATATTATTAACCCCTGCTTGCCCTGCAGCTTCCAGGGGGAATGTGGCACAGAGCAGGGACAGCTCCCACTGCCCTCCCTGCTGGGTTTGGACAATCCCAAGGATGGAGCATCCCCAGCTGCTCTGGGAACCTCCCTCACTGCCAAAGCCACTCCTGACATCCACTCCTAAGTGATTTTTGTTCATTTAAAGCATCACCCCACGTAGGGATGAGATTCCCTCTGCTCCCATCCATCCCAGGCAGGGAAATTTGGGATCAGAGACGGAGGAGGAGCAGACGGAGCTGTCCCTGTGCCCTCCAGCCAGGACCCCCTTAAGGGGTGGGAGGGTCCCTAAAGCCCCTGGGCTGGGAAGGACGGGGAATGGGGAATGGATTGGGATGGGAGGCAGAGCGGGATCCGCCCCAGTGCATCCCAGTGCATCCCAGTGCATCCCAGTGCATCCCAGTCCATCCCAGCCCATCCCAGTCCATCCCAGTCCATCCCAGTGCATCCCAGTGCATCCCAGTGCATCCCAGTCCATCCCAGCCCATCCCAGCCCATCCCAGTCCATCCCAGTGCATCCCAGTGCATCCCAGTCCATCCCAGTCCATCCCAGCCCATCCCAGTCCATCCCAGCCCATCCCAGTGCATCCCAGTGCATCCCAGTCCATCCCAGTCCATCCCAGCCCATCCCAGTCCATCCCATCTCCAGGGATGCTCCAGAGGAGCTGGATGAGATCAATCAGCAGGGAAGGGAAAGGGAAAGGGAAAGGGAAAGGAAAGGAAAGGAAAGGAAAGGAAAGGAAAGGAAAGGAAAGGAAAGGAAAGGAAAGGAAAGGAAAGGAAAGGAAAGGAAAGGAAAGGAAAGGAAAGGAAAGGAAAGGAAAGGAAAGGAAAGGAAAGGAAAGGAAAGGAAAGGAAAGGAAAGGAAAGGAAAGGAAAGGAAAGGAAAGGAAAGGAAAAAAGGAAAGGAAAGGAAAGGGAAGGGAAGGGAAGGGAAAAGGAAAAGGAAAAGGGGAAGGGAAAAGGAAAAGGAAAGGGAAAAGGGAAGGAAGCTGGATCTCCATTAAAGTCCCTTTTTTCCCCCTGAAACTTCACAGCAGCTGCACCCAGCCCTGACAGCAAAGTGCGATTCCTATTTGTTATTCCTTTTAACAACCAAGCCCATTCCTCATGGGAATCACACCTACCCAGCGGGCTGGGCTTGTATTCCTGCCTTTTCCCCTCCCTTGTGTGTCTGTGTGTGTGTGTGTGGGTTTTATTTAAACTCCACACCACCACCACCACCACCACCAACAACAGCAGCGCGGCTGAGGGATGCGAGCGCGAGGTGTCCCAGGCACTTCCTAGCGACCGATGATTCCACTTGGCTGCTTTTCCTTGGGCTGCATCCTCCTCCCGGCCTGGGGCTGGGCAAGCAGCGCTCACTGCCCCAGCCCCGGCGTTTCCACCACCACGGGGGCTCCGGCAGCTGCGCGGGGCTTCGCCGGCTCGTTGGGAACGGGGAAAGCCAAAAAAAAAAAAAAAAAAAAAAAAGAAATAAAAGAAATAAAAAGAAAGAAAGAAGCAGGAGAAGTTTATTCCTTCTTTTTTCCTCGTGCTAAATGAAGCTCCTTCTGGCAAGTCTAAATATTTACAGCCGGTCCTCAACACACACACACACACACACAGAGAGAGAGAGAGAGAGCAAAATTAATAAAACCACGCACGGAGCGAGATTCTGCTTCCCCAATTATTTTGAAGTTGAAATCCAAACCCCCCCCGCCCAACCTCTAAAAAAAAAAAAAAAAAGAGAAAATAAAAAAAAAATCCCAACTTTGTTTGCGCATTCTTATTGGCAGCACAATGCCAACAATGGCTAAATAGACAGCAGAATAAATAGCCCCACAATGCCGACAGAAAGGCCTTTCTGGTACTGCATACAAAATATAAACTGTGCCATGCCATTATTATTCTGGAGCCCTTGCTGCAACAGTGCAGTTGAAATTCCACCCCCAATGTGCACCTAATCAGCCATTCAGAGCCCCTTAATGACTTGTCAGTTCTTTGCCCTGCCATTTTCTGTCCAATTAATTCTTTTATTGTGCACCGGATAAAGGAAGACAAAGGCCTTCCATGCAATAATGAATCATTAAAATTCAGCAGCTCCTCTCTTGTGCTCTTGGCTCCTCACCAGCAATTCAGGCTGCTGTGCATTCGTTATGTGTGTGGTGGTTAAAATTCACTCTACCTCAAACAAGACCTTTCCAAATGTTTAACCCTTTCCCAGCCCCACTCTGGGAATTTTGACACGCACCAGGAAAAAAAAAATAAAAATTGAGGAAAAGAGGAGGAGGGAGATGAGAGAGGGGAGGAGAGAGGCAGGCAGAGGTGTTTTGGGTGAATGTTTTAATGTCACTCTGACAGTCCCAATATTGCCTGAGCCACAAACAGGGACAGGGAGCCAAGGGCAGCGGGGAGGAGAGAGAGGAGGGGACACGGAGAGGGGTGGGATGGGATAATGGGATGGGATAATGGGATGGGATAATGGGATGGGGTGGGATGGGATGGGATGGGATGGGATGGGATGGGATGGGATGGGATGGGATGGGGGTGAGATTCCATGCTGGGATGAGTGTGAGGTGCTGGGATGGCTGTGATGTTCTGGGATAGGATCTATGTGATGTTCTATAGGGTCTGTGGGATGTTCTGGGGTGGGATCTGTGTGATGTTCTGGGATGGGATCTGTGGGATGTTCTATAGGGTCTGTGTGATGTTCTTTCTGGGATGGGATCTGTGTGATGTTCTATAGGGTCTGTGGGATGTTCTGGGATGGGATCTGTGTGATGCTCTGGGATGGGATGGGATTTGTGGGAGGTTTTGGGATGGGGTGGCTGTGATGTGCTGTGCTGGGACAGGTGTGTGGCTCCTCCTGGACCTCCCCTCCCACCCCAGCAGTGCCTTTGCCTCAGTTTCCCCAAACCAGCCCAGCCCCAGAGTGGGTTCAAAGCACAGAGGGAACCCCTCCTATTCTGGATTAGGAGCAGCTTGGGTTTCACCCCTAATTGTTTACAATAAACTGAAAGAAGAGGCTTTTAACCCTGACTCAGTGTGTCCAACTGGCTTTTTTTCACCCAGGCTGCCCTAAATCAGGTCAGCCCCGAGCCTGCAGTTAAGCCAGTGACACACTGGGCCTGCCTGAGCTCTGGGGCCATATGGGAGCACTTTAATGGGGGTCAGCAGCGATGCTGGCAGCGCTTTCAAGCCTGGCAAGGGCAGAGCTGTGATTCCAGCAGCAGCCACCCCCTTCATCCCAACTTTTCCTGGGAAAAAGGCCCCGTGTTGGTGGCAGCAGCCACCCCACAGTGTCCCAGCCCTCTGTGGTGCTGGGCTGCAGCAGAAGCTGGGC
The DNA here is from genome assembly GCF_051311805.1 of Agelaius phoeniceus. Classification (NCBI taxonomy): domain Eukaryota; kingdom Metazoa; phylum Chordata; class Aves; order Passeriformes; family Icteridae; genus Agelaius; species Agelaius phoeniceus. Next base: position 1,868,180 of record NC_135280.1, on the reverse strand, counting down.
TTGGTTTGGCGCCTGAGCTCTGCTCAGAGTTTCCCCATGCACACAGCGTGGCTTTGTGGATAAAAACGATGCCTGGAATATCATAAACTCCCTTCCCACCTCATTCTCTTCCTTGCCTGGAACCTCTGCGAGTGCTCTGTGACAGGAGCCCCACACTGACACCCACCCTGAGCACCTGGAGGGCTCCCATTCCCAAAATCCCCCCAGCAGCACCCCCTGCACCCCAGCCCAGGGCAGGGACTGCCCTGCAGCCTCCCAGCAGGGCGGGCAGGGCTGCAGGGCAGCAGGGAGTGAAGCAATTTGGAATGAACCCCATTGGCTGTGGTTTGGGTTTATCTCCGGGGAGATTATTTTTAGCTCCTGCTGACTCATTTTGGGAAATGGCTTCCCCTCCCCAAGCCTCAGCCTGGTGCCATCCCCAAATTCCTGCCCTGGAAATGGGCTGGGAATGGGTTGGGAATGGCACTGCCCTGGCTCAGCTGGCGCTGCTGGAGAGGGGATGGATCCAGGGCTGGATGGGCTCTCCCAGCATCCTGGGATCCTCTGCAGGCTCCCCTCACTGTGTCCATGGGGAGAACTCCCAAAAAACCTGGAGGAGCCCCTGCAGGGTCTCTGAGGAGGAGCGGGGCAGTGCTGAGGCCGTGGCATTGGTGTCTCCTGGAGTTTTTCCATGTGTCCCTCATGGACAGCCAGGAATTGATGTGAAATTCCCTCCTCCCACCCCCTCAAAGGGGCTTGGGAGCCCTTGGTCAGTTCCTGTTTAGGAATTTGCCCTCAGGGCCCTCAATCCAAACTCAGGGCCCTGAAGGCTTTTCCAGCAGCGCTGGAGTTTCCTTAGAGGTTCCCAAAGGGAAGCTCAGCCCAGCTCTGTGGGGACAGGGCTGGGGTCACTGCAGTGCCACCTCCTCAGGTGGCCACCAAAACCCTCCCATGGTGACCAAAACCTTCCCATGGCCACCAAAACCCTCCCGTAGCCACCAAAACCTTTCCATGGCCACCAAAACCTTCCTATGGCCACAAAACCTCTCCTATGGCCACCAAAAGCCTCTCATGGCCACCAAAACCTTCCCATGACCACCAAAACCCACCCATGGCCACCAAAAGCCTCCCATGGCCACCAAAACCTTCCCATGGTGACCAAAACCCCCCCATGGCCACCAAAACCCTCCCATGACCACCAAAACCTTCTCATGGTCACCAAAATCTTCCCATAGCCACCAAAACACTCCCATGGCCACCAAAAGCCTCCCATGGCCACCACAATCTTCCCATGGCCACCAAAACCCACCCATGGCCACCAAACCCTCTCACAGGCTCAGATGTGCCTCTCCTGCTCCCAAATCCCTCTGGCAGCGAAGCTCTGCCCTCCCAGGATCAGCTGGAAAAGGCTTTTCCTGTATCCCAAATGACATCACATCTCCAGGCATTTTTATTTTATATTTCTTTATTTCTTTTTTTTTTTATTATTTTTTTCCCCAAATCCCAGGCACAGAGAAGATACAGCCCAGGGAATATAAAGGTGGCAGAGGGAAGAGGTCGATGCAGGGGCAGGGACATCCCTGTGTGGAAGTTTATTAAAGCTCAAGGCTGTCATGAAAATGCCTTTTAATCATTTCTTTGCAAGTCTACAAAAAAAAAAAAGAAAAAAAAATTCAACAGGAGTTGATGTCACTCCAGAAAAAAATTAAAACAAGGAGGATGGGAAGGGACTTCTTTTTCCAGCCTGCAGAAAAGAATGTGGATATGGTCTATAAAATTAATTTCCTCTTTCTTGCTAACTAGCACTGTCTGAGCTAAACAGCAACACTCTTTATTCCCTACTTCCAGAAATAAAATGGAGGGACTTTTCTCACCCGTGGATTCCTGCAATTATCTTGAGAAGCCTTTTTTGTTGGCAGCCAGGGGTCAAAAGGCAGCCCTGGTTTCACCTGATCTCATTGACTCTGCAGAGCCACCAGCCCCGAGCAGGGACACACAATGCTGCCATTCAGCCTGGAAAACTCCTGGAAAATCCTTCTCCTCCCTCAGCCTGAGCAGCAAAGGGAAGGGGAGGACAAAACGTGGAAATGCGGCAGTAATTTCTGATCAAAATTATCTTTTTTTGGGGGCAAAAACTCATCTGTGTTTTCCTGTCAAATGGGAAATCGAGAGGAAGTGTAAACTGAGGAGTAGGGAATGAAATCTGGGAGATCTTGGGGACGTCCAGCTCCCCTTAAACCCTGAGTTTTAGCCCTGGCTTATCCAGGATGCTGCATTTTACCTGCCTGGCTCCTTCCTGAACATCCATTCTGCCACATCCCTGAGTTTCATCCCCAGCCCCTCAAAACCCCTGGAGCTGTTCCCTGGAATTGCTTCAGGAGCTCTCCAGCACCTCAGCCCTGGCAGGGTCCAAGGCCAGGTTGGAAGGAGCATCCTGGGACAGTGGAAGTTGTCCCTGCCCAGGGTGGGACCAGGATGAGCTTTTAGGTCCTTTCCAACCCAAACCATTCCAGGATCTGGTGATTCCAAAGCTCCCATCGCCCCTTGGACCTGTGGAATGGATCTATAATATAGAATTATGATATCTAAAACCAGGATTGGATTTGCATGATCCTTGTGGATCCCTCCCAGCCCCAATTCCATCATAAAATACAATACAGATCTATATTCAGATATACAATTCAATTACCTTATTTCTGTAAATACCAGTAAAAATTCAATTTATTTTCGCAAAGCTTAGGGGAAGCAAAACCAAATGCAGCCACAGGAAGTGGATTTAGAACCTGCCTGGCTGGGAAGTGCAATCCTTGGGATGAGAGCTCCACACTCACCCTGCAGCTCCTGGCTGGGACAAGGACGAGGCACTGGGAGAAGGGGAAGGAGACAGGGATCCATCCTGGATGCACAGAGCCCCCTCCCCGTGCTCTGCCAGGAACCAGGCATGCTTCAGTGCCATCTTTGATATTTTGGGGTGACTTTCAATTTTTTAATGTAGTTTTTTTGGGTGATTGACCATTTTATCTCACACGGATATTTTAATTTTTGTTTTTATCAGCCACCAAGGAAGCCCCTCCAAGCTGTACCACCAAACATCCAGCAGAAAGCAAAGATCACCCCCAAAACCATTCCCACCTCACCTTTTATTTCCTTTTCCCCCTCACAGCGTGCTGGTTTGGAGGCAAACCCCAGCCTGGAGGGCAGAGCCAAAACTCTTCCATTTTCCAGGCATAAATCAGGATTAAAATCAGGGAAATCTGCAGAGTCACAGGAGGAGGAGGGAAGGGAAGGGAATTACGCTGCACTTTGGCTCCGGCTGGGATGAAATCCCCCTGCCAGGAGCTCTGGAAAGGAGCACGGAGAAAATGGTGTCGCCTTCCAGCCCCTCTTGGCAGAGGCTGCAAACACCAAATTCCGCCCGGGGTTCTGCTCCCCGGCCCTCCTCCACGGGCTGCAGCTTCATTAATTGTCATCACATTTATCCCCCTTCTTCTTCCAGCCTCTTCTCCCAAGCACGGAGGGCTGGAATTCCCCAATCCCAATTTTGTTTTGTTTTTTCCTCCTCCCAGGTTGGGATCCCCTTTGCTGCCTGAGCAGACAAAAGCAGGACAGGGAGGGGATGTTTGCTGCAAGAAAGCAAAATAAAAGTTACAGATGTAACAACGTTAATGACCGTGTTGAAAAACGAAATACACCAAGCCTGACGTGCAACGTGTAATTTGGTTGCTCTCCTAACTCAGAGGGATTTATGCACCAGGGCTCAGCAAGCAGAAAAGGGAATTTCTTCCTGTAAATTCCCTGCAGAAGGAAAATCAGCTGGGGCTAAAGCCTTGCAAACCCGGCCTCGTGTGAGCAGCCCGAAATCCTCTGAAATCCTCAGGATTATGGGCATGGAAATGCCCTTCTTAAAGGAAAAATCAAATTAATTTATCTGTATTTCAAAAAAAAAAAAAACAAACTCAAAGAAACACAAAAAGCACAGGGAAAAGGAGTGAGGAAAAAAAAAATTCCAGACTAAAAGGGAAATAAATCCTTGATGAAAATATTTTATTCTGAAGATTCCATCGCCTTCCAAGCTGTTTTCCCAGTTTTTTTTTTTTTCCCAGGCACAGAAAACAGGCTCAAGCAGAAAGAAAACAGAACACGTCCTTGATAAAAAGCACTTTTTAATTTTATCAAATGGATCTGTACAAAAGTTAGCATTGCTTAGTCAGAAGCGAGTGAAGAGAACAGATCAGTAACAACCAAAAAGTCTTTCAAACTTTATACAGAAAAATAGATTGCATAAAAATGAGCTTTTTTTGTCTTTTCCCCCAGCCCAGCGTGTCCCTCCCTCCCCCGCCACGAAAGGAAATATGCAAAAAAATATTTTTTAGAAAAAAGAGTAGGAAACGTAGAAAAGGTAAAAAGATGAATAACCTCTGAAAGGTGGGTTTAGATTTACAAAGGCTTTTAAAGGCACGAGTTCCCATAAAATAGATGGTTATTTATATGCTCAGCATACAATGGAAGAAGTAGAAATATATCAATGAAATATTAGTCTAAAAACTAAGTACCCTAAACCCATTTTTTTAGTGGAGGAGATTTTAGTTTCACAGCTTGATGGATGATATCTGGTCCCTAGAAGCCAAAATTAAAGCAGAAGTCGCTCGTTTCTCGTGGAATTACAGCTCCTTTAAAGTAGTCCTGGTTCTGAAAGCCTCCGAAGACTCCTGAAATCCGATTTTAACGGCCCAAAACAGGTGGCCAGAAAATCACCTGCCCTTTTCAGGCAGCATTTGAGCCTCCCAGTTGAGTTAGTAATTCCCCCCCTCGTTATTTGACATTCCCATTGGAGTTTCCAGGCAGATTCCTTCAGTCCCTCTCTCCAGCACGGCTCCTGCAGCGGTTCCAAAATGAAAAAAACCCAAAAACCAAGGAAAATCTATAGACTCATAACACCAGTTTATTGTATCATCTCCACTATTTTTTTAGGCTCCCTCCCCCATCTTTAAAATCTTTTAAAAATTCTACTTTTTTTTTTTTTGTTTTGCACAAAATGACTTCATTAATTAAAAGACAAAATAATACAGAACATAAATACATATTTAACAGATTAAAAAAAAAAAAAAACCAAAAACATTTGAAGCTTCCAAAAACAAAAAAAAAACCCCAAAACAAAATGTTAATTACAGCCAAACCTTGCTTAGAAGAACTCCTGACTAAAAAAAAAAAATAAAATAAATCAACAAACACTTCAGACACTGAATTGGTTGGTCCCATCAGACTCTTCCCACGGGATTTTTCTGGGATTTCGGGGCTCATCCCTGTTGGTCCCAGTGAGTTCCTGCCCTCAAGGTTGGTCCGTTCCTCACATTGCAATAGACCCTGAAAGTCTCAAACAGCTTTTTTTGTTGTTGTTTTGTCTCCCCCCCACCTCTCTCTCTCCACATTTTGCACTTGGCCAAACTTCCAGGCCGAGCGAGTTCGGCTCAGTCCAACATTTTGTCCTTCATTTACTCAAAAGGCATCGCTGGTCCTTTTCCTTTTGTTTTTATTTTTACCTCTTGCTTGATTTTTTTTTTTTTTTTACATTTTCTGTCCTTTGTTTGGTGGGTTGTTTTTTTTTTTAGTTTTTTTGAATTACTTAAATCCTACGAATCAAAGGAAAAAAAAAAAAATAAGAACAGAGCTCTGTCCTTTCAAGGGGGGGGGGTGGGAGTTTCGAAGCAAGGTGGCGACCAGCAGAAAGTTCCCAGCGGCTCAGGAGGCACTTTGGAACACTCCACGCTCTTCCTCCTCATTCCTTCATTAGTGCATAATTCCAGGGGAGCCTCGGGAGGCTCGGGGAATCCTTTAAGGCCTGGTCAGCGTGGTGTAGACGGGCTGCTCCCAGTTGGCGGTGGGGCTGTGCGCCGGTGGGATGGACAGCCCGTTGAGGATGGGGGTGGCGTAGGGGCGGCGCGAGGAGTGGAAATAGGGGTACTGGTAGAGGCTGGAGGCGTAGCCGGGGTAGGGGTTGTAGTAGTTGGAGCTCTGCAGGTCCGTGTAGTCGCACTGGGAGCTGGAGAAGGAGGCGGCGGCGGTGGCGGCCGGGGCGGCCGAGGTGGCGCAGGCCTGGCCGCCGTAGGAGCCGTAGGAGTCGGAGTGCGCCGGGGAGCCGTGGGGCTGCTGCTCGCTGTAGTGGCTGGGGCTCAGCTGCTCCGTTTTGATGTGAGGCCGCTGCTGCTGGCCCGGCTCGGGGGCTGCGGGCGAGGCCGCGGCCGGGCTCTTGTGAGTCCACACCTGCGCGGCCGCGCCCGAGTGCGCGTACGAGGCGCCGTACGAGGAGGCGGCCCCGGGCCCGTGCTCGGCCGGCAGCGCCGCGTGGCCGTTCAGGGGCAGGTACTGGTCGAACTCGTGCACGTCGAAGGTCTCCATGTTGTTGATGACCTCGCTGCTGAGCTCCGAGATGTCCACGTTGCTGAAGTCGATGTTCTGGCGGCCGCTCTCCACCAGGCGCCGGCCCTCGTGCTTCAGCTCCTGCTTGCCGCCGTGGTGCAGGTCGGTTTTGGGGGTGGTGGGCGGCGTGGGGGGTCCGTGGGGCTGGCCTGGGGATGGAGGGACAGCGAGGTTTCAGCAGTGACCACAGAACACCCGACTCCTTCACCGTTCAATAAACGGGTTTCACCTGTTATTGCTCTCTTTGGGGATTTAAATCTGCGGCACCGTGTCGGACAGGGAACGTCCACCCCTGTGACCGCGTCCCCCCTGGGATGAGCCTCCCACATGGGACATGGGATCAAGCTGGGAGCCCATCAGGATCACTGTGGGACACAGCAGGACACCCTGGCAGCACCAAGTCCCCCCAAGGGGTGCATTCACAGAGTGAATGGAGCTCATGCTCTCCCTGAGGGTCCCGAGACAGAGGGAGCCAGGGCCATGATCCCAGCAGGGTCTGAGGCTGCAGGACATTCACAGCGCTTCCAGAATCTGTCAGCACGCCAATTCCCAGTGCTGGGCAGCTCTGCCCTGGGACCCTACTCCCCAGGCACCCTTATTAGCCCACCATACAAATAATTAGCCCAGAATAATTAATGCTCCCCATGCAGGGACACTGGGATCCCGGTGCTTTGGCATTCCCTATGGGACAGCCAGCTCTAAGAGCACTCACTAAGGAAAACCACGGCCACGCTCCCAAGCACAGCTCGTGGGACAACAATTCCTGCACGGTGGGAAGCAGCGGGATCCCATCCCACCCGCCAGGGCACGGGGATCAGCGGGAATGCCGCCCTTTACCTGCGTGCTCGCCGTGGTGGTGGGAGTCGGCCATGCCCCCCAGCCCCGTGTCGGCCTTGTAGAGCTGAGTGCCGGCGTGGTGGCTGAGCTCAGCCCCCGAGTCCGAGTCGCTCTGCCCGGCTTTGACGCTTTTCCTCCTCCGGGGCTGGTATTTGTAATCCGGGTGATCCTTTTTGTGCTGCACCCTGAGCCGCTCGGCTTCCTCCACAAAGGGACGTTTCTCGTTCTCGCTCAATAAACTGGTTTTTGGGAGGGGTTGGTTGTTTTAGTGAGGAAGAGGGGGAAAAAAATAAAAAAGCCAAAATTAGGATCTTTTCCTTAGAAGTTTTCTTCTTGTTTTTAGACTCGCACATCCCCACTTCCCATGCGCGGATCCGAGCACTCGGCAAGTTAACTACAAAATTAATTTGCTGTGGTAAAAAGAAGTTAAAATCCACGGCAAAAAAAAATGGATTAAAATACCAACTACAGCAGCATGAAAAACCCGACCACTATGGACGGGGTAACTGGGCAAAACAAAATCCCCCTTCCACATTTCTAACACAATTACAAAACACAATTCCCATGTTTGCCCTGCAAATGCCACCCCCTCACCGCCGCAAACATTTCCAGCTTTGTTTGGTGCTTACAAAGAAACCACCAAGGCACCAGGGATGGGATTATTGCTTTCCAAACTCTCTGCCCCCTGCCCACACCTCTCTTTGCAAACTCTTGGAGAGGCTCAAACCGCAGCGGGAGCATCGCTGGCCCGAGCGGGCAGGAAAAGATGGGAATTAGGTACAGGCAGACACCACGGGATAAACCACACGGAGAAAAGTGGCTCGGGGAAGAGCCTTGGAAAGCAAAGCGGGCTCGGATACTGCTCAGCAAATAAAAGTTTGCATCCCCGGGCAGCACTGAGCAGATAAGCAGGGAAATTAGGAAGCTCGTTAAAATAACTGCTAAAAAATGAGTTTAGCAGCGTTTATAGCTTGTAAAGCATCAAGCGAGCCAAAAAGAAAAAGAAATTAGGAAAAACCATAAAACAAGTCATTAAAAAGTCTCATCGCGTGGGAATGGAGAAGCCGCAGGCAAGGGAAGGGCTTGTGCATCTCCGAGATGGAGCAGGGAAAATCCACCCGCGGCAGGAGCGAGGGTGCCCAAGCCCCTGCACGGGGGATTTTTCGGAGCAGGGGCCGCTGTGTCCTTCGCGGCGCGCCGGGATGCTCGGGGAGGGGATGGTACCTCCCTTGGGATGGCTCCGAGAACCCCAGAGTAACAAAAACAAAGCGGGCAGAAGCTTTACAGCAGAGCTGGGAGGGGGAGTCCGGCCGCGCAGCCCCGCGGAGGACGCGGCGCGGGGGTCGGGTCGGGTCGGGACTCACCGCCAGAGCTTGCCCAGGGTCTTGCTGAGCTCGGCGTTGTGCAGATGCGGGTACTGGTCCGCCAGCTTCCTGCGGGCGGCCTGCGCCCACACCATGAAGGCGTTCATGGGCCGCTTGACGTGCGGCTTGGCTTTGAGCGATCCGTTGCCGCGGACGGGCATGGGCACCAGGCTCCAGTCGTAGCCCTTGAGCACCTGCGAGACGGCGTCGCGGATGCAGGCGGGGAAGCGCTCGTCCACCTCGGCCGCGTCCACCTTGGCTCCCAGCGCGGCGGCGCCCGGCGGGCGCGGGGCGGGCGCGGGGGCGCAGCCCAGCCCCTCGGAGCCGGCGGGGGAGAGCGGCGAGTCCGAGTCCGAGTCCACGTGGGACATGGAGCTGGTGGTGCCCGCGGGGCTGCACGGAGCCTCCAGCGCTTTGTCGTGCTCCTCGGTCATGTTGAGCATCGGCGGGCGGCAGAGCCGGGCCGGCCGCGCGCTGTGCCCGCCCGGGGTTGGAGGGGGAGGGGGGGGCCGCGCACCCTCCGCGGGGCGCCGCGGAAAAATAAGTAAAAGCAATAAGTTCGATAAGGAAAAAAAAGACACGAAACGCTCAAAACTCAGCTCAAAATCCGCGCTACACCCCCCGCTCCGCAGCCGGTCCTGCCGCCGCTGCCCCGCGCTGCCCGCGCCGCGCTCCACGTCCAGTGCGAAACGGGGCCCCTGGCAACAAGTTACTTTAAGGGCAGGGCGAGCGGCCCCGCCTCCGCCGCCGCTCGCCATTGGCGGAGAGGGCGCTGTGATTTGCATAAGGGGCGTGGCTCCGCACGGCGGGCCCGTGCCGCCCGCCCGCCGCCTCAGAGCTCCCGCTCCGCCGGCCGGAGCCGCTGCCAGCCCGGGGTCCCGCCGCCGCCCGGGCCCGGTGGATGCCGCCCGGGCCCGCCACCCGCCGCTGTTCCGGTTCCCTGCTCCGGCTGCCTCTTTCGGCTCCTCTGTGCTTTTTTCCGCTGCAAATCGTCCGGGCGCTTCACCGCCGCGCGGTACTGGCGGGGACCCCCCGACGGTGGGGATGTGTTTCACGCTCCGGTGTGCAGCCGGGGTCCCGGTTTTCTAGCGGGGTACCGGGCAGCGGGTGCGGGATGGAGCGGCCGCGTCCTTTTCCCAGCGCCGCGGAACGGGGGTGGCGGAGCGGCAGCGGCTCCGGGACGGCGGAGAGGTGCCGTGGGACCGCCGGTTTTATTTTGTTTTGTTTTATTTTATTTTATTTTATTTCAAATCCCTTTTTCCAGGTGTTTTCGGGGCGGTCGGTGCGTGGCCGGGCGGGCTGAGCTCCCTGTGTGTCCCCCGTAGCCCATCCCGGTGCCCCCGGGCCGGGCGCTCCCGCAGCCCCGAGCGCGTCGCTCCGGCCCCGCTCTCTCCAACGGGCGAATAACGGAGGAAATCGGGGAATCGCTGGAAAAAAGCGACACGAGACCCTCCGTGTCCCCTCCCCGACTGTCCCTCCTCTTTTCCCGCAGCCTTCCCGCAGCGGGCTCCATCCCGAGCACCGGGAAGCGCCCGGGAGGTCCCGGCCGGAGGAGGATGCGGCACCTCGGGGTGAGCCTTTGGATGGGGAAAAAGGGAGGGTGACCCCCAAAATCTCACCCGCCAGTTTAAGCTGTCCCTTTCCGAGCCAGCCCTGCTCTTCCAGCATTTCTTGGGAGCATTTGATTTTAATTATCCGCGGAGTTCAGCCTTCTAATTGCGACTGGGAGGGGGAAATAAAAGCAACTCCCCAAATTCAAGTTTTATCTGCTGCTTCCCCCCGGAAAAATAGAGGGTCACGATAGATTGGCAGGGGGGAAAATAAGAAATCAGGCTTCAAGCATTGCAGCGTTTAAAAAGTACCAGGAACATGGTGATTTTTGTTTAATTACTGTGATGTGTAATAAATAAACCGTATGCTTTGAATTTAAATGTGTTTAAATGTGCTTAAACATTCGTCTGCCTTCTATGTGAAAATTAATTTGTTCTCTCAAATGGCAAAGGAGGATTTAATTTCTTTTTTTTTAAACCCCAAACTGTAATTTTTCCAGTTTTCAGCTTTCTGTTTGCAGCGTGACATATTTGAAATACAATTTTACAAAGCATCTTTAAAAGAAAAATTATTTTAAGTCTCAAGGCAAACTAAATAAATTGGACTTGCTAATTGAATAATTGAAATTTTCTTCTAAAATTTAATGAGATTGGGGATGAGTTTGTTTCCCTGGGCTGTGGATTGGTGACTTTGCAATGCTGTTGGACACTTGGGAAAACCTTTTTTCCCCTCTCCTGTGACCCATAATTAATGCATATTCCTATAAATCCTGTCTCATTAGGCAATTTACCTTGACTCACAGAATTCCAGTGTTTCATCTGTTTTATCCAGGGGTGAGTCCGAGAAATAATCACTATTTTTAGTCCATTTTTTCCCAATCCAGCCCCTCCTGCGGAGCACCTTCCTCGGAAGATCCCAACCTCAGTGCGTGACTGAGGCTGGGAAGGGATTTGTGGGATGCTCGGAGTTTTGGAGGTAGGAATGGGAACAAGAACCCCTTTTTTCTGCTCCCAGTCTTCAGCTCCAAAGATTCCTGCAAAAGAAGCCCCCAAGGACAGGAGGAATTACAGACTTTGGTTTTCTTCCCTGCTCGCTGCTGCCTTCCAGGGCTCCCCAGGCTTGCCTGAGGCAGGGAATTGCACATCCCAGCCCACAGGCTTGAATTCCTCTTTGTGCAGCACAGGTAGAAGGAGGAAGGTGACTTTGGGTGGTTGTTTCCTCTCGTTCCAGAGATGGGCTCGGGGATGAGGCCGTGCCTGGGAGCGGGGCAGGGAACGTGTCCTGCTGCACGTCCCCGATCCCGCACCGACCATTCCGCGTTCCCGAGTCACTCCTGGGGGATGGAGCGCAATTCCCTGGCCTCACGCAGCCAGAACGCAGGGAAAGGAGGGAGCTGGAGCACCTGGAAGTGCTCAGGAGCTCTGGTTTCCTGAGAAGTTCACTCAGCCATGAAATGGAATGAGATAATGCCCGGGGAACAAGTGGGTTCAAGTGGGGCTGTTTGTCCCGCGGGGTCTCGTGGCTGGGTTTTTGTATGACAAAGGATGGGGATGTTTGCCCAGGGATGGGCACGGGCTGGAGCTGCAGGGCAGGATCCCACAGGCCTGACACAGCAGGCCCTGACATCAGCATTCCCAGGAAAAGGGTGCAGATCTTGGAGGGAACAACCCAGGTTCCTGTGGCCCAGTGGAGCCTTTAGGAGTGCACCCAGTTTAGAGCGGATTTGGGGGAACAGATCCAGCTCTTCCTGACAGAGTGGGCACGGCAGAGGTTGATATTTAGAATATTGCTTCATTTTCTGACGTGGCCTCTGAGAAAGTTCCTGGCCAGCTCAGGCAGTGTTTCTGGGAATCAGGCAGTAAATCCAAGGTCTGTGTGCCTGGCTCCATCACACTCCCACTTGGGAATCCTCAGCACCCCTGTGGGATGGAGGCTGTTCCCCGTCCCATCCCGGTTCCTCTGTTCCATACCCCTTCCTCCTGCAGGAATAAGAGCGTGTGTGCATTGGCTCCAGAGCAGGCAGAGCCCTGCTCATGCCAGGAAGGAAAAATTTCCTTTCCACTGGCAGCCAGGGAAGGCATTTCTAGAGGATGAGAGCACGTGGAATCTCTGGAGCCCGTGGATGTGCTCTGGGATGCAGGATCAAAACCCACCCGTGTCTGAATTACACATTAAATGTTAGATGTTGGCACAGGATCTCTTCTTTCCTCCTGCACAGCACAGCCTGGGTGGCATCTTTTCAAAATAATGGGGATTACTGTGATTAATTATGATTATTGTGATTATTCATTGCTTGTCCTGTGGCACCACTTAAGGATCCCTCTTCTGAACCAGCCCTTCCTCATTAACCTGCACAAATACATGAGAAAAAAAAGGTGATTCTTCCTCTAAAAATCCTTTCCAGCCTTAATCCTGGAGTTAAAGACCAGATTTCCACAGGGAAAATTGGGGATTTTAAAGGGAAGAATTATTGCTGCTGGAAAAAAAAATGGCTTAGCAGAAGGAAGCTCCTGAATTCTCTGTGAGGTGCCCACGTCCCCTTCAGCAAGCGCAGCTGAGCGCTCGGTGTGTGCCTGCATTATCCACAGCTGCATGTCTGTTCCCTTCAGAGCAGCCCCCCGTGCTCATGCTGCCTCCCAAGCTCCTGATTTCAGCTTTCTCTGCTCCCTTTCAGCTCAAATCCTGGCAGCCAGAGGGGAGAAAGGCCGGAGCTGAATGAACACAGAGCGATTTCGGGTGCCAGGGCCAGCCAGCGGGGTTGGGGTGCTGCTGGGGACAGCTGCTGGCTGCTGTGACAGTGAAGGCTTGTTCCCCTGGCACTGCTGCAGCTGGTTTGGAACACAGCAAAATAGGGGACGTGGCGCTGGGGGTGGCTTGGTGAATGGAGATGAGCATCAATGATGCCCCTGCCCGCCTGGCATTCATCAATCGCCTTCCCCTGGGGGCTTGAAAGGCTCCAAAGCTCGCTCTGAAATATCTTGTCCGAGTTATTTTTGCGCTGTTTTCTTTCCTCAAGTCGCCAGATAAAAATAAAAGAAGAAATCAAGAAGGGAGCAGAAGAGCCAGCACAGGTGATGGTCCCCACAAAGGGATTTGTGCGATCACAGAGTATCTGAGCTGGGAGGGACACACAAAGGTCCTCGAGTCACATTTGGGACAGAAAAGACGTCATTTGGTGTCCTAATCAACTGGTTTATCACATGTTTTTCTTCCTAGCCTGAATCATCTTCCAGGAAAGCCTTCCACTGCCTGTTATGTGAATTGAGTCCTTTTCAGTTTCACACATTTCTGCTGGTTTAGGCTTAAAATTCACAGCTTGTCCTGTTGGAAGGTGCTCCTGGTCCACGACTGGCACATCTCAGAGTGACCCTCGGCAATGAAACCTGACCCAGCTCAGCATTCCCCTCCCAGCCCCAATTACTCTTCCCTTTTTGCTAAACTTTAGCCTAAACTCTCCACTTTCCCGCAGTAATTTCCTCAATTATCCAGTTTGTTTTACAGACACCCCCGTTTAATGTAGAATTTGCTGTAAAAGACCCCACAAAGGAAACCATTAGCTCCTGTCTATTTAAATTTTCCTCTCCAAACCTCGTGGCCGATCCAGAACTGCAGTATTCCAGTGGCCTTTAACAAACAGCTGATTTTTCCTTCCCTATACAATGCACCATTATGTGGCATTTTTTCTATTTTTTTTTTCCTAAGGAGAACAATGCGAGCAGCAGTGATGGGAAACTGGAAAAACAAAAGAGGCATTTAGAAGGGACCGGTTTAGAGGCTGGGAAGTGTTGAATAATGTTACACCTGATAGCAGATGCTTTCTCAGCGACCAGCACCGAGGTGTTTACTAAGGGGATACTCAACGTATGCTTATGTTCAAAAATGCTATTTATGAGCTCCATGCAGCCAAGTGTTTGATGTCTGTAAATTATGTAAAGTAAAAATCATGGTGGTATCATAAGTAGTGAATTTAGATGGGATTTTAGGAGGAAATCCTTTCCTGTGAGGGTGGAAGGGGCTGGGATGGAATTCCTAGAGAAGCTGTGGCTGCCTCTGGGTCCCTGGAAGTGTCCAAGGCCAGCTTGGATGAGGCTTGGAGCAACCTGGGACAATGGAAGGTGCCTAAAATTGGAACTGGATGAGCTTTAAGGTCCCTCCCAACCCAAACCATGCTGTGATTCTATGAGAAAAACCTGAGGAATTGAACTTAAAATGCACTTAAATTCCCCAGCCCAGGCAGGGTTGCCTGGAGCAGGTGACACAGGAATGTGTCCAGGCGGCTTTGGGATGTCTCCAGAGAGGGAGATCCACACCCTCCCTGTTCCACGGCCCTGCCACCTCCATGCAAACCAGTTCTTCTGTAAAATGAGGTGGAATTTGTTGTGTTAATCTGTCCTGAGCTCAGCCGATCCGAGCATGGTGCTGAAAACTCCAAGGTTGTGGATTCAATGCGAGCCATTCACTGAAGGGACCCTATCATCCTTGCCAGTCCCTTCCAAACCAGAATATTCTGCAATTTGGATTCTGATTTAGCTTAGGATATCACTGTACATCCTGTCACGGAGCACCACAGAACAGAGCCCGGCATCATCCCCCAAAACCCCTTGGAAATATTTTAATAGATGTGATCCCCTCTCACCTTCCCTCCTCCAGCCCGCCCCAGCCTCATCACAGAGACGCTCCAGCCTCCTCACACCTCCGCAGCCGCGCTGACCGCTTATTTTATTTTATTTTTTAATTTTTTAAATAAAACTTTGCATTTTCTCGCCGGTTCGCAGAGAATTATCCCCGTCCTCCCACTGGTTTTCCCCGTCCTCGCCGTGTCCCCTCACGTTCCGCCCCGCCGGGCCGCACACGCTCGCTGTCCCAGACACATCTGCCCCGCTTTGAAGAGCAGTCTATCAATTTCTTCCCATTTTTGTCAGTTTCTCCCCCATTTCTGCCCTTTTTGCCCCATTTCTGCCCGTTTCTCCCAATTTCTCCCCATTTCTGCCCTTTTTGCCCCGTTTCTGCCCGTTTTGCCTCATTTCTCCCCGTTTTCTCCCCGTCCCCGCCGTGTCCCCTCACGTTCCGCCCCGCCGGGCCGCACACGCTCGCTGTCCCCGACACATCTGCCCCGCTTTGAAGAGCAGTCTATCAGTTTCTTCCCATTTTTATCAGTTTCTCCCCCATTTCTGCCTGTTTTGCCCCATTTCTGCCAGTTTCTCCCAATTTCTCCCACTTTCTCCCCTTTTCTGCTCTTTTTGCCCCGTTTCTGCCCGTTTTGCCTCATTTCTCCCCGTTTTCTCCCCGTCCCCACCGTGTCCCCTCACGTCCCGCTCCGCCGGGCCGCACGCGCTCGCTGTCCCCGACACAGCGGCGCCGCTTTGCAGCGCGTTCTCCCCGTTTCTGCCCGTTTTTCCCCATTTCTGCCCGTTTTTCCCCTATTTTTCTCCCGTCCCCGCCGTGTCCCCTCACGGCCCGCCCCGCCGGGCCGCACATGCTCGCTGTGCCCGACATGGCGGCTCCCAGCGCGGGGCTGCGCCAGCGCGGCCCGGGCCGGGCCGGAGCCCCCGATGCAGCTCCCGGAGCGGCCCCCGCTGCATCCCCCGAGCCCCCCGAGGCCGGGCTCGCTGCCGCGGCCCCGCCGCTCTCCCCGGGCACCTTCTGGCTGACCCGCATCGTGCTGCTGCGCTCCATTGCCTTCCTGTACTGTGAGTGCCGGGCGGGCGCTGATCCCCCCGCGGTGTCCCCGAGCGGTGCCCGGGGACGGCTGGAGCTGTGCCAGGGAGGGCTGGGGGAGAGCAGGGAGAGCTTTTCCCGTTTTCGCATCCCCCGAGGGTGCTGGGGCACTGAGCAGGCTCCCCAGGGAATAAGCACATTCCCAAGGCTGCCAGAGGAACCTTTGGACACCGCTCCCAAGCACGTGGTGACATCCTTGGGGATGTCCCGTACAGGAATAGCGGCTGGACCCGACGATCCTTGCCGGACCTTCCCACTTGGGAATATTCTATGATTTTATGACCATTGTGGGTCCCCTCCAGCTCTGCATATTCCATGATTCTTTTCTTGCCCAGTCCCACTTTCCTGGTGGACTGGGAATGGCTGGATGGGGTTGGTGATGCTGGAAGCCGGTGGAGCTGGAAGGAGAACTTTGCTCACGCCACAAGGCTGGTACCTCTCAGCAGAGCTGCTTGGAGCTGTTCATCCTTTCCCTTGAAGATGTGAGCTCACAGTGCAAGAGAGGCACTCTTTGTCCTATAGCAGGACTGCAGGGACAGATGCCATCCCTGGGTGCCAACACCACCAGCAGCCAGGACTTAGAGTCAACATGACCTTAAAATATTCCACAGTGAAAGCAGTTTCCAGCCTCTGCCGTGCTCCTTTGCCTCTCGCTTTGGCACTGAGAGCTGTGCTCAGAGCCCACTGGTGCTCTGCTTAAAAATATTTACAGTGAAACCGAAACTGACAAGTAACACACTACGGTACAAATTCTAAACTTGCCCCAGATTTGTCCACAGAATCGTTAGAATTTGTAGCCTGCCAGCCTGCTTAGATTATTTTGCATCAAAACCATGCAGAAGTTGTAGTTTCGTATGGCTTTGACACGCGCTCTGGTTCTAGTTTGGTTTCAGCTCTCGGTGAAATGCGAGGTTATGACTCTTTCAGTCAAAATGAAAGCGATTCTGATATTCCCCCGTGTGTAAATCCAGGCTGCTGAGTTTCCCGTGGCTCAGTTTGCAGTTTCCTTATGAAAAACTGATTAGTGCTCTGTGCTGTGCCTTCGGTGGAGGCTGCTGCTGCCCAGGGGTGGATTTGGGGTGATAAATGTGCCACACCTGGCACCAAAGGGGGTCTGCGGGGTGGGAAGGGAGCAGGGGCTGGCAGGAGGGGTGGGAATTGGTGGAAATCAAAGGTGTGGGACCTTGTGGTGAGTGGGACACCTGGGACAACGAGGTGGGGAACAAGGATCTGATTGGGTTCAGGTGAGTTACCGGTGGAAGCGATTGAAACTGATGGGCTGCAGGAGAAAAGGAGGCTGGGAGGGGCTGAGCCACAGGGCAGAGCTGAGTTTGCAGGTTGGTGAGTAAATGTGGGCTGCTGAAAAAGAATTAATTTTTTTTTGTGGTTTTTTTGAGTGGGAGAGAGGAGTGGGAATGGCTGAAAGTCAGAGGGAGACCCCAAAATGCCTCTATAGTGTGAGGTGAGGAAACCTTTTGGAGAGTGGGGTGGCAGAGGGAGAGTTGGGGGTACTGGAGCTGGAAGGAGCAGGACAGGAGAATGTTTTTGTCCCTTGTTAGGGGAAGAGGTGGAGGAGAGGAAAAGTTCACCTGCTTGTTGTGCAACTTGTGCTTGGCTGTGCTCAGGCCCTGGGGAGTTCTGCTGCTGGTTTGGGGTGAGCCAAATGAACCAAAGCCAGGAAGCTGGGCCTGGTTTGAGACAGGTCACATTCCTACAGGCAGCAGGGCTGAGGCTGGCAGTGCAGGAGAGGTGCCCCACAAGAATTTGTGGGGTGGAAAGCGCTTGTTGTGTGCGAGCTGGAGAGGTTGTGAGCGGGCAGATTCCCTCTGGATGCTCCAGTGGGAAGGAGGGCTGCCCTTTGATCTCTTTGGAGTGCCTGGCTTTAAAAACAGCAGAAAACAATTCCGTGCCTCGGTGCCAAGCTGCTCTTGCAGGTTTTTTTTTTGGAGATGGAAGCATTTAGTGTGACAGCTGATTTTTCTCGCAGACGCGGCGATTCCGCGCGCGCCGAGGCTCAGACTCGCTGAGGAGACGGTTGATGCCGTTGTGACAGTTTGACATTCCTCAGCCGTGGGATGGTTTTCCCCCCTTCTTTCACTTCACCCTTTCGTGTGTAACCCTTTCCTTTCCCTTTCCTTGGGGGGGGATTTGTGTTAAGGTGTTGGGGAATGTGATGGGGGCTCAGCTCTGGGAGCTCAGGGATTGTTCCTGTCCTGGGTGGGAGAGTGAAGGACCTTGAGGATGGGGTGGAGAGAAACGCAGTTTGGGGTGTGCAGTGACCCCAAAGTGTGCTCTGAGGGCTTGTCACCTCCTTCCTGCCCCCACCCCATTCCCAGGGGGTGTTCATTGCCTGCTGTGGTATGGGAGATGTTTTCCCTGAGGATCTTCCCGTGTGGAAGGAGGACAGGCAGAGCAAGGCAGGTGTGGAGTGTCCTTCTGAGTGCCCTCCCCCTCTGCTTTTACTCTCCCCTTCTTTTTTTGTGTCTTTTGAAGGGGTTTTCCAGAAGCAGCCCGAGCCTGGGAAGTCCCTGGCAAGGCAGCTGCTGTGTGAGAGGCAGGTTGGAGATGGGAGAAGATCTGAGGGTTTGGAGAGGTCAGAGACCAACCCCACCTGCTGCTGGCAGGGGTGGGAGGGCAGGGAAGGTGGATCCAGCTGAAAGGGCTCTCTGAGGTTTGGTCCTTTCAGCATTGTCCCATCCCTCCATCCCTTGGAAATGGTCTCTCTCTGTTTCCTGGTGCCTCCTTCAGGTCCTGGAAGGCCACAATGAGGTCACCCTAAAGCTTCTCCCCTCCAGGTGAGCAACCCCAGCTCTCCCAGCAGAGCTGCTCCATCCCTCTGCTCACCCTGGGGCCTCCTCTGGGCTCTCTCCAGGGCCCTCCCTGTGCTGGGACCCTGGAGCTGGAGGCAGCTCTGCAGGTGGGGTCTCACCTGAGCAGGGCAGAGGTTTGGCCAAATGTCACTTGGAGAGCTGCAGTTTTTCCACCCTGGTCTTGCCCTGTGTGTGTTCCCTGTGACAGAGATGGCTGTTCTGGCAATCCAGAAATACTTTGAGGTCCTGTTGGAAGTGCTCTTACAGGTAAATAGCTGGTCCCAAAGCTCTCAACAACAAATGTGCATTATTTGCTCCCTTCACCCTCCTTCTAAATCATTTTTAAGTGCTCTTTTTGGGTGATTACCATCATCAGATTCCAGCTGTAGAAATTTCAGTAATTAGATACCACCCTCCCCAATCTCAGCCAGGCTCTGTGGAGAGCTTTGAAATAAAAGCTATTATTTAAATCCAGTTTATCTTCCTTCTCCTCCTGTATTGTTTAACAGTATTTTCTTTCCCCAGCACCAGAGCTACGGGAGGTTCAGGCTCCTTCTTCCTAAATCTGAAATCCAAAGCCCTCTCGGGGGGTTTGGCTTCCTGTGGGCTCCTGGCTCTCCCCGGTGTCCTTCCTCCTCTCTTTCTCTGCCATCTCCCCTGCTTTCCCTTCCCTCAGCTTTATTCAAAGGCTCCCAGTAGCTTTCAGCCTGCCTGCTCAGGGTTAGAGAACACCTTCAGGCCCTTTTGCTGCCCTGAGAGGTTTTATTCCAGCTCAGTGCTCCTTGGCAGGGCTGTGCAGCACCAGCAGTGCATCAGCTCTGGGTCCTCTGAGCAGCTGCATCCCCCTGGAATGGGAATAAAAAATAACAAAGGTGGAGAAGGGAATCTCTCTCCCTGCCTTCTCCTTGCCCAAAGCCCCTCTGGAGCAGAGGGATCTTCCCAGGGCATCCTCCAGCTGCAGGCTGGGGTGGTTTTGGACAGCCTGAGACCCAAAGGGAAGCTTTTTCTATTTTCCACAGCTTTTCAAACAAGGAGGCAGCAGGGAGATAAGAACTTCAAACACTCCCCTCGAGCAACCATCCCAATGTGTTCAGCTTGGCCATGAAAGGCAAGAAAACAAAAAAGGTGCTAAGGGCAGAGCACTCTGTGTGGTTTTTGTGGGTGCTTGGCTTCACCCTTTTGCTCAGTGCTCTGGTGTTGTTGCTTCTGTGTTGCAAAACTTTGCAGGGGAATTCATCGATTGAAAATTTATTTGAGTCATTTCTCTGGTAATAAAATACCAGGAATATTCTGCTCTTTCTTCTCTCCAGCAGTGCAACCTCAGCTTGCAGCATCCATCTCAGGGCCTGTGCAAATGCCCCCTTGGGTCAAAGGGGCACTTGATAAACTGCTCCAGGCAGAGTTTTTGTGTGTGTGCAAAATGTAGTTTGGTTTTCAGGCAAGGCTCTGTGCTCTTGGTTCAGTTCTTCTTGTGGTTTGGGCATCAAGGAAAAGTTAAGACTTCTTTTAACAAGGAGGGGGGAAGACAGAAAAAGCCATAAGACCGGAAAGTTTTGGATTTCACATCTTTAAATCTTTCCTGAGTGTGAAAAATGGGATTCTCTCCTTCTCCCACCATGAGAGTCTGAGCCTGGACTGAGGGAAGGGAGCTGAGGTGCCAGGGAAATCTGGATGGAGCGAATCCCTTTGGATGGGGATGCTTGGGTGGTGGTTATTGGTACCATGTGGGGTTGAACAAGGAACATGCTGGGTTTGGGGGCAGAGGGGAGGCTGGGAGGGGGGGAGTTAATGGAAAAGTACAGTGAAGCACCTTCTGAGGTGAGGATAAGTATGGAAGGTCTATTAGCAGCCCTGGTAATTTGCATGTATTATGTAAAGCTCAGCTGGCAGCAGGGAGAGCTCCCATGTGAGCTGTCAGAGGCTCTGCAGTGGGAGGCAGACCCGGAGCTGCTCTGTTCCCTCCACCTGCACAGCCCCAGGAATGGCACATCCAGGTGCAGCAGGGGGCTGGGCACTCCCACATCCTGGAATTGCCCATAGGAAGGGAAGCACGGGCAGTGAGCCCTGGGGTGGTGGGGCTTGTGCCAGCTCAGGAGGCCTGGAGGGTGCAGAGCCCCAGGGAAAGGCTCCAGGGGCAAGGAGAGGTGGGGCAGAGTGCCCCAAGCCCAGCACGGTGGTGATGCTGCCACTCAGTGCCCAAAGCGGAAGCAAAGAAATCCCCAAACACAGGGAGGCCACAGGGAGAGAGGTTCCAGAATAAGGATTAAGGAAGAGGAAGGAGCACAGGCTTTGGGGGAAAAGGGATTTTTATACCCCCTGACCAAGCCGTGGTCAAAGGGAAGGTTCCTGGAGAAGGCAGCAGGGTCTGTTGCACTGAATTTAAGGCTCCAGTTTCTCTGGGCTTCAGGGAGAGGAAGCAATGACAAGCTGATAAATAACTTCCCCTTTTCCCTCCTGGGTCTGAGCATCTCCTGTGCTGCTGAAATCCTCTGCAGTTTCTTTAGTTTCAGCTCTTCCCCGTGTCCAGCAGCGCAGGAGCTGCAGCCTGAGGGGGAAACCTCAGGAGATGGAGCAGGGATGGGTGGAGGTGGGAGCTGGGTGGGGATGAACCCGTCCCAAAGATGCTGGGGATGGGTGGAGAGGGAGCCTGGAGCGATGCCGACACTGAGCGTGGGGAGTGTCCAGGAGAGGGAGCTGGATCCGGGATGGAGCTCCGGGAGTGCCAGCGTCACCTGGCAGGTGATGGATCGGACACAGCTGGAACCACGGGGTTTGCTTTGGGCCAGGTGAATCCTCCCAAAATTAGGGCTGGTGCTGCTGGGTTTTCATTGTGGATGGAAATCCCAGCAGTGGGAAATGGGAAAACCCCTTTGGAGTCTGAGCTGGGCCATCCAAAATGTGCATTTCATGGCAACTCCAAGCCATCCTTTGCTGTCTGCAGGCTCGGAGAGGCTGAGCAGGATCGTGTCCATCCAGTGTGCACTTTGCTGGAATTGCTGGTGTTTGTTTTTCCTAATTTACCCTTTCCTTGTTTGTCTCGTGCACGGCACAGGGGTCTAATTTGGACTTTTTTTAGGCAAAAACCTGCTCAGCATTTATGGGTTGGGGCAGCAATTCTGGAGCATTTAGAGGTGAATTTGATTAGCACTTGTGGAAAACTGTGCAGCAAATTGCAGTGCTAATCATGGGAAATCAAGCCACAGAGTTTCAAGGCAGAACTGGCTTTCAGTTGGCTTTTTAAAGCCAAAAATGAAGATATTAAGCTACCTAAAGCTCAGAAGAATTTTATTTCTGCTGGTTTCATGTCAGGCTTTCTGATTACATAGTTATGCTGAGCTGAGTGTTAGTAGAAAAATATGGATAAAATAGAAAACACTTACTTTGTGTCCCAGAACTGATCCTGTAGTGTTTGAATCAGCTTTTCTCATATCTTTCTCTATCCATAATTGAGCAAAGGAATTGAAGAAAAATGTCTCTTATTTGTAAAATCATTCACTGTGTAGAAAAGATGGATGGGAAGAGACACAACCCATTAACTCCCAACTTTATTGTGCCATCCCTGGGGTTCAGGAGCTTCTGGAATCAAAGGGAACCCTCCCAGTGACCTCTGCTGTGTGCTGATGATGACTTTTAGTGGTTTTTAAATGAGAATAAAACCCATGGCTGTGTGCAGAGAGCTGGGGGAGCGTTAAGTGGATTAAGTGGAACCCACTGGAGACCTTTGTCTGGGGAATGGGACTTTCAGTCGGATTCCCTGGGGCTGCAGACTTTGGGTTGCTGCTTCAGACTTCAAAGAAATGGGAATTTGGGCTCTGATTTCACACAGCCTCTCCCCCAGTGCTCCCAGTGAGAGACACCAGATGAACACCAGGGTTGTTGTTTGCAGAATGCCAGCATTGAGATAAGGAAGGAAACAGATTTGATCATTAACCGAGGAAGATTGGGGAGGGGAACAAATTGGCCTTTTCCAGGAGCTCTGGTGCTGCTGCCCATGACGTGGCTGGTGTTTGGGTAATGTTTGAAGGATGGGTAAATTAGTGGATGCAGCCTAATCAGGAAATGTTGGCCCTCCTCATTTTTTATTTTTTTCCCCGAGACATGGAGATTACTGGAGTTACAAACTGCAAATTGGTAACTGCAAGAGATGCCTAAAATATGAGATAATGCCTAAAAACTGCCCAACTTTCTCTGTAGGGCATCAAATGCTAGGTCTATGAGCTGTAATTAAATTGCTGATGTGCTGTTAAAAAAAGCAGCTGGCTGCTCTAAGAGTGTCCATGGCTGGAGCAGAAACACTATAAATGGGACAGCTGTAAGGACATGGAAAAGGGGGAATTTAAGGGGTGGGAAAATGGTAAGATTTTGGATTTCCAGCCTTCCAGGGTGTGCAGAGGGTCAGAGCTGCTGTTCTGGGGAGCTGTGGGGTTGAACCATGAACTCCAAGAACTGAGTGTGCTTCGAGCAGCTCAGGGTCCTCAGCATGGGAAGGAATTGGAGCAATTCCAGGGCTGGAGCCAGGCTGGGAGAGCTGGGGGTGCTCACCTGGACAGGAGAAGGATACAAGGAGAGCTCAGAGCCCCTGGCAGGGCCTGGAGGGGCTCCAGGAGAGCTGCAGAGGGACTGGGGACAAGGATGGAGGGACAGCACCCAGGGAATGGCTCCCAGTGCCAGAGGGCAGGAATGGATGGGAGATTGGGAATTGGGAATTGTTCCCTGGCAGGGTGGGCAGGCCCTGGCACAGGGTGCCCACCCTGGATCCCTGGCAGTGCCCAAGGCCAGGCTGGGCACTGGGACAGGGGAAGTGTCCCTGCCATGGCAGGGGTGGGATGAGAGGATCTCCAAGGTCCCTTCCAGCCCAAACCATCCTGGGGTTCTGTGAACACCTCATTAATGGTATAAATGATTTTAAGCTATCTAATTGACAGTATTTTGGTATATGAAGTGTTTTCAATACAAGGAGAAGATTCTGGGACTTGATAGATGCCCAGGTAATGTTACATAAAGCTGGAGATTGTTCTCCTCCAAAGCCAAGTCAGGATTGATAGAATTCCTTTGCCTGCTGCGTTGTGGTTCATAGAAACCACAGAATCCTGGGATGGTTTGGGTTGGGAGGGACCTTAAAGATCCTCCAGGTGCAACCCAGGGCACCTTTTGTTGGGCACTCTAGTGACTGTGTTGGATTTTAGTGGAGATAAGGACTTGGGAATAAATTCCTTCCAAGAATGACTCCTCTAGCTCTGCATTCTGATCAGCTCTGTCACCCTGGATGGTTCCTCACACGGTTTTTCCCTCTCTTTTTTCCCCTGCAGTTGTGGCCTTCTTGGTGGCCTTTCATCAGAACAAGCAGCTGATAGGGGAGAAGGGGCTGCTCCCCTGCAAGCTCTACCTGCAGGAGGTCAAGAAATACTTCAAGGGCAAGGTTGGCCTGGATGCCCTGAGCTATGCCCCCACTCTCATCTGGTTCCTGGACTGGTCTGCCATGGACAGCACCCTGGATTGCCTGGCCCTGGCTGGCCTGGCAGTGGCAGCCTTTGTGCTGCTGACTGGCTGTGCCAACATGGTCCTCATGTCCCTGCTGTGGCTCCTCTACCTCTCCCTGGTCAACGTTGGACAGATCTGGTGGGTGCTCGATCCCTCTGCTCTGCTTTTCCCTTGTGCTCTTTGTGGTACACATTGAGTTTTCCTGGTGCAGTTTGGGTTTCCAGTCCAATTTGTGATTGCTCCTCACCAGATTATCCCTGTAGGAATGTGAGATAAGGGCAGCACCTGGCAGGAATGATGTATGGACACAAATGATTGATGGCAATGTCCCAGCTCTGTCTCAGCTGGGATATCTGCCCTGAGTTCTCCTCTGCTCATTGGTGCAGGGTGGGATTTGCTGATCTTCATTGCATGGTTCCATGGCCTTCCATAATTCCATGGCCTTCCATGGTTCCATGGCCTTCCACACTGTGTTATCCCAGCTGTGCAGTGCTTCCCCTCATGGCTGTTGCAAGGCAATTCCCTCCATCATTTTAGGCTTTTAGGGTTTTTTAGGGTTTCTCAGTTTTCAGCTCTGTCCAAGAGAGAGCTGCAATCTGTGTTTCACACTAAGGACAGAAAGTTTGTGGGAGGGAAAAGAGAAACCCTGACTCCTGTAAATCACCCTGCTGCAGGGGAGGGCTGTGGTGCTAAAATAAAGGGTTTGGCTTGTCCTTGCTCTTGTTCAGGCCCCAAATGTATTGTCTGAAAGAGGATGAAAACCCCAAATTTCATCAGGTCACCTCCTGAGGTGCCTCTTGCTGCGGCTGAGCTCGTGTGGAGGGGGAAGCTTCTGCCATCAGGAGGTGCCCAGGGAGACTCTTCCCAAATGTTCTGGCTTTACAGCAGGGCACCTTTTGCACTGATGGGCTCAGTGGGTTTGATGTGAAGGGTTTGCATGTGCTGCCCCGTTCATTCCCATCCTACTGCAGCTGGAATGTCAGTGGGTGAAGGAGAGCAGCCTCTGAAAAGCTCCATTCTCTGAGCTCTTCACTCAGCACCAAATTAAAGCTAGGACACCAAGCCACAGGGTTGGACAAATAACTCAATGGATGGTTTTCCATTGCCTGTTCCCAGATTATTCCAGGATTTCTTGTCTATTTTCTGGATGTTTTAATGTGGAAGGGCAGGGATTCAAGCATCCTCCTGCTCTGGCTTCCAGGGGTACAGGAGCAAAACCTGGCTGTGATCCTTGACTTCTTCCTCTTTGTGTTTCTGTTTGGAGGGGAGAAGGGAAAAATCCCAACAGCCTCCCCATGAAGCTGCCAAGGTTTTGTAGCTGAGCTTTGGAGCTGCAGTGACCCCAGGGCTGGAGGTTTGATCTGTTAATTCCTGGAGCAGTGGGATAATTAAGACAGGCTCTCTTCATTAGTGCCCACAGCTCTCTGGAGTGCTCCCTGTGCTGGTGCTGTGCTGTAGAGCTCTTGTAGTTTTATTATTTTTTAAAAAACCCCACCTGGAATGTGGTTTTATCCCATGTCTTGGGGCAGTGGGTGCTGTGCTGCCCCTCTGCTCCCACTTTTCCTGGCTTGGGGGGTGCTGGCTCCTCTGACAGTCCTGCAGAACTCCTGAGGTTTTCCCACAATAATTCAGTTGTGCCTGGTGAGCTCTGAGTGGCTCTTTGGGCACCTTTTTTAAGGAAGAGGCCAAGGGTGGGGGGTACAGAGAGGAGCCTGTCCCTCTCCTCCCCAGCCCTTACCCAAACCCCAGTTCCTGCTCAGGGATGAGAGCTGGGGTCCCCTCCCAGCTCCAGGCCAGTGATCCTGGCAGGAATGCACCTGGAGCCTGTTGTGCTTGAAAGGAATTGACTCCTCGTAGTTGAGATAAGGATGGATTATTTTCTTTTTTTCCCCTCCTTTGCTCCTTGAGATTTGGGGGGTGAAATTTAGCCTGGTGTACAGCAAAAACTCACCAAGGGGGAAGGGGGAGCAGAAAAGGGGGATTGGAGGTGTTCCCTCAGCTGCTTTTCCTCTTGATTTCAGTATTTAACAGGAAATGAGGTGGTTCTTGGGAAGGGAGAAGAGTCCTGCTCATTCAGCTGTGGGCTCATTTTCCATCAGATCCTCTGCAATGGGGCAAACCCAGATTATTCCAGTGTGACGTGGAATTCCCAGGACACAGGGGTGCTGGCTGCTCCCAGTGCAGGGAAGGAACAAAGCAGGGCTCACTCACTGCTCCCTGTCCTTCAGGAGCTGGGTGCTGCACAGGGAGGAGCTCAGGGTACCCAAAATCTGCAGTATTGGCCCGAAAACCAAGGCTGGCCTTAAAACCTAGGCTGGCTTTCCATCTCCTTCTCACACTGGTTTCTGGGTGGGGTTAGGTGCTGCAGGGATTGTCTTGCTCCCAGTTTGGGGCAGGCTGAGAGGTTTTGATGGGTTCTGCTGCTTCTCCAGAGCACCTGAAGAGAGCACAGCTCTCCTGAGGTGGGCAGGACAATGCCAGGCATTCCTGGCTGGAGTGAGGAGGCAGCCCAGCAGAGAGGTCTCTGAAATGAGCAGGAAATTCCTCCTGTGGCCCAAATATATTTTAAAAAAATCCTTTGTGGCTCAAAATAAAAACGTTATTTTGATTTTTTAAATATTTTTTTGTGTAACCCTGCTGTCCCTATCCACTGGCCAGCCTGGGCTCCTGTGGGCTCTCCCCATCCACCACAATCCTCAGCTGAGCCTCCCTGGGAAGCCCCTCCAGGGGAGATGCAGCAGGATCAGCAGGAATAGAGCTCTCTTCTCTGGGCCAGAGAGGGACAATTTATTCCTTTTATCGCCCTCTTGTCTATTTTAATTTTAAATGTCCCTATTTGTTTTGGGCTGCTGAAGGAGCAGCTCTTTCAACTGCTGCCCAGCTGGCTTGGGCTCAGCCAGGGGGAGCTTCAGAAGAGCAAAGTGTGGCCTTTGAAGGGCAGGACACGTTCCCTGCCTGCCCTGGCCCCACCTGGCAGCTGGGGCCAGCACAGCTGAGGGCTTGGAGGGTCTGAAACGCCTCAAAAAGCTGCTCCCCTGAGCTGTTTGCAGGATAAGGAATGCTTGGGCAGCCTGGAATGCCAAGAACCAGGCCCAGCTTGTGGCCCTTGGCTTTGCCAGTTTGTTGTCCTTGCCTCTCTTCAGCAGCCTGGAATAGAGATGCACTTTGGTGGTTCTCACAGTGAAGTGACCTTGCAGAGAAATTTGATTTATTTTGGTGCCTGGGATGTGTGGGGTGGGGATTGCCAGTGCTCTCCACCTCGAAATGTGGTGGTTTTTGTCCTGCTGGGTTTCCCAAACCAGCTGTGGGCCTGTGCAGACTAAACCTGGATGTGTTTGGGGTCAAGGCCACCCACGTGATGGTGTCACACTTCCATCAGAAGCTCAGTGTGTCTGCCTTAAAATACTGCATTTTTTTTTCTTTTTTTCCCCATCTGCCACTTTGAACTTTTTCCTTTTGAAGTAGGAGACTGTCAAGAAGTTCAAAATCTGCCAGGGCAGAAAAATATTTAATACCTGACCTGTTGGGTGAAGTGCTGAATCATTATGCTCATTTTAACCTCGATTATTCCTGTCATTTTTGCAGTAGTAAAATAGGAGTAAAGTGACAGTAGTCGGTTTGAGTTGAGTAGAAGCTGTTTAAAGATGTTTTAAAAAATTTTTTGTGGGAATTCCTCCTAGTCCAACATCCATTTTGCAGCTTGTGCAGGGTGCAGCTCCACTGGCCCCACACAAACGGCTTTGCCTTTCTCCCCACTTCCTCCTGAATATTCCTGTCCTGGGTTTTCATCCATTTAAACAAGGATGTGGGAAAAGCTTGGTTGGTTTAATCAAAATCCTCATTGCAGGTGACCCCAGGCAGCCTCCATTTGTGGTGTGGGGTTGTGTTTGTGGGGATGAGCAGGATCAGCTCTGGGGGAGAGGCTTCCAGCAGGAATTAAATCAGTTTTTGTACCAGAATCACTAATGCACTTCTAAAATGACTGAGTAATTCTGGGATAAATTCACTTTTATCCCCCAGTAAGGTGTCTCCAGAGAGCTATTACATTTTCTTATAGAAACAAACTTTTCAGCTACTCTGCCACTGATCTCCTGTTTCTTCTCCTGTTGTTTCCTCCCTTCCAGCATTTCCAACTGGCATCTGAAAACCCTTCCTTCCCCTGGGTTCTTGTGTTCCCAAAGCTCATTGCCCATTGTCAGACAGCACAGATTAAAAAAGAAAAAAAAAACCACCTGGAATTGTGGGATTTTAAATCCTGTTGCCTTTATTTTCTTTCTAGATTCTGGTTGAGTTACAGGAGCTCAAGGGAATAAGTTAAACAAGGCAATAAATAAAATGTTATAGCATGAGCTGCAAAGTTCTTTTTAGTGGGGTCTTCCCTTGTGGAAAAGGATGTGGAAAAGCAGGGATTTGGGGGGGCCAGAGAGAAGGACCAGGCAGGGATTTGGGGGGGCCAGAGAAAAGGACCAGGCAGCTCCTTGTTATCCTGCAAGGAATATGAAATGTGCCCTTTGAAGCCCAAAAAATTACCCAGAGTGGAGGAGGTGCCTCAGTTTCTGCCCCCCAAGTTCCTGGTGGTTTTTCACCTTTAGCTGCTGGAAGGGGGCAGCTTGGGAATTTCCCATTAAAGGAGATTTTGGAAGGCCAAGTGTGCAGCAGGTCAGGCAGGCTTGGCTCTGAGGCAGGTGCTTTAATTGCAATTAAATGAGTGTCCTCAGGAGTTCATCTGCAACAGAGAAAGAGGCAGGGCTGCAGTGTGGTGGGGGGTTTGTGGGGTTTATTCTCATTAAAAAGCACTTGAACCATGCAGGATTTAATCAGGGGCTGGGCCAGGCTGAGCTGCAGTGGGGCTCAGGAGATGCTCAGGGAGTGTTTTCCCTCTCCAGGAGCATCTGAGTGGCCATTAAATCAACCTCTTCCAGTGATTTTTCCTCTTCTTTTCTCCACCTTTGGGTTCTGAGAGTTCAGGTGCTTTGCCCAGAGTGATCCAGCCCAGTAAAGGTTGCAGAGAGGTTCTTGAGTTCCTCACTCCAGCTTGGAAAGCAGCCAGGGTTGAAGCAGGGCTGGATTTTGCAAAACATTCCCATTTTTAAGCACTTTTGTTTGTGACCCTTTGATGGTGAGAGCACAGGAGTGTGGACAGGATCATCCTGGAGTGCTTTGGGTTGGAAGGGAATTTAAGGATGATCCCATTCCATCCCTATCCCAGCTCCATACCTCTGCCCATCCTGGGGTTTCCTCTGGCCTTGGGGAGCCCTGTCCTCAGCAGCAGATGAAAAAAATCCCCAAAAAATCCCCAAGGCAGCAGGAATCAGTGGATTTTTAAGCAGTTTGGATAATTGAGGAAGACTTTTTTTTTATGGAAAAAAGGGGTGTCACTTCTGTGGGATTGTGTTTGTGGGGATGAGCAGGACAAGCTCTGTGGGAGAGGCTTCCAGCAGGAATTAAATCAGTTTTTGTAGCAGAATCACTAATGCACTTCTAAAATGACTGAGTAATTCTGGGATAGACTCACAGTAAGGTGTCTGAACAATCAGGGGCTGTGAAGAAAGGAATGGCAACCTGGGTGTCCTGGCTTTTATCAGGACACGTGGGAAGTTCTCAGGGATCACTGCACAGGCAGGAATGGATGTGGCAGCTGTGCTTGACAGGGTGACCTTGGCAGGGGCTTCCCATCAGTCTCTATCCTGCTTTATCATGTCTGGAAGTGATACAAGCTTGTACTGAGGGGCTGTAATTCTTAACTGAGACCAGCTTTCCGTTCAGGTGGGAAGTGAAAGCAGAAATTCCTGTTGTGCCTGAATCCAGTGTCCAGTTTTGTGTATTAAAAAGAAATTATCTTTAGAGAAATCTCATTACCCAAATCACCTTGGTGCTTTTGCTAAATTGGAGGTTTTTAGAGCCTTGTGTGCAGAGCCCTTTTTGCAACCTGGCTTTGCTTTCCCAGCTCTCCAAAATACCCCAAAAAACAAACACCTAGAAAAGTTAGAATATCTTATTCCTTAATCAAGCCTTGGCAGGGAGGCTCAGGAATTTCTTTGTTATCTCAGCCTCGCATCCCTTTTTGCTGGGAGCTGCCCTCCCTGTGTCCCCAGCAAGAAAAGATGATCTCTGCAAACATCAAGCCAGAGCTGCAGCATCTCAGGGGGTCATCCTTCCTGCCCAGGAAGCTGCTTTTTGGCACTTCCTCCCCGCCCAGAAGAGAGGGAATGGATCGGTTTCAAAGAATGCTGCGAGCAGCCCTGAGCGCTGGGGATGACACATTAATGAAAACAAAGATTAATTCCATGTGACACCGCTGCCTTGCAGCACAACTGGGAGCTAATGAAGCTAATGAGAACCATATTTGGGGTGAGAGATGGAAATTGAATCGTGGCTGATGGCAGAAATGAATCACTGAACGTTTCCCCCCCCTCCTGTCCCAGCATGAGGAAGGTTTTCCCCTCCTTGCCCCGGGTTTGGGGTTGGGATTGGGGTGGGAGCAGCTCTTGAGAGGTCCCAGTGGGGTCTGCTCAGCTGGGGTTGGGAGTGGGTGGGCAGCAGGAGCTGATCCATGGCTGGGTTGGTGCTGCAGAGCTGGAATGTGGGAGGTTGCTGGTCCTGGGAGAGGTGGGTGCAGGTGGCACTGGGCAATCCCAGTCTGCAGAGTGCTGGGCAGCAGGGGCTATCCCCAGAGAGATTCATTAATGCCATTAAAATTGTGCAATATTTATAATGCATAAATGCATTATAAATATTGCACAATTTTATATATAACATTTAATATTATATATAACATATAATATTATATGTTATATAATATTATATAACATATGCAATACATATGCATTTATATTGTATATATATTATATGCAATAGAAATGCATATATTTATAGGAATTTATTTAAAAAATGCAATTTAATGCAATTAAAGGGTTCCTCTTTTAATCAACCAATTCCTGCCATCCTGTTTTCCTGGGATTTTGCCTGCAGAACCTTCCTGCTGGTAGCAGCAGGATCTCAGCAGTGCTCAGGAGGTGATTCCCACTTGTTCTGGATCCTGGATGTGTCCAGGCTGCTGCTGCTCCCGAGGTTTTCCATCAGCTCCTGCTGCTGGGGCTCATCCCAGCTCAGGGATGCTCAGCCTGGGCTCAGATCCCGTTTTCCCCTTTCCCTGGGCTCAGTGTGCAGCCCAAGGAGCAGCTCCCAGTGGGATTCCCAAGCTGCCACCTCAGCACCTGCTCTTGGCTCTGGCAGGGTTTGACCAAAGCAAACCCCACTGGGGTCTGCCAGGCTGTGCAGGCTCAGGAGCCATCTGTGATTTGGGGAAGGAGCATGGGCAGAGCTGCTGAGTGCTCAGGCTCAGCTGCACCGTTCACATTTGCTCTCCTGAGCAGGCCCAGCCAGGGCAGTGATGTTTTGTGTCACAGTGTGATGTTTTGTGTCACAGTGTGATGCTTTGGGAAGAGCCAGGTGGATGCACAGGGTGGGACATCCCCTTCCTCACCCCTGCTTGGCTCCAGCCCTGCCCAGGCACCTTTCCCAGCACGAGGAGCAACCCTCCTCCTCCTCCTCCTCATCCTTTATTTCTAATGTTAGCCCCATTCCTCCCATTTCAATGTGGATGTTGTAATTACAGAGCACAGAATCCCAGCTTTTAGAGCTCTGTGACCACAAGAAAGTGAATCCAGAAACCAGACTGGTTTCATTTGCTCCCATTCCAGCTGATTTCCTTCCCCCACCATCGCTGTGCAGTGCTGAAGGCTTGGCAGGGACCAAAACCAGCTGTCAAAAAGGGTTTTTACCCCCACACTTTCAAGTTAATGATGTTCTGAAATTAATGGCGCACCAGCCTAGTCCTGGATCTCATTTTGATGGATTTTGCCAGGGATGTTTCCCAACTGGGCTGGGGAAGTGAATCCCCAGGTCCCAGGAAAAAAAAAAAGAAAAAAAAAAAGAGGGGGGGGTGTTTTTCCATCCTAAGTGTTTACAGCTTTAATTTGGTTGGTACATTGTGGTTTTCCAGCGAGCTTTCAGTAACTTTTGGAAGCTGTGGATGAGCTTTTCCACTGCTCAGGGCCAGGGAAGTGGCAGTGTCTGGGTGTCCCCTTGCTCTGGAAGTGGCTGTGGGCACAGGAGAGGCTCCAGCCTTGGCACAGGGGGGAAAAGCTGAAGGAGCTGAGTTGGATTAGCTGAGGGAAAATTAAAAAAGCTAATTAAAGTAATTAGCTGAGGGAAAGGAGACAGAGATGAAGCCTGTGAAAGAAGCAGAGGTTGGAACCCTGGCACAGAGGGGTTGTGGAGTCGTCCCTGGAGGTGTCCCTGGACAGGGCTTGGAGCACCTGGGACAGTGGGAGGTGGCCCTGCCATGGCAGGGGTGGCTCTGGGTGGGATCTGAGCTCTTTCCAGCCCAAACCACCCCAGGGTTCTGTTCTCTGTCCTGTGTCCCTGGAGAGAGGACAAGGAGCTGCTGGTTTGTGTGGTGGGAAGGAAGATCCAGGTCAGGCTTAAGGAAATGTCCCCGTGGAATAATCCCAGGCTGGGTGCCTGGAGAGGGAGGGGAAATCTCAATTTCTGCCTGACCAGGTGATTCTCTCCCACTCCTCTTCTCAGACAGGTGCATTTCCCACATTTTCTGTCCTTTCATGGCTTCACCCTTTACCACCCTGCTGGATTTGTGGCAGGTGGCTCACGCAGCTTTCCCTGTCCCTGGAATTTTGGAAGGAAGCTCCCTTGGGTTGCCTGCTGTGACCTGGGGCTGCTCCAGGGCCGATGATCCCCTGGGATGGGGATGGAGATCCATCCCTCCCTGCAGAGTTCAAATGCCACATTCCCAACTTTCCCAGCTCACACTGGAGCTCCCACCTTGTGGAGACCTCCTGGAAACCTTTTGGGGACCAGATCCTGGTGGAGAATAGAAAATATACCTGTACCCATAACTTTTCCCTCATCCCAAGCTCCAGAGCCCAGGGAAGGAGAGGGATTTGTGATGGAATCATCCAAGTTGCCATCTGGGATCACTTTCCATGGGGATGTTCTCTGTGGGGAGCAGCAGTGGGAGCTGTTAACACCAGCTGCAGATTTAGGGATGAGCAGGGAATTCAGCTGGAAGGAGCTGGTGCTGTTGGGCACTGCTGGGCTGGAGCTGGTTTTACTCTGTTTTTAGTACAAATTCAGCTGGATTTCCCTCAGAGCATCCAATTTATAGATGTAAAACAAACAGAATTTATAGATGGAAAGGTAAAATCTGCGTGGTTTATCCTATTTTTAATGGGCTCTGTCTGGAATATCTTTTTGGGAATGTTTTACAGGTTTAGAGACCCCTATCCCAAACAACCCCTGCATTAAATAACCTGAGCAGCTCTGGGGCAGCTGAGTGGAGAAGGAAATGTGAATTTATGGGGCAAGTGTGGCTGATGAGCTCCTCCTCCAGCAAATAAAACCCATCATTCCCCCTGCTTTGCATGCAGGAAGGAAGGAATTCTCTGGAAAAGGTGGCATTTTGTGTTGGGGGGGAATTCCTGCTCCCTGGAAGGTCTTGCAGAGCTGTGTCCTCAAACCCCTGACAGCAGGAAGCGTTTTCCTTGGGAATAACGGGGTTCAAAGCAGGTTTTGCTCTCAGTTTTTGCTTTCCAGGAATACACTGAAGCTAGAATTAATCATCAGGACAAGGTGCTGAAAACAATTTAACTCAGATATTAAATGATGTTTATGATTCCCAGCTGATCCAGGCTAAGTGGGATGTGGATTTTCCTCCCCTGACAAGTCAGGGCTAAAAATGCTGTCTCTTCCAGCAGAAAACAGCCCTGACATCACTTTTTAATGGCATTTATGCAATCCAAGTGGAATATACTTTGAATCAGCAGAATTTCTGCATTTGACAACGTGCAGATCAAAAGTTCTGCTGGTGAAATTTACCCCCAGGCCTGCGATATCAAATCCATGTTTTTCCTTATTATCTGTTGGGAATGCTTCAAATACCAAAATGTGGGGGGAAAAAAAAAACCCACACATTTTTTAATAAATACTTCTGTTAACTCATTATAGCCACCTTGAAAAGCAAAAACTGGTGATTAAATTCTAAACCCCCAACCTGAAATCTGTGGGAATTGGGTACCTGCCCTGCTTGTACCTATTAAAACCTAAGAAATCCCTGCAAGAATTCCTGCTGCTTTTATGGATTCAGAGTGGGCCATTTGGTTTGGTTTCCTTGGCATTTGTCTCGCAGGCTTCTTCAGAGAAATAAATCCACAAGTGTTTGCCTGTCATCACATGACGGGGCTGGGAGCCTGGATTGATGTAATCAGCACCAGACACACGTCAGAAAACTTCATGTGGTTCAGCAAAATACAATATTTTATTAATTCCTCATTTGGGGGGGGGGGGGTGGTTTAAATGAGCCTCAGGGGGTTCTTAGCTTGTGCCAAGAAATGAGAATGGTTCCTGTGAGTTGGTGTTGAGCAGCACCAGGAGCGGGGTGGGGATCAGCAGAGTGAGGTTCCCTTAATGACAAATAACTTCATAAAAAGCTGCTTTTATTATTCATTAAATTACAAATTATCCTGGTTTTTTTTTCTCTTTATACATCAGTAAATCTGTAGGAAATTGTTGTTAAATATGGTGTAAAATATTGAGGTTGATTGGTTCAAAAAACCATCAATGATGAGTATAAAATGTAACTTATTGAGGGTATTTTCAGTTGTAGCAGATCCTTCTTAAAATCTTTGAGACCTGGTGTGTTTCTTAGTATTGGGGTGGCTTTTTTGGTTTTGTTTAATGTGCTACAAATACATATAAATAAATACAAATAAATGCAAATACAAATATAAATAAATACAAATATATATAAATAAAATACATATAAATAAACTACAAATATGTATAAATAAACAAATACTCATACATATAAATAATTACAAATATATAAAAATAAATAAATTCAAATAAATGCAAATACACATAAATATATAGAAATTCCTGATGTGGGATTGAAACCATACTGGGAATAAATAAAATTTGAAGAGCAGCATCTTAAAACTTGCTCAGCTTTGGGATTAAAAGTAAGTTTTAATCAGAATTGGTAATTTTACAGAAAATCACCGTGGTGCAGCTGAGGCTG
Source organism: Agelaius phoeniceus (assembly GCF_051311805.1). NCBI lineage: Eukaryota > Metazoa > Chordata > Aves > Passeriformes > Icteridae > Agelaius > Agelaius phoeniceus. The sequence continues at coordinate 1,832,925 of NC_135280.1, read as the reverse complement.
AAGGGAATTGCAGTGGAAGGAGGAGCAGCCTTCCTGTGTCCCAAAGGAAGGGAGCAATTCCTTGGAGTGCTGAGCAGCCCAAAAATTCAGGAATTTTCTCCTCTTCCATTCCCTGCAGCAGCATTTTAGCATTTTCCCATTTTTGCCACATTTTATGCAATTCAGGACTTTTCTGTACTCCCTGACAGCATTTTGAAACTTCAGATGTTGGAAGTGAGGAACAAGACCAACACAAGATGTCATTCCCTTGAATTTATCAACCCCAATTTTAATTCTTTTGCTTTCTTTTCATTTTGTTTTGCAGGTATTCCTTTGGTAAGTGACTAAAAATGAGCCAAAAGCTGCAGTAATATTTTGTTGATGCATTTGTGGGTATGTAGCTTTTTCATTTTTCCAGCTTGTCTTGCTCTTCCTCTGGCATGTTTAAATTTTTTTCTTTTTCTCTTTTGCCTGGCATATTTAAATTTTAATTTATTTTTTAAATTTAAAGGTATTTTTATTAATTTTTTTTTGGTTAAGCTTTTGATTAAATTTCACTGCATTTCTTTCTGCCTTTGTGCCCTTAAAGAAAGGGAATTCTTTAAATTGAGGATGAGGGGAGTTGATGGAAAGGTCACGTTTGAGATGAAGGGAATGAAGGACATTCCTGGCAGGGAATCTCTTCCTCCCAAATTCCCTTTCCACAGGTGATTTGAGTATCAGGAACCTCCAATTCCTGCCATGGGCTTTGTCCTGGGCTGAGCTGCAGGTGTTGCTCTCTTGGAGGTTGGATTTTTTTTTTTCTCAGTTGGATTATTTGCAGTTTTCCAACCCATTCTTAAATGGGAGTTGACAAATCCTGCTGGAAGCATTCCTCTCTGTGGAAATATTAGGAAAACTGATTTTCTGGGTATTGCTGCCATGGACTAACACCTTAACTCAGCCTTTTTTGGCTGTGCTTTCTCCCTTCAGGAAAGGCATGGGATGGGTGGGTGGAGAAGGACTCTGGATCATGGCTGGAAATGGGATTTGTGTTCCCAGCTTGTCCCAGATGGAGTCTGGTTGTTCAGCAAGGAGGTACAAGAATGGTCAAATTCTGTTTGTGTATTCCAGGGAGGTTGGATCCCTTTTCCTTCTGGGAGTTGCAGCTGTCTCCTCATTCCCCATGGAATGTTCTGGAATTCAAGTTGCTCCTTGAGCTGTCTGAGGGTTTCTGGGAATGCTCAGGTGGAGACCAGGATATGGAGAATTCTCCATTCTGCTCCTTGAAGCATTCCAGACAATTCTTCCCTGTTAAATGTGGATGTTCAATCCAGGACAGCACAAACCCAGAGGGTTGGACTGGAGCTGCTCATCCTCTGGGTGTGTTGCTGATGGGTGTAGAAAAATGCTTTGTTTTTCTTGTTTTTCAAGCGGTGTTTCATATTTTTTTGGCTTTTCCTTGAGTCCCAAGTGGAGATCCCCCTCCAAGGAGCCCTTTGTACCCAGTGGGGTCTCTCCCTTCCCCGTTTTTGGCGTGAGGGCTCCTTCGGAATGAGATGAAGGAGATGTAAATCTGCAGTTCCTTTTGTCAGAATACAGGAAAACCACAATATTTTTGTTATAATATAGCTGAAACAACAACATTGTCATCCATTGCTGGGGCAGTGCATTAAATATTGCTGAGCTCTGGAAGCCTCATTCTTTGGGAGCATCTACTTCAAAGCAAGATCCTTTAAAAAAAAGAAATTCCTGGAGAGTTCTTTGTAAGTGCTGACTGTTTCCTATCCCCCTCCAGGAAGTGAGAGTTTTTTGGTTTTTTTTCTTTTTGCTACATCTCAGGATGGATTTTGGTACCCTCTATTCAATCTCCAGGCTGTCCCTGTGAATTTTAAAGAACTCCAGAGCCTGAAAATAGCAACAAGCTGTGGGATCAACTGGTATTGCCACAGGTTTTGCTCTTTGCTCTTAGTCCTGGTGGGGAAAAGCGATTAAAAATCCTCCTCACTGGAGGGAAGGAGCTGGGAACCAGGAATGCAGAGCCCCAGGCTGGGCTGTTCATCCCTGGAAGCTGAGGAGCTGCTCTGGGATGCAGATCCTGCAGTGGGCATCAGCCAGGCCTGGAATCAGCTGAGCTGGGATCACTCCAGGCTTGGTTTATTGTTATTCTGGTGTAAACCTGGCTTTGGAGCCAGTGGGGTGGTGAGGGCACCTGGGTCCTTCCCTGGGGATGGGCACAGGTCCAGATCCAGGGCCACTTTTCCTCCTTATTTTTGGAAGGGCACAGTTCTGGTGAGGCTGTTCCTGGCTGGATTTTTGGGATGGCTGGATCTTTGGGGAAGTTAAAAACAGGAAAGTTGCAAGGATGGAATGGATCTGTGTAGAGTGAAAATCCAGGGAAAATGAGGTCACTTTCCAGAGAGATCCTGAATTATCCCAGTGGTTCCAGGACCCCTGTTCCCAGCAGGGAGCAGGCAGGAAAGGCAGGAATGCCTCTGCTGCCCTCGTGGCTATCAATGGGATCATTAAACAGAAGGGATGGAGGAGCAGCTGATCCCATTTGACTCCTGATGCTCCAGAGTGTCCTGTGTGGAGCCAAAGCAAATGTTTCCTTAGGGATCATTCCAGAGAGCCTGGCTCCTGCTCTCCTTGCAGGCCAGAATTAGAAGCACATTTTAAAAGCAGATTTTTTTTTTTCCCCCCTCCCTCCCCCAGTAAACTTCCTTGTTAATTTTGGTGTGGAGAAAAGACAATCCCTGAACAAACTCTGGAGGTTTTTTCCTCATTATCTGTAAACATGGAGTGAGCAAATAACTGAGTTCCTACCCAAAATGCCCCCCAATTTGATATTGCATCTATTAGCTCAGAATTTGAGCTGAAGTGTGTTTTGATTAGAACTAGAATAAAAAGTTGAGAGCTATTTGTAATTCTCCATCACTTGTTAAATCCTCACTCTTTGCTTCAATGCAAATTGTTCCAAGGAGGATTTTCTTTTAAAAGGTCTTCAGGGATCTCGAATTTTAGATGTGCATTGACATAAAATTAAATGTTCGAGTGCACAGCTGGGGTTCTGGGTGAGATGGAGGAGATGTCTCTGCTCTGTGAGTGTTCCCAGGGAAGGGGGGAAGTTTTCCTTTAGCTGCTGCAGCCTGGAGAGCAGCTCCTGTGGTGGTCATGGAGGAAAACGAGAGGAAAATGCAACAACTGAGGTCAAACTTGACGGGTGCAGGTTCAAAGCTTGGCTGAAGGTGGGCATGGGCTGAGCTCTGCTCAGAGCTGAGCTGGAGATTGCTGCAGCCCCCTCTGCAGTGGGGGAGGCTGCCCAGGTGAATTCCCTTATTTTGAAGGCTTTTTGTGGCTGCTCCATCCCTGGGAGAGTCCAAGGCCAGGCTGGAGCAGACCTGGGATAATGGGAAACTGCCCATGGAAGTGGAGCTGGACCAGCCTAAAGCTCCCTTGCAGCCCAGTGCAGTGTGGGATTCTGTGACAGCACAGAATCCCCAGGCTCTGGTTGTGTGGGGAGACCCTGGCACAGGACACGGGCTTGGGCTGTTCCATGCTATTCCCAGAGAACTCTGCTGCATCCCAGACCCCCAGAGCCCCTGGCCATGGCTGCACACCCAGCTGGCCATGGGCTGCTCTTTATTCACCTCCCCACACCGGGATGGGAGGGCTGGAGCTGCTTCCCAACCATTCCTGCCTAATATTGGGATCTGCTGTTCCTATTGCTGCTGTAAGAGTGGGAAACTTTTCTCTCTGTCTTATTAAATCTATTTTTCAAGCTGTCACTTAAGCAGGTCTAGTGACAGAGTCGGATGTTTATGTGGCCCTGGACACTTGAACTCTGGTGTTTTCAATCACAACAGCACCTTTTGCCAGCCGGTCTGAATTAAAAACTCCCCCTGACCTTTTACCCCCGGCCCTCTTAAATTCATGCTTTAAAAACAGCTTAATGAGGGGTTTACTGGCCCAATTGGAAGTTTTTATTAAAACCTATTAGTGAGCTGGAGTAGCCTGCCTGAAGGAAACGATTAGGCCAGAGCAGCTCAGCTCAGAGCTGGCCCTTAGCCACTCCAGGTTTTCCCTAAACTGCTTCCAGACCCACGTTAACCCCAGTGCTGCAGCCTGCACGGAATTCATATCCTCTGCTTTAATTTATGCCTTGTCTGATTCCCTGCCCAGCCTCGCCCTGTGCTTGGGTTTAATGCTGTTAGGCCTGCATTAAAGGGCAGCGGGGCCTTGGCTTGAGCCAGGCTTGTTTTTGGGAGCCTGGTGGTTGATATCTGCCATCAGAAACCTGCTACAGCCAAGCTGCATCAGCTTGTGTCTGGGAACACTGAATAAGCAGGGCCACAGGCCACACCACCTCTCCTGAATCCCTCATTTCTTCCCAGAACATTCCCTGTTTGGCATGGAGAGCTGCTGCCCGTTCCCTTGTGTGCTAAGCAGCTGTTCCCAGCAGAACTGGAAACAAGGTTTTGCTTCAGGGCCTGTAAAGTGGGGAAAAAGTAAAGATGTCAGGCTCAGAGTGAGGAAAACACCATTATTCCCATTCTAGAGGGGAAGTGTTCCCCCAAATCCTCTGCTGGCCCAGGGAGGAGGTGTGGAGCCTGCTTGGGCAAGGCCACGATGCTCCCGTGGTCCTGGAGAAGCTTTCCATGAGGAACATGCCAGCACCATGGAGCTGGAGATGCACTGGTGGAGCAGCTGGGGTTTGAGGTGAAATTGGGTTTTCTGGAGGACACAGGAGCTGCAGGGTGGAAATCCCAGCTGCCTTCTGCTGTCAGCTTCCAGTTGGATCTCAGCTTGTTTTCTCTGTGTCTGTGTTTTATGTTAAAAATTAGGCCAGTGGTTCTTGCCTGACTTCAAAATAAACCTTACAAGGCTGCTGAAGCTTTGGAGATGTTATCTCCATGCTCTTCTCTCCATGGATTTGAGGGATACAGGCCAGAGCTCCAAATTTTCAGGAAAAACCTCCAGTGGAAGGTGGCCCATGGCAGGGGCTGGAATGGAATGGGCTTTAAGGTCCCTTCCAACCCAACCATCCCATTTCTGTAAAGCCAAACCAAAGGCTGAGATTTGGACTCTCCTTTCCAAAACCTGGCTTTAGCCTGGAAACGAGCCAGATTCCCTCCTAATAAGACAATAGTAGCAAATTAGTGGGGCAAAAAACCAGGAAAGTCCCAATGTACCAATTAGGGTGCTCTTTAATTGACAAATATTTCAGTTCTGGGATGCACCTTGAGCAGAAACAATCCCAAAACAAAAAGCAACTGGTCCCTCTCAACACCCCACACTCCCCCAGGGTCACCTCCTGCCTGGATTTCTCCTGGCACATGGCTGCACCGACCTCACCTCGGTGCATTTAAAAAAGGATGTTTGAGGAAAAATCTGCCATTAAAGTTATTACTGTAAAGTAGTGCCTTTGATTGCGGCAATTATGCAAATGAGCTGAAGGGATAAAATGCTCCTTAACGAGGCCTGATGGAAACGGTGGTTCTGGAAGGGGTGTAGGACTTCTCCAAAGAGCTTTCCATGCCTGGGATTCTCTTCCAGCCCTTTGCCATGTTCCTGGACCTCGACCTGTGTCACTGCCGGCCGGCCTGCGGATGTGATTTTATTTTCCCTTAATCCAGGAATGTAAGTGGGTGGAATGGGAACGCTGGCCTTGCAGAAAGGGGGAAAGCCTTTCCCTGAGCAGATTGTTCCTGCTCTGCTCTTGTGACCGGCCTCGAGAAAAAGGAAACAAACAGAAATGCCTTTGGCGGGCTGGGGTTGTGTTCTTGGGAGAAATTCGGGGAGAATTCACGTGGTTGGGCTTTGGAAGGGGCTGCCCAGGGAGGTCTGGAGTGCCCATCCCTGGAGGTGTCCAGGGAATTCCTGGAGGTGGCACTGAGTGCTCTGGGCTGGGGACAAGGTGGGGATCAGGCACAGCTGGGACTCACCAGGCCACAGCTTGGCTTCACCTGGAAACAACGAGCTCTGGGGAATGTTTTGTGAGCCCTGAACCCACCTAAGAGCAGAATCCACCTCAGGAGTGGGAGATAGGGAGGTTTTCTCCTGATTTTTAGTGAGAAAGACCAACTGGGGAGGCTCCAGTGGATCAGGGCTGGCTCCCACAGGCTGATGGTCCTGGAGGGCTTTTCCAACCTTTGTTTTTATGGGATTTTGTGATCTTTCTCCAAAAATGGACCTGGTGAGCCCAAGTTTTGTGATCCTGGCATTCCATGGTTTCCATCAGGAAAGGTGAATTGGCCTGGGTGACTGCCAGGGGTGGAGCTCTCCTGCACTGAGGCTCAGATTGAAGCGCTGCCAAGTTCATTGGAATTGTCTCCAGCATTTGTTTCAAAGCAGGGAGTTGGATCCTGGTCTCCCATAATTTGGGAAAACATGGCCTGAGTTAGATGGGAAGTGTCCGGTGTTGGATGTGGCTGAGGGAATTCCCTTCTGTTCCTATCTGGTGTTCCAGCTCAGGGAGCAGAACTGAGGGGTGACTTTGGATAGGGTCAAAAAAGAGGGAGAGGGACTTTTTCTAGGGGCAGATCATGACAGAGCAGCTGTCAGTGGTTTTAAACTGCAGAGGGCAGGGATGGATGGAATATTGGGAAGGAATTCCTCCCTCTGAGGGTGGGGAGGGGCTGGAATGGCTTTCCCAGATAAGCTGTGGCTGCTCCAGGATCCCTGGAAATGTTCAAGGCCAGGCTGGAGCACCCTGGGATGGTGGAGAGCTTTGGGATTGGAACTGGATGGGCTTTAAGGTCCCTTCCAACGCAAACCGTTCATTATTCTACACTAGGAGAAAGGCAATTAGTTTAATTAGCTGTAATTGCTCTTGGTGTGTAGGACTGAACCTGTTCTCAGGTTCACCTGCAGAGTTTGATCCTGGCCCTGAGCTCTCCTGGGCTCCTTATCAAGCCAGCACTTGTTCTTATCTTGCAGGAGCCTCTCTGTTATCTCTCCTGAGCTTTCCCTGGATTTGTGTTAAGCCTCCCATTAAACCCAGGCTTTCTGCCTGCTCCCAGTTCCCTTCTGTGCAGGAGCAGGAACAGGCTTGGGGTTCAGGCGAGTGCCAGCTCAGTTCTTAAAAAAACATCAAAATCTTCTGGCAGCCTTTTCCCAGCGAGGTGGCTCTGACCTGCAGCTCACGTTGTGAGGAGGATTTGGTGTCCAAACATCCCAACGTGGGCTGATTGCTCCCTGTTTGTGCTAAAAAAGGGATTTTTTTTAACAAGAAAAGCTTGTTCCAAATGGATTATAAACCAGGGAAGTGCTGCCCAGCACCAAACTGCTGCCACCACTCTGGGCTGGAGTTCAGCTGGGGTGACAATGCCTGGGGACAGTGCTCAGGGTGGCACAGGGTGACCTGACACAGCTCCCACTTCTTTGGGGTTTGAGCAGATCCCATGGAATTGCCCAGCTGGAATGAGGCTGGGAGGGGGTGATTAATTCCTCCACTCCTTCAGGGAGTGGGAATTTTGATGACCCCAAGGATATAATCCTCCTTGTGTGCATCCTGCAGGAAAGCTGAGCCCCACCTGGGCTGGGATGGGGTTTGGGATGGGAGGTGTGGCATGGCCACTGTCACCTGCAGGGTTCTCCTGTGCCCTGTGGCACAGAGGGGTTTGGAAAGAGAATCAGGGACGTGGGGCTGCTCTGAGCCTGCTCTAGCTGTGGTCACAAATATCCTGGGGGTTGTTGCTTCTCCCTCTTCTGGTTGTTCCCATTTCATTACGAAGGATGAGTTTTCCCTCTGGGAAACCAGAGCAAAGTCCCCCAGCAAGGCTGACCTGCAATACCCCCACAAAGTGCTCCTGTAAATGTTGTATTGGGGGATTATTTGCAGCCTTTTGCTCTATTTTTAAAAAAAAAAAACCAAACCCAGACAAGCGTTTTAAAGAGGATTTTTGGCAGGTGTGAGAGCAGCTGCAGAGGACATTGGCTTTATTTTATGGAATCATGGAATGGTTTGGGTTGGAAGGGACCTCAAAGCTCATCTTGTTCCATGGTCAGGGACACCTTCCACTATCCCAGGTTGCTCCAAGCCCTGTCCAGCCTGGCCTCTGCCTGATTTATGGAATTCTGCTGGGTTTTAAACCTTTGTGCTTGAAGGATCTTGAGGTGCCAGGCAATTCTGGCGCTCTGTGTCCCTGCAGTGTTTGCCAGCTGTCCCAAACTCTGGGAAAAATCCACCTGCTTGGCTTCACCTGGAGACAACGAGCTCTAGGGAATGTTCTGTGAGCCCAGAGCCCACCTAAGCGCAGAATCCACCTCAGGAGTGGGAGATAGGGAGGTTTTCCTCCTGATTTTTAGTGAGACAGGCAAGCTGGGGAGGCTCCAGTGCAAACAGTGGAGCAGGGCTGGCTCCCCCAGGCTGACACCTCTCAGCATGGAGCTGTCTGAATTCCCTGTGCTGGCTCCAGGCTTTTGATGGAGGCAGGATGAGAGCTGGGCAGAGCTGCCTTCAGGGCTTGCTTCCATCCAAAGTTCAGGTCTGGCACGGGGGAAGAAGTTTGATTTTTATTTTTGTGCTTTCCTGAAGTTAAATAAACCTTGATGTGCAGAGTAACCCCTGGATAATCACAATAAACCAAAGGGCATCCAAGGAGCTGCTGGAGTTTTTCTTTTCCATTATCCACTGTCACTTCCAGCTTCTGATTTATCTGTGGCTCCTTCCCATTCCATGCCCTTCTTCTGCCCTGATCTACATCCCGTAAAGGTTTTCTGGCAGTGATTGATGAGGGTGATTCCAGCTCTTCCCATGGAGTTTTTGGAGCTCCATTTTTCCTGGGGATGATGGGTCCTGGTGGATGTTCTTCTGTGGAAGAATTATTAATTAAAGCGTTGAGATCTTGGCATTGGACACCTCAGGGCAGCTGGGACTTGTGTGGGGAGCTCAGAGGGAGCTTGGACCCTTTTTAAGAAATCCAACTCTTGGGGTATTCTCCATCCTGTTAATTGATCTGGGGTGTGGAAGTTTGGGTGGAAGTCTGTGGATTTTGGTTGCTTTCCATCAGGAATATTTGATGAGCGGAGAAGAAGCTTGGGTCAGGTTAAATGATTATTTTTTTGTCTTTTATTAATCAGTGGGAGGACTGGAAAAGCTTTTGGTCTGGAGCACCTTCTCCATCTCCCTGCAGGATCCCAGCTGGAAGCAGGCACAGCATTGCAATAAAAATGGAAAAAAAAATCCATTTTCCTGCCCATTCCTATGTGGTATTTTCTTTTGGCCACAGATTAAAAATCCATTGGTTTGAGCAATAAAATTAAGGCTTTTTTCCAGGACATTTGTCCTGTGTTCTTATCTATTCTTATCCCTTTTTTTCCTGCAGGAAGGAGGAGAAAGAATGGTGTGGGATTGTTTTTTTCCCTTCTTTTAAGTTGTCTTCTTAGGGATATTTATTTGACAGCTTGATGCTACTGAAGGTTAAATATTGTTTAATTGTATTTATGCTGGCAGAGCCCCTTCTTGGAATTCTCTGGGATTCTTCACAAGTCTCTATTTTGAGGTTTATTGCATTTTCTGTGTTCTCTTCATGCATCAAAACTGGTGGAAGTGAGAGCCAGAGGTCAAGTTTGATCTTCCTCTAAATCCAGACTCCTTGATCTGCCTGGAGCAGGGAACAAACTCCATGAATGGAGCTGTCTGTGGATTTCTTCTTGAAGCCCCTTTGACCAAAAATGTTTCCTTGGTATGATTTGTGGGAATGAGCTGGGGTTGAGCAGATTTCTGGGTCCACAACAGGAAAAGTCAGGATTTTTGGAATTGCTGCAGTTCTTTTTGCCTTGCCATCTTTAAATTAGGGAGAAGACATGTTGTAGTTGAGAGATAATACAAATTTAGACTTCAGTGGTAACAGAATTTGTGTGGTTTAGTGAGGTTGTGCATGTGAAGAACTCTTAGCAACCAGATTTTCTGTGTTCCCCTGCCTCTCCTCCCTTTAAATGGGAGCAGGAGCTCATTAATGACTGAGCATCATTAAAAAATCAGGCTTGGAAGGGACTTTGTGGGGTTTCACTGCATCATCTGAACTCCTGATGTGGGGTTAAATCAGTCCAGGATCAGATGTGCAAAACCTGAAGGGAAAGAGCACAAAGTGCTTGGGCCGTGTCTCAAAACCACCAGGGAGCTCAGGAATGGAGCTGCCACTTCTCCTGCTGTCCCCAAGGTTTGTTTGTTGACAGGAATTTCCTGGGAGCCGAAACATTTTGCGTTTTTCTGTCATTTGTGGCATCTCTGCACACAAGGCTGCTTCCTGCTGAGCCCTGTGTGGGCTGCCTCGATTTCCTGAGCTGTTCCCCCAGCCCTGGGGTGTCCCAGACTCATGTTCCCATTCCTGATTTCAGGGCAATGCTACCTAGCCAAATATTTCTGGCCACCCCCTCACTGCATCCCTGCAACTCCTCAAGAAATGGGATTCATTTATTTACTTTAAGGCCAGGGAAATCATTTTCTCATGGGCTTTTTTTCCATCCCAGGCCGGGTGAAACCGCAGTGTTAAGCCATCCTCCTCCCAGCCATCCCTGGGAAGCTGGAGGGAGCCAAGGTACATATTTGCTGTTACTCCAAGCAGATAAGTGTCAGGATTTCAAAGCAAATTCCAGCTGAAATCTCTGCTGCACCTCAGCTCCCGTGCCTGGGCTCAGAGTAACTCCGAGTTTTATGGCAATTCTCTGGTGTTTTCCTGTTCTTTTTGAAGGGTGGGCCTGGATGCACCCCAAAATTACCTGTCCTTGGTATAGCCTGGAGGAGAGAAGGCTCCAGGGTGATTTTGGGGATTTTGGCACCTGAAGGAGCCAAAATTGGGGATTTTGACACCTGAAGGAGCCATAAGAAACATGGAGCTTTGCAGTGCTTCCTTCTCTTTATTTCCACATTTTTAGAAACTTCAGAAATAATTTCTCTTTGATATCTGTGCTTATGTGGTGGCTTAGAGTGGGAGGAGGTGTAAAAGGATCCTTGGGGGGAAAGAGCCATGGAAAAGGTGAAGGATGAGGGGCAGAAACCTCCAGGGAAATGGTTCTTGTCCCTTGGTCGGGGTTCCTGAGGGAATGATGTTGTTTGGGAAGGGACAATCCCTGTGATGTGTCTGCCAGAGTGACAGCAGAGCCCTCTGTCACAGATTGTCACCAGGGCAGACACTGCCAGGAGGTTTTTGCTCATTAGGTACAGGTTGGGAGCCAGCAGGGGCAAACCCCAGGTGTGGATGTGGGGCAGGGTCAGCGCACTTGGACCGGCCCAGCTGTGCTGGGTGTCCCAGCCAGGGAAGGCACGGCCTGCAGAGACAGAAATTCCCAGAGGGATGGAGGGGAGTGCCAGGCAGGTGTCTGAGGGGATAATGAGAGCTCTGGCTCTTCCCATCTGTCCTTTGCTAAGCCTTAAAATCCCACTTTTTGTCCCCTTTATCACAACATGTAATGTAAATATTTTCCATTCTCATTTACATGGCTTCTTAATATTCCTGATAACATTCCTAATTACATTCTTCTGGCTCATTCAGCTTTTCAAACAGACAGTGGCCAGGGAGAGGAGGAGAACACTTGAAAGTCAAGATTTGCTGGTTTAGAATCAACCCTTTGAATGTGAGCTGCAGCAAAGCCAGCTCTGGGATTGATGTTTGCATGGAATTGATGCCTTGGGAAGGCTGAGCTAGAGCAGAGGCTGGACAGAGATAAAGAATAAAGCAGGGATTTATTAAGAGGATCTCCTCAATGGATCCACCTTGGGCAGCACAAGAGCCCAGCCAGGGCTGCACCCAAGATGAACCAAAATGGTCACAAAAGTGGATCAGGTCTCACATCTTTAGAAGTTTTGGTCTATTTACATATTGGAGTTCATTGTCCAATTACAGCTTTAGGTTATGCAGTCCCACCCTGCTTGTTTTTCTCTCTCCAGCCCACGGTGTTTGTGCTCTTGAGGCTGAGATTTGGATCATTTGTCCTTGGTCCCCAGCTGGAGCAGGAATTGTTTTGTCTCCCTGCTCTCTGCACAGAGCTCACCATCCCCTCATATGAAGTACAAACACACAATAAAGCAGCACAGAACCTGAAAAATATAAAAACCAAAACCTGCAGCATCAGGATGGCCCTGGTATGCCGTGGCTGTGCCTGGGGCTCTGGGGCCAGCCCCACTCTCCTGCCCATCCCTGGGCACAGCGCAGGAGCTTTGTCCCCAGGGCTCCAGGATTCCCAGGCGTTTTCTCTCCGACCCTCGGGGTGGGAGCTGGAAGCTGGGAAGCCTGGAGAGGTTCAATCCCAAAATGTCATTTGGGATGAAAGTCACCCCCCAAATCAGGAGCTACCCAGGCCCTGGAGCAGGGGTAAATCCCCATCCTGGGGGTTTGAGCCAGGCTGCAGCTCCTTCTCTGTCATGGAAATCCCTTCCTTGTCTTTGGCTCTGCTGTGTCAGCCCTACAACGGAGCTCCAGTGGTGATTTCATCTCTTTTTAAATTTATTTTAAGAGAAAGTCACTGGATGCTGATATTTCCCCCTCCAGGAACAGGGAGAGCTCAGAGATCTGCAGGGAAAATGCTCCAGAGATGGTTGAGCCGGGGAATTTGGCCAGGACTTTCTGGCACACAGCTTGGACAGTTCACATAATTTATTAGAATATTTTCCCATCTGTTTGTTATTATTAAATATGAAGGACTGGTGTTGCACAATCTTACCTTTTGGATTTATGGCCAGGAGAAATCAGTGAAGGTTTTTATTGAGTACCTTTTAAGTCTGACTCAGTTACAAACAGCATTTGGAACTTCTCCTTGGTGAGGTTTTAAAGTAAAATGAAATTAAAGCAGCTCCCAACACGTGCTGCTCTTTAAGGGTCAGCACTTTCCCTTTGGAAGATTATCCTGTACAGGAATATCTTGGAGTGTTTGATTTCATTTTTGAGTCTTGGGATGCCATGGATGCTGAAACCTCCCCTCTCTGCAGATGCATCAGGAAGGGGATCTGGGCTCATCTTTGGAAATGCAGTTTTCCTTCCTTTGGGAAGCTTTGCCTGTGCTCTCTTCTCTTTATTTCCACATTTTTAGGTACTTCAAAAAACAATTCATCTTTAATATCTGTTTTTATGTGGTCACTTAGAGTGGGAATCTCTCACTTTATAAAGGGTTGATCTCTTAAATCCTTTTCTAGCCCGACTGAGAATTTGCAATTAGATTATTTTTAAGGTCCCTTCCAGCCCAAATCCTTGTGATTCCATAAAAGAAAACCAGAATTTTTTAATGTATAAAACCCAATGCCATTTAAAAACTGCCTGCTTAATAATTATTTTAACAAATAACAGATATTTTCAATTTGGATTTGGTTCCCTTTTCTCATTTCAAATGATTTTTAACCAGAACGTTTGTCCCTCCTCTTGTGTCACTGGGTGCCACACGTGGCCTCAGGTGGTTGATAAATCACCAGGATAAGCAGTGCTGGTGTTCCAGCTGCCTTCCCACATGGTTCCAGTTAGGGGATCCCAGCCCCCAGCCTCCCTGACAAGGTCCCCATCAGTGATTGAACATTTGCATCAAAGCCTGGGCAGTGATTTCTGTCCAGAAATTGAATTCATTCTTGGAGCAAGAGGTGCTGCCATCCACTTGAAATTGCAGGATTAAAGCAGGATATTTTCCCAGCTTTTAGGGCATGGATGATTATTTGTCTGGAAAATCCCTGAGCTATATCTGCTTTTTACAGTTTTACAATTCCAAGCTAGTTTTGTGTTGCTGAACACTTAAAAACCTGCTTTTTTGGGGGTTTTTTTGTGGTTTTTTTTTTTCTGGATCCTTCTGTTCTGGGGCATGTACACGATGATCTGGACGGTCCCTCCCACCCCAAAGCATTGCAGGATTTCTCAGCCTGATTTAATAAGTGCAGAGTGAGGACTGAAATCATTCATCTGGTTCATTTTAGGCACTGAAGTCATTTGGATTCCTTACAGGGGGAACAAGTTTTGTGGTGCTGGGACATCTGTGAGGAGCTGTTTAATATCACTTGTCACTGCCCTGGCTGATTGTTGTTTTCATGTGGTCGATTCCAGCGGTTTCCAGCGAAATGTAAAAAGCTGCTGCTTCAAATGAGAAGCAAAAATCCTTAATTATATGGCGGGGAATGTGCTCACAAGTGGCTGTGATGTCACTCACGTGGCAGAGCCACCACCCAGGCTGCCAGCAGCACAGGAAAAGCTTTGCTTGTGTTAGCATGGAGCTGCTGGGTCCTTCCAGCTGGCAGCAGGACCCAGGAAATGGGAATTTTTTGGGGGAAAACACTGCTTTTCTGTGCTTTGCTCTATTTACATATTGGAGTTAATATGTAAATGGACCAAAAGGCTCTGGGGTGCTTGCAGTGGGGGCTGGGGGATGTTTGGAGCTGCCCTTGGTGGATTTTTGCTGGATTATCCAACCTTGTGACTTCCTCCAGGAGCCGGGAAAAGGAGGCTGGAGAGGCCCTGGCACAGATTCCCAGAGGAGCTGTGGCTGCTCTGGATCCCTGGAAGTGCCCAAGGCCAGGCTGGACAGGGCTTGGAGCAGTCTGGGGCAGAGGAAGGTGTTCCTGCCATGGAAATGGGGTGGGATGAGCTGAGATTGAAAATCCCTTCCCACCCAAACCATCCCAGGCTTCTCTGACTTAGAATTCTCACTGCACTCTGTGTTACTTTATGAAATGATGCTGGACTGGTTCTTTTTTTTAATTTTTTTGTTGTTGTTGTTTTGTTGTTTTGTTTTTTTGGTTTGTTTGGTTTAGTTTTGTTTTGGGGGTTTTTGATTTTTTGGGGGGTTTTTGGGGTTTTTTTGTTTTGCGTTGTTTGGTTTGGGTGGGGTTTTTTTGGGGTTTTTTTTGTTTTTTTTTGTTTTGTGGCGTTTGTTTTGTTTTGTTTTTGTTTTTTTTGTTTTTGTTTGGTTTTTGGTGTGTTTTTTGGGGGGTTTTTTGTGGTTTTTTTTTTGGGGGGGGTTTTTTTGTTCTGTTTTTTGTTTTGTTTTGTTTTTTTGTTTTGGATCACCAGGCAGATTTTCAGCCTTGGCCCCTAATTCAGGTGTCTGACCATCAACATTTCTGCCTCTGTGTTTGTCTGCTCCTCTTTGCACTGTGCAGGGAGAGAACAACTTCATCACCCAGCTGACTTTTTTGCCATTTGTCCCATAATCAGCAAAGCACTGCTGCTCTCTCCTCCATCTCCTCAGATCTCTTTAAAACCAGCTTTTGAAAGCAGCTTTTTGATTTCCTGAGATCCACATTTGGTCTCCTCCCTCTTGCTCCCCCTTCCTTTGTTCCTGGAGGTTCCTGGAGGTTCAGCCTGTGGGTGTTGGGGTCACTTTGGTCACTGCTGAGCTCATGGAGTTGCAAAAGGCCTGGATGAGAGCAGCCCTGCATCACAGCAGATTCCCAGCCCCGAAGCTTCCTCGGAGCTGGTTGAGTTCCATCAGGGATGGGGCTGGATGGAGACTCCTGTTTGCTTTTCCTGGGATGGAGGGATGTCCAAAAGGACCTGGCAATACCCATTTTCTTATTTAGCTGTAATCCTGAAAAACAGCCTTGAGTGTGGACAGAGCAAATCCCCTTTTAGAATCAGAAAAATCGTATTTATAGGTACTGGAGTGGTTTTGTCATGGTCTCCTGTTTAAATAGCATCTTTTTTTGTTGTTTGGTTGGTTTGGGGTTTTTTTTTTTATTTTTTTAAGGCTTTGGGTGTAAAAGATGTTGCAGGATGCCTGGAATCATTCAGATTGGAAAAAACCTCCAAGACTATTTAAAGTCCTCACCTTGTCCCCAGCCCAGAGCACTCAGTGCCACCTCCAGGAATTCCTTGGACACCTCCAGGGATGGGGACTCCAAACCTCCCTGGGTACTTCCAATGCCTGAAACCCCTTCCATGAAAAAATTCCTTCTGCACTGGTAAATTCCATCAGAAACCACTCATGGTCTTCTCTTAGAATTTAGAAAAAAAATATCCTCATGAAAGAGTTGTCAATTCCAGGGCAGTGGTGGAATTGCCATCCCTGGAGTTGTTCCAAAACCACGTGGAGGTGGCACCTGGGGGCATGGTGAGCATGGTGGCTCTGGATTCATCATTGGACTGGATGATTTAAGAGATGTTTTCCAACCTTAAAAATTCCATAATTCTCACACAGACCTTTCAGATCCCACCCTTGGGGTCCCTCCTGTGTCTCTTGGGTGTTGGACAGGGGTATCTGCCTTGGGGTTAATCAATTACCCAACAATTTCTACCCTATTCTGTATGCAAGCTGTGCTTTAAAAGCACCATTCAGGAAGAAAAATCAGGGAGGCAGAGATGATATTTCATGAGATATTCACTTCAAATCCATAGGGAAAAGCATCCCCTGGCCTGGATTTATCTCCTGCAGACACTCAGGGTGAAATTTGTGCTTACATGAGAATAAAACTGAATCTGTACAGGGCAGTGGGGGCCTCATGTGACACAGCAGGAGAAATTTGTTTAATTTGCTTTTTATTTTGAGGCTGGCTTGCTGTGTGCTGGGAAAAGCCCTTGCCAGGTGCCTTTGTGATGTTGGGTTTCATTTGTTGGTGCCATGAGTGTGAGTGGGAAATGGCATTTTGGGATGGAGAGGAAAGCAGGTGGGGTTGGGGTGAAGCCTTGAGAGGCTGCCTGGCACAGAAGCTGGACAGGAAAGAATTAAAATTAAAGGAATAAAAAGGTCAAAGGAATAAAATAGGTATTTATTTAAAAGGCCTCAAAGGATTCACCTTGGGCAGTACAAGAGCCCAGCCATGGCTACACCCAAGATGGGTCAGGAGTTGTCACCCTTTGCTAAGTTTTGGTCCATTTCCATATTGGGTTCATTGTCCAATTCCAGCTCAGGTGATGCAGTCCCACCCTCCCAGACTGCTCTCCTCCATTCCCTGTTGTTTGCACTTTTTGGGCCTGGAGCTGCAGTGGTGTCCTTGGTTCTGGGGCTGGAAAAGGAAAAGGATTGTTCTGTGTGACTGAGCTGTGAGGAGAACTGCTGACACTTTGTATGGAGTTCAGAGTCATGGACCAATGCAGTGCAGAATCTGGGAAATAGGAAAGCTCAGACTGAAGGCATCAGGGGGAACAGCTGCTCATGGGTTCTGAAGCTGCCAGAAAAGAAGAAAGATTTAACAGCCAGATTTAACACCTGTTTGGAGCTGCTCAGCTCCCTGGGCACATGGCACAGGGCCTGGCTGGGAGGAACAGATGGGATGAGAGTGGCAGGTTGTGCAGAAAGCTGGGAATGAGCTGCTGTGTGGTGCTGAAGAGGTGCCTTAGGATCTCAGCTTTTCTGTTTTTCATGTATTTGGAGCTGTGATCACCAGGAGCTGTGCTCCTGGTGGTGTCACTTCTCCCTGGCCTCTCCTGCCTGGCTGTTCCCATTTCTCAGCCAGGCCCTTCCAGCCCTTCCCATTTCCCTGTGGGACACAGGGGCTGGGTGTTCACAAGCTCTGCTTTTATTCAGGCTGGACAGCAGCAGGAGTTTCCCCATGGAAAGGGTGGTCAGGCTTTGGAAGGGGCTGCCCAGGGAGGTTTGGAGTGCCCATCCCTGGAGGTGTCCAAGGAACTCCTGGAGGTGGCACTGAGTGCTCTGAGCTGGGGACAGGTGGGAATCAGGCACAGCTCGGATTCGATGGTCCTGGAGGGCTTTCCCAACCTTCGTTTTTATGGGATTTTGTAATCTTTTTTCCAAAAATGGGCCTGGTGATCCTGGAGGTCTTTCCCAAGTTTTGTGATCCTGGCATTCCATGGTTTCCATCAGGAAAGGTGAATTGGCCTGGGTGACTGCCAGGGGTGGAGCTCTCCTGCACTGAGGCTCAGATTGAAGCGTTGCCAAATTCATTGGAATTGTCTCCAGCATTTGTTTCAAAGCAGGGAGTTGGATCCTGGTCTCCCATAATTTGGGAAAACATGGCCTGAGTTAGATGGGAAGTGTCTGGTGTTGGACAAGGATGACCTTGGAGGTCTTTTCCAGCTTAAATCATGCTGGGACCCTGCCCCTTTCTTTGGCCAGCCTCTAAATCAGGGGGAACCCCAGGAATGCTCTGCCCTGTCTGGGCTCTGAGCCATTCCTGGGCTCCTTCCCCTCACTCCCTGGGATCTGAGGCACAGCTCATTTTCCATGTGAGGGTTTTCTGGGATGCTCAAGATGTTGAGAATCCTGGAATAGTTTGGGTTGGGAAGGACCTTAAAGCTCATCCAGTTCCAACCCCAGCACCTCCCACTGTCCCAGGGTGCTCCAAGCCCCATCCAGCCTGGCCTGGGACACTCCCAGGGATGGAGCAGCCACAAGTTCTCCGGACAGGAGGATTTCAGGGAATGCTGTTTCCCATCTCCAGGGACACCTCACCCTCCCTGCCCAGTGTGGGCACCTTCTCCTCACCTTGAGGCCAAGCTGCAGAGCTCCTGCTTGTTCATAGGAACAGGGCTGAACTTATTTTCCTTCCTTGAAGACAGAGTAATTAAATCCAGTATGTACAGATCCCTCAAATTGACAGCCGCCCACAGAGCTAAAAACAGGAAATCCATTAACTTCATTATTTAAAAAATAAAATAAAAATCCTCCCAACTGATTCCTCTGTCACTTAAAGTTCTGCATGGAAGGAGGGCTAATTTAACGCTGCATTAACTCCCAGTTATCACCCTCCTGTTACCTAAGTAGTTCCTAATGACTACCCTGGAGAGCACTTGGAAGCTTTTAAAAGTTTTTATGCTAAATTTTATTTTTTTTTTCTGTGTAGTTTATACTTTAAGTACAAAAGTTCCTGCTAACGTTCTCCCAAATCTTCCAACAACAGCCAGAACTTTTTCTGGTGGCTGCAGAAATGTGAAGTATCCCCAGGCTGAGGTGACTTTGAACAAGAAATGGGAAATATTTAATAATGGTGGTTGAAGATGGGTTTGGCTGTGGGGAGCTGGGTCAGATCTTGGGTTTGTGGTGTCCTGGGGTGGGGCTGGAGGGCTGTGGGTGCTGCAAGCCTGGAGAGGTTCAATCCCAAAATGTCATTTGGGATTTAAAGTCACCCCCCAAACCAGGAGTGATCCAGACCCTGGAGCAGGGATAAATCCCTGGTTCTGCAGCACAGCTCAGATATTCCCAACAGGTGCTTTAGGCCCGAGCTGAAACCAAACCACGCTGGGTTTCAGGGAGGTGGGCTCGGGAGCAAGGTCTGATTCCAGGGCCAGTCAGTCTGGATTGGATATCTGCCTCCCCTTGGCTGCTGGGCTGTCTGACACACAATATCCATAGGGAGACAGCTGCACTGGGAGCTGGAAAATCAGGATCTGTTAGAGCAGCATTTGTCTGTGCCGTGCAGACATGCTCTGGGTAAATTTGATGTGTGGGTGTTTCTGTACAAAGAGAAACAATTGGCTGTTTTCGCCTTATCCTGTGCTTTAGGAAGGGGAATTAATAAGAATTAATCACGTGAGCTCTTTCTAGCATAGCCAGGTAGGAGGGTTGATTTTGGCCAGGTGATATTTTTGAGTCAGAAAAACAGAAAATAAGAAAATTCATTATTCTTGAACCTGGTTTTTATCTTCTGAAGGCTTTCAGCCCTTCCCTCCCTCCCTGCTTTCTCCCTGATTGTCCAACAGAATGGTTTAGGATGAGGAGACTGGGGGAAAGGACTGTGCTGACTCCTCTGCAGCCTTGGCCAGGCTGTGCTAACTTGGGATGGTGAATTTATTTATGGCAAATAATAAAGATGAAAACTGGACATCACTCCATGTCCAGCTACAAATACAAACCCTCCATTGCACAAGGGGCTCGAGCGTTTGGAAGAGGCAAAACACTTGGAAAAAACCCTAAAAGGAATAGGGGGAAAGTGTGTTTAGGTTTGGGGTTTGCTTCTTCCCTTCCCTCCTCCCCTCCAGCACCTCCTCCTGTTCCTGCTCCTCCCCTGCCCCAGCAGAGACCTCTGGAAAATCCCAAACCATGGATTTTGCCACGCCAAGTTCCGAGCGTGTCCCGAGCCCTCGGAGCGCGTGTGGGGCGGGCGCAGCCGCCATCGGAGGTTGATGTTATTCCCTTTTTTTTCTCCCCCAAAAAAACCCAGCCCGTGGCTCCCTCTCCGGCTGTGCCAGAGATAACAATGGGGGGCTTTGTGCTGCCCTGCAGCTGCTGAAATTTGACGAGATCCAAGTGAGGAAAACAGGAGCAGGTGGGTCAACAACGTGACCCTTTCGTTCCCAGCAGTATCAGTGAGCCCTGGAATAAGGATGTGTTGGCTGGGGCTTGGAGGATGGGAATTGTCTCTTGGAGAGAGCCCTGATGGGGTTTGCTGCTGTTTATGGGATGGGTTTAACCTCCCAAACTCCAGGATTGGGGAATGGTACTGGAGATCGTTGCTCACTTCATTCCCAGATTGTTCATTGGTTTTGGGATGCTCCATGGCTTCCAGGTGGATGCTCCTGAAGCTCCCAATGTCCTGAAACTCCAATATCTGCCTTCCCATCCCACAGCCCCAAAGTGGGACTGTCCCAGATGTGGCTGCTCCATCCCTGGCAGTGCCCAAGGCCAGGCTGGACAGGGCTTGGAGCAGCCTGGGACAGTGGAAGGTGTCCCTGCCACAGCAGGGATGGCACTGGATGGACTTTAAAATCCCTTCCAACCCAAATTATCCCATGATTCTATCCCAGTTTCTTCTCTGAGTCCCCCCAGGCCATGGAGATGTCTCCTTCCTCTCTGTGTTTTTTGCTGCCCTACAGAATGTCAGGGGTGGGAATTGCTGCAGTTGGAGGAGGGTTTGGGATGTGCTTCCCAGGGTGTTTGGTGCACATGGAGGATGTGGCTGTGTTCACCTCCTGGCACTGCCACTTCAGCAAACACATCTCACTCTAGAATCCTGGAATGGCTCAGGCTGGGAGGGACCTTAAATCATCACCTTCCTCACCTTCATCACCTTCATCACTGCTCCCATGTGATAGCAGCAAGAGGAGGGTGAAATCCGGGAGAGAAATCCTGGAGTTCCTGAGCTGGGAGGGTCAGTGAGGAACCCTGGAGAAATCCTGGAGTTCATGAGCTGGGAGGGTCAGTGAGGAACCCTGGAGAAATCCTGGAGTTCATGAGCTGAGGGGGTCAGTGAGGAACCCTGGAGAAATCCTGGAGTTCATGAGCTGAGGGGGTCAGTGAGGAACCCTGGAGAAATCCTGGAGTTCATGAGCTGGGAGGGTCAGTGAGGAACCAGGTGCCCCTCAGGTGGGGTGACCTGGCTGGTCCCTTCAGGTGTCCCAGCGTGTTTGGGCTCTGTGAGCCCCTGAGTGGTGTTCAGAGGTGACAACACTCAAACCTCAGCAGGGACGTGGCTCCAGCCTCAGAGCTGTCTAAGAATCTGAAGGATTTGGAGTCTGAGGCTTTCAGGGCAGATGCGAACAACTGTGTGTGAGTCAGCGGGGAGGAACGGGAGGTTCTGCTGATGGATTTGGTAATCTTGGGCCTGGTATCATCTTACAGCCCAGTGAGGGTGAGCTGAGCCCAGCTCCCCCCTCGTCTGCTGAGCTGTGGATTCACTTGTGCTGTTCAACATGTTCATCTCCTCAAATCTTCCTGATTGAGCTGGGATTTTTATAGAAACCACAGCACAGGAGCATCTGGGATAGTCCCAGTACCCCCAGCACTTCCAGTGGCCATGGAGCAGCATCCAGCAGCACTTTTTATGCACGAGATGAAGCCTGAAAGAGGAGTGTGCTCGGGGGTCTTGGAGGCCTTCTCCAAGCTTAACATTTCTCTAGGAATGACGGATTACAGTCAGGATGAGTGCTGGATGGGGAAGGAAGAGGCCAGGAGAGGTGCAGGGGATGGATGGATGGATGGATGGATGGATGGATGGATGGATGGATGGACGGACGGACGGACGGACGGATGGACGGACGGAGGTTGGGAAGAAGCACAGTGGGTGATGAATCCCACAGAATGGGATGGATGGATCAGAAAACTGATCCCACATGGGCAGCTATGGAGACCCCATCCCTCAGGAAGGTGGTTGTGAATAAATCAGAGCCTCTCCCAGCTTATCTGCGCTAGACCTGGTTTTAGCAGGACCCTGAGGCAGGAGCACAGCCCCTCATGCCTTCACCGGGGAGCAGCCAGGGCCAGGCAGGATTTAACCCCACACTGGGTGAATTTTGGGGCTCAGGCTGCTGTCCCAGGCTGTGAGGAGTGTCTGTCCCTGGCTGCAGTGGCAGTTGAGCCCAGCTTGGGGCCGGTTTAGCTGCAGAGCAGCCGGGGGTGCCGGGGCTGTGCCCGGCAGCTGGCAGCGCTGTTTACTCCGTGCTGCTCCCGGCACGGCTCCATCCTGCTGTGCCAGCTGGTGCCAGGGCTCCAGCCCATCCCTTTGGGATAAAAGCACAGGTGCAAGGCTGAACTCGTGGTCTAGGCCATGCCAGGAAGGCTTGGCTTGGCTCAGTGCTGGGAGCATCCTCCTGGAGCCGTGGGATGTGCGGGAATCGTCCTGCAGGATGCCAGCATCCTTCCGTGCCCCTGGCTGGCACTTGGGGTTAAAAACAAAGCAGGGAGAGCTGCTGCTGTGCCCTGCTGGGTGAGGGCAGTGCTGCTCTCCGAGGGAATGGATGCACGGGGATGCAGGAGTTTGGATCCCACCCCGACACCCATCCCCAGCAGGGCAGGGTGGTGATTTCCATATGAAAACAGGGATAACAGTGGGATTCTTGTGCCGGCAGGAATGAGGGAGATCTACGACCCTTTTGGTGCCAGTCAGCCCCGGAGCTGGGTTCAGGCACAATTAACCTTTCACTTTTGGGATGAGCCGGTGTTTTCCTGCTGCAGCTGCTTTTTAGGACAATATTCCTTACTTCTCCTCCCAGAACCATTAATTTGGGCATCTGGGGGGGCTGTGCTGGGAACCAGGGGCTCTGTGGGGAGGAAGGAGGGGGAGTTTTAAATGGCTTTGATGTGTAATAATCTGAGGTTTTAAAATTGCATTTTGATTTAAGGGGTTTTTGCACATGAAGATTAAAGAAAAAAAAAAAGGAGGTTTCACTACTGTTATTGGAAATACTTTCAAGCACATTCAAAGTGGTTTTTCTTGTGTGACAACATCAAATCAGGGGCTGGAAAAATCTTGGGGTGGGGGATCAGGGGGCTCAGGCCGGAGCTGGAAGGGATGGTTGGGTTTGGAATGGGTTTTTGGAATGTGTTTTCCTGCCTCTTTGGGCTGGGTGAAGGGAATTGTTATGGATCAAACTGGTGACGTGCCTGGAGAAACCTTGGGAATGAACTGGAGCCATGGACACTGCCTGGTTTAATTGACATAGCTGAGAATTTCAGTGCCTTAATGGCTCCACCAAGGAATTTTCAGGAATCCTCCTCACCAATGTGCCATTTAATGTCTTTTTTTAAAAATGGTTTCAGAGTACAATTCTATCACACAGAAATATCTGAGAATCGGAATAATTGGAGGTGGGACAAAGCTGCAGTAATTTAGTTTTGGCAGGGATAATTTGGTGCTTCCAGACGTGGTGAGGGTTGGACTTCACCTGTCAAAACAGAGCTGTGTGTTCTGCCTCTCTTGGAATAATCATTGCAATATTTGTAGGCTGGGATGGAGGAGAAAATGCAAAATACAGATTTGCATGGATTAGGTGGAGTCTGTCTGCTCCAGAGGATCCAGGGAATGGATTCATGGTGGGATCCCAAGGGCTCTGCTTTGAGCTCAGTCCAGGGTAATTTGGTTAAATCCAGGGATGGGTAAAATCCAGCAATTGGTAAAAGTGGCCTAATGGACAATTTTGGTACCATTTTGATTTTTTTTGTGATTAAAATTCTGAGTTTCTCATTGCACTGAATGTTGATGGTGATAAGACCTAATGGGATCTTAATTGCTATTTTTTGAAGCTAAAGCTGCCCCATTTAGGCAAAAATCCAGCCCAGTCCATGGCACTGCTGGATCCATCCACGACTGGAGAAATCAGTGGCACTGCTTGCCTGTCCCATGCCACTTCCCAGGGCACCTGAATTTCATTTTTTCAGCCTCATAGAAGTTATTAATTTTTATAAAATCCCCCTTTTATGTTGTCTGTGCTTGGAGAAGAGCAACACAACCCCAAAGCTTCAAACCCCCGAATCCCCCCCATGTGGGATGTCTGTTTTAGGGCAGCTGCTGCCTGATTTCCCCCAAATTAACCTTAAAACCATTCACTGTGTTGTTTGTTTTTAATCCTTCCACTTAAATTGAATTCCAGGATAACTTCCAGCACTCTCACCATAATTACTTCCTTCTTCACTTCTTGTTGGCTCTGCAGGATGGGAATCACAGCTCCTGGAGACAGGATTCCTGGGAATATTCCTGTGCCCCCTCTGGAGCCTGTCCCGCCTGCCCCAGGGCTCTCCTCCTTCCAGGATTGTCATCTGGAGCTTCCGCTGGCTCATCTTCAGGATCATGCTGGGAGCGGTGAGTGGCAGCTCCCCTGGGCTCCTTGGAGGTGCCAGCAGCAGGAACGTCCTGTCCCCAATGTCCCGTCCCAAATGTCCCGTCCCAAATGTCCCGTCCCAAATGTCCCGTCCCAAATGTCCCGTCCCAAATGTCCCGTCCCAAATGTCCCATCCCAAATGTCCCATCCCAGCTGGGAATTTCACAATCCAGCACTTCAGGATCCGTTGGTTTGGGAGTTTTTCCCATTTTCAGGATCACGCTCAGAGCCACGAGTGAGAATTCCCCTTTGGGCTTCTTGGAGGTGCCAGCAGCAGGAGCGTCCCATCCCAAATGTCCCATCCCAGCCAGGAATTTCCCAATCAGCGCTTCAGGATCCATTGGTTTGGGAGTTTTTCCCATTTTCAGAATCATGCTGGGAGCAGTGAGTGGGGATTCCCCTTTGGGCTTCTTGGAGGTGCCAGCAGCAGGAATGTCCCGTCCTAAATGTCCCATCCCAGCTGGGAATTTCCCAATCCAGCACCTCAGGATCCAATGGTTTGGGAGTTTTTCCCATTTTCAGGATCGTGCTTGGAGCTCTGAGTGGGAATTCCCCTTTGGGCTTCTTGGAGATGCCAGCAGCAGGAACGACCCATCCCAAATGTCTCATCCCAAATGTCCCGTCCCAGCTGGGAATTTCCCAATCCAGCACCTCGGCACCTGTTGGTTTGGGAGTTTTCCCAATAACCAGGAAAAGCTTCCTTCTCTGGTCCTCGTGATGCTTCAGGTCCCTCCTGGTTTTGTTTTGAGGAGAAAGAGCAGGAGGGGATGCTCTGTGTGGATGTGTTGGTGCTGCATTGGGGGGCTTTTCCAAAGGAATTAAAGGGAATTCGGGCGTTGTGGCTTTTCCACAAGACTGTTGGAATCCTGTGGGTAATTCCCATCTTTCCCCAGATTTCTTCTCCTTTGTTTTTGCTTTCCTGAGCTGTCACTCTCTGCTCCGTGCTTCCAAACTGAGCAATTGCTGCAGAACTGTCCCGGTGCCAGAGGGAATTCCCAAGCAGCTTGTAAGGGAATCCATCAGGACCTGACACATCCCATTAAAATTAAAATCAAGGCGTGGCAGGGGCGTTCTCCCATCGGCTCCATCTGCTTGGACCTTCCAGAACATCCCAAAACTTGAAAGCTGAGGATCATCACTGTAGGAGGAGTGGTTGGGTTTTTTTGGAATTTTGCCTTGCAATTTTTTCAGGGATCTCAGGGTGAAGGTTTTCTTTGAGGCATTTTTCACCAACGGGATCTGAACCAAATGTCAGCACATCCTGAGGGATGCAGGCTGAATCCCAGGATCCTGATGCTTCTCTGGATTCAGGGAATGCCTGGATGTGGCACTCAGGGCTCTGCTCTGGTTGACAGCGTGGGGATTGGTCATGGGATGATGATCTTGGAGTTCTTTTCCAGCCTCAATGATCCCAGGATTCTGTGGTTCTCAGCTGTCATGTGGATTGTGGAGTGAATTGACACCAAGTGTAGCCAAACATCCCCAATTTCCTTAAAAATTTATCTGATCACCAATTTGCTTCCTGCTTTCCTTCTAAACTGGGATCTGCCTGAGATTTTTTCCTGCAGATGTGTCTCATAAATTCTGAATTATGGGGCAGGCTGGATACGAAGGAAAACTGTGCTTCCCAAACATCTCTGTTCCCATTATCCCTGCACTGCTCTCAGCTTTGCCAGGAGAGCAATAACTCCTGATATTTTTGGGAAGAGACATGTCCCTGTGTGCCTGGGACACTGATATATCACTGACAGCAACAGGAGAGGGAAACATGGAAAGGTCATTAAATGGAGACCCCCACAAGCGAGTGATGGATGGGATCTTTAATGTCTGGGGCCTGAAGTCGTGTAGGATTTCTCCTGGGCTGGGGGAACAGCTCAGCAGGCAGTGGGAAGGAGAAGGATCCTCCTGGAATCCAGGTGCACCTGCTCCCAGTGCATCTTTGGTTTCCCCCTGAGCTGGCCAGGAGCTCAGCACGTGCAGCAGGAGTTTCCCCCGTGGGATTGGCAGGGGTGGTGTTTTCTGCAGGAATTTCAGCTTTCCCACGTGGTTCTCCTGGGATTCTCTGGGCTGCTTGGGGTGAGGCTTTCCTTGGGAAATCCTCCAAGCAAGCAGCATTCCCTGGGGGCAGCTGGGCTTTCCTCACCTTGTGCTGGGTGTTAGGAGAGCGTTTTGGGAATGTTCCTTGGGGGTGGGTGAGGTGGTGTCTCCTCCTCTGCAGGTTCCCATCCCAGTGCTCTCCTGTTTTCCATGCTCCCTTCCTGAACCACGGGGCTGATTTCTCTTGTCAGCCCCTTTTCCCTCCACTCAGTGCCTCATATTTGGGATCTTTCCCCACGTGGAGCTCTGACAAACTGGGACTTTGCAGTGAGCAGAGCTGGTCTGGTTTGGAGGAGGATGTTGGAGGAAGGGTTGGAACGAGACGATCTTTAAGGTCTCTTCCAACACAAACCATTTCATGATCAGGGAGTTTTGCTGTTTCCTGGCTAAACCTCCTCCCAAAAAATCATGTCCAGACCTTGCTGTGTTGTGCACAGGAGCTGGCTGGGTTTGTTTAGGGAGAAGTGGGATAATCCCAGCTGTGGTGGGAGGCGAGGAGCTCAGGCAGGCGCTGCTGCCGGGGTTTGATTGGCAGCGAGTGCTGGGCTGAGCTCAAATATTGCTGCCTTTTTAAAAGGCATAATTATGTGATTCAATCTATATGTTTGATGTTCCTAATCATCCATTAGAGCAGGATGTAAAGAGGGATGCTTCCCAGGAACATGCCACAGAATAGGGGCTCTTTGTGTGAGCCAGCAGCTCGTTAGGCAGTGAGTGATGCAAACACACATTTGCGGGGCTGCTTTCCCTCAGAAGAGCTCGGTGGTTTGATGGCTTCATCATTTTGTTTGTGACTCTCTGTCACTTGGATTTCCTGAGGCTTGCAAGATGCAAAGTGTGGGTTTGTGATGCCATCAGAGTCACGAGGTGGGAGGCAGAGGTGTGTGCTGAGATTTCTGCCACTCCTCAGGTGAAGGGATGAGAGGACACAGCCTCAACTTGCACCACGAGGGTCAGGTTAAATATTAGAATGATTTCTTTTTTCTCTGAAGGAATGGTCAGCATTGGAATGAGTTGCCCAGGGAGGTGGTGAAGTCACCATGGAAGTGTTTGAGACATTGGATGTGGCTCTTGGGGATGTGGTTGCTCTGGGTGGTCCTGGAGGTCTCTTCCTCCAGGACCCAGATAATTCTGGGATTCCAACCACACAACCCATTCTGTGCTAACCAAGCCACAGGGACTTCCCAAGAGGAGCAGCCCCACTGCCAGCAGGGTCCTTGGCATGGTGGCACTGAGGTGTTTTGTCACCTGCAGCTGCCTGGGAACTCTGCTGTGCTCCCCAAGCCTTGTCCCTCTCTCCAGGAGCGCAAATATTTGATCCAGCAGGCAGAGTTGCTTTTCCAGCTGCTCCATTCCCTTGGTGGTGGGTGGGTTTGGGGGCTGTCAGCCCCTTCTCCAAGCCCCTTGCTGCAGGCTGGGGGTCCTGAGGGAGCTCCTGGCAGCCCTTTTCCCAAAATGCAGAGTTCAATGACCCCTGATTCCCAAAAAAGGGATTGCTTGGAGCTGTGCTTCCCTGGACCAGCATCTCCCTGAATCTTGTGAGTTCCCAAAACCCAGCCCCACTGGTGCCAGCTCTGCCTGGAGCTTTTTGGGGAGCTTCTGATTGAATCCCCATCCTGTGCTTCCAAACTCTCCCAGGTGGAAGAGTTTCTGCTTCGTTTTTGGGTTGTTTTGGGGTTTTTTTGGGCAGCAGCCTTGCTCAGGAGCTCTCCATCAAATACACCTCGTGGCTAAAACCCCCTTGAGCAAACATTAGTCCTGGGGTTTTCCTGCAAGGCCTTAGAGTAGGTGACAGCTTCATGGAGTCCTTACATCCTGGGGAATTCCTGCTGCAGGTGAGAGCCACGTGCTGGGGGAGCCCAAATTCCTGCCCAGGGCTGGACTGGAGCTGATGAATTGCCAACAGCATCCTGGGGTAGCTCCTTGTGCCCTGGAAGTCCTCAGGGATTGTTAAAGTAAACCATGAAAGAGAGTTCCTGCTTCTTCATCAGGGCTTTGTGGGAGCTCAGAAATGTGAGAATTTGGCTGTCATCAACACCTGCCTGCAACTGCAGCAGCACTGAGCACACCTGGGAGCTGCAGGAGCACGGGAATGGGATCTCAGAGGGTTTGGGAAGAGCCCTGGAGCAGCAGCAGGCTCATCCTCCAGCCCTGCAGTCACTGGGGGGCTTCTCCTGATGGTTCTGGGCTGTTCCTGGCTGCAGGAGCAGCAACCCCTGGCTGAGCCCTGGGCTGGGAGCTCAGGCTCGTCCTGGCTGCTGGGTTGGTGTCCAGCAGCACTTCCCTGGCTCTCTCAGCCCTGCTGGGATGTGCCCATCATCCAAAGCACTCCTGGGCCACTTGTGCCCACTTGATGATGTTCTCTACAAGGAATATCAACCCTGGAATGGTTTGGCTTGGAAAGGATCTTAAAACTCATCCAGTTCCAACTCCAGCACCTTCCACTGTCACAGGTGATCCAGCCTGGCCTTGGACCCTCCCAGGGATGGGGCAGCCACAGGAAACAGGGAAAACAAGGAAAAATTATCTCTGCTGGGGATGCACAGAGGAGATGGGGGAGCACTGAGTATCAGGGGTGCAACAGGGGGCTGGAAAATGGGAATAAACAGGGCATGGAGGTGAAGCTGTGCCTCACAGAGGATCCCAGCCATATGGAATGAGTTACCAGGGAAGGTGGCTGGAGCAGTGAGTGTGAGCCTGAGACATCTTGATTACTTTCTGCAGGAAAGGATTGAAGAGTGGAGTGAAAAACCAGGGAAACGGGATTTAAAGCACATTACCACTTTAATTTAAAAGTGCCCAAAGCAAGGAAATTCAGATTTAAAGCTGCCAATCTCTGCCTGGCTGCTGCAGGTGTTGGGGCTGGGAGGACTCTGGGGTCTGTGTCCAGATGGGTCCTGGGGCCATGAGGCCAATCCCAAACTTTGGGTTTGTCCCAGGAATGAGATCCTTTAATAGGTGTGTTCTGTGATAATTCTATTCTTTATAACAGAAATGTTATAAATAATAGAATTATCTATTTATAACAGATCAGATCTATTTATAACAGATATAAATTATCATTTATAACAGATTTTTAATGATCTGCCCTGTGTGCAGTGCCCTGGACACCCTCTCTGTGTGATGCCCTTTCAAAGCGTTGCAGGGTCTGGGATGGGTCCCTCAGGAATGATTTTCTTCCCCCTTTCATCCTCCCAGTTTGGAGAGCCCTTCCCTGGAGCTGCTCCCTCTGCTGCTCCTCATGTCCCACACAAGGTCCTGAGGAGGAATTTAGGGGCAGTTTAGGGAATTTTTGGGAAACCCAAGAGCATCTTTTCCACTTGGGATTTGTGACTTGGCCGTGCCTCCCCTTCTTTGCTTCCTGTAAACAAAATTTCTCTCTAATTTTTTTTTCCCACTTTGCAGATTTCCCTCTCTGTCAGAATGCCCCCCCCCCCCCCTTCCCAAATCCAGGCTCAGCCCCCCTGAGCTGTTCAGGAACATCCTCAGAAGTGGCTGCAGAAGAGAGGAGTTGGGAGCAGTTTTTGGCAGGCAGAGACTTAGAAAATAATTTCAGTCCTTTGCTGTTTCTAATCTACACAAGAGATATTTTCCCCTTTTCCAGGAGGATAAAAGATCATTTAAAGTGACAGTTTTGGGGGAAAAAAATAGTACAGAAAGAATTATAATAATCAATTTTTCCCCCTTAAATTATCACAGTTTTTTTCCTGTGGATTTGTCCATCTTTCACAAGAAAAAGGATCAATCCCTTCCAGATAATTTATACATCACTTGATATTTCATATGTTTCTAAATGGTTTTGAATTTTCTTTGCTGTTAAAAAATATTTCTTTTAACCCACTGCAGCAAATCCTTTCAGAACCTTGTGGTTCGTGTGAAACTTTTGGTGTTCCTTGTTTTGTTTTTGCTTGGAGCCTGTTAAAAGTGTCAGGACGTGGGTGGCATTTGAAAGGTTACTGGAAAGGGTGGAGCTGTGATTAGCTAAGAAGGGAGATGAACTTTCTGGCAAAAATAAGGAAGACTTTGAAGCAAACAGAATCTGGATGCCTGCAGGAAAACGGAATCAAATGAAAGCTGGGGCTGGGGCGATCCCGAGGTGCAGGAGGGGAGAGCAGCAGCAGAACCCGGCGGATGTAGATGTCAGCTCGGTGACAGGCGTGCCCTGATCCTGGCCATTATGGGCCTGCAATGGAGAATAATTATTCTAATTTGTTTTATTACATTAGCGTGGGTAGGAGGGAAGAAAGGGAGCTTTCTTCGCTGCCTCTCTCATTATTCCTCGGCGAGCACGGCGGGGCCAGCTCCCGGCTCCCGCGCCGGCCCTTCATGGGAATTTTTGGAAAATGATGTCTGTAATGTTCTGACCTTTGCCGTCCCAGCTGCAGCCTCCTCCTCTCTGCAGGGATCCCACACTTGACTCCTTAGCAACCTCCTTTGTGCCTCTGATCTCTCTCCATTTGTCTGTAATAGCCCTTGGCAGCGGGACTTGTTGTTCCTTGGTGGCTGGAAAAGGCAGGAGCCGCCGATGCCAAGGGTTTTGCAGAATCCCTTTCACCCACTGCTCCAGCGCTGCCTTCAGAGCCCCCCAGATGCTGCTGGTGGCTTCTCAGAGGGGCTTTTTGGGGGATTTGATGGAGGGAAACCGCAGCAAATCAAAGGAAGCAAAGTCAACCCCAGGGAGTTCTCCTGCGAGGCTTCCGCCCGTGCGGGGCTTTGTGGTTGTGCTGGCTCTGGTTTGGCTCTGGGCAGGTTCACCTGAGCTCCTGCAGGATCATCTGAGCTCCTTCAGGTTCTCCTGAGCTCCTTCAGGTTCACCTGAGCTCCTTCAGGTTCTCCTGAGCTCCTGCAGGATCACCTGAGCTCCTGCAGGATCATCTGAGCTCCTTCAGGTTCACCTGAGCTCCTGCAGGTTCTCCTGAGCTCCTTCAGGTTCATCTGAGCTCCTTCAGGTTCACCTGAGCTCCTTCAGGTTCACCTGAGCTCCTTCAGGTTCTCCTGGGCTTCTGCAGGATCATCTGAGCTCCTGCAGGTTCACCTGAGCTCCTTCAGGTTCTCCTGGGCTTCTGCAGGATCATCTGAGCTCCTTCAGGTTCTCCTGAGCTCCTTCAGGTTCTCCTGAGCTCCTTCAGGTTCACCTGAGCTTCTGCAGGATCATCTGAGCTCCTTCAGGTTCTCCTGAGCTCCTTCAGGTTCACCTGAGCTCCTGCAGGTTCTCCTGAGCTCCTTCAGGTTCACCTGAGCTCCTTGGGTTGGGACAGAGCTTCAAGCCCATCCTGCCGTGGGCAGGGACACCTCCCACCATCCCAGACTGCTCCCAGCCCCTTCCAGCCCATCCTCAAACCCTTCCTGGAGCACCCTGCTCACTGCTGTGTCCCATGGAAGGAGCAGCAGGAGCCTGAATTCAGTGAGGTTGGTGGGAACATCAGGTGCAGCCCTGGTGCTCCCCTTTGGCTTGTTGCTGTCACAGCTGTGGCACAGGCTGTCCCTGTGTCACCTGTTCCCTGTGGGACACCTGGGATCCAGCTCATCCTCCCTGCACCACAGACCTTGATCCATCAGCAGGGAGGGAGATGGGGAAGCTCTGGGGCTCTGAAGGGGTTTTAGACCCAGCTGAAGTTGGATTCCTCAGATTTAGGTTCTCCAGGAGCCTCTTCCAGCCCTGCCCTGTAATCCTGAAGTGGTTTTATTTTTAGATGTCACCTTGGGAAGCTCCTTCCTCTCCCACACGCTGGGGTCTAAATTAGTCTCAGAATACCCTGGTGAGGCTTTGGCTTTCACAGAGATGGTGAAACCACTTTTCCTGTGGGTAGCAGAGGTGGGAAGTGCACGGAGCTGGGATTTTCCCTGGAAGCTTCCCTTATTTATAGCAGGAGCAAAATGAAAATCTAGAATTTAGTTGGGAACTTTGGGTGGGTTTTTGCCCATCTTTTGTACAGCAAAGACACAGAAAGGTCTTTAAATTGACTCTAAATTTATAACGTGGGTGCCCCATTCCCCACCCTTCCCTCTGGAGCTGGGATCAATAGGGAATTTTGCAGACATAGCTTGAGTCACCAAGCTTTTCCTCAGCTTCCCGTGCTATTGGCCTGTCTGTACCATTTTTTTTCAGAATTAATTTTGGGCTGAAAAAGTCTCAAAGAAGTGCTTTGTTCCTCCTTGACACTCACTCCAGGGAAAAAAGGAAAAAAAGAAAAAAAAATAAGAGGAGAAAAAGGAAAAAAAAAAAGCCGTGGAAAATCTGACATGTGCATTGTAGAGAAAAATCAATAGATAGGGAGGAATATAATTATCCCCCACTCCTGAAGGAATTTTTCAGATATTTTTTGGAACAGTGACTCATATGGGCTTAGGGCTTGAATGACATTTTAATTATTCTGGCTTTTTTTTGCTTTGAATCACCCAAGTACAGCAGGCTGGAAGGGGCACGGTTGGGCACAGCCATCAGGGGCAGATGAAAGGGCCCTGGAAAGGATTTGGTATTGGAGCTGAGCCCTTCCCTCCCCTCAGGTGGGGGCTGGATCCCCCTGGATCTCTGATGGATCCCCCTGGATCCTGTGTTCTGGCATCCTGTGAATATGGGAGCATTTCCCCTGCTCTGGGATTGTTTTATTCCATGTTCAGAGCAGGGCTGGTGTGGGGGCAAAGTGATCAAAGCCAGGAATTGTATTATCCACCATTAAAGTAAATTAAAAAAAAAATTCCTAAATGTCATTTTCCTTGCCATAAATGCTGCTGGATTTAATTCTCCTAAATTAATTAGGGGAGTTTGGAGTTTGGGGCTTTCCAGGTCCAGGCAGGTGCTGCATCTCCCTCCTGCCCCGAGCTCCTCGGCCGTGCCATGCAGGGAGCAAACCTGGCAGGGCAGGAGGAATTGAGCCCATATTTCATTCTGGACCTTAATTCAATCCAGGGGCAACATTTTCTGCTGCTCCTGCTGTAAATTCCTGTGACAAGGACCCCAGGTTCCCCTCCCCAGGCCAGGAGCTCTCATTATCCTGAGGAGTGCCACCAGTGCCCGACCCCGTGTCCCTGCAGCCACCACCAGCAGTGGGAATTTAATAATCCTGGATTCAGAGCGAGGCCACAGAGGTGAAAGGGCCTCTGCTGGTTCACTTGGCCACCTGGTTGCTCGCCTTGAGCTCAGATTTAATTTGTATTCCTGAAAACTTCCCGATTTCCGGCAGCCCCCGGGATGGGCAGAGCCGCCTTGGTGCTCAGGGATCTTTTCCAGCCTCAGCAGCTCCAGGATTCTGTGATTCTCTTCTCCTTTCCTGCCTCTCCTCAGCAGAGCTGAAGCCTCAGCACACAGAGATTTTTCTGTGCACGTTTCTTGGTCCAAATCCTTGGGAAAACTGGAAAACTCAGGTGCCAGTGTGGGAGTGACGTGGCCTCGAAGACAGCTCAGGGTAAAGCTGACTTGAAACCCCTTCACGATGAGAGTGGGAGTTTTTTTATGCTGCAAAACATCTTTGATATGAAGACTTTCCCGTTTGAAAGCTTTCTAGTAAACAAAAAGGGATGAACTGCCTGAGTGAGTCATTGCAGGGAAAATCGGGATTTTCAGGGTGCTGCTTTTCCCCATCCTTGTTTTAATTGGAGTTTTAATTATCCCTGCTGGGTAATAGAGCTTGATAACAGCCCGGAGAAGGCAGGAGGAGGGAAGGTCATCAAGATAACTGTCCTGTTTTAATATTGCAGCATTCCTGCACAGAGCTTCCTCAGTGTGTGCTGGCCCTGCCAGGGCTGGAGCTGCAGCACATCCTGGGAGATGCTATCACCAGATCCTGTAATTTTAGAAAAGCTTTGGAGGGCAGGACAGCCTGGGGAGGGGAGGACGCAGTGGCTGCTGACAGTCAGGGTGTCTTGTCCCTGCTTCAGATTTACTTGCTGAGTAAATCCCTGGAGATAAAACTGCTTTGCCATCCCAGAAATCCTGGGTGATATCACTTTGCATCCCTTTTCTGCCAGGCAGGAGTTCATAAACTCTGCTCTGCCCTGTGCTCTCAGCTGTCAGGCAGATATACAGCCCTGGGAACTGGATATTCCTGGATATCTCTGAGGTCTGGACAGTTTTGGAGGGTCTGTAACTGGAATTTTGAATTTGTTTTGAGCTGCAAATGTGTTGAACTTTATTTAATGCTGCAAGTGAAGATTTGTTTTAGCGTGAGCAGGGAGGTTGGAGCAGAGGAGCCACTGTGGTCTCTTCCAACTTGTTCCAGTTCTGGGAATTTAGATGGAATTCATAAATGCTGGACTCTCCTCCTCTGAGCTCAGATTTTAGCCCTGCAAGGTCACTGATCCCTTCCCTGCTGCAAACGCCAGGAAGCCTCAGGATGCTCCCAGAAACTCCCAGGGTTTCCTCCCGGGGAAGGCAGGACCATCACAATCAGGGCAATGTCAGAGGTACCCCCTAATTGTATGCAGATGACAGAACTGCTTCGGCCTTTTGACTAGTGAAGCTTTCCTCAATTTGGGATATTGTGATCCTAATCAGGGACCTCTCCCGGACATCAAAGCCAGCCTTGATTGCTCGGCTTCCTGCTCCAGCCCATCCCTGCCCAGGTGTCTTTCCTGCTCTGGCCGACTGATTCCTTTCTGCTCTTCGATCTCCGAGGCAAAGAAATTCAATCCCGATATTGCTGCCAGCCCTGCAATGGACCCAGTGGTTTGGAAATGTCCCCTCTCGTTGTTCTGAGCTCCCAGGGCAGGGGATACCTGCTGGCCCAGCCTCTAACCTGAGGTGGGGCAGAGCTGTCAGCGCTGCAGCCAGCTGTGTTTGGGGCTGGCAGCTTCCTTCCCCTGCCCCTCTTTTGTTTCTCTAATTATTTTAATTGCATTTGTGTGTCCCCATCCCTGCTCCGTGTCCCCATCCCCAGCTCTGGGGCTCTGCTCCCTTTTCCACAGGCAGCAGGGGTGGCTTTGCACGAGGGAAACAGTTGGGTTTGGATGTTAAAATTGTGAATCTTGCTGGCTTTTGTGTGTGTTATCCCAGGGACAGAGCCTGGTTTTTCCTATTGCTGCTTCCCAGGGATGCTGGGAGCGATGCCAGGAGCCCTGGGCTGCTCAGACCTGAGCAAAGGCTCAGCTGTGGCTGAGGCTTCTTCCTGGAAGGGGAATTTGGCATATTCCACAAGGATTTATGTCAGATTTTCAGTAACCAGGCAGTGGAATGAGTCAGATCCATTGTGTTCCCTTGGGAACCACAACTGGACCCGGGCTCTGGATGTGCCATGGGTCTCATTCAACCCCTGCAGTTTAACCACAGAAGCTGGCACCTAGAGACACAAAACAAAGTAAAATAAAATAATTGTGACAGTGTTTTTGCCCTTTTTTCCCCAGGGGCTGATTAAAATCCGTGGAGATCGCTGCTGGAGAGAGTTAACTTGCATGGATTATCACTACGAGGTGAGTGATGTGCACACAAAACCTCATTTCTCTTGTCTGCTTTTCTTTTGTAAAATCATTTCCCCCAACCTTTCCTCTCCTGCCAGGCAGCTCTCCATGTTTTCCCTCTTTATCCCAGCCTCTGGCACTCAGGCCATGTCCCTGTGCCAGCTGGGTGATGCTGGTTTTTCCCAACCACAGTCCTAAAAGACCAATTTCTCTCCTTCCCTCCCCTCCCCATCGTGGATCCAGGAGCAAACCTGAGCCTCACTGAGAACTTGCACTGTAAATCTGCTGCAGGGCAGGGAAAGGAGGAAAGAGGAGGTTTTTGTGGTGCTGTTCCTGCTTACACCCCCAAAAAGTGACCATTTGACAGAATCAGAGCATCCCTGTGCTCTCCAACATGCAGAGCAGATCCTTGGCAGTTCAGAACTCTGTGGGTTTATCTCATTGACATCTGTTGCAGTGATTATGTTGCATTTTGATTATAAATTTGGGCTTTTTGCTGGCTCTGGGTTTGTCTCCTCTCTGGTTCCAGAGGCAAAATTGGCTCCCCTTCTCTCCTCACCTCTATTTTTGCATTTGAGTTTTATATAAATGGTGGTAAAAGGGAAAATGCTGCATCCAGTGATGTTCCCAGGGTGAGAAGCTCTGGGTTGGTGAAGGGAATGGTCCTGAAGGAATATTCCCTTCCCTGGATTCACCTCACAGCCACTGCAAGTTTTGATGTCTCTGCTCTGCAATCTGTGGCCATCAAAATTTGGGAATACAAGTCTCATGAGGAAGAGCTGGGAAAGGGGCTCAGCCTGGAGAAAAGGGGGATCAGGAGGAATTTCTGGCTCTGCACAGCTCCTGACAGGAGGGGACAGCCGGGGATGTCGGGCTCTGCTCCCAGGAACAGGGACAGGAGCAGAGGAAACGGCCTCAGGCTGGGCCAGGGCAGGTTTAGATTGGATATTTAGGGAAAATTGCTTCCCTAAAAGGGTGGTCAGGCATTGGAAGGGCTGCCCAGGGCAGTGATGGAGTTTCCATCCCTGGAGGTGACCAAAACCCACGTGGATGTGGCACTTGAGGACATGGTGATGAACATGGCTGGTGTTGCTGTTGTTGATGATCTCAAAAGGCTTTTCCAACTTTAACAATACCATAACTTTGTGAAATAAGGTTTTGCATGTCCAAAAAGCTCTTGATTGCCTTCTCAGCCTTAAATCTCCTTTTCTGTGTCACTCTCATTTACTTTCACTGGGGTTTCCCCTCACTGTGGGGCTGGGCCTGTCCAAAAGCTGCTGCTCCTTGGCTCTCACACAGCACCAAGGATCCAGCTTCACCCCCAGCAAAACCTGGGATGAAAAACCCCTTCAGTGCTGTCGTTCTGATCCTGAGCATGGGGGTGGCTGCAGTAAATTATCCCCTTTTCCAGGCACCTGGCAGCACTTGGGGAAAATGCAGCTCCGAGCCAGCCCGGGCCGGCTCCAGCGCTGACCCCAGCCCACAACAATCAGCCCCAATAATCCCAAATCAATCCCAGCATCAGTCCTGGAGCCCAGAGGGAAAATTGAGACCATTCCTGTCCGATCCATAAGGCAGGATCCCCAGCCTGTGCAAGTAATTGGGACCAGGGGCAGGGGGCAGATCTCGTTATCAATATCAATTATTTTAATCCCCACAAAAGAGGCTGCAAGAAAACGAAAATGAAAGAGGCCAAACTTTGTCCACCAGCAATAATGGAACAAAAATACCTAAAGGCTGGGATTCACCTGCTGATTCCAGCCAGAGGGAAGGGGAGAAAAGGGGGGGCAGCTGAAGAGGGAGGGAGGGAGCTGGGAATCTGCTCGTAATTAGGATGATAAAAGTGGGGATTGGAGCAGGCTGGGGATGGATTTGGGCCAGATGGGTTGTGCTGAGATGTATGTTGGCCACCCCAGCTCTCCTGCTCCAGCACGAGCTGCATCCAAGATCTACATGGGCTCCTGTGCCAAGAGAATTAATGGAAACACATGGCCTCCATCCCTGCCTGGACTATTTATTTGTAGTAGGACCTGCAGCTCTGCCCGTGGAAAAGAACATTTCCACTTTTGTCAGGAGTTGTGGCTGGGACAGCCCAGTGGTGTTATGGTTAATTGGGTCATTTTCCCTTCTTCCTTCCCTTCTGGTGTGCAGGGCCTTCATCCCAGCCTTGCTGGGGCTCTCTGTGTGATTTGGAGAGGGGAATGGCATGCTTGGCACAGGAGGGGGATTTTCCTACCAGCCTGACCCTCCTGGGTCCCTCAGGAGGAGATGGGCTCCAGGAATTCTGGATTCTCTCTGTGGGAGAGAATTCAGGCTCT
The DNA here is from genome assembly GCF_051311805.1 of Agelaius phoeniceus. Taxonomy (NCBI): domain Eukaryota; kingdom Metazoa; phylum Chordata; class Aves; order Passeriformes; family Icteridae; genus Agelaius; species Agelaius phoeniceus. The sequence continues at coordinate 1,794,755 of NC_135280.1, read as the reverse complement.
GCTGGAGCTGGAGAAGGCTTTGCTCAGCACCAGGCACAGCTTTGGCACCTGGAAACTGCCTGGGGATTAATGGTGCCTCTGGGTGCCAGGAGCCCCAGACTCTAATCCCAGCTTGGCAAGACACCACCAGCAGGGAATTTCACCTCCTTCTCCCTGCATTTCTGTGCTGCCCAGGCCAGGGGCTCCAAGGTGAGCACGTGGGTTGCACCTGGAGTGGCTGTGGGATGGGATCCCCATCCCTGTGGTGTCCTGGAGCTTCGTGTGTCCACATCACCGCATCCAAATGGACACAGCTGGGTGGCACCTGGCAGGAGAAGTCCTGGACTCTGCCACCCATGGGTTTGTGTATCCCTTTTTGGGGCTGCTGTTGTTTCACTGTGGTTAGAGGGCTCTTTGCCCTGCAAGGAGTGCCAGGAAAATGGAGTTTTGCCTCAGTGGGAGCTGTTCCTGGTGCAGCTGCTGCAGAGAGAAGCTGCTCTGGGTCTCAGCTCTGCTTGGCATTGTTCACATTTCGGGATTATTCAGATTTGTCTGCTGTGGGCACCAGGCTTGACAAATCCACAAGCCAGGATTGCAGGCTGTGGAGCTGGAATTCTGCTCCCCCAGAGCCTCTGGCATGGATCCCCCAGTGCCTGGGACATCCATCCCCCCTCCCAGGGGAGGCAGAGGCAGCCCCAGGTCCCTGCCTGTGCAAGGAGGGCCATGGCTGAGCGTGTCCCCCTGTCCCTGCCTGCCCCACAGGGATCACTCCCAGAGCCCAGCAGCTCTGGGAGAATCTGCCTTGGAAGGTTCTGAGCACTCCAGGCCATTTCTGGAGCTGGCAGGACATCTCCCAGGTGGGCTGGAGCAGCTTTCAACCCCTCTTAGGAGGCACCAGGTCTGAGCCAGGGTTGGGATGGGGATGGGGGAGCGCCCAGGGCCTCACCATTGCCTTGTTCCAGGATTTATCTGGGAGTGCAGCCTGGCACAGGCACAGCAGAGCAAATCCCCAGGCTGGGAGATCCCAGAGCCCTGCAGAGCTCCCTGTGCCCAGATCTCCTGGCGTGGAGCAGCCCTGGTGGCACAGGCCACCAAACATGGACATTTCTGACCCCAGCCACTCCAGAAGGAGCCCCTGGATGCTGGTGGAAGTGTTGGCAGATAATCCCAGGGGTTTTGGGATGGGCAGGTCCTGCATGGTCTGGTCTCTCCTGTCCCAGCAGGGAGGTGCTCAGGGTGGGATGCAATCCACTGATGCATTTTTCCTCCTGGCTGCCAAATTGCTGCTGCTGCTGCTTTTTAATTCCAGACAGATATCTTGGAAAATTCAGCCACCAACTGGTGGGAACAGCTGTGAGAGCAGCTGCTGGGGCAGGAGCCCTGCTGGGCACCGAATCCAGGCTGAGCTGCTGGACACAGCCACGGGTCCCTCCTGAGAGGCCTCACTGACCTGGCCGAGGACAGGGGGACACGGAGGGGAATGGAGCACCAGGAGGGGCTGGGGGAGCTGGGAAGGGGCTCAGCCTGGAGAAAAGGGGGATCAGAGGGGATTTCTGGCTCTGCACAGCTCCTGACAGGAGGGGACAGCCGGGAGGGTCGGGCTCTGCTCCCAGGAACAGGGACAGGAGCAGAGGGAATGGCCTCAGGCTGGGACAGGGCAGGTTTAGATTGGAAATTTGGGAAAATTCCTTCCCTAAAAGGGTGGTCAGGCATTGGGAGAGCTGCCCAGGGCAGTGATGGAGTTTCCATCCCTGGAGGTGACCAAAACCCACGTGGATGTGGCATTTGAGGACACGGGCCAGTGGTCACTCTGGTGGTGCTGCTGGGAATGGCTGGACTTGATTTCCTTAAAGGCCTTTTCCAAGCTGAATTGATGTTGAGGCAAAAGGATAAAGGGAAAGCAAAACTAAACCCCAGTCCTGGAGCAACAAATCTTGGTCAGAGCTGGAAGTGAGATCCAGGATTTGCTTCCCTGCAGGAGCTCAGGGCGGGTTGGTCACCACAGAGCAGCAAAGTCTGGGGGATTTCACTGAACTCTGCCGAACCCCAGCCCATTTTAGCTCCAAAAGTGTCGCTGCTGTTTCCCCAAGTGTGCTCTGTCCCCAAGACCCTGCACAGCCACAGAGGGCACTCCTGAAGGGACAAATTGTCCCTAATTGCTGTGGAAGCGCTGCTCCCAAGCAGAGGCTGTCAGGCAGAGCTCCAGCCGCAGCTCCTGGAGAAGCTCTGGATGAAGCACAATGGCTTTTGTGCCTAATTAGGCCTTGCTGACTGATAGCTGTGCTGATAAGGGCGATAAGGAAGCTCAAACTGCTCCTTAACTGCCTCTTCATTCCTTTTCTCCCTCCTCTCCCCTGGATTAGACCTCGTTAAGCTTTTCATCCAGCTTTTTCCGAGCCATTATGAAACGAAAAGTAAATAATATTTAGCAATCTGTTGGGATGAATCAGAAAATGAGCTGCTTTTATGAGCCCGGATGGCTCGGGGTGGGCTTCGTTCCAACAGTTTGCATGGCTGGAAGGGAAAATGTTCCTAGCAGGGAAAGCAGGTGCTCAGATTTCGTGCTGGAAATTCTAAAGTTGCAAATTCAGACGAGGGAAGTGGTGCTGAATTAAACAGAAAACAATAATTATTAAAGGAAGCCACCGTGGAAATAATTTTGGGGATCTTTTTGTTGGTAACATTAATAATTAGATTATAAAATATTTATGGAGCATCCTAAGTTTACAGTGCTTGGATCTGAGCCAGAGCCTCAGCACCCTCAGAGGGAAGGATTCCTTCCTAAATTTAATTAAATGCAGAATAATTTGTGTCCCTGCTCCTTCCCTCGTGCAGGGTGTGAGCTTGGAGAGGCTTTTGCCGGTGGATTTTGCTGGTTCCAGCTCAGGGCTGTGTCTGAGCCTGGCACAAGAGGCAGCCTGGATGTGAGGAGCTTTCCCAGATCTCCCCAGAAGTGATTTCAAGGCTTTGTGGAGGTCCAGCAGGGCTCAGGGTGAGCTGGACACGTGGCTGTGAGCTCAGGGCCACTTCTGGGAACTGACCATGGGATTTGGAGCCTGGAACAGGAAAATTCATCCTCTGCAAGCTGTGTTTCCATGAAAACAGGAGGGACAGGAGCTGTGCTCCATCTCTGCCCTCGTGGGACAGCTCTGTGCAGGAACCAAAGCTGCTGTTGATGAGTTCTGGGTAAGGAGAGCAAGGAGGGAGCAAAGCTCTGCCCGTGGGGGGCTGTAAATGCAATTTATTTCCATCTCCTGGGGCAAAAGCAAACTGCTCTTTGAGTCCAGGTGACTGATAGCAAAGGAAGAACACTCTGGTGCTCAGCTGGTTTATTTTTTTCCTTTCCCATTTGGTCAGAAGTTTTGAGAACTGACCTTTCCAGAGGCAGAATTGCAAAACCACTTGTCTTTATTCCCATGTCTCGAAGGGCTGCTCTGGGGGCATTGGAAGCTGAGGATTTGGGGCTCTCTGCTGGGTTTTGGGGAGTTCCATGAGGCTGGAGGAAGGGCCAGGGGCTGAGCTGGCCTGGGATCAAGGAAATAATGAGATCCATCATAGGGTAAGTGCTTGGAGCAATAATATTGGCAGATAAATGTCAGCAGGACATCAAAAGCTTATTAGGCTGTGTCTGGACTTTGTATGGGGCTGTGCAAGGAGACCTTGATCTCAGAGAGCTTTCCAGACGAGTCCCAGGTCTCTGACGTGGATTCAAGGGATCTTGGAGTGCAGTTTGGTGGAAAGGTTTGTTTTTCCCAAGGCTGGCTTGGCTCTGCTCTCCTGGAGGTGCCCATCACTTGAAAAAAGAGGGAGCAAATGCTTTAGGAGTGGGGTTTGGGCCTGGCTTGGAGGATCTGCCGTGCTGGGTTTGCCCAGGTCGGGTTTGCTGGCAGATATTCAGGGATATCTCTTCCAGCTGAGCCCTTCTGGATTCCCAGGGCTTGGAAGTGCTGCAGAAAATGAGGGCTGAGCTCTCTGAGCCCTCAGTTCCCAGAAGTGAAACCACCCTGGTGGAGCTGCAGTCTGAGGAGACAGAATGATAAATACTGACAGTGATGCCCAGTTAGGCCAGGTTTAAAAAGTGGGAAGGAATTCCGGGGCTTGTGCCCTCACAGGATGTGCTGGAAGGATGAAGGTGATTTACAGCGCTGGCCTGAGGCAGAACAAAAGCAGATTGATGCAGGGATCTGCTGGGGGGTGTTTTATTCCCAGCAGAGCAGGCAGGGAAGCAGCTTTCCAGAGGCAGGTCCTGGTTGGGAGCAGGGCTTTGCTGACAGGCAGGGCTGGAGCTGGAGCTGCCTCGTGTTCCACGAGCATCAAACGTGGCACACGGGTGGGAAGTGAGGTCCCAACTCCCCAAATCAGCATCAGTTCTGTGTCCAGGGGGACCAGGATCCTGGCAGGAATTCAGGAGAAAGGGGGAGGAGTGTCTGCTCAAAGAGAATTATCAAAATAAGAGGTGGAGCTGCCAGTCAGCATCAGAAAACAGCCCCAGCTTCTCTGGGTTGAGGAGGCCACGGCCTGCTGGAGGAGATGGGATGGAGGCAGTGCTGAGGGAGAAATCACCCAGAGGAAAATCGTGCAGGAACCTCTACATGGAGTGCCAGGGCACAGGGAATGGCTGCCCACTGCCAGAGGGCAGGGCTGGATGGAAATTGGGAAGGAATTCCTGGCTGTGAGCATGGGGAGGGGCTGGGATGGAATTCCCTGAGAAGCTGTGGCTGCTCCTGGATCCTTGGAAGTGTCCCAGGCCAGGCTGGAGCACCCTGGGACAGTGGAAGGTGTCCCTGCCATGGCAGAGGAGGCACTGGAGGAGCTTTAAGGTCCCTTCCAACCCAAACCATTCCAGAATTCCAAGTAAATTCTAAGTTCCAGTGATGATCCCACCCAGACATGGCTTCCACGGGCACTGGAGCACCAGGACTGGGGCAGGATTTCATTTCTCTCTTTGCTGCAGTTCAGATCTGCTTTTCTCCCTGTGACTCTTCACCAAAAGCATCTGTATTTACTCAAAAACACCTTCTGGGCTCCCCCCTTTGCCCCTGGAGCAGGTGGGTGGCACCTGCCCCTGGTTCCCTCAGCTTTCCATGATTCCCAGCAACACCAGGAGAAACCAGGGAAGGTTTCATGGACATTTCCCCCCAGGGGAGCTTTGTGTGGTGAGGGTTTGGGGTGTGGGATCAGCAGCAGAGCTGTCACTCACCCTGCATTGGGAATATGCCAATCCCCTTTCCAGCAGTAACACAATTCCTCTTCCTGGATTCTTTGCTGTTTTTCTTACGGATTTGTTTTAAGCCTGGTGAAAGCTTCCTGTACACCTATTGGATTTCATCTCTTCCTCACACTCTCCCACTGTTCCCAACTCGTTTGCAGACCACCCAGGACCCTCCTCACTTCCCTTAAACATTCCCTTTTCCTCCCCCCTCCACGCATTTGGTCTGATTCAATCCTAATCAGATTAATCCTCACAACAGCCACTCCAGCAGCTCTGCCCCTGCAGTGGCTCCTGTCCTCCCTGGGCTCCTCCAGGGGCAGGAATGTTGGATCCCATCCCATCCCTGAGCTCCCAGGCCCCTGGGGAATGGTGCACTGCTCCTGGAACGTACAGGGCCCAGGAGGTTTGGCAGCTCAGAAGATAACACAGGCAAGGCTCTGGTAATTATTTAAATGATGGATTTCTGAGCCTGTTAATGGGGTGTTTTAAGAAATGCACAAAGAGAAGGAAGGTGACAAACTTTGATGCTTTCTGGAAGGCAGAAATGAGAGGGGGAAGTGGCAGAAGAGCATTTTCAGGTCTTTAGAAGTAACATGGAATGGTTTGGGTTGGAAGGGACATTAAAGCCCGTTCAGTTCCAAACCCCTTCCACTATCCCAGGGTCCTCCAGCCTGGCCTTGGACACTTCCAGGGGCAGCCACAGCTGCTCTGGGAATCTGGGATCTCCCCACCCTCTCAGGGAAGGTCTTTTTACCAGGTCTGGTTCTCCTGGTGCTTTAGGGAACGGAAAGGCCCAGGGGCCTCCTGGGGTGATGTTGGCAGCTCCTTGATGTCTACAAAGATTCTTGGTCCTCATCCTCCAGCCTTGGGACCTCCAGACCTTGCCCAGAGCCCTCATCCTGGTGTATCCACCTCTGGATTCTCCCAGTGGGAACCTCTGGATCCACCTCTGGATTCTCCCAATGGGAACCTCTGGATCCACCTCTGGATTCTCCCAATGAGAACTTCTGGATCAATCTCTGGATTCTCCCAATGGGAACTTCTGGATCAATCTCTGGATTCTCCCAGTGGGAATCTCTGGATCTGCCTCTGGATTCTCCCAGTGAGAACCTCTGGATTCTCCCAAGGAGAATCTCTGGATCCACCTCTGAATCCACCTCTGGATTCTCCCATTGGGAACCTCTGGATCCACCTCTGGATTCTCCCTATGGTCAGAACTAATCACCATGAGCATGAGTAGAGGAATTTCCTCTCATCCTTCCTGGCGCTTAGGGACATTAGATAATCTCTTTAGGGACATTAAATCATCTCTTTCCTGGTCTCCTCCTCAGCAGGTGCAGTTTAAGGAGAGTTGTTTTTCCCATCCATCCCCACCTTTCTCAGTGTTTGTAGGGAATTTTCCCTCATTGCAGGTCCCTTGCCTCAGCTCTGCTGGAGGAGCTGCATTCCCCGTGGTGGACAGGGGTGCACATCCCTCCTTTTCCTCCTCCAGTCTCTTTTTGGGATTTTCTTTTGGGAGTGAATGTAATGACCAATCCCAGTTCTCTGGGTAACATTCCTGGCACAGATTCCAGAGAAGCTGTGGCTGCCCCATCCTTGGAAGTGCCCAAGGCCAGGCTGGAGCTTGGAGCAGCCTGGGATAGTGAAAGGTGTTGGGGTTGAACTGGATGAGTTTAAGGCCCTCTCCAGCCCATTCCATGATAATATTTTTTGTCGTGCACCAAAGGTTTCAAGCTCAGCTGGAATTTTTATTCCCCCAGAATAAAACAGGACCAGGCCAGGAGAAAATCCCACCATGGGCAGAACTTTAAAAACAGCTGAGCCCTTCCCTTTATTTGCATGGCTCCAATTTCCAGGTGATTTCTGCCATACAATTCCCATATTTCTCCATGCAATTCCCTGTGGTTTCAGCCTCTCCATGTGAGACAGAACTTGACTGGAAGTGCAGCTCACAGGTTGTGTCACTGCAGTGATCAGCTCAGATGGCCCGAGCCAATTCCCAGGCGCATCTCCTTCCTTCCCAGAGATCAGGAAGAATTCCACATTTCTCCCCGTTTTTTCCATCTTCTGAGCGCTCCAGCTCTCACAGCAAGCCCTTGTAGCTCTGGAAAAAAGAACAATCCAGGGTTGGGGGGTGCAGGAACGAGTTAATTTGAAGTCTCTGCCGTGGTGTTTTGCTCCAAAGTCGTGTGCGCCAAACTGACCTTTAATCTTGGAATATAAATCACTTTCCAGTCCTATTATTTCTAAAATCCTACAGGCTTGCGAATGCACAAAAGAAGCCTTTGTCTCTTATTAATTTAATTTATAGGTTAAAGTTTCACATCAGTGGCAAGCACAAGCTGATTTACTGTGCACTGCAGGAATTGCTGTTCTGGGAAGCGCAGCGTTTGCTCCGCTGCCTCCAAACAGGGATGTGTAATTAGGAGCTTCTGTAATTAGATATAATGTCAGATAATTTGCTTATCGTTTTTGGAATGCATTCTCCAGAAAAGATGGGAGGGGATCTCAGGGTGGATTAGTTCTTTCAAGCCTAAAAACTCCCCAGATCAGTAAAATCATGTGTGGAGCCATCCAGTCATCTCCTGTATGATGTCATTTGTGCTGCAACAAAAACCAGCCACTCTGGGGATAAAATTCACATAAAAGCAGGAGGGAGCCTTTTCCCACCAGTTTAAAACAGGACACCCTTTCCTGTTTGTTTTGGTTTTTGTTTTTTGTTGTTTTTTTCTTTTTTTTTTTTTTAATTTGGAATTTTTAATTATTTTGAAGCTGTGAAATCCCTTTGTGGAGTAACATTGGTTTCTCTTCCCATCCTTAGGAGTATTCCCATTTTCAGACCCATTTCTTCCACTTCCTGGGATTTCTAGTTATGGAATTTTATAAGCAAGTTTTCTAGTCTGCCTCCAAATAGCTCAAGACAAAGAAATGAAACTTTTTCCTAACCCTGCTGTCATTCCCCATTCCAAGGGAAAATCTTTGACTCCTCCAAGCTCTCTCCAGAGGCTTTTCCCTCTTGACCAATTTACACGGAAAATAGGGATTGTGACTTGCTGCCCTTGCCAAGATCGTGGAAATATCTGTATTAAAAATGGCATTTCTCTTCCTTCTGCCCAGGAATTCACTGATCTGTGTTTTCCAAGGATCAGATCCTTCCTGCTCCCTCTCAGTCTCAGTGGAAGGGCTTTTCTGGCCTCAGCATAACCAGGACATGTGACAGGACTGAGCTGGATTGTGTCCAGTTAGCCCAGGACAAGATTGGATTTCCCACTGCCATGGTGGGTCCCTCTGAGGGGAGCACAGGCTGGGCAGGCTCTGCAGTCCATCCATGGATTTGTGGGTTCTGGGATGAGGTGAGGGAGTGCCCACCTTTCCCCAGAGCTGCCCTGGGCCCTGCTGGGGTTTCCCATCAGCTGCTGAGGGCAGGGAATGAAAGCTTGGTGGGGCAAGCAAGGGACTTGGAATTAAAGCTTGGTGGGACTTGGAATTAAAGCTCGGTGGGACCTGGAATTAAAGCTTGGTGGGACTTGGAATTAAAGCTTGGTGGGACTTGGAATTAAAGCTCGGTGGGACTTGGAATTAAAGCTTGGTGGGACTTGGAATTAAAGCTCGGTGGGACCTGGAATTAAAGCTTGGTGGGACTTGGAATTAAAGCTCGGTGGGACTTGGTGGGAGCAGGATTTCTTATCCCAGAGCAAATGTGAGCCATGAACTCCCCTTACCTGAGAAAGGAGAGCTCCTGGGGTCCTGCTGCTGGTTCTGTTCTCCTCCCAGTGCAATATTCCACACTGCTGGGGAGTTGGGACCAAAATTCCTTCTCCACCCTCTTCTCCCTCAGGAACATTTCTGCTGTTATAACTCACGGGTGTCAGGCCACCCCTGCTCATGCAGAGGAGGGAGTGGGGAGTCCTCAACCAGCAACTGCTGGAGCCCCTGAAGGTCCTGCTAGGCCACACTGAGGTCACCCCAAAGCTTCTCCTCTCCAGGTGAACAATCCCAGCTCTCCATCCCTCTGATCATACTGGAGCCTCCTCTGGACTGGCTCCAGCAGCTCCAGGTCCTTCCCCATGCAGGTGGGGTCTCACCTGAGCAGGGCAGAGGGGTAAAACCCCCTCCCTGATCCCTGTCACCTGCTGGAGGTGTCCCCATGGAGGTGGCCCTGCTCCACGTGGGATCCCTCAGGGTTGGTAAATCCTTAGGGCAGGAGCTGCCATGAGCAGTTTGTGAGCAGCTCACAGTGGAAACCATGGGATGTGTTATCCTTGGCCCCGAGGCAAAGAGGGGAATATTTTAATTCCAGGAGTTAATTACAATTTGAGCAGCCTGTGGGAGCTTGGCAGGTGATGTGAGACCCCGTCCTGCTCTGATCTCAGCTGAAGGATTGGGAAGAGCAGCACAGATGTGGGAATCCAACAGCAGCAGGAACGGCCTGGGAATGTCTCTGGGCTCTTTGTGTTGCTCTTTAATGATTTTTAGTGTAGGTGCCACACTTTTAAGTTGCTAAAAATCATCACAAAGGGTTTTTCCAGCAGCTCCAGCAGGAGTTCCCCGTGGGCAGGGAGCAGGGTGGATCCTGAGCTCTCCAGGTGTCTTCCCTCCCCTCTCCCCCAGCAGTTGTGTTGGTAAATGGAGCTGCTGGACACTTCCCTCCCTTTGAGCACTGAACCTGAACTCCCTGAGTGCACAGGGACTGACAGGGGAGCTCCAGGAACTCTTGGCTGTGCCAGGAGAAGGGGAAGGGTAACTCAGGCACAGCCATCAGAGGCAGGTCTCAGAGCCAGTCAAACCTGCCTTTCCTCATGGAACTTTGGGGTCCTACTGCAGACAGGAACTGGATTTGGGACTTGCAGAGATTAAAGTTCAGGTGCTGGTGCCTCTCCAGATTCCTGCACCCCATAGGCAGGGACAGCTCCCACTGTCCCAGGCGGCTCCAAGCCCTGTCCAGCCTGGCCTTGGGCACTGCCAGGGATCCACAGCTGCTCTGGGCACCTGTGCCAGGGCCTGCCCTCCCTGCCAGCCAGGAATTCCTGCCCAAAATCCCATCCATTCCTGCCCTCTGGAAGATTAAACCCATTTATCCCAGGCTTTGCTCTGTTTAGTGTCTGTATTTGTATCCTGTAGGAATTTTTGGGTCTCACTCCCCTTCCAAGCTGGAAGAGCTGAAGAGTGACCCAGAGGAGCAGGGATCTCCTTCACTCCTGGCTCAGCACCATCTCCTGTTTATCCTCCAGGGATGAATCCAGGATTCCTGTCCTGTGCTCCTGCCAGGCTGCAGCATCTCCCTCCCAGAGCCCTGTTTTGGGCAAGAATTCAGGATTTTAGTGGGATTGCCTCAACATCTCCTATGGAATGGGTTTAACTGCCAGTCAGGATGTTCCTGACTTCTCCTGGGTGTCTGATGTTTCCTCTCCTCCAGGATTTATCTGTCGCCTGCACAGGGCTGGGCTTTCTGGGGGAGCCCTCTGGAATTCCTGGCTGTTCCTCTGGCACTTTGCTTCCATTTGCACCCTGGACTGAAGGAAAAGTTCCCTTCAGGCTAGGACTGGATGGGTTTCACACTCTCCTCTGTGGAGGCACAAAGGGGCTGCCTTTACATGGGTAAAGGCTGGGAGGTGATGCTGCAGGCAGGGGAATTTTGGGATGCATTGCATGTTTTAGGGAGAACATGGCAATAAAACAGGACAAAAACTCCTGAAATACTGGAAATGCAGGGATGAATGGGATGATAAATCCCAGGAATCTGCACCTGCAGTGGTGTTTGCAGGGAGCCAGTGGGGCCAGGGGGTCAGGGCTGCCCCTGCTCCAGAGGCTGCATGGATTCTCCACTCCATGGAACCTCTCACTGCTGATCTTCACTCACATCTCTGTACCAGACTCAGGATTCTTTTGTGCTGCTGGTTAAAGGTGGTGACCAAAACGTGGTGAAACCCCTTTGGTTTTTAATTCAAATTTAGCCAGATCCTCATGGAGAATTTTAGATTTGCCTTTCCCTGAGTTGTCCCAGGAGCTCCTTGGCACATCCAGGAGCCTTTTATTGCATTTTTGGCACCAATCCCTGTGGTTTTTGTGGCAGGAGAGCCCTTTGTAGGGTGTGCTGTGACATTCCTGGACTAAACCCTTATTTATCCATACTCTGAAGTATTTCCCTGGAGATTTTTAGTCCACCTCCTTTTTTAGGGCCTGCTGGAGATTCCAGGCAGGAATTTTTGCAGTGGATGAATAGGGAATAAAATTATTTAAATTTGTTTCTCCTGCTGTAACAGAAGAGCTGCCTTTGATCCCAAAAAACAGAGAATTAACTTTTTTAGATCTCCTCCTTCTTTTACTCTGGTCCTTCCTTCATCCTTGGATCTCATTGCCACTTCCCAAGTCCTGGTTTTCTGAAGATGATCCTCACTTTTCCAGCTGGCAGATTTGAGCCCAAGGTGATTCCAGACCTTGGGTTTCTGCCCTGCAGTTTGTGCCATGGTTTGGGAAAGGGAATAAGGAAAATCAAATCCCAGGAGCTGGGTTTGGGTGTGGAACCAGGAGTTTCCACAGTGCCTGATGTGGTCATGAAGGTGCCAGCCCATGGGAATATTGGATTTTTATCCAAATATTTGACTTTTAGCCAAAATTTGCTCTCCTAAAAGTATCTTGGGAAGAATTCCTTGCTGGGAATTTTCTTCATCCCAGTCCTGATCATGCCATGGGTGTGTCAGAGTTACAGGTGTCAGTGGGCAGTAATTTACTCATCATTTAATATTCCACATTTTTAATGGTTTTGTGACTTTGGAGAGCCCAAAACTATTAAAAATTAGAAACCACCCAGAGCTCCTGGATTCCTGATTTTTGTCATTGTAACCCATTAGGGAAACTTGCTGCAGGACTTGCTTTACCTGTTGAAAGAATTTATTGTAGAAGATATTGAGAGCTTTGTCCTGTTTGGTTCACAGATTTCTTGGGATAAATCACATCCATGTTCCAGGACCACGGATGTGGGGCTGTGACAGCAGCTGGTTTTGATAAACTCCAAAATGTCCCTCTCAAGTAAAAGCAACACAAATTTCACCAAGCAATTCCACATCGGCCTTTTCATTCCCTTCCCTCCAAGCTCGAATTTGATTTTATTGCTTGAGATTTAGCAGAAATTTAATACTTTATCTCCTTGTGAACCATCCCTCCCAGGCCCAGCATTCCTCTGGCTGGATTTGGGGTTCCAAGCACGGCTGATCTTTTGCCAAATTGAAGTTGCTCCGTGCCCGAGTTTCAGGATGGTTTAAACTTTTGAAGTTTGCCCAAAAATGTGCTTTATGTTGAGCTGTCTGGCTGGAGAGGCCTCTCCTTTCCCATTTTTTTGTTTAAAGCAGCTTTTGGAGAGCCCAAAAACATCAGGAGTTGCTCCTCTCCCCAAATTCCAGGCTGGGCTTGCGGCAGGATTTGCTCATTCCATGGGGATCCAAGGCTTATCTTTATGGGAATAAAAGAATTTTGAGTGTCTCTGTGGTTCCCAGCTGAGCATTCCCTCTGCTCTGCAGTGGGGTTTGGGGTATTCCCCTTTTTCCAGTGACAGGAATTCCATCAGCAGCTCTGCTGTCAGAAACCCTCCCGTGTGGGAGAGCTGTGACACTCCAGGACAGAGTTTTTGTGGATGTTGGTGCACAAAATCTCAGGATTGTGGGGTTAAAACCAAATCCGTGCTGCTGGAGAGGGAAAACCTGGCACAGGTGGGAGGGGACAGGGCTTGGAGGGGCTGTGGGGTGGCTGAAACCCCAGAAATGCTGAGGTGCCAGTGGAAGCGTGGTGGGGCAGGGATGTTGATGTGGGATGAGGAGGAGGAGGAGGATGCAGGGCTGGAGGAACCAGGAATTTCATCTCTCGTGGCTTTGGCACGGTGTGTCCACAAGGGAGAGAGAGCTGGGAAGGCTTTGGGGCTGTCAGAGCCTGCAGGAGCTGCCCCAGGAGCTCCTCCTGGGTGGGATCAGATCCCAGAGCATCTTTGATGCCTTGAGAGGCTGCCTGGAACAGAGGCTGGGCAGAGTTTAGGAATAAAGCAGGGATTTATTAAAAGGCCTCAAAGGATTCACCTTGGGCAGTGCAAGGGCCTGGCTGTGGCTACACCCAAGATGGACAATGGGTCAGGAGTTATGGTCACACTTTGCTAAGTTTTGGTCCATTTCCATATTGGGTTCATTGTCCAATTCCAGCTCAGGTGATGCAGTCCCACCCTCCCAGACTGCTCTCCTCCATTCCCTGTTGTTTGCACTTTTTGGGGCCTGGAGCTGCAGCGGTGTCCTTGGTTCTGGGGCTGGAAAAGGAAAAGGATTGTTCTGTGTGACTGAGCTGTGAGGAGAACTGCTGACACTTTGTATGGAGTTCAGAGTCATGGACCAATGCAGTGCAGAACCTGGGAAATAGGAAAGCTCAGACTGAAGGCATCAGAGCTCCTGGCTTAGGGTGGCTCTGGGAGAGCCATCCCAGCCCTGGAGGATCCCAAACCCTCCCTCTGGGACAGGGAGAGGCCTCTGCTGGCTTTTGTTGTGCTAAACCAGGGATTTGTGGAAAACTGGCTGCTTCTCAGTTTCTTTGGAGGCTTCATGTTGGTCTTCTCCTTGCAAAGAGCTTCTGGGTTGCAGAAGTTGGTTTGTGAGAGGCAAACTCTTCTCCGGCAACTCAAACCATGAATTTATTTTTTATTATCCAACATTGCTTGATCCTGGTCTTTCAGACACCACCCCATGGAGTTCCCCCCTGGATGTAAAAGCTGTGGACACAAACTCTTGCCTTTAGGGTTTATTTCCAGCCCCAGGGTGCTCAGGGAATGTCCTTTGTTCCTTTAAATTAAATGGGGCCGTTTCTGCGGCAGGCCCTGGGCTGTGGGAGGTTTGGGGTGGGTGGAAGAATGTCCCCATTATTCCCTGGCCCTCGTGGCTGCTCCCTGTCCTTTGCAGGCACAGGAGGAGGAGGGAGCAAGGCCTTCACCCCAAAGTTACCGAGGTGTTGTCACATTTTTGAGGAGTTTGGCTCTGCTGTGACCGTCCCCAGCTCCCCATGGGCAGGCTGGCAGCAGCTCTGACCGTGCTGGGTTTGGTGAATTATTTTCATGTGGAAATCTGTGTTGGGATGTAGAAACAACAGCTTTTCCCTTTTCAGTTAAAAAAAGAAACAACCCACAGCGTTGTTTATTCCTGTGGTTTTTGTCCAGGAACTCTGGGCATCTCCTGCCCCAACGCAGTGGCTGAGGCAGCAAATCTTTTGTAATAAAACAGGATTTTTTCTGCTTTGTTATCTGAATTAATTCCGTTTTTAGCGCTTTTCCATTTTCCACTTGCATTTCCGTTGCCTGGAGGATTTGGATGGATATTCCAGTGGAAATATCTGTCTGTGCCTGTGGAAGGGGGTTGGAATGGGATGAGCTTTAACCATTCCAACCAAACCATGCCATGGTTTGTGCAATGTCCCTGTGGCTGGCACTGGGATGATCCGATTAGGGAGCAGTGCTGGGACTCCCAAGGGCAGGACAAGCCTTTCCACGTGGGCTGAGCTGGCAGGAAAGCCATTGTAAAGCCGTTGTAAAGCCATTGTAAAGCCATTGTAAAGCCATTAAAGGTGTCACGCTTCTTATCTGCTTTTTGTTTATTAAAAAAAAAAAAAAAAGAAAGAAAAAAAAAAAGAGAGAGGCTACAAATAAAGCTGTGTCACGAGATCCCCCTGGTAATTGAGGGGCCGAAATTAATTAGCCATGGTGAATGTTCTGCATGGCTCCCTCTCCCTCGGAAGAAGGAGCCCTTTGTGCATCCCAGCCAAAGGCAGGAGCTGCACATGGAGTACCTGAGGGCATCACGGGGCCTTCTCCTCCCTCTCCTCTTTTCACACTCCTCCTCCCCAGCCCCTGCCTGTCCTTTCCAATCCTTTGGGTTGGTCAGGATTTCCTGACAGCCCTTTTCAGCCTGGCTTCCTCTCCAGCTCCCTCCCAAACCCTCCCCAGCGGTTGGGGTCACCTCTCCTGTAGGGTTTTGAACTGCAGGGGTGGTGCCCAGGTTTTGGCAGGCTCAGGTGGAGCTGGGTGCTCCCAGCATAGGGTGGCATTGTTGGCATTGTCCTGGGCGGGACCAGCACCTGGATTTGATGCTCCTCCTGGTTCCTTCCAGCTCAGGAGATCTTAGGATTCTCTTTGGGTTTCTCTCTTGTGCTGCTTAACTTGGGGTTTATTGGTTATTCTTTTAGATTTGGTTTTTGTAGTCAATTCAGTCTTTTTTCTGTAAGGATTTGCACTGTTCTGCTCTTTATCTGCTGACTGAGCTCTGGCTTTTGGGTGCTGCTGGAGCAGCTCTGAATGTCTCTAGAGTTGGGATTTTCTGCCTTTTTATTATTGAGTCTCTTCCATTTTATTTTTTTTTCATGGCAAATTCAAGCTTACAGACAGTGGCTTTTACACACAGTTGTATATAGAATTTGTATAGCAATTCATATTTTTGTGTATAGAATTAGAGGATTTATATTGCAATTAATATCTTTATATATAGAATTAGAGGATTTATATTGCAATTCATATTTTTGTATATAGAATTAGAGGATTTATATTGCAACTCATATCTTTGTACATAGAATTAGAGGATTTATATTGCAATTCATATTTTTGTATATAGAATTAGAGAATTTATATTGCAATTCATATTTTTGTATATAGAATTAGGGCATTTATATTGCAATTCATATTTTTGTATATAGAATTAGAGCATTTATATTGCAATTCATATTTTTGTATATAGAATTAGAGCATTTATATTGCAATTCATATTTTTGTATATAGAATTAGGGCATTTATATTGCAATTCATATTTTTGTATATAGAATTAGAGAATTTATATTGCAATTCATATTTTTGTATATAGAATTAGAGGATTTATATTGCAACTCATATTTTTGTATATAGAATTAGAGCATTTATATTGCAATTCATATTTTTGTATCTAGAATTAGAGCATTTATATTGCAATTCATATTTTTGTATATAGAATTAGAGGATTTATATTGCAATTCATATTTTTAAATTGGAATTTCAAATAATCAGCAGCAGATTCCAGGCCTTTTTAGCTTCCACATTTAATTTGTGCTTCCAGGCCCTGGCTCTGCCCACAGGAGGTTTCCCCCAAAAGCTCCCCCATGTCCAGGTGGGTCAGAGCTCTGGAGCAGAGCTGCTGGCAGAGGAGGAATGTGTCCATTTGGGATAAATGGTGTGGGAAGTGTGTTGGGGGCAGTAATCCCCAGCTGTCCCTGATCCCTGAGGAATTAAACCTGGATCCCAGACTGGGATGTGCCCGTTCCCTGCCAGGGAGCAGCTGAGCTCTGGGGGAGCATTCCCAAGGGCTGGGCATCCTGTGGGGGCATCCCCCTCTTTCCAAGGGATCTCTGCTCCTCCAGAGCTGATGGGAAACCCTAAAGCTCTGACTGGGCTTTCATTTTCTTACCTGCCTGGAGATTCCACTGGGCTTTAGGGAAGGAGGGAGAGGAAGGGCTGGGTTTGACTCCTGGGGGGGTTAAAACCCTAAAAAATCTTAAATCAAATGTGATACATCCAGTGGGATAAATCCAGTAGGATAAATCCAGTGGGATAAATCCAGTGGGATGAATCTAGTGGGAAAAATTCAGTGTGATAAATCTAGTGGGATAAATCTAGTGGGATAAATCCAGTGGGATAAATCTAGTGGGGTAAATCCAGTAGGAAAAATTCAGTGTGATGAATCTAGTGGGATGAATCTAGTGGGATAAATCTAGTGGGATAAATCCAGTGGGATAAATCCAGTGGGATAAATTCAGTGGGATAAATCCAGTGGGATGAATCTAGTGGGATAAATCCAGTGGGATAAATCCAGTGGGATGAATCCAGTGGGATAAATTCAGTGGGATAAATTCAGTGGGATAAATTTAGTGGGATAAATCCAATGGGATAAATCCAGTGGAATAAATTCAGTGGGATAAATCCAGTGGGATAAATCCAGTAGGAAAAATTCAGTGTGATAAATCTAGTGGGATTAATCTAGTGGGATAAATCCAATGGGATAAGTCCAATGGGATAAATCCAGTGGGATAAATTCAGTGGGATAAATCCAATAGGATAAATCCAGTGGGATAAATTTAGTGGGATAAATTCAGTGGGATAAATCCAATGGGACCTATCCCCCCCAAAGCTGGAGCAATCTGGGAGCTGCCTCTGACCTGCTCCAGTTGGAATTCCCACCCCATTCCTCTCCCTCCTTCCCTTTTGGTGCTTTTGGGGCCATGGAAGCCGGGGCTGCTCAGTGTGAGCAGAGCTGATTCCCGTGCCCAGCCCAGGCTAATTAAACTCCACCTCCTGACACTTGGGCTGGGGCAACTGCACTGAAGTCAGGCTTAAATCCACCCCCAGCCAGGCCTGGCATTGGAGACATATTTCATAGGGCAGTAACGAGCCCAAATTCCAGGTATTCCTCTTCCCTGCAAACACGCCGTTCACGCAAGGAAATTAAAGCCAGCACCGTGCATGCTGAGGGGGCTTTTATTTGGGTTTTGTGTTTGAAAAACAACAACAAAAAAACCCTCACAACCCTCTCAGGCTGTTAAAGTTTGTGCATGATTGATTTTGGGATTAAAAGAGCAATTTTTTTTTTTTAATTTTCTTTTTTTTTTTTTCATTTTTGCCACATTTCAAATCATCCAGGGAGACTTTTCCACCCCAGGAGCGGGGTGTGTGTTATCCCAGATTTAATTGTGGAGCCTGGGTGTGTGCAAAGTGTTCCTGAAGGTAATTGGATGAGGGTCACTGCCTGCCCTGAGATATATGGGCACAGTAATCAGAGAATAATTTCGACCCAGGTTGGAGTTGCCAGTAAAAGTTGTAAAAGTTAATTTTATAGGGGCTGGGACAAAATATGAGCGAGAGCAGGTTCGGGGTTCTGGTGTATTTGCTTTGTCTGGTGACGTTTTTATGATGTTTTATTATTATTATTTGTGTTTTAAATGCAATTTGGGGCAGAGGGGAGGGAGGGCTGAGCTGATTAGCAGCGTGTGCAGATGGATCAGGCACAGGAGGAGGAATTCAGCACTGACAGGAGCTGCCCTGGGCACCACCAGAATTAAGTTGTGGGGTGATTTATTTATTTTTACCATCGAGTTCTTCCCCTTGATCTCCAGCAAGGAGCAAAGCCCATTCTGAGGGTATTAAACAAGTGGCTTTTCATATTCCTGAGTGGGTGAAATCTTCCAAAGCCCTGTCCTGGCTGAGGCCTGCAGGCACAGAGGCAGGGATGGAATCATTCAGGTTGGGAAGGACCAAGATGATGGAGCCCAACCTTGGGACAGGGCTCAGGGAGTGGAGCAATCCCATTCTGGGATCTCTGCAGGGCCAGGAGCATTCAGCTGGGCTGGAGCTCCATCACATCTGCCACAGGAGGTCATTTCTGTCAGTCCTTCCTTCACCTGCCCCCAAAAATATCCCACTGGGCATTTTCCATTTGTATTAATGCATAGAAACCCACTCTCACTGGGGGGAAATTGCTTCCATTTATATTCTTATTTCAGCTGAAATCAGAGAATCCTGGAGTGGTTTGGGCTGGGAGGGACTTTTAAAGGCCAGAATTTATTTTTTTGTTTGACTGAAGTGAGATACAACAGTATTTCTTGTAAATCCTCAGTGTGAGGACGCTTCCCTTGCTGTTGAAAATTCCCTTATCAAACATTCATGATGTGGTTCTTGGGGGAGAAAGGGAAATATTGATTATTCCCAACACCAGCCTTTGCAGAGTTTCTTTTAAAAAATACTGAGCTTAATTATTCCAAGTAGGAAAAATATTTGCATTATTAAAAACATCTGCATCCAGCTGAGATTGCTCTTATCAAGAGAAACCTTAATTGCTTCTGACTGACGAAGTGAATGTTTATTCAAATCTGCCTTTATGTTGACGATCTTGCTAATTAAGCCCTTTATTTTATTTAGACAATTATGTCTAAACAACTGGGGAGTTACAGTAGCTCTAATTGGGCTTTTATTTTCTTACCTGCTTGGAGGAGATTCCACAGGGCTTTAGGGAAGGAGGGAGAGGAAGGGCTGGGTTTGACTCCTGGGGGATTTAAAACCCCAAACTGATCAACTCCCAGTTCCTCTTTCTGTCTGTGAAGGTTACATGGACAGGACAAAGATTTGGTTTATTCCTGATTTTTTTTTTTTTTAGTGGATTTTGCTTCTCCCAGGCTGGCATTGCCATTGTGGGTATGGGGGCTGCTCCTTCCCTCTGCTCTGGGAGAGCTGGAATTGTTCACCTGGAGAGGAGAAGCTCCAGGGAGAGCTCAGAGCCCTGCCAGGACCTAAAGGGGCTCCAGGAGAGCTGCAGAGGGACTGGGGACAAGGAATGGAGGGACAGGAGCCAGGGAATGGCTTCACATTAACAGAGATCAGGGATGGATGGGATATTGGGAATTGGGAATTCCTGCCTGTCATTCAAACAAAAAATAATTTGGCTTTTAAAAGTCCCTCCCAGCTGAAACCACTCCAGGATTCTCTGATTTCAGCTGAAATAAGAATTTAAATGGCACAGGGTGCCCAGAGCAGCTGTGGCTGCCCCATCCAGGGAATGCCCCAGGCCAGGCTGGACAGGGCTGGGAGCAGCTGGGACAGAGGGAGGTGTCCCTGCCAGGGCAGGGGTGGCACTGGGTGAGATTTAAGGATGAAATTTAATCTCGAGGGGAAACCCAGAGATCCATCCCCCCCTGGGTGAGGCAGCCTTGCTTCTGCTGGCCCCAGCCGCAGGGAGGAGCTGCCCTGGGGGTGATGGATGTGCCTGCAGGGGGAAATCACCTCCAGGGCAGCCTGCCCATGTGCTCTGGGTGTCCTTTCCTTTGTCACCTTGGGCTGCACAGATTCTGGGGGTTGCTCGGTGTTTTCCCTCTGCTCTGGGCCTGTGCTGTTTATTTCTATTGGAAACATCCCCAATTTGTTCTCCTTAAGCAGTGGCTCAAGTTTGCAGAGGCTTTAAGGCAGTGGATGCCTCTGGCTTGGCTCTGCAAATAAATGAATAATCCACTTCCAAATGAATGAATAAATAAATGAATAATCCACTTCAAATAAATAAATGATCTACGTCCAAATGAATAAATAGATAAATAAATAATCCACTTCCAAATGAATAAATAAATAAATGAATAATCCGCTTCCAAATAAATAAATAGATAAATGAATAATCCACTTCCAAATGAATAAATAAATAAATAATCCACTTCCAAATGAATAAATAGATAAATGAATAATCCACTTCCAAATGAATGGATAAATAAATAAATAAATAAATAATCCACTTCCAAATGAATAAATAAATAAATAAATAAATAATCCACTTCCAAATGAATGGATAAGAAATAAATAAATAAATAATCCACTTCCAAATGAATAATCCACTTCCAAATAAATAAATAGATAAATGAATAATCCACTTCCAAATGAATGGATAAATAAATAAATAATCCACTTCCAAATGAATAAATAGATAAATGAATAATCCACTTCCAAATGAATGGATAAATAAATAAATAAATAAATAATCCACTTCCAAATTAATAAATAAATAAATGAATAATCCGCTTCCAAATAAATAAATAGATAAATGAATAATCCACTTCCAAATGAATGGATAAATAAATAAATAAATAAATAATCCACTTCCAAATTAATAAATAAATAAATGAATAATCCGCTTCCAAATAAACAAATAGATAAATTAATAATCCACTTCCAAATGAATGGATAAATAAATAAATAAATAATACACTTCCAAATGAGTAATCCACTTCCAAATAAATAAATAGATAAATGAATAATCCGCTTCCAAATGAATAAATAAATAAATGAATAATCCACTTCCAAATGAATGGACAAATAAATAAATAAATAATCCACTTCCAAATGAATGGATAAGAAATAAATAATCCACTTCCAAATGAATAAATAAATAAATGAATGTGCAGGAAATCATCCTGATCTAGGGGAAAATGTGATTTATCACGTGTAGTGAGTCAGTGGTAACTTGTGATTGGTGTTTTCTGCCAGAAATCATGGAGTGGCTTGGGTTGGAAGGGAATTTAGGGATCATCCAGTGCCGGGCAGGGACACCTTCCACCACCCCAGGCTGCTCCAAGCCCCTTCCTGCCTGGCCTGGGACACTCCAGGGTTCCAGGGGCAGCCCCAGCTGCTCTGGGAATCTGTGCCAGGGCCTGCCCACCCTCCCAGGGAAGAATTCCTGCCTTGTATCCCATCTATCCCTGACCTGGGCAGAGCTGTGGGCAGGCAGTGCCACCCATGGCCAGGTGCCCGCAGTGAGGACACAGCTCCTCAATTCCTGCTGAGGCCAGGCCAACTCCCCACTTGTATTTGAATTTTATTTTTATATCCCCTTGCTCCCAACAAAACAATCTCCTGTCCCCTCTGTGCTTGGAGCCATTGGGAAGCAGATTAAAAGTTTTCATCAGCTCTTCCTAATAGAGGCAGATAAAGCAGGCTAATGGTCATGTGTTGAGTTATTGAAGGGAATTCAGGTACTACAAAATCACCTTTAACCCTCAGCTTCCTCAGACCTCCTGCCTCGCCATTGTTTGCAGGGGTGTAAAAAACCAGAGTCCAGTTCATAAATTATTATGGAGTTCCAGTGCCCTTAATGCAGGACAGCTTTGGCAGTGTTTCATTTTGGGGTGGGAGCTAATTCTGGGCTGTGCACACCATAAAGCTCCAGTGTTCCCAGGGTTAACCCTTCCCCTGCTGGCTGGAAGGGGATTATCAATATTTGTACACTGTTTTATTCATGGCAGTGATCTGTGAGGAATTCTCTCTCTTTTTCCGAGTTCCCGGCTAAAACATAGCAGGAAGGTTTTGCTTAAAGAATTTTAAAAAATCATCCAAGTTGTCACTTTTTAGAATTCAGCATTCGCTGTGATGATTTTGGAGGATTTCAGCCTAAAATTTACGGTTAAAAGTTTTCCACTGCTGATATTAGAAAAAGGCGTTTTGGTGTAATGTGACAGAATCATTGTTGGGTATTTTTTATTGATCACAAACCAGTAGATTCCATGCTCTGTGCCCTTCCCTCTCCACTGACCATGGCAGCTTCTCCTGAATTCCTTGCAGCAATTCCTCCTCCTCCTCCTCTTCATCAGTTGCTGTTTTCCACGTGAGCTGTGGATTTAGGGTGAAGCCATGAGGGATGAAGTCCAGAATTGCAGCTGGACAAAGCAAAGAGGAGTTCTGTGCCTTTGGCCTTGCTCTCCAGCAGCCCCTCACGCCAGCATTCCCAGTGTTCCTTGGTTTTGGAAAAAATTACTGCTCTGCAGGGCCTGGGTGGCATTCCTGAGATCTTAAATCCCATTAAAATTATCCCTCTCCATGGTTTTCTGCACTGGCTCCTCCAGCCAGGGAGAGGCCACGGGCTCTCCTGTCCATCCAGCCCCAAGGGGCTTCCCAAATTTGCCAGTTCGTTCTGTGTTTGTCTTGGTTCAGGGTAAATTCGGGAGAAAAGGCCAAATTTGGGAATGTTGTTATTAGCACGAAGCAATGGTCAGCCCCATAACTATTTTTTCCCTAAATATAGGAGGAAATTGCTGGCTGTGCTGTACTAAAGATGTTTTAATGGCCAGTTCTGTTCAGCAGTTTTATTTCCTGGCGTGTTAATTTTATTTTAATTAATGCATGGACTTGGAAATAAGTTAATCACTAATAGAGAGGTTCTAGCAGGGGTTGGGGTGCACTTTGAAGGCACTGAGCTGCCTGTGTGGGACAGAAGCTGCTTTTTGGAATATTTTATGGAGGGCACAAAATCTCTGAGGTGTTTTACGTGGCAAGCTGAAGATGGAATTCAATCCCAACAAACAGCTGAGGGGTTATCCAGGGAGAGTTTGTGTCTGTGCAGAAACGCTGCACAAAAAACCCAAATTTCCTGTGAATTGAGTTCTGTTGCTCCCCAAAATCCCTGAATCCCAGAATCCAAGATCATCACTCCAACCTTTGGGGCCTGGAGCATCACCTTGTCACTGAGCAGGGCACCAAGTGCCACGTGCAGTCGTTTCCTGAAGGATGAGCCCGTGGCTATATTTGGGCTGACTGTTTTTTTTATGGAATAGTTGGATCCTGAGGTCTTTACTTTTCCCTGCTGTGTTTCTGGAGCACTCAGGCTGTGGGACATCTCCCACTGGCATGTGGCTTCCAGGAGGGGTTGGACCCAGTGACTGCTTGGATGTGCTGGTTGTGACTGGAATAAATCCCATTTCTCTCAATCAGAACTTTCCAAAATCCCACGTGCTGGGAGACTCAGTGAAAATTCAAATTTCAGGGGTAAAAAAAGATAAATATAGAAACCTCTATATACTTTTTTTTTTTTTTTGTTCCCACCAACTGTCTCCTTCTCAGCACTGAGTTAGAAGTGCTGCAACCCTGGCTTTTCCCATTATCCCTCAAGATAATGTCTGGAGTTGGAGCTTCTGGTCCCATCCAGTAACAAAGAGAGGGAGGTTGATTGTAAAGGAAATGTGAAATGATTTGTAGTAGAAATGGTGTGAAATGTCCTTATGGGGGGACAGTGGAGGTGGTGAACCAAGAGATGGGCACACTCCTCTTGAAATTACTGATTTAATGTTGTGTTTTAGGGCCAGCCCTTTATTTTTTTCCTCCTTCCCTCTCATAAGTCTCTCTGATCCCTCCCTTCCTTGCTATTTGCATGGTTCTCACATAACTGTGTCCCAGACATGGGCAAGCTGCTCTTCACCCAGAGCCACCAGGATTCTTTGTGTGCAGACACCTTTGGGATGAGCAGAGAGCTCGGAGCTCCTCTCACCTCCCCGTTCGCTCTCTCCCGCCGGGCTGCCACCGTGGGGATAATCCATAAATTATCACCAAAACCCATAGCCCACTGCACATCCAGCTCCATCCTGACCCCAAATGTGAATCATTTAAACCCCTGGATGGGCAGGGATGCACACGGGGGTGGCCTCATCCCTCGCTGCTCCCTGGATCCCTCGCGGCCGGCGGCGCTCGCTCGGTTCCGCCCTGGGTTTCAGCTGGAGAGGCAGCCCCGACTGCATTTAATAACCACTCCTTCAGCACAGAGAGGTGCAGAAAGTAATTTGTCCCCTTGCCAAGGAGCAGGAAGAATGGGCATTTTGTTCCTGGTGATTTTACCTGGCTGGCTTCTGCGGGGAGAGCAGGACTTTGTGCTACCGTTGCCCCGCACGCTGTGTTGATTTATTGAAATTGGAGCCCGCGGGTGCAGTCCTGAGGTACCTCCTGACATGGAATTTCTAGGAGAAATATACAATTGGCTTGGTTATTATTTTTTCCCTCCTCCTTCTGCTTGGGCGTCTTTCCAGCTTTTGCACTAAGGAACAAGATTTTAAATTAGCCTTGAATTTTAACATGGTGCAGCTTGGCCTTGCTATTCCCAGGGTTTTATTATGAAGGGTCTGACGTTGTGTCCTGGTTTCATCTCCATCACCTGCCCTGTGATGCAGAGTTTCTTCTCTTTTCTTTATTTTTAAATTATTTTTTAAATTCTTTTTTACTTTTAATTTTTATTTTTAGAGGAAGGAATTGAAAAGAGGCTGTGGGTCATTGTCCTGGTTCAAATGTCATTATTCACCCTCACTGCAGAGAGCTTGTGGAATCTCCCTCAGTGGAGATATTCCAGAGCTGTGTGGGCACAATCCTGTGCTCTGGGATGACCCTGCTTGAGCAGGGAGGTGGGAGAAGATTCCCAATGTGAGCCCTTCCAGCCTGACCCCTCCAGGGATTCTGTGACTTTCCAGGTGTTCACATCCAGGCAAACATCTCGGGAGGGGAGTTCCCAATGGAGCCAAGAAAAGTGATGAGAAAATCACAGGGAAGGGATGGCTGGAGATGTGGTGCTGTGTATCCATGTCCAGGATCTGTAAAAAGAGTCAATTCCCTGATAGCAACTCCAGTTAATTCATTTCCTCTCAAGCAGTGTTAAAATATGAGTAAAAATCCTTCTCTTAATTAATATTGCCAGCATTTATCTATTTTTATCATGTTTGCTTTTAGAGCAGAAAAACTCAGAATTAGTATTTTATGCTGATACTCCCAGAGGTTTTTTGCATCTCTTTATTGGACATTTAGGCTGCTTCTCCTCCTGTTTTGATTTATTTCCTGGGCAAGTTTTAGGAAGAAGCTCTCTCTGGGTGAGAACTCTGCAAACCCAGTGGGGTTATGTTGAGAACAAGCCTGGAATCTCTTCACAGATTCCCACCAAATGGAGTTGGGATTTGAGCATCAATTTTCCATGTGCCTCGCTGTTAACGAGTTTCTGTTAATTACTGTCCCTCATAGTGATTAGCAGCATCTTTGATGGTCCAGTTAAAGCACTTCCACAGGGTTTCTCCATGGAAAACAGAGCTGCCCCTTGCTGTGTGTGGTAATCCAGGAAAACCCTGGCATGCTCTGGGAGCAGCCCTGTGCCGCCAGATCAGGCTGGGCACGGCCACACTGATCACCTTAGCGTGATTTTGGCAAATTTTGGGAGCAGCAGAAGGGCCAGGAGCTGGGGCTGCTGCTGTGCAGAGCCCGTGGCAGCTCAGCCCAGCCCCTCCTGCCCCCTTCCCTCGGATCCGCCGGGTAATGCCGTGCAGCTGCACTGACAGAATGTGATTGCTCATCAGTTTGCTTGATGACTTAATCTGGGGCTGATTAGCATCTTGGAACCCGTCCAGGAGATCAGAAATGATGCACAGCTCTCTTGCAGGCCCTGGGTTATTGCACGTTTGAGCCTGGCCCAGCTCTGGAGCAGCAGCAGGGGCTCTCCTGATTGCTCTGCACAAGGGTTGGGTTGGGGAGGGGGCTGTGCCAAGGCCAGGCTCCTGTCAGGGACCTGGGCTGGCCTGGATTTGTGTCCCAAGCATGTGTCAGCCCAACAGGCAGGGATGTAGAGCATCCTTTAGCTCTCAGTGCTCTGGTCTGGTTGATCAGATGCTGATCAGCCACAGCTTGGACTCAATGATCTTGGAGAGCTTTTCCAATTAATTCAATTAATTTGTGATCACCCCCAGTAGTGTACTGTGCGCTTGGAGTAACGATAAATCCATAAAAATCCTCTCCTTCCCCTAAAAACTGCTTCCTTAAACAAGTGAGGACATTCCCTGCTCCTCCTGGTGCTCTCAGATCATCACCCCGAGACGTTTTGCTGCCGGGGGAGTTTGGGAAGCAGCAGATGGGACAAGGGCCAGGATATGGGATGATGTGGGAAGGCTGAGCTGTGGAATCAGCCAGCTCCCGCTCAGCAAGGGTTAAATCTGGAGCAGGGACTGCTGGAAGAGTTCAGTTGTTTCACATTAGGCCGGGCAGCCCTGGCTGCCTTCTGTGCTCGGGGAGCCGGGGGCCGAGTCCCCAGCGCTAAATCTGCGTAACCGATGCCGTACAACTGGCACCAGCCTTGACCACAAGTGGCCGTTAAAATAAACATCCCCGGGCTTAACTGACAGGCAGCAGCGAGCAGAAACAGCCCAGCATGATGGGGAATATTAAACACCCAGCCAGAACCGAATTTCGGCAGCAAACGCCCCCCCCCACCCCCCAAACCCGCCCCGGCATCGCCCCAGCCCCGCAGCATCAATGGGAGCAGTGTTTGGGACCTGCTCCCGGGGCTGGTGGGGTGTGGGAGGTGGGAGAAGTCCAGCCCAAAACACAGCCTGGGTAAACACAGGGCATGAGCCCCAGGGTGGCACCAGGACTGAGAAATGCAGCCCAAAAGCTGTGCCAGGAAACGCAGGGTGCGAGCCTCACAGCAACAGCAGCACCAAGAAATCCAGCCCCAAACACATCCCAGGAAAACAAGGCACAAACCAGCCCTGTGACAGCACTGGGATGGAGAAATACAGCCCCAAATATATCCCAGGTAAACTGAGGACATGAGTCTCATGGCAGCACCGGGATGAAGAAATCCAGCCCAAAACTGATCCTGGGTAAAGAAAAGGCACAAACCCCACAGTGACATTGGGACTGAGAAATCCAGCCCCAAATATATCCCAGAAAAATACAAGGCACAGTCCCAGGGTGGCATCAGGACCTAGTCTAGCCCAAAACACATCCCAGGTAAACAGAGGACATGAGCCCCACAGCAGCACCGGAATGAAGAAATCCAGCCCAAAACTGATCCCAGGTAAAGACAAGGCATGAGCCCCATTACAACAGCAGGATGGAGAAATCCAGCCCCAAAATATCCCAGGAAAACACAAGGCACAAGCCCCAGTGTGGCACCAGGATGAAGAAATCCAGCCAAGAACATATCCCAGGAAAACACAAGGCGTGAGTCCCATGGCAGCACCAGGGCTGACAAATTCAGCCCAAAACCTTTCCTGGGAAACACAGGGCACAAACCCCACAGCAACACTGGCACCAAGAAATCCAGCCCCAAACCTATCCCAGGAAAACACAGGGCAGGAGCCCCAGGGTGACAGCAGGATGAGAAATCCAGCCCCAAACCTATCCCAGGAAAACACAGGGCAGGAGCCCCATGGCAGCACCGGGATGGGCTGGCACAGAGGATGGGAGCTGCCATCCCTCGGGCACTGAGCTGCTCCAGGATCTTGTCTGGCATTAGGAAAGGAGGTAAAAGGCTTTATTAAAAATGAGCTGCTTGCCTTAGGTTGGCAGATTTATTTATAATGGTGATTTGTGAGCGCTCCAAGTTGGGACAAGAGTGAGGGCATTATTATGTCCACGGGGA
Organism: Agelaius phoeniceus; assembly: GCF_051311805.1. Classification (NCBI taxonomy): domain Eukaryota; kingdom Metazoa; phylum Chordata; class Aves; order Passeriformes; family Icteridae; genus Agelaius; species Agelaius phoeniceus. The sequence goes on along the minus strand of NC_135280.1, from coordinate 1,766,837 downwards.
TAGAGGAGCGACACATTTATTGGGTGGAATTTATCTGCCTGGAGAATTTCTTGATTTCTTTTTATAAGAAAAGCATAGAAACAAGCAACACTTACAAAACAAGCGATTACACAAGGGCAAAACTTGCCAGAGCTCCAGGCAAGAGGATTTGGACATTGGTGCTGCTGGGAGAGGCTTCTTCCCTCCTGGATAGCAGCACAACTCCCTGCTCTGGCACGTGCTGCTTGAAATCCGTCACGTTTTTGTGTCAGAAGGGAAACCACTGGAGTTATTAAGGGTGTGCTGGAGAACTTCCCTGAAATTGTGTCTTTTAAAATGTAGTTAATTATTGGTTCTACCCAAGGAAGGCCTTGAGCGGGACGAGGATATTTCTAACAAGCGCAGTTTTGTGTTCAGGAGTCCAAAGATGCCCGAGCCTGTTTCCTAACATTAGTAGGATTTAAAGATCTATATCATTGTGTGTATTATGTCCTGGAGTGTTGTTATGTTTTGTAAGAAGTCGCTGATTTAACCTCTTAATTGTTTAAAAAAGAGTTGTTGGAATGATGGCCACAGCAGGAGATGCAGTGCCTGTGTCACTGCTGGAGAGGTGCAGCTCCTGGAATCAATCACTTGGGTTTGGGTTGGGAAGGATCTTAAAACCCGTCCAGTTCCAACCCCAACACCTTCCACAATCCCAGGTTGCTCCAAGCTCCATCCAACCTGGCCTTGGACACTTCCATGGATCCAGAGACAGCCACAGCTTCACTGGGCACCCTGTGCCAGGGCCTCCCCACCCTCACAGGGAGAGGATTTCTCCCTAATCCCTACTTTAATTCTCCCTTCTTTCAGTTTGAAGCTGTTCCCCCTTGTCCTGCCACTCCAGGCCCTCATTCTTTGCCGAGGGGGAGCAGAACTGGCTGCTGGATTCACCCAACAGAGTTTGGAGATCAGCTTCTCACGGCCAAGAGTTTTCCTGTGCCTTGTTTCGCTTGTTCTAAATTCTTCCAGGCTCCATCCTTTGTTACTCGGGAGAAGGCCTAAAACAGAAACAAACTCTCCCGAGTTTTTGGCTCCATCTTTGAGACAGCAACCTGGATTTTCCTCTTGCCTTATTCTTATCCCATCCTGCTCTAGAAACGCTCTTGGATGGACAGGAGGTTCAGAGCTGGATCAGGCACGATGGTTCCTGTGGAGCCAGCTCTGGATTTAAAACCATGTGGATGTGACACATGGGGACATGGGTTAGTGGTGGCCTCGATGGTCTCAGAGGTGTCCAAACCTGACTGTTTGTGCAGTTCTGTGCTGGGTGTGCTCTGTCTCCTGGGCAGTTGCAGAGTTAAACGAGTTCCCCCTCCCGCCGCCGGCGCTGGCTCGGAGCGCGGTGGCGTTCCAGTTCGGAGAATTCCAGTGACCAACCAGGTAGTCAGCTCCTCATGGCACAATTTACCCTTTGTGAACACATTTTATGAAAGCTCTCACTGTTTGTCTCGAGTTGTGGAGGGGGGGAGGAAAAAAAAAAACCCCAACCCGACTGTAAACGTCCAGGCCACGGAGCTGCCTAATCCAAACACAGGCACGAGCCGGGGCTCCGTGTGTTCCTTGGCCTGGTGCTGAGCTCGTGTTTATGAGCACACACCAAAAAAAAGCCCTCTGAAGGAGTCTGGGCCTGGGTTTAGCACTGGACATTTTAAAGGGGGAAAAAAATGAGGGGATGAGGGGCTGTGGGAGAGCAGCCGTGGGGTGGTTTTGGGGTTGTGAGTGGAAAGGTAAAGCTCTGGGTCCTCTGAGTGTAACCACTGGAAAGATGTTCAGAAAGATGTTCAGGAAGATGTTCAGAAAGATATTCAGGAAGATGTTCAGGAAGATGTTCAGGAAGATGTTCTTCCACTCTCCAAAGCCATAGATTTGCCCTTCAAGGCACCGGAGTGTGCAAGGAACTCTGTGGAAAAAGTTGGAAAATCCTTGAAAAATGCTGTAGTAAAATAGCCCAGGTGACCTTGCTGAGGTGGGAACAGCCAGGGGGATGAGCAGGAGCATTGTCAGGGGATGCTGGAGGTGCCCAGGGCCATGGGCTGTGCCAGCCAGGCTGCTCCTGGTGCAGTTAAGAGCACAGAAGATGCTGCTGGCCTGGGATGACCCACGTTCCTTGGGAAGAAATGTTGACATCCTTCCCTTAGGAGCGTTTCCCACTTGGGCACAACAAGGGGTTAATATTGGAATTGTTAAGCTCTGTCCCCTCATTCCACTCCATCGGGGAGCTCTGGGTTTTGCAGGGATGCTCAAGGCTTGTTGAGGTGTCCTGGCTCTGTTTTTTCCTCCTTTCCAGTGCTTATTCCCATCACTTTCCTGTTCCTTGATTTATCAGTGGGGCCTGGTGGGAGCTGGCAAATCCCTCACCGTGCTCATGAACCAAAGCGAAACCTCTGGCCTGCAGGAGAAAACACCAACTGAACCCCAAATAATGAGTATTAAAGGAAAATGTAAAATGGCAGAGGGCACATGGAGTAAGCAGAGGTATTTTCTGGCTGTCTGGTCGAAGGTTTGGTATCATTTTTCTCCAGGATTACAGGGGCTTTCACCTCATAAATTTGGGCCTGTTTGAGGTCGTTAATCTTTCTTTACATGTTGCCTTGCAATTTTAGAGCTTTGCCACCATCTGGGATCACATTTTAAATGGAGTTTCCACTCACTACGTCCCCTTTTCATGGAATTATTTATATATGGAGAAATGCATAATAAATACATCAGCTCTGGGTTGTTTTTAAACATTTTCAGGGCTTACCTTGTGTGGAAAAACTTGTCTTCTCTAATAGAGAGTCATAACAGTGACCAATTAAAGGATCACATTTGCAATATGCTCTTAAATGGCAATTTAAAATATTGGTGAGTGATCCGTGGGGAAAGGGAGCTCCAGGCCAGGGACCTGAGTTGGAAAATCCTGGAGTGTGAGACAGAACAGCACCATCTGATGGAAACAGCAAACCTGGAGAGGGATTTCAGCTCCCCCCTTGCCTTTGGGATGGAACCTTCTTGTGTTTCCCTTATATCTTGGTTTTTCTCCACGATATGGTGGTGTTGGGTAAAATGTTGGACTTGACCATCCTGGAGGCTCTTCCCACTCTCTGATTCTTATGGATGGACCTTCCAGCCTGTCCCACTCCCTAATCCCATCTTGCCTCATCTCTGCTGCTCTTGACAAACCCCAAAGGACCCACAGCTGGTTCCATCAGCTCTTGCTGGCCCCACCAGAGCCAAGATGTCTGCCCCAGGCCCCGCCAGCTATTTGAACGGGCTTTTGAACAAATAAATAGCCTCAACAGCTCAGTGGTTCCTTGTGTAATTTTAGCTCAGGACCTCTCCAAGAATGTCCAGAATAAATAGGTGAATCTGTAATCCATCCCCAATTAAGTGGATATTCCGGGAGCAGCTCGGAGCGCGTTACGGAGGAGCAGTGTCAATAAACAGGGATGCTGTGGGCCCTGGAAATGTGGGCTCTGTTCCTGGAGAGGGAAGGCTCAGAGCAGGAGCTGGGTGCAGGCTGGAAAAGCAAACAGAAAGGAGCCTTCTGCCCCCACCCAGGTGGTTGGGATTCCAGCCCCCATCATTCAGTGTCCCCCAGATCCTCCCGGGGTGATTCACCCTGGCCAAAACTGAACGAGGCAGGGAGGTTTCACCTCCACCCGCGACTTTACAACGTTGTCAACAGGAAAACAACAAATTCCCTGGGATATTTTACAGTGCTGAGGCATGAAATTGCAGAGCAGAATCTTCTCCCCAAGCCCCCTTTCCCCTCTGGCAGCTGCAGCCACCATTCCCTAAGAAACCCAACCTCCAGACGTGAAGCACTGCTGGGATTTTTCAGGCTTTTAACTTTTCCTTGGCTCGGCCGGGAGGAGCGGGGACCTGCTGGAGCTCTGCAAAACCCCCGAGCAGGGACTGGCTGGGGAAAGGAGTTAAAAATGAACCAGCAGATTTTTATATATATAAAAAGTAAAAATATATGTTCTCCATCTGAAGTTTATTTAGGTCCTTTGGGAGAGTGGCGCGGCACCACGTCTCTACTAAATTGCCAACATTTTATGGCCGTGCTGGCACCGTGTCAAACACACATCTCCTTGGCTTGCTCTGCTGTCTTAAACAGGCAGATTCCAGTCTGTTTTTCTATGGACTGAATATTCCTATTGACTGGGCGAGGAGAGCTCTGCCCAGCAAGAACCTACAGGCAACTTCTCTTTTTATTACTTTATCGAGCCTTGATTATTTTGATATTGCGCTGCTGAAGAGCCGACCCCTTGCGACCCACTGGATGTCAGAGCAGTGTGCATTTCAAGCCAGATCCAGCTTTTTCTTCTTTTTTTTTTTTTTCTTTCCCTTCCCTTCTGATTTTATTTGGATTGGAATCTTATTAATAACTGGAAAGTTTTGAAGGGGCTATTTTTAACCGCTTAGCTGTCAGGAGTATTTCAGTAGCGTGGACGTGGAGCTTTGAGTGTACAGATAAATACACCCAGCACAAGGTGCTGCTGCTGGGTTTAAACCCGGCCTGAGCAGTTCCCTGCTCCATTTCCTTCCCAACATGAGAATCCTTGTGCAAAATCCCTCTGCTGCTCATCACTCAAGGCCTCTGCCCGCGTGGAGCCTCTCCACGGTGAGGAAGCTCCGGGACCTCCCCCTGTTCCAAGCAGGGTGGTTTCTAGGAATCCTTGGATGCTGCAGAACCCGAGACAGGCTGACTTCAGGCAGGACCCTCATCTGCCCACACTTCCCAGCAGCTGGGAGTGACCTCCCTGCTCTCCTCTCCTCTCTCTGCCTCCTGGCACGGGGCTGGGGAGACGTTCCCGCCGGCCCTGGGAGCGTGGAGCTTTGATCTGCAGATGCCTGAGGAGCCAGGTCAGTATCTGAGGCAGGATGGACTGGCAGGGAGCAGCCTGTTGGACCACACTGATCCAATTAGGCTCCACGATGGAGAATCCTTTTTATTTTTTGGTCCAAAGCACAAGAGAAGCGAGGGCTGTTGCTTTGAAGCCGAGGAGATGAGTTCATGCCTCAGTGCTTGGGAAGCTGGAGAGCCGAGCTTTGCAGTTCATCTGGATCTTCCACAGCTCTCCAGAAAACATTTAATAAAGCTCTCATCCTGCTTTTCCAGGGGACTGCTGCTCCTCACGCTCGGCTGGCTGTGCCAAAGGCTTTCGCTGTCTCCTGGCTGTGGGAGCCTGCAGAGCTGCTCCTGACATGTTCACTGCCCCTCTGTGGGGTCAGGGGGGAGGATAGTCCATCATTCCACAGGACAGGGAATGGCTTCAAACCACCAGGGGGAAGGGTTGGATGGGATACTGGGGAGGGATTGTTCCCTGTGGGGATGGTGGGACACTGGCACAGGGTGCCCAGAGAAGCTCTGGCTGCCCCTGGATCCCTGGCAGTGTCCAAGGCCAGGCTTGGATCAGCCTGGGGTAGTGGAAAGTGTCCCTGCCAATGCAGGGGGTGGCACTGGATGAGATTTCAGATCCCTTCCAACCCAGCTCATTCTGGAATTCTGTTTCTTTTGACCAAACAGTTGTTTTTTCTCATTATTTATTCCCATTTGCTGTTGTTCCCTTCCGTTCTGTTTTTCAGGATTTCTCTGCCATGAAGTGCGCTTGGTTGGATTTGTTGATCTTAGAGGCCTTTTCCAACCTAAACCATTCCATGATCCCCTGATTCCTTACCCTCCAACTCCACACTCCCCTGCTGCTCAGCTCCTTGCATGGAGGCAGTGCTGTGAGCCCCGTAAAGAATCCCAGGGTGGTTTGGGTTGGAAGGACCTTAAAGCCCATCCCATCCCTTGGGCAGGGACACCTTCCCCTATCCCAGTCTGCCCCAGTCCCAGCCCTGTCTGAGCACTGGGTTGTTTGAGGACAATGTGGGATTTGTTTCCCTGTAGAAGAGCCTGGAGCTTTCCCCAGGCTGGGCTGGGCTGGGCTGGGCTCTCCAAGGCTGGGATTAAATCCTCCCTTGGAGTTTCTGGGAAGCTGTGGCAATAACGGGGCTGGGAGGAGGGACCATGGGCATTCACAGCCCCCAAGAAGAGCCTTCACTCCTCTGTATAATGGCCTTCTGTTGGCTTTTAGTGGGGTGCAGTTTAGTAAATTAGGAGTCTTCAGGTACTTAGCACTTTAATGGTTCTCACTAAGAACATAATTAAACCATAGACCCCGTAGGGAGAAAAAAACCAGTTTATTGTGCGTATTTTTAGACTCTGTTACCAGCCCTCATAAAACCTGCTCGATCCAAGCCAGGGAACAGGCCCGAGCTGGCGACCCAGAATTCCTGCAGCAGCACTCACACCTTACAAATCTGCCCTGTGAATTACAGGATTCATTTTCCTGCTCCCATTTCCAAAGGCGTTTGCAGCAGCCGCTCCTCCCCGGCTGCTGGAGGGGTGAGGGAGGCACCAGGGTTATGATGTTGTGCTGACACACAAAGCCAGGGTTTGCTAATTGTTTTTTTGGGATTTTTTGTTGTTGTTTTTTTTTAATTTAAAAACATTTTCAGTCTCACAGAGGTGCCCAGAAAGGGGGCTGCTCCAAGCCCAGAGCTCTGCTCCCTCTCCGTGTGCATCCACCTTGGGATTGCTGATTTCCATCTGCCCTGGAGCTGCAGTTCCCATGGCTGTGGGTCAGGAGATCACAGTTCTGGGTGCAGGAGAACTCCCAGCTGCTCCTGGGATGCTTCCTAGGATAAAGAGATTGAGAGGGAATTTTCATCAGGCACTGAGGTGCCATTTCCCATCTGGGACATGGGGGAATGGCTTCAAACTGAAAAAGTGCAGGTTTATGATGGAAGATGGAATAAGATGGATTAAGATGGAATATTGGGATAAAATCCTTTCCTGAGAGGGTGGGAGCCCCTGGCACAGGGTGCCCAGAGAAGCTGTGGCTGCCCCTGGATCCCTGGCAGTGCCCAAGGCCAGGCTGGATGGGGTTTGGAGCAGCCTGGGACAGTGGAAGAGGGTGGGAATTAAATAATCCTCCAGCTCCTTTCCAACCCAAACATTCTGGGGTTCCATAATTCCCCTCACAGCACAGCCACAAAGCAAAGTGCAAAGCTCCAAATCCCAGGAACAAGAGAGCCTGGAAAGCTTTTCCCTCCTCTCTGACACCAACACCACTGGGATGTTCCCATGGGATTAGGATTTCTCTGGAACAGCAGGTGTGGGGCAAAATCCATCAAAATCCCTCTCCACAATCCCAGCAAGGTGGGATTTCTGCAGTTGTGGGATTTCTTAGGGTGGCATTTATTAACAAATCAGAATTTGGGGTTGTTCCCTTTGAAAAATTTGCCATTTTCTTGTCCTGGATGGAAAAATCTCCCAGTGTCAAAAAATGTCAGGCTGACAAAAGAAAGGTGCTTTCCCCAGCTGCGGGTGCCTCTGGTGGGCTCAGGCACAAAAAGAATGCAGGAAGTTTTCCAGCATCCCAGCTCCTGCTGATTCCCAGGCTGCTCCTGCCTCCCTGCCCCATCCCAAGGAAACTCAGCTCCCTTCCTGGGGAACCTGTGCTGTGCAGCATCTGGAAGGCATTGCAGGAACACACACACACACATCTCCTCCCCCAGCAGCTTTTAAAGGATTTCTGGGACGTGTGAATCACCGCGCTGTCACTGGGCTGTGCTTTACCCTCAAATCCCAGACTGGGTTGGGCTGGAAAGGACCTGAAAGCTCATCCCATCCCACCCCTGCCGTGGCAGGGACACCTTCACTGTGCCACGGTGCCCCAAACCCCCTTGGGGACAATTCCAAGGATCCAGGGGCAGCCACAGCTGCCCTGGGAATCTGGGACCTCCCCACCCTCACACCCTCCAACCCGGCCTGGAACTTCCACTGCAGTGGGATTTGAGGCTGGAGTTTTCTCTTCCTGCCCTTAAACAGTTTGGGATGGCAAAATCTCCAGTCCCAGCTCAAACAACAAGCGGGAACAATGCACATGAATGCATTAATTACAATTATAAGTAGGTGTGGCATCAGTAACCCTGCCTGCCCTCTGTGGTGCTCATCCGTGTGTGCCAGACATTCCAACCTGTTGGATCAGTGCCTCAGCTGGGTCAGGATTGGTTAAAGCACTTAAAAATAATAATAATGATCATAACAACAACAATAACAACAACAACAACAATAACTATTTATTATAATTTAATATTTATCATTGTAATGAATATTTAATAATGATCATAATTATTGTGGTAATAATGACGATAATAATAAATTGGTGGTAATGTGATACTAATTGTGGTGATGATAATAATAATCAGTTTATAATTGTGATTATAATAATAACAACTTAATATTATAATAAGAATAATAAAAATAAGAACAATGATTATCACAATAATAATAATAATAATAATAATAATAATAATAATAATAATAATAATAATAATAATAATAATAATAATAATAATAATTTGAAAGAGCCAAGGAACAACCTGCCTAATAATAATAATAATAATGATAATAATAATAATTTGAAAGAGCCAAGGAACAACCTGCCTAATAATAATAATAATTTGAAAGAGCCAAGGAACAACCTGCCTGTTTGGAAGGCTAAAAGCATTTCTCAGCAGTTTGGGATCAAAACAGTCCCTTTGGGAGCTTTGCTGGGAATGCTGCGAGAAGCCCAGCAGGGATTAAGTGGGAGCAGGTCCTGGTGGAGGGGAGGGAGCCTGGGGGCACCTGGGGCTGCCCTGACCCCCCAGCCTGGCCGGAGAGGCCCTGGCAGAGCTCCCTGACCCCGGCCTGGCTCCATCCGGGAAGGAAGGATGCGGTCTCCTGTCCTCAGGGGCCTCCTGCCCAGGCCAGGCTTTATTAATCCCAGCTTTGCTAATAAGGAATTACAATAGTTGTGGGATTTGGCAGCGGGAGCGTGCTTGGCTGCCATGCATCCTGCAGGATTTGCCCTGTTTTGTTTGTATTGTGGATTTAACTACAAATAATTTAAAGATGTGTTGTGTCTCCTTCAATTAACATTTGTGTTTTCGACCTCTCTCTTTTTTTGTTGTTGCTGTTGAAGTTTTAAAACAATACCAGGGAATTTGAGCCTGTCAGATACGTTAAGATAATTTCACATTTATTTTTTGCTCCAGTTGTGGGATTTCTTAGGGTGGCATTTATTAACATATCAGAATTTGGGGTTGTTCCCTTTGAAAAATTTGCTGTTTTCTTGTCCTGGATGGAAAAATCTTCCAGTGTCAAAAAATTTCGGGCTGACAAAAGAATAATATTGTCCCAAGGCCAGTATGTAAATACCTTAACCAGTAGAGCATGTTTAGAGGAATTACACTTTCCTCTCCCAAATTACCATCTTGGAAAGCAGCTCCACCAGCACATTTATTTGAATTTTAAACATTTTGAAAGCAGATCTCCGAGGTTTTGAAATCTGGTTTCCATTCTTGGCTCTGTTTGACCCAAGGCCTGACCCCGAGCAAATCTGAGGCTCAGTTTCTGGATCTGCTCCGTTGCTCTGAGGATCCTCACTCACTTTAACATCCCTCAGTGCTGATCTAAGTGTAAGATTTCAGTGCTAAATAATAGTGGGCTTAATTTAAGATGGGGTTTGGTTATGATGACAAAAGGGAAAATTAAAAAACTTGATTTTTAGGAGATGAATTTGTTTAAGGACGTGTGGAATGGAGTCATTTTGTCTGCAAAGAAACGAGTTCCCAGAGGTGCAGGATGGCAAACTTGGGGAGAGAAACAAGGGATAAGGCCAGAGCTTTGTAGCAGCACTTCATACCAAGTTTTGGAGGGGATTCATTCCTTTTTTCCTCTGATTTTGGAGGGGATTCATTCCTTTTTTCCTCTGCCCCTGCAGACACAGCCAGTGCCCAACCCCATCTCGTACTTCATGCACTGCTCGCCCTGGTGGTTCCACCGCCTCGAGACCTTGGTCAACCACTTCATCGAGCTGCTGGTGCCCTTCTTCCTGCTGCTGGGCAGGAGGATGGCCATCCTGCACGGGCTCCTGCAGATCCTCTTCCAGGTGAGCTGCTCCTTCTTCCTGTCCTCCAGGCCTCGGCTTCTGGCTTTTCCATTTTTCAGAGTCCGTGCTGCTTTAGGCTGTAATTCTGACATTCGTGTTACAGTGCCTCAGGTTTTGGCTTTTATATTTTTCAGAGTCTCTGCTGCTTTAGGCTGGAGTTTTGGGATTCATATTATGGTGCCTCACGTTTTGGCTTTTCTACTTTTCACATTCTGTGCTGCTTTAGTGTGTGGGTCTGAGCTTCATATGAGGGGATGGTGAGCTCTGTGCACAGAGCAGGGAAACAAAATAATTCCTGCTCCAGCTGGGGACCAAGGACAAATGATCCAAATCTCAGCCCAGGAGCACAAACAATGTGGGCTGGAGAGAGAAAACCAATCAGGGTGGGACTGCATAACCTAAAGCTGGGATGGGACAACGAACTCCAATATGCAAATGGAGCAGAACTGATCAAAGTGAGAGGCCCCGTGACTGGGCATCCATTTTTGGGACCATTTTGGTTCATCTTGGGTGCAGCCCTGGCTGGGCTCTGGTTCTGCCCAAGGTGGATCCATTGTGGCCTCCTAATAAATCCCTGCTTTAACTCAGTCTGGCCTCTGTTCTAGATCACCAGGCATCATCCTGAGGGTCCCCTCCTCTCCTGGGCTTCCCCAGTCTCCCAGCAGGAGCTGGCTCAGGGGGCAGGGTGGGATTCAGGCTCCATGGAATGAGGATGATTCCCAGCCAGGCATTCCTGGCTGTTTCCCACTGCTGGAGCTTTGGTTTCTGTGTGGCAGAGGAATGGCAGCCCAGGATCAGTGCAAAGGCTCTGTGGGGAATCCTTGTGATTGCCCCAAAAGTTATTTTTTCTAGACATCTGTCCATCTCTGAAGGGATTCTTCTTTCTGGATTTATCATTCGAGGATTGTTCTTTATCTCTGGAAAGGGTTGAGCTGCTCTTCACAAATACCAGATTGACTGTGCTGAGGTTTAAAATCAAAATAATTCCTTGGAAATGTAATGGATTCACGTTCCAGTTGATTTTTGGGTGGGTTTTTTTGTACCTCTGCAAAACTCAGAGGACAGAAGCTGCTGCATAAATACTTCCCTAGAGCTCATCTGGTTCCTCTCCTGTCTGTCCTGGCAGAGTTCAAATTGCTCATGAAACTCCATTTCCAGCCCTTGCTGCCCTGCCTTTGTTCAGCATCATTTCAGCAGCATGAAATTCATACTCAGGAGCTGTTACTGCTTCCTGTGAGTTCATGTGATGATTAAACTGGAGAACAGCTCATAAAGCCCCTGGTAAACCACAAAAATGCTGATCAGGTTTTAAAGGTCTGACAGAAACCCCGGCGGGTTTGTGCCCTCCCGGCTCCTGCTGCTGCCCAGACCCTTCCTGTTGTGTCTGAACATCAGCTTTTACCTTTTTGGGGCAGCTTTGGTTGGGTTGGGATGGCTTTGGGCACATGGAGGGAGAGGTGTGACCCAGGGAGCTCCAGAGGTGCCAGCTGTGATTGTGACACCCCTGAGTCGTTGGAGGCACTGGGAGGTTTTTATTCAGCCCAACCCTAAAAAAAGCCCCGCAGACAAAGCAAAACCGACTCTCTCTTCTGGTTTAGGTGAAGGAGGGCAGGGTTGGCTTAGAGATGAGGGATAAATTCATCCCTGTGAGGGTGCCAGGGTCCCTGGATCCCTGGCAGTGTCTCAGGCCAGGCTGGAGCACCCTGGGGCAGTGGAAAGGGTCCCCAGGGGGGTTGGAACAAGGTGATCTTTAAGGTCCCTCCCAGCCCAACCCATCCCGTGCCCAATGCTCCCCTCTCATCCCCTTCTCCCCTCCCTGTCACTCCCAGCAGGAACCTGCAGGGCCCCTAACGAGGAGCAGGGCCCTGGGAGGGCTGGGGCACCTCAGACAGAGCCGAGTCCCCCCATAAATGCCCTAATGACAGCCAGCCAGGGCAGGCATCAAGCCCCTTTAATTGGCCCTTTATTGATAGCTGGCAATTACTGCCTTGTTTGGATCACGAGGGGAGGCTGAGCAGGCAGAAAGGGTCCCAGTGTAAGAGGCAGCTCTGGTGCCTTTACAGCATTTCAACAAAAACCTGTTTATTTAATATTTACTGCCCTTTTCTTCATTCAGAATGACTTTTATTGACAATCCTTGTGCTCTGCAAAGGAAGCAATAAAGTTTAATGTTGATATACCACTTAATTCTGCTTTTCAAGATTTGAATTGACATTACAGACAAGTTTTATTGGACATTTTATAATTGTTATTGGAGTCATGGTGGCGAGCTTGAGTGAGTGTATTTTTCCAGATTCCAACTGGCCTGGAGAATATTGCTTTGTCAGGAACCCAAAAAAAGTTGGGCTTTAAAAGAGGAAAGTGGGGTTTTTTTCCAAGTGTGAACTTATTCTTCTTGCCTGCTTCACGTTTGTAAGGAAAAAAGCTTAGAGAGGGTGGAAACATCAGAGAGGAGGTGCTCAGCAGCCTGAGCATGGATGTGTGTCCACCAGGGGATTCCTGTGGGGTTGGGATTCCAGCCTGGGGTTATCCCAAGGGAGCTGGAAGCTCCACTTTGTTCCCATCCTGGACGTGCACAGGAGGTTCCTCTTGGGGCTTGTGTTTGATGGGACCCAGGTGGGATTTAGGGATTTAAGGATTTAGGGTGGCTTTGATGGACACCCAAGTGCTGCCAGCACCTCAGTTCCCCCTGGAGGGGCCACAGGGACCCTTGGGATGAGCCCATTCCCAGCAGATCCATGCAGGGCTGGGTGCTGCTGCTCCTGGCCAGGATTGGTCCCTCCTGCTGTGCTTTCCTGCCCCTCAGCTCTGGGGCTTTTGCCACGTCCTCTTTGTGAGCTCAGCTCAAACCCCACCATTTCCATGGACCTCCTGGGCACCGCTGCCAGTTGTGTCTGCCAGGAATAAATTATCCCTGGAAGTGTTCGGAAAACAGGGATGTGACACCTCAGGACGTGGTTTAGTGGTGAATGTGCTGGTTTGATGGGTGGGTTTGATGATGCTAAAGAGCTTTTCCAACCTTAACAATTCAGTGATTCACTGGTGTTTGTAGCAGAGGTGGGATGTGGGCCTGAGAAATGCACACCTGGATCTGAAGCACCCCAATATTCAGGAGAAATTAAATTAAAAACACGGCTGTCAGTACCTGGAGGGGAACAAACGATATCTTGGAGGGTCTTGGAGACCCCATGTGAGGTCTGGACTCTTATTCTTGGTTCTGTAGAAGCATCAGGACAGAGCTTACCCATACCCCGAGGAGTTTGTGGGGTGTGGGAGGTTGGAAGGGCTGGGGAAGGCAAATCCCTCAGCTTGGTGGGGATTTCACTGCTCCCTGGAGCTGCCTCCTCAAACCCTGGAGCTGCCTCCTCAAACCCTGGATCTCCCTCCTCAAACTCTGGATCTGCCTCCTCCACCCCTGGATCTGTGTGTTTTTCACGCTGTCCAACTCCCAGCTCACACCAAACGTATTTCTTGGCTCCTTGGAAGCCAGGCAGTAAAATTACACAGCTTGGCAGAGGAGCTGATGAGGGGAAGCGAGAGGGAAGCCAGAAAAAGAGGCAGGAAAAAGCCACCTTGCCCCTCAGAGCTGGCAGTAGGGCTGGGAAGGGGCCAGGGTGGATTTGGCAGTGCCAGGTGGGAAGGAGCTTCAGGATCAGAAAGGTGAAATCCATAAATGAATAAATAGCATGGAAAGTGCAGAGCTGGTGCTGTTGGGAAGGCAGGGGCACTGCTTGATTCACAGTCAGAGCCATAAAGGCCCAGTCTGGGGAGTTGGGAACGTGGGGAGGGTTGGAAGCTTTCAAATCCCTTTGGATGTGGATGGATCTGTGCAGGCAACTCCCTGGGAGCTGCTCCTGGCGTGTCCCCAGCACAGGGGTCACACTGCAGGGACCTGCATGGGCTCAGCCCCAGGTCCCACCCCAGGACAGAGCTCCTGGAGGGGCTGGGCTGGGCTGGGGAGCATCTCCAGACCCTGAGGGGCTGGGCTGGGGAGCATCTCCAGATCCTGAGGGGCTGGGCTGGGCTGAGGGACATCTCCAGATCCTGAGGGGCTGGGCTGGGGAGCATCTCCAGATCCTGAGGGGCTGGGCTGGGCTGGGGAGCATCTCCAGATCCTGAGGGGCTGGGCTGGGCTGGGGAACATCTCCAGATCCTGAGGGGCTGGGCTGGGGGACATCTCCAGATCCTGAGGGGCTGGGCTGGGCTGAGGGACATCTCCAGATCCTGAGGGGCTGGGCTGGGGAACATCTCCAGATCCTCAGGGGGGATGGTGGAGGCTCTCCCTGCTCCCACCGAGGCAGTGCCAGGATGGCTTTCAGCAGGAGCCATCCAGAGCACAGGGATGGCAGTGCCAGGAGCACAGGGATGGCAGTGCCAGAAGCAGAGAGGTGACAATGCCAGAGCACAGGGGTGACAGTGCCAGGGGTACAGGGATGACAATGCCAGGGGCAGAGAGGTGACAATGTCAGGAGCAGAGGATGGCAGTGCCAGGAGCACGGGGATGGCAATTCCAGAAGCACAGGGGTGACAATGCCAGGGGCACAGCAGTGACAATTCCAGAGCACAGGGATGGCAGTGCCAGGAACACAGGGATGGCAGTGCCAGGAGCACAGGGGTGGCCGTAGGGTGGCAGTGCCAGGAGCAGAGAGGTGACAGTTCCAGAGCACAGGATGGCAGTGCCAGGGTCACAGGGTTGACAGTGCCAGGGGCACAGGGATGGCAGTGCCAGGGGCACAGGGATGGCAGTGCCGGGGCACAGGGATGGCAGTGCCAAGGGCACAGGGGTGGCTGTAGGGTGGCAGTGCCAGGGGTACAGGGATGGCAGTGCCAGGGGCACAGGGATGGCAGTGCCAGGGGCACAGGGATGGCCGTAGGGTGACAATGCCAGGGGCACAGAGATGGCAGTGCCAGGGGCACAGGGATGGCAGTAGGGTGGCAGTTCCAGAGCACAGGGATGGCAGTGCCAGGGGCACAGGGATGGCAGTGCCAGGGGCACAGGGGTGGCCGTAGGGTGGCAGTGCCAGGGGCCAGGCACAGTTCCAGCCCTGCAGAAGGCAGAGGTGAAAGCTCCAAAGCCGCCCAGGGTTCAGAGCTCTGCAGAGGAGCCCCCAGAGGGGGCAGCTCCCAGGACCCAGCCCAGGAGCTCTGGGGGACTTTGGGAGCTGCAGAGGGAAGGGGGCACCTGCTGGGAGAGGGACCCTGAGGGGCTGTGGCAGGAACCTCCAGCTCTGCTCTGCAAAACAAGCTGCCAGCACCACCCTTGCCCAGCTGGGCACTGCACCAGGGACAGGCAGCCCCTGGGAGCTGGGCATGGGCAGGAGAGCAGAGCAAAATCATTTTCCTCCTCTTCTTTTTTTCTTTTTTTTTCTTTTCAGGCAGAAAACAGTTGTTGAACAGATATTTTCTGGCTTTTTTTTTTTTTTTCTCTTCCTTGGCTTGGCCAAACCCCAACCTCTTAAAAATTTTGATGGAAAAGGACATTTCCCTCTGGTTGCTTTTGTTCCCATCTCTCCAGGAAGGCAGGGGAGGCCAAGTGGAGGTTTCCCCCCTTTTTTTTTTTGGGAGGGGAGGACCGAGCCCCCCGTTGTCCCAGCGCTGCCTCTGCCACACCAGGAGATGCTGGAGGGATGAGCTGCCCCTGCAGCCACACACACGCAAATTAAATCAGGCTGCAGCAGTGCCACAGCTGCAAGAGATTGTGTTGCTGACTTAGGAGGTAGCAGAGGTCACAGCAGCAGCCTGGAGAGAGGGAACAAAAATTAACCAGCCCCCCCTCCCTGCAGAAAGTGCCTGAATCCAGTGTTTGTTTTCACTTGTCAGAGCCGAGCTGGGCTTGTGCTCGTGGCCGGGCTGGTGTAAACCAGGGGTGTCTCCAGCAGGATGAGCGGGGTTCCCCCAGTGCCAGGAGCATCAGGGCCCTCGTTAGGGCTTTAATTGGGCACCCACGGGCACGGGCACTGCTGGAGGAGGCGTTTTCCTGTGTGGATGCAGAGTGCTGGTGTTAATGGGTGGGAGAATAAAGCCCAGTTCAGTGGAGGATGGAGCAGACAGAAAATTCAGGAATTATTCTGCAGTTCACACAACCCCAGAATGGTTTGGGTTGGAAAACACCTCAGAGCCCATCCAGTGCCACCCCTGCCATGGCAGGGACACCTTCCACTGTCCCAGGCTGCTCCCAGCCCTGTCCAGCCTGGCCTGGGGCACTGCCAGGGATGCAGGGGCAGCCCCAGCTGCTCTGGGCACCTGTGCCAGGGCCTGCCCACCCTGCCAGGGATGAATTTCTTCCTGATATGCAATGTAAATCTCTTTTCTTTCAGTTTAAATCCATTCCCCCTTTTTCTATTGCTTCATATCTCTGTAAAAAAATCCCTTTCCTGCTTTTTTATAAATCCCCAAGGATGCTGGGGAGTGTGGTCCCCCAGCCCAGCAGCTCTGGGTGGGTGTCACTGCCTGGGCTGGGCTGGGCTGGGCTCCCCTGCCAGAACAGAGGAAATTCAGCCTTCCCCAAAGTCCAAATCTTGTTGATTTTGTTGTGGTTTAGAAAGAAACAACAAACAGAGAGTCCCAGGAAAATGAACAGAGCAAGACTGGAGGAATGGGCCCGTGGAAAGGAGTTTTGCTGTTCAGTTGTTCCAAAATCCGCTTTGGGTTTTTAAATCTGGTGGGGTGTGAGATGGAAGGTGCAGGCAGAGAGATCCCGAGGTTCTCTGGCAATGCTGGAGCTGGGGCTGGGGTGATGGGGGTCAAAGCCAGCCCTGTGCACCCAGCCTGCTCCAGCTGAGGGTGCCTGGGGTGTCCCTGCCCCTCAGGACCCCCTCCCTCACCCTGGCACTGCTCCAGCTCCGCTTTCCCCACAGCAAAACAGAAGGAATGTGAAATCAAAGCACTCACAGGGCAGATTTTCTGTTACATTTAAGCCCCCTTAAATTAAATGCTGAGCTCTACACCCCTCAACAAGAAACATTCTGAGTTAAGCAGGCAGAACCCAAACTGTTTAATCACTCTGATATTTGATTTCACATCCAGCTCGATAGGATCTGCTGTGCCAGACACGGGAATAGCAGCACATACCACCCCAAACCAGTAAATAACACTGCTCCCATAATGGGCTCTGGGATTAGTTAGCAACAAGTTAAGTCCTTGCATTCTGCAGTAGTCAGAGGCACTGAGAAACACTCCCTGGGAGCCATAGGAGTGCATTTAATTAGCTCCTGATTCAGGGCATTGGGGGCTTTTTCTCTTCTCTCTTTTTTTTTTGTTTCTTTTTTTTTTTTTGAAATCATTAAATAAAGTGTCACCCCAAGCCAGTGCTGTAAACTCTATTTTGATTGTGGCTGCAATAACCCCTTTGGGCGTCATTCAGATTGTACTAAACAGTTTCTGGAGAGCGCTGGTTTCTCTCAAAATAAACCCAAGTCCGGCTTTGACAAGCTCTAATGAAAAACAAATTGTTATATTACTTAGAAAAATAATTTGAAGGAAGTCTGAATTAGTTGTAAAGGTGGAAAAGGTTCAGCTACTTGAAAATAGAAATTTGGAAGGTATTTATTTTAACCATTAAGCCAGTGGCCTTGAAATACAGCCTTGTTTGTTCCAGAATGCTCCTAACGAGAGCCATGAATCACGCTGTTAATCAGTATGGGAGCTTGATTAATTGGAGAGGGGAGCAGCAGTGACTCCAGCAGCCTGGAGCTGGGCTCCTTCACCACCCCTCATCCTGCTGGCACCATGGGGGCTTGGAGGGCATCCACAGCCCTGGGCTGGGCTCTGGAGAGCTGGGAATCAAAGGTGGCTGTGGGTTCTGTGTCTGTGCTGGTGCTGGGCTCACCATGAGCTGGTTTCCCTTTGAGGAGGGCTTGCAGTGGCCCTGCTTGCCCTGTCCCTGGCAGCTCAGCTTTGCTGGCTCTGCTCTTGAGCCTGGGAGGGCAGTTTGGGTGCCCAGCCATGGAATCAGACTTGCACAGGAGGCCCCTGGGGTGGGAAGTGCTGCCATGGCTGGAAAAACACAGCAGGAAGGTTGGGGTTGGTTTCCATTCACTGGGGCTCCTGGGTTAGGGGCCAGCAGGAGCTGCAGTGCCTTTGGCCATCCAGGGATGAGTTCCAGCAGAGTTCCAGAATTCTGGAAGCTGCCACGTGTGCCAGGCTGGCCCAGGGCTGGTGGCACAGTTTGGTGCCACCTCTGTGCCAGTCCTTGGGAATATTGCTGAGCTCTGACTCCAGAATCACCAGCTGCATCCTTAAACTGCAAGATTTGCTGAAATGGGCTGGAAACTCAGCCAGTTCTGGTGTTTTGGCCACGTTACAGCTGTCCAGGGGCTCTCAGGTGCCTCTCTCTGTGCTGCTGTCCCAGGGCTCTCAGGTGCCTCTCTCTCTGTGCTGCTTTTCCCACCCCAGGAGCAGCTCCCAGAGCCCATGGAATGACGTGGCTGACAGGGAGGCTTCACCTCCTGGGCTCTGGGGCACCTCAGGGCGCTTGGGTTTTCTCCCTGTTTGGATTTGGCACCTGATTTTCAGAATCCCTCCGTGCTCCAGAACCTTTTGGCCTGCAGCAGAATTTCCAGGTGCTTGGGCAGGATGGGGGAAATGGATGCTGAGGATGCTGAAATGATCCAAGCTGGAGCTTCCAACATCTGCACCTCCCAGATGGGATCAGGATTCAGCTCCAGGCTGGGAGATAAAGGATGTGTTGCACATGTGAGTGAGGGCATAAAACATTTCTGTCTGATGAGAGCCAGAGCAGCTGCAAACCAGAGATGTTCCTGGTGTCCATGACATGATCTTCACCATGTTCTGGCACCATCTTTCCAGGGATAATTATTTATTTACGTTTAGGTGTAGCTGCTGAAGCAGAGTGAAACCATCACGACCCCGTTGCTGTGCCCAAGCCAAAGCAGTCGCCCACTGAAATGTGTCAAATATCTTTAAATATCTGTGAATTTCTCCAGCTTCAGTGCAATGGCTTGAAGAAATGGTGAAGGTTTCCCAAGTTTAATCCCATTTTCTGTCCCTTAGTCCTTATCTGAACTGGTTCCTTTGCAGTTTCCCAGCTCTTGGCTCCCACCAAGCCCTTGCTGTTCAGCAGGGGGACATGCTGGGATTTGGGATTTGGGATCTCTCCTCCCACCAGCAAGATGACAGGGCCTTTAAATAATGTTTTCTATTCCATTTCAAAAAAATAAAAAGAAGATGAAATCAGAACAGCCTAACTGGAAACAGATGGCAGATGAGAAACTCCTTTTAAAGAGGATTTTTAATGCATTTATTATGAAGAAAATCATTTATTGGTGTCAGAGATGGATGTGTGAAGACAAAATGTGCCCATTCCAGGCGTGGAAGGGGCTGCAGTGGGATGGTGCCTTTGGTGTGGTGTTCTTGGAGCAAGGGCAGGATTTTGCTGCTGGTAAAGTGACTTTCCTGGCTGGGAGGAGGCTTCTTCCCATCCCTGCTCCTTCAGCTTCCCTCTGGGATCCCTGGCTGTCAGAGCAGTTTCTGTCATGCTCTTTCTGTGGGTTCCTGGCAGGGTTTTCCTGCAGTGATTTGGGTTGGGAGGGACTTTAAAGCTCATCCAATTCCAACCCCAACACCTTCCTCTGTCCTAGGCTGCTCCAAACCTGGTCTTGGACATTTCCAGGGATGGAGCAGCCACAGCTTCTCTGTGCCCTGTCCTCCCACAGAGTCATCTTAGGGTTTTTTAAAAATAATATGCATATTCCAGTCAGTTCTGTCCTGTCAAGTTAAATGAGTGTGTGCTTTTATGTGTGAAACCTTGCACAGACAGAGGGGTCACTTTCCCCAGTCCCCCCACACAATGGCTGGCCAGCTTTAATTAAATCCATTTAAACAAATCCCACACCATTTCAGAGGGATGGATCTAGTGGCTGGGCTGCTCAGGGATGGAGGTGAAGAAGGATTTTCCCTTTTCCTGCTTTGATGAGCAGAACTCCTTGGCCTGTGTGGGTTCAATGTTGCTGTGAAACACCACTGCCCCCAGAGAGGTTTGATTTTGCTTTGGCAGCACTGGGATGAAGCTGCAGCTCCCAGAGAGGTTTGATTTTGCTTTGGCAGTGCTGGGATGAGGCTGCAGCCCCCAGAGAGGTTTGGTTTTGCTTTGGCAGCATTGGGATGAGGCTGCAGCCCCCAGAGAGGTTTGGTTTTGCTTTGGCAGCGCTGGGATGAGGCTGCAGCCCCCAGAGAGGTTTGATTTTGCTTTGGCAGTGCTGGGATGAGGCTGCAGCCCTGGGATGCTCCAGCCCACACGCAGTTTACACAGCTGCACCATCCCCTGCCCCAGCTCCAGCAGGGCTCTTATCTCCATGCTGATGCAACAGCCAGCAATGGCAGGAAACCTGTGTCACTCATGGCTTTCATCTTCCTATAAAAACTGGGAATTTGGGAGCTGTGACTCAGAGAGGAGTGCAGGATCCTCTTGGAAACCTGTGTCACTCATGGCTTTCATCTCCCTATAAAAACTGGGATCTTGGGAGCTGTGATTCAGGATCCTCCTGCAGCAGCTGGGGTTGGTTTGGTGCTGCCCTGGCTGTGGGATGGAGATGCTGGGCCGTGGGCCCCCCATCTTTTGTTGGGAACAACATTTCCCAGCAGGTTGTGGCCTCCCTTCCATCCCTGGCAGTGCCCAAGGCCAGGTTGGACAGGGCTTGGAGCAGACAGTGGAAGGAGTCCCTGCCCATGGAAAGGGGCTGGACATGAGCTTTGAGGTTCCTTCCAACCCAAGCCATTCCATGGTTTTGATTGATCCATGGAAAAGATCCCATGATTTATGCTGACATTGTGCAGAGCATCCTGGATTTCTGCTGCTGCTCTGGGCCCCGAGCTGAGCCCCAGAAAACCTCGATCCAGGCAGGTGTTTGCAGCACGAGGCCTCACCTCTCCTGCTTTCCTCTCGGATTTTAGTTCCATCTCTGCCAGGAGCTGCTTTGTCCACGTTCCTGAGTAACTTTTTCCACACATGAAACTCCCCCTGGGGCCGGGTTGAGCTCTGCAGGAACCACGTGGGCTTGGTCTGGGCTTGGTGTCCACACGTGGAGCTGCTCAGGGACAGGAGTGCCACTTTAAATTCACACCCTGCTCCAGGCAGGAACACTTGGGAGCAGGGAGAAATCCCAGATCAGGCCAGTTTTGGGAAGGCTGAGGAAGTCTGGGAGAAAAATGCACAAGAGGAGCAGTTTGGGAATGTTTTGTCCCAAATTTTGGCCAGTGTGGTGTGGTCTGGCTCATGGATGGCTCATGGATGGATTCCCTGCACTTTGTGAGCAAACAAGCAGAAAGGGACAGGTATTCAGTAGAATCCTGGAATGGTTTGGGTTGGAAAGGACTTTAAGGTTATCTTGGGCAGGAACACCTCCCACTAGACCAAGTTCTACATCAGGGTCACCCTCAGAGAAGCTGCCAGCTCCTCTGAGATGCCAACATCCAGGAGCAGTAGAAAGCTCAGGGTGCCTCAGTCAACAGAAATTTCAAAATTTCCTCTGGAAAACCAAATCAGATTGCATTGATTGTTTGGATGGGGCTGGGAATGGCAGGAGTGGGGAGTGGGAGAGACAGGGATCGTGTTTATGGCATCATTAATGTCATTTATTCCACAGCCAGCCCTTGAAAAGCAGTTGTAATCCCCACAGAAATCCCTCTGAGGCAAATCTGCCAGTTCTCCTCATCCAACACGGATCATCCCTGCAGCCAGAAACCTCAGAGGGAGCAGAGCCAAGGGAAAAGGGTCAGGGGGCACCCTGAAACCCAATGCACCCAAATCAGCTCCACCTCTGAGGTTCCAGGGGCAGAGGGATGGTGCTGCAGGGCCAAAACTGCAGGGACAGTGGAATCCTGAAGATGGAGAGAGATCATTTTCCTGGGGCTATTTGGAAAAAAAAAAAAAGTGTGACCACAGATGAAAACTGGAGCTTCAAAATGTTGTGTTCATTCCCAATTCCCCTTCTCCACCACGCAGGCAGGAAGGGATCAGCTGGAGAGTCCTGGTGGGCAGTCCCAGGTGCTGGTGGCCATCAGTGAGAGGGTCCTTGGTGCTGCAGAATCCCTGCTGGAGGGATTTCCTCTGGCCCCTGAGAGCAGGGAAAGGGAGATGTTTCCATGGAAATCTGCTCCTCAACCGTCTCGGCAGCCAAAGCTGAAAGGATTGGAGCCTTTTGCCCCCAGCTCCACGTTTGTGGTCAGTGTGAAGCCCCACCTGTGATCACCACAGGCAGCCTCGGGCAGGCTGCAGTGAATTAAAGCACCAGGGGGAGTTTGGAGGAGCACATCCTCTTCCTTCTCGGAGTCAGGTTACAGCGACCTCGGAACATCTGCACACCGTGTCCCAGGGCTCCCAGAGGTTCTGCTGCATGCAAGGTTCATCTGCTTTGTTCAGCTCCTGGCCTTTCCCCTTCCTCCTTGCCTCCTCTGGATCCAGGGCTGCTCTCGGTGTTCCTGGCCATCTCCTGGTGCCCTGGGTGAAACTCCCCATGGAGTTTCAGTGGTGTCTTTCCACAGAGCCATAACTCCATGGCCATTTGCTGTGCTCGTGGGAGAACTCGCTCCCGTTTTTCCAAAAGCCTGAATTCCCTCTAAGCTACTGCTTCCCAGCATCCTGAAAGGCTGAATTTAGGGGGAAGAAAATGCATTCCTTGATATTCCCTAGATTCTAGGAATGCATTTGGTGATGTGATGCTGCTTTGCCTTGGGATTCCTTTGCCTGATCTCCAGGTTGTCCTGACAGGGTTTCATTGAAATCAGGCTGTCAAGGCGGGTCCTGCTGCCTCCAGGAGCCACTGGATTTTTTGGGAATCCAGAGCAAGGGAGCTGCCAAAGCCATGGGATGGCTGTGGTGGCCGGATTCATGGTGGTCCATGCTGAGAAGATGATGTTGAACTCCAGCATCTCCTGGAAGTGACCCCAAGCTCCCCTTGGGAGCAGCACATCCCCATCCCACCCCATCCCACCCCAACCCTTGTGCTGTTGTGCAGAGCTCAACGCCCAGAAGGAAAATGCAACTCCAGCTTTTCATTTTTGTGCCTCTCAGGCCCAGACCTCAAGGTTTTAAAGACTTTCATATGTGCCTGACTTGATGTGCTCCGAGTATTCCCATTGAAGTGAACTAAGTGGATAAGACTTTGCAGGATTAAAGCCAAATGAGTCCTCACCCACCATGCTGGGAAGTCTTGTTGAAGTGGGTCATTGGAGGGAAAGGAGGAGGAGGCGCTTCCCAACTTGCCCCTTTCATTTTATGCTTTTATTTATTTAAAGGATTTTTTTTTTTTTTTTTTTTATTCTTATGCAGCTTGGGGGGAGAAAAGAAAATAAAAAGCCCCAGGCTGTGGTGTAACCACCGCAGGCAGATGTTGTCATGACTACTAAACAAGAAACCTGATTTATAAAATGAGGAAAAACAGATGAACGTGAAATAAAAGAGAAAAAAAAAGAGAGAGGCGATCTTAAAATATTAACTCTGATGTAGAGAAAAATATAAACAGACAGGGTTAGGAAATTCCATAAGGAATATGACTTGTTTAATATTAATCATAAAGGAAAAGATTATGAGGGCTCCAAAGGGTGCCAAATGAAATACTCCACACTCAGCCACTGCTGTGATAAGAATCCTTGTGTGGCTTCCAGGGCTGCCCTTGGCCACACTGTGGTGGAGATGTCCTGGCTGGAAGTTGTTCCAGGGATGTTCTTGTGGTTCTGCTGCTTCTCCTGGTGCCTCTCCTCCCTCACAGCAGTTTCTGAGTGCAAACCTCCAGTGTGTGACAGCCAGTAACCTGTACTTTTATTGCAAATTGTACTTTTTATTGCAAATGTGGGCAAGCTGGGAGCAGTGACTGTGTTTGGGGATGTGGAGGGGTTTCTGTCACTGGGTCAGCTCAGGAGGGGTGGCATGTGTCCCAAACCAGGGTTCACCATGTCCCAGAGGTGAGGTGCCTGCAGATGAGTGGCTGGGTGGGGCTCAGGTGGCTCTGCTCCCATCTCTGTGTCACTCTGCTGCTCTTCTTGTCCCTCTCCTGCCATCCTGAGCTGGCAAAGCCCGTGGTGATCCTGCACCGGAGAAGTGCCAGTGTCACAATTCCCTCATCAGCGCTCCCAGACCATTCCCTGTCCAGGACAAGGCTGAAACCAGGAGGGTCTTCAGGACCCATCTCTGTGTCACTCTGCTGCTCTTCTTGTCCCTCTCCTGCCATCCTGAGCTGGCAAAGCCCGTGGTGATCCTGCCCTGGAGAAGTGCCAGTGTCACAATTCCCTCATCAACGCTCCCAGACCATTCCCTGTCCAGGACAGGAAGGTCTTCAGGACCAGGAGACACCTCTGCTTGTATTCCAGAGGCTCTCACTGGACCCCTGCCAGTCCCCTTTGTCCCTTGGGCTGTCCCCACGGGTGTCCCTGGTGACAGTGCCCGATGTCACCAGTTCCTCCAGCACGGTGACAGCGGCGCTGCCACCACAAGACACCAGAGAGGAGCAGCAGTGACCACACTGGGAGGGCTGGGGACTCCTCCCTGGGCTCCCCCTGTGAATCCTGCCCAGAGCTGTCGTTTGCTGCTCCATTCCCTTCCCTCCCTGCTCACAGCTCCGAGTGGGACAGGAATGCCTCGTGGCACAGCCTCTGCTCCAGCAGGGAATTCTGCAGCTCTGGCATTGCTGCTCCCAGCCCACACTGGCCCCAGCCCTGGCTTTGGCACTGGCTCCCAGACAGTTTGGTTTGCAGAAACCTCCCTCACTGTCAGGAGGAATTAAGCTCCAAAGCCAGACAGAAACTCTCCCTAACAAGTCCATGGCTTGAAGGTCCAGGATGGAGATGCCCACCCAACAGGACCTTCCAGGGCTGCTGAGCAGATTCCCCCTGCAGAATCCATCCAGGACACCTGGGCAGATCCACTCTCACCTCTCCAGGTGCCTCTGCCTGCTCCTGATCCATGTCCTGACCTGGCACTGGCCGTGCACACACTGCCAAAGCTCTGAGCACTGTGGGGATGCTGCAGGAAAACTGGAACAGACGAGATTTCTGCATCTTTTCACAGCTCCCTGCATCTTTTCCTGGCTCCCCTCATTTTTCCCAGCTCCCTGCATTTTTTCCCTCAGTTCTTTCATCTTTTCCCAGCTCCCTGCATTTTTCCCTCAGTTCTTTACATCTTTTCCCAGCTCCCTGCATTTTTTCCCCCCAGTTCTTTACATCTTTTCCCAGCTCCCTGCATTTTTCCCCTCAGTTCTTTGCATCTTTTCTCAGCTCCCTTCATTTTTTTCCCTCAGTTCTTTACATCTTTTCCCAGCTCTCTGCATTTTTCCCCTCAGTTCTTTGCATCTTTTCTCAGCTCCCTTCATTTTTTCCCCCCAATTCTTTACATCTTTTCTCAGCTCCCTGCATTTTTCCCTCAGTTCTTTACATCTTTTCTCAGTTCCCTGCATTTTTTTTTCCTTAGTTCTTTGCATCTTTTCCCACCTCCCTGCATTTCCCCCCCCCCCCAGTTTTCTGCCTCTTTTCCCAGCTCAGCAGCCTGGGAGCATTCAGATCCTTGCCCCTTCTTATCAATCCCTTTCCAGTTCTCCCCCAGCAGCACCAGGCAGTGCCTGGCACTGGTGTCTCATTCCCATCTCTGTCCCAGTGTCACTCTGGCACCTGGCTCCTTATCCCCGCTGCTGCATGAGGCTGTTGGACTCACAGGATGAGGCAATGATGGATTTCTGCTCTTCCCCTCTGTTGACAAACCCAGTTTGTGGGTGAATAATGAGTAACCCTTGAAAGCGAGCCCCGTGGCTGATGTGCATGGATGCCCTTGGGCTTTGTGGGATGAGTCACTGTGGGGAGCAGGAACTTCCTCACAGACAGGCAGCTGCATTTCATCCTCTGCTGCAGATTCCTTGGAGCTGCAGAGCCTCGAGCCCTGGGCAGCAGGATTCCAGGGGAGCAGCTCTCCCTGAGGGCAGCCCAGCTGCCCCTGGGTGTTTGCAGGGCAGCGTTCCCCCTCTGGTGACAGCCCTGCCTGGAATTTCCAGCCTGGGATGTTTTCATTCCTCTTCCAAAGGTTCCTCTCATATGTAAGCCATCAGTGCAGCAGCCTGAGCAGGGATCTTGCAGCTGTGACCTTGCAAGTGGGTGGCATTTTCTGCTTCCTCCTCAGCATCCTCAGGGATCCACAGCTCGTGTGATGGGCCAAATCCGGGCTGGGAAAAGCAGGATGAGGCTACCAGGAAATACCCACTGCCCCCATCCCCTCGTGGCTGGGGTCTTCAGAGCTCCCACGAGGAGCAAGGCTCCTCAGGCAGCCCTGAAATCCTCCTTTGCCATCAGTGCAGGCAGCAGGCTCATAAATGGCTCCAGGTTTATTGAATCCCATCCCTTTGCAGCACCTTGTCTTCCTCTGCAAAGCTAAAAGCAGGATTTGGGCTTCTTTTGCCTTCTGTTCCTATCTAGGGCTGAACAGACTCCATCAATCCCTGTATTGGAGGTTTCTTTCGGATCCCTACAAGTAAATAAATCCATATAAATAAAATAAAAGCCACCCCCAGCAGGGCTGGAGCAACGAGTATCCCCATCTCTCATGATCTTCCCTGCCTCCATCCCAGCATCAGTTTGTCCCACATGGAACCAACTGCTCAGGGAAGGAAAGAGCTGAAAAAAACTATTTTTTAAAAAATTATTTCATCATTTACACCTCGCTCCCATTGTAATTGGAATTATGAGTAAGGCTGAAAAGAAACTGCTGCAGATGGCAGCATAAAAATGTGATTTTTAACACATTTTGTGTTTTCTTAAGCATCTCTGGTTTTGCCCAGGGTACATTTCATTTGCTATTTATTTAGTCCCCACCTCTGACAGCTCAGGGATTGCTAAGCTGCCATCTGGGATGGAAGGAAAATGGGAAAATGCTTATTTTTCCTGCTTTTTCTTCTTTTGACCTCAGAAAATGTAACAAAATTTAATAAAATTTAAATCTTTCAGTGAGCTGCATGGTTACAACCAGGAGCTGGGCTTAGAATCCCAGAATCCTGGAATGGTTTGGGCTGGAAGGGACCTCAGTGACCAACCCCTGCCATGGGCAGGGACATCTCCCCTCTCCCAGGCTGCTCCAAGCCCCCTCCAGCCTGGCCTTGGGCACTGCCAGGGATGGAGCAGCCACAGCTGCTCTGGGCACCCTGTGGCAGATCCTCACCACGGACCTCAGTGATCCTTGTGGGCCTCCCCTAACTCAGGATATTCCTTGATTCCATATTTATCCCAGTGTGAAGCCATTTTCCAGCAGAGCTGAGGGAAGGCTTTGGGACAGAGCCTTGCTGCAGAGGCACTGATGGAGATGCCAAGGCACGGTGGCTGTTCTGCCCTTCCTTCACATTTCTCCTCTTTTTTTTTTTAGCATTTCCATAAATTTTTTACATCCAGTCCTTCACTTTTTTTTATCCTCCAGGCTTTTGCAGCCTGGCTTTATTAAAATCAAATGCTGCCCAGCCCCAAACACAGCACCGGGCTGGGTTTTCCTGGGGTGTTTTCAGCCACAACTGTTTCCCATTTCTGCTGGGCTCTCAGGAGCCCACGGGCTCAGGGACCAGGGATCAGCTCCGTGTGTTCCCCCCCAAAATGTGCTCTTGGTTTGCTGGAAAAATCCAGGTCATCCCAGAGTTGGAAACTCACCCAGCCTTGGCTTCCAGTGACATCGAGTAGCCAACCCAAGTTAAATATTTCACTGCAGATGTTGCTGAGAGCTTAAAGTTACCCAAAATTATGGATTTAACGAGGCAAGGAAAGGAGCTGGAGTAAGATCCAAATCAGGGAAGCCACCAGTGCTTTCCAGGCCGGTGTCAGGCTGATCAGATGTGACATCCTTGACTTTTTCCTTGCGTGTTCCCTGGGCCTGCGGATGTGGTCACGTCCTTTCCTCTTAGCTTGAAAAGGCAGAGATGGGTTTGAATCTGTGCTGGGCTTGAATCTGGGGAGCAGAGAGTCCCAATCCAGCTGTTGCAGATGTCTCCATTTGTGCATTGGTGAAACCAAAACCTTGGATTTGAATTCTTTTGGAAGGGGATTGTGACACAGATCCCGTTTCCCTGTGCCAGGGCTGTCTGACATTGGCCATGCTCAGCATTACCATCAATATTTATTTCCAAGAACATTGTTTTCCCCATACTCTGTCTTTAATACCAATTTCATCCAAATTTTACCAAGACCTGGACTAGAGAAGATGTTCACTATCAGAATAGATTTTTTCTGATGCGTTCTCCTTCTCTCCTTCCCAAAAAATTGGGTTTGCTCTGACTTTGCCAATTGTTAAATACCTCTAAATATTGCAGAAAAAGTGATTTTCAAAGGAGCCTGCAGTGCCTGGATGGTGAAAGGGAATAGAAGCATTTTTGCCAGAAGTGTTTTAGCATTCCTTCAATCAAGGAATATAAACAGTTCCATGTGACTTTGGGCTGATCCAGGATTTGAGAGCAGGGTTTAATTCACATCATTTCTCGTAGAGGGAATTTTGAACCCACATATCTCCTAAAAATGTCCTAATTAGTAGGGAGGAGGATATTCTGGGAAAGGCTTTCGCTTTCTACTCTTGGTGGTGTTCCACTTTATTACTGATCACTCAATAACCATCCAGCATTAATTACAGGGGAGTTCTGTGTAACTGAGTTATTGATTGGTGCCTATTGACAGCCCATTCCAGGCTGTAATTAAACCTCAAACCAGCATTACTTCTACAGGCCTGGAAAATGCTTTTCCCGAATCCTTCTTTTCCTGTGTGTTGGTATAAGGGGATAATCCTGGCTCTGAGGCACAAATGGCAAA
Organism: Agelaius phoeniceus; assembly: GCF_051311805.1. NCBI lineage: Eukaryota > Metazoa > Chordata > Aves > Passeriformes > Icteridae > Agelaius > Agelaius phoeniceus. The sequence continues at coordinate 1,738,068 of NC_135280.1, read as the reverse complement.
TGAAAATGGTGTTTGTGGTTCCACCAAGTCCGGAGCTGCTCCTTGCCATGCCTGGCTCCTGCTGCAGCTGGTGGGAAAGGAGCTGAGGGCTGCTCCCACCCTCCAAAACCTGCATGCCTGGAGCCTTTTGGGAAGGACCAAGGTGCTGGGAATGCCTGGGGTGGGATTCCTCATCCTGGCTGCCCTCATTTTGCCACCGGAGTAAGTGACCCTCAGCTTTGTGTTTGGGTTTGGAAATCAGGGAGGAATTCCTTCATGGAAAGGGCTGTCCAGGGTGGAACCCCAATGCCTGGAGGGATTTCAATGCCATGTGGATGTGGCACCTGGGGACACTTGGGATCATTGGTGGCCTTGGCTGTGGTGGGGGAACGGTTGAACTCGATGGTCCAAGAATCAGTGATTCCATGATTCCAACCTCAGTGATTCCATGATTCAGCCTCAGTAATTCCGTGATTCCAACCTCAATGATTCCGTGATTCCAATCTCAATGATTCCATGATACCTACGTCAATAATTCTGTGATTCCAACCTCAATGATTCCGTGATTCCAACCTCAGTGATTCCATGATTCCAACCTCAATGATTCCATGATTCCAATCTCAATGATTCCATGGTTCCAACCTCAATAATTCTATGATTCCAATCTCAATGATTCCATTATTCCAATCTCAATGATTCCATGGTTCCAACCTCAAAATTCTGTGATTCCAATCTCAATGATTCCATTATTCAACCTCAATGATTCCGTGATTCCAACCTCAGTGATTCCATGATTCAGCCTCAATAATTCTGTGATTCCAATCTTAATGATTCCATGATACCAACGTCAATAATTCTATTATTCCAACCTCAATGATTCCATGATACCAACCTCAATAATTCCATGATTCCAACCTCAATAATTCCATGATTCCAAAGAACACCCACCCCAGGGGGGTCTCAGGGACAATCCCCCAGCCCCTCTTGCCATCCACAAGGTTTCCCACAGGGTTGGTCTTTGCCATGGATGTGCCCTGGCTGTTCCAGAGGTGTTGCATCCCTCAACTCCTTAAAAACTTAAAAAACATCCATGGACACTTTTTTTTCAGGTGCAGTCTGTACCTCCCTACATGGGAATATTTTTGTCTGTGCCTATGATACATTTTTTGGGGAAAACTGCAAATACGAGTATTTTTCTAGGAGCAGTTTAACAAATACACTCCAGTGCAGGTAGAGACTCTACTTTGACTTTTAGACTCTACTTTGGGGCAGCAGGAAGGACTGGATGGTTCTTGAGGTTTCCTTTTTCCCTTTAAATGATTTATAATCCTTCCACACATCCCAATTTTGTCTTTTCTGTGCCAATGGCTCCATATCAGGGAGCCCCAGTGAGTTGATCCTGTCCCCACACTGTGGACAAGCTCCAGGTAGCCCTCACCTGTGTTTAAGAGTTTCCAGCTTGTTTTTGTCCCTCCTGGACAAATATCCAGCCTGTGCCATGGAATTTGAGCTTCCTCTGCCTACTGGATGTTTGTAACAATCTGGGATTTCAAAAAAAAAACCCAAAACCCAAACCCCAGCCAAACAAAGAAGCCCAACCTGTAAAAAAGTTACGGCTGGAGGTGCCCATTTTCTGACAGAGGGGTTTGGTAACGGGGCAGGGGACAGAAATGGGAGCAATAATTGGTTTTGGGCCTAGAACCAGGAAAACTACTTTTCCAAATTAATCCAGCGAGAGCCATGAATCCACTGTATTTCATATCACACTTCATAAAACTCCAGTCATAATCCATAAAAGTGACATTATTAGATTAAAACCCTCAGTTCCTCCTAGAAGGAGCTCGCTCATTAGACATGCTGTAGTTTTATAACCTCAAAGTTCCTCCCCAATTACCATGATTAATACTGGGCTTTAATAAAAAATTTCTCCCAATCACCACAGGGGTTGATCCCATCTGGTTGGTGTAATTGGGAGTTTCAATATTGTCCAGCAAGGGAAGGACGCTCCGGGAGCACAAATCAAGGATGAGGATGGATGAGGATGGAGGTCTGGAGATCCAGCTGGGTTTTGGTGGTGGTTGGAGCATGGAAAAGTCCAGGTGATGATGTGAGCCAAAGGCTGGGATTGCTGGGGGAAATGTGGATGAATTCTCCCTCCTCGTGCAGCTGATGAAGGATCAGGGGAGCTCCCTGTGCTCTTCCAGCAGGGATCTGCCCTGGGGAGTCCATCCTAAACTGAACATCCCAGCTGGAGCCAGCACAGTTCTGCTCTGGGGGAGCAGCACATGGAAACTGCAGAGGAAAGGCAGGGTTTGGGGAGAAGTATCTGCCGCCTGCTGAGGTTTGGATGGCAGTGGATCCCTAAATGCTGGGAGATGCTGCTCCTGTGGGGTCCTGTGAGACACCAGGGTCCAGCTTCACCCTTGGTGCCATGGACACGTCCATCCCTCTGCTCTGCTCTGGTGCCTCTCACCTGGAGCACTGCCACCAGCATGAGGACATGGAGCTGCTGCAGCAAATCCAGAGGAGGCCACGGGGATGCTCTGAGGGCTGGAGCCAGGCTGGGAGAGCTGGGGGGGCTCACCTGGAGAGGAGAAGCTCCAGGGAGAGCTCAGAGCCCCTGCCAGGGCCTGAAGAGGCTCCAGGAGAGCTGCAGAGGGACTGGGGACGTGGGATGGAGGGACAGGAGCCAGGGAATGGCTTCACATTAACAGAGATCAGGGCTGGTGGGATATTGGGAAGGAATTGTTCCCTGTGAGGGTGGCACAGGTGCCCAGAGCAGCTGTGGCTGCCCCTGCATCCCTGGCAGTGCCCAAGGCCAGGCTGGACAGGGCTTGGAGCACCCTGGGATAGTGGAAGGTGTTGGGGGTGGAACTGGAGGAGTGTAAGGTCCCTTCCCACCCAAACCATTCCATGATGATGATGATGATGATGAAATAACATAAAACTCACTCTCAATGGCCACGAGGCTGCTTGCTGGGACGCCCCCCCTTAGCATGTTTGACAAATCCCATTTTTTGGCTTTGCAGCAGGAATTCCTTTCAGGTTTGTCCTTGCAGATCCAAGGGGTCCATGGTTCCATCAGCCCTGGGTGAGCAGGAGCTGGTGTGAGCTCCGAGCCTCAGCCAGAAGCACTGAAATTAAAAACGTGTCGGCTCCGCAGTTCCACCCCAGCCCAGAGAACGCCAAACTCGTGTTATTTTTGAATCCCCTGATTTTTCAGGGCTGCTGGAAATAAGAGCTCCTGCTCCTGACTTCCAAGCAATAAAGAGAGGTGAATCACTCCTGAAAAAAAACCCTCCTGTGGACCACCCAGGGGCTCCTGCAGAGCTGGGAACCAGAAGTGGCAAAGCACAGAAGGATTTTCTTAACCCAACTGCAACTGCACGAGGCAAAATCACCTCGGAACAGCAGCAGAGTGAGAGGTGTGATAATGGAGCCAGGCTGATTAATATGCATCGAGCTAAATCACATTCAGGTCACAGAGCAAGCCCCAAACCTCAACTGTAACATGTTCCCCTCCAGGACCCAACATGTGTCTGGAATTCAGATAGAAATCACTTTTTTTCCCCCTCATAATTATCCAACTCAGCATAAATTATTATTTTTTTAACTAAATAATAGTTAGGATTTTTATTCCTTGCTGTGATTGGTCAGAGCTCTCCTTTTTTTAACAATCTGTGACTTTCTGAAGAGTCCTGCTGGGGTTTTTAAACTTGTAACTTGCAAAATACCATGTCAGAAACCATGGTGCCAATCATATAAAGTATGAAATCACACCTTCTTAGCATTTATTTGTTGTCATTTTTAATGAGAAAACATGGATTTTTTTCAACAGAACAGTGGCTGAAAGTCCTCAGGCTGAAACTGTCCCTGTGTTCTTGATGTTCGCACTGTGGAGTGGTATTTTGGGAGACCACATGCAAGATATTCTCCTAAACAGCCAATAAAAGCTAAAATTAAAACAAAATAATGCCTCTTAAAATGCACACATCTATATTTAATGCTGCTCTTTAATTAGAAGTTCCAAGGTTTCCTCCTGAAGGGTTTCAGGAGCGTTGCTGTCATGGATCCCTTGGAATAAGCAGGAAGTGGGTGATTCCCATGGGAAATCGAGTCCCTTTGGAAATCAAGTCACTGTGGAAATCAAGGCACTGTGGAAATTAAGTCACTTTGGAAATCAAGGCAATGGAAATCAAGTCACTTTGGAAATCAAGGTACTGTGGAAATTGAGTCACTGTGGAAATCAAGGTACTGGAAATCAAGTCACTATGGAAATCAAGTCACTTTGGAAATTGAGTCACTGTGGAAATCAAGTCAATTTGGAAATCAAGTCACTGGAAAACAAGTCACTTTGGAATCAAGTCACTTTGAAAATTGAATCACTTCGGAAATGGAGTCACTTTGGAAATGGAGTCACTCTATGCCTGATCCCTGCTGCTGGAAGCCCAGGCAGAGCTCACCTTTGATCCCATTTGGGCTGGGCTCCAGGATGGCTTTGCCATCCCCGAATGTCCTCACTGGGACGCTCCAATCCCCCAGCGCGTGTCTGGGCTGACGTTCCAGGACACCCAACACTCTCTGCCTCTTTGTTCCCCATCCAGGTGCTCCTGATCATCAGTGGGAACCTGAGTTTCCTGAACTGGCTGACCATGGTGCCCAGCCTGGCCTGCTTTGACGACGCCAGCCTGGGGCTGCTCTTGGGCTCGCGGCTGCGGGAGCGAGCGGCGCGGCTGCAGCGCCCGGGGACGCGGGGACAGAGCCCTTCCCTGGGTGAGTCACCCCAGAGAGGGAAAAAAGGGGGATTCTGGTGTGCTTGGCCACAAAGGTCTTGTCTTCAAAGCAAAGCTCTGGCGCTCTGGGTGCAGGGGGCCTGGACCTGGTGATGCGAGGCTGGTGGGTGGCTGGTGATTGTGGTGTTGTCGGTGGCAGGAAGGAATGATGAATCTGATTCCATGTTCTTAGAAGGCTAATTTATTATTATATTATATTATATTATATTAATTATATTATCATACCATATAATAGAATATTATATTATAGAATATTATATTACAGAATGTTATAGAATACTATACTAAAACTATACTAAAACTATACTAAACTACACTCAAGAATACAGAAAGGATATAGACAGTAGGCTGAAAAGATAATAATGAAGAACTCGTGACTCTTTCCCGGGCCTCGACACAGTTGGACTGTGATTGGTCATTAAGGCAAAACAATTCACATGAAACCAATAAAACAATGGCCAGTTAGTAAACAATCTCCAAACACATTCCAAAGCAGCAAAACACAGGAGAAGCAAATCAGATAATTATTGTTTTCATTTTTTCTCTGAGGCTTCTCAGCTTCACAGGAGAAGAAATCCTGGTGAAGGGATTTTTCAGAAAATATGATGGTGACAGGCGAGGGTCTGTGGGGACATTGTCACAGGGACATTGCCATGAGGACATTGTTTCTGGGACATGTCCTCTGCAGGATCAATGTCACAGCAAGTCCAGGCAGCTGCAGCTCTCAAGTCAGTCCTTGCTCTGCCTCCAGTGACTCAAACTCAAAATAAGAATGTGGAGTTTCATGATTTAACTTACTTTTTTTTAATTTTTTTTTTGACTGTTTAAAGTCAAGGATAAAGCACCCAGTGGGACTTGAGGTGGGGTGAGAAGCTGGGTTCTCACATTTGCTCTCCTCACTTGCTCTCCTTCAAGGCATGGTAAAGAGAAGGTTCCAGAGAGAACTTAGAGCCCCTCCCAGTTCCTAAAGGGGCATCAGGAGAGATGGAGAGAGACTTAGGACAAAGGATGGAGAGACAGGACACAGGGAATGGCTTCAAACTGACAGGGCTGGGTGGGATATTGGGAATCAGGAATTCCTGGCTGGGAGGGTGGGCAGGTCCTGGCACAGATTCCCAGAGCAGCTGGGGCTGCCCCTGGATCCCTGGAGGTGCCCAAGGCCGGGTTGGACAGGGCTTGGAGCAGGCTGGGATGGTGGAAGGAGCAGCTGCTGGTGGCCACCACTGGTAGCATGGCCACCATCGTGGTGGGGAGAGAATTCCCCAAACCAGGGAGGAGGAGAGCTCCTGCTCATCCCATGGATGTGAAAAAACAAATACAGGGGGGGTTGTAGCTGGAAAAAAGGGCTCGAGGTGGCTGATTTCCCCTTCCAGAGGCGCTTTCCAAGCTGCCCTGATCCAGGAGAAGCAGCACTGGGATGTTTCTCATGAGGCTGCGGAACAGATGGAGAGTGGTGTGTGCAGCATTTTTATAAACCGCATATAAGCAACAAATTGCCTGTAATATCAACAACAATCACAGCTGCTGGGGTTAAATATCCCAAACATCTGTCAGAGGAAGGAAAAATGTCAACAAGAGGCAGCATCTGTCTCCAGTCTTTTCTACCAAGAAGCAGCTCATTAACCAAAAATGGGAGGTCCAGCAACGCAGCTTCGTTAAATTTTGTCTTTTATTTCACATATTTTGCTGGAAGAAATCTTTATCAGCTTTTCCCCTCCTGGAGCTTTGCTTTAGAGGCTGTGAAAGTCTCAAACTTTCCTCCCAACTCCATTTATGCCTCCAACCCCAAACAACACTGAGGCTGCACCTTGTTTTTGGGAGGAGAAGCCAAAGGGAGTCACTGTGAGGGGGAGGCAGATCCTGTTTGGAGGAACTTGCACCTTTTCTGTGATGTTCTCCAGAAAGGCTGGCTGAGCCAGGGTGTCCAAGCAGGGGGAATGTCCATCCCTCAGGAGGGGTGGGGTGTCTGTAATATTGTGGGAATTGGAATTCCTGAGTGTTTTCTCTGCTCAGGAAGCTGGGGCTGTTGAGCTGGTGCTGATGGGTGCCAAGAGGCTCAGGGGAACCCTCAGTCCTGGGCACCAGAGCAGAAGACAGGAGAGCCCCCAGCCATATCCTGATTTTCTGCGGCCAATCCTTGAAGTGTTTGATTCCTACTGAGGTCTCCACTTCCCATCCAGATCCCACTGGTGGCTATCCCCACTTTTTGCTCCATCTAGGTTATTTTTTCCCCTGAATTAACCCCTTTTTCTCTCTGATTGAGGGGCTGTGACCCCAAGGGCCTGGAGACAGGAGGAGAATCCCTCCTGCTGAAGGATGAGCAGGCCCTGCATGGCCATGGAGTGCTGAGGAGCCAGGGGAGGCTCTGTGCCTGTACCTGCTCTTGAATTACAGGGGAAAAAGTTCAACCCATCTAAAAAATCCCCAAAAAATGCCCCAAAGCCTCATACCCAGCCGCACAGGGGGTGAGGGAAGGCCCGATTCAAACAGTTCTCCAGAAATGTTCTCAGACTAAACAATTATTAATAGCTTCTGAGAGAGGTTCAAATAAACATCCCTCTCCTGCAGAGATAAGGGGAAAGCTCCACGCCATTGCTTTGAATCTGATCCCTTGGCTGTTAATGTTAAATAAATTGAAAAGGGCCATGAGGGAAGGAGCCCCTCGGGGGTCACCTTTGCTTATTTGTCTGATCATGGCCTGGGATCCAGCCCAGCCCCTGGTGCTGCTGCTGCTGCAAACCCCATCCCAGATGCTGGCACAGCAACACTCATCTCCTCCAGGAGCTCTGGGAATTGGGATTTTGCAGAAGGAAAAGCCCTGAGGGTGGGGAGAGCTCGGGGCAGCAGCAGGAGGAGGCTCCCAGAGCAGGAGGCTGATCCCCAGCAAGGTGCAGGTGCCAGCTGTGGTTTTTCCCCTGTATTAAAGCCATGATTGATGTCACATTTTAGACATTTTTCCTTTTAGCCCTTGCTCAGACTGTTTAGAGAAAGGGAGATGCCAGCAGAGATAGAGGCCTGTGGCAAGGGCAGGGTGGGAATGGGGGGAATGGGGATGGGAATGGGGATGGGGAAATTGGGAATGGAGATGGGGAATGGGAATGGGGAATGGGAATGGGGAAATTGGGAGTGGGGATGGGGAAATTGGGATGGAGAATGGGAATGGGGATGGGAATAGGGATGTGCTGGAACCCTGGCTGCTGAGAATTTCAGCCTTTCTGTGCTGCCAGGCACTGACCCCCAGGAGAACACTGCATTGACCTGAGGCCGTGGAGAAGCTTCCAAAATGGAATGGCAGGACTGGGATTGTGGGTGTGGAGTTTGAATAGAAGTGTGTGATAGCACAGGGTGGAAAACTTAGAGTTTAAGGGTTTAGAATATAGTAATATATCTAAAGCAAGATGAAGGTTTTAGGGCAGAGGCTGGTCCTGCTTCTTCACCTTCTTCTCCATGGGTTTGGGTGGTTTTGTGTCATTGGATAAAAAGTCCCCATTGCGGGCCATGGGTGGTTGGTTATTGGGTTGAAAGTGAAAATAATTTAGGTGTCCTTTCTTAATTGGACAGTTCATCCTTAAAAGACCTTGTAGAGAGAGAGATGGGGCCCCATTTTTAGTTTGTTAGAGTGAAGTGCTCTCAGGGTTTGTGAGACTGTGACATGGATAAGAACTCACAAACATCTGAGTCCCAACAAGAAACACTGACTTGTGCATTTAATCCCAACCCTGGCAAAAAGAAGCAAAGACTCAGCAGGAATGGGATGGGGATGGGAATGGGGATGGAGGTGGGAGCAGAGCAGTGAAATCACCTCCGTGTGCTCTGGTTTGGTGTCCCCCACAGGCTCCTGTGTCCGCAGAGTGCTGAACATCTCCTTGGGCCTCCTCATCACCTACCTGAGCATCCCGGTGGTGCTGAACCTGCTCAGCTCCAGACAGGTCATGAACACCTCCTTCAACTCCCTCAGGATCGTCAACACCTACGGAGCCTTTGGGAGGTACCTTTGGGCCTTTCTGGCACGTCCCAGAGCTCCCTCCAGGGTATTCCAGAGCCAGAGCTGCTGTGTGCCTTCAGCCTGAAGAGAAATCCTTCCAGCAGGCCTGGAATATCAGAGAGATGGAGAAAAGGAGCAGGTTTCTTTCCCTGTGAAATACAGTGTACGATAGATCTATTTATGAGAGAGATAGAGAAAAGGAACATGTTCCTTTCCTACTAAATTCCAATGTATGGATTACCTCTTTATGAGAAATAAGGAGAAAAGGAGCAGGTTTCTTTCCTACTAAATTCCAATGTATGGATTACCTGTTTATGAGAAATAAGGAGAAAAGGAGCAGGTTTCTTTCCCACTGAATTTATTTTCTCTGAGCTGTCTATGAGTCAGCTCATTCCATCGACATAGCAAATGTAAGAGCAGGATGAAAATATCCATAGGAGCAGGATGAAAATATCTATAGGAGAGTTCATCCAGGATATCTTCACCATCTCCAGCCCTCTTTATTTCTGGTGAGCTTCTCTTCCCCTGCACTCCTTTGCTCTCCCTCCTGGAAACATCCACAGCAGCTCTTGGTAGCAGATTTTTCCAGTGATTAGCTTGGGAAATTAAATAAATATAAATATAAATATAAATATAGAATTAAATGTAAATTATATATAAATTTATAAATATAAATAAAAGTAATATATAGATATAAATAAAATATAAATATAAATAAAATATAAATATAAATATAAATATACATATAAATATACATATAAATATACATATAAATATAAATATAAATATAAATATAAATATAAGTATATTTTGCAGAAGGTCAAGCAGTTTGGCTGTTAAAGGTCTGGCCTCCCCCAGTGAAGGGGAGGAACGAGTCCTACCACAAGCAGTGGAGATGCTGAGGACACATCAAATTAATATCATTTTTCCTCAGTTTTTCAAATAGCAGAAATTTCTGTGGACAGAAAAAAAAACGAGAAAAATATTAAAAACATCAACACTTGTGGAAAATGCCAAAATTTCCTCTTTTTTTAGAGAGAGAGAAATAAGCCTTGAAGCTCTTTGAAGGCTGGAGTGGTGAAGCTCCAGGAGATTGTTTTCTTTGGGCTGTTGTCCTTTTTCTTCTCCAGCCCTTGGTTTCTGTTTCAGCAGTTACCAGGCCCTACAGAGCATGTGCTGAAATGCTGCTGGAATATGTTGGTAATTCCAGCCTATGTAAACCAATAAAAAGAGGATTGCAGCTTATAATGAATCTGGGATGATGTGAAAGCTGACAGGTTTGGGATCACACAGTAGGAGCAGGCTTTTATTGGTAATTTGGTGTCCCTGATTTACAGGGTGTTCCTGAGCCTTGGGCAGCTGGCCATGGCTCAGAGCTCAGCCCAGGGGATAAAATGGAACTTGGCTGGAGAATCCACAGATCTCCTCAATGGAGGCAACAATTATAAGAGGAGATGCTCAGCATTCCTTAGGTTGGGAGCATCTCTCCCTGGGAGCCATCAGGGCGGAAGGTGGGGGTTATGTGTTCCCAAATTTTCAGTTTCTTGTGCTGGAGGAGGCAAAATCAAAGTAGAAAAAAATCCAGAGGGTGTTGCAGCTGCAGAGCTTTGCCAGGCAGGTTTCTGTGGCTCTGTGTTCAGCATGGGAGCAGCTCCTGGGGCAGGTGGGTGTCTCTGGTAGAGTTTTTCCAGGCAGGTTTCTGTGTTCAGCATGGAAAGCAGCTCCTGGGGCAGGTGGGTGTCTCTGGCAGAGCTTTTCCAGGCAGGTTTCTGTGTTCAGCATGGAAGCAGCTCCTGGGGCAGGTGGGTGTCTCTGGTAGAGTTTTTCCAGGCAGGTTTCTGTGTTCAGCATGGGAAGCAGCTCCTGGGGCAGGTGGGTGTCTCTGGTAGAGTTTTTCCAGGCAGGTTTCTGTGTTCAGCATGGGAAGCAGCTCCTGGGGCAGGTGGGTGTCTCTGGCAGAGCTTTGCCAGGCAGGTTTCTGTGTTCAGTAGGGGAAGCAGCTCCTGGGGCAGGTGGGTGTCTCTGGTAGAGTTTTTCCAGGCAGGTTTCTGTGTTCAGCATGGGAGCAGCTCCTGGGGCAGGTGGGTGTCTCTGGCAGAGTTTTTCCAGGCAGGTTTCTGTGTTCAGCATGGGAGCAGCTCCTGGGGCAGGTGGGTGTCTCTGGCAGAGTTTTTCCAGGCAGGTTTCTGTGTTCAGCATGGGAGCAGCTCCTGGGCAGGTGGGTGTCTCTGGCAGCTCAGCCAGGACTCCAGGGTGGTGTTTCCATGGCCATTCCCTGCAGTTTGCCATTCCCACTGCTCCATGCTGGGATTGCAGCTGAGGCACAGGGCAGTGCTTGTGAGCTGCTCTGATCCAGAACCACAGCCCCACCTGTCCCGTAGGATCATCCTGATGGATCCCAGCTGGCCCTGGGGCTGGAACAGCTGAGCTGGTAAAAGGAAGAAGATGGAATTTCACTTTGCTGCTGGAGAGGGGAAGGTCCCAGGACCCAGAGAACCTCTGGATCCAACTGTGCCTCCAGGCCAGTGACTCGTGTTCCATATGGGCTCTCATGAACCAGAGCTTTCAGCTGAGATATGGGGAGAAATCCTTCTCCTTCCTTCCTGGCACAGATTCCCAGAGATTCCCATCCCTGGCAGTGCCCAAGGCCAGGCTGGACAGGGCTTGGAGCACCCTGGGACAGTGGAAGGTGTTGGGGTTGGTCTGGATGGGCTTTCCCCACCCAAACCTTTCTGTGATTTATGATTTTCCATTATCTGAGCCCAATAACAACATCCTGCTGCACCCCCCAGCATCACCAAGGAGAGGACAGAAGTGATCCTTCAGGGAACGTCCAGCCTGGATCCCAATGACCCCACAGCAGTCTGGGAGGAGTTTGAGTTCAAGTGCAAGCCTGGGGACTTGAGGAGGAGGCCGTGCCTCATCTCCCCCTACCACTACCGCCTCGACTGGCTCATGTGGTTCGCTGCCTTCCAGGTAGGTGCCTCTGGAAGCCTAGGCCTTCCTTGACCAGGAAAAAGCAATTACATGGATTTACTACGTGTTGGGATCACAGGGGAATGTTGGAAGCAGTGGCTGAGTTAATTATGTTTAAAAAAAAAAAAAAAAAAAGCAAGAACAAAGGTTGTGTTCCTAAAGGACTGTGCTACTGTAATGAAACTCTTGGCAATTTGATGTGAGGGTTTTTTTTAAGGGTTTCTTAGCAATACCAAGAATCCCTGCTGGGGACACCCCTGGGGACAGCGGCTCCCATTCCCCACCTGCCCACACGTGGACATTGGTCCCTCCAAATCTTGTCCCCACGTGATATCAGCAAACAGGTGACAGCCAGGAATTAAATAAGGGGGGAACTTGAATGTTAATTCTTGTTTAGCTTATTCTGCAAATCTTACCCATGTGACATGGGCTGGGTTCTCCAGAACTGACTCTCAGCAGTGGCACGAGGAAAACCCATCTCAGAGTACCCCAGGCTTTTCTCTTTGTCCCTGCATCCTCTCCTGGAATATCTCCAAGCCCCTGGGTTTGCTGTCCCTGTGGTATTTTCATTTTGGAGCCTTTGGGATTCCTGGGCCCTGACATCAGGCCGTGGTTTGATATTTACCCCGCTGGTTTGTGTGTGCTGGAATTTCATTTAATCTGCATTAGGGCTGCTTATCCCTCAGGAAAACCTCAGCCAAGGTCCAAAGTGCAGCCAGGAGCAGTGCCTGGGATTAGGGAAAGGTGCAGGGGGTGGATGGGGCTGGAAGTCAGGCTGTGTTTTGGGGAGAAATCAGCTCCCCCAGGCTCAGGTTGTGTCTGAGGTGTGAAAAAGGCTCTGCCCAGGGCAGAAATATCCTGAAGGTTTCAAATAAAAGGGATCTGAGGTTTGAAGCTGAAGGATGGGACTCAGGTGCTGCTGTGCAGAGCAGAGTGTGGGCTGTGCCAAGGGGTGCTGGTGTACCTGGGAGGAGGAAGAGGAAATAACTCAGCCTCTTTGCATCCTCACTGTTAGATTTAATATTAATACTGTTTAATTCATCATCTGTAGTGCTTAATTCATCACTTGTAGTGCTTAATTCATTATTTGTAGTGTGCAATTCACTGTTATTAGTGTGCAATTCACTGTTATTAGTGTTTATTTCATTATTTTTAGTGTTTCATCCTTTTTTTTTAGTGTTTAATTCACTGAAAGCTTCCCCCAAGTGTTCCCATTCACCTGTTGGTCTCTCGAGGTGTGTTCACAGCAGCTAATTAGCAGCAATTAGTGTTGAAGGTCTCTTTGCTGTGGCAGGCTGGAAAGTGGGAATGGGGATAACTGTTGTGGAAAACACAGTGGGAATAGAGAAAATTGTTGTGGAGATCAGTGGGAATTGGGATAACTTTTGGAAAACAATGGGAATGGAGAAAATTGTTGTGGAGAGCAGTAGGAATGGGGATAACTTCTGGGAAACAATGGGAATGGAGAAAATTGTTGTGGAGAGCAGTGGGAATGGGGATAACTTTTGGAAAACAGGGGGAATGGGGATAACTGTTGTGGAAAGCAGTGGGAATGGGGATAACTCTTGGAAAACAGGGGGAATGGGGATAACTGTTGTGGAGAGCAGTGGGCAGGCGAGCTGCCCGGGCAGGGCAGTGAGCTGGGATGCTCAGGCATGTAAATACCTGCTTAAGCAGGGCAGTAAATCCCGTTTGGAATGGCCACAGCTCGGCTGGAGCACTGGGAGCTGCAGATCTGCTGCTTGTCCTGCACAGCCACGGAAATCCCTGGGTGTTGTTCGCACCTTGAGTGCCCCCAGAGCAGCAGAAAGGAGGAGAAGCAGGAGCTGAAAGCCCAGGAGGAGCTTGTGGAGGCAGAGGGGTCGTGCAAAAGCCATGTGGGAGTGCACAGAGCCCATAGAGCTCAGCGAGTTCAGCCTCTGGATTAGATTGAATTTGTTCCCAGAAGTTCTGGGGTTCTCTGGCACCCTCTGCCCCGGCTCCAGGGCTGACATTCCCACCTCTGACAGGCTCTGCAAAAGCCCCGGGCTTGAGGGAAGGAGATTTCCCATCCCTTGTGCTGCTCCTGACAGGCTCCTCTTTGCACCTCATCAGCACCTGAGAAACCAGCCCGGGATCCCCCAGGAGCTTTCCAGCCTGGGCTGGCTGCAGGATTCACTGGGATTTTGCCTCCAAGCTGGCCTTGGGCACTGCCAGGGATCCAGGGGCAGCCACAGCTGCTCTGGACCCCCTGTGCCAGCACCTCAGAGCAGGCTGAAATGGCAGAATGGGATTTAATGCCACAAAATTGAGGTGAAGCATTAGGAATAACTTTTGCCCCCCTTGACACTTCCATGTGTAGTGCACAAACGTGCTGGTTTATTGTTAAAGGCTTATCTGTGCTCCAGCTACTGATGCCAACCCTCCTGTAATTATTTGACTTCTGGTTTATGGTGGAATTTCAGGAATAGCCCAACACTGAGCTGGGCTGGCACAAAAATCATTCCAGTTCCTGGATTCAGCATTACTGATCAATAACAACCAGAAAACAAAATACTGCTCATACTTTTGGGGCTTTGAGCTGCTCAGTTCTGCTGCTGTTGTGGATTCTACAGAAGTTGGATGTTTATTGTCCCAAAGGGTTGTTGTCCACCAGTGGAAAAGGAAAAATCCAAGGGAAGGGCTTTTCCCTTCCTTATTGTGGCATGAGGGTATTTATTCTGTGTGGGGACTGCATGGCCCACACAAAGGCACCCTCTTGGTGCTTATCAAAGAATAACTGCTCCAAAATAACAGAATCCTGCTGTCCTCAGGTTGGATTCAAAGCCCAGTGTTTGTTGGATCATTCCTTGAAGCTGCTCCCAAAGTCTGGGGATGTAAAACCTGCTGTGGAGCAGAGCTTGGGATGCTCTGGGATGCAATGTGTGTTTTCCAGAGATGAAGATATTTATAAAGAACCTTCAGCTGCTTTCCTGAGAGCAGAGAGAGCCTCCAGCAGCAGGGTTGGTGAGAGTGATGGAAACTGCAGGTTATGCATGAGCTGGAAGAGCTGAGGCAAAGTAACCCCATTTCTAAAGAAGGCAGGTGCATGTTCTTGTCAGATATTTGATTGGAGCCTCCTGTTGCCTCAGCCTTGCAGCCAGAAGGTGCTCAGAGGGAAAATCTGCCTGAGGGAGGAGGTGTGGGTGTCCCCAGCAGCCCTCAGTGCTCCCTGCACCCAGCTCACCTTCTCCATTGCCTTCCTTCCCCTGCTCAGCTCCCTTGGTTCCCATTCTGCTCCTGTGCACGGGGAGGGTTTGGTTTCCTCCTGCCTGGGGTCTCTGTCTCCCTGTGCAGAATTCCAGGCAGCCTCAGCTCCTGCAGCAGCAGTGCCAGGGCAGTGCCCAGAGTGCCACAGCAGATATCCTGGGGTGCCCTGGGTAAATCCTGATAAATCCTGGATCAGCCCTTGCCTTAGGGAGTGGTTCCTGTCCAGTGGCCCTGCCCAGACCCCACTCTGGAACAAAGGGACTTTTCTTCCCCCAGCCAGAGGTGATAGAGGAGCTGTGCCAGCTGTGGCCTTTCCCTGCAGAGGTGGGATCCAGGAGCTGATTCCCAAAGCCTTGCTCTGCCCTCTCATGCAGCCTTTTATTCCTGCCTCCTTCAGGGAGCAGCTGCTTTCCCAAGGATTTTCTGATGGGATGGATTGAGGGATGGCTTTTAGAGACTCATGCACATTGGGGTGGAGACATGGCTTTGGGAAACTCACAGGAAATAAAAAAAAAAAAGGATGAAATTAGGGAAAAATTCTTCCCTGTGAGGGTGGGGAAGGACTGGAATAGAATTCCCAGAGAAGCTGTGGAGCCCCTGGGTCCCTGGCAATGTCCCAGGCCAGGTTGGACAGAGCTTGGAGCAGCCTGGGACAGTGGAAGGTGTCTCCCCATGGCAGGGCTGGCACTGGATGGGCTTTGGGGTCCCATCCAAACCATTCCATGTTTCCATGGGGTTATTGCAGATGGAGATGATAGAATGGACCTTCCTTGGACAGCAGGATGGGAACAAGTGATGGTGAGCTGGAATTCCATAAAACAAAGGGTGCCATTAACTGTGGCCTCCTTTCTGTGGGACAGGGATTATTCCTCCTGCCAGCTCACACTCCCTGAACAGCAGTGCTGGGGGTGCTCAACTACAGCAGGGTGGCTATGGAGTGAGAGTGGTGGAATTCCATGGTGGAATTCCCGTGCTGCATCCCCCGTGGCTCAGCTGTGACACACAAACAGCCCCTCACACCACAGCAGGGGAATGGAACCTGCCCTGCCCCTCTGGCAGCCACTGACTCCGACCTGAAAGCACTCAGGGCTCCCAACCACGTGAAATAATAACCCTGGGCTGCTGTGCCAAGTTTCCAGCTGTTCCCACATGTGCATCTCATCCTGACCTCCTCCTGTGCCCGTGCCAGCCCCGAGATTCCATAAAACACCACACTAATCCCCAGCCCTTTTTCATTAAATGACCAATTAAAGCTCAAGGAAAAGCCTCCTTATTATTATTATTTCAGTTGGGAACATGTTCCCTGTAGCTCCAGGGGGTTTTTTGGGGGTTTTTTTTTGGGATGATAATGTTCCCTTGGCTTTGTTATCAGCAGGCTTTGGTTGCTACTGTGGCAGCTTTGCTCTGGCTCCTGGCTGGTGCCTGCCTCAGCAGAGCTGTGGGTTTCAGTTCTGTGCAGTTGTTAAATGCTCCTGGACAGCAGTGAATGTGTTCAAGGTGAGAACACCGTGTTTATTCCCTGGGAAGGTGTCGGGGTGGGAGGTCAGGGGGTGCCAGCAGCTGCAGGGCAGTGCTGGGGAGGGGGGCAGTGATGCTCAGCTCCTCAGGTGTGGCTGGGACAAGGAGCAAACCCCTGCCCCAAGTGGCATTTGGGGTGAGACTGGCATGCAAGGATGGGGGGAAGTGTCTGCCTGAGCTCTGCACGAGGCTGAAACCCATCAGGAGTTCAAAGCTTAGCAAAAAGTGCCCCAAGTTCTTTGTTAGTCCCCTCTGTTGTACCTGAAATAGGAATTTTTGTCCCAGCTGTAGGGACAGCTGAGGGTGACCTGGCTGCAGAGCTGCCCATTTCCATGGATCTGCACAGGGTGTCCATGAACACAGACAGGCTTTGGCTTCAGGGCTGGGTTACTGTGGGACCCCTCAGCTCTGCTGTGCTGGGGTTGGCCATGGGCTTGGTGTGTGTTCAGCTCCCTGAGTGTGCTAGAACTGAATGAAAACTCTCCAGAGACGTGCAAGGGAAGGGCTGCAGCTCCCCAGGAGTGCTCAGGACAGGGATGGGGCTCCCCAGTAACCCCAGTGTGGATCCAGCCCAGGCTCTGGGTGGCCCCAGGGAGGGCAGGAGCAGCTGAGGGAGTTGTGGTCCATGTCTGGATGGAGATGATGGAGGTGGAGCAGCCCAGGGATCCATTGCTGTGCAGGATCACTCCCAGCTGCTTCTTGTGCTCATTGAAGATCCAAACCCTAAAGCTGACCCCAAAACAGGCCAGCCCCCCTCCCAGCAATGTCTGCCTCTATCCTGGATTCTTTTTTCTCCTGTAATCAATGCCCAGGGTGGTTCAGGCTCTGTGTTGCACACTCAGATCCCTCCATGCAGATCCAGCTGGATCCACGGTCAGAGGAGCCCCTTGGCGTGGCTCTTCCCTGGGTGCAGCCCGGATCTCCTGGACTCTTTTTGTCCCCCCTTTTCCAGGGCATCTCCTGGACTCTTTTTCCCCCTTTTCCAGGGCATCTCCTGGACTCCTTTCCCCCTTTTCCAGGGTATCACTTTGCAGGGTAATGAGTTAAGCAGGGTCGTTAGCACAGCCCGGGGAGGGGGGCGGGGGCTGCACCGCCTGGAAATTTCTCACCGCAGACTTCACTGGGGCCAGACATGTTGTAAATTTTACAAGAAAAACACTTTACAGACCAGAAGTCCAAACTCTGGTGAGCACAGAGCTGCTAATTAACAATTTGGAGGCCACGGGAGCCGATCCCACCTTCCTGGAGCCTCCTGGTTCCCAGTCAGGCTCACAAGGTTTGGGGGCCTCCTCAAGCTCCAGCTGGGGATCTCTGGTGGTTCCTGTTCCCGTCCTCCTGCTGCTTCCCAGCTTGCACACAGGGGCTCCCAAACCTCCCAGGCTCTCCTGGAAACGGTGTTTAACATCATCCAGAGCACTGGGATGTCCCAGGGAAACTCAGGATGCTGAAGGTGTCACTTGTGGTGTTTGATCCCTGCTGTGGCACCTTCTGGGAGCTCCTCTGTCCCAGCCAGGGTGGCACCACCTTCCCAAATCCCAACCTGAGCCCCTCCAGCATCCCAGAGCTGTTGGGGGACACAGAGACTGGCAGGGAGTGACCCATGGGGACACAGCCAGGCCTGGGGCAGGGATGGGGACAGCGCCAGCTCTCCCTGGGACCCGGGTGAGGTTGGTGTGGCACATCCCCTCCTGCTTCCAGCGCTCACCAGCTCTCCTGTTGTGTCAGCACCACCATGGCCTCAGTGCCACGGTGTCCCTGTCCCTCCCTGAGAACCCAGGAGGTGGCACTGGGGGCTGGTGGAGGGAGCATCCCCGTCCCCATCGCCCATCCCCATCGTCCATCCCCGTCCCCCATTGTCCATCCCCATTGTCCATCCCCATTGTCCGTCCCCATCGCCCATCCCCATCGTCCATCCCCGTCCCCATCGTCCCCGTCCCCATCGTCCCCGTCCCCATCGTCCCTGTCCCCGTCCCCATCGTCCATCCCCGTCCCCATCGTCCATCCCTGTCCCCGTCCCCCATCATCCATCGTCCGTCCCCATCGTCCGTCCCCATCCCCGTCCCCATCCCCGTCCCCATCGTCCGTCCCCGTCCCCATCGTCCCTGTCCCCGTCCCCATCGTCCATCCCCGTCCCCATCCCTGTCCCCGTCCCCATCTCTCATCTGATGGATGAGAGCAGATGGAGGGAACGGGACGGAAGCAGAAAGGGGAGAGTCATCGTTGTGAGGAGCTTTTTTGGCTGAAATCACTGTGGTTTTCCTCTCACTCGTGATGAGCTGGGGTCAGAAACCCTGTGAGGTAGAGCTGCCCCGATGGGCCGTGGTGTTTTCCATGGTTTCTGTCCCGTTTCCCTTGGTGACAGGAATAACAAAGCGGGCCAGGAGGGGAGGGAGCTCTGGCAGCAGCTCTGCCTCGGGGCTGGGCTTTGCTGGGAGCCCCGCAGGTACAGCTCCCGCCTTTCCCTTTCCCACAGTGTCCCCTACTGCCTGCACTCCAAAATCCACCCAGGAACTCCTGCAGAAAGCAGAAAATCTCAGAAAATCACCGTGGGGAAACGCTGCTAGGGAGGCTGAAGAAGAGCAGAGAGCAGGATTCCTCCTGCAGGGAGGGAAATCACAGAATCAGGGAATGTCTGGAGCTGGAAGGGATCCATAGCTATCATCCAGGCCAAATCCCTGCTTCCTCGGGATGAGCTGAATTCAGAGCCAAACTCTGCCACTGTGCTGCTCCAGAAGGGGTTCTGGGAGGAAGGAATTTGAAGGGGATGGATCAAACAGCAGGAAATAAAGAGGAGACAGGAACTGGGAATAGAGAAGCCACTTTCTTCTGTGTTCCTTTGGATAACACAAGGGAAGCAGCCCAAACCCTTTTCCCAGGGGAATGCAATCTGGATGAGAAGGATGGATGGGTTATCCATAGAAAATGTGCTGGTATGGTTCCCCTGTGGGGTTTGCTGCTAAATCAGTGATTTAAATCAAATATTTGGGGTAGGAATTGGCAGATGAGATGAGACAAACCCAGGGAAGCTCTCCCTCCTCCCTGAGGGTGCCAGTCTCTGTCTGGACCTCAAGGATCCCATGGGACATGTGCAGAAACACTGGGAAATTCACCATTTCCCACCCAAATCCACCAAAATCCCTCCCCAAGGCCAGAAATCCTTAATCCCAGTAACACTCCAGGAAAAGCCCAGCAGCTCCTGACATTTCCATTTCTCCTTCCTTCCCCAAGACCTATGAGCAGAACGAATGGATCATCCACCTGGCTGGGAAGCTGCTGGCCCAGGAGGAGGAGACCTTGTCCCTGCTGGCCACAAACCCCTTTGCAGGCAGAGACCCTCCAAGGTGAGCCTGGAGTTATCCCAAGGGAGAACTTGATCCACCTTCTTCCCATCCTGGACGTGCACAGGAGGTTCCTCTTGGGGTTTGTGTTTGATGGGACCCAGGTGGGGTTTGGGGTGGGATTTCGGGATTTAGGGTGGCTTTGATGGACACCCAAGTGCTGCCAGCACCTCAGTTCCCCCTGGAAGGGCCACAGGGACCCTTGGGATGAGCCCATTCCCAGCAGATCCATGCAGGGCTGGGTGCTGCTGCTCCTGGCCAGGATTGGTCCCTCCTGCTGTGCTTTCCTGCCCCTCAGCTCTGGGGCTTTTGCCACGTTCTCTTTGTGAGCTCAGCTCAAACCCCACCATTTCCATGGACCTCCTGAGGTGTTTCAAAGGCAAAACAGCCCTGCAGGAATTACTGAGTTTGTGGACACTGCTCTTGGAATTGTTTGTGTTTTCAAGGAAGAGACAAAGCCAACATCAGCCAGGGAAAGGCACAGAGGAAAACTCCGAGGTTTTACACAAAAGGAATTTTGTCCCAGAAGCGTCTGTTTTGTTGATGGAGTTATTTTTAGCTGAGAAAACATTTTTTGGGGCATTTTGGATCAACTCAAGCCATGTTATGCTGCTGCTAATGTTTTCCATTTGAGGCTCTGAGGATGCACTGCAAACAGGGATGCAGGTCCAGGGCTCTGTGTGGAATGAAGTTCCCCTTGGATCCCACTGATGTTTTCCAGCTTTAGGGCACTGCATCCCCCAAACCTCCTGAGGAGAGAGACTCCTTCTCCAGCTGAGGCACAGAAAGCTTCTCACTTTCACCAAAATGGTTCCTCTGAGGTGCTTTGTAAACCCCAAGATGGTAAAAATCCCCAAATCCTGGAATGGTTTGGGTTGGGAAGGAGCTTAAAGCTCATCCAGTTCCAACCCCAACACCTTCCACTGTCCCAGGCTGCTCCAAGCCCTGCCCAGCCTGGCCTTGGGCACTGCCAGGGATCCAGGGGCAGCCCCAGCTGCTCTGGGCACCTGTGCCAGGGCCTGCCCACCCTCCCAGCCAGGAATTCCTTCCCAAAATCCCAGAACCCTGCCCTCTGTGGCCTGGTGCCCTTGGCAGGGGATGGTTTTTTAACTGGACAATGGATGATTTAACTGAACTGGATGATTTAACTGAACTGGGTGATTTTTAACCTCCCTTCCATCCCAAACCATCCCTGACCCTGTAATTCCATGATCCTGGACTTTTATCCAAATTGAGGGGAAAATTTGCTGCCAACCTTAGGGATCCCTTCATTCCCACCACAGTAGCTGGGTGGAAAAAACTCCTAATTTTCCTACCCTTATTCCCCCCTCCCTCCACTCCAAAGGGAATTTTGAGACTTAATTATTTTCATTCCCTGCTAGACTAAATAATTAGGGGAAGGGGCTGTTTTCCATAAGAACCTTGCACTCCATCCTCCACGGAGTTTGTTCTGTTAATGGAAACTCTACACCTTCAATAGCCAAGGGACTTTCAGAATGAGTTAATGCCTTCGAAATGAAATTTCGGAGACCAAAGTTTGGAGGGTTCTTTACAACTCAAGAAATTATAGTATTTTTTCAAGTGTGATAAACTTCAAATGAGAAACAGGTGACTGATTAAAAATGAGGGCATTGTTGAAGGGCCTGCCTGAGTGGGAAGCTTGGACCTCGAGGCTGGTGATGTTTGGGGAATGTGGATTTCCCAAATATTCTGGGGCAGTGGATAGTTCATAAAAGCCCAGCCCTCATAAATCTGAACAGGAGGGCTTGGGCTGAGAAATTAAGAAGTGTTGAACACACCATGGAAAAGGCTGCAACAATCAAAGGAAACAAAAATCAGATTTAGCCCACAGGAGGGGAAAAAAAAACCCAGGTTTTTGGGTCTGTTTGGTGTCTCTGATATTAAATCATGGTCACTTCAGGATTTTTATTCCAATTAAAGTAGCACTTTGTTGGAAAAGCCCCACCATGGGTGTGAAGAGCTGGATTTGTAGTGGTGGTGTTTGTGAGGGAGCTGGTGCTTCCCTTTGGATGCTTTGGAGCACAGGGGAATGGGGCATTTGGGATCCTTTTATATGGGATTTTATATTTTATTTCCCATTTAAAAGTGACTGGACTCGATACCTGGGCTGGGATCTGTGGAGTCAGCCCAAGCCATGGGAAGAGCTTGGTCATATTTGAACTTTGCAGAAGCCAATTTGGGGTTTGGACCCTCCCCAGAGGGACAGAGGTGACTCTGGAGCAGTGCTGAGAGCAGGCAGGGACTGGAAATTCCTGGAAAATCCAGGCCTCACTGGGATGAGGTGGAAAAGAACCCCTCAGCTATTACCAGAATTGAATTCCACAGCCCTGCAGGGAAGTTTAAGGGGTTTTCTTTGGGGAAAAAAAACCCCTCAGTATTTCAGGGAAGGCAGAGCTCAATCCAAGCTGGCAGGATTTCCCCCAGGCTGGGAAATCTGGTGGCCATGGGATCTCTCTTCCTTGGCAGGGTGAATTCCAGCCTTGGATCCATCTGGAGCCAGTTTTTGGGTTTTTTTCCCCCACAGTTTGCTCTGCCCTTGGTGTTGTCCCACCCTTCCCACCCCATCCAGAGAGGAAAAACCAGAGAGGAAAAACCAGAGAGGAAAATCCCCTCTGTGCCACTTCCCAAGGGGATTTTGAGCATCAGCTGCCCTTGGGATGCTCCAGCTCTGTGGGACCAGACCTTGCAGGAGCCTCAGAATCAGCAGCACTAAAAAACAACCCCAAAACTGCCCTGATTCCCTCAATTTAGGCCAAGGTGAATTAATTTCTGCTCCCTCCCACCACCGGGGCAAGAGCAGCGATGCTGGAGCAACCTTACCTTGATGAATTTGGGCTTCCCACCACCTGATTTACAGCAGAGCAGGGAACCTCGAGATAAAACACCCCAAAAAGACACCCCATGCTTTGCTTTCTTTCTTTCCCTCTCCCACCCCTCCTTGCCTTGGCAGCCCATTAATTCTAACAGAAACCACCACTGGGTTTTGGTTTTTTTTTTTTTCCCTGGAACCCCTCAGCTGTTGCAGGGAGACAGCTGCACCCTCTGGAACTAATTACAGCTGTCTGGGAGATTTAGGCCCCCATCCCAACGAGTCCAATATTGCTGCTAATTTTTAACCCATCCCCATGGGGCTGGCAGGAGGGGCTGGTACCCGAGGGCGCTGCGGGGCAGCTGCTGCCGGGCATCTGCTGAGGGCAAAACACTGCTTTAAAAAATAATGCTGGTTATTTTTAGCTTTTCTGGCCTCTCCCCGAGGCCAGGGGCTGGTGGGGATGCCCTCAAAGGTGGTGGCAGAAAGGTTCTTGGGGTGGTTCTGTCGTCCCTCCTCTACTGGCGTTGTCGCTCTCCTGGCACCGCTGTTGGAGCTCCCAGAGGAGCCTTTTGTCCCCTTTTCCTCACGGCAGAGAGGGTTTTCCATCTCCTGGGAGAGTCCTGGAATGCCATCCAGTCCCACCCTTGCCATGGGCAGGGACATCTTCCACCAGACCCCATCCCTGGACACTTCCAGGGTGGAGCAGGCACAGCTTCCCTGAGGATCTGTGCCAGGGCCTCCCTGCCCTCACAGGGAGGAATTCCTTCCCAATATCCCATCAAATCCTTCAGTTTAAAACCATTTTTAATGGGAGCTGGTGCCAGTTGCTTCCCAGGGAGCCAGGAGGAGCTGCCAGCTTGTGTTTGCTCAGTAAATCCCCACAAGTGCTTCTCATCCTTCTTTGAGTACCTGGAACATCCTGGTGAGGTCAGGCAGCTCCTTCCTGACCTTGCAGAAGCTGTTGCTGTTTCTCCAGAGCAGGAATCAGGGAATCTCCTGCAGGCTCAGTCTCCAAGATCTGTGGATCCCTTCCAGCTGCCAGGAGATTTTTTGGAAGCCCCAAAACTGCACAAACTCTGGGAGCCCTGGAAGGATGGGAGTTTGTAGCACCTTCCCTCCCTGGATCCCGGGA
Source organism: Agelaius phoeniceus (assembly GCF_051311805.1). NCBI lineage: Eukaryota > Metazoa > Chordata > Aves > Passeriformes > Icteridae > Agelaius > Agelaius phoeniceus. The sequence continues at coordinate 1,714,286 of NC_135280.1, read as the reverse complement.
AGAGGGAGCAGGACCAGCACTGGAGGAGCTGGAAAACCCCATAATTCCAGGATTGAGGCACCCAGACAGGTTATAAACACTGGCAGAGCTTGTAAACTCTGTGAGCCCTGAAATGAGGGGCTCCAGTGGGTATTAAACACTGCAGCTTTTACATCCTGAGCCTGGCAAGGAAATATTCCCTCCTGGCTTCCAGGTTTTCCACCTTTCTCACATTTATTTTGGGAATATATGGAGATGGGTCCAGTTTGGGAAGTGCTCTGCAGCCACTTAGGGAAAGAAAAACCCCCAAGCATCAGAGGATGCTGGGAGCAGGAGATTGCCATAAAATCAGCCTCTGAAGCATTTTTGGGAGGTGGAGATGGTTTGGGAATTCCAGGAAGCAGCCAGGCAGCAATTGGAAATCTCCAATCATCCTGGAGGGGCTCCCTGGACCCTCAGGGACGAGGCTGTTCAGTGACACTCAGTTATTAACAGGAATTTTGTGCTCTTGCAAAGGAAACCCTGTGGGAATAACACCCCAGCCCCTGTTTGGCTTTTCCCAGCCTCAGAAAGCAGGGAAGAGAGGGAGTGCAGGAATGGGCCAGGCTGGAGTGAAGGCAGCAGCTGCAGGGCAGAGGTTGTGGGGGTGAGATGCAGGTTTGTGCTCCCCAAATTCCACTCGGGGCCCCTTTTCCCATTTATCTTCCTTCATCCTCAGAGTCATTGAGTCATGGAATGGTTTGGGATGGAAGGGATCCTAAAGCCATGGCAGGGACACCTCCCACTGTCCCAGGCTGCTCCAAGCCCCATCCAGCCTGGCCTGGGGCACTGCCAGGGATGCAGGGGCAGCCCCAGCTGCTCTGGGAAACAGGATGGGTGTGATGGACACAGAATCCCAGCATCACTGAGGCTGGAAAAGGCCTTGAAGTGCAGCAAGTCCCACCTGTGCCCATTGCCCACCCTGTCCCAGCCCAGAGCTCTGAGTGCCACCTCCAGGGACGGGGACTCCAAACCTCCCTGTGCATCCCATATTCCCATGGTTTTGTAGGAGAATCCTTCCTGTGCTGCTCTCCTGGCTCCCAGCAGGACTGGAGCAGAGCTCTTGGGTTCAGAGCCACCCCTGGGCTGGGTGCAGCTCTCTCCAAGCCCCTCACCCTGCCCTGCTCCCCAATGCCGAGCACCGATGGCAAATCCATCGGAGCCGTCCCTCATTATTTCAGCAGCAGGAAGGACCTTCCCAGCACTCCAGGGATCCCACAGCTGCAGTGCCCTGCTCAGTAGCAGGGTCTGTATTTTCCTAGTGGAGCAGAGCAGGTTTAAATGAGCACTGACACGACTTTGACAGTTTTATTTCGTGGGTATTTTATGGACTCGCCCGGCGACGCCGGCGATGCTCCCGGCGCGGGCGCCGCTCCGGCCCTTGTCAGCATGTCCTACATCAAGGGGGACAAACCCCCCGGATCCAGCGGCATGGGCAGCTCCCAGAGTGTTTCCTGACACTGATGAATGTTTCTTTCTGCACTGCTTTCAAAGCTCCTCTGCTGTCAGCTCCCGCAGCAGCCGGAAAACAGATGCGCTCAGAGCCGCGCTGCCGCTGGCTGGGCAGGGGGTGCTGGGGGGCTCAGACTCCCTGCTCCAAAATCTCCCAGGCACAAACACTCCAGGATGGCTCTGAGAAAGGAAAAAAATCCTCTTCTTCCTGCTCTTATTGTTATTATTCTTTCCTACTTAGCTGTGGAAAGGTGTGGGGAGTGCTCAGGGCAGGGGGTGTTAAAGCTCCTTTGCTCACGCATCATTCCCAAGGCACAGCTGGATTCCTAAATGGCATCAAGAGGAGCTTGGGAGCTTCCCAAAGCCTTCCCAGCATCACTGCTGCTGGCTGTGGGCATCCCAAAGATGGATGGATGGATGGATAGATGGATATTGGATGGATGGATGGATGGATGGATGGATGGATAGATGGATATTGGATGGATGGATGGATGATGGATGGATGGATGGATGGATGGATGGATGGATGGATGGATGGATGGATAGATGTATATTGGATGGATGGATAGATGGATATTGGATGGATAGATGGATATTGGATGGATGGATGGATGGATGGATGGATGGATGGATGGATGGATGATGTATAGATGGATATTGGATGGATGGATGGATGGATAGATGGATATTGGATGGATGTATAGATGGATATTGGATGGATATTGGATGGATGGATGGATAGATGGATATTGGATATTGGATGGATGGATAGATGGATATTGGATGGATGGATGGATGGATATGGGATTGAAGCACGGAGTACTGGGATGTGGAGCCACCCTGAGCCACCCTCAAGCTGATTTCTCCATCCAGAAAAGCTCCAAAACACCAATCCAAAGGAACAAACCACGTTCCAAGCCTCTCCCCAGAAGCCATGGCAAGGCCTGAGCTGCTGTTTTGTCTCCCACAGGTGGATCCGGGGGGAACACTTCAGGTACAAGTTCAGCCAGCCCGGGGGGAAGCACGCCCGCGATGGGAAGTGGTGGATCCGGAAAAGGATCGGCCCCTACTTCCCCCCCGTCAACCTGCAGGGCCTCAGGAAGTTCTTTGAGGACAGGAATTGGCCTTATCCCGTGCAGCACTGAGGGAAAAGGATGGCCAGGACAAGAGGGACCAACTGGGAGGATGGAGAATGGGCAGCTCCCTTCCAAACACCTCCTGCCTCTCTGGTTTTTATCCTTGTTCACGGCTCGTTTCCAGAAGATTCTTCCAGAAGATTCCCAGCCAATTTGCCCACTTGCTCTGTGAGCTGCTTTTTCTCACCTCAGTGGCTGATTTCTTTTTCCAGGCTGCTCCATTCAGGAATTCCTCTGGAACTGGGAAAAAGGCAAGCAAATAACCAAGACTGGTTTTGGGGGAGGTGTTGGTGTTGCCAGAAGCAGCTGAATGTGGGTTTGAAACAAAACTGGGAAAACAAACCAGGAGGGATCTCTGGGGTTGTGTGGGCTGTGCATGCAGGCACAGGAATTCCCTTTTCCGTGTTTTCTTGCACCTTTTTGACCACATATAACAAATGGGCACCACTGGGAACGTGTTCCTGGAAAGGAATTAAAGCAAACAATCCTTGAATAACCAGCAGGAGCTTCACTGGGTTTTTGTTTTTCCTGGAAGTGCTAAAAAGGGGAAAAAAGAAGGAGCCCCAGCCTCTACCAGGGACAAGGCAGCTCCCATGGGAATGGGGTGGCAGGTGAGGAATGAGCTGAGTCCTGGGACTGATTTGTGTTTTGGGGAGAATCCAAAATCCGGTGTTGTGTCCAAATGTCCCCATCCCGAGGATCCAGGGCTGGGAGAGGAGAATTCCCCTCCCCTTCTCCCCCGGCTTCCAGGGTGTCCTTGCTCAGGGCTCCTCATGGTTTCAGTGGATTTTCCTTCCAAGCTGCTCCTTCTGCAGCGGGTGCAGCCCCGGATGGGTGATGGGTGGCAGGAGATGGGTGGCAGGAGATGGGTGGCAGGAGATGGGTGGCAGGAGATGGGTGGCAGGAGATGGGTGACAGGTGACACCCCCTGGGCACCCCCATGGACTGGGCACCCAACAGCACTGCCTGCCCCTCCCCAGTTTAATGAATTTCTTTTGCTTTCCAACCTCTGGGTCAGGGATAATGGATCCCAGACCAGCATTCCCATTCCTGTTTGCTGCTTGTTAAGCTTTTTTTCCCTTTTTTCTTCTTTTCAATGCAAGCTCCCCTCCCTGCTCCAGAGCAGTGCCTGGGAGATAAAATCCATCCAAAGGGGCAGGAGGGGATTCCATTGGAAATGTTTCCCTGGGACAAGAATTTTAAAAAGAAAAGGAACAATTATTCTGAGGTGGGAGGAAATCAGAACCACATTCAGTTATCTGCTGACTGGGAAGGGTTTTGTGGAGAGGATTTTTGTCCTGGAGTTCAGCACTGGAAGGAAGATGCTGCAGCAGCACCAGGGGAGGAAAGCTCCATCTGGGAGCTGCTCCTGCCTGCTCTGATGTCCCTGAGGTCCCACCACCCTCTGCAGAGGTTCTGGAGAGCAGGGTTTGGGCTGGGCCCCCTGGGCTGATGCCCTTCCCAGCTCATCCCAATCCCGAACCTGATCTCATCCCATTCCCTCCTCCTGCTTCTCTGCCAGATCCAAGGAAATTCCAGAGCTGAGACAGGCAGGACATGGCCAGGTGGTCCCCCCATGTCCATCCTGAGCTCCACCATGGCTGGAGACATCTCAGGGCCATTCCTGGATCAGAAATCATAAATTTTAATTTTTTGATTTTCTTTTCCCTACATGGAAGTTACCGACCTCGGGATACCCCAAGTATTTACACTTGGGATAACTGAGGTAGAAGTGACTTTTTCCCCCTTTTCCCAAGATTCCAGCCTTTGGAAGCACAAGGTCCCCTCACAAGCCCAGCTGGGTTTGCATCTCTGCCCATTGGCATTGGATGTGCTGAGGTGGACCCCACTCATCCCAGCTGATTTCCCCCCCAAAAAAGAAGGAATTCTCCCAGGTTTTGTTTTTTTTTTTTTTAATCCCACATCTAGGTGTGTTCCTGGGGAGAGCAGAAAGTGAGTGTGAATGGACAGAGGGGTTTTTGCTCATCCCTTGGATGTAGGGGATGAGGAAATGATTTGTGCATGGATGATCCCATGGGAAAGGGATGGGGCTGTGGGAGGCTGGATGGGGCCACCCAGGCATTCCAGAGGGGCTGGAAAGGACCTGAAATCTCATCCCATCCCACCCCTGCCATGGCAGGGACACTTTCCACTGTCCCAGGCTGCTCCAAGCCCCAGTGTCCACCCAGGTTCCATTTTCAAACATTCCTCCAAAAACACGGATTTGGTTCGTTTTTGGGGAATGTGGAGGGGTCAGTGGTGAGGAGCTGCTGGAGATGAGTTTGTGTCCACGCAGGAATGCCCAGGAATTACCCCCACCAACCCAGAGAATTCCTTATTCCTGCATTTCCTGCATCTTTTATAAATCAGAGGCATTGATTTTAAAGCAGCCAAACTCCAGGCTGGGAATTCCCATAGGAAATACCTGCAGCCATATCCATTCCCTGCTCCCAGCTGCTTGGAAAAGCTGGCTTTGCTTTAACACATATGAAAGGGAAAAGTTGCTTTTTTTTTTTTCTTTTTTTTCCCCTTCCTGGTAGATTGAGTTTGGCCAAACAATTCCGTGTGAACTGCTGGGCAGGAGGCATAAACCTGTAGGCAAAATTATGCAGCTGCTCCAAGTTTAGAGCAGCATGGGATGAATTTCAGGACCGTATATTAGTTTCCATTTAATCTGATTATTCCAGGCTGGAGTTCCTGGAGGGTCTTCAGGTTATTGTCAGTCAAAAGAATCTTTAAAAGCTTCCATTTGCACTCAGCTTTTCCCATTCCAAGTCTATTTTCATTATGGATCGATTTTGATTTTAATGAAAAAATGATTCTCCCAACTCCCTGCTTCCCCCCCCACACACACTTGAGGTTAAAATTGAAGCCACAATGGGGTCTTGCCACTCAAAATCCCATTTCCAGCTTTCCTCAGGGTCTTGCTTGGCTGAAGGCGCTTGGGCAGACAACAAGGGGAGATAATTTGGGAAGGCACCTTCTGTGCTCTGCCTGGGGCCCAGCCCTTCCTCGCTGGGAGAACATTTCAGTGCCTCCAGTCCCGGGGGGTTTCCAGCTCCAGAGCCTGCAGGCAAATGCAGGATTCATTGGTGCTGACAGCCCCTTGCTGTGCTGTCACTGCAGGGCTCATTTCTGTCACCTCCCCTCAGCTGCAGCCTCAGGGGCTCCAGTGCCACTCCTGGAGCGGCAGCTTTGTGGCACCAGGGTGGCTTTGGCACCTCCCTGGGTCTCCATCGACCTCTCCCCAGGGAAAGAAACAACAGAGGGGCATCCAGAAGGAACCCCAAATGCTCATTCTGGGTTTGCAGGGAGGAGGTGCCTGGCTGAGCCCTCCAGGTGCCACCCACGGGGGACACATTGGCCTGTGGGGACATCCATGTCCTGGCTCCTTGTCACAGCCCCACGTCCTCAGCTTGGTCACATTCTCCAGGCAGGCAGGTGAGGAGGACAAGGCTGAGCTCTGCAATTGTCCCTGTGTGAGGGACAAACTCCTGTCCCATTTCCCCACAGATTTTGCCCCATGTCTCCACAGATTTTACCACAATTTTCTACTGATTTCTCCCCATTTTTCTACAGATTCTGCTCCATTCTTCCACAGATTTTTCCCCATTCATCCACAGATTTTCCCCATTCATCCACAGATTCTGCCCCATTTTTCCAGATTCTGCTCCATTCTTCCACAGATTTTTCCCCATTCTTCCACAGATTTTACCCCACTTTTCTACAGATTTTCCCCCATTTTTCCATGGATTTTTCCCCATTTTTCCACATTTTTTGCCGTGCCCATGCCCACATTGCCCCATTCCCCAGCTCAGGCTGGATCCTGCTCCCTGTGCAGTAGCAGCTCTGGGTAGGATTGCACAGGGCTGAGCTTTCCCCGGGTGCTGGGACAATTCCACTGAAATCACAGCACCTGCAAGTGGTTACTTAGAATAATAAATAACTGATAGATTATCAAATAAAGCCCTGGCTTGGGATGAGGTCATCCCTGCCCCGTGTCCTGCGTCTCCCAGAGTTTGGGAGCTGCTTTCCTGCTGCTCCTGGGCTAAACCCCTCTTGTATCAGGCAATAAAAAACTTGTCAGGATTAAAGAATCAATTAGGAATTAGCCAAAGGGGCAAAGCCTAACCCAAACACGCTGATAAAATCCAGTAGGTGATTATGGGAAGGGCTTTGATTTCATTGGGCTTTGGAAAGGAATAATTGCTCCTTACAGAGCATGGAACAGCCCAGACTGGGTGTTTTTCCAGCTTTATAGAGGAGGAAATTCTGGTGTTCACTGACAAATGTGGGAACACGCCACAGTTTAGGTCTGAAGGGGGTCCTGGATTGGAGAAGCATCATTCCCTGGCTGGAAAAATGAGCTTGGGAGTCTTTTCAAGGCCAACCCTGCCCCTCCAGGCCAGGCCAGGCTGTCACAGCTGAGCTTTCCCTGTGTGTCCCTGGTGCCCATCCTGGAGCCGTGGCCGGCTCCCTCCTGCCTTCCCTGAGGATTTCTGTGCCTTTGTGGCCATTTCCAACTGCTGCAGCTGTGCCTGGAGCTCCATCTGCCTGCTGGGAGCAGCTGGGGGTGCCTGGTACCCGCAGGCACGTCCATCCGTCCGTCCATCCATCTGCCATCATCCATCCCTCCATCCATCCATCCCTCCATCCATCCATCCCTCCATCCATCCATCCATCCATCCATCCATCCATCCATCCATCCATCCATCCATCCATCCATCCATCCATCCATCCATCCATCCCTCCATCCATCCATCCATCCATCCATCCATCCATCCATCCCTCCATCCATCCATCCATCCCTCCATCCATCCATCCATCCATCCATCCATCCATCCATCCATCCATCCATCCATCCATCCATCCATCCATCCATCCATCCATCCATCCATCCCTCCATCCATCCATCCCTCCATCCATCCCCCGGGGCTGGGCAGGGACAGGGGGGATGGAGCACAGGAGGCACAGGCTGGAAATCCTCTGGGCACAGCAGGGTTGGGGCTGTATCTGCAGCATCTGAGGAGGAGGAGGAAGGGCAGGATGAGCCCATGGGGCGGAGGGGTGGGAGCAGGGAATGATCCAGGTGGATCCAAGGGATGGGAGCAGGGAATGATCCAGGTGGATCCAAGGGATGGGAGCAGGGAATGATCCAGGCCCCGAGGGATTGGAGCAGGGAATGGTCCAGGTTCAAAGGGTGGGAGCAGGGAATGATCCAGGTGGATCCAAGGGATGGGAGCAGGGAATGATCCAGGTGGATCCAAGGGATGGGAGCAGGGAATGATCCAGGCCCTGAGGGATTGGAGCAGGGAATGGTCCAGGTGGATCCAAGCGATGGGAGCAGGGAATGGTCCAGGTTTCAAAGGGATGGGAGCAGGGAATGGCCCAGTTTCAAAGGGTGGGAGCAGCAGGGGACAGGAGTGACCCTTCCCAAGGGCTGAGTGTTTCCATCAGCAGTGGGGTTTGCTGGGAGGTGGTGGAGGAACATTTCTTGGTGTCCTTATGGAGAGAGGCCTTTCCCAGGCAGGATTTGGATGATCCCTGTGGATCCAGCTGAGGGCTTTCCAAGATTCTGTAATTCTGGGACCTGTGGCAAATGGCAGGGGACACCTGCCTGTGCCACTGGAGCCTTCTGGGTGTTTTTGGGGTGTCTGACTCTGCCCCACCTTCCCCTGTCCCCCCCGGTGTCACCACGGGCACTGCAGAGCACAGAGCAGGAACTCAGTGCTGGCTGAGGTTCCCCAGCTCGGCCACCCCAGCCTGTCCCACCTGCCCAGGCCACCCAGCAGTGACACCCAGCAGGGGCTCACCTTGCCCCTGCTCTCCTGGCCCCCACAGCAGGGTGGGGACCAGGCAGGAGGAGCAGCAGGCGCCACCCCAACACCCGCAGGTGTCACAGGTGCCACTGCCCGCTCAAGGGGGTGACAGCCAGGGGGGGACAGGGACGCTGCACATCCCGAGGGCTCCATGGGGTGCCCCGTTTTTCCTGTTTACTGCTGCTTCTGGGAAGGGAACAATAAATAATCCCCGGGCCGTGGGCTGGCGCGGGGCCGAGCTGAACCGGCCAAGTGTCGGGGCAAAAGGCCAGGAGGGAGCACAGCGGCACAATCGCGACATTAACACCTTGCTCGGCGCTGGGGAGCCTCGAGTGGCAGAAGATTGCCCCGCTCGGGTCTCTGGGCATGGCTGCCACATTCCGCTCCCTGCACCTGTGTCCTCAGCCATCCCCATTCATCCCGAGGAGCCGGGGCTGCGCAGCTGCGGCAGCATTATTCCCCTGGCCCTATTTGCATATCAATGAGCCCCTGATTAATATTTAAAGAGCCAGCTGTCCGAGCCACCTAGGGAAGAAAAAAAGCTCTGTGCGGTTTTTATTGATTTCTCTTTTTTTTTTTTTTTCGGGGATAACACTCACTGCCCTTTATGGAGCGCGCTTCATTTTTTACCCCCTCTATTCTTTTGGTTGAAATTAAGGAGAAGAGAGGGGGGGGGAAAAGTCAGGGAAAAAATATGAAGGAGTTATCAGTGAAGGAGTTGTGCTGCTCTCAATGCTCCTCAGTCCCTTTGTGCAGGGGCGCAGCTGCAGGAGCAGGTTTGGAGGGGCAGGAGCGCCCATGGGAACTGGGGATGGGAGCACGGGGAAACTGGGATGGGATAATGGGATAATGGGATGGGATGGATTTCCATCCTCGCAGCTCCCGGCACGCCTGCTGCTCCCGGGGGATGCTGCTGCTGCTGCCCCGGGGGATGCGCGACACAAAATCCTGGCTCGAGGGTGCTGATCGATGGAAATGCCATCCAAAAAAAAGCAGGAATTGGTATTTTCCTTGCCTCCCCAGCGCTGTTCGTGGCCCGGAGGTTTTGTTTAAAGCTGTCGTTTTAACAGACCGTTCTCCTGCCCTTTTGGTTTTTTTTTCCTTTTTTTCTTTTTTTTTTTTTCCCCTGGAGCATTTGTCAATAATCCCCCGACAGCGGCAGCTTTGTTATCCCAACTAATTGGAGTCAAGTAGGGCTGCGAGAAAAGATCCTTCCCGCGCGAGCCCTGGGAAAAATGCGAGAGGATTTTAATTTTCAATAAAATATGCAGATAAGGAGAAGTGACCGGTGGGGAAGGGGGCCGGGAATGCTCAGATAATGGCGCTGCTCAGACAGCACCGGGGCCCTAATGAGCGGCTCTGCGGGATGGGGGGCGCGGGGCTGCCCCTACACCTGCACTTTTTAGGGTTTAAGGGGTATTTCGGGGGGGGGTGGAGGTGAGGGAGTTGTTTATCCGAGCTGCAGCTGGGGGCGGTTATTTCAGGTCACGCTCTGTTGTTTTTATCCACAAACGTGGGAAATGTGGGCACCCCTTTGGGGATGGGAGCGCTGGGGATGCCGAGGCTCTCCTGAGAGCAGCGATGGACCCGGAGCCTCTCGGGCGGTGCCGCTGTCGCTGTCCCAGCCCGGTGCTGGCAGCGGGATGCGCATTTGGGCCGGGATGCTCCGCATGCCCCGCCTGTCCCTGTGCCCGGCTGCTGGCAGCCAGCGGCTCCCTAATGCTGAAATCAAAAACCCTGCCCTGGGGGCACCTCAGGGGCATGGGCACGGCAGGGGTGGGAGGAACACGGAGTGCAAAATCCTCCTGAAAGCGCTCCGGGGAAAGGGGGGATTCACCTGGGGAATGGTGGGGTACACCTGGGGAAAGGGGGGATACACCTGGGACAGAGTTATGGGATCTGGACAGAGCTATGGCACCGAGACAGGGTTATGGGATCAGGGCAAGGTTATGGGATTTGGACAGTGCTATGGCACCAGGGCAGGGTTATGGGGAAGGAGGAATTCACCTGGGGCTCACTGTTGTGCACGGACACGGCCCCAGGGCCCTGCCAGCAGCCTCTGGAGGCTCTGCCCTGGGCTGGCACCTTCCAGCAGCGCAGGGACACGGCGGGAGCGGCGCTTCCCAGCCCTGGCATGGAGCAAATTCCTGCGGGAATCCCCTCCGGGCAGGAGGCGACAGCAGCTGGAAAGGTTTCATCGCATCACTTTGGAGAACCCGCCTGGGAACAGCGTCCTGCGGTGCCTCTGCCCTCACAGCACCCAGGAGAGGCTTTTTGGGCAAACCCGGCCCCAGGAGAGGCTTTTTGGGCAAACCCGGCCCCAGGAGTGGCTTTTTGGGCAAACCCGGTCCCAGGAGGGGCTTTTTGGGCAAACCCAGCTAAATCCGGCAAAGCCAGCACCCCCAAGACGGAGCCTTGGGGACCCTGTGTCCCCCAGGAGCCCGCGGGGAGGGCACAGCTGAGCTGTCACCTGCTGGAGCTCAGGGCCGCAGCTGCGCCCCGAGGCTTTGAAGGGCGGATTAGGAGAGGAGAGGAGATCCCTGCACGCACTTGTGCTCCACCTGCCAGCGCCTGCCCCTCCTCTTCCTCCTCCTCTTCCTCCTCCTCCTCCTCGTGCCTCTCCCGGCCCCGCTGCCCTCGGCCGAGGTGGGGACGGTGCCCCGGTGATGGCCCCGAGCAGCTCCAGCCCTTGGCACACCGGGTCAGCCCTGCTGGGCTGCAGCCTCTTTATCCCAGCCAGGTAAAACCGTAGGGGAAGAAACAGGTGAAGCCATGGGGAGGGGGGGAAAGGGGAAAAATCACAGGGAAAAGGGGAAAAATCACAGGGAAAAGGGGAAAAACCCAACAGTCTTTGATTTGTGCTCATGGACACAGCCTGGTGCCCAAATGTGGGGATTTTTCCCTGCTCCATCTTCTCCCATCCTGTTCCCCACTTCAGGTGGGACCCTCCCAGGAGAGGAGCAGATGGGTGCTGGTGTCCTCTCTGGGGGCTCCTCTGCTGGGACCCCATTTGGGGTGTGCTGGGACCCCAGTTTGGGCAAGGGAGTCCCCAGTTTGGGCAGGGGAGGCCCCAGTTTGGGCAGGGGAGGCCCCAGTTTGGGCAAGGGATGGCCCCAGTTTGGGCAAGGGAGGCCCCAGTTTGGGCAGGGGAGGCCCCAGTTTGGGCAGGGAGGCCCCAGTTCAAGAAAAGGAGGCCCCAGTTTGGGCAAGGGTGGCCCCAGTTTGGGCAAGGAGCCCCAGTTTGGGGTGGAGCTGCCCTAGGGCAGAGGGTGGCTCGTGCTGGGTGCCTGTGACACACAGGGGTGGCCCCGTTGCCATCCCAGCTATCCCAGCTGGTGTTGGGGTGCTGCTCCCCATTCCCAGGATGGATGGGGACATTGCAGGGCCATTCCCTGCTCTGAGAGCTGCTGGAGTTGCCCAAAGGTTGGGCTTGGACCTTTCCCAACCCTTTTCCAATGGTTTTTTAATGATTCCCTGGTTGGTGGGGACATCCCCTGAGCAGCACCCCCATCTCTGCTCCCACCCTGTGTTCCCCAAATCCCAAATCCCACGGGCTGATCCCCAGGCTGTCCCCAGGCTGTCCCCAGCCTGTCCCCAGGCTGTCCCCAGGCTGTCCCTGGGCAGGCAGGAGCAGCAGCAGGGCTCGGCCACAGGGAGGGAAGGATTTGCCCTCTGCCTTTGAAGGCGATGCTGTGGCTCCCTGGGGTTACTGTGATGAAATCAAAGCTCCCTCCCTCCCTGGCCTTTTTCACTCAGCCACTTTCCCTCTCTGCTCTTTTGGGGCCGTTTAAGAGGCAGGCTGGAACATTAAGGTGATTTACAGCACCCCTGCACTGGAAGGGCACAGACTCTGGGATTTTTTTTTTCCCCCTTTTCCTCAGGTGAAAGAAACCCTGGAAGGTGAACTCCCAAGACATTACAGCAACCACCCCGTCAATCCCTGATTTACAGGCTCAGATTTATGGCTCCAGAATTATTATTCCACTCACAGATCTTTTTTTTCTTTTTTTTTTTTAATTTTTTTTTCCTCTCTCCCTGGGCTGTTTTAGTGCTTGTGAAAGGTGAGGGCTTTGACAGCTCCTGGAAACAAAAGCCTTTAATATCCCCCCGAGTGGGGCTCTCCCAGGGAAGAGCAGAGAGGCCACGAGGGCTTTTCCTCCCTCCCTGCTGCACATTGGCTCTCCCCAGGCCGGGCTTAACCAAACAGAGCACAGAGTTAAGCCAGGCCTAATGAGCAAAGTCCATTCCTGGTGCCTGTGCAGTGCCCTGGGATCGGCCCTGGTGGCTGGGGCAGTGCTGGGGGTGGAAGCTGAGGGTGCTCATCACCCCAGGGTGTTTCCAGACTCTTCCCAAATTTTCTGGGACATCTCCAGCCTCTCTAGGAGAACACAGGAGACTCAGGCCTGCCCTGAGGTTATTTTCAATCCTCTCCACTTCCACCCTGCAGTTCCACCAACTTTTGGGGGTCTAAACTAATCTGGCAACAGCCTTTAAAACACAGCACACATGAAATACCAGGGAGTAAAAAATATCCTCCTTAAAGCACATGTGGCTTAGAGAGGCAGGGATTAAACCTTGCTGGGGCTTGGGAAATAATGGCAGAGCCCTGCTGCACTTCATTAAAGGACATTTCTGACCCAGCCTGGCTGATTCAGGAACGATTTAGGCCAGCAAAACCCGAGTGGGAAGGGACAGGAAACTGTAGGATTTGTTGCATTTTCTATTTCAGCTTTTTTTTCAGGTCACTGTGCCAGCAGCTGTCTGGCCAAGCCCTGAGCCCTGCAGGGTTTGTGTGTGCATCCCAAAACATCCCTGGGCTGGAGCTGGGCTGGGTGCTGAGGGTCCCCAGCAGCTGCTCTGCTCCTCCAGCTGTCCCAGGGCAAGCTCAGGTTGGGTATTTGGGGAATTGCTTGGTGCAAAGGCACAAATCCTGGCACAGGGCAGGGATCCCCATCCCTGGAGGGGTTTAAATCCCTGTGGATGTGGCACTTGGGGACATGGGGCAGTGGTGGCCTCACAGGGAATGGTTGGACTCAGCAATGCCAGAGCTCTTCTCCAGCCTGGATTATTCCATGATTTTGTAACTCCTGATTCCTCAAACTTTGCTCAGCTTGAAAACCCCACTCAGGGCTGGTTCCTCCTCCACCCCACCCAATGTCCATGGTGGTGGCACAGCCCAAACAGCTCCAAAGCATGGGAGGGTTCCCTGCTGCTCCTGGGCTCTGCACCCATCCCTGGAAGCAGCCCCTGGGCTGAGGGGTGCTCGGGATCCTGCAAATCCTGGTGCTGCCCTGGGCTGTCACACCTGGGCTCTGGACAGGGTTATGGGGACCAGGGCAGGGTTATGGGGGCCAGGGCAGGGTTATGGGGGCCAGGGCAGGGTTATGGGGGCCAGGGCAGGGTTATGGGGACCAGGGCAGGGTTATGGGGTCTGGACAGGGTTATGGGGATCTGGACAGGGTTATGGGGATCAGGACAGGGTTATGGGATCAGGGGAGAGCTATGGGATCCAGGACAGTGTTATAGGATCAGGACAGAGTTATGGGACCAGGACAGAGCTACAGGTTCCAGGACAGGGTTATAGGATCAGGACAGAGTTATAGGATCAGGACAGGGTTATAGGATCAGGACAGAGTTATGGCATCAAGACAGAGTTTTGGGTTCCAGCAGGCCTGGGGTGCTGCTCCTGATGTCAGAGCAGAGCAGGAGAGGTCCCAGGGGGCAGCTCTGGCGTTCCCACCACGTGTGTCACGCTTCCCTGGATAACCAAGGCGCTGGGACAAACAAAACACAGCCCCCCCCCCTTCCCCTCCCTCCCATCCCTGGGAGCAGCCCCAGCCTGGCAGCCAGGCCAGGCCCTGCATGAGTGAATCACTGAACCAGCTGGGGATGGAGCAATTGGGGTCAGATCTGCCCCCTGGCCCTGTGCCACGGCCTCATCTCCTGTCCCACTGCCCCCCTCAGCTCGGGGCTTGCCCTGAGCCTGTTCTCAGTGCAGGGTGAGGGTTGTTGGGGCTGCAGGCAGTACCTGCTCAGGAATCAGCACTGCTGGGCTTGAGTGCTGTTGATCATGAGGTCATTTTTTATTCCTGGCTAATTTTTCTTGCAGCTGAGCACAAAGGACAGAAAATGGAATTAGCAAAGAGCTCTGCTGAGCTATTAATGTTCCCCGTGGGGGCAGGGGGAGCTCAGGCACTCAACAAGTGCATAAATGGGGCCATAAAGACGTGCCCAGGGTGCTGCAGGGGTGCAGCTCGGGGGGCTGCCCACCCCCAGTGCAGGAACGGGCTGGGAGCAGCTCCAGCTCCCCAGGCCCAGGGGATTTTCCTCCAGGATTACATCAGTAGCATGAGGATGCTGAGTGAACTGTCTGGGAATCTTGAAGGCGAGGGGATTTTTTTTTTTTTAATAATTTCTTTTTTTCTTTTTTTTTTTTTTTTCTTATCCTCCTCCTTGTGATTATGTAGAAGATAAAATATGTTCTCAGGCTGCCTGCAAGCAGGGATGTGCTGTAAGGAAGGGATGTCCTGGTTTTCCAGGATTTGGGAATGGGAGCTCAGTGTGGGGCTGGGCTGGGGTCATTCCCTGTCCACTCATTGGTGCCACCAAATGGGGTCAAACATGCCCTGTTTGGGCTCCCTGAGTCCCTGTGCCCTGCTCCAGGGGTGTGTCAGTGCTCTGAGCCCTCGGGGATTTTCCATGAGGATGCTCTGAAGAGCAGGAAGCTCCCCCAGAGCAGCTTTACCCGTGTTGTCCCTTCCTGCTGGGCTCCTGCTCTGCTCTTCAGGGAGCTGAGGGATGCAGCTCTGCAGGGTGACAAATCCTGGTGCTTCCAGGCCTTCCTGACAGGGGATGGCACCCCAAAAGAGATGTGGGGTGGGGATACAGCTGGGAGGCTTCCCCAGGCTGTGGGGAGCTCAGTCCAAGGGCTGAGGGAGGGAGCTGGATCCTGTGGGGATGGATGAGGGGTGCTCAGCAATGCAGCTGCTTAAAACTTCTCCCCTAAATGTACTCTGGTTCAATATTTTACCAAAAAAAAAAAAAGAAATTTTAATATGGGGGAAAAGCAGAATTGTAATCCGTGGGGGTCCCCTGTAAATCTTTGTGATCCCACATCCTCCCCCAGCACAGAGGAGGCTGGAGGGGCTCCAAAACTCCAGTTTGAACCAAAAGAAGCTAAAAAAGAAACAAACAGAACCACCAGAAAAAGCCAGAGTTGGCCGAGGTTTCTGTCACCCCTTCCCCCTCCTTTTTGATCGTCTCTGTCTCGTACGAGGCTGCTGAGGGCAGATAAGGGAGGATCTCACCCAGCTTTTCAAAGTGGTGGGGAGGAAGAAAGCAGCCTTTGTGAGGGGCTTTCTGAAGGTCTCTGTTCTGGGAAGGTTGGAAATAGCACAAAAACATCCTTTCTCACTGCATTGTGGCGCTTCCAGCTCCCAGCTCCACCACCACCCAGATGTTTGGAGGCTGATGCTGAGCAGGAAAATAAGAGGCAGGGCAAGAAATGCTGGGTGGAACCGGCCCAGGGAAACCTGCACTGGTTTGTGTCTTTATTTTTGAAAGAGGGAAAGGGTTGGAGAAGGGGATTCAGAGATTGGGAATAAATAACTTAATTAAGTCCATTTATTATCATTTCCTTATCAGCTTGTGCTTTGAGGCAATATTCTGCATGTTCAGCCTGGAGTGTATCAAGGATTTGGTGCTATCCATTTCTTTTCTGCTTTTTGACCTAATTTTCCCTTTTTTCACTGCATTGCTCCCAATTTTTCCTAATGTTTGGGTGATTATTGGTGCGAGTTCATCGCTCTGCTTTTAAAATTGTCTTTGTTCAGGAGGAGGGATGGATGGAGTGACTCTGTTCCTACCTAATTGATTGGACAAGGGAAGTTAAGCGTGAAACTCTTCCTTATTGTCCGTATCCTCTCCCTGATTACCCCGTCTCACCAAGAGCATCCCCGAACGTGCAGGCCCCGCTCCGTCCCTCAGCCAGAGCTCCCCCAAACCCCGCGATGGGCAGAGGGCTCCGGGCAGGGCCTTTGCCAGCAGCCAGAGCCCCGCAGCTGCGGCAGGAGCTGCCCCCTCCAGCTGCAGGGATGCGCGGCCAGATGTGGAGGCACCGCTGGCCCCGCGTGCCGACAGCTGTGCCGGGCACAGAGGGGGGGTCACGGCAGCGGCTGCCCCCAGCCCAACCCCGCCGCTGCCAGAGCGCGCCCGGGCCCGGCCAAATCCCGGGATTTGGGGCTGGCAGCTGGATCGGCCCTGCCCGGCTCAGCCCGGCTGCTGCGGCGCGGGTTTTGCGGGGCCTGAGCGCGGGTTTTGCGGGGCCTGAGGAGTGCGGGTTTTGCAGAGCCCGAGCGCGGGTTTTGCGGGGCCCGAGCGCGGGTTTTGCAGAGCCTCAGCACGGGTTTTGCAGAGCCCGAGCGCGGGTTTTGCGGGGCCTGAGGAGCGCGGGTTTTGCGGGGCCTCAGCACGGGTCTTGCAGATCCTTAGTGCGGGTTTTGCGGGGCCCGAGCGCGGGTTTTGCAGATCCTTAGCGCGGGTTTTGCAGAGCCCGAGCGCGGGTTTTGCGGGGCCTGAGGAGCGCGGGTTTTTCGGGGCGTCACACGTCGCAGGACAGAGGGGACATTCCCGTCCTGCGCCCTGCTGGGCTGGTCCGAGCAGGGACCGGAGCGGGGGGAAAGCAGAGCCCGGAGCCCCCGGAGCCTGCGGAGCCGCAGCCCCGGGGCTGAGTCGCTCTGCGCTCCCCGGAGCAGCTCCAGGAGCAGCAGCCGGACCCGGGGATGCCCTGGGGATGTCCCCGAGCACCTGCGCGAGGTGACCCGCGCGGTGACATCGCCGGGCTGGGCTGGGGCCGGGGTTCCAGGGGTCCCCTCCCGTCCGGCTGCTCCGCAGCGGGGGCAGCGCCGGCGGCTCGGCCGTGGCCGAGGGGACACCGCCACTCCGGGGCTTTGGGGACGCTCCGTGCTGCAGGACCCCGGCCATCACACTGTCCCCAAGCCCCCGCGGTGCCACCCGCAGAGCCCCTGGCCCCAGCCGCATCCCCGCTGCCGCCCTCCCTCGCCCTGCTCGTGCCTAATTCTCCTCTCCCCGCGCAGCTCCCCGGAGCTTGACCATCAACAAATGGACTTGGCCGGAGGCCTGGGCGACCATTTGGATGCTGAGGCTGCCGCGGGCGCTGCTGCCAGGCGGGCCGGGCACCGCGGGCCAGCATCCCTGCTCCACATCCCTGCCCCGCATCCCTGCCTGGCATCCCTGCCCCACATCCCCGCATCCCTGCCCCGCATCCCTGCCCCGCATCCCTGCCCCGCATCCCTGCTCCATATCCCTGCTCCATATCCCTGCCCCACATCCCTGCTCCACATCCCTGCCCCGCATCCCTGCCCCGCATCCCTGCCCCACATCCCCGCATCCCTGCCCCACATCCCTGCCCCACATCCCGAGCCTGCCAAGGCGCCGCGGTGCCCGTGCCAGCTCCGGCAGAAAGGGCCGAGGCAGCCGCACACAAAGAGGCGTTTATAGCCCGGCCGGGCACCTGACACGGGGAGGAGGGAGGGCTGAGACGTGCTTAGCCCCGCTAATCCCCAGTTTGAGTTTAATTTTTTATTTTTTTTTTTTTTTAATCAAAAGCACAGCAACAGCTGGGGCTGAGGCTTTCCAGGAGATGAACTCATGAACAACTGTTCAAAATAACTTTATTCGTGCTGCTATTAGATCAGGCCACTGGGGAGCCACCAATTATTTGTGATTACTCCAGGCAGATAAGGCTGGGGCAGAGCCGAGCGCCGCCAGGGACCGAGGGCACCTCGGGCTTTGGGCACCTTGGCCGGGCAGGGCCAGCAGCCAGGGGAGCCCCAGCAGCCAGGGGAGCCCCCAGGGGGAAGCAGAGCAGGTTTGGGCACCGTGGACGTGCAGGAGGAACTCCTGCTCCAGGCAGGGATGTCCGCAGGAGATCTGAGACATTTCTGCCCCAAAACCAATTAACAGCCGTTGTGCAGCTAATTAGCCCGTCCACTTTTGGGCTGCCCATCTTGTTCACAAGCCCCGGGGCTGGCACAGCATCGGGAGAGGTTTGGGTCAGGGAAGATGAGAGGTTTGAACAGGACCAATCCCTTCCTGGCAATTCCCGGGCTCCTGGAGCAGCATTCCAGGTCCTGTGCCCCCATGGTCCAGGCAGGGCAGTTCCCAATCCTTTCTCCCATCCCACAGATCAGCCTCAAACCCCTCAGGCCAGCTCTGGACCTTTCTCCTTCCCAGCATGGCATCCACGGAGAGCTGGGTGTGAGCTCTGCTGCCCAGCAGGAAAAGCTCCAAGGGAGCCCAAGGAGGAGCTGAGCTGGGGGAGCTGCCCTGGCCAGCAGACAGAGCCCATGAGCTCACAGCTCCTCTCCACTCCTGTGATTCAACAGTTCTGAGCCCTGGGGGATTTTTAAAAATAACCTGGATGAAGCAGGGAGCAGGCCTGCCTTGGCTGGGAGGTCGGGCTAACAGCACTTTTCCATGGGGCTGTTCCATGATTAACCGAGACAAGAAAAGAAAAGAGAGGAGGAAATTGATAAACACAACGGGAATTCCAGCCAGGATTTGCCTCAGTCAGGTTATTAGAATCCTGACATCATGTCTTGAAAAGAAGACTGGAAATAAATCTCTGCGAGATAAGATCAGCCTGGGGGAGTGGAGACGCACCAGGGTGACCCAGCCACGGGGGGGTCCCCAAAAAATTGTTTTTCCCACTTCTCCTGGGTCTCAAAGCAGCAGCAGGAGCCTGTGGAACCTCCCACCTTGTTCCTGTGCTCCTGCTCACCTGGGAAAAGCCGCTCCCAAGGCAGCCCCGGGTGGGGGGAGCTCATTTCCTGCCCGGTGATTCCACCAGAACTAAAGCTGGGAAATTTGGGATGGGCTCCAGCAGGCTGGGGGCTGCTGATGGATCAGGGCCTTCCCACACCCTGAACTCTCCCTGGGCTCTGGATCCAGACCTGGAGCTCTCCCAGAGGGGCAGCTGGGATGGGATGGGATAATGGGATGGGATGGGATGGGATCTTTGGGATGGGATCTTTGGGATCCACAGCAGGAATTTTCCTGCCTCTCCTGCACCCCTGGCTGGTCCTGGGGCAGGTGTGGAGCAGGAGTGAGGTCACCCAGGAACCTGAGGTCACCCAGGAATGTGAGCCCAGACCCCTCCCCAGCCTCACCAGGGCACTGGGAATTTGGGAGTTGCTGTTTCAGGGAGGCAAAGGAAATATTTTCCCCTTTTCTTTCCCCAAAGGTTCCTACTCGTGGTTGGTTTCAGTCTGGAATTAGCTCCAGCCACCGGAGCTGCTGTACCTGGGAGTCCTCAAGGCTTTAACCCTTCCCTCTCCAAGCAGAGATGATGGATCCCCAAATCCTGCCCAGTCTTGGGCTCTGGGCTGAACTCCAGGTGAGGAATTTCTGTTCTGTCTCCACATCCCCACAGCTGCACCCTGGAAATCAGAGCTGCTCCCAGCCCAGCTCCCTGCCCTGGGAAGGATCAGCTGCAGGGGCAGAATTCCCTTTTTCCCTCATTTCTTTTCTTTAACAAGTGAATTTTTACCTGTGAGCACTCGCTCCATGACTTTTCCTTAGGCAGCTCCTGTGCCTTCCTCCCCTCCCAGTGCTCCAGAGCAAAATCCCACAGAAAATCCCTCCTGGAAAGAGGAACCCAGAGGCAAACACCCTCCAGAGGTCTGACCCTCTCCAGCCCAGGAAATTCCTTGGCTACTTTTGGAGCTGGCCCGAGGCTGAGCAGGTTGGAAGACGTTAAAAATCCCATTTATTGCAATATTCAGGGAGAAAAGGTTTGGGTATTGCACCCACAGCATCTCCCAGCAGCCTGAGAAGGTTTTATTTTTAAATATATGATACTGTGGTATTAAATACCTGATATTAGGAAGTATTTGTTGAAATAACTATTATTGTTGTCGTTACTATTAATATCATCATTATTATTATTTTTATAAATTTTATTTTTAATTTTTATTTTTAAAAATACTGGGGTTTTTTCTGGCCCAGTCTCTCATTCCAGAGGTCGGGATGCAGGGCTGAGATCTCGGGATATCTTTCCGAATCCTCCCTGTCCCGATCTGCAGGCGACAGTGCCCTCTAGTGCCCCCCACCCCTGCACAGGAACCTCTCGAATCCCCACATTTTTGGGTTTCTGGCTGTGATTCCAGCCCAGTTCATCATTCAGGCAGTGCCTGGGGGTGTTGGGGCAGTCAAGGTTATCCCTGCAGGGAATTTCCATCTTCCTGTTCCTGAGGGGGATTTTTCCCACTTTTATTCTATTTTATTCCTTGAATATATATATATATGAAAAATATAAATATGTATATTATATACATTATATATATATAATATATATTATATATATATGTGTATATATATAATATACAATATATATAAATATATATAATATACATTATATAATGTATATTATATATTCTATCTATATATCTCTATTAATAAATATATTATTTATTATTATTCCTTGAGGATGAGGATCCTACAGAGCCATGGAGCAAATCCTGAGTGCCTTCTCCAGCTCAGGGGCCATCAGGAGCTCCTCACCTGCCCTCAGTCCCTCCAAGCTCAGAATTCCTTGGACTCTGGCCTGGTGAGCATCCCTGGATGACACCCCAATTTTAATAGCACTTAATGAATTAACCCTAATTAATTGCAGCTCCCACTGGCACTGCCTGCCTGCCTTGCCTGGGGATGAGAATCCCAGAATCTTTTAGGGTGGAAAAGAACTCCAAGGTCATCAAGTGCCCGATGCCCACCTTGTCCCCGGCCCAGAGCTCTCAGAGCCACCTCCAGGAATTCCTGGGCACCTCCAGGGATGGGCTCTCCACAGCTCCCTGGGCAGCCCCTTCCAGTGCCTGAGCACCTTTCCATGGGGAAATTCCTGCTGAAGGGATGGGGCAGCTCTGCCAGCACCCAGAGCACCCCAATCCTCACAACACCCTCAGCCAAACTCCTCCATCCTCGGCTCAGGGAAAGGCTCCCCATGAAAACCCTCTGGAACTGGGGCTGGACATTCCTGGCATGTGCAGGAGGGAGCTGGGAAAGGGCTCAGCCTGGAGAAAAGGGGGATCAGGAGGAATTTCTGACTTTGCACAACTCCTGCCAGGAGGGGACAGGGACAGGAGGAGAGGGCACGGCCTCAGGCTGGGCCAGGGGAGCTCAGGGTGGATATTTGGGAGAATTTCCCCATGGAAAGGGCGCTCAGGCATTGGAAGTGCCCAGGGAAGTTTGGAGTCCCCACCCTGGAGGTGTCCCAGGAATTCCTGGAGGTGGCACTCAGTGCTCTGGGCTGGGGATCAGGCCCAGCTTGGAGTTCTTTCCCAACCTCAGCGATTCTGGGATGGAAAACTCCTTTTCCCAGAGCATCCCTGCAGTCCCCAGCTGGGAATGGCAGAGGTGGGAGCTCCAGCAGGGCCCTGGGTGCAGCTCCTGAACTCCCATCGGTGCTCCCACGTGCACACCTGTGTTCCTTGGCTCTGCCACGGAAATCTGCTCCTCCAGGGCTTCTCACTGAGCAAAAAATCAATGAGGGAGGGTGAAAGTGGAGTTTTGTGTCTGAGCTCTGGGGAAGTGCAGCCGTTTTGAGCCGTTCAGCTGGGGAGGATGGGGGGGAATTTTTCTGGTGAAACACAAAAATTTCACTTTCCCGTTTGGAGAATCCGTCAGCGCACGGAGCAATGCCTGGAGTAACAACCTGATCCCTGTGGATGCAGAATAAAAGGGAAACACCTCAGGATTTGTGTCCAGTGAAAAACAACGTGTCCATGATGGAAAACCTTGTGGGGTTTGATGCTAATTTTCGTGGTCACCTTGGCTGCGCTTGAGGAAGTGGCCGGCGCTGCCAAGAGCGAATTTCCCTGATGATGGATGAGGAACCAGAGAAGAAAATAAATAAATATCAGCAACACCTTTTCTTTTTCCTGCTTTTCTGGCAGATTGGTGTCATCCAAGGTCACACATTTGGGCGCTGGAAGTGCAGCCAGAGCTCGGTGCTTTCAAATCATGTTGGAGTCAGAGCAGCTTCTTTAAGGGCTGGGTTTAAAAAAGAAAGATTAAAAAGTAGAGACTCCCCAAAAAAAAAAAATTCAGCTCTGAGGGCAACCAGTGTCACTCCTGCCTCTCCAAGCTGCTGCTAATTCCTGGGGAAAAAAAGGGAAAAATCAGGAAATTCTGCTGTAAAACTATAGGAGTTTTATTTGTGTGAAATCTCAGTCATTCTACAGGTTTGGAGACGACCGGGAAAGATTTCAGGATTGGGGGATTGTTTGGTTTGGTTTGGTTCTGGTATTTGCTTTTGGAGTTTTTTTGTTTCTTATTTATAATTCTTTTCTTTCTTATTTTTTATTTCTTATTTTTTATTTTTTGTTTCTATCTCCCTCTCCAAAAAGGAAGGAAGGAGATGTGTGAGGTGACAGCAATGCCACAACCCCAGAGGGAGGAGGACAGAGCTGGTGTGAGGTGAGGGAGGGATGGAACAAACAGAATTTATGGCAGCCTTTGGAAAAATGATAAATGGAAGCTGTAATTTTTATTGGGAAAGGGGAGCAGAGCACGGGTGAGGGAGCAGAATAATCAAAAAAGCATAAATTAGAAATGGGGTTTGACAGGAGCACACAAAGCTTTTGGCTCGTGGATAGGGGGAGTTTCTCCTGGAGTAAGGCCCAGGGAAATGCACGGGAATTACCTGCAGGAAGCTTTTCTGGGAAGTCACTTTGGGGTGAAATCCTCATTCTGTCCTGGTTCCATGGGGATTCCCAGTGCTCCCAAACATATCCTGCAGACAGGCTGGGCAGGGCTTGTGTCTGGGGTTGGAAATGGGGGTGTGTGTTCTACTTCCATCTGTTAGAGGGGGGGCAGTTATCATCTCCTGTTCATTGGGCAGCTCTCTTAACTCTTCCACAGCCAATCCTCCCCCCAGGAGACACCTTCTGTTCATGGGCCATTATTAATTCTCTTAACAGATAATTAACATTAACAGAAGATGATTATTAATAATCTTCTGTCCATGGCCAGGGAGTGTCCCTGCAGGGCTGATCCAATCCCACCATCCCATGGGGAGATGCTCCGCCCAGGGGAGGAGCCAAGCATTCCTACCTGGGTACAATCTGAGGGTTGGAGCACCACAGCAGCCTTTGCCCAGTGCATTGCCAGAGGAGCAGCTTCTGCTGCCCTGCATTGCCAGAGGGAGCCCAGGCCCATCTGCAGCAGCCCTGGAGCTGCAGAGGAAAACTCCCCCCTTGTGCAGGATCCCTGCTCCAGCAGAGCCACAGCTGGCACTGCAGGAGGGCTGAGCCCCCATGGGATGGGGCTGTGCCACCCCCTGACACACAGGGGACAGGGACTGCTCTCACTCTGGCAGTGGGTTTTTTGGGTTTTTTTTGGTTTGTACTATTGCATTTGCATTTTTAATTTTCCTAGTAAAAAACTGTTATTCCTATTCCCATATCTTTGCCTGAGAGCCCCTTAATTTCAAAATGATAATAATTTGGTGGGATGGGGTTTGCATTCCCATTTCACAGAAGGCTCCTGCCTTCCTTAGCAGGCACCTGGCTTTTCAAACCAAGACAGCTTGGAGCAGCCTGGGGGAGTGGAAGGGGCAGGAATGAGAGGAGCTCCAGGCTCCCTCCCATCCCACACCATTCCCTGCTCTGAGGATGAGCATTCCCAGGGGATTTCATGGCTCTCTACGGGCAGGGAGTGACTCCAGGTGTGCAGGAGCAGCCAGGACAGGAATGCCCTGAGCATCTCTGCAAGACATCAGCCACAACAGGAATGCCCTGAGCATCTCTCCAGGACATCAGCCACAACAGGAATGCCCTGAGCATCTCTGCAGGACATCAGCCACAACAGGAATGCCCTGAGCATCTCCCCAGGACATCAGTCAGGAACAGGAATGCCCTGAGCATCTCTGCAGGACATCAGTCAGGAATGGGAATGCCCTGAGCATCTCCCCAGGACATCAGTCAGGAACAGGAATGCCCTGAGCATCTCTGCAGGACATCAGTCAGGAATGGGAATGCCCTGAGCATCTCTGCAGGACATCAGCCACACAGGAATGCCCTGAGCATCTCCCCAGGGCATCAGTCACAACAGGAATGCCCTGAGCATCTCCCCAGGGCATCAGCCACACAGGAATGCCCTGAGCATCTCTCCAGGGCATCAGCCAGGACAGGAATGCCCTGAGCATCTCCCCAGGGCATCAGCCACAACAGGAATGCCCTGAGCATCTCTGCAGGACATCAGCCACAACAGGAATGCCCTGAGCATCTCCCCAGGACATCAGTCAGGAACAGGAATGCCCTGAGCATCTCTGCAGGACATCAGTCAGGAACAGGAATGCCCTGAGCATCTCCCCAGGGCATCAGCCACAACAGGAATGCCCTGAGCATCTCTGCAGGACATCAGCCACAACAGGAATGCCCTGAGCATCTCTCCAGGACATGTCCCACCCCACTTCTCACCCCCAGGCTGACCAAGCCTTGCCCTGAGCACATTTTCCCCTACACCTGTGGGGTTTTTTAGCTTTGAATCCATCTGCAAATCCCTTTTGATGGCAGGAACGAGGCAGCTTTCCCTGGGAATTGTCCTGTGGATTAGTTCAGCAAAGTGCCTGAGCTCCCTGAGCCGGAGCAGCCTCGGGATCTCGGCGGGGCAGAGCCGTGGAAGGCAGGGATGGAGCAGATGTTGAGTGCAGGCAGAACACCGGGAGCCTGGGAGGATAAATCTGAAAAATTAACACGTGGGAGGCCGCAAAAAGGAGCAATGTGTTTTGGTAATCAGCGGGAAGGGCCGAGCCCTCCTCCCGCAGCTCCCGAACCTCGGGCACCGAGCAGATGTCACTCAGCCCCTGATTAACACGTTACCGAATTTCTGCCGGCGTTTCATAAAAGTTTTACGTAACATGCAGGTAATTGCTTCCAAATGGCAGGGGAACAATGTGGCCCTCTGTGCATGGCATTGTTTGAGATCAGGTGAAAACTCCTCCCGTTGCCTCCACATCAGGGGAAATCCCCCAGCCAAGACCCCGCAGCTGCTTTTGCAGCCGCTGCAGAGACAAAGGAACGCCCTGGGAAGAGCAGAGCCTTCAGCACGGGAAATATTAATTCAGAATTAATATTTGCTCCCTGGATTTGTTCAGATATCCACGTGAAGGGAGCTTGCAAAAAAAAAAAAAAGGGGAGATGCTGTTCCAAGAGCATAGAGCAGCAGGCAGAGGGGGAATGGATTTAAATTGTCAAAGGGCAGGGATGGATGGGATATTGGGATACAGGAATTCCTCCCTGGGAGGAATTGGCACAGATTCCCAGAGGAGCTGGAGCTGCTCCTGGATCCCTGGAAGTGTCCAAGGCCAGGCTGGGCAGAGCTTGGAGCAGCCTGGGATGTGGAAGGTGTCATGGGGTGTGGGTGGGACACAGATGAGCTTTGGGGTCTGGTCCCTTATGGAGATATTGAAGCAATATCAGGATGCTCCAATGGCTCTTTCCTGTCCAGCTCCAGTGCTCTCCATCCCACCAGGACAAATCCTCTCCAGATCAAAGCCCCCCAGCCCAGAGCAGTGAGGGAAGGTCTGGACAGGAGCCAGCCTAGGAAAAATGGAGCAAAGTCTGGAGAAAGCTCATGGAATGCTGATGCCTTGATTCTTAATTTTTTTTTTTTTTGCCTTCTCTTCCTGCAAAAATCTGTTTGAGGTGTGTGGGTATCACCTGTGCATGGAATGGGATTGGGATTTGAGGATTTGGGACACAGGAACAGCCTGGCAGGAGCTGTGTGAGCATCACCTGTGCATGGGATGGGATTTGAGGATTTGAGGATTTGGGACACAGGAAAGCCTGGCAGGAGCTGTGTGAGCATCACCTGTGCATGGGATGGGATTGGGATTTGAGGATTTGGGACACAGGAACTGCCTGGCAGGAGCTGTGTGAGCATCACCTGTGCATGGGATGGGATTGGGATTTGAGGATTTGGGACACAGGAACAGCCTGGCAGGAGGGCTTTGCCTCCCTCCACATCTCTGTGCTGAAAAGCAGCACCTGCTGAGATGCAACCCTGTGGCTCCTTGCCCCTTCTCCAAGGCAAACACAGACAGTTCCACTCCCACTCCCAAGAAATCCCAGCATTTCCCTGGGTTCTATGTGTGCTTTGTTTCATCCAGTGCTGCAGAGCTTGGATGCCTTTTCCATCTCACATTGAGCTTTGGATGCTGCCCCTTTTCCTCTCCTGCCTCCATAAAGAATAACAGTGGCCCTTGCTGTGTTTTCCCTGGATCTGCTGGAAGCCAAAGGGAAGCTGAGGAGGAGGAGGAGGAGGGCAGGAGGATCCTTTTCCCCAGCAAAGCTGCAGGCCAGGCTCTTTGGCCTCTTCAAGCCTTCATGGTGAGCAGCAAATTGTGCTATAAAAATTCTCCTCCTGAGTTTTGTTTTGCTAAGGATCGAGGCCCAGCTTGGAAATGTGGGATTTGAATGTCCTAGTTTTTAACTGGACAGCCAATCTAAGAGAAAAGGGCTGAAATCCAGTAGGTTCTGCCTCTCCCTGAGAACAGAAGGAAAATCAGGACCCCATGTTCAGACCAAGAGAGAAGAAAGGCTGGGGAGACACCTCAGCATTCCCTTTTTCACCCCTTTCTCCCTTCTTTCCCCTTCCAGCCTGGCTCTGTGGACAACATCCAGGGAAATGTGTGTTTGGGGCTCCCTGAGACGCCTCAAAAATCCCCAGAGGTTGGAATGACATAGATCTTCCCATTTTAGTGATTTCCACCCTAACTATAAATAAGGTGCTAAGCTGAAATTTCTTTCAGAAAGGAATTTCTTCATCTTTCAGCCTCTGGGCTCTGGTTCCCAATGCTCCAGCTTGGATTATCTCCTAAAAAGGAAGCCTCAAACCACACCCTCCTTTCCCTGTTGGATCCCTGGTGCTTTCCAATGACCTTGGGAATGCTGGGGCAGTGGAAGTGTCCTGCCCATGGCAGGAGTGGAACAGGGGGATTTTTAAGGTCCCTTCCAACCCAAACCATGCCAGGATTCTATGCTGGGCAATATTTTACCTTTGCACCTTGAGTTGAGGGGGGTTTTCCCAGGGGTTTTAAGGGATTTGAAATCTGTGCCTGAGATTCGTGCTTGGTGCTGCTCTCTGAGCTGAGAGCTTTGAGCTGGGGTTATCCAGAGCAGCTTTCCTGGGTTCTGAGGCACCTGGGAGGCAGTTCCCAGCAATATCCTTCCCAGCTGGCCCCCCATGGCCAGGCACACTCCATCCTCTCTGATTTCCTTCAGCCTCTCTCAGTCCCAGGCTGCCAAGCTGCCCCAAAGCAGGGCCAAAACTGCTCTGACTTGGGTTTTCTCAGTGGCAAAGTTGGAGCTGCAAATCCAGGCTGGAGGATTTGGGATGGGCAGGGCTGGGAACAGCATCCTCTGGGCCACAGGAGCATCTTCAGCTGCACAGAGCATGGAGACAAATGAACTGGAGGAAGCGTTTCCTCTGCCGAGGGCTCTCACCCGCCAGCTCCCTGCTCCAGCGGGGGTCAAGAGTTGAGAAATGAAGAAGAAAGGAAAAAGGATAGAAAGATCCATCTTCCCTCATGAAATCCCCAGAGCAGGGGGCATTTGGAAGTCATTTTTCACCGGGCTGAGAGCTGTTTCTGGCCCTTTAGCAGACATTATTTTCTCCTCAAACCTCATAGATTTGGCCGGTGGGAAGTGTTTCCCCCCATCCTCGGGGTGTTGGAAGAGCAGCGTTACCCTGGGTGCAGGGCTGAACTTCCACACTCTGGTTTGTGTTTTGGGCTAGGAAGGAGCCAAATTCCCCCTGCAAATCGCTCTGTTCCTCAAAATTCCAAGATTTTAAAGGCATTGGGGCTCAGATGCAAACAGGAATGAGCGGTTTGGATTTGCTGGGAGGGCTCTGATAAAACCCATGCAAGGAGAGGCAGGAGAGGTTCAGCCTGGCTAAAGGAAATCTAAATAAAATTCCTTTCTGGAAGGAAGTCAAGAAAATTATTTTCTTTCTGTGTTTCTGTCTCTCTTCTTCTGGCTTATAAAAACACCTTGGCTGGGATATTCCACCAGCTCTGCCTTTTATGAAAAACCCCTGCTCAGGCTGTGCAGATCTCACGCTGTTCCATGAAAGTAAAATTTTATGACCAGAAGCTGAAATTAGGAAGGAACTTTTTTTTTGCTGTTGTTTGTTGTCGTTGTCATGGCATGGATTTTGTTGGTAGCCAGGAGAGTTTGTTTATTTCTGCTTTTTCTCCAGCACAGCCAGGTCTGAGCTCTCCAGGGTTTTTCGGGATGCTGCTCCAAACAGGTGCTGATGGTGGGAAGCTGAGCAAGGGCTGGTGATGCCTTCCCTGGAGCAGGAAGGGCTCTGTGGCTCTCTGAGGACAGATGTGTGGGAGAGCAGGCACCCCACTGCAGGGGACACAGGTGAGGGCCTGGAGCAGCCTCAGGGGGTGACAAAGTGACTGTGACAGAGTGGGAGTTATTGCCTCCTCCCCTTTGGAGAGCCAGAGCCTGTGGATCACAGCTTGCTCTGAGCTCCCATCCAACACCAGCTGCTTCTTGGCTGGTGACTGCCAGCAGGCTTCTTCTGCCATTTCTCACTTAAAATGGAGCACTTCTGGTTTTCCATTAATTCCTCCTCTTCTGCTTAAAAAAAAAAAAAAAAAAAAACAATGGAAAGGAGGAAAAAAACCCATTCTAAGAGGTCACTTGGTCCTTCTTTTTTGGGTGAGCTCCAGTGACCCTGAGGGGCTGTGACATCTGAAGGGGTTAAGGGAGAGTTGCTCAGGGTTGGATGAAAGGCAGAGCTGTTCATTCTAGTGTTGGTTCCTCCTGATTTCCATCTCCAGGATCCATCCCTGCATCCCTGGAACAATTCAGAGCCCCCTGGTTTGGTGGGAACAGCGACCTGGGACCATCCACCCACCCATGTGACTCCAGGCTCCTCTCCCTGCCCAGAGCTGCACCCCAAGGGGTTCCAGGGCATGGATCTGCTCTCCCTGCTCCAGGGACACCCCAGTTGGGATGGGGGATGCAGGCCAAGCCCCGAGCCCTTCGTTTCCTCCCAGCCCAAATGTCTGTGCAGCCCCGGCAGATTTACGGGGCAGCCGTGAGTACTTCACCAGCTCTTTGTGAATAATGCAGCCAGAAAAGGGGGCAGCCTTTCTTTCCAGGGTCTCTCCAGGCCAGGATAATCCCAGGAGGGATTTGGCTGCCCCCAACAGAGGGTTTTGTGGTGGGCAGTGCTTTACAGCCCCTTTGTTGGAGCAGGGCTGTTCCCCCAGCATCAAACAGAGGCTCTGGGATGGGGTCTCCATAAATCTCTCCCCTCTAATCCTTCCCTTCCCTCCCTTTGCAAACTGGGGGAAGCTGGAAGGGCAGACTGGACAGAGGTTTAACCCTTTGTGCTTTGGGGGGATCTCCTTGGGAGCAGAAGGTGAAGCAGGTTTGGGTTGTGCTCAGCAATGAAATCCCAGAGGCAGATCAAGGAGCTCCTCTGGATGTTTGCTAATTCCAGCACTGGACATCAGGAATAAATCTGGCTGCATCACAGTCTGCTTGAGCCAGAACTGCAGAGCTCTGAGGGTGATGTTGGTGTTTGCACCAACACCTTTGTCCAGGCTGGGTTTTGTTAGGTTGGACTGAGCTGCAGTTCCTTGGTCGTGCAGGGATTTTTATGCTCCCACTGGAGGTCAGGAGCAGGTTCCAGGCCCAGCAGTGATCACCTGAGGGTCACAGCTTGAGCACACCTTGTGTGTCAGGGCATTCCCACCCTCCTGGCCCTGCTCCCATCAATATTCCCAGTCTGGGATATCTCCCTGCCAGGAGAGCACCAGAGGGGCAGCAAATTCATCTCTTCCTTCCCCCATCTCCATCTTTGAGGCACCGGGAGCTGAACTTTGTGTCCGTGTGGCCATAAAAGAGAGGGGTTTTTTTTCAAGGCAGCTTTCCAGCAGCGATGAAAGGTCCTGCAGCGGGCAGAGGCTGCTCTGGGAATGGAACAAATTGTGGGTTTATGGCTCCCGTGTGTGGGGGATGCTGTAAATCTCCCAACTTTTAACGCATCTGTTCTTTCCCGAGCAGGCTACCAACGGCTCAAGGAGGAGAGGGAGAAATATCCGACATTTCCTGACACGGGCTGCCCTCGGGAGCTCCTCAGGAAGGTTTTTAAAGGAATATTTATGGATGATCCTGGTGAATCAGGCCCTAAAAGGTACCGAGAAAGGGCTGGTGTTCATTAACATTTGGGAACTGTGCATTGAGGATTTCCCTGTGGAGGGGCAAAAGAAATGGAGTGAAAGTGAAGGAGCTCTCGAGTTAATCCCGTTCTTTTTTCAGGTTATTGTTGTCGCTAAAAATCAGAACCTTATTTTTGATTAAGGGGGAAAAAATACTGAAAGTCCATTTTTGATGTGATTTTCCTCAGAAGTTTCTTTCCAGAATTCCATACTGAGAAAAATAACAGAACTTTGAGAGTTGTGAAATCCCTCAGAGGTTACTCAGTATTAATTACTCTGGGTTTAGGAATAGGAAAATTAGCCCAGGATGGGCTGGTGGAAGAGCAAAGACTCCCTGGGAGAAGCAGCTGGGTCACTCCTCTCTGTCAGGGGCGATGTGCAAAATTCCAGGAACAACCAGGAAGTCAAATATAAAATTCATAAAAATAATTTCTTCCTTCTCCTCACAAGCTTTGGAGCTGTGGTACTTCAGGTGTTCCTACCTGGGGGCAATGGCAGCCAGAAGGACCTTGTTGAACATTTTCATCCATGAAAAAATGCTTGGATTTGGCTCTGCTCAGCTCTGGGTGCTATTGGAAACGAGGCAGGAGGTGAAGAGCTCAGCCCAGGCAGAGCAAACCTGTCCCCAAGCCCTGAGATCAGGGCCTTGGAGAGGCACCAGGCAAGAACACGAGGATTTTCTGCCCTGGGATTGGAACTGGGGTCCTAGAAAGGCACTGGACAGGAACATGAGGATTTTCTGCCCTGAGATTGAGATTGGGGTCCCAAAGAGGCACCAGGCAAGAACATGAGGATTTTCTGCTCTGGGATTGGAATTGGGGTCCCAGAGAGGCACTGGACAGGAACATGAGGATTTTCTGCCCTGAGATTGAGATCCCAAAGAGGCACCAGGCAAGAACATGAGGATTTTCTGCCCTGGGATTGGGGTCCCAGAGAGGCACTGGACAGGAGCACAAGGATTTTGTGCCCGCTGAGCTGAGCTGCAGCTGCTCTGCTCCATCCTCAGGGGAGGGAGACAAGGAGGGGTGCAGAGGCAGGATGGCCCCAGCAGCAGGACAGGGACAGGCTGGTGTCCAGCTGATCCTTGCACAACAGCCTCTGGAGCGTGCTGGGAGCCGTGCCCAGCCCTCCTCGCTCACTTCTAACCCAATGCTGCCTTCTTACCACAGCCATGGAAAAGGAGGGGTTTTTTAGCTTCTCAGTGACCTCATGAATGCAAGACACTGCCAATTCTCCATCCATCTTGGCATTTAAAACATCAACACCTCCCTCCCAAATGGAAAGGGAGTCAAAGGTCCTGTGCTTCCCTGTGCCCTTTGCTCTCGCTCTGTCCTCAGCTGAGGATTGGCCTTTAGGGAAGCCCCCTCTGCTCCACTAAACTGGATTTGCAACTGTGGCCTTGTGATCCTGCACCCAGAGCTGCAGTGGGACTGGGAGCAGCTCTGAGGGAGGCCCTGGGGATCCTTGGATTTGTCACTCCAGCTCAGGAGCTGCTGTGGGACAGCTGGGTTTGGTCCATGGCTGTGCACCCCCAGCCCCTCAGAGTGGGTGCTCCAACTCTTCTCTCCCATGTGTTTCCAACATCTCTGCTCAAAAGAAAGCTCCATCTCTCCCTCATGTCTCCTTTTTGCTGAGGCTCTGCTTGGAACTTGCACAAACCCTCCCCAGAAATAACCCTGGCGCCTCTCCCAGCCGTGGGCGTCAGGACTCCAGCGCGGGAAGGGGACGGCTGAGATCTCACTCCTTTTTGTGGCACCTTTTGGTCACCTCTGGCACCTCACTGGTACCAGATTTACAAGGTTCCCCCTTTCCAGCTTTTGCCTCCTCTCTGGCTCACCTCTGTCCCTCAGAGGTCTCTGGAAGCACAAAGGGTTTTCTTGGCACGGCCGCCTGCGGAACGTGGCACCCACAAAGCTGTAAAAGTGGCCGATAAATCCAGGGAGTTTTCCTCCCTTTGCTGCTTCCTTTGGGATGCCATGAAGGTGCAGCAGAGAGGATGAGGCTGGGATCTTGTTCTGTTTGTTCCCCAGCCTGTGGGTAATTTTTCTTCTGGCCTGAGAAGAGTTTTGAGAATTTTTTTACAAAGGGAAAGGGAGGGATAATGACCAAGGGTGCTCGTGGGCTCTTCCTGGGGTCCTTGCTCTGGGAAGCAGCCCTTAGGTCAGGGGTGGATAATCAAAACTGGGGCCAAAACCAAGGGCCTGGTGCCCAGTTGGTACAAATTGGCCAAATCCTTAAGATTTTAATGAGTTTCACCCACGGTCACCTGTGTAACTCCCTCACATGCTCCTGGGAGAGGCATTGTAAGGAGAAGGGGAAGTTATTCCTCTTGGAGAGC
Source organism: Agelaius phoeniceus (assembly GCF_051311805.1). Taxonomy (NCBI): domain Eukaryota; kingdom Metazoa; phylum Chordata; class Aves; order Passeriformes; family Icteridae; genus Agelaius; species Agelaius phoeniceus. The sequence continues at coordinate 1,681,256 of NC_135280.1, read as the reverse complement.
TCTTCACCTTCTTTGTGCAGAAGGGAAGTCAAATCCTGGCTGATCCAGGCAGGTTGGAGGAACTTTGAGACAAGGCTTTGGCTTGGCTCTGTGATGGTGTGGAATATCTTCCTATTAAAGTACATAAATCACAGCAAAATGTCCCAAAATGGTGGGAATGAGCCTTGAGAGCAGCCTGTGCTGTGGGGAAGCAGCAGCAGGAGAGGTTCAGGAGGGCTGGAAAGGCAGCCCTGGCCATGCTCTGAGTTCAATCCCCTGTCCTGGGGGTCTGCACAAGCCCAGGACCCACCTGCAGGGCCCAAGGGGTGACCAGAGCTCCTGGGCTGGGGACAGCCCTGCCAGGGACATCCTTGAGGTAAGTGCTCAGTGGGACCCTGCCCCAGTCTGAGCCATGGGACCCCCATGGCTGTGATGAATTGTGTCAATCCAGCTGCAATCCTGCTTTTCTCCCTCCCCTGGGCAAGGCTGCTGATTCCCTGGGCTGAGGTGGGAAGCAGGAACCCTTCCCAGCCCTGGCCATTCTCTGGATGAATTTAAGATGCTGTCAAGTGTGAGGTTTGGGGGTGGGAGATGCTGTCTAAAACTTGTTTGGAGGCCTGGCTGGATAAATCCCCGTGGAATTGAATTTAACTGAGCTGACACCAGTATGAATCACAGCAGCATTCCCAGCTCTTGGACGCTTCCTACCAACTGCCTGCAGGGCTCTTGCTTTTTCAAGGGGAGCCTAAAAGCATCTCAAAAACTATTAAAGTCCTAAAATAATAGTGGGGTTTTTTTTAAAAAAAATTCACTGAGGAAAAAACAACATCTGCTATAAAAATCTGCTGGCCAGGGGCAGCGGGAGCAAATCCCACTTCTCAGGGTTTGGCTGGTGGAGGCTGGAAGTGCCTCAGCCCCGTGATCCCAGCACATCCCAAAGCTGTGCCTCATCTGTCTGCAGGATTAGATGGACACAGAGAGGCTGGAGAAGTGGGGATAAAAGAAAGGACAGAGGGAATTTGATGGAAAGAGGAAGGAAATGAAAGAAAGGCTTCCAGGAAAGGGAAGGAGACAACGCTGTATTTATAAATACTGGGTTGAAGTGAAGGCTCTGGGACACGGTCAGGCTGCTGCACAATGAAATCCATGAGGTAGCTGTCTGTTCCTGGGATTTAACTGAAGAGTGACATCTCTTCACGGGCAGGAAAGTGGTCAGGACTAAGCATGAAACATGTAAGATGGCAGAATTCAAAAGGATAAACATTATTTGATACCTTATTTATAGGGCACCACAGGGGAAAGGTAAAGGTTTCAGAAAATAAAGAAGCACTTTAATTTTATCTGGAGATTTTCCAACAATAAAATCTAATCCATCATTCTCCGTGTGTGACTGCTCTTAATGAAAATTTAGAGGCTGTGAGTGAAATTTAGAATTCCCAGGGGATGCTATTAGGAAGATGTCTAGCAGCTATGCAAAACCTGTTAGATCAGAGCCCTGCCAGAGGCTGGCCAGGGCTGCAGTGTGAAAAGGACACCTCGGATTTCGGGGAGCCGAGGCCCCACCAGCCTCTCCCAGTGGGATTCCTTGCATGGATGCTCATCCCAGGGCTGCCCCCAGGATCAGGGACACCAAGATCCAGCCACAGCAGCTGTGTTGATCCCAAAAGGGAGGGATTTGGGCCTTTTGTGTTTGTTTTTCACCCAAAACACCTCACGGTGCTGAGCGTTGTGGATTTCTCTCATGCGCTCCCCAGGTTTTTTTAACTGATCCCAGTTAAGAGCCCTCGAAAGAAGCAGAGAGAAAATCTATTTAATCAGAGATCCTGGAGTGGTTTGGGGTAGAAGGGAATTGTAAAGCTCATCCAGTTCCAATCCCAACACCCTTCACAATCCCAGGCTGCTCCAAGCCCTGTCCAGCCTGGCCTTGGGCACCTCCAGGGATCCAGGGGCAGCCCCAGCTGCTCTGGGAATCTGTGCCAGGGCCTGCCCTCCCTCACAGGTGGAATTCCCGAATTCCTGAATCCCAATATCCCACCTCAACCTACCCAAGGCTGCTCCAAAGCACATCCAACCTGGCTTTGGACTCCTCAGCCCATCTTGGAGCTGCTCAGGGCCACAGAGTGCCTCTCATCCCTGCTCATTCCCAATCCTCTGCACTTTATTTTTAATTAAAGCAGATCACCAGACTGTTTCCAATAGTTTTTAATGGACAAAAAGGGGCTTTGATTATAAAGACAATAATGTTCAATTATTGAAGGACCTGCATGTACATCATGAATCAGTTTAATACCAAAGTCACTGCCAATTATTCAACTGATTCAAAATGAGACTCCATCAGAAAATGTTAAATCACAAGATAAATCTGTCCTGGGCAAGGCTTTAGTAATCAAAATTCTCTCAAAGCAGAAAAAGCTTTTCTAAAAGCAGGGGGAAGAAAAAAGGTTACAGGTTAAGCCAGACATTAAATAGTAATGCCAGATGTTAAACAGTTGACTGAAATTATTGGCAGCTATCAAATGCAAGATATTGCTGGGTGCAGAGCTCTGCCACCAAGTTTGTAATCTGGGCAATGGGCTTAAATATTCCTGTCATTTTCTGCCTATGGATAAGAGGCAATTTGGATTCTAGAATAATAACCTCCTAATTCTCAGCAGATGAGCATCAGCCTCCTGCAACATCAAAAACCAACCCAAGTTGAATGTGGAACCTTCAATAAGAGATGGTTTTAAACTCTGTAATTCTGTTGGATCTGTGGAATTAAGCACAAGGCGCTGCTGGGACCCCTGTGCCTGCAGACAGCAGTGGGCACCTTGAGAATTCCTAAAATGCAGAATGAAACACCTCAAAAAAGGGTTTACAGATCTCATGTCAATCTTTTCTACCCCAAAATTTGCTTTATTTCAGTTTTTCCATGAATTTCTGTGCTGCAGAATTCCAGTAGCCCAGGATCACTCAGAGCAGGTACTGCTGTCCATCTGGGGTCCCAATTCCTTGGGTGGCTCTGCCTTTCCCCTCTCCATCCTATCCCATCCCATCCCATCCCATCCCATCCCATCCCATCCCATCCCATCCCATCCCCACTGTCCAGCAGGGTTTGGGGGCCTGCACTGGCACTGATTTATTGTGCAGCACATGGGGTGTGGGATCCTTTAGAACTCCAGCCAGGTGTCCTGCACCAAGCCCTGCTGTGGCATCAGCCACTGCTGCCATCCGTGGGGGAAAAATGGGACCTGGCCCCTCCAGCTGGGGCCAGGACTGGGGAGTGCCCCATGCCCAGGAGGATCCATCAGGGACCTTTTCCAGCAGGACACTGAGCACCTCCTGTCCTGCAGGATGAGATCTGCTCTCTCTCCATGCTCAGCTTGGGGTATGTCAGAAATAACTTCTGTAGGGACAGGGCAAGGGAGAAACTGAAAGAGAGGCAGTTTAGGTGGGGAATTGGGAAGGAATTCCTCCCTGGGAGAGTGGGAGGCCCTGAGAACCTGTGGCTGTCCCTGGATCCCTGGAAGTGTCTAAGGTTTGGAGCCCCCTGGGACAGTGGAAGCTGTTGGGGGTGCAACGGGATGGTTTTTAAAGCTCTTTCCAACCCAAACCCTTCTGTAATTCCGAATTTCTATGAATGGAGCTCTCCACAGGCACAAGCACAGCCCCAGCCGGTCCCACTCACTGCACCCTATAATAAATTGTCCCCCATGCCTGGGCTGAGACTGAAGCAACAAAATTCAGCTGCTCAGACTAGCCAAACCCCACATTTGCTTTAATTTTGACTCTTTTCTCCCTCTTTTTCTCCCTCCTTCCTTGCTGGGTTTGCTCCTGCCTCAGCAGCAGCGGGAACATCCCAGCTCCAGGGCTGGAGGATGGGCGAGGAAAGGGTCAGGACACATCCCCCGACTGCGAGCTGAAGAAAAATGTTGGCAGAGCAAAGCTTGCCACAGGAAGAAAAGGTTGTCCTGGCTGTTCATATTCCTCCACATGGGGTGAGTAAAACTGTCGGTCAGACTGAAGCGTCTGATGCACAGAGGGGAATAAAAACTCATTAAAGGGCCAAAAGGAAACCCTATTAAAATATCAAATATAAACCGGAGAGGACTTGATCACCCAAGTGCTGGAGGAGTGTCAGGGCTTGAATGAATCCGACTTTTTTCCCCCTGAAAGCAGAGGAAATGCGTTTTGTGGAAAGCCAGGTGGGATGAGGGGCAGGTAGGGTGTCAAAGAGCACTGATAATATTTCAGGGCCTCGCTCGGAGCCGGGAATACGAAGGGGATTTATCCGGTTTTCGGCGGGGAGGAGAGTGCTGGCAGATTTTTGAAGGAATTCCAAGGAGGTTCAGACTCATCTGGTTCTTAAATCGAGAGCTCTTGGCCGCCGCTGTGCCGGGGCAGGAGCATCTCCAGTGCTCACTGCCGGGACTCTGCCTGGCTCGGGGAGCAGCACCGGTGCCTCTGTGTGATTCTCCTGCCCTGGCCTGCCTCTTGTCCACAAAAAAAGAGCATTTCATGTGTTCTGAACTCCCCAGAGAACCATCCTTCTCCCAGCATCTCACTCCTGCTTTATGTGGTCTTGAGAGAGGAAAGGAGTTACAGGGGGAGAGAGCAGAGCAAAACGTTTTCTTTCAAGCACTGAAATCTGTGTTACTCCTGTCGGTGCTGGAAGGGATGGAGCCTGGTGTCCAATGGATTTGTGCCTCAGGGCTGAGGGACTTTTAAATGAAACTGAAGTGGGGCTCTGTCAGGCTTTACCCCTTCCTACACACCAGGAAAACCACGTAGGGGGAAAAAATCAGGATTTATTCCTCACTCAGAGCAGCTCTTGCCTGGTCAGCACTCAGAGTCCTCTTTTTGGGGGTTTTCTCCTGTGTGGACCTCTGGTATCTCATAGGTGTGAAAGCTTTTCCATGGTTTGGGAATGTTTGTCCCATTTCTTCCTGATTTGAAGTTTTTTGGTTGTGATTAAACTCAGAGAAGGAATGAATGAAGGGTTTTTCTCTTTTGCACATCTGTTAAATGTGTTACCTTTGGGATTTGGAACCGTTGTCCAGTTGGTTGGCACCAGAATTCAGGAACGACACTGGGATGAGGTTGTGAGGGGAACATCACTGGGCCATCACCACAGAAATTTCATTCCCTCACAAAATCAGGGTTCAGGTAACAGCTTGTTTGTAATTTAGGTGGAACAGATCCCTCCTGCAGGCCCTGAGCTTCACCCCTGTTCCTCACTCTGCTCCCATTTCCCTCCTGCACAGTGAGGCACATTCTTATCCCAAGCCCTGCTCCTGAATCCGGGATTTTTTTGGACACCTGAGCTGGTTTCCTCCCATCTCAGCAATAGCAGGGCACAAACAGGGCCATCATTCCCTCACAAACACATTAGAATCACCTAAATCCTGGTTCCTTCTGAAACCTGAGCTGGTCCCACACAGCAAAGCACTGAGGGGCTCCCCAAAGGTGAAAAGGGGGGATGTACCCTCACAGCCCCTCAGAGAAAGCTTGAAAACCCCACAACTCTTTCCCAAAAACTCAGTTCTAAGAATCTCTTTTCCATTTCCAGCTCTGGACGTCATTTTTGGGGGCAAACACGCCCAAGAGGCGTGACAGGAGTCAGCTGGGGTGGGCTCAGCTGCTGGATTAGCACTTGCCCAGGTGGGATTGGAGGTTTTCATCCTCAGAGCCTTTTCCAGTCCACTGATCTATCCCAAACCTTTCACCAGGTACAAAGTGTGCAGCAGAATGAAGTAGCAGTGAATGTAAATGGGACGTGGAAAGGTTTTTGAACAGATGTTTTAATGGTCTGTTTGCTGTTGTGGTCAGAGAGAAATTCCCTTTGCCTTGAGGAGCTGGAGGGTAGAATCCCACTCCTCTGGCCCTCAGCTGCTCATTCCCAGGGAGCTGCAGTCTCCAGGTGATGTCCCAACAGCTGCAGAGTCTGTTGGAAGCAGGGATGTGGGAATCACCTGTCAAATATATAAATCTGGTTGCATTTCTAGCTGTGTTTTGAGATGTTTCTGGCACAGGTTCCAGAGAAGCTGTGGCTGCCCTGGATCCCTGGAAGTGCCCAAGGCCAGGCTGGACAGGGCTTGGAGCAACCTGGGATAGGGGAAGGTGTTGGGATTGGAACGGGATGAGCTCTAAGGTCCCTTCCAGGATCCTCTGATTCCATGATGTCAGCCCCAGACCTCGAGCCTGGCTGGATCTGGGCACAAAACCCACCAGGGCAGAGCAGCCCGAGCTCAGGCGATGTGAAATTCAATATTTTACACCCACACCACTAAAAATAAGCCGCCGCCGCCAACTCTTCATCTGGAAAGAGGAACCACCGATGTCACTGGGTCTTGGACAAGGCACAGCACTCAAGTCCTGACCATATTTAGCCATAAGATCATCTCCCAGGACTTCACAAAATCATGGAATCACAGGATGGTTTGGGTTGGAAGGGACCTTAAAACTCATCCAGTCCCAGCCCCCTGCCATGGGCAGAGAATCAGGAATTTCTGCATGAGAGCAGAGTTTTAGAGAAAAGCCTTCTGGCCAAGGGCCAGTTCTGCTGTTGTTATTTCTCCCTGCTATCTCCATACTTCATTTCATCCCCCAAATTGCTGTGTTGAGTTACTCAAGGTTGCTAAAACCGTGTAGTGCTAAGGAGGCAGCAAGAGGGAGGAAATTATGTCTCTAGAAAATGCCCCACACAGCCGAAATCAAGCCACCTCTTTAGGTGTCGGATTTAGATTTTGTCATTGTAAGCACAGAAACTTGAAACATTTTGCCCAAATGTGTTGAAAGCCACGAAGACATTAAAGATTATTCATGGAATAAATATTCATTTGCAGGAAGAGGGATTTTTTTTTTTATGCATGAATATTTCAGGCAGGGTGTGCAGTTGCTTGAAGGAAAAGGTGATCATATTCTGAGTGCTGCTAATATTAAGGATATCAGGAATTAAAGGTATCAGGACACTTCATTTTTAAGATGAAACCATGGAATAGAATTCCTGAATAGTTTGGGCTGGAAGGGATATTAAAAACCATCCAGTTTCAACCCCCTGCCATGGACAGGTTCTACTTAAGTTAAAATCCTTCCTACATTTTCTTTAACTGATTCTTATTAGTAAAAAATCCCCTCAGAATCGGTCCTCAAACTTTCCCTCCCAGGTGCTGTAACACCATCACTCTGCTGAACAACTTTAACCACAAACACATTGCACTTGTAGTCCTGAAGACCAGAAAATATCTTTATTTTATTCACAGGTCCCGTCGGCTTTTTCCCTGCGAAAACTCGATTCCTCGTGCCAGCAGCACATTAAGACATCGCGGCTTCAGCTCTCCCTGGTTCAGAATTCCCTTTTTTTTTTGAGGTCGAGTCCTGGCTGAGCCTGTGTGGAGCTCTGGTACCACCTAGTGTTACTGGGGGAAGCCTCAGCTGCTGGATGCGGCTTTTTCTCGCTGATGTCGCGACAGAAGGTGGCGATTGCGATGAGGAGACGCAGCGACAGCATCTCCTCCTCCTCCAGCAGCGAGCAGGTCCAGCAGGGCTGCGAGGGGAACGACTCAGAATCACAGAATCCGAGAATATCCTGAACTGGAAGGGACCCCACAGCGATCATCCAGTCCTGCAGAGAACCATCCCCAAAAATCACATTTCCCTGGCGAGGAACCCTCAGTGGGTCCCCTCCCTCCTGCTGGGTGCTCCTGCTCTAGCTGGAGTAAGGGACAGCTGAATTATTGTGATTATCTGAATAATTGCAATTATAGTGGAATTCTGGGATGGTTTGGGTTGGGAAGCACCTTCAAGACCATCTCATGAATTACTGTGATTGTCATGGAATTGTTGTGATTATCATGGAATTCTGGAATGGTTTGGAGGAGCCTTCAAACCCATCCCATCCCAGTCCCCTGAACAGACCAAGCTCCCTCAGCTGCTCCTCCCATGGCTTCACCTCATGGCGCCACCTTTGTCTCGCTCTTTTGGATGCTCTCCCACAGCTTAATATCTTGTATTTTGGTAACCAAAACTGCTCAAAATATTCGAGGTGGGGCCAAGCCCAGTGCAGAGTGTGGTGTTGTGATCTTCACTAATGAAAAATGTAACTAATTATCTGTAAGAACCAATCAGGTCCTGGCAGAATGGGTGTTGGGGGGGTCGTCTCAGTAATGAGATGAGCAATTGGTCTAAATGTGGCAACTAAATGTGAAAAAATAAATTGGTCACTGGTGGAAAGGGTGTGGGGGATCTAAGTAATTGCGGGAGAAATGGGTGTTAATGTTTTTAGTAATGACTGAATTTGAAAGAACCAATGAAGGAATGCCTGTGGGGATTTAAGAAACTCAAACCGTTTGAACTTCAGGAAAAACGTGCAGGCGGAATGGATCTGTGAGTATGAACTTCATCCAGGGTCAGTTTAAATCGAATATTAATGTTCATACAACTGTGATGGGGGAGGATACACGTTAAATGGGGAATATGTAGTATTGGGACTGTACCTCCCTACTGCCTCGGCCAAGGGTGAAGAGAGCAGGGAAACGTGGTGAGAAAATGAGGATTAAAGGAAGCTGTGCCTTCCAAAAACTCCAGAGACACCCCACAGAGGTACGGGGCAATGTTCTCTCTCCGTTACCCGAATAAAGTTGATTTTTGGATCAACTCGGTGGACACTGCCTTGTCCCAGCGGCACTTCCCGCACAGCTCGGCGGGGTGCGCAGGGTCCGCCATGGCGGCCACGGTGACACAGGGGACAGCCCCTGCAGGGCGCTGCGCGAATGCAGATTTCGCGGAGAATAAAGCGTTTATTTAACGTTTTTACCGAAAAAATACTTTATTTAACGCTTGGCAGCCCGTGCCCTCAGCCAACATGGCGGCGGCCCGCAGCCCTCAGGCGGCGCGGTGAGGGCGGAAGGGCGGGCGGGGCCCGGCCCGGAAGCGCTCGGGCCTTCAAAGAGTGGCGGGCGGCGGGAGAGGGGTGCGGGTGAGCGGGAAAGCCAACGCCGGGAATCCCGGGAAAACTCCGGGAAAACGCCAGGAATTCTCCGGGAATCCCGGGCAGGACGGCACGGCTGGAAGGGCTGAGCGGGCACCCGACTGCTCTGGGGGAGGTTGGTCGGGGGTGCGTTGGGAGGAGGCGGTTTGGGGCCGGGGGGCGAGCGGCGTGTGAGGCGTTGGGGGTGCCGGAGGGAGGGGAAGGGAGTGGGAAATTAAAGGAAGGGACTTTAAAGACCATTCAGTTTCAAGCCCCTGCCATGGGCAGGTTCTGCTTCGGTTAAAATCTTTTCCTAGATTTTCTTTAACTGATTCTTGTTAGTGAAAAATTTCCTCGGAATCAGTGCTGAGATTTTCCCTCCCAGGTGCTGTAACATCACCACTTGTTGTGGGGAGGGATGAGATGGAGGATGTTGGAGTTTGGGAATGGGGTGAGATGGGGGATGTTGGAGTTTGGGAATGGGGTGAGATGGGGGATGTTGGAGTTTGGGAATGGGGTGAGATGGGGGATGTTGGAGTTTGGGAATGGGGTGAGATGGAGGATGTTGAAGTTTGGGAATGGGGTTAGATGGAGGATGCTGGAGTTTGAGAGTGGGGTGAGATGGAGGATGTTGGAGTTTGGAAAGGGGAATGTTGGAGTTTGGGAATGAGTTGAGGTGGGAGATATTTGAGTTTGGGACAGGGGTGAAATGGGGGATGATTGAGTTTGGGAAGGGAAGAGGGAGTAGTGGTTTTGTTGCTGTTCTGGGTGTTTGTGGTGTGGTTGGGTTAGGGGACATCTGAGTTGCTGTTAACAGGAGTTGTTGCAGTGGAATTCTGGAACGGTTTGGGATGGAAGGAACTTTAACAGCAAAATTTGGGAAGAGTAAAGATAAAAAACCCTTCCGGCCCTATATAGTGATAGAGTGAGGATTTACTTTATTCTGGCCAGGATGTGCCACGGGAAATGTTCCATATGCAGGTGGTTCTTTACTAGACAGCTGGCAGATTTATACACACAAAACCCAAAGCAATTCTCATTCATTGGTCCCACATTTAATTTGCATCATTTCCAACAATCCAGTCCCACCACTTGCCATGGGCAGGGACACCTTCCACTCGATCAGGGTGCTCCAAGGCACATCCAGCCTGGCTTTGGACACTCCTAGGGATCCAGGAACAACCACAGCTTCTCTGGGAACCTTTGCCAGGGCCTCCCCACCCTCCCAGGAAAGGATTTATCCCAAAATCCCCTCTAACCTTTCCCTGTCAGTGGGAACTCATTCCCCTTCTCCTCATTCCACAGCCATTCCCACCAAACCCACTGGAACAGCTCATCTCATATTTTAAAGTTTTTTCTTTGTTTTTCTTCTTATTTTCAGGGTTCCTTGGGCTCTGGATGGAAGCTCCAGTGGGTTCTGAGGTGCTGAGTGCACTGAGGATGAAACATCTCTGTCTCTAGTGTAGTTTACCCAGCAGAGAAGAAGAACTTGGGTCTCAGAGGAGTCTTTTTCTTCCCTTGTTCAAGAAAACACCTCAAAAGTACAAATGGATGGCCAGTGTTACCCTGGTGACTGCCAGGTGGTTCCAATTTGGAAGTTGGTGGCCGTGTGGCCATCAGAAAAGGAGGAGGAGGACAATGTAATCCTGATCAGTGATGATGATGATGAAGATGAAGGGGAGAGCACCCAAGGCAGTTCAGTCCTGTTTGTAGAGCCACAGGGTAAGAGCTGTTCCCTTGCTGCTGCTGGAATTCCCTGAAAGATTTAGGGAATAAACTGAATTAATTCTGTGTTACGCTTGAAATCTGTCCTTGTGCTGCACAAGTGAATAAAACCAGGAGGAAATCCCCAGTTTGTAGGGATATCTTTGATGGCACTACTTCAAAGGATGCTGCTGTGTGGTTTTGAAATACTTCAAATTGAGCTCAGATTGGGCCTTTTCAGCTGGGTCCTTTTTGATTTGGCTTGATAGTTCATGGAAGTTTTCTGTGCCATTCTGTCAGATCCTAAAAAGATGTGCTGGAAAGTGCTCAAAAAGTAAATCTCAGTAATTTCTAGCACTGATTTACACCTCCTGCTCTCTTTCCTGCAGAGAAGTCTCCCCTGGAAGAGAAGAAATCAGAGGAGCTGGTGGATGAGGAGGGGGATTTAGTGGTCACCTACTGCAAACAAGCCAATGTGATGCCTCACGCCAGGCACGACTGCACCACGCAGCCCTTTGAGTATGTCCAGGGCTGGGCAGTCCCCCTTGGGCTCCCATTCTCCACATTTCCCTTTGTAACAGCTGCAGGCAGCAGCACAGCTGGGTGAGGATGTGATTTTCCTAATGAACCCTCTGGTTTTCAACCCTGCAGGAGGAGAGAGAGTGACACTTGCTTCCCCCTTGGGAAAAATGCAGATATTTGTGACCAGTGCTACTGCTACATCTGTGACAAACTGGCTGCTGAGGTAAGGGCAGGGCACAGCCTGCAGGAGACAAAGCTGTGCATCAAACAGAGCTTTAGCCAAGCCCTGCCTTAGGCTCAGGTTTTTGGCAGCAGCTCTGCTCAGGTGACTGTGCCTAAATCACTCTAGCTCACGAGTTCTTAAGGTCAGGTCTAGTATCAGATGAGTTATTTATTGAATAGACAGGAGGGAGCAGAGAAAGGGCTTTAAGCAGTTATTTATTACACAGGATGGAACAAAGCAGGTTGCATAAAGCAGTGCACAATAACAAGGTATCTGTATCAAAGCTGGCAAAGAAATAGGATAGATTAGGAGTCAGTAATTCTGCACTCCCAGGAAAGAGTTAAGGGCTCTAAGAGAATAATACAGGAAATTTGATTAACAGCTCCTCATAACTACTAAAAGTGTGGTTCTGTTGGGGTAAACATACATTTATTTGTATGTCCTGTTTGCTTTGGGCACACAGTGCATTTCATAAAATCAGATTACTACATCAGACATTTTTTAATGAATTAGAGAAATGCCAGCTTTCTAGACTGTCCCCACTGGAGTCAGGAGTGGAGGGAATTGTGTGGGGGTGCTTTATTTGCTTGTGCCTTTTGTGAATTTCAGAAGACTTTGAGCTGTGGGCAAAGTTGGGGTGAGCATGCAAAGACAGGGCTCAGTTTGCAGTGGGGAGGGTGCCAGCCCTGAGGTTCTCTGTGAAGGGCTCAGCAATGACAGGTAATCAATAAGGGGCTTTTTTGAATGGTTGCCATGATATCAAATTGTTGCCTGTCAAAATACTTAGTCAGGTTCAAGGAGGATAAAAGGAATTGTAACCCCTCACTCAGTGCTCAGGGGAAAACACAAAACCCAGCAACCTCTCCCTATTTTGTATTTTCTGACACAGTGCCAGCTCTGGACAGTCCCTTCCCTGTGCCACTGCAATGCCCACAACAAGAGCAACTTCTGGAAGGCACAGAGGAACTTTGCCCTGGCTGGAATCCTGGCCACCTTCAACCTGGAGCTGCTGGAGCTGGACACAGAGCTGCGGCGTGGGGGTGGGTGCTGTGTCCCCAGGGCCCTGCTCAGGTCCTGTCCTGGCTGCTCTGTCCCCAGGGCCCTGCTCAGGCCCTGTCCTGGCTGCTCTGTCCCCAGGGACCTGCTCAGGCCCTGTCCTGGCTGCTCTGTCCCCAGGGACCTGCTCAGGTCCTGTCCTGGCTGCTCTGTCCCCAGGGACCTGCTCAGGTCCTGTCCTGGCTGCTCTGTCCCCAAACACCTGCTCAGGTCCTGTCCTGGCTGCTCTGTCCCCAAACACCTGGGGCTGCTCAGGTCCTGTCCTGGCTGCTCTGTCCCCAAACACCTGCTCAGGTCCTGTCCTGGCTGCTCTGTCCCCAAACACCTGCTCAGGCCCTGTCCTGGCTGCTCTGTCCCCAAACACCTGGGGCTGCTCAGGCCCTGCCCTGGGGAACAGCTTGGCTGCTCCACTCCAATCCTTGGGGAGTTTTTAAGGAGTAAATTGTTGCTCCTGTTTTCTTTTTCCATGCTTGGACCAGGGTTTGCAGGTGCAGATTCCTGCTTTTCTCCACCTGGGAGAATCACAGAATGGTTTGGGGTGGAATGGAGCTGGAAGATGATCTCATTCCAACCCCATTCCTTGGGCAGGGACAGCTCCCACTATCCCAGGGTGCTCCAAGCCCCATCCAGCGTGGCCTTGGGCAGCTTCTCTGAGCGCCCTGTGCCAGGGCCTCCCCACCCTCCCAGGGAACTGCTCATTCCCAATATCCCACCTAAATTTCCCCTCTTTCAGCAGCAAAGCTTTCCTGACTGATAAAACTGGATGCAAACAATTTCCTGAATAATTTCACATGTGAACTTTGTCTTTTGATTTTGAAAAACACCATGGAAAAATCTTCATGTGATTTTTTTTTGTCTTGTCTCTTAGGGGATCTCCTAGAAAAATTCATCAGGGATCTTTCTGTAGCCTATAACAAATACCTGATAGGAGAAAGGATCTGTCCCCCAGGATATGAATGCTGCTGCCAGCCAAAGCTGCCCCCAGGGCAGTGCAGGGTCTGCAGCTCACGGAATATGGAGGTGGTGTACAAGTAAGTGACAACAGATTTGAGTTTGTCAGGGCAACTTTGATTTATTTAATGAGTTATAATCAAAGTTGTGGCACCTGAGACAGCAAAAATAAGAGTGGAGAGAACTTGTATGGTCAGCAAGATAAATTGCATTTGGCTGTAGTTTAAAATCCCTCTTCAATGTGGCTTTAAATCTCCTGTGCTGGGCAGGACACCTGAGCATCTCTGATTGTTATAACCTGGCAAAGTGGGAACCTGAGGCCTGGGCTTTGGGGTGGCTTTAGGTGGGATATTGGGAAGGAATCCTTCTCTGGGAGGGTGGGCAGCCCTGGCACAGCTTCCCAGAGCAGCTGGGGCTGCCCCTGGATCCCTGGCAGTGCCCAAGGCCGGGTGGAACGGGGTTTGGAGCAGCCTGGGACAGTGGGAGGTGCTGGGGTTGGAATTTAAGGTATCCTTCCAATCCAAATTATTCTAGGTTGTTTTTTTTTACTAATTTATTTCTTAGAATGTGTCATCTTTTCACTGGTATAACAAACCTTCAAAATTCCAAAATACTGGTTGTGCCAGCACCTCCTCAGCGTGCTGGAGATCTCTGAAGGCAAGGCCGGGCTCTTGATTGCTCTCAAGCTGTGGGATGGCCACAATTACCACTTGTTTAGGAAATCCGTTGTTGCAGACCCTTGATCTTACAGGCCACTTGACTTTCTCAGGTATTCTGATGTTTTCGAGCTGGTAACAAGATTTTTAAATCAGGCAGACCAAGAAAGCCCCAAAGCTGCTGCTGTCATGCTGCTGGGAGCAGCTAAACAGATTGCCCTGCACAAAGACCCTGCTCTGTAAGTACCTGGCCCACAGAGAGTGGGGGATCTTCCTTGTTTCCTCCAGGGGAGGGGAATTGGTGAGAGAATCCTGGGGGTTTGTTTATCAGGAAAGTGTAAAAATCCCAGCCCGGGCTGCAGCACAGCAAGAGGAAGATGAACACATTGAGGGAGAAGTGGGATTTGGAGCAGGAGGGATTTGGGGAAAAAGAGCTTGGATGTGAGAGGGAAAGGTTCAGCAGGAATGAGAGTTTGAGATCTCTGTCAGAAATCCCTGCCAAGGGAAAAAAGCCAGATTTAATATTAAACAACAAGGTTGGTTGGCAAGGTTTGCTCCAGTGCTTACAGGAGAGCTTAGGCACAACAAAGGCAAACAAGCAACAACAAAACCGAACATAATCCAGGCATTCAGGAAAGGAAACGAACCGAGAGCCACCGAGGGCACTGTGGGACAAAGGGAGCAGCAAACACAAAAAGGAGCTGGGCCTTAAAAGCTTTACAGCACTCCCGCTTAAGAGTACTTTAAATTATACCTTAAGCACAGCAATTCAACAAAGAAACAACACTTACACCTAACTTAGGCTTAGCTTAAAACTTAACCTTAACGATTTAAGGGGAAATAACACTTGACCAGCATTTAACCTCACTTAGCACTTCGAAGTGCACATAGCAACTCAGCAAAACATCTTCCAACAACACAGGGAGCTTGACTTTGTGAAACATGAACATTCTGGGGTTTAAATTCAGGGGTTTTGGTAAAAGAGAAGGAAATGGTGTCTGGATTGGTTTGAAAGAGCAGCTCCCCTGCAGTTCCTGCTGAGGAGAGATCCAGATTTGCAAGGAGCAGGCTGCATTTGTTACCTGGGAATTTTTCACTGTGTTTTGCACTTCAGCACTTGTTTCAGTCTTTGCAGGAATGTTTTTTCAGCATGCCAGCTTCCAAGATTTTTCCTTAGCAAGTGTTTTCCTCAACAGTGGAGTACAAAGAAGGGGAAGAGGCAGGAAGGGGAGGCAGGCATTAACCAGTGTTGGTTTTTTCCAGCCTTAGGAGCTGTCAGAACCTTAGCCACACTGCTTCCCTAAGGATTGCTGTCCCATTTCTGTTCCAGAGGTAAGATTGGTTTCCTTGTTGGCTGCAGACTTTCTCCTTGGCTTTAAAACGTGTTGCAGGTGACAAATCCCGTGTTCAGAGGCACGTGGGAGGCCAGGGCAGGTTGTGGTTGTTACACCAAGGAGAGGGCACAGCAGCAGCCTGGCAGGAGTCCCCTGGCATGGAGCATGGAAAAGCTCCCCCAGAGGCTGGAGAATGAGGACACCCAGCTCCCTTGGCTTAATTCACTTCCCATTTTAGCTCTGTCCTTCACCTTTCCCCCCAGATTCACCTGCCAGAGAAGGCTGATGAGTGAGGAGTTCAATTCTTTCCAACCCAGTTCTATGTTCTCACCTTCTCTGGAACTACTGACAAGTACAACCCAAATCCTTCAGCAGTTCTCATTTTCAATTGCTATTCTTGATTTTTTTAATTTCTTACTTGGAACAAAAAAGGCAAAGAGTTTGTCTTTACCTCCCTGCCAAAATTTTAAAGAGTAAACTCTTCTTTTTTATCTCCACTTATCAAGTAATACAGAAATGGTTGCAGTAGCAGGGAAAGGTGCAGGAGCTCAAGCCCTGCACAGTTTGAAGTGTTTGCTGTACACAGTCCTTGGAGATCTTTGTTTTAAAGCTTAAACCCCACAGAACCTTGGTTTTAGAAATAACAGCACAAGAATAATTTCATTATTCACTACAAAACTTAAAGCAGAAATTCACATACAGAACCAAACAAAAAAAACCCCAAATTTGTGCAGTTTCCCATATGATTAAAAAGAACTTGTTAGTAACTCACCTAATTTAAAATACCCTTTCTGAATTATTTTTCTTTTCAAATCACAGGATCATAACCCGACTTCAGAGGATGCTGGTGCTGTGTGACTTCCCAAAAATTCTTTATGACAAGTTTGTGGAGTTTTTCCAGTCCATCTCCCTTCCCTGCCACTGCTATGCCTTCTCCAACAGGTGAGTTCTGGGGCTTCTGAGTGTTCAGTTTGGATCCAGTTGCCTGTGGAATATTCTTTCCCTGATAATAAAAGTGGGAGCATTTTAGAAGAATATTTCAGTATTTGCTGCTTTCCCTGGTTGTTGTTTGATGCCATGACTGAGCTGTTCTCCCTAAAGTTTTATTTCCTTTCCCCCAGAACTGAGCTCTAAACCCCAAAATGTTTTATTAATCAAATTTCACAATCCTTCAAGGAGCTAATGAGTGGTGTACAACAAAACACAGTTAAAATTTTGCTTTGTTTTTATCCTTCCAGCTTGAATGTTTTGCCCTGGGACCACATGCTACTGACCACAGTTTTAAAAGGCCAGAACATCACTGGGCAGAGGAGACAGAAAGGAAGGAAAACCTACCTGTGGGAAGCACTCCCTGTTGTGGAGGCTCGAGTGGAGAAGCTGCTGGAGAAAAAGAAGTGAGATTGCTTTGGCTTTTCCACTTGGTGAACTCAATTCTTACATTTTGACTGCTCCAAACCTCTGTACTTTGGTATGGGGAAACACAAAACTGTACTTTGGTATGGGGAAACACAAAACAAACTCTTTCTTTTAATTTTTTTTCCTCCCAACAAGGCCAGGAGCTTTTTGAAGTCGCTCAGAGCCCTTTGAACGCCTCAGGACCAAATAAAGATTGCTGGAGTGGCTCATTTCTGTGTCTGCATAAACTCTGCAGGTTTTACATGTTGATGTTTCAAGCAGTTCCTCTTCATCAGAGGCTGACCAGTGGAAGGCAGCCAGAAGAGTCTGCTCTGGGCCTTCAGAAAATCCAATATTGCAAAGAATCCAGTCCACTTAAAGAATTCAGCTGCAAGGCAACCTCTGGTTTTATTTTGCCAGAGCTGAGATAATCTGAGAATAACCTCTAGGAACTTCTTTCCAGCTGTGTTTGTGTCCTGCTGTGCAATGGCTCCTGTGTGGGAAGCTGTCCTGCTTTGCTTCTTTCATTGTTTGCCCTGTGCACAGTTCTGCACTTCCTTCCCTTCCTTCTCACCTTCTCTCCTTCTCCCCAGGTACAAGGAGGTTGTTCGGTACCTGAGAGCTGTGAAATGCAATGAAAACCAAAGGTAAATGGCTTTTCCCTTTTTCCTCTCTCTTTTCCCCTATTCCCCTCTCTTTTCTGCTATTCCCCTATTCCCTTCCCTTTTCCCCTTTTCCTTTTTCCTCCCTTTCCTTTTCCCCTCTCTTCCTCCCCCTTTTCTTTCCCTTCTCTTTTTCCTCCCTTTCCTTTTTCCCCCTCTTTTCCTCCCTTTCCTTTTTCCCCCTCTTTTCCTCCCTTTCCTTTTTCCCCCTCTTTTCCTCCCTTTCCTTTTTCCCCCTCTTTTCCTCCCTTTCCTTTTTCCCCCTCTTTTCCTCCCTTTCCTTTTCCCCCCTCTCTTTCCCCCCTATTTCCTTTTTCCCCCCTCTCTTTCCCCCCTATTTCCTTTTTCCCCCCTCTCTTTCCCCCCTATTTCCTTTTTCCCCCCTCTCTTTCCCCCCTATTTCCTTTTTTCCCCCTCTCTTTCCCCCCTATTTCCTTTTTCCCCCTCTCTTTCCCCCCTATTTCCTTTTTCCCCCTCTCTTTCCCCCCTATTTCCTTTTTCCCCCTCTCTTTCCCCCCTATTTCCTTTTTCCCCCTCTCTTTCCCCCCTATTTCCTTCTTTTTCCTCCCTTTCCTTCCCTGCTTTTTCCTCCCTTTTTCCCCCCTCTCTATTCCCTCCCCTCTGTAATGGTCAAGCCCAGCCAGCTCTCTCCACAAATCCTACAGAAACCCCATCCTAATGAACCCTAAACCTTCATTTCCCCTTCCCAGGCTCCGGGACCTTCGGGATCTGATTCCCTTCTACCTGTGCAAAACTGGGAATTTCCTGGATGCTGCCCACTCCCTGCTGTTCCCTGTGAACAGCCTGGCCTGCTGCTCTGCCTGCAGGATCACCCCCTGCCAGTTCAAGGTCTACCTCAAGATCTTCAGGACAGGCTGTGTTCCCTCTGGGAATGACATGCTGGAGACAGGGCCCTGGGTTACAGCTGGCAAGTGGCACTTCATCCTTCCTTCCTTCCTTCCCTGGGAACTTCATTCCAGCTCCTCACTGGCAGGCAGAGGAGGGACACCCTGAGCCCAGCTGGGGATTGGGTGAGGGTGGGGAGGCCCTGGATCCCTGGAGGTGTCCCAGGCCAGGCTGGACAGGGCTTGGAGCCCCCTGGGACAGTGGGAGGTGTTGGGTTGGGGCTGGATGGGCTTTGAGGTTCTTTCCAACCCAAACAGCAGGCAGGAAGGCTGACTGTGTATTGGGGCATGAATTTATTCACTTCACTTAAAACACTGATTTTGTCAGTTCATTTTCTGCTGAAAGCAAAGCAAGAGAAACTATTCAGAGAAAATCCAAAGCCCTTCATTCATTCCCTCCCAGCATTGCCACTGTCATGGGGGACTTGGCTTTATGTCTCAGCCATGACCTTGAGGAGAAAACCTCCTGATGGGAGATGTTTCATCATCAGAATCATGAGCTCTGATAATTGCCATCATCTGTCCTGGGTTCTGTCACCTCTCAGGGTGCCTTCTGCCACAGAAGATTCATTTGGGAGTTGTTCCCTACGGGCAGAATTCTTGGAAGTGTGAGCTCCCTCAGTGTGGTGTGATGTCCATAACAAAACTTCTCTGGGATCACCTGGCTCAGTCTGCATGGTGCCCACACTTTGCAGCTTTCCAGAGCTGTGCTTTGTAGCTGATGTTTATTCATTCCACCACAAACCAGTGCAGAGCAGCTGTAAACACCTCCTGGCTGTGCAGAAACAAACCTGGAACCAAGTGAACATCCAGGTTGAGTTCCTGCTGTGCAGTCACTTGGGCTGTGTGGGGTCTGGCTTTGATAATTTTCATTTCCATCCCTGCAGGCTCTCCCCTGAGGAACACTGTGCTAATTAAGCAGGCACTCAAGCTGCTCTACAGCAGTGAGGCACTCTACAGGAATGTGAGTGTGGCCAAAATCCCTCTTCCCTCCTGCTCCCACTCCTTGAGAGAGCATGGATTTACTCTGACCTCTCTTTCCTCTGAATAATTCACCCCTCTGCCCAAACTTCACTTTGTAACACAAATGTTCTGTTGTTTTTTAGGCCAAATGTTGGAGTTCCTTCATCATGATTTTGGGGAGCAGTGATCTGTTGGAAAAGAGGGGGCACCTGCTCCCCTTACCCCTGGGAGAGCCCCCCCTTAGCTTCCAAGAGGTACCAAACAGTGCTGGGAGAACCTCCTGGCTTGGGGTTGGACAGGATTCCAACCTCCTGGCTTGGGGTTGGACAGGATTCCAACCTCCTGGCTTGGGGTTGGACAGGATTCCAACCTCCTGCCTTGGGGTTTGGACAGGATTCCAACCTCCTGCCTTGGGGTTGGACAGGATTCCAACCTCCTGGCTTGGGTTTGGACAGGATTCCAACCTCCTGGCTTGGGTTTGGACAGGATTCCAATCTCCTGCCTTGGGTTTGGACAGGATTCCAACCTCCTGGCTTGGGTTTGGACTGGATTCCACTGGATGTGGGAATTGGCTCCTTCTCCCAGATGCCAAAGTGAGCTTCCAGTGCCTCATCCTGTGCCAGGGTGGCTCTGCAGCATGTGGGGGTTCAGGAGTGTTAAAGGCAGCTGGAAATGGATTCATTCTGCTCCCAGCTCAGGCCTGCCACTGCTTCTGGGTCTGTCCATGGTGAGATGGATCAGATCAGAAAGGGCCTGGACAGGGGGAATGGCTTCCCACTGCCAAAGGGCAGAGCCAGGTGGGAGATGGGGAAGGAATTCCTGGCTGGGAGGGTGGGCAGGCACCATCCTCTGCAGAAATGCTGAGGAAGTCACTGGAAAGCACATGAAACCCCCATTTCTGGCATGGTTTGGGGTGCCTAAATACAGACCAATAATGCCATTTTTACTCCTGTCTGAGACCATCTAGACAAGACTGGCAGATGCTGGGGGCTTTTGGTGAAGAGTAGATGACAGTGACTGCAAGGGGCTCCAAGCTGTGGCTGTCCCTGGGTCCCTGGCAGTGCCCAAGGCCAGCTGGGACAGTGGGAGGTGTCCCTGCCATGAGGTGATTTTTCCATCTCAGCCCTCCAAAAATGAAGAGTTGTTGATGATAGGGTTTGGTTGGTGCTGCAGAGCCTCAATTCCCCTTGAGGGTGATGTGGAACAGGCACCATCCTCTGCAGAAATGCTGAGGAAATCACTGAAATGCACATGAAAGCCCCATTTCTGGCATGGTTTGGGGTTTGTCTGGGGAGGATCTGCCATCCCTGTCCCTCACTGTCCCCTTGCAGAATGTGCTGGCAGCCAGTGGCAACTTCCTGGAGGATCTCAAGTCTGGAGTTAATGTCTCTTTACCATCTGCTGTTTTCTCTGGTCAGGTGAGTGATGACAACAAAGGGATTTATTTATCCCCAGCAGTGAAAAATGTTGGGTTATTAAGAAAAGCTTCTAAGAGGGGCCTGAAAGATTTTTTTGGGGGGTGATCAGATTAAGATTAGCACAGTCTAAACCCTGGAGCAGATATGGAGGTAGAGAACTGAGGGTCTCTTCTGCTCTGCACATCTTCAGGCCAGGAGAAATCCTTATCCCTGTCCAAACTGATGGATTTATAAAGGAGGAGGGCCAGGAATAATTGATTGTGTCCTAACTTCTCCCAGGGTTTGGCTCAAACAGGACACTGGGGCTTCCCAAAACTCAGAATTGCCCAGAAGTTCTAAATTTCTTTTCAATTAAGGGTCTCAGGTATGTGGGACTTGTTTGAAGACAGCAGGAATAACATTCCATATTCAATGCACTCTCCTAAGGAGCTGCCTTACTCTTTTTTGATATTTTTGGAGGAAATTTCAGTTTATTCCCCAAAGATGTGACTCCTGAGCTGGATTTTTTCCCTTTTAATTCCCTATTTCTGCTCCTGGGTGAGATTCCTCTTTTATATGAGCACTTGGAGAGCACCAGTAATAAAATCCCCCTTCCATGCCCCTGTGTTTAACTCTTGATAAGGTTCTTGTGGGTTTCTTGTGTGCCCTCCAAGCTCTCTGGCTGACCTGGAATAACTCAGTGCTGGTTTGAGTGGGTAAATGAAGGGAAAGCAGCTGTTGAATGCATTTCTTCCCTTGTTGCTGTCTCTTGTGTAGCTGCACCACGAGGCTTCTCTCATCCTGGCAGTGCAAGCAGTGCAGCAGATGCTGTGTTGTGACCTTCCCCACTTGACTTCCTTCTTGGAGGTAGTCCTGGCTTTTGGGGTGAGTCCTACAAACTGATTCCTGTTCTAAGAGATGGAAACAAATAATGTTTAAAATCTCTGAGATGATGAAAACACCATCCTGTGATGACAACAAAGGGATTTATCCCCAGCAGTGAAAAATGTTGGGTTATTAAGAAAAGCTTCTAAGAAGGGCCTGAAAGATTATTTTTTTTTTGGGGGTGTGTGATAAGATTAAAAGATTAGCACAGTCTAAACTCTGGAGCAGATATGGAGGTAGAGAAGTTTTAGCCACGTTTAATTTGACTTCGATTTTTATTCTTTTTTTTTTTTTTTAATTTATTTCCAGGAATGATTGGCACTGAGGTTAAATCATATTTTATCTCTTCTTAGAAAAACTTCTGGGCTCTGAGGCTGCTGCTGGACCAGCTCTGCTGTGAGGAGCACATCCTGTGTGGCACTGCCAACCTGCTCCTGAGGGACCTGAGTCGGGAGGAGGGGACCATGCTGAGAGTGTGAGTGAGCCCTGTCTGCCTGCCCTGGCAATGCAGCACAGGGACAATGGGGCTGTGGATCTGGGGAGTGCACAGCTGGGGTGAAGTTCCTCCACCATGGCTCTGGGGAGCAGGGACAGAGGGGGCACCTCCTTCCCTTGGCCCTGGGAGAGCCCCCCTGGCTTCCAGCACTGCTGGCAGCATCTCCTGCCTTGGCTCTGTGGGAATTGGCTGCTCCCAGTGCCTCAACCCCTGTGGTTTTGTTGTCCAGGTGGCAGAACCTTGGTCCCCAGTACGTGGGGGAGTTCCTGTGCCTGTTCCTGACCTGCAGACACAAGAGGATGCAATCTGTGGGGCTCTTCAGCCTCAACGTGGTCATAGAGAACCTGCACCTGTGAGTGACTGCCCCAGGGCCCCCTGAAATCAGTCCTGGCATTGTCCCATTCTGAGAGTGGGGAATAACCCAGGGCCACCTGCAGTAAATCCTGGGATTGTCCCATTGGGACTGGATTGGCCCCAGAGCCACCTGAAATCCTGGAATTGTCCCTTTGGGACTGCCCAGGGCCACCTGAAATAAATCCTGGAATTGTCCCCCTGGGAACTACCCCAGAGCCACCTGCAATAAATCCTGGGATTGTCCCATTGGGACTGGATTGGCCCCAGAGCCACCTGAAATAAATCCTGGAATTGTCCCTTTGGGACTGCCCAGGGCCACCTGCAAGAAGTCTTGGGATTGTCCCATTGGGACTGAAATAAATCCTGGAATTGTCCCATTGGGAACTACCCCAGAGCCCCCTGCAATAAATCCTGGCATTGTCCCTTTGGGACTGCCCCAGAGCCACCTGAAATTCTGGGATTGTCCCATTGGGACTGCCCAGAGCCACCTGCAATAAATCCTGGGATTTTCCCCCTGGGAACTCCCCCAGAGCCACCTGCAAACCCTGGGGTTCCCCCCAATCATTCTCCTGTAAATCTGGAATCACCTTGGCTTGCAGCTGTGACCTGTTGGATTTTTGTGGATTTTTGAGCCATGCAAAGCCAGGGGTGGCTGCAGCTGTGGCCAGCTGGGAGGGAATGAGTGGGAATTTCTCTGTGTTTCAGATGTCCCTGGGCCAAGCAGCTCTGCACCTTTTTCCATGAGTCTGTGAGTATCCCAATGTTTGTAGGATTTATCAGCAAACCCTGATACCCCTCACCAATCAAATATTGAAATGGTTTTTGTATCAAAAAAAAAAAACCATTCCTGAAGGGAATTAAGTGTTCTGTCTCTTGCCAGGGCTTGGGGCAGCTCCCCTTTGGCACCACAGTTCACCAGGAAGTTTCCAAGTTCGTCAGTGCTTTTGAGAAGCTTTAACTGGGACCAAATCCTCAGGAATGTTTTCCAGTTGGTTTTTCATCCATCCAGTCTCTTCCTGGAGAGTTCCTTGGGTTTGCTTTGGTTGTCACCTCCAGGAAGAGTCAGCTGAAAACTGAATTCCCTGGCTCTGGAGTGGGACCAGAGCCACATTTTGGGAGTTTCTTGCAGTTCCACATTTTCAGGAGTTGTTGGAAGAGGCAGAAGGCTGGAGTTGTTTTCAGAAGCTGACAAAAGCTTCTGGATGGAGCATGAAGCAGCAAAGAATTTTTCCTCTTTTTGGGACACAAACCTTGCAAGAGGCAACTGCTGAGAGGGAAAAGCTTCCAGCAGGAAACCAGGGAGCTGAGAACTCCCTCTGCAGCAGTTTGGGGTCAGGTGCTGTTTGCACAGCTCTGATTTTGGGTTTCATTCTGAACCAAGAGGCTGGAAGATAAAACTGAGCTTTATTTTCTTCAAGCAGCCCCAGTGTGGGGCAGTGGAGAGCTGGTTTGATTTGGAAATAATCCAGCTTGCAGGCTGGGCTTTTTGTTTTCTGCTGAAAATAAAGTTTAGATTGGTGCAGGTGGCATTTCCCAAATCCTAAATCTGATGGGAATTTGGAATTCACTCTGACCTGGAAGAACTCTGGAGCCTCTGCCCCTTTGGGATCCCTCTGTGCTTGGGCAGGCAGGAAAATGAGCCCCAGGATGTGCCCAGGGGCACTTTGCACATTCCCACAGGGGTTTGGGGGCTTCTGCAGCTCTTGGTATCCCAAAGTTCCCACCAAAAATGCACCTGGATGGAAATCTGACACCTTGATCATTAAAACTCTCTAAGTTCCACTGTAACATTGATATTTTGGGTGGTTTTTTTGGTTGTTCACTTGGTTTGGGGTGGGGTTTTTGGGGTTGTGTTTTGTTTTGGGCATGGGAATTTATTTTTGGCTTTGGTTTCTTTGGGGTTTTTTTAATTGGGTTTTTTAATTGGGTGTTTTGGTCCTGGGTTTTTGGGGGTTGGGGTTTTTTGGCTTTGAGAGGTTTTTTGCCTCTTGGGTTTATTTTGTTGGGAGATTGGGTTTTTTTGGGAGGTTGGTTTTTTTTAGGAAGCTGAGGGTTTTGGTGAGGGTTTATGGTTTTTTTTAGGAAGTTGAAGGATTTTGGGAGGTTGGGTTTTTTTAGGATGTTGAGAGGGTTTTGGGGGGTTTTTCTGAGTTGAGAGGGTTTTGGGGGCATTTAGGGCTTTGTTAGGAAGTTGAGGGATTTTTGGGGGTTCAGGGGTTTTTTTTGTGGAGTTGAGGTTTTCCTTTGAATATTTTGGGTTTTTTTTTGGGGTTTGAATTTTTCCCTTGGGGTTTGCCTGGGCCAGGCTGAGTCTCCTCCAGATCCCCCCATCCCAGGACCCCAAAGAGGGACTGGGAGCAGATTTAGGGCAGGGGCTTTGTGTCCCCTTCCAGCCTGGATTTCACCCCCTTGGCACAGGAAATCTGGGAAATGCTTCTTTCCTGTAAATAAACCCTTCTCCATTATTGATCCCTGCTCAACTTTACTGCCTTGGAGCAGCCCTATGGATCCTTTAGGTAATGATTTAATCTTTTATGGATGAGGAAAAAAACCTTTTCTGGAGCTCTGCACTTCCCTCTGGTCCTGGAGGAGGGCTGAGCTCTGCTCCAGGTCAAATGGGGAGGAACAGAGCTCATTAAAAATGGAAAAGTGGCTTTGGGGCAGGAAATGGGGCCCTGGAGCTGCCTCATCCCAAAGCTGCAGCAGCCACAGCAGGAGGGAGCAGAGCTGCAAGGAAGGGACAGCGCCAAAAATGACATTTCACAGGGAAAGGTGGGAATTGCACCTGGAACATCATGAATTTCACAGGGAAAGGTGGGAATTTCACCTGGAACATCATGAATTTCACCCAGAAAATGGTGAACAGGGACAGGAGGAGAGGGAACTCCTCTGAGTTGGATATTTGGGAAAATTCCTTCATGGAAGAGCTGGAAGGGGCTGCCTGGGCAGGGACATCCCCAGGAGGGTTGGGGACAGGAGTCAGTGGGGATCCATTAAAGGTTGGATTTGGGGATCTTGGAAGGAATTTCCCACCCTGAGGCTGTTCCCTCTCCTGTCCCTTGTCACCCCCTGGCTGTCCCCTCCTGGCAGGAGTTCTGCAGAGCCAAAACTTCCCCCTGCTCCCCCTTTTCTCCAGGCTGAGCCCCTTCCCAGCTCCCTCAGCCCCTCCTGCTGCTCCATTCCCTGCCCCAGCCCCTTTTCCCTGTTCCTGCCCCTAAATCAGCTCTGAGGATCAGGGTCCCTGTCCTTGGCCCTAAATCAGCTCTGAGGGTCAGGGTCCCTGTCCTTGGCCCTAAATCAGCTCTGAGGGTCGGGGTCCCTGTCCTTGGCCCTAAATCAGCTCTGAGGATCAGGGTCCCTGTTCCTGCCCCTAAATCAGCTCTGAGGGTTGGGGTCCCTGTCCTTGGCCCTAAATCAGCTCTGAGGGTTGGGGTCCCTGTCCTTGGCCCTAAATCAGCTCTGAGGGTCGGGGTTGGGTCCCTGCCCAGCTCCCCTGGGATCCCAGGGACATTTCCAGCTGCTCTCCCAGCCTGAAATCCCAGTTTTAATCCCAGGCCTGGGGAAATGGCATCTCAACAGATGGCTCTGCTCGATAATAGTGCAGAGCCTGGGGAGCTTCAGCTGCAAAATCCAGGGGGGGCTGCACCCCAAAATCCCTGGAATCCCAGCCTGCTCCTGTCTGGAGCATGGGATGGACCCCAAATCCATGGAATCCCAGCCTGCTCCCGCCTGGAGCATGGGATGCACCCCAAATCCATGGAATCCCAGCCTGCTCCCGCCTGGAGCATGGGATGCACCCCAAATCCATGGAATCCCAGCCTGCTCCTGTCTGGAGCATGGGATGCACCCCAAATCCATGGAATCCCAGCCTGCTCCCGCCTGGAGCATGGGATGCACCCCAAATCCATGGAATCCCAGCCTGCTGCTGCCTGGAGCACGGGATGCACCCCAAATCCATGGAATCCCAGCCTGCTCCTGTCTGGAGCATGGGATGCACCCCAAATCCCTGGAATCCCAGCCTGCTCCTGCCTGGAACACGGGATGCACCCCAAAATCCATGGAATCCCAGCCTGCTCCTGCCTGGAGCATGGGATGCACCCCAAATCCATGGAATCCCAGCCTGCTCCTGCCTGGAGCATGGAATGCACCCCAAATCCATGGAATCACAGCCTGCTCCTGCCTGGAGCACGGGATGCACCCCAAAATCCATGGAATCCCAGCCTGCTCCTGCCTGGAGCAGATCCCTGAAGGGAAGGGATGGGAGCCCAGGGCAGGATCCTGCTTCTGGCACTTCAGAAGGACAGAGAAAACACATCATTTTTTAATAGATTTTAAATATTTTATATATTGATTTCCTATGTATGTCCTATAAGATGTCTCTTTCAGGAAGCCGTTATATTTTTATTTTCATCTTTTTAAATTTTTATTTTTATATTTTTATATTTTATATTTTTATATTTTATTTTAAAATATTTTTATTTTTATATTTTACATTCTTATTTTAATTTTCATTTTATATTATTTTTTTATTTTTACTTTTCTAGAACTATTTATATAACATGCTAATTATATTTATAGAATTTATATAAGTATTTGTCTATAGTATTTATATTTGTATATTTATTTCTTTTATATTTTCCTATTTTCTATTTTGTATATTTATTTTTATTATGTATATTTATTTTTATATTTTTTAATATTCATATCTATTTTGTGTGTATATATTTATATTTATATATACATACATGTAAACATGCACATGTATGTATGCATATATAGATATTCTTTACATTAAATGTTATCCATAATGCATAAAAAATAATAAATCTGATCTAGAAATTGTATCCTGTCTACATAAACACATATGTGTAATATGAATTTATTTCCCACTGCAATTTGATAAAAAATTCAAATATAGATTTGATTTTATATATAATTTGGTATGTGTTAAAAAAAAAAAATATATATATATATATACACGCACTCTCTTGTCTTTGTGTGTGTATATATATATATATATATATATACACATACACAAAGACAATATAATATATTAGATCTATATATCTAAATATGTTAGATATTATTTATTATCTTATTATATACAAAATCATGGGCCTGGATGGTCTTTAAGGTTCCTACCAACCCAAACCATTTCATGATTCTCTTTTATATATATATTTTAAAAATTAAATATATATAGATATATATTCTACAATATTATATTATATATTTATATTTATATTTATTCTATCATATATGTATCATATGTATTCTATCATATTTAGACATATACGATCTTTATATATAATCTTAAATATATATATTATAATATTTTAATTTTTTTATTACTTTATATTTATATTTCACCTTCACCTTCTCTCTCCCCCAGGGAATTCTCTCCCTCAGGAAGTGGGAATGGCTCCAGCCCCAGTTATTGGGGTAGGACCAGCCCGGCCCAGGTGTGATGCAGAGACACAAAATCCAATATTAACTCCAAATTTAAATCCATGTTTAATATTATCCCGATATTAAATCCATATTTCTATTGGTTTTATTTATAGAAATATTCTATATTTATTCCCTGGGGAAGGAGGAGCCCTGGGCCAGGATTTGGGTGGGTTTTGCTGTGTTCAAACCTTGTTTGTTTTTTTTAAGCACCAACTTTTACCCCAGGTTTATTTTTAACAAAGGCAGGGGGGTCTCACCTCTGGTTTTCCATGGATTATTTTGGCTTTAATCAGCTCCAGCTGTTCCAGGGCTTTTGTCTTTCCCTGCAAACCCCTCATCGATAATTCTGATTAATTCCGATTAATTCTGATTATTGATGACGCTGCCCCTTCTCCCGCCAGGTGTTCCATCCCTTTTATTTTCCACTTTTTTTAGTTATTCCCAGCCTCTCCATCTCCTCCGGCTTCGGGAAGGGGGAAAAGCCACAAAATCCAGCGGGGAGCAGAGCGGGAAAACCGGGAAAGGGAGGAGGGAAGGGATGAAGGAAGGAGTTGGGGAAGGGATGAAAAAAAGGATGAGGGAAGGGATGAGGGAAGGGAAGGAAAGGAAAGGATGAGGGAAGGAAGGGATGAGGAAGGGATGAGAGAAGGGAAGAAGGCAGGGATTGGGACAGGGATGCAGGAAGAGATCAGGGAAGGGATTCAGGCAAAGATCAGAGCAGGGATGAAGGGATGAAGGAAGGGATGAAGGGATGAAGGAAGGGATGAAGGGATGAAGGAAAGGATGAAGGCAGGGATGAAGGCAGGGATGCAGGAAGGGATGAAGGAAAGGATGAAGGCAGGGATGAAGGCAGGGATGAAGGAAAGGATGAAGGCAGGGATGAAGGCAGGGATGAAGGCAGGCATCAGGGCAGGGATGCGGGAAGGGATTTGGGCAAAGATCAGGTCAGGGATCGGAGCAGGGATGAGGGAAGGGATTGGGGCAGGGATCAGGTCAGGGATCCCCTCCCAGGGCCTCCCTGGGGATGTCCCCCAGCTCTCCCCTCTCCCTGTGCCCCTCAGGACGGGGGAGCAGCCGGGATAACCCCAATTCCAGAGCCGGAATAGCAGGAGGCGCCTCCATCCCGGGCGCTCCAGCGGAGCCAAATCCCCGGGGAGCGGCGGGGGGAGGATTCAGCCGCGATCCCTCGGCACCAGCCGAGCACTCTCAGATCATCCCGAGCGCTCGGGACCGCCGGGAGCCGGGGAGGCTGCGGGAGGAGCGCGGCCAAGGCCAGGGCTGCAGCTGCGGCCCCGTTTCTCTGCTGCCGGAGTCCCCGAACCAGGTGCGAGCGGGGATGTGCGGGGTCGGGGCAGCTCCCGGGGCGGGGACGGGGCCGATCCCGCTCCTGGCTGCACTCCGGGGATGCCAGGCTGGGATGGAGCGGGGCTGGCATGGAGCGGCAGGGTCTCAGCCTTCCCTGCCCCTTCTCCCGGGGTTCATGGGCTTGGGGACAGGGAAATGTCCCCTTGTGCCGCCGGGCTTTGGGGTGGGACGGGGGCCACCCCACTGCGGGCACTGCTTGAGCCCCCTCTGCTGCTGTGCCTCAGTTTCCCCATCACGCCCATCCTCCCACGGGGTCACTGTTGGGGGACAATGGGGTGGGGGGGTGCAGAGGGGTTTGCTTTGCTCCCCAAATCTGTGCTGGCCGCCCCCCTGAGCCCTTTCCAGCGCTCTTGAGGTAGCCCCAAATCCCTCCTGGTCCCTTCAGAGCCGTGGTCGGGCAGGACAAGGACAAACAGCCCCTTCCCGAGGAGCCTCGGGCTGCTCTGTGCTGCTCCCCACCCAAATTCCAGTCAAATCTGCCTCAGTCCCCGCGTTTTGCATGAGAGGAGCGCTGGGCAGCCTTTGCCTCAACCAAAACAGCCCCAAAAGCTCCCGGAGCCCTTGGCTGCTCATCTGTGGGCTTGGAAACCTCCCCCAGAGCCTGTCCCCATCCTGGGGGAGCCTTTGGGGTGCAACTGAGGGGTCAGGGCAGGACAAGGCACCAAAATCCCCATTCCCAGCCCAACGGAGCCCTCGGAGAGCGCGATGGACGAGTGGGATCTCCCACAATGGAAAAAAGAGGTGGAAAGCCTCAAGTACCAGCTGGCCTACAAGAGGGAGATGTCCTCCAAGACCATACCTGAGTGAGTGGGGACCTCCTTTCCTTTCCTTTCCTTTCCTTTCCTTTCCTTTCCTTTCCTTTCCTTTCCTTTCCTTTCCTTTCCTTTCCTTTCCTTTCCTTTCCTTTCCTTTCCTTTCCTTTCCTTTCCTTTCCTTTCCTTTCCTTTCCTTTCCTTTCCTTTCCTTTCCTTTCCTTTCCTTTCCTTTCCTTTCCTTTCCTTTCCTTTCCTTTCCTTTCCTTTCCTTTCCTTTCCTTTCCTTTCCTTCCCTTCCCTTCCCTTCCCTTCCCTTCCCTTCCCTTCCCTTCCCTTCCCTTCCCTTCCCTTCCCTTCCCTTCCCTTCCCTTCCCTTCCCTTCCCTTCCCTTCCCTTCCCTTCCCTTCCCTTCCCTTCCCTTCCCTTCCCTTCCCTTCCCTTCCCTTCCCTTCCCTTCCCTGTATTCTATACATTCTATGTTGTCCATAATGCCTAAAAAATAATAAATCTGAGCTAGAAATTGTATCCTATCTACATAAACACATACGTGCAATATGAATTTTATTTTCCACTGCAATTTGATTAAAATTAAAGTATATATTTGATTTTTATATAATTTGGTATGCATATATATATATATATATATATGTATACATATGCAGTCTCTTGTTTTTGTATATATATATATGATTTATTTTTTTATTATATACAAAATCGTGGCCCTGGATGGTCTTTAAGGTTCCTACCAACCCAAACTATTCCATGATTCTCTTTTATATATGTATTTTTAAAATTAAATATAGATATATCGATATAGATATATATATAAAATATATATAGAAGATATATATTTAGATTATATATATTATATATAGTATATTATGTATTATATATTATATTATATACTATT
Organism: Agelaius phoeniceus; assembly: GCF_051311805.1. NCBI lineage: Eukaryota > Metazoa > Chordata > Aves > Passeriformes > Icteridae > Agelaius > Agelaius phoeniceus. The sequence continues at coordinate 1,650,346 of NC_135280.1, read as the reverse complement.
ATATACTATTATATACTATAATATATTATTATGTATTATTATATGTATTATATATTATATACTATTATATATTATATTTATATTATATAAAAAATATATATATTTAGAATATACATATTCTACTCTATCACATTATATGATACAGTAGAATCTGCACTCAGGGTGCAGATCCCCCCTTCCCAGAGCTTTGCAGAGCTCAAAATCCTTTAAATCACGGCTGGCTCTGTTCCCTGCCTGCTCTGTCACAGAGCTGGGGACAGCCCCAGGATCCCCCCAGGGCCCCCCTTGGGCTGTGCCCACCCTCCCTCCCCTCTCTGCAGGTTTGTGAAGTGGATCGAGGACGGGATTCCCGAGGATCCCTTCCTGAACCCAGAGCTGATGAAGAACAACCCCTGGGTGGAGAAAGGCAAATGCATCATCCTCTGAGGCTCTGTCCCCCCTGCAGGACGGGCCTGGACCCCTGAGCTCCAGTTCCAGCCCCAGACCCTGAACAAAGCCCTGCCCTCTGCTCCTTTCTGCTCTCGTAGCTGTAGAAGGGGTTTTAGAAATGGGGGGACACGGGGAAAGCCCCAGGATGGGCAGCCTGGGGGGAGGAGCAGCAAAAGCTGCTCCAGGGGTGTGCTGCAGCTTCATCTCACACTTCTGCCACCCCAAACAGGCAGAGTTTTGCAACCTGTAAAGAAGCTTTTTATAAACCCCCCCATTTTTAGTGATTTTAGATACTTTTGTACACTGTAGGATATTGCTTCACAGCAAACCAGGCAGAACCTGGCCCCTCGAGTTTATGTCTGAAATAAACAGAGCAATACTTCACCATTGATTTTGTTAGATCCATTTTATTTATTTTCTTTTTTTTTAACAAAATAAGAGGGTAATAAAAAAGATCATGGCCCAAAATCGTGGGCACACAGGCCAGCCATGGGTTGGAAAGGCAAACCCAGCTGATCCTCCAGCTCCAGCTCAGCTGAGCACAGCCCTAGAGCAGGTCCCTGATGCAGAGGATCCCCTAGAGCAGGTCCCTGATGCAGAGGTGCCCCTAGAGCAGGTCCCTGATGCAGAGGATCCCTTAAAGCAGGTCCCTGATGCAGAGGATCCCTTAAAGCAGGTCCCTGATGTAGAGGATGCCCCCTAGAGCAGGTCCCTGATGTAGAGGGGCTCCCCTAGAGCAGGTCTCTGATGTAGAGGATCCCTTAGAGCAGGTCCCTGATGTAGAGGATCCCCTAGAGCAGGTCCCTGATGTAGAGGATCCCTTAAAGCAGGTCCCTGATGTAGAGGATCCCTTAGAGCAGGTCTCTGATGTAGAGGATCCCTTAAAGCAGGTCCCTGATGTAGAGGATCCCTTAAAGCAGGTCCCTGATGTAGAGGATCCCTTAGAGCAGGTCCCTGATGTAGAGGATCCCCCCTAGAGCAGGTCCCTGATGTAGAGGATCCCTTAAAGCAGGTCCCTGATGCAGATGATCCCCTAGAGCAGGTCCCTGATGCAGAGGATCCCCCCTAGAGCAGGTCCCTGATGCAGAGGCTCCCCTAGAGCAGGTCCCTGATGTAGAGGTGCCCCTGGAGCAGGTCCCTGATGCAGAGGTGCCCCTCTAGTGCAGGTCCCTGATGTAGAGGATCCCTTAAAGCAGGTCCCTGATGCAGAGGATCCCCCCTAGAGCAGGTCCCTGATGCAGAGGCTCCCCTAGAGCAGGTCCCTGATGCAGAGGCTCCTCTAGAGCAGGTCTCTGATGTAGAGGTTCCTCCTGACAGCGTTGGAGAAGCCCTCATTGAAGCGGAACCAGACGTCGCTCCTGCCCACGGCCTTTCCCATCTGCAGCTCCAGGGACTCCTCCTTGGAAACCTGGGGGGCTGCAGCAGCAAAATCCACTTCAAAAACCTTCAAACTGTATCAGCTGTGCCCTGGCTGCAGAGGGGGATTGAGGGAGGCTCTGCTAGGGCAGAGCTGGTGTTCCCAAATCCCAGATGCTGCAACCAAAAATTCCCCCCAAATTCCCTTTGGATGGGGCCAGAATCCATGGATGTGCCCACAGGAACTCTCTGCCAGCTGGGCTAGGCTGGCTTTGTCCCTGCTGCTGTCCCCTGGGGACAGGGCTGAGGGACAGGAGCCCCTCTTTGGGAATGGGGAGAGCCCCCAGTGGCACCCAGGGGCCACCCTGTCCCTGTGCCACCCACCCGGTTCTGAGGTCCCTGTGTCACCTACCCGGGGCCTTGGCCACCTCTTTCCGCTGGATTGGCCTCCCAAAAAAGTCCAGTTCAGGCTGTGGGAAGCAAGAAGCAGGAATGGGGGTGGCTCTGGGGCACCTGCCCTTCCAGCTGCTGCTCAGGGAGGGACAGAACCACGGCAGGGCTGCCCCTGGGCACGGCTCAGGCACCCCAAGGCTCTGCTGAGCAGAGCAGGAGCCAAATGCAAATCCTGCAGCAAGGGCCAGAGGCCGGGAATGCAAACAGCATCCAAATTTGGGGGAAAGGCAAAATGTGAGGCTCAGCTGGGGTTTTACAGGCAGGAGAGGGCGGGGAGCTGAGCCCTGGAGAGGGGCAGTGCCAGGGAAGGATCCCAGCTCCTCCTGGAGCCCAGGGTGGGACCATTCCAGAGCAGCTTTTCCAAGCTGCTTTCCCACAGAGCCCAAGTTCAGCTATTTCAGCCCAAATTCCCAGAGCTCCTCCCTCCCCCAGCCCTGAAAACTTCCTAGGACACATCCAAAATGTCACCCAGCTCCAAGTCATGCCAATCCCAGTGATGCCTTTATGTGACACGCAGAGCTGGGCTGGGCTATTAAAGGAAACTGGACTAAAAATCCCAATTCCAGAGAAGCCAGGGAGAGCCTGGCAGCCCAGGAAGGGCTGGTGGGAGGTGGGGCAGGGATTGGGGCAGGGATTGGGGCAGGGATTGGGCCTGACCTTGTCCTGCAGGGCTGCTCTCCTCACGATGTGCTCCAGGCGCTGCTGGTGGTTGGGGGTCCCCGCTGGCTCCTCCCCGGGGCCATTCCCGGGGTCCTGTGGGGAGGACAGAGCTGAGCCAGGCTCCCCTCGGGGTGTCTGAGCTCCTGGCACCCCCTTGGCCCCATCCCACCCAGCCCCTGCTCGCTGCCAGGTCCGATTCCAACATCCCAAAGATTTTTCCATCATTTTCTGCCTTGTGGGATCAGCCCCAGCTGAAGCCCCTTTCCCTGGGATTTCACATCCCTACCATGTAAACAAGGAGCCTTCAGAGATGTTTTTTGCAGCTTCTCTTTGTCCCACACATCTCCCAGGAGCCTTTCTCCTGCTCCAAGGGGCTCCCAGGGATTAATTATCCCACTGGCACCAGGGCAGGGCAGGCACCAGCTACACCCAGGATGTTTCTCCACCTTTTCCACCCCTTCCCATCTTTTCCTGCCTCCAGGAGCAGGGGCAGAGCCACTCTGCTGCTCCTGGGTGGCTTTGGGAGCTTTGGGAGTGGCAGCAGCCAGGGAAGGGGAGGCAGGGAAGAGTTCACCTCCCACACGGCCAGGTACAAACAGCAGCCAAAAATTCCCACCTAAAATCCCCACCAAAAAATTCCCACCTCTCACTGGAAGGGTTCAAAGCTTGGAACTCCCTCCAGAATTCCTGCAAAAAGCTGAGCCCTGCAGCCCAGCCCAGCTGTGCCAGGGGGGTTAATCCTGGATTTCCACTCCGCAGGCAAAGCCAGCTTTGGGAAAAACACATCCCTGGGGATTTCCTGCACATGCACAGCCCTGGCAGCCCTCTGGGGATGCCCACCTGGGCCAGGCTCCGTGCCTCTGTCCTCCTCATCTTCTCCAGCTCGATCTCCCTGGCAATGAGCTGCTTGGCCTGGTAGCTGAGCTGCCTGCGGGCCGGCAGGGCTGGGAAGCGGCACACGGCCTCCACGTTCCTGCAGCAGGGAAAAGGGAACCAACCCCAAAAATCAGCCAGCCCTGGGCAGCCTGAGAGCCCCAGCACCTCCCAGCCCTGCTCCTGGGTCATTCCAGGGAAAAACAACCCCAAAAATCACCCTGTGATTTCACCCTGTGCAGCCTGAGAGCCCCAGCACCTCCCAGCCCTGCCCCTGGGTCATTCCAGGGGGAACCAACCCCAAAAATCATCCTGTGATTTCACCCTGGGCAGCCTGAGAGCCCCAGCACCTCCCAGCCCTGCCCCTGGGTCATTCCCCCCAATGCAGGAATGGGAATGGGAATGCAGGAGGGATTAGAGGGGTTTAATCCTGGCTTGAAAGCAAAAAGAGGAGATTGGACAGATTGGCCTGAAAAGCTCAGGGACACAACACAGCTCGGGCACAGCAGCAGCTCAACCTTCAGAGGCACCCTGAGGTGCCCCCCCAGACAGGTTTAATGGGAATGCAGCCAGGAACAGGAATTTGGGATCATCAGAGCAGCTGGATTCTTAACAGGCCTCTTTCAGTTTCCCCAGCAACAAGAAGCCACCAGTCCCTCTGCCAGCTGTGAATATTTCATATTTGTCCACTATTTATTCACTATTTATCCACTATTTATTCACTATTTATCCACTATTATTGTCCCTAAAATAAAAGGAGCAAAGCCCTGAGTCAGGTGGCTCTGCAGTCATTCAGAAATCAGTTGTCAAACCAATGCTTTAGGAAGTTTTAAAGAAATAAAGCCCAGGTTTTGCTGGTGACATCAGATTTGTTTGCCAGAGCTGCCAGGTGCCACAGGGGTGTGCCAAGGTGGGGCAGCCCTGCCCTGCCACCTCCTGGTGACAGCCACAGGAAGCTGCTCCCTTCCCTTTAATCCCATGAAACCCAACCTGCTCAGCCCCAGCCCAAGGAAGGGATGGCCCAGCTGATCTGGGGATGGAGCAGAGCCAAAAGTCCCAACTCCTTCCTGAGGATCACCACAGTATCCTGGAATGGTTTGGGCTGGGAGGGATCTTAAAATCATCCAGCTCCAACCCTGACACCTTCCACTTGCTCCAACTCCCATCCAACGCGGCCTTGGACACTTCCAGGGATGGGGCAGCCCCAGAATCTCTGGGAATTCCATTCCAGGGAAGGATTTTGGCTCCCACTCCCCTCCTCAGCCCCGGCACTCACGGATCCAGCTTGAAGATGTACTGGCCCTCGGGCAGGCGCTCCTGCAGGTAGGTGAGGTTGTAGGTGAGCATGGTGCTGATGAGCTCAGCCAGCTGCTGCTTCTCCTTCAGGCTGTAGAGCTGCGTGTTCACCTGGCCAGGGGACAGCAGAGACCTTGCAAACCCCAAACAGCCCAAGCATGGGTGTCACTGTCACATTTTCTGGAAAAATCCCTTTGCCAGGAGTTCTCTCCTGGGAAGCTGAGAAGCCTCAGAGAAAAACGAAAACAATAATAATATGATTTGCTTCTCCTGTGTTTTGCTGCTTTGGAATGTGTTTGGAGATTGTTTACCAACTGGTCATTGTTTCATGTGAATTGTTTTGACTCAATGGCCAATCACAGTCAGGCTGTGTCGGACTCTGAAGAGAAGAGTCAGGAGTTTTTCATTATTATCTTACAGCCTTCTGTAAGTATCCATCCTCTGTTCTTTAGTATAGTTTTAGTATAGATTAGTATAGCATAATTAATATAATATATAATATAATAAATATCATATCATATCATATCATATCATATCATATCATATCATATATTAGCCTTCTGAGAACATGGAGACAGATTCACCATTTTCCTCCCAACGATGGGGACTCAGAAATGCCACACACGGGGTTTGTTTCTGGGTGAGGAAGGACCCAGATCGAGTTTAGTTCTTTCTTAGGGACACAGAGCAGGGACAGACCCTCTCCTGGGCGAGGGTGACTCCGAGAGCTCCACAAAGCCCAGCCCAGGTGGGGCTCAGGACCCCTCCACACAGTTGGGCACTTCAACACTCTGTCCCCAGCTTCTGCACCAGCTGTGACACCAAACTCAGCCAGATTTGGGACACAAAGCCAGGCTGGTTCAGCAGGTGGGGCTTGCAGAGGGCTCTGGGGAGCAGGGCCGGGGGCTGGGGGCACTCACAGGCCGCAGTTTGGGGGCGATGATGTCCAGCAGCAGGCACAGCACGTCCAGCACCAGCGCCTGCTGCCCCGCGCGGCTCCGGGCGCCCGGCGCGATCCCCGACACCATGGACAGCACCAGGTTCTGCATCTGGCCCAGCTTGGCCACGGCCTGGGGACAGCACAGAGGTTGTGTGTGATGGAACAGCCTGTCCCAGTGTCCTGGTTCTTTCCCCAGGTGTGCCAATCACCTCTCCCTTCCCCCCTGTTGCCCCTGCTCAGTGCTGTCCATCAATCTTGGAATTCCAGAAAGGGCATCCTGTGATTGGTGAAGTTCAAAAGATGCCTCTCAGCCCTGGGTGTCATTTGTCCCCTGAGACTTCCCTCCCCTTACCTGGTTGGTGGCTCCCTACCCCTTCCCTCCCCCTCTCCCTGGGGTTAAAAGACACAGCAACCACGGGGTTCTCTGTTCTGTTGGAGCTGTTCCTGCATTCAGAGCCCTGTGGGCCAGGAATAAAGCTCTGGATCCAAACCCTCCAGCAGAACCCAACTCCTTTTCCTTCACCTGGCCTTGAAGCCTCTCCAGCAGAGGTAAACCTGAGCTCCTGCATGCCTGGAGTTGTCCCAAGTGCCAGCTGCAGCATCCAGCTTAGCCAAAGGTGTCTCTGAGGTGAAACCACCACAGCTGCCACCCTTGGTCAAGCAGCAAGGGCCCGACGAGCCCAGGCACGTTCCACCCAGCAATATTGGTAATCAATCCCAATCCACAGGGACACCCAGGCAGGGTCCCTGCAGGCCCAGGGCTGGCTCCAGCAGCCCCTGTGCACTTGCCTCGGGCTGGCTGCTGGGGTAGGCCAGGCGGGGCACGGCGGCGGCGGCGAAGAGCAGGTGGAAGGCCACGGGCAGGAAGGGCAGGTAGCGCAGCAGCTGGAAGCTCTGGGCCTGCAGCACGGCCCGGCCCAGCAGGTCAGAGAAGCACAGCCACTCCAGGGCCAGGCACACGGAGCCCAGGCTGGGATCCCGCACCTTCATGTTCAGGAAGTTCTCAAACAGGCCCTGCAGGGAGTGTGGGATCAGTGGAGCCCGGCTGGATGGGGTCTGAGCTCCCCTCCAGCCCCCCCCTGGCTGCTCTCACCTGGGCCAGCTTCTCCTGCTCTCCCGAGGAGATGGAGAGGTGCAGGATGTGGTGGAAGCGGTGGGAGGAGGAATTGAAGCCCCCTGAGCCCCCAGGGTGGGACAGGTCCTCGTCCCCCAGCAGGAGCTGGGCTGGCAAAGAGGGGTCCATTCCTATCCTGTGCCTGAGGGAGCCCAAAGGGAAGAGCTGAGGGTTTGGGTTTGCCAGTGCTGGAGGAATATTTGGATCCTTGGAAGCTGGACTGGAGGCAATGCCAGTGCTGAATTATTGGGAGCTGAATGGAGTGGTAACAAAGCATCTGTAATGGCCTTAAACTGAGAGGAAAGGTTTAGAAGGAATATTGGAAGGAATATCCCCTGGGAGGGTGGGCAGGCCCTGGCACAGGTGCCCAGGGAAGCTGTGGCTGCCCCTGGATGCCTGGAAATGTCCCAGGCCAGGCTGGACAGATCTTGGAGCAGCCTGGGACAGGGGAAGGTGTCCCTGCCACGGCAGGGGTGGCACTGGATGGGCTCTGAGGTCCCTTCCAACCCAAACCACCCCAGCATTCTATGATCAACACAAATCCCCTCAAGAAGTTGCTCTCCAGGACCTTGCACGTCCCATCCAGCCTCCCTTGAACACTTCCAGGGATGGGGCAGCCACAGCTTCTCTGGGAAATGGGAACAGCACCCCCCAAGCACCCAACAGACGTAAAAACCCCCTCCTCCTACCTCTGGGGCTTGGGCAGCTGGAAGATCTCTTGCCAGATGGAGAAGAGCCCCTTGTTCTGGTCCTTCAGGCCAATCCTCATGGTCTGCACCATCTGCACACTCAGCTCCTTCTGCCCTCGGCCGTGCAGGAACTGCAGCAGGAGCCAGGGGATGGAGGGGATGGGGATCCCAAAGCCCTTGGGAACAGCTGGACACAGCCACCCCCCTCTTCCTCCATGGGCAGGGCTCAAAACACCCCAGGGGACGGGGAGATGCTTCAGGGACCTGACTGGGAGGGACTTTTGTCCCCCCTGTCCCCATGTGAGCCTGGAGCTCAGCAGAAACGTGGGCCATGCCCGTGTCCTGATGGCCATGCCCGTGTCCCCAGAGCCATGCCTGTGTCCTGATGGCCATCCCTGTGTCCCCAGGGCCATCCCCGTCTCCCCAGGGCCATCCCCGTGTCCTGATGGCCATCCCTGTGTCCCTAGGGCCATGCCCATGTCCCCAGAGCCATGCCTGTGTTCTGATGGCCATCCCATGTCCTGATGGCCATGCCCATGTCCCCAGAGCCTTCTCTGTGTCCCCAGGGCCATGGCCATGTCCTGATGGCCATCCTCATCTCCCCAAGGCCCTCCCCCAGTCCCCAGGACTCTCCCTGTGTCCCCAGAGCTCTTCCCATGTCCCCAAGGCCCTCCCCATGTCCCCAGGGCTCTCCCCATGTTCCCAAGGCCCTGGCAGTGTCCCCAAAGCCATCCCTGTGTCCCCAGGCCCTGGCAGTGTCCCCAAAGCCATCCCTGTGTCCCCAAGGCCCTCGCCCTGTCCCCAGCACCTGCAGGGTGTTGATGCAGGAGCGGATGTCGCTGTCGGTTTTCTCGCAGAGCGCCAGCAGCGCGCCCGTGTCCGCCCGCATTCCCTGCCGGAGCGCGATCTGGAGACAGACAGGGCTCAGCAGGGAGGGGACACGGAGCCAGGGGGACGGGGGACAGCCCCTGAGGCACGGGGCCGGGGCCCTGGGGGAGGCAGACCTCGCTGAGGCGCTGGGCCAGGCGGGAGGGCGTGGTGCGGGGGAAGCTGAGCAGGAAGGATTGCTGCCGCAGCGGGCGCAGCGCGGGCACGAACCTGGGGCAGGGAAACAGGGGGTGAGAGAGCCCAGCAGGGAATTCCCTTCTCAATCCTGGAATTATTGAGGCTGGGAAAGACCTCTCAGATTGTTGAGTCCAACTGTTGCCCCAGCACTGCTAGTCACCGTGAAATGATATCCCCAAGTGCCACATCCACACAGCTCTGAAATCCCCTCAGGGATGGGGACTCCACCACTGCCCTGAGCAGCCTGGACCAACCAACACCTGGCTGCCCTTTCCATGAAGGAATTTTCCTAAATATCCGATCTAAACTTTCCCTGAGGCCGTGCCCTCTCCTCCTGTCCCTGTTCCCTGGAGCAGAGCCCGACCTCCCCCAGCCATCCCCTCCTGTCAGGGAGTTGTGCAGAGCCACAAGGTCCCCTCTGAGCCTCCTCTTCTCCAGGCTGAGCCCCTTCCCAGCTCCCCCAGGGATTCTCCAGCTCCCTCAGGGATTCTCCAGCCCCTTCCCAGCTCCATTCCCTTCCCTGCACACACTCCAGCCCCTCAATGTGAGGGCCCCAAACCAACCCCAGGACTGGAGCAGCTGCTCTCAAACAGAGACACTCCAAACAGCCACATCCTGTGTGGGGGCAGGGTTTGGTGTCCCTGTCCCCCCTCCCAGGGCAGGTGACACTCACTGGTCATTGCAGATGCAGATGATGGGCCTGAGCAGGAGCCCCCCCTCGCGCCGCCGCCGCCGCCCCGCGCCCGCCTCGCCCTCGCTGTCCTTCCTCTGGATGATGGCCAGCAGGACATTGATGGAGGCCTGGGGGGAAGGAAACGGGATGGGAGGGATGGGGTTCTTGCTTGTGGAACAGTGGGGGGCTGTTAATGGGGTCACGTTTGAGGGGCTGGTGCCCCGGGCTCACCGCGGGCGCGCCGTCGATCTCGTCGATGATGAGGCAGTTGGGCCTCTCGTGGGAGCCCAGCACCGACCTCATCTGGGTGGCAGCTTCAATGCGGGTCTGGAACACCTCGGGGCTGCGGTCATCACTGCCAGGGGACACAGGGACAGGTGACTTTGGGCGTGGGGACACGGCCAGCATCATCCCTGGGACAGCATCACCCCTGGGACAGCACCATCGCTTCCAGAGCACCATCACCACCTGCATCATCTCCACAACAGCATCATCACCTCCAGAGCAGTACAACCTCCACAGCACCATCACCTCCAGAACAGCATCACCTCCAGAGCACAATCACCTCCATAATAGCATCACCATTACCTCCAGCATCACCCCTGGGACTGCATCACCTCCAGAACAGCAACACCTCCATAACACCATCACCTTCACAACAGCATCATCACCTCCAAAACAGCAGCACCTCCAGAGCAGCACAACCTCCACAGCACCATCACCTTCAGAACAGCATCACCTCCAGAGCACCATCACCTCCATAATAGCATCACCATCACCTCCAGCATCACCCCCAGGCCATCATCATCTCCAGCATCACCTGCCCTCTTTTGTGGGCAGGGCATGGGCTCACCTGGCCCTCAGGCCTCACCTGGCACCCAGGGGCTCACCTGGCACCCAGGGGCTCACCTGGCACCCAGGGCTCTCCTGGCACCCAGGGGCTCTCCTGGCACCCAGGGCTCACCTGGCATTCATCTCCACGGCGTTGTACCCCGCGTGCCTGGCGATGACGTGGGCCAGCGTGGTCTTGCCCAGGCCAGGGGGCCCACAGAGCAGGGCCACCTGTGGCACAGAGGGAAGGTCACCCCTGGAGGGCTTCCTCCTCAGAGGGGACAACGCTGCTGCCCGGCTGGTGGCAGCACAGGGACCCAGAGCCACGTCCCCTCCTGTTCACCTTGTGTTTGGGTCTCTTGTGCTGGTCCAGCTCGGCCTCCAGCATCTCCTCGGTGAGCTGCACCTTGGTTTTCCACTTGTTGGGATGTTCCTTGGCATGGCTGGGTGGGGGATGAGCTGCAGGGCTGGGTTTGGGCTTCTTGCCAGCCTTGTCCTTGCCGAACACCACCGTGTCCCACAGCTTGAGCCACTTGAGCAGGCAGCGGTTGGTGTACTGCAGGGAAGCAGGGAAAATCCATGGAACCTGGGAAAATCCAGCTGGGGGCAGAGGAAAGCTCTCCTTCATGGAGGAGGCTGCTCAGGGTCCCATCTGGCATCTCCCTGGGACAAGGTGGGAACGATTACCTTCCCAGCTCAGCCCCCATCCCTCAGAGAAAGCCTGGCTGAGTCACATCAGCCCCATCCCTGCTGGCCCTGCTCTGTCTTGGCTCAACTCAGCAATTCCCAGCCTCTCCCAGCACATCCCATTCCCTACAAAACTTCTAACAGTCCCCAAAAAAATTCAAAATGGCCAACATTTTCTGGCTAAAATTCTCTCAATCTTTTTTTGCTTTGTTTTGGTGACATTCCATAGATTCATCTGCCAGAACACCCCCAGCCTCCAGTGCAAAGCTGCCATCCCAATCTCCCAGGGACTCAGGACTGCTCCCAGGCAGAGCAGCACAGACACAGCCCCCAGCCAGTGCTTCCAAAGGCAATTCCTGATCCCAGAGCATGACCCCACCCATCCCAAGCCCCCCCCCTCACATCATCACTGAGCAGCTCCATGTAGCGCTGGGGGCTGAACTTGTCCACCCAGAGGCAGTGGGATGCAGACTCCTCCTGGGCTGCTGGAGCTGTGTCCATGCTGGGATCCGGACTCTCCGTGCTGGGCTCGTTCCCCAGGCAGCTGCACCATGGAATTAATGTACCCCAAAGCACCCCAGGAGTCAGGGCAGGGTGGGAACTCCACCCAGACCCTCCCAGGCTGAGGGTGATGAGGGCAAAAAGGCTCCTCTGCTCACAGGTCCCCCAAAACTTTATTGTGAGGGAGGGAAAGGCAGCAGCATGGCAGGGACTGGAGAGGGATTTCATGCCAGCATCTCACCTGCTGATGATCTCTGTCAGCTGCTGGGAGGCCTCCAGAACCTGCCTGCGACGCTTGAGCACAAACACAGAGGGGTCAGAGACACCCCCCAGTCCACGGCTGGGGACAGGAATTTGGGAGCCAGCCCTGTGGCCAGCAGGGGTGGCAGGGACACAGGGGAAGGTCAGGGACATGTGGTACCTCCTCATCCACCTGCTCCTTCAGGTAGGAGAAGGGCACCCCCAGCAAGTGGAGCGGCCTGCGAGCGTTCCAGCCCAGGGAATCCGGGAGCTGCAGGGACACAGCACAGGCAGCCCCCTCCTGAGCCACCTGGAGGCCACCGAGGAGCAAACCTGACCTTCAGATCCCTCCTCACCTCCAGCCCTGTCCTGCAGGGATCATCCCTCAGCACCAAGAAGACCCTGGTGCCCTGGGTGGATGTCACGTTGATGTAATCCTCCAGGACTGGGGGTCTCCTCAGGACCCTCTTCTTTTCCAGGGGTGGTGTGGTCTGCATGGGGACCATTCCACTCATGTCCAGCTGGTTCGAGCTGGAAAACACCAAATTCCTTCAGTAGGGGAAGGGCCCTTCCCCTCTTTCCTGTTAAAAATGGGGTTCAGGGTGACCAACCTGGTATTGTGGAGAGCCAGAGGTGCCTCTGGGCCACCATCCCAGGAGACATCCGGAGCCAGCTCATCGTCTGCACCGAAATCGAGCTTCTTAACAGCTTCCAGGCGCTGCCGCTTCGGCTTCGGGGCTGGAGCAAGCGGAGAGCATCACTGACGGACGGTGGTACCCAGGGGATGCTCCAGCACCCGGCACCGCTCGGGGCGGGGAACGGGGGCACCAGCACCTGGGGAACCGGGTCAAACCTACTGCGGGGCTCGGCTGCTGCCGGGGACACGGCGGGGACACAGTCCCGGTCCCTCTTCTTGGCACCGGTGCCGCCGGGAGAGTCCCCGGGGAGGTCGGGCTCCTCCGGCGGCTGCCTCTTGCCCCGGAACTGCGATGTTTTAGGGCCGGCGGGTGGGGATAGCTCATCTGCAAGAGGGGTCAGACCACGCTGCCGGTCACCGGAGGGGACCCGCGGCGGCACGGGCGCACACGGGCGCGCAAAGCACAATCCCGCTCCCTCCCTCCCTCTGCCGCCTCCCGTCCCGGCGCCGCAGCAGCGCCCACCTCCCAGCTCGGCCAGCACCTCCAGCTCGTCGGCGAAGCGCTCGTAGAAGCCATCGTCGGGCCCATCCTCGGGCCCGGTCTCTTCGCTCGCCATGCGCGGCACCCGCCCCGGCGCCGCCGCCGGCCCCGCGCCCACCGCGCTTCCGCCCGCGCGCGCCGCGGGACCGGCGCTGATTGGGCGCGACGCGCGGGAGGACGCGGCGGGGGCGGCGCTGATTGGACGCGACGTGAGCGCTGCCGGGAGGCGCTGCGGGAGCGGGCGGGGCCGGGGCGGCGGCAGCGGCGCTGCGCGGGTCCCCCCAGCCTGGTCCGGGTCCCCCCAGCCGGGGCCGGGTCCGGGTCTGGGTCCGGGTCCGGGTCCGGGTCACCTCCCCCCCGTCCCGGGTCACTTCAGCCCGGTGCGGGGTGCTCTCCGCCGCGCGTGTCCCCGCCCCGCGTCCCCTGTCCCCTCCCCTCTGTCCCGTGCCCTCCGGCGGAGCCGCCGCGCCCGCGGCCGGGCAGCAGCGGGGAGCGGGGCAAGGCCGATGGCCGCCGCCGGGATGGGCAGAGGCAGCACCGCGGGGCTGCGGGGCCTCCACGCGTGACAGCGGGGCGGGCATGGGCCTTCCGCGCGTGGCGCCGGGGCGGCCCGGGACAGCGGGACAGCGGCGGGGCCGTGCGCTGTGACAGCGGCATGGCGGCGGCTGGAGCGCTGCTGTAGCGTCCGTACCGCTGTGGGACCTGCATCCGCACGGTGCGACACCGGTGAGCCTGGGGACAGGCAGGGTGACAGCAGGGTTGCAGGTGACCTCGGCAGCATCGGTACATGTGCGTTCCCTGCTGGGGTATCCCGTCTCCAGGCCCTGCCCGTCCCGTGTGTCCGGGGCGGCTGTGCCCATCCCGCAGCTGGCGGTTCCTCATCCCGATTCCCCCTCGCTCTCTCTGCCCCGCAGGGCGCTGGCCATGGAGCCGGGCACCATCGACAACCTGTCCATCCTGTACCAGAGCTCCGACTTCATCGTGGTCAACAAGCACTGGGACCTGCGCATCGACAGCAAGATGTGGTACGAGACGCTGACGCTGCAGAGCCAGCTCAAGCACCGCTTCCCCGAGCTGGCCGACCCCGACACCTACTACGGCTTCAGGTGAGCGCCTGGGCTCTGCCCTCAGCTGGGGACACTGCTGAGATGCCCTGGATGCTCCTTTACCCCCGTGTCCTTCCCAGGTTCTGCCACCAGCTGGATTTCTCCACCAGCGGGGCCCTGTGTGTGGCACTCAACAAAGCGGCGGCGGGAAGTGCCTACAAGTGCTTCAAGGAGCGCCTGGTGACCAAAGCCTACCTGGCCCTGGTGAGCCCTCCCTGCCACCTCCTGCCTTGGCTTCTGGTGTTCCTGAACACCTCTGCCCTGAGGGAAAGCTGAGGGACTTGGGGATGCTCAGCTGGAGAAGAGAAAGATTCAGAGTTGGAGCCTAAAGGGGCTCCAAGAGAGCTGGAGAGGGATTTGGACAAGGGCATGGAGAGACAGGACACAGGGAATGGCCTCCCACTGCCAGAGGGTGGGGTTAGGTTGCATATCAGGAAGGAATTCTGGCACAGGGTGCCCAGAGAAGCTGTGGCTGCCCCACCCCTGGAAGTGTCCAAGGCCAGCTTGGATGGGGCTGGCAGCAGCGTTGAAGGTGTCCTTGCCCCCAACAAGGAGTTGGGCTTGGGGAGATGGATGGACTTTCAGGTCCTTCCAGCCCCATCCTTTCTGTGATTCCATGATTCCTGTCATGGGGGTGGGTGAGGAGCACGTGCCAGGGCTCAGTGTGCACATTCCTGCCCCCAGGTGAGGGGACACGTGAGCCAGAGCCGGATGTCGATCCGCTACGCCATTGGGAAGAACACCACAGAGGGCATGACCCACATGATGTGCATCGAGGGCACAGAGGGTGAGCAGCCCCATCCCCTGCTCTGCCCACGCCCCCAGGGATGCTCTGGGGCATCACAAACCCCCTCTGGCTCTCCTGCAGGCTGTGAGAATCCCAAGCCGTGCCAGTCAGAGCTGATCGTGCTGGAACATGGATCCTACAGCGGAGACCCCGTCACCAAAGTGCTGCTGCAGCCACTGACAGGTGGGGACAGGGGCAGCTCCGACGTGGAGCAGAGCCTGGAAAGGGATGAGGGAAGCTGAGACCTGCTGTGCTCAGGGGGACAAATGCCATTAGGTGCACTGTCACCATGCCCTGAAGGAGGCATTCAGGAATTCCCTGTCCCTGATTCCCATTCTGCCCCCAGGGAGGACTCACCAGCTCCGGGTTCACTGCAGCGCCATCGGCCACCCCATCGTGGGGGACTTCACCTACAGCCACAGGCAGGACAGCAATCCCTACAGGATGATGCTCCACGCCTACTACCTGCGCATCCCCACCGGCAAGGAGCTGATCGAGGTGTGCGCGCCCGACCCCTTCGTCACCGCCATGGACAGCAACTGGGTGCCCCAGCACGTCACCCAGCGGCTGGAGGACGTCATCCAGGAGCTCAAGGACAAGGGGACACACAAGGAGGAGGAGGAGGAGGAGAGCCAGGAGGCTGCCAGAGAGGAGAGAGCAGGGGGTGAAGGCAGCAGGGAGGAGGCGGAGGAGCAGCGGGCGCAGTGTGAGCAGTGGCTGGCTGAGTGGGCTCTGCAGTGAGCACAAAGCACATCCCTGCATCTCCAGCTCCAGCCTTGTCCCAGCGGCTCCCCACGGACCCCAGCGCTGCCTCCACACCTGCACTCCCTCTGTGGCTTCCCTCGCTCCTGGGGCTGGCGTCAGGTGGATTTTAGGAGGGGTTGAGGTGGGGTTGTTTTGTGATGCCCATCATCCATCTGGTCACGGGGTGTCCCTTTCCCAATCCTGGGCCTCAGCAGCAGAGTTTGTCACACTCCAGCTTAGAGTGACCCCAGAGCTTTCCATCCCTGTCCTGGGGCCCGGGCACAGCTGGGCACTGCCTTTGCCATGGACATTCCCACAACCTTTCCATGCTTGGATGCAGAATTGCAGCCCAGCACAGGGAGGGGAGAAGGTGCTGGGTGCAGCTCCAGTGTCCCTGTCCCCCATTCCCTCACTCCAGCTGCTGTGGCATGACTGGGGGCTGGAGCACATTCTGGGGACACTGAGAGTCCCCCAGTCCCAGGGTGTCCTGTGAAACTGGACTGGGATGGGCATGGAAAGGTCCCTTCCCCTCCCTCAGCCCACCTGGGCAGTTTTTAAAGGTTGGTGAAGGTGAAGGAGTTGATACCAATGGATTTTAAACTTTTTTCAATTTTCTAGGAAGAGAATCTAGTCTTTTAGGGTTTGTAAAATACGGGTGGTCTCAGGAATGAGGTATTTTTAGTACTTCTGTGGTCAGAGAGCCAGCAGCCCAAAGCTTTTTTAATGGATTTTATTATTCCTTCTAGCACTGCCTTTCCTGCCTTTATCCCTGCTGAGACAGGTCAGAGGACACAAGTCCCTTTCTGCTCACCCACCTGAGGAGGAATCAGTGTCCTGTGTAGGTCCCATGGGGTGGCTCCTGCCTGGCAGGTTTCCAGAGGGTCCTGCAGGCAGGTCCTTCAGCTGGGCAGTTTGGGAAAGCTCTGGAACAGTAGGAAAAGGACAAAGGTGAAAGAGCAGGCAGGAGCTTAGCTTTGACAGATGCCAAGAAATTTCCTTGGAAGTGCCCTTGCTTTGCTGGTCATCCTGCTTCGCTTTCCCCTTCCCTGCTCATCCTCTGCAGCCCTTGGGGGACATTTGGAAATGAGGAGAACAGGACAGCTGGGGCCACACAGCCCCATCCCAGGGCTTTCAAGCACCACGTCAGCACGTGCCCAGAGTTGTCGTCACCTCACCAACCCCATCCCGTTGAAAACACACCTGATGGGGTTCACACAGCTGATATTCCCACCCCGAGGGGGAATAAAAAGGCACAGCCCTCTCCTTGTGGATAAACACACCCTGCAAGTCACCAAAATCCCTGGGGGGGGTGGGGGGAGAATTGGATCACTTGTCCTATGTGTCCCTTCATGATGTGGCTTAGTGCCACCACTGCAGGGCGGGGATGGCCTGAGGTGCCAGCCCTGGGCACTGAGCGGGCACGGTGGGCTCAGGGCTGGTGCCAGGGGGCTTGGAGGGCAGGAGGAGCGGGAGCCCCTTGTCCTTCTGCCAGGCCCCGTGGCCGGGAAGGGCTGGGCAGGTCCCACAGCCGGGAAGGAACACAAGGAACCTTTGTTTGCCAAAGATTCGGGGAATGACGCGCACGGGAGGTGCTGGAAAGCGACAGCGGAGACTGACACAGGGGAGACCCAGCCTTGTCCGCGCTGGGAGCGGGCCCTGCCGGGAACACGGCCGGGATGAGGGGTGGGGACATGAGGACATGGCTGGGGCTGGCACCCTGAGCCCGCCGTGTTTGCGTGGAGGAGCCCTCACACCCCAGCCCAGCCTTTGCGTGCTGCTTCTCCCCAGCGCCACAGATAAAAGGGAATTTTCCTTACCCTGCAGAGGGAGTTTTCCAGGCGCCCTTCCCGGCTGCGTTCCAGGGCCGTGTCCCCGTCCTGTCCCCTCCTGCCCACGGGGCTGCGGCTCCTCCAGTGCCCTGGGGTTGTGGCGTGGCTGTAATGTCCCGTGCACTCCGCAGTTCCAGTTTTGGTGTATTTGCTGTATTAAACGTGTCTTCTGCCCTTCACTGTCCTCTCTCTGCATCCATTTCCCGGGGGCTTCCAGGAATGAGGGGAATGAGGCCGGACCGGCCCCGCGGGAGCGGCCCCGGGGCTCCGACCCGGCCCGACGGGGGAGGATTGAGTGTGAGAGGATTGTGAGAGGATTGTTGTGAGAGGATTGTTGCGTGAGGGAGGATTGAGTGTGAGAGGATTGTGAGAGGATTGTTGTGAGAGGATTGTTGTGTGAGGGAGGATTGAGTGTGAGAGGATTGTTGTGTGAGAGGATTGTTGTGTGAGGGGCTGAATTGAGTGTGACAGGATTCAGTGTGAGGGAGGATTGAGTGTGAGAGAGATTGTTGTGTGAGGGAGAGGATTATTGTGTGAACTGCAGAATTGTTGTGTGAGGATTGTTGTGTGTGAGAGGATTGTTGTCTGTGAGAGGATTAGTGTGAGAAGATTGTTTTGTGAGGGGCTGGATTGTTGTGTGAGGGACTGGATTGTTGTGTGAGGGGCTGGATTGAATTTTAGAGGATTGTTATGTGAGCTGCAGGATTGTTGTGAGGCACACTCATCCCTCAGGTCAGAGCAGAGGAAAAACCTACTGAAGACCCAAGGAATTATTACAGTCTTTAAGACTGGGAGATTTTTTGAAGATTATGAACTAGACGTGGGCAGAGGGCCACTGGTTAAGGGAGAGGAGCACTCCCAGCCCTCCTGGCACAGGGACCTGCAGTCAGAGCTCACAGCTGACCTGGGAATGTCCCCAGGAACAGCCTGGGGCAGATGTTCCCCCACATGTTCGAGTTCAGAGTGGATCCTCCAGTGGCAGCTCCCGAGGGGGTTTCAGGGCCAGCTTTGATCTCCACAGGGACACAGCAGACACGGTGACCCCCTGAGTGGCCCTGATGTGTCCCTGCCCTCCTGCTCCAGCCACCTTTGTCCAGCCAGCCCGGGGCAGGGGCTGTGTCCCTCCGGTAGCCTCATAGCATTCTGTAATTTTACTGTCCCAACAGGAGCTATTTTCACAGTAAATCCTTCCAAAATAGAAATCAGCAACACCCATGGGCGTCGACCCAGCCCTGGGGCTGAAAGACCGGTTGGGGGACGGGGCTGGGGACAGGACAGGGCTGGGGTGACAAACCCCTCTTGACACTGCCAGCAGCTCCAGGGACCCTTGGTGAGGGCTGGGACCCCCAAACCTGGCTGAGAGGGGGGTGCAGCCCTGCCCCAGCCCAGCCACCCTTCCCTTTTCCCGGGATAAAAGCTCAGATAAAGTTTGTGCTCACAGCTCCTCCAGGTTGTCATCTCAGAGCCTTGGGAAGGATTTGATTCCTTTGGTCTTGGTCCCCTTCATGACACGTGCTTGACATTTGGAGCACGATCAAGGGAAAAACTGAAAAAAAGGGAATGGGATTGGCTGTGATCCAGGGAAAAAGAAGAGGGGAGACACCTCCCAGAGGGTGCTGAGCCCATCACTGGGCTCAGTCTGTTCTGTACCCTACCTGCCCTATAAAATAACCCCTGAGCAGCTTTACAGGTTTCCCCCTCACCTGGAGCACCTTAATCCCCCTCAGGGGCACAGAAACTCCCAAACCAGAGGCTTTAACTCCTTCTGGGTTCACTTTCGGTTCAGCTGAACCCAGAGCTCAGTGACCCTTTATGAGAAGTAGGAAACAATCCCAAAGCAAAGCCAGGGAGAAGGAAAGGAGCCTGACAAAACAGAGTTGAGAAACTGCCCCGTCACACCCCGTGTGCAGAGCAACATCCCCACCCCGCACAGATAAAGTGCCGAGCCTGCCCAGCCCCTGGCCCAGCCCCACCAGCACCTTCCCGGGGGAATCCTCCCATCCCGGAGCCAAATCCCTCTGGACGAGGGGGAGGAGAACAGCTCGACACAGCCACGGTAGGATTTCAGGGGAAAAAATGAGATTTGGGGGGGGGGAGGAAAATGAGATTTAGGGGGGGAAAATTCCTTGTGTTGAGTTCAAACAGTGATAATGGATTGCTGTGGGCAGCCCTGGGGCAGTTTCAGGAGCAGGGATTGATTTTCTATCAGGGGATCCCTGTGAGGGGTGTGGAGGGGTGGGGAACACCTGCTGGGCTCCCCCACTGCCTTACACTGGATTTCTCCCAGTCTGTGCTGGTGAGGAGCTGGGGGATTGAGGGGGACCCTGTCCCTGCAGGACAGTTGTGGAGTTTCTTTTACAAACGGGTGGGAAAAGCCCTGTTTTCTGTTATATCAGATTTAAAATCTCTCCCATGGTCGCTGGGGGCCTGTGCAGCACCACAGAGATGGGGTGGGCACAGTGAGACCCCTGACCCCAGAGCTCCAGTCCCAGTGCTGGGTGACAGAATCACCCCAGGACCTCCAGTGCTGTCCCCAAGCTCTGACCCCAAGTGTGGAACAGCTCCAGTCCCAGTGTTGGGTGACAGACTCAGCCCCAGGACCTCCAGCAATTCCAAGTGTGGGACACGGCTCTCCGGACCCGCTCCAAGGACAAACCCCGGCACCAGCACCATGGTGTGGGCAGCCCCAGCCCTGGCAGCCGTCACCCTCTGCCTCCGTGAGTCACATCCTGTCCCCAACAACTGCCCCAGGACCCCCTGGCACCCCCTGGCACCCCCTGGCACCCCCTGGCACCCCCTGGCACAGGGATGCTCCAGCTGTGCTGCTCCTCATCCCGATCCCGCTTGGTTCAGCCCTCCAGGGCTCTGCCTCCTGCTCCCCTCAGCATCCGCAGGCTTTTCCCAGGGACATCTTCTCAGATTTCCAGGGATGGATTTATCCCCTTTTGTCTTCCACACCCTCCTGGAGGGAGCCGGGGGTGCTCGGGCTGGGGGCTGCTCCCTTCATAGTGATCTGCAGCATTTCCTAAACACGAAATTAGCAAAGGAAAGGCTTTTCCCAGACTTCAAACCCGGAGCTGCTTGGAGCAGCCCCGATCGATGAGCCTTTCATACTCCAGGGATGTTTCCTAACCTGCACCTGCTTCCTCGCAGGTGTCGCCACAGACCCGGTGAAAGCCACAGCGGTGAGTCCCTGCCGGCTCTGCTGGCTCCCACCGTGCCAGGGCTTTCCCAAAATTCCCCAGCAGGCGCTGGAGCTGCCACCGTTCCCGCAGTGCTCATTTCCAGGGCGGCACAGCCACCCCCTCCCTGCTGTCCCCCTGAGCACAGCGTGGCCCTGTCCTTGTCCCGTCCCTCCCCTCCATGCCCTGCTCCCAAACCCAGCTCCAGACAAGCAGGGACAGACCCGCCCGAGTGTCCCCGCCGCTGAGAGTGGCTTTGATGGCTTTTGTCCCCACAAGCAACCCAGGGGATGCTGCAGCTCCTGGCTGCTCCCACGGGCAGCACTCTGGGTCCTCCAGCCGGGTCAGATCCCATTCCCTGAATCCCAGATCCCTTCTTCCCTTTCCTTACCGGGCTGAGCATCCCCCATCCTCTCCACAGGCTGCCCTGATTGTTGGAGCTGTCCTGTCCAACGCTGAGCATCCCCAGTAAGTACCAGCTCCGGTGGGGGCTCTGGGGGGTCCCGGGGATCTGTTGGGGTGAATTTGCCTTTATGCCACATCTGCTGCTGTGCTGGGTCACTGGGCAGGGAGGATTTACAGCCCTGTGCAGCCGGTTCCGAGCTGGGATTGCAGCGGGCTGGGCTCCTGCAGAAACACAAACACACCGAGAATTCTCCTTCCTCCACGCGGCTGCAGCGGGAGCCTCGCCCCGGCTGAAACCCGGGCCCTGCTCTTTTCTCCCTCACCCCAATCCCGGGATATGGGGGCACCCACCCGGCCGTGGGGATGGCAGCACCCCGGCACTGATTTTAGGGGACATTTTCATGACACCCCACATGTACAGCCTCGGGGCGCTGGTGTGTGACCTGGAGCCGGGCACCATCCCGGCCTCGGACCCCAGCATCCTGGAGAAGCTGAAGCTCTGCCCGGCGCTGACAGCGGCACAGCAGGACGCCCTCAATGCCCTGCTCCTCTCGGGGGACACAGCGTACGGGTGAGGAGCCCTCCTGCTCCTGGAGGTGAACAGGAGGGGTGGGGATCCACGGGCATGCTGAGCTGGTCGTGCTCCTGCTGCCGCAGGGATCCTTCAAGCTGGGATTTACAGACTCTGCAAGATCTGGGGCCGCTCGTGCTGGCGTTGAACCAGACCACGCTGAGTTTGGTGGCCGAGGTAAGGTCCCTCCCTCCTCGGGGGGAGAGGAGCATCGGGCAGGTCAGCTCCGAGGCTGGGGGATCCAGGATCCTGTGCTCCCCGATCCAAGAACCCCTCTGTCCCTGTGCTCCCCGATCCTAGAACCCCTCTGTCCCTGTGCTCCCCGGTCCTAGAACCCCTCTGTCCCTGTGCTCCCCGATCCAAGAACCCCTCTGTCCCTGTGCTCCCCGATCATAGAACCCCTCTGTCCCTGTGCTCCCCGATCCAAGAACCCCTCTGTCCCTGTGCTCCCCGATCCAAGAACCCCTGTGTCCCTGTGCTCCCCGATCCAAGAACGCCTCTGTCCCTGTGCTCCCCGATCCAAGAACCCCTCTGTCCCTGTGCTCCCCGATCATAGAACCCCTCTGTCCCTGTGCTCCCCGATCCTAGAACCCCTCGGTCCCTGTGCTCCCCGATCCTAGAACCCCTCTGTCCCTGTGCTCCCCGATCCTAGAACCCCTCTGTCCCTGTCCCCCCGGTCCCAGCACTCTCTGTCCCTGTGCCCCCGATCCCAGCACTCTCTGTCCCCGTCTCCCCGGTCCCAGCACTCTCTGTCCCTGTGTCCCCGGTCCCAGCACTCTCTGTCCCCGTCTCCCCGGTCCCAGCACTCTCTGTCCCTGTGTCCCCGGTCCCAGCACTCTCTGTCCCTGTCCCCCCGGTCCCAGCACTCTCTGTCCCAGCACCCTGTGTCCCCGCAGGCAGCACAGGAGGATTTCAGGAGGAGCATCGCTGCCGCCTACATCAGCCAGGGGCGTTCCCAGCGGGAGAAATCCCTGATGCTCCTCAGGGCGCTCGCAGCAGCCTCAGCCGCCTCCCAGCCCCGGATGCAGCGCAGCGCCGACCGTGAGCGTTTCCCTTCCCTCCGGCCGGGCCAGAGCTCTGGGAGGGGACAATGCCCGGGGCTGGTAGGGTCTGGGAGCTCCCGGCTGGACCAGACAGAAATCTGGGATTCCCACAAACTGGGGAAGTGGGGAAATGTCCTTGAAGCACGGGGCTGGGAGGGTTGCTCTTACCTGGGAGCAGGGATGTGGTGGCAGCACTCAGGAAGGAGCTGGGACAGTGGGACAGTCCCCAGGGCAGGACGCTGCAGGAGCAGAGGATGCTCCTGGTAGGGGACATGGAGCAGTTTGAGCTGATTTTAACAGGACTAAGCACAAGTGGGCTGCAAAACATCACCAGGTTCTTCTGGAATGACTTTAGGGAATAACAGCAAATGAGACATCTCCATGGGTTGGGGACCAGGGGATGGGAGCAGGATCCACTGTGGCTTGAGCCACATTTTTGTGATTCCCTGTCCTTGAGCAGGGCTCTGAGCCCTGTAGCAGGAGCAGGGCCAGGTGGGAAGAGATCATTCACCTTCTGCCTGACCAAGTCCTTGCCCTCAGGCTGCCAGATCGAGCCCATCACCGCCAGCAACATCGAGGAGATCGCCTTTCTCCTCCCTGAGGACATTGACCTGTGCCTGAGCAATAATGTGTTGGTAGAAAACCTGGAGACTGTGCAGGATCTGCCATTCACCTTAGAGGCTTCCTGGGTCCTGAAAAAAAAGGTGGATGAGGTAAGGGGTGGCACAGGACAGGAGCCCCCCCAGCAGCACAGGCCAAGCCAGGATGGGCAGGGAACAGGGCTCAGTGGGCACAGGGATGGAGGTGCCCAAGTGGGTCCTTTGCACTCATTCCTGCCCTATTTCCCCTTCCCTCTTTCCTGCCCCACAGTTTTTCCAGGGGTCAGAGATCCCAGATGAGAAGCTGAGGCACCTGGGGACGCTGTCCCGCCTGTACACAGAGGAGGAGATCAGCAAGTGGCATGTGACATCCAGTGACACCCTCTCTGCTCTGTTCAGAAACGTGGAAGGAGTGTGGAATGATTCCCAGGTAAACCCACGGCAGCAGAAGGGGATGGATGGTGAGGAACCCAAACTGGGACTGCCCCTGTCCCAGCCCAGCTCAGGGTGGAGGCATTGTGGGGTTTTGGGGGGTTGGCAGCCCTGCCATCCTTCCCAGGAGCATCTCCCATCCCTGCCTGTGCCTCCCACATGCCCTGTGTCCCTCAGGTGCAGCAGCTGCTCAGCAAGTACCTGGCCCTGGGGGGCTCCTTGACAGGGCCCCTGCTCCAGGAAATCGGAAGCAAACACCTGTGCAACCTGCAGGAGGAGCAGATCCAGCAGATCCCTGCTGCAGCCATTGGGTGAGCTGCTTCTTGGGGCTGCTGCTCAGCCCTGAGAGGCCCTGGGCTCTGGGGAGGTGGCATGGAAGAGTCCCAGGTCTGTTGGGGATGTCCCCAGTCCCAACCAGCACAGTGGGATGGCCGTGTCCCAATCCCAGATCCTACCTGAGCTCCAGGACCATGAGCAGGGATATCCCCCTTGTCCCTCCCAGCCACCAGAACAATTTATCTGCAATTTGGGATGCTGCTGATGCCTTGAGAGGCTGCCTGGAGCAGAGGCTGAACAGTGTTAAGGAATAAAGCAGGGATTTATTAAAAGGCCTCAAAGGATTCACCTTGGGCAGTGCAAGGGCCTGGCTGTGGCTACACCCAAGATGGACAATGGGTCAGGAGTTATGGTCACACTTTGCTAAGTTTTGGTCCATTCCCATATTGGGTTCATTGTCCAATTCCAGCTCAGGTGATGCAGTCCCACCCTCCCAGACTGCTCTCCTCCATTCCCTGTTGTTTGCACTTTTTGGGCCTGGAGCTGCAGCGGTGTCCTTGGTTCTGGGGCTGGAAAAGGAAAAGGATTGTTCTGTGTGACTGAGCTGTGAGGAGAACTGCTGACACTTTGTATGGAGTTCAGAGTCATGGACCAATGCAGTGCAGAATCTGGGAAATAGGAAAGCTCAGACTGAAGGCATCAGAGCTGACCTGTGCCCCCCTTCCAGGACTGCTGGGCAGTTGAACATCTCTTCATGCTCCCAAACCAAGAAGGATCAGCTCTATAGGAAGGCCCGGGAGGCCTTTGCCAGCCTGGCCAGCACCCCTGGCTACTATTACTGGCAGATCCATCCATACCTGGGTAGGTGCTTCCCCTCCACCCTCCCTCCCTCCCTCCCACCACCAGGTTCAGGGTCACAGACAGGCCTGGCAGTCTCCAGAACCTCACCAAATCCCTCCCCAGAAGCGCTGGAAGGGTTTGCACATCTCCAGGTGTCCCCTGGGCTCTCTTTTAGGTGGAGCTCCAGCAGAAGATCTGAAGGAGTTGGCTAATGCTGGTGTGGCCATAAACATGGATCTGGACACCTTCCTCGCCCTAAACCCTGAGGAGCTGCAGGTACAGCCCTGGGGTGCTGCTGCCCCTCTCCCCAGGGAAGGGCAGGGCTGGCTGAGCGCTGAGCAGGGGGGGCTGAGGTCAGAGCCCAGCCAAATCACCAATTCTCCACTTTCTCACCTTCATAAATTTCCTTTAGGAAGTTTCAGTTGCTCTGCAGCCCCGTTAGCAAAGCGTTTGGGGCTGTGAGGGTGAGGCAAGGGGATGCTCTGTGTGTGTGTTGCAGAAACTCAGCGTCACTGATGTGAAACATTTGCTGGGGGAAAACCTCCCTGAGCTGAAGGAGCACGAGCACGAGCCCTTGGTGGTGAGCTGGGTGCAGCAGCAATCCCAGCAGGAGCTGGACTGCGTGCTGGACATCGGCCTGCAGGGAGGGCGGCCCCAGCCCACGGGGACAGGCGGCTCTGCTGCCACCAGCACAGCCACTGCCACCACCCCAGCCAGTGTCACCTCCACGGCCACTGTCCCCACCACCACTGCCCTTAGCAGCCCCTCGACCCCTCAGCCGAGCACGGTGCCCCCCAGGACCCCCACCCCGAGCACTGTGAGCCCAACCCCCCCAGGCAGCCCCCCACACACTGGGGGTCCCACTGTCCCCCCTGTCCCCACTGCCAGCCCCTCTGCTGTGACCAGCGCAGCGCCCTGCTCCACCCACCCGGCCCCCACCCCAGACAGAGCCACCTCCCCTGCTGCCACCCTGCTCAGCACCCTCCTGGCCACCAGCAGCCCCAGTGCCACCCCAGGCCCTGCTGTCACCTCCAGGGCCACCACCAGCACTAGCGCTGGCACTAACCCAGCTGGTACCACCCACAGCACTGTCACCACTGTCCCCAACCACTCCTCTGCTCCCACTGCCACCCCTGTCCCCAATCCCACCTCTGCTCCCACTGCCACCACTGTCCCTAACCCCTCCTCTGCTCCCACTGCCACCCACAGCACTGTCACCACTGTCCCCAACCACTCCTCTGCTCCCACTGCCACCCACAGCACTGTCACCACTGTCCCCAATCCCACCTCTGCTCCTATTGCCACCCACAGCACTGTCACCCCTGTCCCCAATCCCACCTCTGCTCCTACTGCCACCCACAGCACTGTCACCACTGTCCCCAATCCCACCTCTGCTCCCACTGCCACCCACAGCACTGTCACCACTGTCCCCAATCCCACCTCTGCTCCTACTGCCACCCACAGCACTGTCACCACTGTCCCCAATCCCACCTCTGCTCCTACTGCCACCCACAGCACTGTCACCACTGTCCCCAATCCCACCTCTGCTCCTACTGCCACCCACAGCACTGTCACCACTGTCCCCAATCCCACCTCTGCTCCTACTGCCACCCACAGCACTGTCACCACTGTCCCCAATCCCACCTCTGCTCCCACTGCCACCCACAGCACTGTCACCACTGTCCCCAATCCCACCTCTGCTCCCACTCCCAAACCCTCCTGTGCTCACACTGCCACCCCTGTCCCTCACTCCTCTGCTCCCACTACCACCCACAGCACCATCACCACTGTCCCCAATCCCACCTCTTCTCCCAGTGCCACCCTTGTCCCCAACCCCTCCTCTGCTCCCACTGCTACCCACAGCACTGTCACCACTGTCCCTAACCCCTCCTCTGCTCCCACTGCCACCCACAGCACTGTCACCACTGTCCCCAATCCTACATCTCCTCCCAATGCCACCCCCATCTCCAATGCCACCTCTGGCCCCACTGCCACTCCTGTCCCTAACCCCTCCTCTGGCCCCACTGCCACCCCAGCCCCACACACGCCCACCCCAATTCCCAGCTCCACCACTGCCCCCCAAACAAGTCTCAGCTCCTCCCCAGCCATGCCATGCCAGCCCAGCTCCCCTCCCAGCGCTGTCCCCAGCCCCAAACCCACACCTGGGAGTGTTCCAGAGCCAGCCCAGCCAACCTCCAACGGCCACATCAACCTGCAGACCGTGCCTGGTGAGCTGGGAACGTGGGAAAGGCTTGGCAATGCTGGGGAGGACAAAGCTGCCTGCTCCCTCTCCTTCCTGGGGGGATTCAGTGCTGGGGGACAGCTGGGGACATGGCCCTGGGGCTGCCCTTGGGTTCTCAGGTGCACTTCAAGGTGTCCCATCACCTCCTGAGCCCACAGCCCTCCCTGGGCAGCTGGAGAATCCCATTCCCTGTGCTCTCCCTCCCTGCAGGATCAGGATCAGGATCAGGATCCAGGCTCTGCTCCTGCCTTGCTCTCCTGCTGGCAGCCACCATGGGGAGCATTCTGCTGGGGGGGCTGCCCTGAGCCCCCCTGAGCACCCCCACCCTGCACACCCCTCCCTCCAGCCCAGTGGAACTGCGCCAGGCACGGCCCTGCTGGACAGCAGGAGCCAGGAAAGGGAAGAGAATTCATCCCCAGTTGATGCCAGCACAGGATTTGGTTATTTTTGAGGCTGGTCAGTGAAGGAGGACAGAATTTTCCAGCCTGGAGAAGCCCCACAGGTCCTTACTAGAGATTTACTCCCTGTAGTACAACCAGCAGTGCTGCTGACTGCTCTGCCAAGGCAAGAGCACTGGGCCCAGCTCTTGCAGGGATTTCCTGTCCATCCCATCCTACTGGGATCTGTTAAACAGTGGGAAAACTCAGGGATCTGAGTCACTGGTGGGCCTGCACTGCAGCTGAGAGATCCCCAAAAATTCTCTTTAACTTTTTCACAAGCTGCTTTTTGATCAAGGTTTGCTCAAACCACACACAGACTCTCCTGGGATGATTAGCTGGAGATAATTTATCTTGATTACTGTTCAGTGCTATACAATAAAACATCAATCTGGTTTTTCCTAACCCAACATGTCTTTTGAGGTGTTTAGTGCTTTGTGGGGAAGCTTTTCCAGCATAAATCCAAAATCTGCAGTGAAGGACAAACTTGCTCCCTCTCTAGAAAGCTCAGACAGTGAAGATTTTTAAGACATAAAATATACAAATCCCTTTTTCCCTCCCAGACTCTCCTCCTGAAGCAAAGGGGGATGTCAGGAGCTGGATACAGATTTCATGGAGGTTTTTTTTTTTTGACAGATATTTCCAACAAGTGGGGAAAAATATGGAAAACCTTGGGCAAAAACTTTCCCTCCAGATGATGAAGCTGAGAACAGTCTCAGCTCCTAAATGTTGAACAGCAACCCCAAGGAACAGAACAGGCAGATCCTGGCATCCTGAGCCTTCATTTGGGGGGGATTCCTGCAGTCAGGAAGGTGAGGGCAGCCCCAAGGAAGAGCAGACACTCATCAGTTTGCTTCTGGCATTTTTACTCAGTTCCAGGATTTATTTACAAGCAGCTGGCAAACTTCACTCCCACCCTGAGGTCTTGGCAGTGTCACAAGGTCAGGCTCTGGGAAATGTCATTTTTAACCTGCAGAACTCACCCTTAAACCCAGCAGTAAGATGGGGTTTAGCAGTGGTTTGGGGCTGAGCTGGGCTTGGGCTGTCCCAAAGGAAAAGATCCTGCACCAAAGAGTCTGGGATCTTCCCTTCAGACACAACTGGGGTTTTTTCCAAGTGATTTGAAAGCCAAAAGTACCTAAAAGTGAGTCCTGGGCTGAGCCCAGCTGCCTGGAGCTCTGGGCACTCCTCAGGCCAGGTCTCAGAGCAGGTCACAGGCTGGTCCCTGGTGGGAGGAGATGGTCAAGAGAGGATGGACACGGTGAGGAAGGTGATGAGCAGGGCAGGCAGGAGGTGGAACACCATGGCCACGGTGCCCAGAGGGGCTGAGGACATTGCTGGAGGACAAAGAGGACATCAGAGCAGAGACATCAGTGACTGAACTGTGGAAAATGGATTTCTAGAGATAAGATTTGTTTGAGATGAGAAATGCTGACTTAGAAATGCCATGGAATGAGACAGACATTTTTGAGAGAGAGAAGTAGAACTAGAAACAAGTTTCAAAGGATGGCCTTGCAAATAAGACTGGATACTTTGGAGAAATGGAACTGTGAAAGATGCATTGTGGTAGGACCCACTGAGGGGTAATTTTAGATTATTAACTTTAAGGCATTTACAGCATGGTGTAGAAAAAGCTGATAGGCCAAGAAATGCTTATAATAGGATTAAGTTGTATATATTAAGTATAATAGTTGGCTTCTGATTGTGATGGTGTGAATTTTAACATCTGTATGGTGTCACCCTTCACATGAGACTGAAAATGGAATAAAAGCTTTTAAAACACCTCTGAGTTATCCCATCTCTGAGTCAGAAAAGGGCTTAATCTGACAACTGAACACTCCTCCATGGGGAAAGCATCCCTCCATGCCCCTCCAGGGATTCTCTTCACCTGTCTAAGCACAGCAAACACCAAGCTGAGTTTGGGGTTGAAACTGGAGGATCCTCAAGTTTCCTTCAACCCCAAGCACCCTGATTCTGCCTCTAAGCCCAAACCCAGCACCCCCAAGGAGGAAGGCCTGGAGTGCTCCTCACTCAGCTGGGATGCTCAGTAGGGATGCTCCCAGTGGGATCCCAGGATTTGCCCTGCAGGGCTTCAGCCTCCTCAGCAGAGCTGCCCCCCTTGCAATCCTTGCTGCAACCCTGTCCTGGACTGCCAAGTAAATTGTATTCTATTTGCCATCTGCATGGCAGCTGAATTCTGCTCTGTGGGCAGTTTTCCTGATCTCTTCCACACCCAACCCTCCCTCCAGGGGGACATCTGCTGATAACAGGCTATTAGATGTCCCTGCATGGCTGATAAGAACTACAGCATCCCACTGGGAGATGTGAGCCCAGAGGGGAGAGCCAAGCACTCCTACCCAGATATAATCTGAGATTCTGGAACACCAGCACGGCTTCTGCACTGGATTGCCCAGAGGAACAGCAGCTGCCTCTTGCCCTGGATCTGCAGAGGAAGAGACTGCACCTTTCTCCAGGATCCCTGCTCCAGCAGAGCCACCCCTGGCACTGCAGGAGGGCTGAGCCACAATTCCAATGGTTCTGCTGCCAACACCCACAGAGTGTCAGGCTGGGTTCTGACTCTGGCAGTGTTGGTTTACTTTACTGAATTGTTGATTTTATCTTTTTACTTTCTTCCCTATTAAAGAACCGTTATTTCCTACTCCCACATCTTTGCCTGAGAGCCCCTTAATTTCAAATTTATAGCAATTCAGAGGGGGGATTTACATTTTCCATTCCAGGGGAGGCTCCTGCCTTCCTTAGCACACACCTGTCTTTGCTAAACAGGACAAACCCCGAGAGAACCGCGAAACCCCAAGCACCAGGGCCCCAGACCTACCTGGGAATTTGGGGGTGACGAGGTTGATGTATCCCTCCTGCACGCCCCCCGTGAGGCCGACGTGGAGTTTGTCGAGCTCCGGCTGCTTCTGCAGCGCCAGCCAGTCCCGCACGGGGGCCCTGCTCTGCCACTGCGCCAGCTCAGGGAGATGCACCCCCAGCAGCCCCTGCACCTCCCCGGGCGTCAGGAGCTGCCAAAAACAAACAAACAATCACACAGCTGGAGTTAGGAGTGTGCTGATGGACCTCGTGTCAGAGATGGAAATGAGATTTTAAAAAATTTAATTAATAGAAAAGAGATAAAATTATTTAATATGTAATATTTATAATATATATTATATATGAATAATAGATAAACAATATATAAATAATAAAAATAGTAATGATTATATTTATTCTATATTAATATATCTATAGTAATATTATCGTATTATTACAAATAATTAATATTAATTATAAGCTAATAATTTGATATTTAATCATATATTGATTATATAATTTATTAAATAATATTATTATAGTAATATATAATTATTCATTACATATAAATAATGATAAACAATATATAAATAGATATAGTAAATTTAATATATATTATATATTAAATAATTCTGTATTATTTAATGTATAAGTAAAAAATATGTAATATTGAATATTTAATAATTAGAAAATATTTTAAAATAAAAATATCTATGGAATTTGGATTTGATGATTTCCACCAATGGACAGCACAACCAAACCCAAGCAGAGAACACAACAAAATGCAGGGAATTCAAGAATTGCAAGGCCCAGCTCACCATCAGGGAGTCTCTCCTCAAGGTCACAAAGGTGCTCACGTTCATGTTCACGTCGTCCTTGCTGAGAACCTTCAGATCTGCAGCAGGAGCCCCCCCTGCAGCAAAGCAAGGAGAACATCAAAGGATGGCAGAGCCCAAAGCAGCACTGCTGGGTCTCTGCACAAAATGAGGATTTCTCCAAACCCATTGGGCTGGAGCTGATAACGCACTGAGGTCCAGCTGCAAAACACGGGGATGCTCCTCCTTTTTTTATTGGGAGTTATTTTGTTGGGCATTAAAAATCTGTGGTGATGCCAGACAGGGGAAAGAAGGGTGGGGAGAATTTGGAAAAATTCTTGGCTTAACAGGGAAAAAAAAAAAAATGTGACATGGAAAAGGGCCTGGAGATAAATCCTGAGTTTGATTTTCCCTGTGATGGTCAGGAAACAGATTTGGGCAACTTAAAACAGGCACAGAATATTTTGTGCTATCTACAAGCTGGAAAGACAAACTTTTAACAACTTGACTTTAAAAATCCCCAAATCTTTGATGGATTTTGATACCCATTTCATTTGTGGCTAAGAGTTCTCCTTCTCCACGACATCCTGGATTTTTACATACCCAGGTAAGGTAAAATCAGCTCATAGTAAGCAGGTAAATGGTGCTGATCAGAGAAAGCTTCTTTGGCTTTCTGGTACAAGATGTTCTTCGTCTCCTGGGAACAGGCTGAAGGATTCAGAGATGCCAGTCTGCAAAAAAGATTTAGGGTGAAAAAAGCTTTTATTATCTTCAACCTGTTCAATTTTTGCATATTCTGAGTGTTTTTCTGGGAGTCTCTGCACAGCACAGGTGATCCCTAATTCCCAGCTCTATGGAGAGAAGCTGAGAGGAAAAACAATGGCCCAGTTTCCTGCTGAGAATTTGTCCTTCAGGTGATAATGGCTCTGATGGTGCCCAATAAATCTGTCTGTTTGCCAAGTGGTAATTAATTAATTTCATTTAATTTCATTCAGTCTTTCAGAGGAGTTCAAACTGGAAATGCTTAAAAACCACAAGGATGTGGCACCTGATGGTTTAGCGGTGACCACGGTGCTGGGTGATCATCTGAGAGGCTTTTTCCGAACTTAAGGACTCCGTAATTCTATGAAATTCAATTTAATTAGCACTTCTGCAGATGAAAGCAAGCACAGAGTCAGATTTGCAGCCTGCTGGGCTGAAATAAAGGAGGGTTGGATTGGAAATCTGAGCCCTGCCTGGCAGGTTCTAAGGTGCTTCCTAAATTCCCTTTCCCTGAGAGCAGAAAGAAGGAAAAGGATGTGTGGCACTCAATTTTTTTGGAAAAATCCCTTCGCCCAGGATTTTTCTCCTGGGAAGCTGAGAAGCCTCAGAGAAAAAGGAAAACAATCATTATCTGATTTGCTTCTCCCGTGTTTTGCTCTTTTGGAGTGTGTTTGGAGATTGTTCGGTTGGTTTCATGTGAATTGTTTTGACTCAATGGCTAATCAAGGTCAAGCTGTACTGGGGCTCTGGAGAGAGTCACGAGTTTTCATTATTATCTTTTTAGCCTTCTGTCTGTATCCTTTCTGTATCCTTTAGTATAGTTTAGTATTCTTTAATACATTATTGCATCATAAAATAATAAATTAGCCCTCTGAGAACATGGACTCAGATTCATCATTCCATTCCACCACAAACACAATAAGGATGGGAAAGGGCTTTTGGAAGAAGCCAAGGACACCCCAGCTTGGGACTCACCTGAGGCTGGCGGGGTCAATGGCCTTCAGCTGGGTGGCATTCAGCAGGCACACGTACTTGGTGCCAATGGCATCCAGGGCTGTGGCATTCAGGGCATGGCCCAGCTCCATGTAGCGTTTGATTGCTGCTGAGGCCTGGAAACACAATTAATTAGATTCATTTCATGGCATCAGGAGGTGTGGTTTCGTCCCTGAAAGAAACTCAGTATTTTAGAATTACAAAAGTAAAATGGAACTGTTTGTGTTGCTATGAGTTTTGCGTTAGAGATAGAAATATTTGGGTTTTATCTAGAATAGTTATTTTTTTTATTGTACACAATTTTCATATTCTTTTATTATTTTTAATTTTATTTATTTTTATTAATTTTTTAAAAAAATTTTTATAGTATACCATTTTTTATATGGTATTAGAAGGCATTGTGTTTGAATTCAATTGGTTTGTAATCTAGTGAAACTTAGTTCATTGGTTGGTAAGGGTTATTGCTTATTAAACAATATATGCTGTATATTTATATATATGTAATATATTTATATATGTTATAGGTCTATTAAACATTTTATAGATAGGTTTATATATTTATTTAATCGATTGGTAATCTAGTGAAATCTAGTAATCTAGTTCATTGGTTGGTAAGAGTTATTGCTTATTAAACAATATATCTCATATATTTATATATGAGTAATATATTTATATATGTTATAGGTTTATTAAACATTTATAGATAGGTTAATATATTTTTAAATGGAATTTTATGGGATAGATTCCTTGTTTTTTACAGGTGTGAACATTTTTTACAAGAATAGATTATTGTGCTAACTGATTTTTATTCTTATGATTTTTTATTTAATGGGAACTAAATAGGTTAGCTTAGAACAGAAAGGCCTGATTTTACAGGGCCTTTCTTTTATAAAGTTTATTGGGCCACGCAAAATTGTGGCACCAGAGATGCTTCAACCACCTCAGAACCCAAAGCAGCCCCAAAGCCAGGAGAGCAAGGCCAAGCCCCTACCAGGGAATCCGGGGGCTCAATTTTCAGGAATGCAGCCAGTGTGTATGCTGAGCTCATCTTCCAGGTGGAGATATCCTCTGGGCTGAGCAGGGGGAGCAGAGGGCCCATCCCAGAGAGCACTTTTTCGGGATAACCATCGGGATACCTCTGTGGAGACACCACGGGGATGGGCTCAGAGTGGGGCTCAGGGAGCTGGGCTCAGCCTGGGGAAAGCTGGAATCACTTTAGTGCTGTTTTCATCTCTCTGATTGGGATTGGAGGGAGAATGGAGCCACGTTCCTCTCCGAGGTGCCCTTGAAAGGCTCAGAGCCAACAGGCCAGGAAAACTCTCATTAGATATAGAAATGAGCGATAAGAAATAAATATTTTCCCAGTAAAGGTGGCAAACCCTGGGAGAGGAGCTGAGAGACAGTGGAGTCATATCCTTGGAGATCCCAAATTCCTTAGGACAAAGCCCTGAGAGATCCCACCAGTGGAAATTTGAGTCGCACCCTTGGGGATCCTAAATTCACCAGGACAAGGCCCTGAATAACCCCATCAGTGGAAATTTGAGTCACATGCTTGGAGATCCCAAATTCCTCAGGACAAAGCCCTGAGTAGTCCCATCAGTGGAAATTTGAGTCGCACCCTTGGAGATCCTAAATTCCCCAGGACAAGGCCCTGAACAATCCCATCAGTGGAAATTGGACATTTTTGGGCTGGAATTACCTCGTGCAGGTATTCCTTCAGCACAGCCAGCTGGGGGTTGCTGAAGGGGTAGTTGAGGACCTTGGAGAGGTCATTTTCCAGGTAGAGGTGATTTTCCAGGGAGATGTTCTGGAGGCAGGCACGCAGGAGTTCCTCAGGTATGTAGAAGGCAGGCATCAGCTCATCATCCAGCATTTTCTTTGTTATCTCCAGCTCAGCTGGGCAACCTGCTGAAGCCATGGCAAACACAGGGTTAAATTAAATCCTTTGGCTCCAAGCTTTGGATCCCAGAATCATTTTGGTTGGAGAAACCTCCAAGGTTGATTCTGTGCCCGATCCCCACTTTGTCACCAGTACTGAGCTCCTTGGACACCTCCAGGGATGGGGACTCCAAACCTCCCTGGGAGCCTCTCCCAAGGCCTGAGGAGCTCCAGGGTGAGCCCTGGGCCCAGAGGGAAGGGTCAGGGTGAGCCCTGGGCCCAAAAGGAATGGCCGGGGTGAGCCCTGGGCCCAAAGGGAAGGGTCAGGGTGAGCCCTGGGCCCAGAGGGAAGGGTCAGGGTGAGCCCTGGGCCCAAAGGGAAGGGTCAGGGTGAACCCTGGGCCCAGAGGGAAGGGTCAGGGTGAGCCCTGGGCCCAGAGGGAAGGGTCAGGGTGAGCCCTGGGCCCATGGGGAATGCTCTGGCTCAGGGCAGCCCCCGTACCCTCCTCTGCTCGCTTGTGCCGGCGGGGCAGGAGCTCCCCGATGACGGTGGCCAGCTCCTCCCTGGACAGGTGGGAATCCCAGGCAAAGTTCCTCAGCCAGGTGGTCACAGCTTTCTGCAAGGAAAAGGGATCATCAGGGGGATTTGGGAATGCTGGATGTGCCTCCAGCACAGCCCCTGCTCCTCACACACCAGGCTCTGAGCCTGGAGCGCCAAAAGCAATTCCTTAAATGTTTGAACTCTCCTTTTGCCCCAACCCATCAGTGACTGAAGCTCCTCACAAAGCACTGGGAGTTATTCCTGCTCTCCCCAAGTGACAGAAAAGGGCTGGCAGTGACCTGGATTTGCAGGTCCAGCCTGTCAGCTCTGATGCCTTCAGTCTGAGCTTTCCTATCTCCCAGATTCTGCACTGCATTGGTCCATGACTCTGAACTCCATACAAAGTGTCAGCAGTTCTCCTCACAGCTCAGTCACACAGAACAATCCTTTTCCTTTTCCAGCCCCAGAACCAAGGACACCACTGCAGCTCCAGGCCCCAAAAGTGCAAACAACAGGGAATGGAGGAGAGCAGCCTGGGAGGGTGGGACTGCATCACCTGAGCTGGAATTGGACAATGAACCCAATATGGAAATGGACCAAAACTTAGCAAAGTGTGACAACTCCTGACCCATCTTGGGTGTAGCCATGGCTGGGCTCTTGCACTGCCCAAGGTGAATCCTTTGAAGCCTTTTAATAAATCCCTGCTTTATTCCTAAACTCTGCCCAGCCTCTGCTCCAGCCCCCAGCTCCACAAACCCTCCCTTCCCACACCCCATCCCTCCAGCCCCAGGTGCTTTAAAGGAAGAACTGGAACCAGGCTGGCTCTGCAGACCCCAGCCCCATTGCCAGCAGTGCTCCCCAGGCTCCCCAGGCCATGGGCAGAGCCCACCTTGGGGATCTGCTGCAGGATGCTGGGGCCCAGCACAGGAATCAGCCCACTCAGCTCGCTCAGGGTGAAGGCTGACCACGCTGAAGGAGGCCTGCAAACAGATAATATATTGCAAATAAGTAAAACCTTATAAAACAAAGGCCTTATAAACATAATTTAAACCTTACTACTCTAACTAATCTATTGCATTCCCATAGGAAAATAATTATAAAAATAAAAATCAATTTACATAACAATCTCTTCTGGTAAGAAAAGAGTTTGCATTTATAAAAATAAGAAGTGTATCCCATAAAAATCCATAAAGAGAAAATATAAAGTATCTAGAATGAGAAAAGTTTAATAAACATATACACTAACCATTACCAACCAATCAACTGAGTTTCAATGATTTACTAACCTGTTAAATTCAAACACAGTACCTTCTAATAGCATATAAAATGAGCTATATACAATAAAAATTCAGCTATTCTACACAAAATCAAGTGTCTCATCTGTCTCATTTCTATCTCTTATGCAAGCTACAATGAAAATGAGCAGGTATCAGCTCTCAAGGAAGAACAAAACTGAAAAAACCACCTTTAAATCCCCCAGGATTACATCCTTGAAACATGTGACGTTAAGAAAACATAAGGTTTAAACCCTAAAACACCTCAGCCACTTCCTGTTGCACAAAATGTTATTGCAGCAGAGCAGAAGTTGTCAGGGACATAAATCAGGGCAGCTGGGTGGGAAAATGGCCTTGAACAAACACATTCTTTTCTTAAGGCTCTTTCTGGAACCCAAAGAATTTCTGTTGCTTGCTATGGCCCAATTCAGTGCCAAGATCGTGGGGCAACTCACCAGGAAGGAAAATATTTTGCTTCCCTGTGTGTTAGAATGGGGATTTATCAAACATCTCTCACTGGACAGGCAGAATGTCTCCTGGAAATCTGTGCCTGACAAACAGCCTGACCTCACCTGTGACCACCAGGCCAGGCAGAGAAGTTTGAGTAATGAAAAATCAATTTTGCAGACTGGAGGAAAAGCTTTTATAACGAGCAAGAGAGACACAGAAGTGATCACATTTTTCAGGAGAATTTCACCCAGGCCTTTCAGCTGAAATAATTTCAACCAAACAACATAAAAGACCCAGTGCAAAGCTCAGAATGAAGAAGTTTTTTTGGTTTTTGATCAAGCTGCTTGGCTGGACTTCAGGCCTTAATAGGACCATGGGCTTGATTAAGGGAAGAGTCCAGGAGGAAAACCCATACCCAAAGGTGGTGTTGCCACTGCTGAGGACGTCCCTGATGGCCTCTTCTTGCTCAGGCAGGAAAGATCCACAATGGCTCAAATCCTTCAGCAAAGTGCCCCCAGAACCCCTGATGTAGTCCCCATCCAGCTCACACACCAGCCAGCCCAGGACCTCAGTGTTTGTCTTATTTATTTGTGTGCCAGGAATTCCCTGGAATAAAGGCAGAGGCATTAACTGGGGTGGAGCGTCCCTGAACTCCAGTTCCTGCAGGGCCCCAATTCCTGCAGGACCCCAATTTCTGCAGGACCCCAATAAGGCCTGCAGGATCCCAATCAAGCCCTGTAGGATCCCAATTCCTGCAGGACCCCCAATTCCAGCAGGATCCTCATCCCTCCAGGATCCCCATCAAGCCCTGCAGGATCCTCATCCCTGCAGGATTCCCCATTAATTCCTGCAGGACCCCAATTCCAGCAGGATCCCAGTCCCTGCAGGACCCCCATCCTTGCAGGATCCCAATCAAGCCCTGCAGGATCCCAATTCCTGCAGGACCCCAATAAGCCCTGCAGGACCCACATCCCTCTCCCCATACCAGACACTCCAGAGCCTCCAGGAGCAGCTGCTGCCTCTGAGGGGCCTCTCTGGGCAGAACATCCTCGTTTGCCTTCCCAACGTTGATGAAGAACTGGCTGCAGTTCCCTGCATAGTCTGAGGGGCTGGAAAGACAAACTCCATGAATTTTAGGGAATGAGGTGAAGCTCGAGGCAGCCCGTGTCTGATAAAACATCTTCCACACCTGCACACTGAACTCCAGGAGCTGTTCCTCCTCAGGTTTCTTCTATGACATTAAATCCTTTAAAAATTCCTTAAGTTTAAAAAATGGTTCTTAAAAAATCAATTTTCACCTGAAGGAATCTATTGTTCCAACTGTTCTAATTGTTAGATTCAAATTCAAACTAATTCATTGTTAGATTCAAATTCAAACTAATCTATTGCTAAAACTGTTCAAGGTTTGGGTACAGAACCACAGCAGGGAGGTACTGGAACAGGGGAATTCACTTTATTCCATTTTCTCTGGTGTTGTAAGGTAAAAGCACATTCAGAGACCTGGGAATGCTAAAATTGGCCTTGGCCACTGCCTGGGATGGGGCAGCCTCAGCCTCTCTGGGACACCTCACAAGGAAGGATTTATTCCAATATCTCATACAAATCTACCCTCCTCCAGCTTTCTGCAATCCCATTTTTTATTCCCCAGAAAGAGGCCTAAACAACTCTGAAATAGGAATCAAATTAGTCAGCCTGGTTATAAACTAATTTTTATTTTTCCCATGTTGCTCTAAGGCAAGATGATGGAAACCACAGCACAGGTACCTTAAAAACAGCAGCAGGTCTTGGGGATAATTGTCCCAATCCTGGGGAATCCCATGCAGAGTCACCATCCTCAGCAGGCAGCTCAGCTGCAAGGACACCAGAGATTGCATCAAGGAGAGAAACCACCACAAAACACAAGGAAAAGATAAAATAATGGGAAGATTTTATGGGAAAGGAAAGGAAAGGAAAGGAAAGGAAAGGAAAGGAAAGGAAAGGAAAGGAAAGGAAAGGAAAGGAAAGGAAAGGAAAGGAAAGGAAAGGAAAGGAAAGGAAAGGAAAGGAAAGGAAAGGAAAGGAAAGGAAAGGAAAGGAAAGGAAAGGAAAGGAAAGGAAAGGAAAGGAAAGGAAAGGAAAGGAAAGGAAAGGAAAGGAAAGGAAAGGAAAGGAAAGGAAAGGAAAG
Source organism: Agelaius phoeniceus (assembly GCF_051311805.1). Lineage (NCBI taxonomy): Eukaryota > Metazoa > Chordata > Aves > Passeriformes > Icteridae > Agelaius > Agelaius phoeniceus. Next base: position 1,611,177 of record NC_135280.1, on the reverse strand, counting down.
GAAAGGAAAGGAAAGGAAAGGAAAGGGAAAGGAAAGGAAAGGAAAGGAAAGGAAAGGAAAGGAAAGGAAAGGAAAGGAAAGGAAAGGAAAGGAAAGGAAAGGAAAGGAAAGGAAAGGAAAGGAAAGGAAAGGAAAGGAAAGGAAAGGAAAGGAAAGGAAAGGAAAAATTATGGAAATCAAAGGGTTTGGACTTCTCTTCAGGGAAACTCAGAGCTGTGGGAGGGACACCCAGGACATTTGTTCACAGGAAGGGACCCACAGGGACCACCCTGACACCCCAACAACCCCCCCTGTCCCTGGGTCACCCTCTGGGGGGAGAACCTGTCCCTAAAACCCATCCTAACCCCCCTGACACATCCCTGCTGCAGCCCCTGAGGCCCAGGGGCTGCTCTGGCTGAACAATTTCCTTCAGTACCCGCAGGACAACCCCAAACCCTTGGGAATGTGGGCATTACCTGGTCCTGGCCCAGCCTGACCTTCTTCTTCCTCATGACTCTGGCCAGCTCCTGGAACCTTCCTGCCCCCACAGCGCTGGCAGCTGCACAGGTGAAGCCCTGGAGCACAGACTGGGAGAGCCTGGGAGTTCCCAGCAGGAAAATCAGGAGGGAAAAGCCTTCAGGAAGGTGCATTCAGAGCAGGACTCTGCTCACCCCACTGGGTTTCCCAGATATGAAGCTCTGTTTTCAGAATACAGAACTCAAATACATCAAAAAACACAGCAGCCCCTCTAAATGAATCCCTGGAATTGCCCTCTGGAAGGTTTGGAAATGCATTCCCTGCTTGGAAATGCATTCCCTGCCTGGAAATGCCTTCCAGAGGCAATCTGGAGCAAGATCCCAGGTGCAGCCTGAGCCAGCAGCATCACTTTAGAAGGAAAATGTGGTCCCTGGGTGTATCTGGCAGCTGAGCCCTGCTGAATCTCCATGTTCCACATCCGTGTTTGGGTTCCCATTCCATTTCCCATCTGCTTCCATGGGTTCCAGGGGGTGGATGTGGATGCACCATGGAAAGGTGGGAATTGCCAGGAAAACAAGCAGAAAGGGGAAGGAGAGGAGGGAAATCTTTACCTGCTGAAGTCAGGCTCTGCCTTCACCACATCACTGAAGAACATGGCAGCCTGGGGAGCATGGGCAGAGAGGTCAGAGGTTTTCCAGGGAAAAGGGCTCAGTTTCCAGGGGGATTTGTGGAATTCATGGCCCCACAGAGGGCAGGGCTGCCAGGGAGGGGAAGGAGGAACCTTTTACCTGCTCTCTGGTCCATGGTTTGTTGTTGAGATCCTGCAGGTTTGGCATCTCTTCCCCAAAAACCAGCAGGGATTTTGGGATGGAGGTGGCCAGAGCACTGGGAATGAGTTTAACCAGCTCAGAGGGGTGGCCAACCCTGGAGGAAACCTTGGAAAAAGCCAAGAGAACAAACCATGGCAAACCTCACCCAGCTTTAGCCCAAATCATGGCAGGAGCAGAAGCAGAGAATTGTTTGGGTTGGAAAAGACCTCCAGGATCGAGTGCAACCTTGAATTATTCTATGGTTACAATATATAATATATATTTTAATATATATTATATATTAAATATATGTATAATAAAGTAGTTTTATATTTTATATATTTTTATAAAATATTTTCTGTTTTATGTATTTTTATAAAATATCTATTATGAAATATATAGAATATGTTTTATTAAAATATAAATATTAAAATGTATATTTTATAATATAAAATATATTTATATATAAATATATATAAATAAGAATAAATATATTTAATAATATAAATAAATAAGAATAGTATGAAATAAGAAAAATAAATATAATATAAAATAATATAAAATTATATAAATTAATTTTTTATCAATAATAAAAATTAATATAAAATAATATAAAAATAATATAAATTAATTTTATTATTATAAATAATAATAAAATGATATAAAATAAATAAGAATATAAATATATTTATATTCTTTCCCTGGGAACATCCACTGGGAAGCAGTTTCTGGGAGCACCCCATAAAACAAATCCCTCCTGGCCTTGTCCCCAAGAGGCTGAGCAGGCCAAGGATAGTGACACAGAGGCCGTGGCAGGGTTTGAGGCCAAGGACAGTGACACAGAGGCAGTGGCAGGGTTTGAGAGGCCAAGGACAGTGACACAGAGGCCGTGGCAGGGTTTGAGTGGCCAAGGACAGTGACACAGAGGCCGTGGCAGGGTTTGAGAGGCCAAGGACAGTGACACAGAGGCAGTGGCAGGGTTTGAGTGGCCAAGGACAGTGACACAGAGGCCATGGCAGGGTTTGAGTGGCCAAGGACAGTGACACAGAGGCCGTGGCAGGGTTTGAGAGGCCAAGGACAGTGACACAGAGGCAGTGGCAGGGTTTGAGAGGCCAAGGACAGTGACACAGAGGCAGTGGCAGGGTTTGAGTGGCCAAGGACAGTGACACAGAGGCAGTGGCAGGGTTTGAGTGGCCTGTCCTGCTGCCACCCTGCCTGGCTGTGACCAATGGCCCAGGGGATGCTGGCAGGTGCAGCTGTGGCACACCTGGCCCCAGGTAAGCAGTGCCCCCACCCCTGCTCCAGGGTGAGACAAAACAAGGTCACCTTTTCCACCAGGATCCTTCTGAGAGCATAGGGCAGAGTGTCCACGTGCTGGGCAAAGGCTGGCAGCTGGATGGCCTCCAGGACAACCTCTGGGGACAAACTCCAGAGTGTGCTGCTATTGAGGCCACCCACCAAAGTGCCCAGCTCTGCCAGGCTCTGTCCATCCAGGATCTGCAAGGGAATCCCAGAAAAAAAATCAGCTTGGAAGAGACCTTTGAGATCCTCGAGTCCCAGCTGTGCCCAACCCCACCAATCCCCAGCCCAGAGCTCTGAGGGCTCATCCCTTCAGTTTGAGCTTTTATATTTTCCAGATTCTGTATTGGTTTCTAACTCTGAACTTCATATAAAGTGTCACCAGTTCTCCTCACAGCTCAGCCACACAAAACAATCCTTTTTTTTTTTGTCAGATCAGGCCCTTTTCTGACTCAGAGATGGGGTAACTCAGAGGTGTTTTAAAAACTTTTATTCCATTTTCAGTCTCACGTGAAGGGTGAGACCATACAGATGTTATAATTCACACCATCACAATCAGAATTTAACTATTTCTTATTTATGTTACAAGCATTTCTTGGCCTATCAGCTTGTCCTACACTATGCTGTAAATGCCTTAAAGTTGATAATCTAAAATTACCCCTCAGTGGGTCCTACCACAATGCATCTTTCACAGTTCCATTTCTCCAAAGTATCCAGTCTTATTTGCAAGGCCATCCTTTGAAACTTGTTTCTAGTTCTATTTTTCTCTCCACACTGTCTGTTTCTCTAGAAATTCATATTTCTCTACAAGCGTTTCTCTACAAATTCATTTCCTGCTTTGAGACAGCCCCAGAACCAAGGACACCACTGCAGCTCCAGGCCCCAAAAGTGCAAACAACAGGGAATGGAGGAGAGCAGTCTGGGAGGGTGGGACTGCATCACCTGAGCTGGAACTGGACAATGAACCCAATATGGGAATGGACCAAAACTTAGCAAAGTGTGACAACTCCTGACCCATTGTCCATCTTGGGTGTAGCCACAGCCAGGCCCTTGCACTGCCCAAGGTGAATCCACAGAATTCACAGAATCACTGAGTTGGGGGAGACCTTAAAGATCATTGAGTCCAACCAGTCCCAACTCCTGAACTCACCCCTGGCCCCCAGTGCCCCATCCAGGCCTTGTTAAACACCCCCAGGGATGGGGACTCCAGAACTTTATCACCCTTTCTGTAAAAAACCTCTTCCTAATACCCAACCTAAATTCCCCTTGGTGCAGCTTCAGGCTGTGTCCTGTGGTTCTGTCAGAATCCTTTGAAGCCCTTGTAACAAATCCCAACTTTATTCCTTTAACTCTGTTCCCAAAGCATCAGTGCCACCTCCAGACATCCCTTGGACACCTCCAGGGATGGGCACTCCCAACCTCCCTGGGCACTCCCAGTGCCTGAAACCCTGGCCAGGAGCAGCCTGTGGGTGTGAGGAGCTCTGCAGTACCTGGTAGCCAGATTGGAGCAGTTTGTTGACCACAGCCCTGGCCTGCTCATCCCTCCAGCCCTGCACTCTGCCCAGGGCAGGCAGAGCTGCCTCCAGGTGCTCCTCAGGGATGTTCTCCTGGATTCTGGACACTGAGAGCCCCAGGGCAGCCTGGCCCAGGGCTGCCAGCACGGCTGGGGAGAAATCCTCCAAATTCCTCAGCAGGGAGGATGCCACCTGTGCCAGAGACAGAGCAGAGTCAGAGCAGCAATGCTGCATCCCACAGCCCTAAATCCCTGGGGTTCTGCCTCAGGCTTGCCCGTGGGGGTGTGGAAGAGGTTTTACAGTGACTTCTGTGCGCCAGAGAGAAGTGTGATAAGTTTGTTTACCCCTGAAAGATTTCCTACTGAGGTCGTTGACAGAGAAACCAAGAAAGGAGGAGAAAGAGGAGAAACCAAGAAAGAAAGAAGAAGAAGGAGAGAGAAACCAAGAAACCAAAAATTATTAGAGAAACCAAGAAAGAAAGAAGGAGAAAGGAGAGAAACCAAGAAAGAAAGAAGGAGAAAGAAAAACCAAGAAAGAAAGGATACCAAGAAACAAAAAAGGAGAAAGAAGAGAAACCTGCAACTGTCTGTTCCAATGAGCACTTTGTTTGTCTTTCCTGACCAATGAGTAAACTCATGAGCTTTGTAAGAATGTATAACAAGCATGCTTGCTGGAATAAAAACAGTTTGAAGCCCTCTGGAAATGGAGTGTGTTGCTTTGAGATGTCTCCCTCTCAATGTGGATGGACCATCCCCACCACTGAGCCCCGTGAGGTGATGGGAACCCAGCCAGACACCACAACAAAGACACAAGGTGACCCAGAGGAGGGTGACAAGAGGGCACACAGAGCTGGGCTCACCCCAGCAGGTTTTGTGCAGCTGAGAGGATCCCCAGGTGCTCACCCACGGGTTTTGTGCAGCTGAGAGGATCCCCAGGTGCTCACCCCAGCAGGTTTTGTGCAGCTGAGAGGATCCCCAGGTGCTCACCCACGGGTTTTGGGCTGCTGAGAGGATCCCCAGGTGCTCACCCACGGGTTTTGTGCAGCTGAGAGGATCCCCAGGTGCTCACCCACGGGTTTTGTGCAGCCGAGAGGATCCCCAGGTGCTCACCTGCAGCTCCGGGGAGGCTCCGGGCATCCCCCTGCTCCAGGGGCAGCTCCTCCCCAGCCTCTGGGCCACTCCCAGCACCTCCTCCCTGCTCAGGTTCGCCACTGCCCCGGGGCTCAGGTAACAAAGGAACCTGTCCGGGAGGCTGGGGACAAAAGGAGAGGCTGGGTCAGAGAGGGCTCCAGCAGAGCTTTCCTCTGCTCCAGAGGATGCTCTTCCTCCAGGCACCTTCCCCCATCGTCTCAGCTCTGCTGGTGCCAAGGCTCCAGCTCAGGGAGCTGGAAATCCCTGGAAGCACTGCAGGGAAATCATCTCCCAGGAAAAGAACTGGGGATCTGGCCCCAGAGGGCAAGGGCAGCAAGGCTCCATTTGAAAATGGAACCTTTGAAAAGAAAAAGAATGGAACCTTTGAAAAGAAAAAGAATGGAACCCTTAAAGAGAAAACGGATGGAACCCTTAAAGAGAAAACGGATGGAACCCTTAAAGAGATAATTACAAATCCTTTAAAGAGAAAATTAATCGAACCTTTAAAGAGAAAATGAATCAATAGTGCCACGCTGAGCCATGCCAGGAAATCAGACCCCCTCAGATCCGTACCTGGCCAGGGGAAGGGCAGGAGCAGAGGTCAGGAGCAGGGTGTAGTACAGGGCAGTCTCCCTGAGCAAGGTGAGGTTCCCAACCATCTCCATATTCACCGGGTCCCTGGCAAATTTTTGAAGCTGAAGGTGGAAAAAAAATAAAAAGGGAAAATGACTCAGATGGATCCTTCAATCCTGACAGTGACATGGGACAGTCTGAACCAACCTCAGGGCTTTTCATCTGGGTTTAAAGTTGTGCTGAGGTTTTTTTTTTGTTCGTTTTAAAGTAAACACTGGGACCCTGATCAGGTTTGAGGTTGCTCCTCTCACTGGCTCCAGTTTGCTCCCTGCAGAATTCCCTTTGTGGAACCAACTTCTGTGCAAATCCCTCTCATCACATCATGGGGAAAAAAACTGCAGTGGCTGTTCACCTCAGATTAACCAGAGAAATATTCCTGGCAGGAATTCCAGGGCCAGGTTGGACAGGGATTGGAGCACCCTGGTCTTGTATTTTCTGGGACCCCCGTGGCAGGAAGGAATGATGAATCTGACTCCATGTTCTCAGAAGGCTAATTGATTATTTTAACTTACTATAGTATATTAAATACTAAACTAAACTATACTAAAGAATACAGAAAGGATATAGACAGAAGGTTAAAAAGATAATAATGAAAACTCATGACTGTCTCCAGAGCCTTGACATAGCTTGGCCCTGATTGGTCATTAAGTCATAACAATTCACATGAAACCAATAAAACAATGACCAGTTGGTAAATAATCACCAAACACATTCCAGAGCAGCAAAACACAGGAGAAGCAAATCAGATAATTATTGTTTTCCTTTTTTTCTTTTTTTTTGAGGCTTCTCAGCTTCCCAGGAGAACAATTCTGGGCAAGAGGATTTTTCAGAAAATGTGACAGTGACACCCTGGGACAGTGGATGAGGCTGGAATGGGATGGGTGACCCTCAAATCCTTCCAACCCCACCATCCTGGGGCTCTGATTCTGCTCAGGGCAGGACTGTGACCCCCCCAGGGTCCCCACTTACTGTGGCTTCATCCCCAAAGAGCTGCAGGTCCTCCACGGTGGCGTGCTCCAGAAAGGATCCCAGGAAATTCCGGAACCAGGCAGTGGAATTGGGGCTGTGGCAGCTCTGGCTGGGTCCTGCAGGCAGACAGGAATGCAGGAGCACAGAGCCCGTGCAGCAGAGCCCCTTTCTCTGCAGACAGGAGTGCAGGAGCACAGAGCCCATGGAGCAGAGCCCCTTTCTCTGCAGACAGGAATGCAGGAGCACAGAGCCCATGGAGCAGAGCCCCTTTCTCTGCAGACAGGAGTGCAGGAGCACAGAGCCCATGGAGCAGAGCCCCTTTCTCTGCAGACAGGAGTGCAGGAGCACAGAGCCCGTGGAGCTGCAGCCCACTGGGAACTGGGATTTCTGAGGCTGCAGCCCAGCAGAGCTCCCAGCTCACACCACAAATTCCCATGGGACAGGGCAGAAGGAATCCCAGCCCTGCCAATATTCCATGCCCTGCCTCTTTCTCCTTTTCTCCCAGCTCACACCCAAATCCAGTGCTCACACCACAAATTCCCATGGGACAGGGCAGAAAGAATCCCAGCCCTGCCAATATTCCATGCCCAGCCTCTTTCTCCCTCCCTCCACGTTCACCAGAAGCTTTCTGCAGGAAATTCATGGCAGCTCCTGCCTGGGTTCCCTCCTGAGCACAACCAAACCCCGCACAGGCAGCAAATTTATAAAAAATTTATTAAAATCCTGGGTTAATCAAGCCTCCAGGCAGGGAAATCATTCCCAAATCCATTAATTACTGATGTTCCCAGCCTGTTTTCATTGGAGATTCCCAAACCCCCTGTGAAGCCTCAGCCCTGGGAGAGAGCCCAGGGAAATCAGGGGAATCCTTTACCATGCTGGGTGAGGAAATGCTTGATCCCAGAGTAGAGATTCCTCTGCTCCTGCACAGAAAGCTGGGAATAGATTCCATCCAGGGCAGCCACTCTGCAAAAGGAGGGGAAAACACCTCAAACCTTGCTGAGGCCAGGGCTGGGCTCTCACAAAAACATGGATATTCTCAATCCCATCCTTTTCTGGTGGATTATGCCCTTTTCTGACCCAGAGATGGGGCAACAGAGTTTTAAAAACTTTTATTCCATTTCCAGTCTCATGAGAAGGGTGAGACAATACAGATGTTGTAATTCACACCATCACAATCAGAAGCCAGTGCATTGTAATTTCCTAACTGTAAAAAAGCCAGTGTATTGTAATCTCCTAATTGTAAAAAAAACAGTGTATTGTAATTTCCCAATTCCAAAAAAGCCAGCGGATTCTAATATCCCAATTCCAAAAAAGCCAGTGTATTCTAATTTCCCAATTCCAAAAAAGCCAGTGTATTCTAATTTCCCAATTCCAAAAGAGCCAGTGTATTCTAATTTCCCAATTCCAAAAAAGCCAGTGTATTCTAATTTCCCAATTCCAAAAAAAGCCAGTGTATTCTAATTTCCCAATTCCAAAAGAGCCAGTGTATTCTAATTTTCCAATTCCAACACACTATAAGCATTTCTTAGCCTCTCTATAATATTTCTAAATCAACATTTCTTATCTCAAAACAGATCTATAAATACACACTATACAAATATTTAATTAAACTTCAAAGATTTTCTACAAACCCATTTCCCACCCTTCTCCAAAGTGATTTTTCCCCCAGAGGAGCGCCCAGGGCGTGGCCCTGGTGGCCCAGAGGGGACATCCCACACTCACAGCAGCTGGAATTGCTCACAGGACACGTCCTTGGCACGGAGGCAGCCAAAGCCCTGGGGGTGCAGCAGGAAAGGCTGGAGGCCCCCACGGAGCCACTGGAGCAGCACTGGCAGGGTCTCAATGCCAGGCACCTGGAGCATCCTCTCCCACAGCCCATTGAGGAGCACCAGGCTCCACTCCGGGGAAAGGGGCGCCTGGGAGAGCTGGGGACAAGGCAGGAGGGAAAAAAACCTGAATTCCAGGGAATTCCAACCAGACATGGACAGCAGTGCAAGCAGATCTGAGTGCTAAATGGAATCTGCTGTTTTGGATGGGGCTCTTTGCACTGTAGGACACGAAACACGGCGTGGACTCGCTGCTCTTTTCAAGGTAAAAAGAGAATTTTTAATTTCTGACTCCAGCGTTTATAGATTTCCAAAAGTGACAGTGGATTGGAGGGTGACAGTGCCACCTCTCCAATGACACTGGACAGACCAACAGTCCATCAAATTTGCCCTCCTCCAGAAAAGAATGCAAAACAATGAGTTATTTACATAAAGTGTGTGAGAAAGTTCCTTACAAGAATGTCAACATCTGAAGGCTTAGAAAATCTAAACCTTAAAGAAAAAAACCTTAAAGAAAAAAAAAACCCAAAAGAAAAAAAAACCCTAAAGAAAAAAAAACCCTAAAGGAAAAAAAACCACCTTAAAGGAAAAAAAAAACACCTTAAAGGAAAAAAGCCAACCTTAAAGGAAAAAAACCCTAAAGAAAAAAAACACCTTAAAGGAAAAAAAAACCTTAAAGGAAAAAAAAAACCTTAAAGGAAAAAAAAAACTTAAAGAAAAAAAATAACTTAAAGAAAAAAAAAAAACTTAAAGAAAAAAAAAAAACTTAAAGAAAAAAACCCTAAAGAAAATCTTTTAAAAAAATCAGGGTGACATCTCTCTCCAAGATAAGGTAAAAAAAATCTTAAAAAATCAGGGCAACATCTCTTTCCAAAATAAGGTAAAAAAATAATCAGGGCATTTGAAATGAAGTCTTTCCCTGAGCAAAAATCCCCTGGATTTGAGGGAATTCCATTGGAGGGAAGACTCACCTGCTGGCTGAACTCGGTCAGGGATGCCAAAAGCTTCCTGGCATCATATTTGGAAAAGAACAGGATGGAATATTCTGGATCCAGAGCTGTGCTGGGTTTAGAGGCCAGGCAGGAATATAAGGAGGAGAGGAAATCATCCTGGAGGTCCTGGAGCCAAGCTCCCTGGAGGAGAGAAGGGAAATGCAAATAAAGACAAGATTTAGGGGGGGAATCACCCTCAGGGAGCTCATCCACACCTGGGCATTGGGAAGGGATTCCTCCCTTGAGGGGGTAAAACACTGGCACAGGTTTTAAAAGCTTTATCCAAAAAAAACCACCCCCAAAATTGCCAAGACTTTGCCCAAATTTCTGAAAAATTTCATCTAACTAGAAACTTCCAAGGGATCCTCTCTAATTCCCAAATTTTTTTTTTTCAGGAAAACGGCTTACAAACAGTAGAAGACAAAAACAAAACCAAGAAAAAAACAAACACCAAAAAATTCCAACCCCCCCCCCCAAAAAAACCCCATTGACAAATATTTACAGGAGTGCCATCCTTCTGTCAGAAATATTTACCAAAACCCACAAATCGCTGTCAATTTAATTGCAATTACTGGCAGCAACTTAAGAGATAATGACAAAACCAGGGAAGAAACTAAACCTGGAGTATCCAGATGGCATTTTCCAGGCTACAACCAGTTCTAATTGTGATTTTACCCCTTTCAAATGTACTTTTACCCCTTCTATTGTGTTTTCACCCCTCCTATTGTGTTTTTACTTCTCTAATTGTACTTTTACCCCTCCTCTTGTGTTTTTACCCCTTCTAATTGTACTTTTACCCCTCCTATTGTGTTTTTACCCCTTCTAATTGTACTTTTACCCCTTCTATTGTGTTTTTACTTCTCTAATTGTGCTTTTACCCCTCCTATTGTGTTTTTACCCCTTCTAATTGTGCTTTTACTCCTCTAATTGTGCTTTTACCCCTTCTAATTGTGCTTTTACCCCTCCTATTGTGTTTTTACCCCTTCTAATTGTGCTTTTACCCCTCCTATTGTGTTTTTACCCCTTCTAATTGTGCTTTTACCCCTCCTATTGTGTTTTTACCCCTTCTAATTGTGCTTTTACCCCTCCTATTGTGTTTTTACCCCTTCTAATTGTGCTTTTACCCCTTCTAATTGTGCTTTTACCCCTTCTAATTGTGCTTTTACCCCTTCTAATTGTGCTTTTACCCCTCCTATTGTGCTTTATCCCAACACCCAGCGTGACTCTCCTGCAGACTCATCCCAATGCTGTGACACCAATTTTTAAGAGTCCATTTGATTTGCAAAGTCCCTTTGCCCCAACTTCCTTCTCACTCCGGGGGTTTGGAGAAGAAAATCCCCAATTCCCAAGGTGTCCGTGGTGCTTTGGGCACCCCTGAGCCCCGTGGCACAGGGCAGTGTCCCCCAGAGGGTGGCACTGCCACAGCTCAGGGTGAAACCCTGGGCACAGCCTTGGCTGCTCCCCCAGGGCAGTGGGAAGGGTGAGAATTCCCAAGGAACACAAATCCCAGCCCCAGGGACTGAGGGATTGAGGGTCCTCACCTGGGCACAGGCCAGCTGGGCAAAGCTGAGGCTGCACGGGGACCTTCGGCCTCGGGCCACCTCCAGCAGCTGCTCCTGGCTGGCACTGGGGGGACAGGGACAGCACAGGGATGTGGGAATCAGGAAACTGGGAATGAGGAACTGGGAATGGGAATGGGAATCTGGGACAGCACAGGGACGTGGGAATGGGGACTGGGAATGGGAAACTGGGATGGGAATGGGGAACTGGGAATGGGAGAACTGGGACAGCACAGGGATGTGGGAATGGGGACTGGGAATGGGGAACTGGGAATGGGGAACTGGGAATGGGAGAACTGGGAATGGGAGAACTGGGACAGTACAGGGACGTGGGAATGGGGACTGGGAATGAGGAACTGGGAATGGGAATGGGAGAACTGGGACAGCACAGGGACGTGGGAATGGGGACTGGGAATGGGAATCAGGAAACTGGGAATGAGGAACTGGGAATGGGAATGGGAGAACTGGGACAGCACTGGGAATGGGGAACTGGGAATGGGAGAACTGGGACAGCACAGGGATGTGGGAATGGGGACTGGGAATGGGGAACTGGGAATGGGAATCAGGAAACTGGGAATGAGGAACTGGGATGGGAATGAGGGAACTGGGACAGCACTGGGAATGAGGCACTGGGAATGGGGAACTGGGATGGGAATGGGAAACTGGGACAGCACTGGGAATGGGGCACTGGGAATGGGGAACTGGAATGGGAATGGGAAACTGGGACAGCACTGGGATGTGGGAATGGGGACTGGGAATGGGAATCAGGAAACTGGGAATGAGGAACTGGGACAGGATGGACTGGGAATGTGGAAACTGGGAGAGGAGGGGATGGGAATGGGAGAAACTGATGGGAACTGGGAGAGGATGGGCTGGGAACAACTGGGTGGGGACAGAACTGGTGAGGCACTGGGCAGAACTGGGTGGGGAGATGAGAGCAGGAGTGGCTGGGGACAGACCCAGATGTGAGGTGTCACCCCTCAGCAGCCCAGAGCACAGCTGGGCACAGCACCCAAAGTGCCCTGAGCAGGGTTTGGCTCCTGGCTGTGCCCCCAGCAAGGATCCAGCCCTCCCAAACGAGCAGGAGCAGAGCTCAGGCACACAGGGACACAGGGACAGGGCAGGACGAGGCTGCTGGCACAGGGACAGGCAGGGGTGCACTGCTGACCCTCAGCCACCATGCAGGTTGAGTGAGCTCAGAGTGGGGCTGGTTGAGCCCCACTGGAGCCAAGATAAGCTCAGCACCAGTGCCAAGGCCCTTGGCTGCTCCCCAGAGCCCGGCCCTGCCTTTCTTTGTCTTCCCAGCCACAAACCCCAGCAGGGCACCTTCCCTTCACTGTTTGAACAAGTGCAACCAGAGCCCTCCCTGCCCACAGGCAACCCTGGGGAAAATCCCAAAATCTGGGCTCACAGGGATGTGGTCACCCCAAGAAAAGCAGAATCCCTCCCAAGGAAGTGCCCCAGCCCCTGGGGATGGCTCACCTACCTCTGCACCGAGGCACACACGGCTGATTCTGAGCCCAGGACAAAAAAAGAGAGACAAAGGTAAGGAATTGTAGGAGGGTTTGGCACACAGAGCCCTCTCTGAGTTTTGTGATAAATATTTGGAAAGGAACTCACCATTGATGGGGGAGCTGGAGCACTGCACCAGGAGGAGGAGGAGAAAAGAGACAGGGTTAAAATGCAGCTCTGACATTGTTTGGGATCACTGCACACAGACTGGGGGAGCCCTTTGGAATGGGATGGGACCTGAGCACACTGAAACCCCAAACCCCGAGCACACTGAAACCCCAAAACCCCAAACCCTGAGCACACTGAAACCCCAAACCCCGAGCACACTGAAACCCCAAAACCCCAAACCCTGAGCACACTCACTGAAACCCCAAACCCTGAGCACACTCACTGAAACCCCAAACCCTGAGCCCACTGAAACCCCAAACCCTGAGCACACTCACTGAAACCCCAAACCCCGAGCACACTCACTCAAATCCCAAATTCTGAGCACACTCACTCAAATCCCCAAACCCAAACCCTGAGCACACTGAAACCCCAAATCCTGAGCACACTCAAACCCCAAATCCTGAGCAAACTCACTGAAACCCCAAACCCCGAGCCCCAGGACAGTTCCTGGCTCTGCACCTCAATCCGTTGGGCACTTCCATCCCATCCCACCCCACAAGGGGAGGGAAAGTTCCCCTGGTGGTTCCAGTGGGGTCCCAGAGGAAGGGGGGCTGCCATGGCTGCCCCCTCAGCCCAAACCACCCAGGAATGTTTTCACCACACAAATTTCAACTTTTGGGTTGAATCTGCCTTACCAGTTCTGTCCCAGCAGCAGCAGCAGCTCCCTGGCACCCTGCAAGACAAGGGGATTTGGGAGCAGAGCCAGCACAGAGCTCCTGCCCAGCCCAGCCCAGCCCAGCTCCCTGAAGGATTTCAGAGCTCATTTTCTGCTGGATTCTGGTTTTTTCTAACTCAGAGGTGTTTTAAAAATTTTATTCTATTTTTAGTCTCATGTGAAGGGTGAGATAATACAAGGATTATAATTTAGGTTATTATAGAATATATTATATTAATATATATTAATATATATAATGCAATGTAATGTAATATAGAATATACTATATTTAATATTAGTATATATTAATCTAGTATATATTATAATAGTACATAATATATCAATACATTATATAATATAGAAATATATTATTGATATATATCAGTACATTAATATATTATATACTATATTATATATAGTATAATAATAACATATAATGATATAATATAGTATAAATATATTACGTAATTTATAAATATATTATAATATACTTATATATTATATTATATTTTATACCAGTGGGATGAGGGCAGGGACAGGGAGGGGACACAGAGAGGGCCCTGCAGCTCTCAGGTCTGATGGAGGAGTGACTTCCCTGCTGTGGATGAGTTCACAATCCCAAAAACTGCATAAGGAAGGGGGTCCTAAAGCAGCTTGGATGAGCACTTGATTAGCACAACATCTTCATTGCCTTCTTCACTTCATTAGCACAACACCTTCCTTAATTACCTCATTTTTAATCATTTAATTAATGCAGAACTCTCACTAATTAACAGCCTAAGTAACCTTCCCCTAATGGGGTGCAGGATTTGGACCAGGGCCCAGGGAATGGCTGGGTGGGATATTGGGAATATGGGAATTGGGAATATGGGAATTGGGAATGTGCCCTCCGACCCCGAGGGCAGGGCTGGGTGGGATGTTGGGAATTGGGAATTGTTCCCTGGCAGGCAGGGCAGGCCCTGGAATGGATTTCCCATCCCTGGAAATGTCCCTGCACAGGGCTTGGAGCAGCCTGGGATGGTGGGAGGGGTCCCTGCCCATGGAGTGGAGGGGATTTAAGGTCCCTCCCAACCCAAACTGTGCTGGGATTTATAATTCAATGAATAGAGAGGTAATCAATTTAATTATGATTATTCCTTAAGTGCTTTCCCCAGCAGAGGAACAGGGAGCACACAGACAGGGGGAGAATCAGCCCCAGTGGGACCTTCCACCCTAAAAACTGAAATATTTCACTCACAAATCCAACAACGAACAGGACAATGAAAGGCTGGGGAGTTAGAGCAACCACCAAAGTCACATTCAGTGCTCTGGCAGCACAATTTCCCCTTTGAGGGCGATCCCAGGTATGGAAAACCCTCCTGGGCCAGCCCACAGCAGAACTCACCCAGCAGCAGCAGGAGGAACCCCAGCCCTGGCAGCAGAGGAGACATTTCTGGACAGCTCTTCAGGAACCACCTCAGCTCTGCCAGGAAAAACCAAACAGGAATAAATAAATAAAAACCAAAGCAACACGGGTCTTCAGGAGAGCCACAGGAATCAGTTCAGAAAGGAAAAACCAAAGAGGAATAAATAAATAAAAACCAAAGCAGCACAGGTCTTCAGGAGAGCCACAGGAACCAGTTCAGAAAGGAAAAACCAAAGAGGAATAAATAAATAAAAACCAAAGCAGCACAGGTCTTCAGGAGAGCCACAGGAACCAGTTCAGAAAGGAAAAACCAAAGAGAAATAAATGAATACCAACCTCAAACCCAGAGGAGGAAAGGTAAAGGTCAGGTGGAAATCTGGACACCCCAACACCCTTCACAAACCCCAAAATTAGCCCCAAAAAATGGGGACAACTCCTGGGGTGGGGGGTCCAGGAAAACACAGGGAGAATTTGGAGTTAATGAAGGCACCACGCCCTCAGCTGGGTCTGGGGTGGCAGAGAAAGAGGAAATGACCCAGGGGGGCGGCAGAGGGACAGGAGGTGGCAGAGAAAGGGGAAATGACCCAGGGGGGCGGCAGAGGGACAGGAGGTGGCAGAGAAAGGGGAAATGACCCAGGGGGGCGGCAGAGGGACAGGAGGTGGCAGAGAAAGGGGAAATGACCCAGGGGGTGGCCCAGGGCCAGGGGGTGGCCGTGCCCGCCCAGAGGGGCCCCTGTGGCGCTCACCTGTGCCCGTGCCGGTCCCTGGCACGCCCGGGCACCGCGGGCTCCTTTTGACGGGCGAGCCGGGGCGTGGCCCGGGCTGCTGCATCCCGGGATGGAGCGGGACACGCCCTGGGGCTGGAACGGGCCCGGGCACTCCCTGAGCTCCGGGAGCACCGAGGGGCTGGAACGGGGACCGGGCACTCCCTGAGCTCCGGGAGCACCGAGGGGATGGAGCGGGGACCGGGCACTCCCTGAGCTCCGGGAGCACCGAGGGGATGGAGCGGGAGCCGGGCACTCCCTGGGGATGGAGCTGGAGCCGGGCACTCCCCGGGCATGGAGCGGGAGCCGGGCATTCCTGAGCTCCGGGAGCACCGAGAGCATGGAGCGGGGACCGGGCATTCCTGGGCTCCGGGAGCACCGAGGGGATGGTGCGGGAGCCGGGCACTCCCTGGGGATGGAGCTGGAGCCGGGCACTCCCCGGGCATGGAGCGGGAGCCGGGCATTCCTGGGCTCCGGGAGCACCGAGGGGATGGAGCGGGGACCGGGAACTCCCCGGGCACGGAGAAGGGACCGGGCACTCCCTGGGGATGGAGCCGGGCACTCTCGGGCTCCGAGAGCTCACAGGGGATGGAGCCGGGCATGGTGCGGGAACCGGGCAATCCTGGGCTCCGGGAGCACCGAGGGGAGAGAGAGGGAACCGGGCATTCCCTGGGCATGGAGCGGGAGCCGGGCACTCCTGGGTTCCGGGACCACAAAGGGGATGGAACGGGGACCGGGCACTCCCTGGGCATGGAGCGGGAACCGGGCACTCTCCGGCTCCAGAAGCACAGAGGGGATGGAGAGGGAGCCGGGCACTCCCGGGGGATGGAGCAGGAGCCGGGCACTCCCTGAGCTCCGGGAGCACAGAGGGGATGGAGAGGGAGCCGGGCACTCCCGGGGGATGGAGCAGGAGCCGGGCACTGCCGGGCTCCAGGAGCACAGAGGGGATGGAACCGGGCACTGCCGGGCTCCAGGAGCACAGAGGGGATGGAACCGGGCACTGCCTGGGTCCAGGAGCACAGAGGGGATGGAGCCGGGCACTCCCTGGCTCCAGGAGCACAGAGGGGATGGAGCCGGGCACTGCCGGGCTCCAGGAGCACAGAGGGGATGGAGCCGGGCACTGCCGGGCTCCAGGAGCACAGAGGGGATGGAGCCGGGCACTGCCGGGCTCCAGGAGCACAGAGGGGATGGAACCGGGCACTGCCGGGCTCCAGGAGCACAGAGGGGATGGAACCGGGCACTGCCTGGCTCCAGGAGCACAGAGGGGCTGCGGGACAAAGCCGGGGCTCTTGGGCAGGGCCGGGACCCGCCGCCAGCCGGGTCTGTCCGTCCCTGCCCGGATTGACCCAGCCCGGCTGGGCAGCGCTCCCCGCAAGCCCCGGGAGGGTTCGGCACCAGGGATGGATCAGGGATGGATCCGTTCTGTGCCCGGAGCTGCCGGGAAATGTCTGGGTGTGCCCGGCAGCCCCAGCTGGGAGAGGTTTGGGCAGGCAGGATGGGCATGGAGCTGTGCCAGGATGGGTTTGGGGAAAGGTTCATCCCCAGGGGGGGCTGGCAGCGAACAGAGCTCCAGGAGAGTTTGGACAGCGCTCCAGGGATGGGATTTATTGGGATACAGCCCCTGTGAGCCCTCCCCACCCAGGATATTCCATGGTTCCATGTGGATGTCAGGCTGGGAGCTCGGTGCCTTTGGGTTCATCTCCGGGTAATTTTGCATCCTCAGATTTGGGGGAAAAAAAAACAAACCACAAAACAAAAAACCACTAAAACAAAACAAAAACCACCAAAAAACAAAAGAAAAAACCAACAAAAACAACAACAACAAAAAAAACCAAGACAAACCCCCCCACAAAAAAAAACAACCAAAAAAACCCCAAGACAAACAAAAAAAAAAACCCACCAAAAAATAAAACCCCAACAAAACAAAAAAACGAACAAAAAAACCCACAAAAACAAAACAAAAAAACACCAAAACAAAACAACCCAAAAAACCAAAGAAAAAAACAACAAAAAAACCAAAAAAACAAAACAAACCCCCCCCCAAAAAAAAACCCAACCAAAAAAAAAACCAACCAAAAAACCCCAAGACAAACAAAAAAAAAAACCACCAAAAAATAAAACCCCAACAAAACAAAAAAACCAAACATAAAAAAAACCAACCAAAAACCACCAAAACCAAACAAACAAAAACACCAAAAAAAACCCCCAACCCACCAACCAACAAAGAAAAAAAAACCACCAAGAAAACCCCAAACAAAACCAAAAAAAACCAACCAAATTTTAAAAATCGTTATTTGTGACTTTCTCGGCGCTTCTCCAGACAGGTTTTTTGCCAAGCCCAGCTCCAGGCCGGGCCTGGGCTTGCCCGTTCCCAGCCATCAATAATTGGCGTCGCTGTCCCCTCCCAGTGCCACCACACCCCCGCCGTTCCCGGCCCTCTCCAGGTCCTTGTCCCCCCTCGGGAATTCCTGGAGTCACGAACAAACCCGGCTGCTCTGACTCAGAGGCTCCCCCGGGCCCCATCCCAAAGCACCAACCCCGCAGGGGTCACCAGCACACGGGAATTAGCGCAATTAGTCATAGTCATTAATTAGTCACAGGGCTGGAGCTCAAGGCGAGAGGGCTCTGGGGACCCTCCGGCCGGGTTTCAGAGACCAAAGCTCTGGGGTTTGGTGTTTTGGGGATTTTTGGCATTTTTTGGGGATTTTTTGGCATTTTAGGGGGATTTTTTGGCATTTTTAGGGGGATTTTTTTGGCATTTTTGGGGGGATTTTTTGGCATTTTTGGGGGGGATTTTTTGGCACTTTTGGGGGGGATTTTTTGGCATTTTTGGGGAGATTTTTGGCACTTTTTGGGGGGGATTTTTTGGCACTTTTGGGGGGGATTTTTTTGGCACTTTTGGGGGGGGATTTTTTTGGCACTTTTGGGGGGGGATTTTTTTGGCACTTTTGGGGGGGGATTTTTTTGGCACTTTTGGGGGGGGATTTTTTTGGCACTTTTGGGGGGGATTTTTTTGCATTTTGGGGGGGATTTTTTGGCACTTTTGGGGGGATTTTTTGGCACTTTTTGGGGGGATTTCGGGGCTCAGCTGGAATAAAAGAAAAATCCCCTTTAATTCACCCCATGACACACCAGCCCTGCAGAGCCTGTGAGGGGCATTTAGAGCTCACCTGGTATAAAAAAATCCCCTTAATTCACCCCATAATCCTGCAGGGGCTGTGAGGGTCTCACCTGGAATAAAAAAAAATCCCCTTTAACTCTACCTCATGACACAGCACCCCTAAAGGGCTCTGTGAAGGGCTTTTGGGGCTCACCTGGAATAAAAAATCCCCTTTAATTCATACCATGACCCTGCAGGGTCTGTGAGGAGCATTTGGAGCTGGAATAAAAAAATCCCCTTTAATTCACTCACCCCATGACCTTGCAGGGTCTGTGAGAGGGATTTGGGGCTCACCTGGAATAAAGAATCCCCTTTAATTCACTCACCCCATGACACACCAGCCCTGCCTCTGCCTCCAAGATGCTTTTTCCCCAAAAATCTTCTCCCAGTTCTGCACCAGGGCCCCCCTGGCTGGGAGGAGAAGGGTGGGACACCCCAAAATGGGGGGAACAGCCCCAAATGAGCCCGAGCCTGCCCAGGTGGGCCGGGCTGGGCTCAGCCAGGTGTGACAGGGACAATAAACCCTGCCCAGCCGGGACAATGGGGCTTTGTGCTGGCCCAGCTAAGCCGGGGCTGGCTAAGCCTGTCTCAGGGTGAGCAACGAGGCTCAATTTCAACTTTTTAAAGGCTGAGTAAGAGATAAAATCCAGCAAACTGCCAAAAGCACAGCAATAGCTATAACAAATTTCCTTATGTATTGTTTGATTGCACTATTTAAGGGCATATTCATAGACATTTTCTATTATATATTCATATATTATAAATATATTATGTAGAAATTATAATTTATAATATTATGATTTTTATATAATTATATAAAACATATAATTTTATATATTTTATATAAAATATATATTTATATATTTTTATATATTTATAATTTTACAGAAAAATATATAAATATAAATATTTTATATTTATATATTTTCTGTAAAAGATACAATTATATTCCAATTTATATTATATAATTAAAGATATTTTATTATATAAACATAATTATAATATATATTAGATATTATCATATATATTTATATCATATATTATATATATTATTTATATTATATAGATATATATTTGAGTATTTATATATATGTGTGTTATATATAATATATTACATATTATTTCTATTATATATAGAAATATTTGAGGGTTTTCTTTAATATATCCTGGCAATTCTTTAGCTTTGTTTCACCTCTGACTCCTTTGATTTTTGGGACTTGTGGATGCCATTTCCTCACCAAGTGGATGCTGATTTTTCACACCAACAATCAGTTCATTCTGGGAGTTCCCTGCATTTCACATTCCAACACCTCATCCTGGGTTTTCCTCCTGAAAAAACTGGATTTTTTCTCCTCGGAGGGGAGAGCTGCAGCAGGGCTGGGGGACAGGGCTGGGGGACAGGGATGGGGGACAGGGGCGTCCCCAGGGCTGCTCCAGTGCCACCCTTGTGCAGGAGCTTTCATGGCAGCTTTTTGAGAAGAACATCCACGTGGAAAGAATTTCCTACCAAGGTCATTGACAGAGAAACCAAGAAAGAAAGAAAGGAGAAATAAGAAAAACCTGGGGCTCACTTGGAATAAAATTCTCTATTCCAACAAATCTGCAATTCCCTATTGCAATGAACACTTTGTTTGTCTTTTCTGACCAATGAATAAAGTTAAATTTATGAGTTTTATAAGAATGTATAAAAAGCATGCATGCTGCAATAGGTTAAACAGCTTAAACCCAGTTTAAACCTCTGGAAATGGAGTTTGTTCCTTTGCATTTTCTCTGTTTTAGCCACAAAAATTTCCAGTGCCAAACCTGGCATGGAGCTGAGGGGAGGATGAGGAGGATGAGGAGGAGGAAGGAAGAGGAGCTCACCCCAGCCCGTGCCCCCAGGGTGACACAGCCTCCGCAAATGTCACCAGCAGGGAGATCCCAGTGCCACAAACAGGACAATATTTGCCTCCCCAAGGAGTTTGTGTCACTCTGTTTGCTCAGGGCTGCAGTTCCCAGCGGGGAATTCAAGAACAGAAACAAATTTTGGCTCCAAGGAGCTGCAGAGCCCACGCCCAGAAATGCCAGAGGGGTCAGCCCGGGGTGGGGGTTTGGGTGTCACAGCTCAGGCACCCCGGGAGCAGGGACAGGACAGCAGGAAATGGCCTCCAGGTGCACCAGGGGAGGTTTAATTTGGAGATTAATAAAGAATTTCCTCCCCCAGAGGGGGGAGCAGCCCTGGCACAGCTGCCCAGGGCGGTGCTGGGGTCATTGCAGGGATTTCAGAGCTGGGGACAGGTTCTAGGGGTGGCCCTGGCAGTGCTGGGGTTTTAAAGGTCTTTTGAAACCCCAGTGATTCTGTGATCCCATCCTCAGCCCCTCACCTGAGGGGGATTTTCAGCAACAAAGAAGGAGAGAGGGAAGGCAGGGGTGTCAGAGATGTTTTCCTACCACCAAACCCTCTAATCCTGATTTATCCCCTGCCCTGGGACCCACAGAACAAAAATACAAACACTGCCACCCCTCTAACCCAAATCCTGACTCATCCCCTGCTCTGGGAACTGCAGAAAAATCCCACAAACACTCCAGACCCCCTAAAGCCAGCCCTGATTTAACCCCTGCTCTGGGAACTGCAAAACAAACTCACAAACACCCTGAAATCAATTCTAATTTTTCCCCTGCCCTGGGACCTGCAGGGCAAAAATACAAACACTCCCACCCCTGTAACCCAAATCCTGATTTTCCCCCTGCTCTGGGACCTGCAGAGCAATCCCACAAACATCCCAAATCCCAACTTTTTCCCTGCTCGGGGAATTGCAGACCAATCCCACAGACATCCCAACCCCTCTAAACTCAATCCTGATTGACCCCCTGCTCTGGGAACTGCAGAAAACTTCCACAAACACCCCAAATCCCAATCCTGATTTATCCCCTGCTCTGGGACCTGTAGAAAAAACCCAGAAACACCCCAAGCCCTCTAACCCCAGCCCTGATTGATCCCTTGGATTGATCCCTTGCCCTGGAGCCCTCCTGCAGCCCCTCCTGTGTCCCAGGGGCAATGGGGACACCCCCAGAAGGCCCAGCAGCACCCACCATCCCTTTGTAGCTGGAATCCAACCCCACTGCTCCTCCCTGCAGGTTTGCACAAGAGCTTTCCTTGGCTCTGTGCTGTTTGCATTGCACAAGGCCCAAACCACGCTCAGGGAAGGCTCCGAGCCCTGCAGAGCAAACAAAGGAGAGGGGAAAAGGGAAAAGGGACTGCTGGGACATGTGCTGTGCCTCTGTGCCACGTTTGGGGAGCAGCAGAAATGGGCCCAGCAGTGCCCCAGCCCCTCCTGCTCAGGATCCCATGGATCCCATCCCATCCCATGGGCCTTGGGGACACTCTGGGGACACTCCTGGCACAGCAGAGAGAGGTGTGACGGGTTTTAGGGTCACTGGGAAAGTGGCTTGCAGCAGGAGGAAGCTCAGGGGTGACCAAGGCTGCCCAGGAGCCCCATGGATCCTATTCCATGGATATCACCCCATGGATCCCACCCTATCCTATTCCATCCCATCCCATGGATCCCACTCCATCCCATCCTATTCAATTCCATCCCATGGATCCCATCCCATCCTATTCCATCCCATCCCATGGATCCTACCCCATCCCATCCTATTCAATTCCATCCCATGGATCCCATCCCATCCTATTCCATCCCATGGATCCCTTCCCATCCTACTCCATTGCATCCCATGGATCCCATTCCATGGAACCCACCCCATCCCCATCTCATGGATCCCATCCCATCCTATTCCATCCCATGGATCCCATCCCATCCTACTCCATTCCATCCCATGGATCCCTTCCCATCCTACTCCATTCCATCCCATGGATCAGATTCCATAGAACCAACCCCATCCCCATCTCATGGATCCCATCCCATCCCACCCCATGGATCTCCTGCCAGGCTCCCCAGAGCCCCCAGCCCAGCAGTTGGGATTTGTCCCCACAGGGAGAGGTGCTGGGAGCACCCCAAATGCTGCAGCTCCTGCTGGGGACCCTCTTTTGGCTGGAATTGCCTCATTCCTCACTCCCAGCACAAGGAAATCCAGGAAAAGGAGCGCGGGGTGTGCCCAGCTTGGGAGGGCAAAGCTGGCACCTGGGGGTGGGCAGGGCAGCTTAACCTGCTGGGGGAGAAATAGAAATAGAGAGGGAAATGTAAATAAATATCAATATAAACATGAAATATATGAATAGAAACTTAAAATATAAACATAGCTATATGCATAAATATAAAAAGATATAAATATAAAAAGTGTGTGCACAGAGTCACCTGCAGTGGGTGCCAGGTCCTGCACAGCCCAGTCCCAAAGATCAGAACAAACCTCAGCTACTCCCTGCCTCCCACTCTGCCAAAACCCCAAATGTTCCCCACCCTAAATGTGCTCCTTAAGCACCCTCTGAGCACCTGGCTGGGCCCAGCAGCTGCAGGGAATTCCCCTCATTTTGTACCTTTTTTTTTTTTTTTTAATTTAATTTTCAGATCCCCTTGAGGCAGGAGATTCTCAACACCCCCCAGCGCCTGAAAGAAGAGGAATTACACCAAATTTTCCTAGCGCTGACACTTTTTTATTTGCTTATAACGCCAAAAGACCTTTTACAGTATCAGTTTATTCCAAAAAGTTGATATTTACAGAGCAAAAATAAAAAACATATTGTGATTGCGAGCGCTTTTACAACAGTGAGTGCCGCTGTTCACTTTGCAGCGGTGTGGCAGTCCCGTGTCACGATGTGGCTGCTCGCTTGGCGGCGGTGCTGTAGTCCTGTGTCACGACACGCGGTTTGCCTTGTGACGGTGCTGTAGTCCCGTGTCATGACACGCAGCTTGCCTTGCAGTGGTGCTGTAGTCCCGTGTCACGACATGCGGCTCGCTTTGCGCCAGTGTGGCCATCCCTTGTCACGACACGTGGCTTGCTTTGCACTGGTGCTGTAGTCCCATGTCACAACACACAGCTCGCTTTGCGGCGGTGCTGTAGTCCCACGTCACGACACACGGCTCGGTTGGCGGCGGTGCTGTAGTCCCGTGTCACAACACACAGCTCGCCTTGCAGTGGTGCTGTAGTCCCATGTCACGACACACAGCTCGCTTTCCGGCGGTGCTGTAGTCCCGTGTCACGACACACGGCTCGCTTTCTGGCCGTGCTGTAGTCCCATGTCACGACACACGGGTCGCTTTCCGGCCGTGCTGTAGTCCCGTGTCACGACACACAGGTCGCTTTCCGGCAGTGTGGCAGTCCCGTGTCACGACACACAGCTCGCTTTCCAGCGGTGCTGCAGTCCCGTGTCACGACACACGCCTCGCTTTCCGGCGGTGCTGTAGTCCCGTGTCACGACACACAGCTTGCTTTCTGGCGGTGTGGCAGTCCCGTGTCACGACACACGGCTCGCTTTCCGGCGGTGCTGTAGTCCCGTGTCACGACACACGGCTCGCTTTCCGGCGGTGTGGCAGTCCCGTGTCACGACACACGGCTCGCTTTCCGGCGGTGTGGCAGTCCCGTGTCACGACACACGGCTCGCTTTGCGGCAGCCATGGCGGCGCGCTTCAGCGGGGTGCTGCAGCTGACGGATCTGGACGATTTCATCGCCCCCTCGCAGGTGACAGCGCCGGGGACCCGCGGGGACTCCCGGGGTGGGCCCTGAGGGGAGGCGGCGGTGCCACCTCAGCCTCTGCCCCTCGGTGTCGCCGCACGGGGCCGTGCCCGGCCATCAAACCCCTCCCGCTGCTGGGCGGAAATGAGGGCTGGGAGTTGATCCAGCCACAGGGCCGGGGCAGGGCTCGGGGACACCGCGGGGACACTGTGGGACACCGTGGGGTCACTGGGACACTGGGAGTCACTGTGGGGTCACACCCGAGATGTCAGTCCTGGATTTGTATCCAGATTCTTACCCAGGATTTGTATCCAAATTCACATCCAGGATTCATATCCAGATTTATATCCAGAATTCGTACCCAGGATTTATATCCAGGATTCATATCCAGGATTTCTATCCTGGATTCATATCCAGATTATGTCCAGGATTCATACCCAGGATTTAGATCCAGATTCATACCCAGGATCCATACCCAGATTCATATCCAGATTCATATCCAGGATTTATATCCAGGTTATATCCAGATTCATATCCAGGATTTATATCCAGATTTCTGTCCTGTGTTTGCTGAGAAGCACGGCTGAAGAACCGAGCTGGGACTATGGGCAGGGCAATAGCAAACCCCAAAACGGTGAATTTTCCCTGGGTTTGGGTTTGTAAGGGAATTCCTCCGGGAAAAACCAGCCCTGCCTTTGTTCTGAGTGAAGGATCTGAGTGAGGGGTTCCTGCCGGGGGATTCGTTTAGGGGAGCCTCAAAGGAGAAGCAGGACACGGAGTCAGGGGTAAATCAGGATAAAATCAGGATAAAATCAGGATAAAATCCAGAAACCCCCTGGGACTCGTGCTGGGGCACCAGGGCAGGGTGGCACTGAGCCCTTTCTGTCCCCAAAGGCAGCTGGGCTGGGCACGGGCACCTCCCTGCAGCTGAGCTGGGACCTGGGCAGCAGCAGGAGGAGGAGGAGGAGGAGGAGGAGGAGGAAGGGGTGGCTGTTCCTGCCACAGCTCCAGAGCTGCTGAGGAGCAGCAGAGCTGGGCTGGGCTGGGATGATGCTGGAGAATTGTTCCTCCTGTTCCCAGGGGGTGAGCAGGACACAGCCTCTGCCCCACATCCCTCTGGCAGGGCTGAGAGAAACTCGGGGAAATTCCAGCCTGGATTGAGGGGCAGGATCCAGAGCTACTCTTTGATCCCTTGAGTTCTTTATTTTTTATTCAATCCCCTAGATTTATTTTTCATTGAATCCCCTATTTTTTTAATTTAATTCCCAATTTTTTTAATCCCCTCTATTTATTTTTTATCCAATCTCCTATATTTATTTTTTTATTGAATCCCCTATTTTTTAAAATTTAACTCCTAATATTTATTTTTTATTGAATCCCCTATATTTTTATTCAATCCCTATATTTATTTTTTATTCAATCCCTATATTTATTTTTATTCAATCCCCTATATTTATTTTTATTCCGTCCCCAATATTTTTTTATCCAATCCCCAATATTGATTTTTATTGAATCCCCTATATTTATTTATCAATCCCCAATATTTATTTTTTATCCAATCCCCTATATTTATTTTTTATCCAATCCCCAATATTTATTTTTTATCCAATCCCCTATATTTATTTTTTTATCCAATTCCCTAATATTTATTTTTTATTCAATCCCCCATATTTAGTTTTCATCCAATCCTCAATGTTGATTTTTTATCAATCCCCTCTGCCTTGCTCAGCTCCTCACCTCCAGGTTCTGCTGCTCTTTCAGGAATGCATCAAGCCTGTCAAAGTGGACAAAAAGCCTGGAAAAGCAGCAGCCAAGATCAGAATTGAAGCTGATGGAAGCTATTTCCAGGTCAATCAGGTACGTGGGGTCTTTGTTCACTGGAAAAAACCCAGAAAAATCAGTGTACTTTAAGTAATTTAATTATCTACATCCATTTAATGCCTCAAAGAGGTGCTGTCAGCATTCCTGTTTTTTTTTTCTTTTTAATTTGTAATCAATAATTCCAATTTTGTGCCACTTTTATGCTCTGAAACGCTGGCATTAATTACTGATTATTAATATAAGAGCAGATAAGCTGAGATTGTATTAAACTTCAATTTATCAGCATTTTAATTTATAAATTATTTTCTAAGCAGTCATTTTATAATCAGTAATTCCAATTTATTCCAGTTTTTTATACTCAGAAACACTGCTATTAATTGCTATTAATTGGTGATGGTTTTCATAAGAGAACAGATAAGATGAAAAGTTTATTTATTTTATCAATATTTAAGGATTGGCAGTTCCAGGTTGGTTGTAACAATGTCCTTGTGCTCACTCAGAGATTTAATCAAGATATTTTTAATAAATTGTATTTGATTTTAAAAAAAAATTTCAAATTATTTCTTTAAAAGCTTGAGGCATTCAGAAGCTTCCAGAATTCAGGCTGAATTTTTCCTATTTTCACCAAAAGAAGTTGGCACTTCTCAGTTAACCAGGCTGGGAATCCCTCTGGGAATGGAACTTGGAACTTGAGGCAGATTTTGATTTAAAAAAAGGAGGGCACAGCACTTCCAAAGGAGCCTGGTTCCTTATTTTAAAATGTTAATAGTGCCTCATTTCCTGGTCTATTCCTGGCTTTACTGAGGAGTGATGATTAGAGGAGAATCTCTTGGGAAATTCAAATTATTCAGGGCAGATAGAAGGGAAATATTTCCTTCCAGAGTCTGGGATGAAATCCCCTTTGCTGTGCCAAATAATCTCATTAAAAGCAGCCAAATTCAGGTGGCTTTGTCCTCATCTCATTAAAATAAAGATGTAAAAATCAAAAG
Source organism: Agelaius phoeniceus (assembly GCF_051311805.1). Lineage (NCBI taxonomy): Eukaryota > Metazoa > Chordata > Aves > Passeriformes > Icteridae > Agelaius > Agelaius phoeniceus. The sequence goes on along the minus strand of NC_135280.1, from coordinate 1,583,905 downwards.
AACAACATCTTCATTATTTGTAACAAAGTGGGGAAGCTCCTCCTTAATTTCTGGGGTCAGAACTCAGCCTGCTCTGGGTTTTTTGGTTTTTTGTTGTTTTTTTTTGTAGGATGGGGAAGCCCAAAAGCTGGAGAAGGCCAAGATCACCCTGAATGATTGCCTGGCCTGCAGTGGCTGCATCACCTCAGCTGAGAGTGTCCTGGTGAGCCAGCAGAGCCACGGGGAGCTCTGCAAGGTGCTGGCCCTCAACAAGGTGGGTCCCACTCACCCTGCAGGAAAAGGGGGAAAATCCACAGGAAAAGGGAATTCCTGAGCCCTCAGACCCCACTGCACTCCTGGGGCTGCTTCTCATTTTTAAAGTTGTGAAGGTGAGCCTGAGGAGCTCTGTGGTGCTGCCAGCTCTGCCACTTTGGGGTTGTTTCTCATATTTCAAGGGTTTGGTGCAGGTTCCTGCCTCAGGGTGAGCTCTGTGGTGCTGCCAGCTCTGCCTGTGCCACACTTTGGGGTTGTTTCTCATTTTTCAAGGATTTAGTGCAGGTTCCTGCCTCAGGGTGAGCTCTGTGGTGCTGCCAGCTCTGCCAGCTCTGCCACTTTGGGGTTTTTTCTCATTTTTCAAGGGTTTGGTGTCAATTCCTGCCTCAGGGTGAGCCTGAGGAGCTCTGTGGTGCTGCCAGCTCTGCCACTTTGGGGTTTATTCTCATTTTTCAAGGATTTTGTGCAGGTTCCTGCCTCAGGGTGAGCCTGGGGAGCTCTGTGGTGCTGCCAGCTCTGCCACTTTGGGGTTTATTCTCATATTTCAAGGGTTTGGTGCAGGTTCCTGCCTCAGGGTGAGCTCTGTTGTGCTGCCAGCTCTGCCACTTTGGGGTTGTTTGCTGTTTTCCAGGCTGCTGCTGCCCACGAGCAGAAGCTGGTGGTGGTTTCTGTGTCCCCCCAGTCCAGAGCCTCCCTGGCTGCAAGGTGCAAACTGGGGCTGCTGGAGACAGCCCAGAAGCTGACCACCTTCCTCAAGGGCTTAGGCAAGTGTGGGCTTTGCTGCTCTCTGGGCTGAGCACAGGTTAAAGGGATTTAACCCCCACAGGGATTCCAGGCTGGCCAAAATTTCAGTCCCACGATGAGCTTGGAGAGAGGGGAGGAAAGCTTGGGAAAAGGAGGGGCAGGGATTTTTTTGTAAGGGTAGGAGGGCAAGGGAAGGGATTTAAACTGCCAGAGGGCAGGGACAGATGCCATGTTGGGAAGGAATTCCTGGCTGGAAGGGTGGGCAGGCCCTGGCACAGATTCCCAGAGAAGCTGAGGCTGCTCCTGGATCCCTGGAAGTGTCCAGGGCCAGCTTGGATCACCCTGGGATAGTGGGAGATGCCCCTGCCTGTGGAACTGGCTGAGCCTTGAGGCTCTTTCCACCCCAAACCATTCCACAGTCCATAAAACCTATAAAGAACCACTGAAAACAATTTAACATTTTACATTTCCACCTCTCCTGTCACCTTTCCTCCTCTTCCCCTGCTGAAAAATGTCCCCTGCCAACTGCAGGGCCCTGCATCTGAGCTTGCCCCTGGTTGAAGTGGGAGGTTTTTTGCTGTATTTTGCTGTATGCTGAGGTTTTTAACCCAGCTGCTGTCCTGCCCAGGTGTGCACCACGTGTTTGACACAACCTTCTCCAGGAACTTCAGCCTCCTGGAGAGCCAGCAGGAGTTTGTGAGGCGCTTCCAGAGACAAGCAGAGGACAAAAAGGCCCTGCCCATGCTGGCCTCTGCCTGCCCAGGTATGCCTGCAGCTCCAGCTGCAATCCCCAATCCAGCAGCTGCTCAGAAAGCTGCAGATGGATGTTCTTACCTGCAGCATGATTCTCCTCACAGCACAGATTTTGGTGCTAAAGCAGTGGTGAGACACCTTAAGATCAATCTGGGCTGACACTTGCTTTGCTTTCTGTGCTGAGCTGAGGCTGAGAATGGCACTAAACCCGGGGTTTGGGGAGAATGGGCAGAGTGAAGGCCTGTTCTTGTTTTTTAATTGTATTTCTGGGTGATGTTCCTTGCAGGCTGGATCTGCTATGCAGAGAAAACCCACGGCAGCTTCATCATCCCCCACATCAGCACCACCAAATCCCCCCAGCAGGTCATGGGCTCCCTGGTCAAGGGCTACTTTGCAGAGCAGCAGGTACAGCTCTAAAAATGCTCTTCTCACTGCAGAACTCCTCCAATTCAACACTTCAGGCTGATTATTTATAAATTTGCTGTGTAATGCACATTTAAGGGTCAGTATTGCCTTGCAGAAGGCACAAATCTTCCTCACTTCTGCCTTAGCTAATGAGTAGTAATTAGGGTAGAACACTGAGCATGGGCTAATTAAATTAAAGCCTCTGAATTATTTGGGAGAGCTGAGGAACCTTATTTTCAGTGTCTTTGTGCCATTGTTGTTTAAATTTGGTGAATAATTTCAAAGAAGTGACCCAAGCCAAGGCTGCAGTGGGGGCTTAGGTGCAGATCCAAAATGATCCCTCATTCCCAGCCTCATGTTCTGCTGCTGTCCTCAGCCTGGAACCCCTGGAATCTTCCCAGGTGGGAGCTGGAGATCCCCACAGCCAGCAAGGGGCTGCAGCACCCCCTGGGATTTCTTGAGGGGATTACTGCCTGGGACACTTGCATGAGGCAGCTGCAGATTTGGGACAAAATTTGGCAATTTCTGGGAATGTTTGGCACAAGAGACTGAAAGAATGGCCCAGGGTCAGTGACCTGATTGCTCAGCCTGTGTTCATTGCTTGGATGATCCTAAGGTTCTGTGGGATTCCAGATCAAGCCCCCAGGGGCTGAGCTTTGGGAGCAGGGAGGAAGTTTATTCCCTAATGCCTTAATTAGGGATTATTGGCTTCTCTGCCTGACCTTGGATCATTGCACCAGAGTGAGGGAAACTTCCAGCAGCTGAAGGGAGCCTCAGGAGGGATGGAAAGAGATTATTCCCAAAGGCCTGGGCTGCCAGGACACGGGGTTGGATGGTGTTGGGAAGGAATTCCTGCCTGGGAGGGTGGGGAAGGGCTGGGATGGAATTCCCAGAGCAGCTGGGGCTGCCCCTGGATCCCTGGAATGTCCAAGGCCAGGCTGGGCAGGGCCTGGAGCAGCCTGGGACAGTGGGAGGTGTTGGGGTTTAAGGTCCTTCCCAACCCAAACCATTCCAGGATTCCCTGAAACCTCTGAAGGTCCCTGACTGCTGACACTGCCTGCAGCTAAAATTGGCTTTAGGAGAGAAATCATTTCATTGACTCACAAATATTTAAATATTTAAACACACAAATACTCATTCATAGTAGGCACAGTGGCATCATTTCCCCCACTCCTTTGCTCCTGGAATGCACTCCCTGGGGCCAGGGGGATTTGGGCTGCCCCAGCCTTGTCTCCCTTGCAGCACCTGCCCCCTGACAGGATCTACCACGTCACTGTCATGCCCTGCTATGACAAAAAGCTGGAGGCCTCCAGGCCAGACTTCTTCAACCAGGAATACCAGACCAGGGATGTGGATTGTGTCATCACCACAGGTAAGAGAGCCACAGGAGATTCCCAATTCCAGCAAATCTGGGAGCCTTGCAGTGTTCCCTGGCTTCACTAACCCTTTGTCTGTGACAGAGGTTGGGTATTGATCTATATTTACATTTATGGTAAAATGCAGGTGCAGTTTAGGGACTACTCTGTGGGGTTTGTTTGCCAAAAATAAGAACTCTTTGTGCCTGGTTCTGCCCTAGGGGAAGTGCTGAAGCTGCTGGAGCAAGAAGGAGTGTCCCTGTCAGATGTAGATCCTTCTCCCCTGGACACCATGTAAGAGCAAAATCCCATTTCAATCGTGTTCTCTTTCCTCCAGGATTTAGGGAGTTCAGAATTCCCCTTTTTGTGTTCCTTTTCCTCCAGGATTTAGGGAGTTCAGAATTCTCTTTCCTCCTGGATTCAGAGAGTTCAGAATTCCCTTTCCTCCAGGATTCAGAGAGTTCAGAATTCCCCTTTTCCTGCTGTTTTACACAAGGGTGTTTGCCCTTGATTTGGTTTCTTGTGTCACTTGAACCAGAACAATTGGGAGTTAAAACATTTTTTGTACAGAATATGGTGAATTTCCACTGGACAATCACTCCAGCTCCTTTCATCCCACAAAAAGCTGCTGCAGGCTTTGGGAAGGACAAGAATCTGTCCCAGTGCTAAAAATTTCCTGAAGCAGAAGCTGTTGCTCCTCCTTAGCAGAGCCACTGCAAAGATCCCAGAATGAAAGCAGAAATAACAAATATTTAGGTCACCCAGTTAATCTGCAGGAGGCTGTTGGTGAAAAATGACATTTAGGACGTGTCAGATGGGACTGGGGTGGTTGAGCTGAGGAGGAACTTCTGCTCCAGGGCCAGCTGCACATTTTGGGGTCTGGGGTGACAGCAGGGCTGGCTCTGCACTGAGCACCCAGAGCTGCCTGTGCTCAGGGCAAGGGAATATCCCAGAGCTCCTGGCACTGGAACACCAGAGAGGTTCAGCAGCAGCCCCTCCCTGAGTTACCCATCAGTTAATGAGGATTAATTAATTAGAGGATCCTGGAATGGCTTGGGTGGGAAGGACTTGAAAACCATCAAACCCCAACCCCTTCTGTAAGAAAACCAAATTACCAAAACACCCAGTGCAAACAACAACCTTCCACTGTCCCAGGCTGCTCCAGGCTGCTCCTCCCTGAGTTATCCATCCATTAATGATGATTATTTAGAGAATATGGAATGGTTTGGGTGGGAAGGACTTGGAAACCATCCAACCCCAACCCCTTCTGTAAGAAAACCAAATTACCAAAACACCCAGTGCAAACAACAACCTTCCACTGTCCCAGGCTGCTCCTCCCTGAGTTATCCATCCATTAATGATGATTATTTAGAGAATATGGAATGGCTTGAGTGGGAAGGATTTGAAAACCATCCAACCCCAACCCCAACCCCTTCCACCATCCCAGCCTGCTCCAGGCCGCTCCTCCCTGAGTTATCCATCCATTAATGAGGATTAATTCGAGAATCCTGGAATCCTGGAATGGTTTGGGTGGGAAGGACTTGAACACCATCCAACCCCAACCCCTTCCACCATCCCAGGCTGCTCCCAGCCCTGTCCTGCCTGTCCTGTGACACTTGCAGGGCTCCAGGAGCAGCCACATCCCTGGCACACCCCATGGCACCATTCATTGCCCGGAGCAGGGCAGAGGCTGGAGCTCGGGGGCAGCTGCAGTTTGGCTCCCTGGGGCCCCCTGGGGCTGTGTGTGTGCCCCCAGGCTCTGAGGTGCTGCTGCTGCTGTGCCCCCAGGCTCGGCAGGGCTGCAGAGGAGCTGAGCTCACACCGCGGCGGGGGCTCAGGGGGGTTCCTGGAGCACATCTTCACCCACGCTGCCCGCCAGCTCTTCGGCATCCACGGGGCCTCCATCCACTACAGACCTCTCAAGTAAGGAGCTGCAATCCCACTGAGAACTCTGGGTTTTTCTCAACAGTTCTCTCCTTGTTGATGGGCTGAGTTTTTGGGGTTTTTTTTTTCCGATGGTAAAGTTCGCGTCCAGGCTGAGATCGGCTGCTCAGCAATAATCAGCCAATGTTAAATAAATCAGCCAATTCCAGGGAGAATGCCAGCCCCTTCTCCAGCCACACCCTGGAGTTTGGCCTGGTGGATTCTCCCACTGATAACTTTTAGAATAATTATAAAGTTTTAGAGTAATTGAAAAGGCAGAGCTGTCGTGGAGCTGGGATCCCTCACCTTGGATCAGGCCAATCAGGAACATTGGTCACTGATTATTGATCCCAAAAAACCTTGTGGGAGGGCTTTGGGGCTCTGTTTAACTGTAGTGAAACACAGAATTAATCACTGAGTTTGAGCATTGAGGCTCATCCACCTGAGATTCCTTCTGGCTTCCCAGTTCTAATTTAATGTGTCCTTTGGATTTAATTATATCCATCATGAGCAATTTTTTTGTAGGATTCCCTGGTTTAAGAAGCAGAAAAAACGGTCTCAAAAACTTGATAAAAATCAAATTACTTACTTTGTTATCAGGACCAGGTATTCCCACTAACCTGAGAAATCTGGAATCCTCAGTCAGGGTTTGTTCCCATGTTTTATGATCCAGAGAAGTCAAAAATCCCCAGTTGATGTTGGCTGAAGGATCTCAGGTCTGTCAGGGAGGGGCTCCCTGTGCTGAGCTTTTCAGGCTTCATCCAGCACAGGTGTCCTCCAGCAAACTCTGCTCAGGTGGCTCCAGCAATCCTGGAAGGCTCTGGAAGGAATTCCTTCCTGTTTTCCTTGGATGGCCCAGAACTGGGACAGCCCTTCAGTGAGACTCACAAAGAATTTGGGTTTTGCCCCTTGAAGATTAAAATAGAAACTGATTTGGAGAAGCCACTTGCTGTGCTCTGCTCCCTCAGGAACAAGGACTTCCAGGAGGTGACCCTGGAGAGGGATGGGCAGGTCCTGCTCCACTTTGCTCTGGCCTATGGGTTCAGGAACATCCAGAACCTGGTGCAGAAGCTCAAGAGAGGGAAGTGCCCCTATCACTACGTGGAGGTCATGGCCTGTCCCTCAGGTGAGGCTGCCCCAACTCCAGCCTGGGGGAGCTCCAGGGCATTCCAGACAGGAGAAAAGGGAGAATCCTCACCCCCTTGGGCTGTGACAGCCACACCAGCACAGCTTGGGGAGGGGGGGATATATCCCAATAATTCCTCAGGATTTAAAGAATTGCAGTTGAATTCCAGCACACAACATTTTCATAATTAATTAATTAACTGCTTTTAAGGAGAATTTCCTGAGCTCTGGTACCTGAGGGGATTTTCCCCCTGAAATTGCCCCAACCTGCCATCACACTTACAGAAAATGCTGCTGTGGCTGGTGGAGGAATATTCAATATTTGCTTCCCTTTTCCTTGTGCTGCTGCTGGCTCCCTTGGGAGCAGGGCCAGCCTGAGCCCCCTGAGGGGCCCCTCCCTGCTGCCTCTGGGAGCTGCTCCTTCCCAAGGGCCCTCCCAGCCCCCAGAACTCATCCCAGGCACTTCTCCCTTTCCTGCAGCTCAGCCTGCAAGGCTGGGCTCACCTGGGCTGGGCTCAGGCTCCCTCCTGGGGCAGCAGATAAGAGATAAGAGCAGGCAGAGCCCCAGCTGGAGCCAGCCCCCATCTCCCTGCCCTGTGGCCCTGCTGCTGGCAGATAACTGGGAGGGCACCTCCATCTCTGGGTGTTTTCATCCCTGCAGCTGTTTGCAGGAGCAGGATAAATGACCTGGAATTTCTGAGGATGTTTTCCCAGCTGAAGTTCTTCATTTCTGGTTTTTCTTTTCCCCCCAGGCTGTCTGAATGGAGGAGGGCAGATCAAACTGGAGGGGGAATCCAGCAAGGAGGAGCTGCAGCAGGTGGAGAGGTTGTATGAATCCCTGAGGGCAGAGGTGCCAGAGGAAAACCAGGCTGTGAGGGAGCTCTATGAGCACTGGCTGGGGGGCTGGGGCTCAGAGAGGGCCCTGCAGGTGCTGCACACGCAGTACCACGCTGTGGAGAGAGCCAGCTCTGCCCTCAGCATCAAATGGTGAGAGCTGCCCTGCCAGGGGAGCCTCAGTGCCTTCTGAACTGACCCTCCAGGGACTCTGGGCAGCTCCTGCCTCTGGCAAAGTGCCTGGCACTGCTCATTCCTCCAGCTGGAGGGGATGGGATGGGAATAAACCCCAAATCTGCCTCTGGGAAAGGCACTGTGCTCATTCCTCCAGCTGGAGGGGATGGGAATAAGCCCCAAATCTGAGGTGATGGAATAAGCCCCAAATCTGAGGTGATGGAATAAGCCCCAAATCTGAGGTGATGGAATAAGCCCCAGAGTGTGACAGGGACACAGCAAGAGAGGCAGAAACACGTCCCAGGCTGGTGGAACAGCCCCGGTGCTGCCAGAGCTGAGGAGCTCAAGGATTGAGAGCTCAGCTCCAGGCTGAGCTTTGTGTCTCAGCCCAGTATTCCTCCCCCAGGCCTTGCTGGGTTGTCACAGCACTCAGGCCCGTGCCTGCCCCTGCTGGAACAGCCTCATCCCATTGGAAAAGGTCCCCTGAGGCCTGGAGCTCTCCCTCTCACTGCCCTGCAGTGCCCTCAGAGAGGGGATCCAAGCCTGGGATCATCCCTGGGGCTGCAGAGGGACTGGAGTGAATGCTGAACAAAACCCCTGTGATTCCTTTTCCTTAAATTATAATAATTTCTACCAAGGGCAGTTCCTTCTCTGTGTTTTCTTCCTAAGAAGCACTCAGCAGGGAGTGACAGAATTGTCACATTTACCCACCCTCAGCAGCCACTTCCTGAGGGATAATATCCCTAAATCCAGACAAAACAGGCACTTACAGCTGGATAACATCCTGAAATTACCACAGAATAATCCCTGGCCTTGGGCTGCCAGGAACCAGAGCCTCCTCTGCACTTTGTTCCAATGAATCCACAGAGCAAATGGTGAATTTTCATGTTTTTAATTAAAAGCTTTCCATTTTTCAGCTGTTGCTGATCATTCATGACCTCACAGTGTTCTAAGGCATCAATGTCCCCCTGCTGCCCCCTCCCTTCCTTCCTGAGGAGCAAAGTGGTGCTTCCAGAGAATTCCCTGTGCCATGCAGGGATTTGGCTGAAGCAGGGAATGGCCAGGGAGGGGCTCCAGGCTGGACTCAGCACATCCAGCCCAGAAATGCACAAAATGCAGTGAGGCTGAATGAGCTGAGGAATGAAATGCCCAGGGATCTGCCCTTGGGGTCACTTGCCCAGTTCCCAGGTCACCAACACACCCAGAGGGGCACCCTGGGCTCCCTGGCTGGCACCAGAGGAGCTGGGATCTGCCCCAGCTTTGGTTCACACCCACAGGGGCATCCCTGCTCCCAGGGGAAACAGAATCCCAAAGGGGACATCCACAATCCAGCATTTCATGGGAACTGGGGAATGCAGGCCCTGGTACCAAGGGAGCTTTTGCAGCTGGATAAATCCTTCCCCTTCCATGCCAAGTAAATACAAACTATAACTTAATAAAAGGAAAAAAAAAAACAAAAAACCAAAATACAACTTGGTTTGTAGCACAGGAAAAAGCCCCAAACCAGACTCCAGTGGCAACAAAGAAAGTCACAGTCCACACATGAAAATCCCTGAAATCAGCTCTGTCCCAGTGCTGGGAGCTGCCATCAAACACTCATTTTCTTCACAAAAAAAAAAAAAAAAATGGAATGACTTCAGTGGTGTGAAGTGCTTCCCCACAGCTGCAAATAAAACTCTGCTCCTTTCTCAGACAAAAATAAATAAAACACAGCCCTGATTTTGCACAAAGTGGAGGCTGTGGAGCCCCAGCTGCTCCCTGGCTCTTGACAAGGCAAAGTCCATGGAGTTGGCACCGAGTGTTTCCCAGTTTTTGTCTTGGAAAAAGCAAAAAGCAGAAAGGGATGCCTGGCAGCACTTTGGTCTTGGCTGCCTGAACTCTGCCCCCCTTGGGAAATCCCTGCTGGGTCTGACCCTGCTCCACCTGGACACCCCAAGGGCTCCCCAGGGCAGCCACTGGGCCACAAATCCCTGTGGGACCTACTGGAAAATAGGGAAAAAAGAGAGGGAAAACCCACCCAAACTGCTGTGATGGGGGATTTGTCAGCACAGGGCTGGAGCTGGGTGGGTTCTGGTGACACCAGTGACGTCCCAGTGTCCATCAGGCAGGACACTGGGCCAGAGGGGCTGGAGCAGGACAGGCAGGGCCAGGAGGGGTCCCAGGAGTCCCCAAAGCCACATCACAGCAGCCCTGGATGGGGATGCAGGGCAGGCAGGGGCTCCATGGGCACAGCACCACAGTCCTGAGCAGCCCTGGCTCCTTCCATGGCAGCTCCCCAAAACTGGCACTGCCCCCTGCTCCAAGCCTGACCCTCTGCCAGCACCCCAGCCCCAAGGGGGGGGTCCCACAGCCTGGGATCCCCCCAAAGGGATCCAGGAGCTGCACAGGAACCCCAGGAGCCAGGGGGGAGCAGAGCAGAGCAGAGCAGCCTCACACAAGCAGCTGAAAGAGAAAATCCAGCCCCAAAATCCAGCTGGGAGCCAAGCTGAGCTGGGCCCAGCCAGGAGGGAGCCCTGGCACCTCGGGGCTGTCACTTCTTCTCCAGGAAGGGCCCAAAGAGCCCCCAGTGAAAGGCCAGCATGGCCTGGGGGTTGGGCCTCTCCTTGGGCTTCTTGAAGTTGTCCCTGTGGGAGCGCAGAGCCCTCAGCACCTCCACGGGGTCTGTCCTGCCCGTGAACCTCTGCACGGCCTCCTCCCTGCAGGGGGACAGCCCTGTGAGCCCTGGGGACACCGGGGACACGCCTGGCCTGGCATGGGCAATGGGGCACACGGACAGTGGGCACTGCCACCCTGTGCTGGGATGGACAATGGGGCACATGGACAGTGGGCACTGCCACCCTGTGCTGGGATGGGCAATGGGGCACACGGACAGTGGGCACTGCCACCCTGTGCTAGGATGGACAGTGGGCACATGGACAGTGGGCACTGCCACCCTGTGCTGGGATGGACAATGGGGCACATGGACAGTGGGCACTGCCACCCTGTGCTAGGATGGACAGCAGGACAGTGGGCACTGCCACCCTGTGCTGGGATGGACAGTGGGCACACGGACAGTGGGCACTGCCACCCTGTGCTAGGATGGACACATGGACAGTGGGCACTGCCACCCTGTGCTGGGATGGGCAATGGGACACATGGACACTGGGCACTGCCACCCTGTGCTGGCTCTGCTGGGGCACACGGGGGCTCTGGGGTGACCCCGTGTCCGGGCAGCCTCCCCTGTCCCCGGGCTGGGATTTCCCAGCAGGGTTTTGGGAGGGGATGGTTCAAGGAGGGTTTTGGGAGCAGATTTGAGGCAGGAGGGTTTTGGGAGCAGGGATGGTGCAGGAGGGGAAGGGGAGCAGGTTTGGGGCAGAGCCCGCAGTGCTTACGTGACCCGCAGGAAGGGGTTGTACAGGAACTCCTCCTGCAGCGTGGAGGGCACCGTGGGCAGGTCCTCATCATCCCTCTGCTGCCAGGGGAACAAAGGTGTCCAAAGGTGTCCCACTGCCATCCCACACCCCAGCCCCCCTGGCACAGGGGGCACCGTCACTTACTTTGGCCCACGCCAGCTTCTCCTTCACCACTTCATTCTCTGGCTCCACCTTCAAGGCGAATTTGAGGTTTCTGACGGTGCATTCGTGGCCACAGAAAATTTTCTGCAGGAGGCAGCGGGCATCAGACCTTCTCCAAGGGCAGGTCCCAGCCCCAGATCCCTGCCCCGAGCCCCAGATCCCTGTCCCAGCCCCAGATCCCTGTCCTCAGCCCCAGATCCCTGTCCCAGCCTGGGATCCCTGCCCTGATCCCAGGATCCCTGCCCCAAGCCCCAGATCCATGTCCTGAGCCCAGGATCCCTGTCCTGAGCCCCAGATCCCTGTCCCAGCCCCACATCCCTGCCCTGAGCCCCAGATCCCTGTCCCAGCCCAGATCCCTGCTCTGAGCCCCCTCCCAGCCCCAGGAGCCCCCCCAGGCTGGGAGGGGACACTCACCGTGTCCTTGGGCAGGGTGCCCAGGATCTGGGTGAGGTTGGTGTGCATCTGCTCCGCTGTGCCCTCGAAGAACTGCCCGCAGCCCCCCACGAACAGGGTGTCACCTGTGGGACAGGGGTGGGCACCGAGGGGCCCCAAGGCTGGGAATGGGGGTGCCTGGGTCACCCCAGCAGTGCTGAGTGTGGGGACAGGCAGCACACAGGGAGTGTGTCCCCAAAAGCCACGGGGGGCACGTGGGCAGGGGGGTACCTGAGAACAGAGCGGGAGCATCCGGGGAATTGTCCTCCCACATGAAGTAGCACATGTGGCCCGAGGTGTGGCACGGCGTGAAGAGACACCTCACCCTGATGGTCCCAAACTGGGGGGACAGAGGGTCAGGGTCCTCCTGAGGGGGACAAACAGAGCCCCCAGACCTCCCCACGCCTGCCTGGGGCCCAGCAGGCCCCAGATCTGAGGGGGCTTTGGGTGGGTCCAGCTGTGTCTGCTCTGATGGCATTTGGGACCCAGCCCCAGGAGAGGGTGAGAGCCTGCAGCACAACCCCAAACAGGCTGGGATTGGGATGAGGTTCCTGGAATCTGTGGGGCCACATCTGCACCCACCCCAGGACACCAAGTGCTGAGCATGGCCCAGCAGCACCAACCCCACTGGGGACCACTGGGGACAGTGCAACAACCCCACTGGGGACAGTGTGACCACCCCATTCTCTTCCCCACTGGGGACAGTGTGACCACCCCACTCTGCTCCCCACTGGCCCCCAGCAAGGACCACCCCACCACCCCATGCAGCAGCAGGAGCCGTGTGTGGGTCCATGCCCGGTGTCCCCAGCCCTGCAGGCCCTCACCGAGAGCTCCTGGCCATGGCTGACCCTGTGTGTGAGGGCCCCGATGCGCTCGTCAGCCCCGAACACCTGCAGGCCTGGCAGCAGCTGGGCCAGCTCCTCATTGCCCCTGGCGTGGTCCCTAGGGCAGAGCAGGGACTGGGATTGGGAATGGAAATGGGTTTGGGACTGGGACTGGGCACCGTCCCCATGGGGACACGGCCACCCCGAGCGGGTCACACCTACCAGTGGTGGTGGGTGGTGAGGATGGCCCTGAGCACCACGTCCTCCTTCCTGATGATCTCCAGCAGCTGAAAGGGACCCAGAGCAGCGGTGAGAGGGCAGGGGAGGTGACACACACCCACACCCACACAGTGACCTGTCCCCTGTGCCACCAGGCAGGGCGATCCCCCAAAAGCGCCCCCTGAGGAGCCACCGGCTGAGGGTGGGACAAAGGCGTGACCCTGCCTGGAGCAGGGGCATGGCACCGCGGCCATGGGGGCATTTTCGGCCGGTGCTTTCTTAGGGAAGGCACAGAGGACAGCACAGTGCCACCGCCGCGGCAGGGACACGGCGGCCGTGCCACCCACCCTGGCCGAGGGCACTGCCAGCCCCGCTCGGCAGCCAGGAGGCTCCGATGCCAGCTCAACACCCAGGGCCGGGAGCTGCTCCGGCTCCGGGAGGAAGGAAATGCCCGAGTCAGCACGGAACGCTGAAAACCCGCGACAGCGGAGGGCTGGCACCGGGGACAGCGGGCACAGCGGCACGGGGGGCACGGCGGCCCTGGAAAGGGGGGGTGCCCATAGGGTCACCCTGCCCGGGGCTGGCTCTGGGGGGATCCCGCTCGCTGCGGGCGCGGCACGGCCCGGGGACCCCGCGGAGCCCGGACAGGGCAGGGCAAGGCAGGGCAGGGGTCCCAGCCACAGCCAGGGCACGGGGGCTCTGCCCTGCCCGGGGATGTCCCACGGATACCCGGCCATGGAGCCACCGCCACTCCCCGGACCCGCTCACCCGCTTGGGGACCGCGGCGTCCACGGCCAGGGCGTGCCGGGTGCTCTCCTCGATCACCAGGTACATGTAGTTGTCCTCCAGCACGGAGATCACCTTCACCTTCATGGCCCCGGGAGGCTGCGGGACCCCGGCGCGTCCCCAGCGCCACCCCCGGGGCGGTCCCCGCGTGTGCGGGGCGGGTCACGCAGCGTGGGGCGGGCACAGCCCGCACGGCCCCGCCATGGCCACAGCGGGACACGGGGGACACGGGGACGGCCCCTGTGCCAGCCTGGGCACACCCTGACACCCCCGGCGTGCAGGAAGGAGGGGAACCCTCAGCTCTGTCCCCAAAATCGGCCCCTGCCCGCCCCCCGGGCCCGCGGGGACAAGGGGAGGGATGGGGGGGCTGGCACTGGTGGCACTGGAGGGACGCAGCAGCGGGGACAGAAGGTGCAGAGCGGTGCCGGACACTGGAGCTGCTGCAGGGGGGTCCCGCAGGGTCTCTGCCCCAGGGACAGGGTCCCACCCCGAGTGCGGGAAGCCCCAAAGGCACCGGGAGCAGAGCTGAGCTGAGCTGAGCATCCCCAGGGCTGGGGCAGGGCTGGCCATGGCCCCCACATGGAATTGTTGAGGCTGGTAAAGTCCTCTGAGACAGAATCCAACCATTCCCCCCGAAACCAAAGCCAGCACTGTCCCACGTCCCCAAGTGCCACATGCACAGGGCTGTCAAATCCCCTCAGGGATGGGGACTCCACCCCTGCCCTGGGCAGCTGTGCCAGGGCTGGGCAGCGTTTCCAGGAAGGAATTTTCCCTAAAATCCCACCCTGAGCTGCCCTGGCCCAGCCTGAGGCCGTTCCCTCTGCTCCTGTCCCTGTTCCCTGGAGCAGAGCCCGACCCCCCCGGCTGTGCCCTCCTGGCAGGAGCTGTGCAGAGCCACAAGGGCCCCTGAGCCTCCTTTGCTCCAGCCCCAGCCCCTGCCCGGCTCCCTCAGGGATTCTGCAGCCCCTGCCCAGCTCCCTCAGGGATTCTGCAGCCCCTGCCCAGCTCCCTCAGGGATTCTGCAGCCCCTGCCCGGCTCCCTCAGGGATTCTGCAGCCCCTGCCCAGCTCCCTCAGGGATTCTGCAGCCCCTGCCCAGCTCCCTCAGGGATTCTGCAGCCCCTGCCCAGCTCCCTCAGGGATTCCCCAGCCCCTTCCCCAGCCCCATTCCAGCCCCTCCATGTCCCTCTTGTCCCGAGGGGCCCAAATGCCCCTTGTGAGGAAGGACTGGCACTCACAGGCAGCAAAACCAGAGCTGAACCCTCCCCTGTTCCCCTTCCACAAAAATACAGCTACCACCAAAGCCCCTGGGGTCCCCACAATGTCACCCACTCAGCCCAGGATTAGGGAGAGTGACACTCCCAGCTGGTTGGCTTCAATCTCTAGTCCAAACCCAAGAAATTAAGGAATCTGTGAGTTAACAACCTCTGCTTCCAGCTGTTATTTATTTCCCCTCTGCCCAGCCCTCAGGACAGTCACACTCAGGTGTGGCAGTCACAGCATTCCAGGAGACACCACAGCTTTAGGCAACACTTTTCTCTCTGAACCACATAAAATTCAGCATTTTAAAGCAAATGGAGACCTGGTGCCACCCCCCATCCCTGCTCACCTGGGGACAGGTAACAGCTGCTCAGCTGCCTGTGACTCCCAGGCCTGCTGCGAGGGTGTCACCACCCTCAGGGGGACAGGCACTCACCAGGAGTGGCTGCTCCTGCATTCTGAGGCACCAGCCAAAGCCCTGGCACAGGTCACACACAGGGGACAGCAGGGAGCAGCTTCATGCAACAGCCTGGGACTCTAAGGGTGCAAGCACAGCAATGCCTGGGGACCAGAGAGCAGCTGGATGGCCTCAGAGGCACCCCCAGAGCCAGGGCAGCCCGTGGGGCTCACAAGTGACTCCCTGAAGCAGCACTGGCACAGCAGGTCTGTCCCTGGAACTGGTTTTGGTGGAGCCAGGAGGACACCCAGAATGTTGAAGAAGCAGCATGGAGGAAACATTGGAATCTTCAGCTCCTGAATTTGGTCTCTGCTTCACACAAAGACATCTCAGTCCCACCTTCTGCATCCACAGCAAGGACAGGAGCTTCTTCCTAAACCTCCAGGCTTGATCCTGCCCAGCCTGGAGTCTCACACCAACATTTGCACAATGATCTCTGCAGGTGACACTGACAGCTTGAGAGAGCAAGAGGAGGATAAATATTCTTCATCATAATATAAATATGCTGTAGAACATCTCAACAAGGGCAAAGTGCTTTTTTTTTTCCTTAATTAAAACAAAACAAAACAAACAAACAAAAAAAAAACTAAAGAAAACTTGTCTCAACCACGACAGAAGATTTGACTTCTAAAACATCTTAATGGTCTAAATGACACTTGAAGTGACATTAAAGTGATGAATAAAGTGATGCAGGCAGGGCTCAGTCCTTGGGCACTCTGAAGTTGTCCTTCTCTTTCCTGATGGCCCCCATGACCCGCACAGGGTCGCTCTCCCCAGCGTGCTCCTGGACTGACTTCTCCCTGCCAGGAGGGAAGAGCAGGCTCAGGGCTCAAGGCTGAACTTCAGCACCAAACCCTGGGCTCTGGCACAGCTCTCAGCCTGGTTTGCAGGCTCAGGAGGAAATGGCATTTCTGTACCCCAGCAGCACCTGCTGGATGAAGGAACAGGACACAGCAAAGCCTGTTCTGCCTCCTGAGCCAGGGAATGATGCTCAGCACAAGCCCCAAACCAGGAACCTTCTGCCAGGCCAGCCAGTGAGAGCCTTGGAGGCACCCAGACAGGGACAGCTCCCCCTTCCCAGAGCCCCCCAAGCAGGGGCTCCCTACCTCACTCTCATGAAGGGGTTGTAGGTGAACTCCTCAGCGATGGTGGAGGGGATGGTGGGCTCTCCACTGTCATACTGGGCCTGCAAAGAGGGACACAGGGCTGCTCCACCAGGGATTCTGGGGAGCAGGGAGTGTCCTGGACAGAACAGGAGCTTCCAGGCAGGGAACTTCTCCCCCAGACAGCAAAGTGTGGGCACAGCCAAACCCTGCTCCCCTACAACACAAGAGCCAGGAGCTGCAGGGTGCTCCCTCTGCTCTCCTGCAGCTCCTGAGCAAGGCTCTGTGTGCAGGGAAGGAGCAGCAGCTCACCTTGGCCCAGGCCAGCTTCTCCTGGATGTTGGGGTTCCTGGGTTCCACGTGCCGAGCAAACTTGAGGTTGTTGATGGTGTACTCGTGGCCACAGTAAACCCTCTGGGAAGAGGAGGGGACAGTGACACTGGGCACTGCAAAGGCACCCAGGGGGACTGCCAGGTGCCAGCAGCACAGGAACAGCACACTCCACACCCAACAGCCCCAAAAGGAGACAGGCACACGTGCCAGGACTCAGCAGGCAGGACAAGCTGCCAGCAGAACAGATGAGAGCCCCATGTCCCAGCCCCTGCTCCTTCCCCACAAAGCACAAACACATTTGGGGCAGGCCAATCCTCCCCAGGGCACTGCAGCACCACAGAACTGCTGGAAGCACCCATTCCTTGCACACAGCAGAGTGTCTGTGCACAGCAGCACCCTCAGGGTGTTTGTCTGCTCTGGGTGCTGCTTTGGGCTGCCTCACTCACACAAAAGGACAGGTTTGTACCGTTCGGGGGTCCAGGCTGCCCAAAATCTCAATCAGTGCCTTGTACATCTCTTCTGGGGTGCCCTCGAAGAACTTCCCACAGCCAGCCACGAACAGGGTGTCACCTGCAGGGGTGACATGGCATCAGGCCCACAGCAGGCTGCCCACAGCAGGCTGGGGGCTCAGCCCTGCCACTGCTGCCCCAGCACGGCAGCTGAGCACGGGGACAGCCACACCAACACTGCTGGCAAACGTGGAAGCCTCGGCAGGCACCTCCTGCCAGCACCTCTGAGCTGTGGGCAGCCCCTGTCCCCTGCTGTCCCTCCTACAGGGGACAAGAACACTCGTTCTTTGCTGTGAAACTGAACAAAGATGAGTCGCATCTATTTTCTCCTCAGCGCTCCCTAAAATCTTGTTTAAGGCTCTTTCTCTTCCATGCAGGAGCTTCTGTGAGCTCTGGAGAACACAGGGATGAAGCACAGCCCCAGGGAAGGGGAATCCTTCTCCCCAAAGCAGGATCCAGGCCCTGGCCACCAGCAGTGGAGCACCAGCCCTCTCTGACTCCCTTACTCTCTCCTCTCTCTGCTGTCAGACCTGAGCACAGATATATGGAAAAGCAACAGGGTTTGGGATCAGCCAGTTTGGCCTGAGGCAGGAAACCAACAGCTCTTTACTCCAGGAAAAAAAAAAAAAACTGCTGGATGTAGGACTCATGGTAGGATTCATGGTAGGATTCATGGTAGGACTCATGGTAGGATTCATGGTAGGATTCATGGTAGGACTCATGCAGGGCTCACTCCTGATGCTGCCTGCAGGGTCTGTGGGGCCCTGGCTCACAAATCCAGAGGGGCTTCCCCAGCTCCACCTACAGCTCCTGCTTGGAAAGGGGAGCAAGATGTGGGAGTCAAGCAGCTGCCCTGGCAGGAAGGGAGGGATGCACATCCAGAGCCAGAGGCACCCAGGCAGAGGGGGAGCTTCTGTTTTTTGCAAGGGAACCTCCCAACTCCTCACCTGTAAAAACTGCAGGTGGCTCGGAGCTATTTGGCTTAGTCACATAATAACAGATGTGTCCCGAGGTGTGACACGGCGTACTGAGGCATTTCACACTCAGAGATCCCACCTGGGAAGAAGGCAGAACACTAAAGCTGAAGCTGCAATGGCATGGTTAGAAAAGAATTGCTACTCTCAGTGCTCTAATGGTCCTAAACCTGCCCCAGGCTGGCCAGGAAGCAGCAGCTCTGCTCCTGGGAGGGCCCAGGGAGGGAGGGAGGGCTGGCAGGGAGCTGCTTCCTCCAAGCAGGTGTCCTGACAAAGGGAACTGCCAGATCCTTTCATGTCCATGCACTCAAAGCTTGGTTGGCAGCAGGAGCCAACAGAGAATCCTAAACAAAGCTGATGGAGCGTGAAAAAAGCCCCAAACAGAAACGGAGCTGAAGGGGAGAAGTGGATGAGGAGAAGGCAAGGATTCAACATGGCCTCATGTGCCCACCTTCCTGTGCTCCCTCCTGTGCTGCTGCCCCTCCTGGGGTGCACCCGAGGCCAGCAGTGCCCTTCATGCCTGCTGCACCTGTCCCAGCAGTGCTGTCACCTGCCCCAGCAGTGCTGTCACCTGCCCCAGCAGTGCTGTCACCTGCCAGCTCCCTGCCAACAGGGGACAGCCAGGCTGGCACTGCTGTGCTCAGCCCATCTTCCAGCTGGCATCCCACAGGAACACCTGGATCTGTTCTCCTGGCAGAGCACAATCCCTGTCCTGTCACACTGTCCCTGCCCTGTCCCCCAGATGCACAGGGACACCCAGCATGTCCCAGGTGCCCCAGTGCTGTCCTCACACAAGGCAGAGGGGTCGCAGTTCCCAAGGCTGGACAATGCTGAAAGCTGCATTTCAACCATCCCCCGTGTGCTGAAAGGCACCAGAGCTGCCCAGCCCAGGTGGGAACAGGGCTGTGCCACAAGGAGGGGACGCCCAGAGCCCTGCAGGGCCTCCCTTTACCTTGAGAGCTGTCAGGTGGGACACTCTGTGGGTCAGGGCCCCCACCCTGCTGTCCCCCCCGTACACGTACAGCCCTGGCTCCATCTTCACCAGCTTCTCATTGCCTCCAGCATGGTCCCTGCAAGGGGAAAAAGGGCTTTAGGGAGGGATGAGCACAGGTTTATGCTCACTGGGAGTGCAGTGGTAAGCTCCAGGTGATCATTTCTGATGCAGCCTCTCCCAGGATCCATCACTCCTCCCAGCCAAGGACAGCCCACGACAGCAGGAGTGGAGATCATTTCTGCAGTAATTGGGGCAGTCAGAGGGGGAATCAATCCCTGGCAAGTCCATACCCAGTTGGGAAACAGCAGCCTTAAGGGATCCCAGTAACCTCTGCAGTATCTGGGGCAGGGAGAGAATGGGGTGAGTGGAAAATGTGCAGTCCAGCACCCCACAAAACACCAGGGAGCAGGCACAGGGCTACCCCAGAGCCCAGCACTGCTGTGCTGCTGGTTTGTCCAGCTCAGGGCTGCTTGTTTCACTCTCCAGCCACAGGGGTGGCTCCACTCTGACCCACAGACAGATGACTACAGCAAAACATTCATGTTCCACCCCTAGCAGAGCTGATCTGCACTCTGTGATCCTCCCACAATGCTGACTGCAGGACGCCTCACGGGCCTGTCCTGGCACCTCAGCACCCGTGTGCTCCCTCCCACACCCTGCACTGCACTGGCTGCCTGCAAAAATCAGCATTTTAAAGGTGAAAGGCACTGACACACAGCTCTGCACAAAGCCTCTGCTCAGAGCAAGGCCAAAGGATGAGTTCTGACCCTTCTGCCTCAGAGATCACCTGGAGCCAGGAGAGCAGCAGCCCCTGGCTCTGTGTGTGTGTGAGGGACCAGGACATGGTGGTTACCAGTGGTGGTGGGTGGTCAGGACAGTGGTCAGCTTCACTCCATGCTTTTTGACTGCATCCAAAACCTGCAGGAGGGACACAGGAGGAGAGTCACACCGTGGAACGGGCTGGCAGCACCCCTGGTGGCACCTGGGCACGAGGAGGGAGAGCCCCAGCAGCCCTGCAGGAGCTCATCCCACCCAGGCTGGAGGGAGAGGACAGCAAATGAGCCCTGAGCCAGCCCCACATCCCCTTTCCCTTTTCTGCCCTACATCAAATTAAGGCCAAAATCCCAAACCAGGTCAGTAATGCCTGGGGTGAGGGAGGGACACAGCAATCCCTGAAATGAGGGACACAGCAACCCCTGGGGTGAGGGAGGGACACAGCAATCCCTGAAATGAGGGACACAGCAATCCCTGGGGTGAGTGGGGGACACAGCAGTCCCTGGGATGACACAGAAATCCCTGGGGTGAGTGGGGGACACAGCAGTCCCTGGGGTGACCCCAGCCAGCCCTTCCAGCCTTCCCCCCACACCTGAGGCAGTGTGGGGCTCACTCCCTCCTGGAAGGCCATCCTGGAAGGCCATCCCAGAGCCAGGGGGGTGTTACCTTCTGGGGCTGCACAGGGTCGACGATGGCAGCCTCCCTGGTGTCCTGGTCGATGAGGAGGTACATGTAGTTGTCAGTGAGGGCTGGCAGGATTTCCACCTTCATGTCGGCCTGGCTCACTGCCTTGGGCTCCCTCAGCTCGTGCTCGGTGTGCAGGAATTGAGCTCGCAGCTGTGCTGGACCTGGGCACCCAAAAACAGCCAGAGCTCAGCCCTGGCAGGGGGACAGCAGGGACAGGGCATGGCAGGTGCCCCAGCTCACAGCACAGCCTGATCTGCCTCCTTCTGACAGGAACAGGACAAAACCTGGTGCCCCTCAAGGCTCTGGGTGCTCCAGAGCTGCCCCGAGAAGGACAGGACACTTTGCTTTCCATGCAGGGACAACTCTGCACTTGCATCAGAGAGGAGATTTCAAGGGCCAGGAGAGCAGAATGGAGCTGGTCAAAGGTCAGCCTGGGACAGTGACTTTGCAAAAAAGGCACAAAGGACACGTCAGAGCCAAAAAACAAGAAGGAAGGAGGGTGAAAGAAAGGAGAAATACAGAAATACACTGCTCCAACAGAAATGTCCAGTTTGTATTTCTGGGGGAAATGTCACCCTGCAGTGCACATGGAGAGCAAACAGGCTCTCCAAGGGAGGAAGGCTCCCTACCTGGCCAGGTAACCCAGGGCTCTTGCTCATGCCTGCCCTGATGCAACACCAGAGCCTCCATGTTTGCTTTTGGTTCAATGTTTAATCAGATCCAAGAAGCATATCCCAGATGCAAATAACCTGGGCTCCACTGCTTGACTCTTAAAGAAATAACCAACCCTAAGAGGAGTTACCACACAGACTGAAGGAAGGGAAGCAAAGGCAGCGAGGTCTGGCTTTGCTGGGGCCCTGCAGTTCAGAGCTGAGCTCAAACACTCGCAGGGAAAGAGGTGCCAGGCCCTGCAGGTCAGGAACTGCTGGCTGAGCACCCACGAGGTGTTTGCACAACCCAGAGGTGCCTGTGCTGGCTCAGACGCATTTCATTCTGCACCACTGACTCTCCCAAAGGCTCCTGACTTTCCTGCTTGGCCGCCTCCCTCCGTGCCACCGGGAGGGGTCCCCGTGCTGGTGCTCACCCTGTCCCACTGTCCCCAGCCTGCCCACCCCCGATAAGAGCAGCTCTGCAGGAGCCCCACAGTCCTGCAGATCTGCTCCTGCTGCCAGCCCAGCCTGGGCACAGGGAGCTGTCAGAGCCCTCTGGCACAACCATCCTGCCCAGAGCTTCTTCCCCTTCCACCTCCACCATCCCTGCTCATGAGGGAAGGGGAACCAGTGAAATTTAAAAAAAAACCAACAAACCCAAGGCACAGAACAACAGGCATGCACTGGGTATTTACAGGATTGGGAGAAGTATCCCTACCTGCAGTGCTCCTCTGGAGAAGACTCCTTTCAAAAAAAGAACACAAAAAAAGCCTTTACTGTTCTTTGATGGGGAAAAACAATGCCCAAAAAACAACTGCTCACCAACAGGGAGAACTTTCGGATGCTGTCAGCCACAAGAGTTATCTATACTGGGTGTTTGTTTGCAGGCCAGACACCAACTAGGAAAAAAAAATACAACCAAACAAAAGGAAACAACCCAACCTTAGCTTCAACTCAAAGGAAATATTCACATACTTCAAATGCTTCTTTCTGATGAACCATCCCTAACCTTGGCCTGGATCCCACAGTCTCTTTGCATGTGTAATTTGCAATTCTTACCAAACAAACAAACAAGCTGCACCACATAAGGAAATGTTTCCAAACATGTAATTTCAACAAAGGAATGAGAAAGCATCCACCAAGAATGAAACTCATATGTTGTGAGTTGCCATGTGCAGCTCAGGAGCAGAGCAGGGAGCTCCTCACGCCCTGCTCAGACCTGTCCAGCCCAGAGGAGCTCCCTGGCCATGCTCAGATCCTGTCACACACACAGCTCTGCCCCAGAACTCATTAATTTAAAAAATGCCCAGTGACTCATTCTTGCTCAGCTTTGTCTGGAGCAGAGGGGTGGGACAGCAGTGGGACAGCAGTGGGACAGCAGGCTCGGAATCACCCACCTGGGCTTGTGGAATGGGTCATGGGCACAGCTGGAGGGGAAAGGCTCTGCAGCTGGAGGTGTTAATGTCGGCAGGCAGGTTCCCTCAGAACCCAGCTGCTTCGTGCACTTCCTCCAGAACGTTTGGGGTTACTCTATTACATAAAAGAGTGGAAAATTCCCGTTCCAAGCGGGGCTGTCACTCAGAAATGACTGCACGCCCAGCTGCTGTGCTGCCTCACAAGAACCACGCTCACTCTTTACACTCTGTGGGGATTTTTGGGATACCCAGCGAGTTTATGGCTCCAGGAAACGTGTCCGAAGCCAGGGCAGCTCCCAGTCCCGGCAGGGGAAGGTGCAGAGCCCACCCTACGATCCCGGGACCTCGGGGCTGCTCGGTCTGGCACTGCCACACGGCAGCTCCGGCAGCGTCCCTGCCACAGAACCCCGGCCAATCTCGCTCATCACAGCCACGTCTCAAAACCCCAGCGATGCAAAACCACCTGCGCAGACTTCCCAGAGAGCCCAGGACAGCCTTTGAGGATTTAGGCCCGAAATGCAAGCGCAAGCTCGGACAGTTTGGGGTCGGTTCCATCACCGGTACAAGCTGTCACCCGCCGAACGCAGCCCGGCCCCCCATCCTCCTCCTCCTCCTCCTCCTCCCTGAGCACTGACCGGCGGCCCGAGGCTCCGCAGGGCCTCCGCGATGGGCTCAGCACGGCCCGGCGGCGGCTGCAAGCCCAGAGCTCCCGGCCTGCTCGGGCCGTGAGTCAGCCCCAGGGCCGGGCACGCCCGGGGCCGCGAGGCACGGCCCGAGAGGAACCGCCGCACGTACCGGCTCGGAGAACGGCCCCGAGGACGGCCCCGGCTGCCAGGGCGGTGCCGAGCCCCCGCCAGCCCCCGCGGAGCATCGTGCACCCCGCCCGGCCCGGTTACCTTGGCTGTCCGCCCCAGGAGGCGGCGGCAGCGCCGGCACGGCCCGGCCCGGCCCGGCCCGGCGTGCGGGGGGCGGCGCTGCGCCCGGCCAGCCCCGGGCCCGGCCCCCGGCCCGCCCGCTCGGCCCGCGGAGGAGGAGCGGGAGGAGCGGCGGCGCCGTGCGGGGACCGGCAAGGACGCGGCAAGGGCGGCCATGGCCGGCTCCAAGCCGCTGTCCCGCTTCTGGGAGTGGGGCAGGAACATCGTGTGCGTGGGGCGCAACTACGCCGAGCACGCCAAGGAGATGGGCAGCGCCCTGCCCGCAGAGCCGCTCTTCTTCCTCAAGCCCTCCTCGGCCTACGTGCGGGAAGGGTCCCCGATCGTGCGGCCCTACTACTGCCGGAACCTGCACCACGAGGTGGAGCTGGGGGTGCTCATCGGCCGCAGGGCGCAGGCCGTGCCGCAGGACGCGGCCATGGAGCACGTGGCGGGCTATGCCCTGTGCCTGGACATGACCGCCCGCGACACCCAGGAGCAGTGCAAGAAGAAGGGGCTGCCCTGGACCTTGGCCAAAGGGTTCGGCTCCTCCTGCCCCGTCAGTGAGTTCGTGCCCAAGGAGAAGATCCCAGACCCGCACAAGCTGCAGATCTGGCTGAAGGTGAACGGGAAGCTGAGGCAGGAGGGGGACACCTCGTCCATGATCTTCTCCATCCCTTACCTGATCAGCTACATCAGCCACATATTCACCTTGGAAGAAGGGGACTTGATTCTCACGGGGTCTCCCAAAGGAGTGGGGTCGGTGGAGGCCAACGATGAGATCGAGGCGGGGATCAGGGACGTGGTGTCCATGAGGTTCAAGGTGGTACAGGGCACGGAACCCCGGAGCCCAAAAGGTGTTTGACTGCCACAGCCCCGTTTCCATGGAGGCTTCAACACACCTGGAGTGCGGCCCAGCCTGGAGCAGGTGGAGCCCAGAAGCTCCAGATTCCAAAGTTTAATTCCAAAACCGTACCTGGGAACTGGAGACGGAGACATTGGAGAGGGGATGGGCCTGGCTGTCCTTCTGCGTGTGCTTCTCTTCTGCTGATGCTTTGAGTATTGCCTTAAAATAAAAATTACTGATCAAAACAATTCAAACGATGATGTAGGAGCTAAGGCTTAGCCATGCTGTGGAAAATCAAAGGTTTATGTGAAGATGTTCGGCCCTAAATCAAGAGTTGCAGCTTTGCAAAGAGTTTCCTCTACAAGATAAAGATGTTTGATTTTTTGGATTAGGTTTGTGATTCCTCTCTGCTTTTTTCAAGCATACAAATTAAAGAAGGATGGCTTTTCCTCCCACTCCAGGGGGTGAAGGCAGCAGGAAGTGTGCCAGATGTTTGGCAGATTGTTTTTTTCCTAAACTGAGATTTAAAAATGTTCTAAAAGTGAAATAATGTAAAAAGATCAAGAATAAAGAAGCATATGGATAAAGATCACCACCAAACTTTTCTTTTGAGTGTTTTCAATGTATTTTTTGGTAAAACTGTAACTGCAGCAGTTGCTGTTACCCAGTGCAGTGCGGTAGTGGGAGTTTTAAATGTTTCCAGCTGCTGAAAGCCAGGCTGGGTAACTTTCCCCAGTTCCCAGCTCCAGCTGTTCCAGCACTCCCCACCGGTTTGCATGACAGCGAGTTCTCTTTCAATTCAACAGCAAGTTGTAAAATATAATTTAAAAAATCCTCCCCATGCAAACATCAAAACCTAGATTTTCAAAGGTTGCACAGAACTGGCTCACTTCTAATAAAAACAGATGGATGCTTTTGTTTTTACATAAATGCAAACCAGCAAAGTTAAACACTTTCATTTATCAGAGCCAGATCTTAATAACTGCTAGGAAATGCTTTGGTTTTAAAAGTGGGGAGTTCTACAGAGAAAAATCCTGTCTCCCAAAGAGAAGCAGCTCTGTGAGAGCAGCACAGTCCAGAAGAAATTGAAGAATTCCTTTAGAATTTCTTCAGAATTAAAATAGCCATTCGGGTGAACAGTTCTGGAAGAGGAAGGATGGAATTAAAGTGTCTGTACTGTTTGCATTTCCCATCTCTGGCAACAGCAGCAGGGCATTGTTTGCAGTTTGGTCTGCAGCCCTGGGTATTGACAGAGTTGGGATTAAGTTATTGGAAACATTCCCTTCAGAATGGGAATTGTTATGGCTGGGAAATGTTAAATCATTCTTGCTACAAGAGGGATGCCATGACCCAATGCTGGCAGCATTTTTGGGGTCTTTATTGCCACCCACGAGTCAGGGGTGCAGCCTGGGATTGCTTGTCAGTATTTCCTGTTTCTGGGGGGGTTTCTCTGTGCCACGTTGCTTTAAGGGGTAGGGAGGGATCAGAGTTCCCTGGGATGTCCTGGCCTAAAACCCTTTGGCAGAGCAGGGCTGGGGGATCTCCCTCTGTTGGAAACAGGCTGAGTCCCAGCGTGCTCAGGAGTGAGGATGTGACAAATACACCAGCAGGAGGGGAAGCTATGGACTGTTTATGAACTATGGAAGCTAGAAATATATTAAAAATAGGGGAAAAATACATGGAGGAAGGCACAATGTACATACCTGGGTTCTTGAATTCCAGCTTTGGTGAACAGAGTCCTGCTTACAGCCTCAGCTTGATTTTTGCTTGCCAGAGGTCACTGCTAATTGATTACTCTGCTCTAATTAGACCTAGTCTGCCCAAAGAGACTCAGCCCTGCTGTTGCCCACAGCTCCATGTTTGGCCTCAGCAAGGTGCAGCACAAACCCAGGCAGTGTTTCAAGGGGGCTCTTTATTTCTTTAACACAAAAGCAGCAAAGCAGTTAAAACCACACAAGTTCAACAGATCTCTTTAAACCTATTTGTCATTTCTGATTTTTTCAAAGATCTCAGCTGAGTGAGGAAATTTCCAGCCCCCTTGAAAGGGGTTGAATTTGGTAGAAGTAACATTTAAGCTGAGGCCCAAGTACACTTTTTAAAGTACAATCACCCAAAAATATGAACTCAAAGGCCCACTTAGAGGCTTGTGACGTGCACTTCTTTACCATCAGAACAGACCTGGCAAAACCCAACAACAGCAGAATTCCATCTCTAACAACAGAGTGAAGGAAGCCTTTCCTAGCATTTATAAATAATTCCAGTCTCTTCCCAACAAGCTCTGACTGGCCTCTATGGGATCTGCCAGTTTGCAGGAAAGAAGATTCACTTTTAATCCAGTTCTCCAATTGGGTGATGAAGTAACCTGGAAAAATAATTAAGGATCTTTGTTATCACAGCACCTTGACAGAGATTATTTTCAGATGTTTGACAGCATGTTTGACAGATTTATTTACATTATTTCCTGTGTGAGTACACAGTTTTGCCATCTGCCTGTCACTGCTGAAGTCAAACACTTTCATTTTGTCCTGGAAATAGAGACAGAGAAAGGGGAGATGGGAGAGTAAAAAGAGTTTTTCCCAAAAGGACAAGTTTAAACGTGAAAACCAGCTACTGTTTTGAATTAAACATTAAATACTAACTTTGAAGTAAATCTTGCTTCGTTCCAAGAGGAGTTGCCATTTCAGTGCAGTCTTCTGCTCTTCTTCCAGCATGAGGAATTCAGGGACCTGTTAACAGGACACCACAGAGCAGTTCAGCAGGTGGTTAAAACATCTCCACAACAGAATGATGATGAAAAGAACATCTTACATATTTTTATATATTTCTAAGCTGTATTTTTGTATTTTAATGTAATGCTAGGTATGAGATGTGTACCAGGACAGTCACATTAACCAGATAAACTGCAGGGTGTTTGAAAATCAGAGTTAGGGATTTCCAGCCACATTCTCAGAAAAGCAGTGTTCTGAATTGGGTTCAGTCTTACACTGGACACAATTCCTGTGGGCATCTGCTGATTTCCAGCTTCTGCCAAGCTCTGCGTGTCCGTCCATCCATCCATCCATTTTTGTAACTCTTGCACACACGCACACAGAACATTTCAGATGTTTGTAATTCTCCTCAGGCTCCCTAGCTGAGCCCAATCCCCCTTACTGTGCAGCCCAGGGTGTCCTCAGCCACACAGTCAGCCAGGTAGCAGGAGTGCAGGGTGCCTGTGTGGTCTGTCACATCCACCAGGATGTCAAAGCTGGCAAAGGTGGACTTGGCCTCTGGAGAGACGTCAGTGCAGAAGGTGCAGGTGTTTGACTCCTCACTCACGATGAACCTGCACACTGAACTGAGACACAGGAGAGAATTCATGCACATGTGCAATTTGTTCTTCCTGAAACATTTCTCTAGACTGAGATTTCCCAAGAGACTTTGTCTTTAAAAAAATTCTTCCTCTCCTAAACTCTGGAGTCTGTCTGAGACAAAGTGACCTCTTTCTTTTTCACTCTAGGACCACAAAGAGCCCTCAACAAAACCCCACCCCAGAAACCCACGTGTCATGCTCCAGAGGAGTTTGATTTCTTCTCTGGGATGGGACTAAAGCATTGCTCCATGTCATGTGGCTCTGGGGAGGAGGGACAAGCAGTTTAGCACACACTCCAGGCAGGCAGTCGCTCACCATCTGTTGCGCAGGACTCTGGACACGCTCTCGTCGATGTCCAGGGTGGAAATGTAGCCATAAATAATTCCATGGACAGGCTCCAGCTTCCCATCACTCTGGAGAGCTTTTTCTTTCAGCTGTTCCACTGTGTACACATCCACTACAGCCTCCACTACAAGTTTAAAAGGCAAGTTAAGTGTGTCTGAGCCAGAAATTATTCAAAGAGCAATGGCAAAAGTGGATCTTCAGGCAATCAAAAGGAGATTTAAAGCGGCAGTAAAGCCCCCTCAAAAAAAAGAAAAAAAAAAGTAAAACAAAAGAGACTCAGATCAGGAATATATCTATTATTTAATCTTTGTATCCTCCAAAAGGAGTTTTTGACAAAAGCTTTCCCCCTCACTTCTCCAAACTGGTTGCACACAGAAAGAACACAGCAGACAGGCTGCAGCTGAAGATAGGTAAAGATTAAATAAGGGACAGCCCCAAGAAACCACCCAGACTTTACCTACTCAGCCAGGCTGGACCTGAGCTTTGTTTCTGTGAACACACAGAGCAGGAGCTCTTTCAGCTGCACTATGAAATGACACTGTGGAGGTAAATAAAATCAAATGCTTACAGTTGATGGTTTCATTTGGCAGCTCCTTCATGGGGCTGGGCAGAGCTCCTGCCTGGGCATTCTCTCTGATGAAGCTGAAGAGAACATTTGCTTCTGCTGTTTCTGAAAATGCATTTTTAAAAGTTACCAGTATATGTTGCATGTAAACGTCACAGCATTTTTGTATTTTACAAGTTTTTGTTCTGGTAGCACAAACACATTGGAATTAGCCAAGATTTGCTTTTCTCTTTTTTATTTTAACTGTTAATCCTGCATGGAATAAACATATGAAGGTTGCAAAGAAAAATATAAATATAAATATAAATATAAATATATAAATATATAAATATATAAGTAAATATAAAATATAAGTAGAAGCCAAAGGAACTGGTCATCACAGAGCAGACAAAAAGCAGGGAGCTTTGTGAGAAGCAGGCAGAAGAAATCACAGTTCCAATAGATTAATTAATGCATTCTAGCCTAGAATAATTATTAAAAACAAAGAAATACTTGAGCAGCTCTTACCTGGGTTAGTTGTAATGATAGTTTTGGATATCACCGTTGCAGTCATGCAGTTCCTAAATTTGTCAAAATTGATTCTCACATCTGATGCAAATATAACTGCAGAAAAACACCCCCATGTTACTGGAGAGTAAATGTCACATAAAGAACTTCAATAAAACCATAAAGCAGACTGGTTTACCTGTTTCTTGGGGGATCCAACTCTGTGCCAGCTGGATGGATTCATTATCCCAACTAAATTAAACAAAAGTGGATATATCAAAACATTTTTGAAACAGCACTCCAAGTGTTTGGTACTAAATTACTCAATAATGTAGTTGTAATAAAATTGGCCAAAGAGGACACAACTCCTTTGTGACACACGTGGCACTGAAATTCCATGTGCCATGAAATTCCTGCTTTATCTCCAACAGGATAAAATTAAGATGGGTCTAAATGCACAAGTACCAGGGGAAATGCTATGTTTCAGCTTTTATCCAAGTCATTTCTAGCTAAAGCAAATCCCAGTTCAAGGAGCTGTGTGTGCAGGGCCAGGCTGATTGCTCAGATCCCCAGGCCAGATGTTCAGCACTTCCAACACTGGGATCTTTGTGCCTGGGGATGATGAGACTGGAGTGAGGTCACAAACATCCCTCAAAAATGGTAATTTCATGGTCTCTTGATAAAATCTCATTCAGCTCCTCCTAAATTTGGCTGGCAAGAGCACAGCCAAAGCACGGATTTGTTCTGGTGGGTTTTCTCCTTAATCCTTGGGAAAAGATTGAAGATATTTCCTTTTCATCTGATATTGCCCAGGCACTTCTTCACTGCTGGGCTCTGGAATCCCCTGACAGTGCCCAAGTGCCAGCACTGAGAGAGCTGCTGGAGGAGGTCATTTCCAAATTAACCCTGGGCTGCAAGGATTCACCCCAGAGCTGCTGCTGCTCTTGGTTTTGTGGCTATGAATTGTGTTAAACATCCCTGGTGGTCACACAGATCCCAGCCCACAGTGCAGGCTGCCTGCCTGCTTCCCCTGAGGGAACAGAGGTCCCTAAATCACTTTTGAACCACCAAGCAGCAATCCCAGGGCAAGGGGACACCCACACCCCCACATGCCCCTGCACTTGGAAAAGCCACCAGTTTATTGAACAAACTCTGGGCAAAATGCAAAGGTTCCTCTGTGAACAAGGCACTGTTCAGGGATGGGCTGGGGGGAGCTGTGTTTGTAAACAGGACAAAGTTTGAAACCACAGCCAAAGTCACTTCAAAATGTTTCTGCATTATTTTAAGTATTTTAAAACTATTTCAACCTATTTCCACTCCACTTGCAATAGTGCTTGGCTTTAAAAATGGATCATGCTCTTCATTTTCCTGCCCTCCTGCTTGTGGAAGAGACACAACAGCCTTTGCAGCTGGTTGTAAAAGTCATTTCCTGAATTAGCTCAAATGTCCACATTAAAAAAAAAAAGGAATTATTTGGAACTGAGCTTCATTTTGCTGTCCATGAGCCAGCAGGCTGTCAGCAAGCCATAGAACTACACAAGATATATAAGACCACTCTAATGAATCTCTTCTTTAAGTCTCTTTTCAGTGTACATTGTTGCCTCATCTCAGTTGCCTCCTAAATAACAATATATTTAAATTAAAAGACGGGTTTATAGTTAATTAGTGTGTGTTATAGCTAATTTCTTTACCCGTGCTTGCATTATATTTTTAGTGAATTAAAGAACATTTAGTGAATTAAAGAACATCTTACCATACTATTGGGAAAGACCTCTCTGTTTCATCAAACAGCTTTACTTCACACCTCTGGCCTTTCCTTTTGTCTGAAGTCATGAAATACTTTGGCTCCCCAACCTTGAAGAAGAAAGAGAAGAAGTCACTTGTCCTCTATTGAGTGTTTAGGGGAATAAAACTCATAACCTAGAAAAGGGAAGAAAGACTCTAGACTACTAAAAATGAGATCACTTCATTTTCCCTTCATTTTGTTGATAAAAGTCTCATCAAAGGGTGTGTGTGGTTATTGTCACTCAGCTGCCAAGCTGAATAAATGGAGTCCTGGCCACTGTGAGGCTCAAAATCCACATTTACACAGATTTACAATGAAGTTACTCGTGGCAGAGCACAGAAATGCTCCTCACTCACTGCCATCACAGCCCAAAATCCACATTTATACAGATTTATAATGAAGTTACTCGTGGCAGAGCACAGAAATGCTCCTCACTCACTGCCATCACAGCCCAAAATCCACATTCACACAGATTTACAATGAAGTTACTCGTGGCAGAGCACAGAAATGCTCCTCACTCACTGCCATCACAGCCCAAAATCCACATTTCCACAGATTTACAATGAAGTTACTCGTGGAAAAGCACAGAAGTGCTCCTCACTCACTGCCATCACAGCCCAAAATCCACATTCACACAGATTTACAATGAAGTTACTCGTGGTAGAGCACAGAAATGCTCCTCACTCACTGCCATCACAGCTGCCAGCACGTTGAGGACTCTCCCATGGAGGCTTTGTCCATTTGCCACGATGTCCCCCAGGGAATAATAATCCTGAGGGTCCTTGACAGGCAGGTGCAGCAGGGCCAGGAGCCTGGTGTCTGTGTCGTAGCAGGACGAGGTTTTAACCACAGAGTGATTTTCACTGAGCAATAATTTGTAGCCACTAGAACAGAACAGATCCCATGGATCAGCACTGCACTCACTGAGGTATCAACAGTGTAAAATGTTCATTCATGTGGAAAACCAACTTTATTCCATTTTAGGTTTTCCTAAAGGTACAAAAAATTCTTGTCAATTTTACTCAAAGAACGAAATTTACTCTGTTTAGCAAAGAACATTATTGCTTTATGACCTTCTGGTTATTAAATATATCCTCCCTTGAGATTTGACAAGACACTGTTGAGCACAGGAGGAAGGTACAGCCACACCAAAAAGAAAACACCAAAATTTTCTACCAATTTCATGTGGCTGGAAATTAAAGCAAGTCTTGACTTTGATCTTTCTAGAAAGAACCACCACTCCATGCTTTAAATTTACCTAGGAGTTACAGGGTTGAATTTTTCTTCTCTTTCTGCTTCCTTTGACTGAATTAATGGATTTTCAATTGTAACTAAAATAAAACATTGATAAGTAATGTTAGAAATTGATTCTAGGTACAATTATAGACATTTTTGTGTGTGCACTCTGTAAGCTCACAAGTTTCACCCAAACAACCACAGGCAGCAAAATCTTTCAATGAACTTGAAAAGATAAAAGTGCATCCTGTAAATAAATACAGGATTTTTATTGTGGTTTTATCAGCAATCATAGTCATATCTATAACTGAGGGAAGACAAACAGCAAACTGCTTTACAGCTTATTTTTCATCATGTTTAAGACCTCAATATAATGTGAGCTTTGACATTGATTAACTGCAGGCCAGCTCTGAGCTGCTGCACTCAGTGGGTTTCTTTTGTTGACATATTTACTGGGCTTCAGTTGAAATCCTTGGAATCTTGTTCCTTTCCTCTTTCTCTTGAACAGAACTGAACAATTTGTTTCCAATTAGGCTGTTTGTGAGTCCTCAGAGCAAAACACAGCAAAGCCACCAGCACAACCCTGATTGCCATGCAAACAGAAACGTGGTAGGAATAAATAAAATAAAATAAAATAAAATAAAATAAAATAAAAATAAAATAAAAATAAAATAAAATAAAAATAAAATAAAAAATAAAATAAAAATAAAATAAAAAAATAAAATAAAATAAAATAAATAAATAAATAAATAAAAAATAAAAAAACAAACTCACCACAGTCACCAACCCTGAAGCTTTCTGAGAGGGATCTGATGTACTCTCCTCTGCCCCAGGACTGGACATTAATGAAATAAGTTGGGGAATCACGAATGGTAAAATTGAAGGTGTATCTCTCAGTGCCAATGTCTGCAAAAATAAACAGGGCTGCAGCAATTCCTCAGCACAGCTTGATTCCTAACTAGAATATGTGTATAAAAACTACTATTTTGGGGGTTTTCTGGATTTTAGCAGGAATTTTCTCCCGCTGGAGGCCAGCAGGTGGTGCAGGAGCACGGCGGTGGTTGGGAATGGGCTCCATTCCTGCTGTGGCTGTAGCTGTGAGGGTGTAAAGCTCAGCTCAAAGAGGGAGAGGTGCGGGAGCTGTGGGAGGTGACAGCCGGGGCTGTTTGCACACACAGCCCCAGGTCTGTGCGAGCCGGGCTGGCTGACGGCCCAGGCTGCAGGGACACTGCCAGGGGGGCAATTCAATAAAGCAAAGTGTTTGCAATGCTATGGAAAATTCAGGATGTTGGTGTCTGCATCCCTGCCCTGTCTCATACAGGTAACTAGCAAAGCTTTCCAGGATCACAGCATGATGCAATAGATCACCAAATTCTCCAGGAAAACTCAGGTGATCCCCCAGAGTGCCTTGAGTGCAGGCCCATGGAGCACACACACCACCACCCCTCTGTGGACTCTGCACTAGGCTGGCCCCAGTTTTGGGTGACAACAATGACAACAATGACCTTCCCCCAAAACCTCACCCCTCCAGCAGCTCAGCAGGAGCCAGTGGCTGCAGAATAACTGAGCCCTTCTCCTGCAGCTGGAATGGCTCTCCAGGGCTGGAGGTGCTCCCTGACAGTGTCTGCACCAACCCTGACTGTAAATTTGTTGTTTCAATTTCCAATTAACATTATTAACAACATACAATTCCCATTTTGTCCCAGATGAAGCTGTTGCTACTCAGGCCAGAAATTACTTGTGTTGCTCCATAAGACATGTCCTCAACATTTCTGTTTTAAGAGAGAGCAAACATGAAGGCACCAGCCCCATTCCAGCAGTATTTATGGAAGAGTGGGTTCATATTGGTTCCATCTTCAGAGCATGAAACACTCCCATGACAGAGATTTTCCAATTTCTAATTGATATGGCTTAGCCAAACCAATGCTGCTCTTTCATCTTGGTTCTCAAACAGACACCATTTTTTTTTGGGTGCATTTTTATTCTATCCATTTTACACTGAGAAATCTGTTTATCATTTAAACCTTGATTTCAGTCATCTCTGCCAAATTACACAATTGAAGAAAATGAAGTAAAAAGAGTTTAAAGGGACTGTACTTTTTCGGTCTGGAAAGCTTCTGACATCTGTTTTCCCAATAACCACCCCGATTACATTCTGAAAAATAAAAAGATTATAGAGTACAAGTATTAAACCCAGATGTAGATGATGAATTAGATTTCATGGAATTATACTCTGCTGATGATAATAAACATATTTCTGGCTGGTAATCATTTTAATCTATTTACCCTACAGTACCGTATGAGCTAAAGAGTAAAACATAAACACACAAGTTTACTTTAGGAAAAAATTGTGACTAATAAAAATATTAAAAGAAATGCATCTGTTTCTGTTTGCGAAGAAAATGAGAGGACAAAAGTTCACCCCAACCCTTCACAATTCTGGCTGTTCTACAGCAATCTCTCCTCAGGTAGGCAGCAGTGCTGTTGTTTCATGCTCTCTGCACAGGTCTCAGATATCCTCAAATGCTCCATGGAAAGTCTGGACAGGATTTATTTTACTCTAAAGTGTCCAAGGCTTTCCTGGCTCTCAGCACCACGAGCCACACGTGTGCACCTACAGGAGCTTGTCCTGGCCTCAGCCAAGCAGCCTAAATTTCTACAGGTGCCTTTCTCTTGCTATCTTTCAACTGACTCCAAGGGAGCTGAGGCAAGGAGCTTTTCTGTTGATTCAGACCAAAATCAATCTTATTCTGCTTTGCTAAACCCGTGTCTGTTATGTAAAAACATCCTGTTCTCAATTGTCAAACACAACTACTGGGAGCAAACACACACATGTAGATATAGACACATTATCTGTCTATCTATAATATAACATAACAGCTGTGTAGTGGGTTCTTGTTGTTTTTCAGGTGGTCCTTGGTGTCAGAGAAGGGCTTTGAGGTGCTCCTTTGGGATTTAAAAGGTCAGCAAGGAAAGTCAGAGTGGGATAAGGGCTGGAAGAACAGACTGAGAGTGCAATACTGCCAGGATCCTTCAAAACATGAAGCATCCTGCCTCAATCCCACATCACAGAATCCTGGAATGGTTTGGGTTGGAGGAACCTTAAAGCCCATCCAGTGCCACCCCTGCCATGGCAGGGACACCTCCCACTGTCCCAGGGGGCTCCAAGCCCTGTCCAGGGACACTGCCAGGGATGTGGCAGCCCCAGCTCCTTCACACGAGCCCTTCTGGCAGCCCTGAGTGTCCCATTCCAGCAGAATTCCAGAGCCAGCAGGGAAGGGCAGGGCTGCAGTTCAATCACCCAGCCAGGATTCATTTGGTACCTGTTCCCAAAGCAGCGGGACCTGCCTGACTTCACTGCAACCATATCGACACGTGCTCAAAAATCAGCTCTCCGGCTTCCTTGGGATCACTAGAGGGAGCACGGGAACTGCCTTATCCTGCCCGGAGGGACACGCTCCGGAAGAGGCCACTTGTGTTCAGCACTGTAATATCCCCCTTCCAGACTGAACGCTTTATATCCACTGCATGCAGTGATTCTGATTAGGATTTTGGTTTTCTATTTTGGGTTTTGTTTCTTAATTAAAAAAAAAAAAATCTATCAAATTATAGCGCAACATTCCCTGTATCTCACCACCAAATGTCAAAAGAACTGACATTTAGGATGAGTGCCTGCAGAAATTAGGCTGATTGTGCCTAATTTCTGGTGTAAATATCCAATTTCACAAAGAAATCTGCCCTGGCCCTGCTGTAAATGTGTTCACCTCTGTGTCTCCAACCCCGGGCTTGCATGGGGAACTGGCAGAAGGAATTGACCTGGCTGGAAACTGTTTTGGACTGAGAAAGGGAGAAAAACTTCCAGAGATCATTTCCTTGATCAGCTCATTGTGCAACTGCCCAAGCACTCATTTTCCCAAAAGAGGAGGGGAACACCCCCCCCATGGTGCCTGTTTTGGCAGAGCACTGCTTGAGGCTGCTCAACCAACTCCTGAGCACTGCAAGTGTTTACACTTGAATCTCTTTCACTTTTTAAAATAAACAGCAAACTCATAAACCATGCCATTTGGATACTTCAAACTGTGTGTTCAGCTGTTTTAGCAGCCTAGCACAACACACACTGATCATTCTATCATAAATTATTATTTTATAAAAATACTTTCATTTGTTGCTAACTGCAATACTCGAGATAAGTTTTATTTGTAAAAGAAAAGCTGTTAACTGGGTTAGTGGATCATTATTTGGGAGGAACTGTGAATGACAGGTTAGATTAGCATTGCTGAACACCAGTTTGGATCAGTATGGCTCTAAGGAGATAGAAAACTTCTCTTAGATCATTCCTGTTCTGTGATTCCTCTTTCATTTGTTTAAAGTAAATGAGAAAATAAATTGTGCCATCCCAAATAAAAAGTGGTGGGAATGGGAAACCTCCCTCTTTTCACTCTTTCCAGGAACAACAGAGCTTCTCTGGGGCAGGGGAGGGGGGATGCTGCCCCTACTCAGGTGAGACCCCACCTGCAGAGCTGCCTCCAGCCCTGGGGTCCCAGCACAGGGAGCACGTGGAGCTGTTGGGGTGAGTCCAGAGGAGGCTCCAGAGTGACTGGAAAGGCTGAAAGAATTGGGATTGCTCATCCTGGAAAAGAGAAGCTTTAGGGTCACCTATTGTGGCCTTCCAGGGGCTGAAGGAGCTGACAAGAAACACGAGAGAGGGATGGAGTGACAGGACTCAGAGAGTAGGCTTAGGATATTGGGGATGAATCCTTCCCTGTGAGGGAGGGCAGGCCCTGGCACAGGGTGCCCAGAGCAGCTGGGGCTGCCCCTGCATCCCTGGCAGTGCCCAAGGCCAGGCTGGGCTTGGAGCAGCCTGGGACAGTGGAAGGTGTCCCTGCCATGGCAGGGGTGGCACTGGATGGGCTTTAGGCTCCCTTCCACCCCCAAACCAACCTGTGATCCTATGCAAACCCAATTTTCATCCCAAAGAAACAGAACCAGCCCTGCCATGGAACTGTGAGGTTTTTACCCTGCCTTCCCAGCGTGCCTGAGACACTGCTGAGGTCCCAGATGATTGTGGCTGCATAATGCTGACTCTGTCATGTCCTCAATAATGTCTTCACTAATTCAGCATCCATTTCAAGGGCTACAAAGGAGCCTCTGATACATGGAATTGTCCAGTCAATATCTGTGCCTGTGGTACCCACAGGCTGAGGACAACTACAGCATCAATTTTCATTTTGCTGCTTTGCACACAAAGAAGGGAAGGTCCTTTCTACCCAACAATTGCACTAATGCTATCAGTACCTAAATACACATCAATTACATAATTTTGCAGTAATATAAGACAGTCAGATGCAATTTCATCTGGGAACAAAAGGCTTTGAGACTTACAGGACGAGCAAGGTTTGGATGCAGATCTGAAAGTGCAACAAAGTTCTGTGCTGAAGGAGAATGAGCCATTCTTTATCTGAAACTGAAGGAAGCTGACTTAGATTTTGTAAATATCCAAACAAATCACTTAGGACCATTCACAGTGAGAATAACAAGTTATTTTTTAACATAAATGTTTTGACCTAATAGCATCTGTTTTCAATAAGAGGCATTTCAAGCCATCTGAAGTAGACAATTCTATATTGTTTGCATTTGGCGGTGGAAGTTATGAATTTTACTGTGACAGCTCTACCTAAGCTTCTCAAATAAAGGCCTGTAATTTTTATTTATTATTCATCATTAAATGACTCCATTAGCACCAGGCTCTGAAAAATATTTACCCTCCTTCTCTCTGGGAAGCCAACTGAATTTAATGAGGCAGCTCATATTTAAAAGGCAATTTATATGTGAGGAAAGAGAAGTGTTGGACTGCAAAGCACCTTTAATTGAGGGTTTGGACTAAATATTAAACTACTTTAAAATGTGAGTTTATTCCTTCCTCAAAATACAAAAACTGTGAATTTATTAAAATAAAATTTGTGAAAACCAGTTCTTTCCAGGCTGCCAAACGTAGCATTTACTGCCCAGCCCTGAGAGCACCCAGATTCTCTCTAGAGGTGCCTAAGTGGGGCCATAGTTACTTTTTCAGACCTTCTGAATGCCTCTTATTATTTCATGGGTTCCTCAGAGACATTTAGATACTTAACAAATGGTTGTCAGATTCTGGTTTTTGTTGTAAAAGGAATTCTGGCATTGTCCAAATCTTAATAACCTTTAATAGGAGAGAACTGCTGACATTTTTCAGAGGATGCCTGTTCAATCTTTAGAACAAAATCCTGAATGGCTTTCACAGTCTTTATACCTGGAACCTCATGTGAGAATTGTTAACCATTTCATCAGGCATTAGGATAAAGGTCTGTTGAGCTAGAGAACAAATAAGCCTACATTTTGAAGAAAAATAAGCAGTTATCTGAGAACCAAGTGATTTTTCTAAAAGAGCATTTC
The DNA here is from genome assembly GCF_051311805.1 of Agelaius phoeniceus. Lineage (NCBI taxonomy): Eukaryota > Metazoa > Chordata > Aves > Passeriformes > Icteridae > Agelaius > Agelaius phoeniceus. Next base: position 1,545,419 of record NC_135280.1, on the reverse strand, counting down.
AAACTACACTCTCACAGAGAGACAGCCCAAATTTGCCTTACAGAAACCACTGAACAATGGGGCCCTCAAACCTGTTCCCATCCCATTAGATGGAAGAATTTATGTTTCCTTCTGTAGGAAAATTAGCTCAGCATCCCTCCAAGGCAGGGTAATATTCTCACCTCAGAAGTAGTTAAATATTGTTACCTGCTTTACCTCACACCAGCTGGGTCGTGTCAAAGGAACCAACACTGGAACACCTGTATCAGAGGAATATTAAAATGGTCATTTAGGATTTTAAATTATCTGGGTTCTGAGAGCTGGAGCAGAGCTCCCCCCCTCAGGGACCCATCAACCTCCTTAGGTGCTGCTCAACCCATCACGGATCTCCTCACACATCCACCATTCCGCTCAGGCGCCCCTCACTGATCCTTCAACCTCCTCCTGAACTCTTCAGGTTCCCCTCACTGACCCATCAACCTCCTCCTGGACCCTTCAACCCCTCACTGACCCTTCAACCTCCTCCTGAACTCTTCAGGTTCCCCTCACTGACCCATCAACCTCCTCCTGGACTCTTCAGGCTCCCCTCACTGACCCTTCAGCATCCTCCTGAACTCTTCAGGTTCCCCTCACTGACCCTTCAACCTCCTCCTGGACTCTTCAGGCTCCCCTCACTGACCCTTCAACCTCCTCCTGGACCCTTCAACCCCTCACTGACCCTTCAACCTCCTCCTGAACTCTTCAGGTTCCCCTCACTGACCCTTCAGCCTCCTCCTGGACCCTTCAGGCCCTCAGGTGCCCCTCAGTTCGTGAGGGAGACAAGATGGCGCCGGCGCGGTGGCGGGAAAAGGGCCCCGCGCCCCCTCGTCCCTCAGGGCTGAGGGGAGACGCTCTCCCATCCCCACAGCTCAGTGGGATCTCCAGCAGGCCTGGAGTGGCTGCTTTTGAGGAGGTAACAACAGGGTTAGATGGGATTTTGGGCTGGAATTGTACCCAGTGAGGGTGGGCAGGCCCTGGCACTGCTGTGGCTGCCCCTGGATCCCTGGCAGTGCCCAAGGCCAGGCTGGAGCACCCTGGGGTAATGGAAGGGTCCCTGCCCATGGAGCTGGATGGTTTTTAAGGTCCCCCCAGCCCAAACAATCCTGTGATTCCATGACTTACAAGATCAGGAATTAAAAGTCAGGTTCATTCTACAAATATAAACACACAATGCACCAGCAAGACAAAGCAAGTTGCAGAAATCTCTGGAGAAACCATTCCCTACTTCCTTTTTTTTTAATGTTGGTTATAAGGGAAAAAAAAAGTCGCAGCCTGTATTTTATAAATTAATCAAAATTTCTGGTTTAAAGATATTATTTGTATTGATTTACACCCAATAGTCCTATATTTTCAGGCTCTGCAGAAGGCTGGCTTGAGCCGTTTTCTCCATTTATATTGAATATAAAATTATATTTCATAAAATCAATACCCTTCACTTCTGCATCATAAAAAACTTTACTCCTGATGAGTAATTTTATAACCCCAAGGTCTCAGCTATTGGAAGTTTTCAGCACAGCCTGACAAATTCTCTGTGTTGACTCTGTCTTACAGGATCTTTCATTTCTTCAATTAAACAGCTGAAAATGGATCCCACCTGTGCTCTTGTATTTATTGTGTCACAAAAATCCACAATAATTATCCCGTGCTGATGACAAACAGGATGCCAGGGAACTGACAGCCTGGGTGGGGTTTTTTTTTCCTTTTTAGGTCACCTTTTATACAGTATGATCCATGGATCTAATTTTGTTTTGTAGGTTTGATGTCTCCACTAAACAGAACATGGATTTTTTTCTGTCAGTTCTGTTGTTTTCATTACCTCAAGCTAATGAACAAGCAGAAGGTAATGAGCCTGGTGATAGGATCCCAGTGGAATGGGAACGAGAACCTGGACACTGGCTGGGAAATGCTGGCAAAGGCACAAGTCTCATTCTTACAGCCACGACTGCAATGCAAAACAGGAAAAATAATCCCTGAAATGAGACCTGTGGGGTGCCCACTGCTGCAGAAGGTGACAAACCAGCACCACAGCCCAGGGGCTCGCAGGAGCTGAGCTGGGCTCAGCATCTCAGCAAGGTTTTGGTGGGACACGAGCACCATCCCTGCGGCATGGAGCCTTGCAGGGATCCTGTGCATGGGCAGGTCCCCAGTTCCAGGGGGTTTTGTCCAGGTGGAGCTGCTTTTCTCCCACAGGCACAAAGGGCAGGTGAAACCCGACCCTGCCATGTCCCCTCCAGGCCTTTTTTCCATTTCAAAGCCACCAGAACAAGGGTGCTGTTGTGCCTCTGCTCGGCTCCCCATAATCACTGGCAGGGTTTGCTTTGTGGGCCACTTCCACTCCTATTTTCAGTGTACATTTGGGGGGGAAAAAAAAAGTTGCTTTTTAACTTTCCCAGGATAGCTCCTGCTGGGAAGACGTTATCAGGGCCATCGTGACAGGAGGCACAAAGGCAGGGGACAAAGTGAGACCCGGCTCTTTCCCTCTGAGATGTCTGATTAGATGCTGAATTTCTGCCTTGCAGATACTGAGTCAAGGACTCGTTTGATGCCCGTACCTGTCTCAGGTGACACTGACAATTCTGCCATTCACACAGCACATGGCACCTCAGGGACAGCCAGGGACTTCTGTGGTTACTGCAAACAAATAACACCTTTTTTGGTGTTTGTAACCCACAAATGTCTAACCTGCCTTTATCCCACTGATTTACAATGCCAGCTGATTCTCCCAGTCAGGAATTTTCAATACAAACACTGGAGAGCATCTGTAAAAACAAATGTTATTCAACTTGTATCCCACTTTACTCAGCCTTTCCTCCTCAGCTGACCTCCAAGTGGCCTCAAAAAGAAATCAGCATCGTTATCTCCCTCTGACAACTGGGAAAACAGAGGCGACAGAAAGGCCAGAAGAGGTTTCCTACAATCCATGTGCCACACAGAACCAGCTCCCCTCTCCAGCACCAGTGTTAATTCAGTGCTTTTCTGATCTAGCGCTTGATCCCTGAAAGCTCCGAGTGATTTGAACTCTGCAGCACTTCAGCGGCACTTAGTGCTCTGCCGAGTCCTCCTGTGATTGGCAGGGCCTTCCCGTACACTAGACTGCAAATTGCCCAGTCCCTGCTAATTAGCCTTCATGAATAGATTTATTTAAATTACACTCATTGGCATGGCCGAGCAGTGCAAATGCCATTTCGTAATTCACTTTAGCAATTTGTTACGTGACCATCAGTACACTTTGAGATCAGGGGAAGAAAGTCCAGCACTAGCAGGGACATTTCAGAAATCATTTCCAAACCTAGAGCAATATAAAAATATTTGCTCTGTGCATTTTTCCACTGCCCACAGCGTTTACTGAGAGGGCTCATTGAATATTTATACATCCTTAAGACCAAAAGAACTGGTAAAATGGAGAGGGCAGACATGTAATTTTATGTAATTGGCCTGACTGAATGCATTAAAAGCAGCAAACCATTAAAGGTGCTCAGTGTTCAGTGGTTTTGGCTGATACCTGAACTGGCAGAGCCTCGGGAGCACTGATGGAGTAAGGATGGACATCTTCAGCAGCAGCAGTGCAGGTGCTGATGGAGCCAACAGGTGCTCAGTGTGTGTTTAGGGATATTTAATCTCAATTTCTCCAAGTCTTTGTTCAGCTCTCACTCCAGCCTGGTTCTCCCCCCCAGCACTGGAACCATCCTGGTGCTGTTTCAGTGGGAGCTGCACCACCACCACCTGCAGCATGGAAAAACAACAACCCAGAGCCTTGTTGTAAAATTAACACGACCCATGGTTGGTTCCCACCTCACCTGGGTCAATTCTGCCTTCTTGGGGCCAGGGAGACGCCAGGACCTGAGGCTGGTGCATGCACGTGGCAGCAGCACGAGCCTGCAGGGAGCTCAGACCCCAACAGAGGCATGAGCAAACAGAACCACAGGCCAGGGGCTCTGCTAGGAATGCCAACAGCTCTCTCTGCACAAGAAAAGCTCTATTTCTGGCAAAGACCAAAATAAAAAAGCTTTTTTTCTGAGGTGTAAATCCCTGTGGGCCATGTAGCTGCTGTGCCCATGGGCAGGGGGGGAATGGCATTGCCAGGGCTGGAGCCTGGCACGGCATTGCTCCTCTCCCTCCCAGGCTCATGATGTCTGCTCAGCAGTGAGCTCAGCTCCTCATGATTCCATCACTAATTAATCCCTTCTGCAGCAGTGGTGGAGCAGGAATGTCACGGAAAGGATGTGGCACATCCCGGGGAGGAACGGGAGCCATCTGCACCAGCCCCTGCCCCAAAATCAGCTCCCCTCAGGTGCCAGGGCAGAGCCACAGCCCGATAGAAACACCACAGCTGACATCTGAGACCTTCTGGATCATCACTAAGCAGTCAGCTTATTTTCACTGTATCATTAGCAAATAAACTTATCCCTGAACTAACCTGTGTAGTTTTCCTACCAAAAAGGCAGAATAAGATGCCCATATAGGAGCTCACTGCTTGAAACAGGACCTTTTTTCTTCCATTTTCTCCTTTTCTGAAGCTCAGGCTTTGATTGCCCAAGATTTAAAGCCCTCAGTCTGCTATTTAACTTGACTGAGACTACAGAAATTCAAAATTCTTCTTTTTAGAGCCTTCAGGCTATAGAGAATAACTTTTCCTGCACATAATTCCAAAATAATGTGAGCTCAGTGAAATGACTTGGATTTTCATCACTTTCCCCAAGACCAGAATTTCCTCCTCCCTCTCTGAGCAAACAAGTGATGAATATTTTCCAACAAAACATCATGAATTAAAGCACACAACAATTAAAAATAGTTTTAGTGACAGCTCCCTGACACAGAGGAAGAATGCGTTGAGGGGGGAAGAAAAGAAGATATTTAGCATTGTTGGCTGCTATTCAGACACTTCCAGCCATTCAAATCCATGAAACCAAACCCAAATTATATCTGGATTTCAGCTGGAGACAGATGAGACTGAGCAGCACCAATTAGGACACATGGGATGAGCATCTCCCAGTGACAATACTGGGAAAAAACCTTCCAACCTCCAGTTGCTCCAGTTTCCAACCAAGGCCTAAAACTTGATCCCTACATGAGCAGTTCACAAGGAGGAAACCTTAGGATATAATTCCCAAAGACATATGGGGGTGGCTGTAAAAGAAGACTGGGACCTTAGAATAAATCAAATTTTTCCTCACCACAGAATTCAGTGAAGGGAGCACCAGAGAAATCCAAAAGGTCCATCCAAGCTAAACTTTCCAGCACAAATCCACCTTTGATCTCCTGGCTGAGCGTTTGGCCCAGCCCGGTGGTGGCAGAGCTCCCACTGCAGGGAGAGCCAGGACTGCATCCAGCCCTTCCTTCCGAGGGAATCGTGTGTCAACATTTCCACAGCCCTCCTGGCCGCCTGTCAGGCAGCTCGTTAGAAAACTCCTGCAGACCCACACTGACATTTGGAGGGTTTATCCACTGGAAAAACAAAACCTCCCCTCAAAGCCTGTTCAAAGTGCAAAGGTACGAGGCTTGATCAAAACGGGACCGGATCACGGAATTCTGCCTTAAGAAAATGAACACTAGAGGTCAATCTAACAACTTGTCCCGGAAATATACATCCCTGGAATAAAATATTACAGACTGCTGTGTTCTGTACAGCTCTCACCACCTCCAGGCCCCCTGGCTCGGCCCGATCTAACAAGGGTTTCCTCTGTTCCTTTGGATTTGCTCTTGTCTCACTCCCCATTAGCGTTTCTTTTCTGGAGCTCTCCCACACAGTCCCTGTCCCATCACGGGGCTCCCTGGTGCCCTGAGCTCCCTGTTTGTGGGAGGAAAGGGGCAATCAGCTTTGTGTGAGGAGGCTGGAGGCCAAAGGTGCCCCTGATGGAGCTCCAGTGCAGTTCAGCTTCGATTAAGGATCAGGGCAGGAGCAGAGGAGCAGCCAGGGCCGTGCAGGTGCAAGCCCAGAGCAGGCAGGTCAGGATCCCATCTCATGGATAAACCCTGGAATGGGTTGGCTTGCAAGGGATCTTAAAGCTCACAAAGTCCTATCCCTCCTGCCATGGCAGGGACACCTTCCACTGTCCCAGGCTGCTCCAAGCCCTGTCCAGCCTGGCCTGGGACACTGCCAGGGATCCAGGGGCAGCCACAAACCCATGGTTCAAAAGAGGCAGCAGGGAACAGGGCTGGGATGCAAGGGGTCGGTTTGGGACTTCCAGACTTCAATTCTGGTTCCCTTCCAATGCATCTCCCACCTAACAGCAGCAGAGTGACTTCAGTCCTGCACCTCATGCTTTCCTCATCTCATCTCCCATGCTCAGATTCTGGAGGATCTTGAGACTATGAACTCCCACAGACTTTTTCTGCTTAAAATCGGTTTTGGTTGAGCTTTTTTTACTTTACCATTCTGAAATGCCCAATATTCCAATTCCAGCCAGTTTCTTCCTCCCCCTTCCCTGCTCTTATCACCAGAAATAAAACACAGCCCTGCCAGCCTGTTTCAGCCTCCCCATTGCCACCTTCCTCAGCAAACCCCAAATTCCCCTCCACAAACCTCCTGCCTCAGGCAGACTCCATGGAGCACAGGAGGCCGCCTCCACTGGGAAAGCCAAGGTTAATCCAAGGCACAAAAATCAAGCCAGAAGAAAGCTCAGACCCAGCAGAGAGCGAGTTTAAGCACAAGATTTCAGCTGGGGAGTGACTCCTGTGCTGCTCCCCTGCAGCGGGGCCAAATCACGGCTCTCTCTGCCTGCAAGTGGATCCTGCAACCCTGAGTACCCTGAGGAGTAATATTTATTTACCCTACCCAGGGGCTCTGTGCAAGGAGTAACATTCATCCCTACTCAGGGGCTCTGTGCAAGGAGTAACATCTATCCCCAACCCAGGGGCTCTGTGCAAGGAGTAACATTTATCTATCCCCAACCCAGGGGCTCTGTGCAAGGAGTAACATTTATTTACCCCACCCAGGGGCTCTGTGCAAGGAGTAACATTTATTTACCCCCAAACCAGGGGCTCTGTGCAAGGAGTAACATTTATTTACCCCTCCCAGGGGCTCTGTGCAAGGAGTAACATCTATCCCCAAACCAGGGGCTCTGTGCAAGCAGTAACATCTATCCCCACCCAGGGGCTCTGTGCAGCAGGGCTGCCAAGCCCTGGCCCCGCTGATCTCTCCATGAGCGAGCAGCTCCATATGGCAGCGCCGGCTCCTCACTCAGCAGCTCGCCTGCTGCCAGCTCCTCTCACTGCAAACAGCCCAGAGCAGCAGAAATGTTCCAGCTCCACCTTGGCATGGCCATTACCTTTCCAAACCTGCCAGATGAATGCCTTCAAATCCTTCCCAGGAGTTTCTTGCTGCCTGGATGAGCCTGGCTGCAGCCTGCCACGCCAGGCCACATCCAGAGGGTGCCCAGCCTTAGTGCCCAGCTCCTCAGAGCCCAGGCACACCCAGAGGGGAGGAAAATGCCTCATTTTAAAGCAAGCTGACCCTAACACAGAGCTGAAGCTTCTTCAGGGACATATCTCTGAGCCCTTCCCAGATCATGCAGGCACAGGAGAGATTTGGGAAGGGTATGAGCATGGCTGGGACAGCAATGGATGCCTTATGCTACTGGTGTGCATTAACACCTTCTCTTCAAGGCATAAAAGCTGGGCAGAACTGAACAGGAAACCTCCATGTTTGGGGCACTCAACACCTCACCTTGGCAGTTTTCCATCTATTAAAATGCACAAATTCAATTCCTTGGCCGCAGGAACTGCCCTTCACAGTACCCCCATCCATCCCCATCCCCTGGGAGGTGGCTCCCCAAAAGCTGACTGCCAGAGGCCCTTCCCCAGCACCAACAGCAGCACAGCCCTCAGTGCCACCACCCCATGGCTCTGGGCACATGGCAAAGCCAGCAGTGACAGCAGAGGGGTGAAAGGCACAGCAGTACCTCAGATGGTACTCAAATACCAGAGGGGTGAAAGGCACAGCAGTACCTCAATGGCACTCAATACCAGAGGGGTGAAAACCACAGCAGTACCTCAAATGGCACTCAATACCAGAGGGGTGAAAACCACAGCAGTGTCTCAGATGGTGTGGCCTTGGCCCAGGCAGGGTCACACTCAGCCCCAGGTTTGCAGGGATCCCACTCTCAGTTTATGGATCCATTCAGCCTCAGCCCTGGCACGTGCAGTTCCTGCCAAATCAATATCTGCGCCTTCCTGGTGAATAATTGTGTCAGTGGGACGTTAATGGGGCACAGTGCTCGTGGTGTCGAGGGTTTTTTAACATTTTTTTTTTGTCAACGAAGCAAAGTCATTCGTTTCCCTCCCCCTTCCCCCCCGCCAGCCTTCCCAAATGCACAAAATGGGCTCCAGACCCACCTCCTACAAGGAAATGAGAACCAGCCCCGGAGGATCACCCAGCAAGAAGCCTCTGTTCGGAGATCTGACGCCTCTTCAAAGCCAGGGGAGCAAATGTGCTCCTACCTCGGCTGATTTATGGGGAACGGCTGCGTCACCCGCGCGGGGGAAACGCTTAAACGCTACCAGAGGGAAGGGAACCGGCCCTGGCTGCCTGCTCGGAGGAACCCCGAGTTTGTTTTCATCTCATTAGAGCTCTATTGCATTTTAAAGGAAAACAAACAACCTGGAGGCTGCAGCACATGCTGCTGGATGTTTCCCTCCCTAGGCAAACAAACACCAGGGTGGCTGCGCCCCGATGGCAGGCGGGATGTGCCAAGGGGGGCTCTCAAATGGTGGCACCAGCCTGGCACTGTGTCCCCACACACGAGGGGATGTGGGCAAAGCAGGTGGCTGCCCAGAAATAATATCCCCTTCCCAGCCAAAACCCAAACCCCCCCAGCGGGAGGCAGGAGCAAAGCCAGAGGCACAGGCACCCCAGGAAAGGCAGGAGCAAGGTTTAAGTGAGGGGCACAGCCCTGGGCTGGGTTTTTTTCCTTCCTTTCTGTGTTGAAAAATTCGGGGTGTAAATCGTTGTGTGTGTTTGGTTTTAATTTCTGCTGCTGCCCTGCTGTTATTTATGCTCTTGAAATATAACAGCAGGCACATGGAGAGAGTGGTGCTCATGAAATACAGCCCAGTGCCCAGAGCATTTATCGACCAATGCAGTAAATAATTCCAACAAGCACAACTCATCCAAGAGAGCAGGGCCATGGATGAAGGCTGCCCATCTGCCAGGGCCCTTCCAGCGCTGCCAGATCTGCCCCAGAAATGCTCTTTTCCATCTAAAATGCAGCCAAGAAAGCCAAGTGCAGCTCCCAAGTGGGTCCTGGTGGCAGCTGTGCCCTGGGCTGGCAGGATGGTCAGTGCTGCAGGGACATCCCTCAGGACACCTTTGCCCACCATGGCATGTTCCCAGTTCATGCCAGGAGGACTTTTACAGAAAACAACTGCTCAGCTGCATCCAAGCTGGAGCAGGGGCACCCAAGGGACACAGCCACCCCAGGAGCTGGACCTCCACAGCACCAGCAGTGCTCCAGGACAGCCAGGAGGTCACTGCTGGAAATAAAACCTCCCTGCAAGGACCTGATCTGGTTTGATGGTTGAGGCAAAGGCAGCAGTAACAGCCCTGTGAAGCACTTGCTCATTTAGCATAGGTAACGGCACTAGAATTTATTCAGCATCTGAATTCTTGCTTTTTGTCCAGGGGAAAGGCCAGAGGGGACTCTGCATGCTGCTTCCACGCAGAGCTGGGTCTCTCAGCCATCCCAAGGATTTCCCTGGGTGCTTTCCCTGTCCTGCAGCACTGAGAGCCCTGGAAAGCCCAGCACAAGGCCAGACAGATTTAGTGCTGCTACACTGGGACTCGTTCATCTTCCCTCCGAGGTGAGCCCACACTGTCCTCAAGGACAGGAGCTTAACAAGCACAGAGGAAGATCTGAACCAGATCTTGACCTGATCTCAATCACACAGCTGCTCTGAACCAAACAGGGCTGATTTATGCCGATGTCCTGGTCCCAACCCATTCCCAGCTCCCTCTGCCCCCCAGGCAGAGCCATGAAGGGACAGCAGCACTCAGATCCCACCCTGGGACACTCACACCAGGCATTGCAGCACTGAAATCAGCAGCATGAAGACCCTCAGGGTAAAATAAAGCCCTTCAGACAGGGCTGTGCTGCAGCAAACCCTGCCCTGGCTGTGCCAGGGCTGCCCATCCCTGCAGTGCCTGGGTTTGGGGCAGAGCTCAACACCACAGGGTACCTGTGAGACTGACTGGAGCTCACAGCCAACTCCTCTGGGCTTTGCTGCCAAAATATCACTGCCCAGAGGGGATAACCTTCATCAAACCTATGTCAGCCACAAAGCCAGGCTGGGAGAAAGGCCCTGATCAGGGATTCCAAGAGACAGCACCCCCAGGGCTGCGGGGAGCTCTAGCCCTGCTGCTCCCAGTTCATCTCAGGGCAGCATTTCCCAGCAGGGTGGTGCCCAGCACAGCACAAAGGACACTTTCAGCACTTTTACCCGTGGCCAATCCTGATATCCCAACAGGGAACAGATCCTTCAGTTTAGCTGGAGACACCCTGCAAACCCAGAATCCCCAAATCCAGGCAGCATGAGGTGCCAGAGGCTCTGCCTCCAGCCAAGCCCCTCACTTTGCAGCACTGCCTGCACACACCAGGGCCTTTTACCTTCCCATCCTCCACACCAGGGCCTTTTACCTTCCCATCCTCCACACCAGGGCCTTTTACCTTCCCATCCTCCACACCAGGGCCTTTTACCTTCCCCAGCTCCACGGGCAGACAGCAGCAGACGCCCCTGAGCCATTTCCAGCCTCTCCCAGCCCCGAAGAGAGGAGTTCCACACCTTGCAGTCCCTGCAGAGCATCCCTGGGGCTGGGGCACAGGTGACCCCCAGCCCTGGAGCTGGCAGGAGGGGGGAGCAGCACCGCAGCCCCACGGATCCCCAGCACAGCCACTGCACCTTGGCTCCCTCCCCACGCAGGAGCCGCTTGCCAAGCCCACATTTGGATCGAGCTACAGACTTTTGTGCTTTGGCTCAGGGATCCTGCAAACAAGAGCTTTAATCACTGCTTGCTTTTATGTGCTGAGAGCCAAAATTGTCTTGTTAAGTACAGTAAGTGATCAGTACTCACAGCACAGAACGTTTCAATGGCTGCTTGTGTGGGTAATTATTCCAGGCTTGCCTCTCTTCCCCTCTTGAGAAAAATTACGGAATGTGGAAATTATTGCGAAGCCTCTCTGGACTTGGAATGTTTTCCACACCGGTTCCTTCAGCCCTGCCTGCATTCTGCTGCCTGCTTGTGCCCCTTGCTGAGGGATGCCCACGCCTGGGCAGGCTGCTCCAGGATCTCCCCTTCCACAGGCAGGGTCACAGCTGGGCTTTCCTCAGACAGAACAACCCCAATACCTGTCCTGAAGGTAACAGGAGGCTCAGCCTTGGCTCTGCCTCCCTGTCCTCCCCTGCCTGAGCACAGCCCAGCCTAGCAAACATTGATTTAATTTGGTTTTTCCCCCATTTTCCCCCATGCATCCCTAAATGGAAGCGTGGATCCGTGCTTGGGACCCCAGCTGTGCCATGGCCCCAGGCAGGAGCCTTTCCCTCCCAGCCCTCTCTAATATTACACTATTAAAGTTGCCTTTTGGCTTTTATTAGGATTTTTTCCAGAGATAAAAGCAGGCTGTGGGAGCAGAGGGAGCCCCAGCAATATCCATGTCCTTGGAGCTGACAGAGTGGGGAACCTCAAGCTGGGAATGCTGTGGTGAGGCTGGGACATGCAGAGGAGGAGGAGGAGGAGGAAGAGGATGGTGCTCAGCTGTGCATCCCTCAGCCCCAGCCTGGATGAAGGGAGCAGCAGAGCAAGCTGCAGGGATGCTCCAGTGTCAGGGGATGCTTTTCTGGAAAAGGGGCAGCAAAACACTCTCAGCACACTTGGAGCTGCTTTGCATCACCTTCTCCTTTGCAAGGGCAGCTGGAGGCTGAAACCTCAGCAGGAGGTTTTGGGCACCCATAAAGCTCCTGCTGAAACAGGGACAGCACCCCAGAGCCCCCATCCCAGGGGCAGCTCTGCTTTTGCCTCCAAGAGGATTTTGCCCAGGGCAATTCCAGCATGGGATGCAGGAAGGAAGGGCTCTGGGAGGACTGGGATGAGACATAAAGCCAGAAGGGATGGGATGAGTCCCCAGGAAGTCCCAGCAGGTTTATGTGCACAGCAGGGCCTGTGCCCAGCTGGCAGGAGGGCAGTGCTGTCACTGCAGAGATCATTGCAGCAGGAGAAGCAGGACAGGGGCACCAGCTCCAGGGAGGTCTGGGTGTCCCATGGCACCCTCAGGATCCCACAGCTGCCACACAGGGCTCCTGCACTTCAGGTGGAGCTTTGCCCACCAGGGCTGGCTCAGGATCCCCAATCCAGCATTTGCTGAGCTGCTTTAAAGACATTTGTGTGTAGCAACCAGCACAGAAAACACAACTTCTCCCCTGGGAGGGTGGAGGGCTCTCCCTGTCCTCTCCAGCCAGGCATGGACCCGTTTTTCTCTGCCCCATTTTTGCAGAGGTTGTGAGGGACCAGGACCCATCTCACACACACAGGGCTGACAGGAAGGGAGCCACTCCAGAGGAGCATTGCTTCTAAACCACTCCAATATGGCAAGGCAATGTTAACCAGCTGGGAAAGCTCTTTAAAGACCCTTAATTAAAGGCTGGCTGTTGCACAGGCCCCTTTCCCATCCCCACCAGGAGTGTTTTTTCCCAGTTTCCCGGCCTCTCTCCTGCTGCCCTCCATCCCTCACACTTTCCTTCCCTCTGGCATCTGCCAGCAGCGTGCTGTGGCTGCCAGGGGGGGTCTTCAGCAATCAGCCATCAGATGGAAGTTTAAACTCAGAGTAAAAGGGGGGAAAAAAAAGGGGGGGAAATTCCCTCATTCCCTCGCTGTGGATTTGCAGGCGTGGCTGCCAGCCTGGATGGCAGTGCTGGCACAGAGCTGGTGTGCCAGCCTGGTCCTTCCCATCACTGCTTCGTGACCTGCACCAGCACTCCCAGCCACGTAAACTGGGAAAAATGGGGCTGGATCAGCCCTTTCAGCTCCAGCCTCTCCTCCAACCCCAGCTGTGGCATCGCCATGAGTCAGCCCCAAAGGCTCCGGCCATCCCCTCCTCCTGCCCATCCCACGTGTGCCCATTCCCTGGGGAAGGGGCAGTGGGGGCAGTGCCCCATCCACCCCACAGCCATGAGGGGGCCATGGTCAGGGCCTGGGGCTCACCTCCTGCTAGAAAGGCATCAATTTATTCTTTCACATGATAGAAATTCATCAAGCAAGGCAACACCTCGCTCTTCCAAATCAGAGCATAAATTTGGCATTTCCACCTGATGGCTGCACACATCACACTGCTGCAGCCCCCAAAACCAGCAGGGAGGATGCCCAACAGCCCTGGCACTGCCCCCACTTACCAGGCAGTGCCAGCTCCTGCTCCCTGGGCCAGGACAGCCTCTGCACCCTGGGGGAAATCCTGGGGGAGGCTCTGGTGCCTCCTCGCAGCTTTTATAGCCCACAGGTGCCTGGCAGCACCAGCCTCACCTGGGCAGTGTGGGGTGGGACAGGTGTGGCAGCAGGGAATGGGGATTGATGGGCATTTCTAGGGAAGGTCATGATCTCCCTGTCACAGGTTACAAACATTCCAGATGAAATGTGGGACTGAAAATCAGCCCTGCTGCTCTCCTCATCTCCAGACCCACGCAAAAGCAGGGAAGTTTTAACTTCTTGCTTTTGGAGGGTTTTTTTTTTTGTTTTTTTTTTTTTTTTTTTCTTTCTTCCCTATTTTTGTTCTTTCCCTTCTGTCCTCCTAAATCTGGTATAACAGAAAAAGGAGTAAATAAAGAATTTTGGAAAGCTCTTCCAGCCTTGCTCTTCCTGGCTTATGGAGTGGAATGGAGAGGGAGGCCCAGAGCACAGGAACCACAAAACTTTGGATAGCTGGATTTTCAAAACAAAATTGGGTCTAGAAATGGAAACTTTGGTTAACTGAGATGGGGATGAAAACTTCATTTCATACTTGGCTGCAAAGCTGGATCTTCATCATCCTCTTGTTTTGGCACTGCCCCAATTAACCTGAGCCATTTTTCCAGTTCCATCAGCACAGGGTGTTTGCCATCATCCCCTGAGCAAGCAGCTGCCCCAACTCCCTGAGTCCCAGAAAACACCAGCACAGCTCAGCAGCCTCTCGTTATAACTTTATAAAAAACTTTATTCCCAGAGGTTTTGAGCAGGGAGATCCAGCAGTGGCACCTGTCCCTGAGCCTCTGTGGGAGTTTCACAGCAATTCCTCCTGGAGGAGCTGGGGCTGCTCCTGCATCCCTGTCCCAGGCCAGGCTGGATGGGGCTTGGGGCACCCTGGGACAGTGGGAGATGTCCCTGCCATGGCAGGGGTGGCACTGGATGGGATTTAGGGTCTCTCCAACCCAAACCAGGATTCCATGACCCTGGAGAACGAAGTGTCCCAGTGGAGCTCAGTGAGCACTGGGAATTCCAAGGAATCTCCGCTCAGGCCGAACCCTCCAGGACGGCACGAGTGGCACAGTGCTGCTGTCCCCATCCCCAATGACACACTTTTTTGGGAAGCACATCGCTCCACTGGGGCTCCTGAAAGCACAACAAACTCCACCGAGGTGGACTTAAACCCGTGCTTGGCTCGGAGAGCAGGAGCCGGGAGATTTCATCCCCTTCCTACCAAAGCTGCTTTTATTGTCTTGATCTAATGAAGTGCAGACTTCACCTGGACAGAGCCATAAGTGGCTCCTCTCGGAGGCAATGAATACAAATACTTGACCTCGTGAGCTGCGGGGCAGCAATTAGTTTAAGCAGGGGGTTTGTGTAACACTTCAAAAGTCTTAATCCGTGCGGTCAGCCCTGGCACGGTATTTGCCAGAGCGCATTGAGTAGTCTTAATGAGTCTGCAAAGCGAGCTTTCAATACATTTTGGGTCGCTTCAGATGCTTTAAATGGCATAGTCTATATGGTATTGTGCGGCTTTAGAAAGGGCCGGGCTTTAAAAAAGTATGGTTCCCTTTCACAGGGCAGACAGAAACCATCTTTAGAGCCGGGACCCTTAACGTTTTGCATATCAATACGGCTGGGGCTGAATGCAGTCACTCAGCTGGGAAATAGGATCACTATCAGCGTTTCCAGCCTTTCACAGGCACTTGGGAAACTTTAAAGCCCTTCGCGGAGAATAATTTGGTCGAATGTCGTCGCTGGAAACAAAACCTAAACAAGCAGAGCGCAGTCCATCATGCGGAGCTGCCAGCCAGGCTGACAAGGGGCTCCAGCCGCTGCGACATCCCGCCCTGGAGGGGACACGGCCGGGGGTCACAGCCGGGGGACACAGCCTGGGGGGGACATCGAGGGCTGGGACAGGGCTGGGGGACACAGCCTGGGGACACAGTCTAGGGGGGACATTGATGGCCCCGGGTCACAGCCTGGGGGACATGGCTGGGGGTCACAGACAGGGGGGACACGGCCTGGGGGGGACATTGATGGCGTGGGGTCACAGACAGGGGAGATACAGCCAGGGCAGGGGATGCTGAACCCATCCCACCTGTGCTGGTTGATGGCCGGGGGTCACAGCCTGGGGAGGACATTGATGGCTGGGACATGGCTGGAGGTCACAACCGGTGGTCACAGCCTGGGGACATGGCCGGGAGGGACATTGATGGCCTGGGGTCACAGCCTGGGGGGACACATTGATGGCCTGGGGTCACAGCCTGGAGGACACAGCCAGGGCGGGGGATGCTGAGCCCATCCCACCCTGGAGGGGCTGTGGCTGGGGGTCACAGCCAGGGGGACACGGCCGGGGGTCACAACCTGGGGACCCTGCACTGGGCAGGAGATGCTGAGCCCATCCCAGCTGTGCTGGTTGACAGCTGGAGGTCATAGCCTGGGGGGTCCCAGCCAGGTCAGGGGGTCCATCCCAGAGTCCATCCCAGAACAGCTGCATCACTCCAGGACTTTGGGATTTCAACCAGCCCTGGCTTCATCTCCTCTCACTCTGCCTTGGCAGTATCCTGCTTTACCCCGTGACAAAGCCCTGGGGGCTGTCACCTCCTCGATGGCCCAATCCACACAGCAGCTGGCAGCTGCTTGCTGTTCTCTCCAGCATCACCTAAAGCAGGTGTCATTTGTCCTGGGAACGGACAGGAACCTGCCCAACCTCACCTGCACCTGGAGCATGGGACAGGAGACAAACCTCACTCCAGGGACGTGCCAGGACCTGGAGCAGAGAGAGCTGTGTGGGATGAAATTCCAGGTGTGGCTGTGAAACCACCCTGGACAGGGGAGGAGAAGGGGTGAGGCCCCTTGAACATCCCAGAAGTGGGACCTGCCTCCCTCCTCCTGCCCAGGCAGCAGCAGCAGCAGCGACAGGAGGCACCTCAGCAGCCTTGGGATGCTGCATGATGGAAAGAACCACAGCCAAAGCAGATCTGCAAATAATGCAGGGCCTGAGGGCCCTCCAAAACTCATAATTAGCTCATTAAACAGAAAAATACAAGTCACTAATAAGATCATAGAGGTTAATTAAATGTTTTCCCCATCTTTAATTAAGGGAAAACTAGTTAGTAGAGATTAAAGTAATTTCTGCAGCCTCCCATGATGACCCTCGATGGCTGCAGATTTGAAAAACTATTGAGATTATTGAACTGAAAGGGCAGAGCTGGGTAAATTGTGGAGAAGCTGGAATTTTCCTGCTAAGGGTTAGAAAGGCCCTGCCCTACCAGCTGGGCCACTCAAGGAACATGGGAAGGTGATCCACAGCTCCCTAAGCCAGGACCTGGCATTTATTCAGAACTGCTGCTGTTCATTGTTCTGCTCAGCTGGGAAATTCCTGCAGACTCTTTTCCATCTCCAAAACATCTCCCAGGACTGGGGTTTGCTGCCCAGCCCTCCCCTGGCCACCAGGGACTGTGTCACCCCCAGAACCCTCAGCTGTGTGGCCCAGAGTTCTCCAAAGGTTTCATTCTGGATGGATCCACAATCCCTGTGCACGCAAACCCACAGTCCCACCCAGAACCCTCCCAGTGAATGGAGATCAGCAAGGTTTATATGGAAGAATATTTAATCTGCTCAGGGAGGGGAGAGGGCTCATCTGAGGTTTTATTAAATATTTCTCTCTACTCCAGAAAAGTCCATTTCTTGTCAGAAAAGGTCCGATATAAATTAGAACAAAGGGAGGAGGGTGCTGGTGGGGTGGCCACGGGCATCCCTGGGCCACAGTGACCATGGACATCCCTGGATCATGATGACCACAGGCATCCCTGGAAAATGACCATGGGCATCCCTGGACCACAATGACCACAGGCATCCCTGGAAAATGACCATGGACATCCCTAGATCACAGTGACCACAGACATCCCTTGATCACAGTGACCACAGGCATCCCTGGACCATGATGACCATGGGCATCCCCAGATTATGATGACCACAGGCATCCCTGGACAATGACCATGGACATCCCTGGATCACGATGACCACAGGCATCCATTGACCACAGTGACCACGGGCATCCCTGGATCATGATGACCATGGACATCCCTGGACCATGATGACCACGGGCATCCCTGGGCCACAATGACCATGGCCATCCTTGTACCATGATGACCCTGGACAATGACCATGGGCATCCTTGGACGATGATGACCACAGGCATCCCTGGACAATGACCATGGGCATCCCTGGGCCACAATGACCATGGCCATCCTTGGACCACGATGACCCTGGACAATGACCATGGGCATCCTTGGACCATGATGACCACAGGCATCCCTGGACAATGACCATGGGCATCCCTGGGCCACAATGACCATGGCCATCCTTGGACCACGATGCCCACGGGCATCCCTGGACAATGACCATGGGCATCCCTAGATCACAGTGACCACAGGCATCCCTGGGCCACGATGACCACGGGCATCCCTGGACAATGACCATGGGCATCCCTGGACAATTATTACCACAGACATCCCTGGCCAAGGATGCCCACGGGCATCCCTGGACCACAGTCCTGGCAGCGCAGGTGCCAGCCCGGCAGCGTGCCCTGGGGATGGGCTCAGTCCCACCCAAAATCCTGCCCTGTCATCTGGTAGAACTTCATGTTGAAGGGTCTGTAGAACTCGCGCAGGCGCTGCACCACCTGCCCGTCGATGGTGGGGTGCGGCCGCCCCTTGGACTTGCCCAGGCAGCGGGGTTTGCTCCCCCCCTCCGGCTTCTTCAGGCAGGGAAAGCCCTTGGTCTCGTTAAAGTAGAAATGTCTGTCTGTCACCAGCCTCTGGAGCCCCAGGAAGTCCTGGACACGGCCCATCTCCCCAGCGGGGTCGCTGACCAGCCTCTCCCCGCTGACGAAGAGGAACCTGGAGAGGGGGAAGAACTGCAGCCAGTTCTCCAGGTGCTTGGCGTAGATGCCGATCCTCACCGCGCTCCAGCTGGTGTCGATCAGTCCCGTGCTGAGGTTTTTGAAGGCCAGGGCCTGGAAGCTGGGGATGGAGGGGTTTTTGGACAGGGTCTGTGTGTAGTCCGAGATGGCGCGGGTGACGGGGTCGCGCACCACCACGATCAGCTTCGTGTCCCGGGACATGCTGTGGATGCGCCGCGGGGCCTCCTTGGTCACAAAGTAGCTGGGGGTCTTCTCCATGGTGATCTGTCCGTCCAGGGTCCGTGGCATCAGGCTCCTGAGGACAGACAGACACGGTCAGGTCTCAGCTGCTCCCACTGATGGGACAATGGGTGGGAACAAAGCCCAAAACCTGGCCAGAAAGGCTCAGGGGCTTCCCAGCTGTAGCCATGATATTTTCTGAAAAATCCTTTTGCCAGGATTTTTTCTCCTGAGAAGCTGAGAAGCCTCAGAAACGAAATGTAACCAATGATTATCTGCTGCTGTGGAATGCAACAGGTGCATCTTTGATTGGTCTCATGTGGTTGTTTCTAATTAATGGCCAATCACAGCCCAGCTGTCTCTGACTGTCTGGTCAATCACAAGATTTTATTATCATTCATTCTTTTTCTATTGCTTGCAAGCTTTCTGATGAAATCCTTTTCTTCTATTCGTTTAGTATACTTTTAATATATCATTTACATTTAATATAATATATATATATAATAAAATAATAATTCAGCCTTCTGAAACATGGAGTCAGATTCTCATCTCTTCCCATGTCAGGGCTGCCTGCAAACTTCCACACTCAACCTACAGCCACATCTCCCCTTTCCTCCTGCCCCACCTTGTCACACCCCTCTGGTCATTTCTCATCCTCAAAACCTTCCTAGGAGCTCCAGCCTCTCTGCCCATCTCAGCATTCCCTTTGTCCCCCCCAGTGTCCCCAGGCAGGAGCTCCCTGTCCCCTGTCCCCCCAGCAGCATCCACAGAGCACCTGCAGGCTGCTGCTCCCCCTTGGAATCCTTTCCCAGCCCTGGAAATCCCAGCCCGCAGCTGCAGTGGGTGAGGGACATCTCAGCACAAACATTTTGGGACAGGGCTGGTGTTCATCCCTGCCTCCAGTCAGATTTCACGTCCTGGAGGTTTCAGCTGGCCCCGTGGGATTGCAGAGGAAAATCCCGGAAAATCCCATCACGGGGGTGATGCCCAAGCACCAGCTGGGAACGGAGATGCCCACCAAGGCTCCCTCCTCCTCTGCCTCCAGACAGGGAGCAGTTAAAGCCAGAAAAAGACTGTTTCCTTTTCAAAAGAAAGGCAGGAAAAAAACCCTGAGGGCCCAGCTATTGTGCTGGGTAAAATTCACTGCTCTGATTGTTCCCTCGTGCACTTTAATGAGGCATTAATTGCAGAAATTACCCAGCCGTGTCACCCCGTGCGACAGAACGGGTCCTCCCTGCCACCAGCACAGGCACCTGCCCCGCACACCCTCCCACAAAATCCTGGAATGTTTGGGAAGGGGTAGGAGCGTCGGGGGTAGCACGGTCGGGACGGATGGAGACGAGAGATCTCTGCAGCCAGGGCTGGGAACTTGGGGTTTATTGGGTGCAGGGGCCTTTTGGAACTTGGGGTTTATTGCAAAGGGCCAAGTGCAGGGCCCTGCTGGGAGCTGCCAGCCACAGCTCAGAGCAGGCCCCAGAGAAGAGAGGGGGAGAGAGGATGAGAGGGTGAGAGAGTAAAAGCACAAGAGAGTAAAAGGGGTAAGAGCATAGAAAAGTAAGAGCTAAGAGGCAAGAGCTAAAAGCACGAGGTTCCCGTTCCAATACAATAAATCTTCTTCTGTGTTGAATATTCTAATTCTCACTAACCAATCTAGTCCAAGATACAAATCCTATAGCATTTACATACAGCCTATAAGAATCACTACATTACCACACTGTGTTACATTTTAAACCCTAAAAACTCCTCTTTGGGCCCTTCTGCCAAGCTGTAGGGTCTGCTCTGACCCTTGGGCCTGTCTGCAAGCAGAGGGTGTTGTTCCATCAAAAGGGGATTACCTTCAGTGGCCACACCATTGTTTTCCAGTTGTTCAGTAACTGAGGTATCTCAAAGCTTGCTTTCATTTCAATCTCACTTATAGTTTCCATATTCTCAAAATCTTTTGCCAGGCAATCATATTGATAAGGCTTTCCTGTTTCATCTTCCCCAACAGGAAGGGAGCTCACAGATGCCACCCCTTCCAGGGCAGGGACCCCTTCTGCTGTCCCCGGGTGCCCCAAGCCCCATCCTGGCCCTGGGCACTGCCAGGGACAGCCAGGGATTCTCTGGGAATTGCATCCCAGTGCTGGGGCTGTGCCTGGCAGGGAGCTGGGGACAGGGACAGGGCTGTGCCCAGCAGCATCTGCTCCTTATGTCATGGGGAAAGCTTGAGGTTTCTGGGATTTTTCCCCTGGACTCAGGAAAGAACATTTTATTAAAAGCATTTGTGAGCGACGCTGGGCCCCCACAGCTCCCTCCCCCGAACAAGAGCAGAAGCCATTTGTGGCTTTTCTCCCCCTCCACCACTTTTATTTTAATTTTTGCACAGTGCCAGCGTTTTCAGAGGCATTTCCTGTCCCTGGTGCCCTCACCTGGCAGCACAGCCCCCATTTGGCACCATGGGTGCATTCAGGGATCCATGGACCCCAGGGCAGCCACGGCTGTTTAACTGCACCTACCAGAGGCTGACTGACAGAGCTCCTGCTGGGAATCCCCTTCCCAACAGGGATTAGACCCATCCCTGTCCCAGAGCCCAGGAAAACCCAAGGGATGGGGATTGGGATTCACTGGGAGCACAGCACAGCTCCACCACCCTCCTGTGGGGCTTCCCGATGAGCCGAGCATCCTGAACTTCAGCTCCATGCAGAAAACGCCGCAGGGCTTTCCAGGCTGCTTCACCAGCCTCTCCTGGCACCTTCCTGAGGCATCCATTCTGTGTTTCCTTGGGATTTCTGAACGGCTCCATCCTCATCCTCACTGCACCCAGCCCACACAGCAAACCTGGGCTCAGGGTCTGACCGAGCCCCGCTCCTCAGTGGGCAATAAATTGTTTATTACCCACAGCAAACCCGGGATGGGCACCTGGAGAGGCCCCACTAAACCTCAGCCCGGCCCTGGACCCTTCCAGGGATGGGGCAGGCACAGCCCCTCTGGAAAACCCCTCCTATCCCTCCCTGTCCTGCACAGGGACATCCCGGCCAGGCTGAGCCTCCCAGGGCCATCACACCACCCACACCTTAATTACCGCGTAATTAACAGAAGTTTTAATGATAGACCGGCTTGGATGGGGTCTCCCAGCGGCTCCTGTGGCTGTGATGGGTGCGGGGACCTTCAGTCCCTGAATTTCCCCATCCCAGGGACATCCCGGGATTCCCTCAGGAGCAGCAATGAATGGTGCCACTCCTCCTCTTCCTCAGCAGCCCCAGCTCCTGGCACAGTAATTAAACATTTCACAGTTTCATTAATGCCCGAATACTTCCCCTAAATGAGCCGGTTAATTATTGATAACACCCAGCTCCCTCCAGCTCTGGCTTAAACTGGCAAAGAGCAGAGCCGGCTTTGCTGGGCTCCACTTTAACCCAAGCATTAGGAATGTTAATTAAATTTACAGTTAATTCTTCTTGACCTAAGAGAGCACCCTGGGAATGCCAAGCAGTGCCTGCAGGTTCAGGACACGGCACTGGGGGAGCCTTGGGAGGAGCTGGGATTTCCAGAGGAGACTGTGTGCCCAGGGGGAGGATAAAAAACCCTTCTGCCTCTCTATTAAGCTGATAAATGTTTGTTTTTAATTAATAAAAGAACTGGCACTTGAGAGGCATCGGAGCTGGGAGTTCCTACATGGAGACATTCAACACATGAAAATGCTTCCTCGGCTAAGGTAACACACAATAAATTACAGCAGATAAAATGATGATAAAAATGCAGAGAGCTGCATTAAATAGTGATTAACAGCCACAGCAGGCAGGGAATCAAAGCAGACTTCAAAAACTGGGCCAACAGAACTTTCCAGAGTTAATTGCTTCACGATTCCCGATGAATTTTTGGAGCAGAACTCCTCCCAGCACCGAGCTGAGAGAGCAGGGGATGCACTCCCAGGAGATAAACAAGTCTCCAGCCCAAAGCATCCCTGAGTTATCACCCAGGGCAGCTCCAGCAGGAAATGAACTCTGTCCCAGCCCAAAGCAGGGGAGCAGCACAGGCTCTGTCTGCTGCTCATCCCCTGGAAATGCCAGGGAGGAGGAATTTCCACATGGACACAGGAAAGAACTGGGAGGGATGAGCTGGGAAGGGATGAACCAGGAGGGATGAACTGGGAAGGCTGAGCTGGGAAGGATGAACCGGGAGGGATGAGCTGGGAAGGTTGAACCAGGAGGGAAGAACTGGAAGGGATGAACTGGGAGGGATGAGCTGGGAAGGATGAACTGGAAGGGATGAACCGGGAGGGATGAGCTGGGAAGGATGAACCTGGAAGGATGAACCGGGAGGGATGAGCTCCCCAAGCCGCCCGGGACCAAATTAGCCCGCGTTCCTCTTTACCCTCATTACTGAGCTGCTCCCCCTCGCCTTCCCCGGCAGGTCCTGGCAGTGCCCCCCCAGCGCTCCCCACCCCCGAGCTGCCCCCATTATTTTTGATTCTTTCACCGATTCAAAAATGTGCAAATGAGGCCGCGGCTTCCCAATCAGGCCTGGCCGGGAGCTAATTGCCTTTAAGCAGGGAGCCCTGAATATGCTAATGAGGGCAGTAACAAGGCTGCGATGCGCCTGCAAGGGGAGCCGAGCCCCGGGCTCCACCACGGGCTGGCTGAGACGCGTCAATTAACAAGCAAGCAGATAATTTATTAATGCTCCTTTGCGCCCCTCTGCCCTTTGCTCCTAATTACCGTTTGATACATCACACAGCCAGGGGCTCTGGCGGGTCGTGCTCCCGGCTGGAGCATCCCCAGGGGCTCCTCCTGCCCCCCAGAAGCCCCAAATTCCCCCCTCACCCCACGGCTGGGGGGTCCCCAGCACACACAAGGGACCCCGAGCTCTCCCAGTGCCACCCCACGGGGTCCCTGGGCTGGGTTCGGGTGGATGAAGAGTCCCAGAGGAGGAGGGGAAGGGGGTGTGAGCCCCCCAGCGCTCCCCGAGGGGCTGCAGGGCACAGGGGGCTGCCCTGGGGACTGTGGGGGGCTCAGGGCTGGACGTGGCACCCGGACCTGGAGATGTGCAATAAAGGCAAGGGGAGAATCCAGAGGCAACATTTGCATTTCTAATGGCAGGGCTGCTCCCAGCACCACCCAACACCATCATTAACCCCCACAAGAACCAGGGCTGGTGAACCCAGCTTTTCTGCTTTTCCCACCCAGAAAATCTCCCAAACGCCCTGGGATCCCAGGATTCCCAGCAGGAAGGTGTGGAAAAGGCCGTGTCCCCCCAGCCCTGCAGTCCCCACATTCAGTTCAGTTCCCAAAACCCAGAATTTCCATGGCATTTCCTGCCCATGTGCATGGCCAGAGGCTGCAGTTATGGGCAGCTCCAGGCCCTGGAGGGTGCTTTCCTTGCCTGGTTATTCCAGCTGGATCCTTAGGGTGAAAGGTGGATTGTGGAGAGCAGGAATCAGCCTCAAGCAGGGCACAGCTCCTTCCCCACACTGCAGAAGAGGCTCTTTGGTCTCTAAATGGGGTTTGGGATGACCCCTCCTCACCCTTCTCCATTGTGGAGCAGCTACAAGATTTGGGGTCACCCCAAAAATGCCACCTGAGCTCCACAGTGACACTGCCAGGAACCCCTCACAGCCAGCACTGCTGGGGCTGTCCCTGATGGGGCCTAAAGAGCCCCCAGGAGCTCCTCCTCTCTTATGGGGTCCAAAATGAGCCCCCAGGGCCTCCTCTCTGATGGAGTTTGAATAACTGTGACTGGAGTTTGAATAACTGTGAGTGAAAACACAGCTGAAGCCACCGCTTGGGTAAAAACAGGTGGGAAACAGAACAGCTCCATGAATCCCTAAAAAACCCTCAGAAAATGGGGGCTGGAAGGTGCCCAGCCATGATGGGGCACTGAATCCCCAAAAAACCCCTCAGAAAATGTGGTTGGAAGGCTGCCAGCTTGGTGGGGCACTGAATCCCCAAAAAACCCTCAGAAAATGGGGGCTGGAAGGTGCCCAGCCATGATAGGGCACTGAATTCCTAAAAACCTTTCAGATGGTTGGGCTGGCATGTGCCCAGCCATGATGGGGCACTGAATTCCTAAAAACGCCCTCAGAGCATGGGGCCTGGAAGGTGCCCAACTATGATGGGGCACTGAATCCCCAAAAACCCCTCAGAAAATGGGGGCTGGAAGGTGCCCAACTATGATGGGGCACTGAATTCCCAAAAACCCTTCAGATGGGGCACTGAATCCCCAAAAACCCCCTCAGAACAGGGGGCCTGGCACGTGCCCAGCCTGCTGTGACCCTAGGCCGGGGCTGTGCCCGGTGAGGACAGGGCTGCACTGGCAGCTCTCCATCCCTCTGGAATGAAGCCCTTCGGCCTGGCAGCGGTCAGGAATGTCCTCTCCTCCCCTCTGAGTGTCCCTTTGAGGGCCCGAGGGAGGGGACAGCCTGTGGCAGGTGTCCTGCCTGTGACCCGGGCCGGCCCTGGGCTCTGATCTCCCGGTGACCCTTCCCAGCAGTGCCCGTGTGTCCCCTCAAACAGCTTGCAGATGAAGGAGCAACAGACTGGAGATGATTTATTCAGGAATTAAAGGTTCAGTACCCCTTTTAAAGGCTGTGCCTCGGCACTGTCAGCCTTCATTGCACACAATTAAAGGCCTTGGCTGCCCCAGCCCCCGCTCCTGCCTTCCAGGGGAAGGAAATCAAACAAAACCAACCCTCCCCAACCCCGGGGGGCTCTGCTGAAGGACTCAGGAGCTCAGCAGTGGCCCTGGGCTCCAGCTCCAGCCTGGGAAGCTGCTCCAGCTCCATCCTCTGCTCGGGATGGGGGATGGAGCCCTTGGGTTTGGTCCCTGTTCACAGGAGGGGATGCTCGGGGTTGGAGTGCTCGTGGCTGCTGGGGAAAAGCTGTTCCTGCAGCTGGAGCTGCACTGCAGAGGATTCATTCCTCCTGCTGGTTATCCTTCATCCTGGTTATCCCTTCTCCTCTTTATTCCTCATCCTGGTTATCCCTTTTCCTGGTTATCCCTTCTTCATTTTATTCCTCATCCTGGTTATTCCTTTTCCTGGTTATCCTTTCTTCATTTTATTCCTCATCCTGGTTATTCCTTTTCCTGGTTATCCTTTCTTCATTTTATTCCTCATCCTGGTTATTCCTTTTCCTGGTTATCCCTTCTCCTCTTTATTCCTCATCCTGGTTATCCCTTTTCCTGGTTATCCCTTCTCCTTTTTATTCCTCGTCCTGTTTATTCCTTTTCCTGGTTATCCCTTCTCCATTTTATTCCTCATCCTGGTTATTCCTTTTCCTGGTTATCCCTTCTCCTTTTTATTCCTCATCCTGGTTATCTCTCATCCTGGTTATCCCTTCTCCTCTTTATCTCTTCTCCTGGTTATCCCTTTTCCTCTTTGTCCCTCCTGGTTATCTCTCCTCCTGGTTATTCCTCCTGGTTATCACTCATCCTGGTTATCCCTTCTCCTCTTTATTCCTCATCCTGGTTATTCCTCCTCGTGGTTGTCCCTTTTCCTGGTTATCCCTTCTCCTTTTTATTCCTCATCCTGGTTATCTCTCCTCCTGGTTATTCCTCCTCCTGGTTATTCCTCCTGGTTATCACTCATCCTGGTTATCCCTTCTCCCCTTTAATCCTCCTCCTGGTTATCCCTCCTCCTGTTTTATCCCTCTGCAGCAATCTCGACCCCTCCAGCAGCTCAATCCCAGCCCAGCCCCAGTTTCATGGCTCCCGCTGGCTCCAGCAGCAGGAATTCAATGAAAAACTTCCTTCCTCTGAGGAAAGAAAGGGAAGAAACCCGCTGGCAGTGGCGCTGGGATAATCCCTTTGCAAGGCAGTAAATTTTTTCCCTGCAGCTCCCCCGGCAAGTAATCCGGTGGATTATTGCACCTTTCAGCACGGGCAGCCTTTACAGAGCCTCTCCCCTCCCCGTGGATCTGGTGCTTTATGACCTGACCTGCTGTCTGAGCAGGGGGAAACACAAATTACCCTCCTCTGAACCTGCAGCACAGACACTGGTGACAGATTTGATCCCCCTGGGAACTGGGGTCCTTGGGAGCACCGATAAATAAGGGAAAATTGCTCTTGGAGCTGCTGGGGAGGAAAGGGGACCCCACTCACCCTGACTAGCCCAAGGTTTCTTTAAAAAAAGCAGAAAAAAATCCCTGAGACCACTCTGTTTAAAGATCTTGGTTTCAATTACAAATTTTAAAATTACACTCATTAGTTGTCACTAAATTATCCCCTCACAGCAACAGGCTGGTCCTGCCTGGTTTCCCACCTTGATGGAGGAGAGGGGAGGCATAAAAAGGTCACAAAAATCACTGGGGTTTCCAGGTTTGCAGTTACACAGACAGCAGAAACAGGAATTCTCCCACCTCCTGATGCGTGGCTGAGCAGAAGGAAAAGGAAGGGAGGGACCCTTTCCACTATCCCAGATTCCTCCAGCCTGGCCTGGGGCACTGCCAGGGATCCAGGGGCAGCCACAGCTGCTCTGGGCACCTGTGCCAGGGCCTGCCCACCCTTCAGGGAGGGATTTATTCCCAAAATCCCATCCATCCCATATCCATCCATCCATCCATCCATCATCCATCCATCCATCATCCATCCATCCATCCCTCATCCATCCCCCATCCATCCATCCATCCATCCATCCATCCATCCATCCATCCATCCATCCCTCATCCATCCATCCATCCATCCATCCATCCATCCATCCATCCATCCATCCATCCATCCATCCATCCCTCCATCCATCCCTCCATCCATCCATCCATCCATCCATCCATCCATCCATCCATCCATCCATCATCCATCCATCCCCCATCCATCCATCCATCCATCCATCCCCCATCCATCCATCCATCCATCCATCCATCCATCCATCCATCCCTCATCCATCATCCATCCATCCATCCATCCATCCATCCATCCATCCATCCATCCATCCCCCATCCATCCATCCATCCATCCATCCATCCATCCATCCATCCCACGGCCGCTGCTCCCCGAGCCACAACTCCCAGCTAATTAGCCCAGCCTAATTAACCAGGGCAGGACCTGCATCCCCTCTGTGGCCGTGGCTCCCAGGGGTCCCTCCGTGTCCCAATCCCGGGGTGCAGCCGAGGGGCACCCCCAGAATTCCTGCCCCTCCCGGTGCCGCAGGTGCGGGAGCAGCGGGAGCCCGGCAGGGAGGAAGGAAGGAAGGAAGGAAGGAGGAGGAGGAGGAGGAATTACCCCCACATGTCAGCCAGAGCCAGCCCCTCCCGCTGCCCAATTGACAGCTGCCCTGATTTGCTCAGCAGCTGCTGATGGGCAGCAGACAAGTCCCCAGAGCCATGAATAATTTCAGGCTGTTTGTGTTTATTTGATCTCGGGATGGGGCCGAGCCCGGAGGAGCCGCGGGAAGGGGCAGCCGGGCTCTCCAGATGGCTCCGAGGCCACCATGGGCAGGGCTGGCCGTGCCCTGGCTGTCCCCTCCCTCGCCCTGCTCCTCACCCTCCTCCTGCACAGCCAGGGGGAGCAGGAAGGGGCTCCCCAACAACTTTCAGGGAATAGAAAAGATCCCCCCAGCCCCACAATTCCTAACATGCCCCGTTCCAATGGTTTCAAGTCATTTATCCAGTGTCTCCTTTCCAAAGGACAAAAACGAGCACTTGGTGCTTTCTGGGCACCTGTATATTCTATACCCTGGGAAATTTCTACTTTGCCTCACCCCAAACCTGCACCCCGTGCTCCCCTCAGCCTGGGGGCTCGCAGGGAAAGTGCCACCCCAAACCCCCTGTGCTGGCCAGCAGCTGCTGTGTCCCCCCAGGGCACGTTGTGCCTCTCTCAGCCACATCCCACCCGTGTCCCACCCAGCTCAGGCTGCAGGAGCTCCTCTGTGCCCCCTCCTCCAAACCCCAGAGCTGATTTCTTTTTTATGGTGTTTGTCTCAGCCTGATGCTGTCACACTGCTCTCCTTGGGATGGAAAAGGAAAATGCATCCAGTTTTCCACAGAAACAACACAGATTCCCCATCTGGGTCAAATTTGTAATCCAGCCTGAGGGGAAGATGAGAAACAAATTCAGCTTTTTTTTTTTTTTTTTGGACTATCAGAAAAAGCCTCATTTCCTGGCAAAGAGCTTCACCCACAGCCTGGCAGGGATGGGAGCCACCATTCCCAAACTTCTCTGTGCCATCCCATCCCAGTGGGAGGGAGCTGGGAGAGGAGCCCCAGCATGGAGCAAATGGTTCTGGTGTCCAAAACCTGCTCAGCCCCTCACCCTGCCCCACAGCTGCTGCCTGCACAGGTGAAGGAGCAGCCCCACAAACGCAGCCAAGCCTGGAGCACGTGGGAGCTTTGGGAATGTGGGGATGCTGCTGGGAGCCCCCTCTCCTGCCCAGCTGGTCCCCAGGTGAAGGAAATCCCCCCTGAGGAGGGAGCTGGGCTGGATTCCGCACTTTGCTGCACAAAAAAGAGGAAAGCTGTTCCTCCAGCCATGGCCAAAGGGGCTGTGGAGGTGCTGGGAAGGCTCAGGAATGTCCCAGGAGAGGCTGGACAGGGCTTGGAGCAGCCTGGGACAGTGGAAAATGTCCCTGCCCTTGGCTCTGGATGGGCTTCAAGGTCCCTCCAACCCAAACCACTCTGGAATTCCAGGATATCCTGAATTTTCTGCAGCTCCCAGAGCTCTGGCTGAGCCCCAGGTGATGGAGATGGGGGCTCCATCTGTCCTGTCAGGGCTCCCTCCCTCCCTCTCTCCTTGCTCCAGAAGGAACAACTGGGGATTCTCTAACAAAACCCTTCTTTCCACTGGGAAAGCTGCACTTTGTGGCAACTGGAGCCATTTGTGGGAAAGAACTGGATTTTGCTTATTTTTAGCCTGGTTTCCTAAGGAAGTGTGGCTGGAGCAATCACACGCTCTGTCTGTCTGTCTGTCTGTCCAACTGTCTGCCCCGTCAGATCCCACCGGCCCGTTCCAGCTGGATTTGAGGATCAAAAATAGGAATTCTTGCACATTTCCATGGAAAGCTGCAGCTGAGTGGTGGCCAGGACCTCGTGAGGAAAACACCCCAGGATCAGGCAAATCCACGTTCCCAATGAGGAAAACACCCCAGGATCAGGTAAATCCATGTTCCCAATGAGAAATACACCCCAGGATCAGGTCAATCCATGTTCCCAATGAGGAAAACCACTTGGGATCAGGTAAATCCATGTTCCCAATGAGAAATACACCCCAGGATCAGGTAAATCCATGTTCCCAATGAGGAAAACACCCAGGATCAGGTAAATCCATGTTCCCAATGAGGAAAACCACTTGGGATCAGGTAAATCCATGTTCCCAGTGAGGAAAACACCCCAGGATCAGATAAATCCATGTTCCCAGTGAGGAAAACACCCCAGGATCAGGTAAATCCATGTTCCCAGTGGGGAAAACACCCCAGGATCAGGTAAATCCATGTTCCCAGTGAGGAAAACCCTCTGGGATCAGGAATGCCAAGGGTTCCACCCAGGAACCTGCTCCAGGATTAAATTCAAATATTGGGGAATTAAAGTCCTTCTGAAAAGTGACCTTGCAGCAAATTGGTTTTTCCCTGCCCAGCAGCAGCTTTAGAGTAAAACAACACAGCCCCAACCCTTCTTTGGGCATTCCCAAATAGTTTTTTTCTCTCTCCCCCCCCCGCCCCCCAGTTGTTGTGAAAATTTTAGATAAGAAAACGTGTTGGGTAAAAATATTCAATTCCCCACAGCCTGCAGAGCCTCATCAAAAATCCATTTGAAGTATTACTCTCAAATCCCTCATGGCAATGGGATATTTTAAGGTCAGTTAAACTTATTATTCACTCAAGATTTGCTTTCAGGTCCCTGCATATTTCAAACAGATTTTCCCTCATCTCTAACCCAACTGTGTTACAAAAAGCCTTTTCCTCCTCCCCCCTCCTTCTTTTTTTTCCTTTCCTGAAAAGAAAAAAAAGTTGTCAAAAGAAAAGATCCTAATCAAAAACAGCTTCTGAAGCCTTAAAAGCTGCTACAGTTTGTACTTGTTACCCAAAAACACTGAGCTATCTCCAGATCCCTAAATCCCCTGGCTCCCAGAACACTGAATGGAGCCATGCTGGAAGAGAGGAATTAACTCCAATTTGTTTTTCTTATTTGCAATTCATTTCCTTGCAACAGGCTTTAGACACAGGTTTAATTTTTTCTCCCTTTCCTCAAACAAGGAAAGGAGGCAACTTCCA
This sequence comes from Agelaius phoeniceus, assembly GCF_051311805.1. Classification (NCBI taxonomy): domain Eukaryota; kingdom Metazoa; phylum Chordata; class Aves; order Passeriformes; family Icteridae; genus Agelaius; species Agelaius phoeniceus. The sequence goes on along the minus strand of NC_135280.1, from coordinate 1,514,657 downwards.
AACCTGCAGCCTGGGTTATTTTTGGATTATTTAGGATTTCCAGCTTGATGCAACTGCAGTTTCTGCTTCTACCATGCCTTTGACCTCACAGGTACTTTTGGCTGGGATATTTTTTACTTTAAAGTCACCTAAAAAATACAATTTTTATATTTCCCCTAAACCACAAATCTCCTTTTTCAGCCTGGGGAAGGGAAAGCTCCAGGGAGAGCTCAGAGCCCTTCCAGGGCCCAAAGGGGCTCCAGGAGAGCTGGAGAGGGACTGGGGACAAGGGAGGGAGGGACAGGAGCCAGGGAATGGCTTCAGACTGGAAAAGGGGAATTTGGGTGGGATATTGGGGAGGAATTCCTGGCTGGGAGGGTGGGGAGGGACAGGGCTGGATCTGCAGAGCAGCTGTGGCTGCCCCTGGATCCCTGGGATGTCCAAAGCCAGGGCTTGGAGCAGTCTGGGATGGTGGGAGATGGAGCTTTAAGGGCCCTCCCAGCCAATCCAGTCTGGAATTCCCTGATTCCAGGACATGGAAGGTCCGGGGCCTTTGGTGTCAGCCCAAGCACAACCAGATGTGCAGGGCTCTCTCAAAGCCAAAGCCATGCCCAGATGTGCAGGGCTCTCTCCCAAAGCCATGCCCAGATGTGCAGGGCTCTCTCCCAAAGCCAAAGCCAGGCCCAGATGTGCAGGGCTCTCTCCCAAAGCCATGCCCAGATGTGCAGGGCTCTCCCAAAGCCATGCCCAGATGTGCTGGGCTCTCTCCCAAAGCCATGCCCAGATGTGCAGGGCTCTCCCAAAGCCATGCCCAGATGTGCAGGGCTCTCTCCTAAAGCCATGCCCAGATGTGCTGGGCTCTCTCCCAAAGCCATGCCCAGATGTGCAGGGCTCTCCCCCAGAGCCAAAGCCATGCCCAGATGTGCAGGGCTCTCTCTCAGAGCCATGCCCAGATGTGCAGGGCTCTCCCCCAAAGCCAAAGCCATGCCCAGATGTGCAGGGCTCTCTCCCAAAGCCAAAGCCATGCCCAGATGTGCAGGGCTCTCCCAAAGCCACGCCCAGATGTGCAGGGCTCTCCCTCAAAGCCAAAGACAGGCCCAGATGTGCAGGGCTCTCCCAAAGCCATGCCCAGATGTGCAGGGCTCTCCCAAAGCCAAAGCCATGCCCAGATGTGCAGGGCTCTCTCCCAAAGCCATGCCCAGATGTGCTGGGCTCTCCCAAAGCCATGCCCAGATGTGCTGGGCTCTCCCAAAGCCAAAGCCATGCCCAGATGTGCAGGGCTCTCCCAAAGCCATCCCAGATGTGCAGGGCTCTCCCCCAGAGCCAAAGCCATGCCCAGATGTGCAGGGCTCTCCTCCAAAGCCAGGCCCAGATGTGCAGGGCTCTCCCAAAGCCATCCCTGGATATTTAATCTCTCTCTCTCTCTCTCTCTCTCTCTCTCTGGGGTGTGAGGGTCAGGCCCAGGGGTTTCCATGCAGATGCCACAAACCTTCCCTGCTTTTCCCGTCCCCTTTTAAGGAGGCTGGGAATCACCAGGCACTCCTCAGGTGAGCCCCTCACTGCCCACTTGTGTCTCTGAGCAAACCCAGCCCCGTTCTGCTCCTCCCCACAGCCAAGGGGACCTGCAGGGAGCCAACCCCGGGGCTCTGCGTGCCCCTCCCTGCTCCAGCCAAGCCATCTCCTGGCATCTGTGCCTCAGCTGCAGCCTGGCAGCCCGAGGAGAGGGCCAGGAGTGATACAGGAAGAGGGGAAAAAAAAGGTTTGGATGGGTCTGTTCCTAATGTGAGCCTCGCTGCTCGCAGCCTTTGATTGCCACACAAATAAAAGATGGAAATTCACTGCAGGCACAGGAATTAATTAAGGGGAGAAGAAAGGAGCATCAGTCTGTTGGAGGCCTGGCATCAATTCCCAGGCGGGTTTTGAAGTGGCAACAGCTCTCCTTGTTCTTTGAGAGCTGCTCTCCTCTGTCCTGCACGGTGACAGCACGTGTGGGGCTCACCCTGGGCTGGGCTGGGCAAACCTGCCTGGCTGTGGGGGCACCAGGCAGCACCTCCCACCTCCTGCTGCTCCCCCCTGCCTTCATCTCATCCGCTGAGCCCCTCAAACCACAGCAGCCACCATTCCTCACTGGGCTGCCAGCATGGCTTGGGGGTTTTTGTGGTCTGGGAGATGGTTTGGGGGTTCTTATGGCTTGGGAGATGGTTTGGGGGTTCTTATAGCCTGGGAGATGGTTTGGGGGGTTTTATGGCTTAGGAGATGATTTGGGGGTTTTGTAGCCTGGGAGATGGTTTGGGGGGTTTTTGTGGTCTGGGAGGTGGTTTGGGGTTCTTATGGCCTAGGAGATGGTTTGGGGAGGTTTTTGGCCTAGGAGATGGCTTGGGTTTTTTTTTTTTTTTTTATGGCCAGGGAGGTGGTTTTGGGCTTTTGTGGCCTGGGAGATGTTTACATGTCCAAATGGCTTCCTAACCTCTGTTGCTGAAGTTTTTCTGCAGGTGAGAGGATCATGAACCACCTCTCTTAGATGGCAGGAAGGAATGATGCATCTGATTCCACATTCTCAGAAGGCTCATTTCTTATTTTAAGATACTGTATCATATTAAAGAATGCTGTACTGAACTATACTAAAGAATAGAGAAAGGATACTTACAGAAGGCTAAAAGACAATAAAGCAAAACTCGTGACTCTCTCTTCAGGAGTCTGACACAGCTCGATGTAATTGGCCAAAGAGTGAAAACACTCACTCCAGAATCCAATGGAACAATCTCCAAACCACATTCCAAAGCAGCAAAACACAGGAGAAGCAAATCAGATCATGATTGTTTTCCCTTTTCTCTGAGGCTTCTCAGCTTCCCAGGAGAAGAAGAATCCTGGGCAAGGGGATTTTTCCAGAAGATGTGACAGTGACACACCTCCAGCCCAGACTGGGATTGTGTTCATGCACAGCTTTGCACATTCACATGGGCTGTGGCTCTCCTGTCCTTGGGACAGTTTTCTTGTCTTCAGGACACGCTGGCTTCGAGCAAGAACTGAAACTCCCCCCGTGCCAAGGCTCCGTGACTCAAAAATCATCAAATCTCTGGGGATTCCGAATTAAATCAGAGGAGTTCCCACCCTGTCCTCCACCCAGATCGTGCTTTAATTTCTCTCCAGCTGCATGCAAAGACTGAGATCTGTCCCTGGGAGCTTCCCAGCCCAGCCCAGGGGCTCTCACAGCCGGGTTTCCTTCCACAGAGCCCTGCCCAGCCCTGCTCTGCACCCATCAGAAGTGGGGTCACAGCTGGGTACATCACACACACACAGCTGAGCGTGGAACTCATCAGCCCTGGGTGTCAGGAAACCAGAAACCCCCAGCAACCAGGTGTGTGCTGACACTGGCAGGAATTTGTTTGGTTGTGGCGCTGACATGAGGCTCACACAGCTGGGCACAGCTGGAGTTAGGTGCTCACTGAACCTCTGAGCCTTTATTTAAAGGCATTCTGCCCAGAAAAAAAAAAATTTTTGAAAAGGTCTTGCACCAGCAGAGTGATTAATGCTGAAAGGAATCTCCCCTGCCCAGTGTCTGCTCAATAATTCAAGTTTTATGAGCTCTAACATGAGCGAGGCCTGGGTGTGATCCCTGCTCAGCCCCGTGGGTGCAGGGCACCCTCACACGCTCCTGATCCCCCTCAAAGCAGCCAAAGATGCATTTTTAATATTCACACCAGGACCAGAGCAAGGCTGTCCCTCATTATCTGCCTTGTGACGAGACGGGGATCAAACACGGAGCGGTGGCAGAGTGACACCAGCCCCACACGGCCCCTCTGATGGCACAGGGGGCAATTAACCAGCATGTCACACCCAGGCTAACGAGGGTGACCCACTGGGGGTCCCTGCCCTGTCCCCTGCCCTGGGCTGGGGGCTCTGGGGCCACCTCAGCTCCCCCTGGGCTGGACTCAACGCCAGGGATGAGTTGGAGCAATGGGGCTGTCCCAGTTTGGGACATTCTGTGACCCTGAGCTCAGCAATGTCCCCACTGCCACCACCCCCAGGGGCTGGCGAGGTTGGGGTGACCCTCCCTGGTGGGGGAGGTTGGGGTGACCCTCCCTGGTGGGGGAGGTTGGGGTGACCCTCCCTGGTGGCTCCCTAAAGCAGCCCAGGGATTTGGGGGGGCTGGGGACTGGGAGAGAGTGAGGGATGTGACCCAAACACCCAGAGGGACACAGCCACAGCCCTGGGGACACCCCAGACCCAGAGCCACCTGCCAGGGGTGACACCAGCCTGGAACAGCGACAGAACCAGAACCCAGCTTGCTTCCATCCATCCCTCCATCCATCCCTCCATCCATCCCTCCATCCATCCATCCATCCATCCATCCATCCATCCATCCATCCATCCCTCATCCATCCATCCCTCATCCATCCATCCATCCATCCGTCCGTCCGTCCGTCCGTCCATCCGTCCATCCGTCCATCCATCCGTCCGTCCATCCATCCCTTCCACATCATCCAAAATGAGCTCTGAGCTCCCCAAACTCCCTGCAGACCTCCTGCCTCACACCAGCTCCAAACAAACCCCAAAGCCAGGGGCAGCCAGGATCCCAAAAAACCCCAGGAGGCCAGGGCAGGACAGTGCCTGAGCACAGCAGGTGAAATCCCCAACCCTAACCCAACACCACTCAAACCTATGAAGAAGAAAATGAAGATAGTGAAGAAGAAGGATTAGTTATTGTCTTAAAATTGTATCTCAAGTCTCTATATATTACTATATTCTAAAACTTTAGGTTCTTGACACTTCTACCCCACTGCACACGTGCTATCCTGGTGTTATTCATCTATTCTGGAATATTCTCCATGGCCTCAGGACAAACTCAGTGCCCTCCTGGGAGTCAGAGTCTGTCAGCACAGAAATCTAAAAATCCCAGTTCCCAGAGCTCCAATCCTGCAGGACCCTTCCTGGGCTGATCCCAGCCCTGTGTCCCACCCCACAGAGCAGGATGGGGACACCTGTGTCCTCTGTCCCTATGGGCTGTGTCACTGTCCTGCTGAGCTGTCTGTCCCCTGTCCCATGGGCTGTGTCCCTGCCCCTCTGGGCTGTGTCCCTGTCCTATGGGCTGTGTCCCTGTCCCTCTGGGCTGTGTCCCATGGGCTGTGTCCCTGTCCCTCTGGGCTGTGTCACTGTCCTATGGGCTGTGTCCCTGTCCCTCTGGGCTGTATCCCATGGGCTGTGTCCCTGTCCCTCTGGGCTGTGTCCCTGTCCCTATGGGCTGTGTCCCTGTCCCATGGGCTGTGTCCCTCGGGCTGTGTCCCTGTCCCTATGGGCTGTGTCCCTGTCCCGCTGGGCTATGCCCCCTGTCCCATGGGCTGCGTCCCTGTCCCATGGGCTGTGTCCCTGTCCCTCTGGGCTGTGTCCCTGTCCCTCTGGGCTGTGTCCCTGTCCCTCTGGCAGCATCCCAGCCCATCCCATCCCATCCCAGCCCATCCCATCCCAGCCCCTTTCACGGCTCCTTTGTGCCCGGGCGGATGCGGGTTTGTCACGCTTGGGGCTCGGGCACCGCGGGGGGACGCGCTGCCGGGCCCTCCCCCCAAACCCGGCTTTTCATGCACACAAACCCTGCCTGCCCTCAACAAAACCCAAACCTCGGCTCAAAGTCCTTGGCAGCGGCCCCTCGAAATTTTTCTCAGGCTTGTGTGGCTCTGGGGGATGACTTTGGGAAGCAGAGAAGTGACGGAGGAAGAATAAACCCAGAATAAAACCCCCCCCTCCCCTGTCCCGCCGGGCTGGCGCTCGCAGGAAAAGGGGGGACAGCCCTGGAGAGGCTGCGGCACGCCAGGGACCGTGGGGACAGCAGTGTCACATCCCCTGGGACAGCAGTGTCACATCCCCTGGGACAGCAGTGTCCCCCTCTCCAGGACAGCAGTGTCCCCTGGGACAGCAATGTCACATCCCCTGGGGACAGCAGTGTCCCCTCTCTAGGACAGCACTGTCACATCCCCTGGGGACAGCAGTGTCACATCCCCTGGTACAGCAGTGTCACATCCCCTGGGACAGCAATGTCCCCCCCCCCCCCCCCCCCCCCCCCCAGGACAGCAATGTCCCCTGGGGACAGCAGTGTCCCTCCAAGACAGCAGTGTCCCTTTGGACAGCAGTGTCCCCTAGGGACAGCCGTGTCACATCCCCTTGGACAGCAATGTCCCTCCAGGACAGCAGTGTCCCCTCCCTGTCCCCAGGCACCGGCAGCAGCGCTGAGCGATCACGCTGACAATGACAAGTGGCCGATCGATGGCACTGACCAAGCCCCTCCGACCAAGCCCCTCCGGGAACTGCAGGATTTCTTTGGCTGCCACTTAAGGGACATTTCCTGCCCGGCAGGGTGGCCCTGGAGGGGACATTTGTCACTTGGAATTACCAGGGACTCAGGGCAGGTGGGGACAGAGAAAGACTCGGGTGCAAGCAGCGCCTACAGAAGCCTCCAGAAAAGGGAAAATAAAATGGAATTAAATAATCTGTGGAGATGGCAGAGGCATTTCGGGATCCTGCCCTGATGGGGGCTTGATTTCACCCCCAGAAGGAATTATGGAGTTGTGGAATCATGGCTGGAAAAGATCATCCAGTCCAAAGATCCACAGGGCTGATAAATCCCCTCAGGGATGGGGACTCCACCCCTGCCCTGGGCAGCTGTGCCAGGGCTGGGCAGCGTTTCCAGGAAGGAATTTTCCCTAAAATCCCACCCTGGGCTCCCCTGGCCCAGCCTGAGGCCGTTCCCTCTGCTCCTGTCCCTGTTCCCTGGAGCAGAGCCTGGCCCCCCCGGCTGTGCCCTCCTGGCAGGAGCTGTGCAGAGCCACAAGGGCCCCTGAGCCTCCTTTGCTCCAGGCTGAGCCCCTGCCCAGCTCCCTCAGGGATTCTGCAGCCCCTGCCCGGCTCCCTCAGGGATTCTGCAGCCCCTGCCCAGCTCCCTCAGGGATTCTGCAGCCCCTGCCCGGCTCCCTCAGGGATTCTGCAGCCCCTGCCCAGCTCCCTCAGGGATTCTGCAGCCCCTGCCCAGCTCCCTCAGGGATTCTCCAGCCCCTTCCCCAGCCCCGTTCCCTTCCCTGGCCACACTCCAGCCCCTCCATGTCCTTCCTGCCATGCCCAAATCTGTCCCCAGAGCTGAGCCCACCCCTCCTGCACCCCCAGCGGGTCTGTCCCGCCTTGGGCTGGGGCTGATGTCGGGAGCAGAGGGGGACGGGGGGCAGCTCCCCCAGCCCCGGGGTTTGGGATGGCTTTGGGACAGGTATGGGATGGCTTTGGGATGGTTTTGGGACAAGTTTGGGATGGCTTTGGGATGGCTTTGGGACAGGTTTGGGATGGCTTTGGGACAGGTATGGGATGGCTTTGGGATGGTTTTGGGATGGCTTTGGGACAGGTATGGGATGGCTTTGGGATGGTTTTGGGATGGTTTTGGGACAGGCAGGGGATGGCTTTGGGATGGCTTTGGGATGGTTTTGGGATGGGTTTGGGATGGCTTTGGGACAGGTTTGGGATGCGGCGGCTCTGGAGCAGCTGGGAAGTTGCACCAGGCAGGAGCCCCCGCCGAGCAGAGCCGGGATGTGGCCCCTGGGGACCGGACCTGTCACTTTCCTTGGCCCTTCCCATCAATCACCGCCCCCGCCTGCTTTGATTTATTTTTTTATTTATTTGCATAACGCGGCTGCGAATTCCCGGCTGAATCAGCCTGGAGGGTGCGGATGGGGCAGGGAGGGGACGCCAATTCTTCACTCCAGCTACAGAAAAGCCCTCCAGGTGTGCCCAGGGCCAGGGGTGCCACACACAGCTCAGGGGCCCGGCGATAAATCAGCAGCAAAGTGGTCAATCAGCCTTTCCCTGCCCGAGGACCTTAACAAGGTCACAGCTTTGTTCTCTCCACACTAATGAGCGCAGATTCCTAATAAGACCTCAGTGACAAGTGACTGTATTAATGTAATTCCCTCCTGCTCCTGATCAATTTTGTGGGCTAAGATGCAGAGCAGCCCCGGGGGCGTGGGAGGCTCCTGCCACCCCCTCGCTGTGAGCTGCTGGCGGGGAGAGAGGAGTTCCTTCCCTGTGTCCCTGCCTGCCACCAGATTTCCTTGGTGGAGCACGCCAGAGTCACTCAGAGGAGGAGCCTGGCAGCTCATCCCACTCCCAAAGTGCTGCTGTTATCCCAGGCTGCCTAAAACATCCCGTGCTGGGGCTCTAACAGCCCAGATGGTGAATTTTTTTGAATTTCAGCCATTCCCTCCTACATTTCAGCCTGGGACCAGCACTCCACGTGCTCCAGGTCAGGGCAGTCCATGCACAGCACCTGGTGGAGCAGGGATGCTCTCCATGGCTCTGCACCATCTCAGCCATGCAAACCCCGGCTCTGCTCTGGCCCTGGAGCCACACCCAGAGCTGGCACACGCTGGCCCTGAGTGCTGGGGTGACCTGCAGGACCCCACTGCTCCCCTGTGCCCCCTCACCACCCCAGTGCCACATCCACACTGGCATCTCAAACCAGTCAGAGTGACTCACTGCAGGGATGCAGGAATAATTTTGAGATTGCTGTGATCTGAGCTGTCTCTGAGCAGAGGGAGAAGGAGGGGAAGTCCAAGGAGCTGCTGTGAATTTTCCACCCAGGAGCATCACCACCAAAGGTGAGCGTGTAAATCCTGAGCCAAGATCTCAGCCCTGTCATGGGGAAAGCTCAGGGCTGCAACCACCACGAGTTTGTCATGGTGGGACTGGGGGGTCTGGGCTGTTCTTTGTGTGGGGTGAATTTGGGGAGGCCCTGGCACAGGTGCCCAGAGCAGCTGTGGATCCCTTGGCAGTGCCCCAGGCCAGGCTGGGCACTGGGGCTTGGAGCAGCCTGGGACAGTGGGAGGTGTCCCTGCCATGGCAGGGGTGGGATGAGCTGACCTTTGAGGTGCCTTCCAACACAAACCATTCCATGATTCCATGAGTTCCCACAGGAAAGGGAAGACTCATCTTAAACCACTGCCCTGACGTGCCCAGCAGGGACCAGCCCTGGCTGCCTTCACCCCCCAGACCTGGCTTTAACCAAGCCCCACAGAAGCCTCTCAGAACATCCCTGTGCTCCTCACTTCAATATTTTGGCCATCCCAAGAGCCAGGATGCGGGGAGGGAACTGCCAGGCTCAGGTCCCAGAGCTCTGTCCTGTAGACAAGGAGCATCCCTGTGTCCATCCATCCATCCCTCATCCGTCCATCCATCATTCCCATCCCTAATGCAACCCTCACCCATTCATCCCTGTCCATCCATCCATCCATCCCTCATCCTCCCTCTCTCTGACACCCCCAGCTCCCTAAGCAGGAGGATTTCCACAGCCCTTTGAAAAGCCATTTAGAGCTAAGTCTCGGTATTAAACCTGGCCTTTCCTCGGGCAGGTTTTCAATCTCTGCCCGAGCCTGTTGCAGCAGAAAGTTTTTGAAAAGGTCAGGAGGAAGCTTTTAAGCATCTTTGCCAATTAAGTGCTGGAACCCCCTCCCCACTGCCAGAGCTGCCCGTCTCCATCCCAGGGGAAGGTAATTACTGTTTTATAAATAAGCTTTGAACTCTCTTAAGTAATTGTCTCTCCTTGCATGAAAGCACCCTCTAAATCCACCGGCCTTTTCCACCTTCTGTCACTATCAAGAAAAAATCCAGGGGAAAAAAATCCCCCTAATGCCTTGAAGGAGAAACTCCCAAACTTTCCTTTACACTGCTGTGATTATTTCTCCAAGCCTTCAGTAATTCCACTTACAGAAGCCTTGCGGCTTTCCCGGCTCTTGGTGGATTTTTTGGCAATATTTGACATTTTTCAAAACTTCCCTGGAGTTACATGGGCCGAAAAAAAAAAAAAAAAAGAAAAGTTTCAATATTTCAATTTCTACCCCCTGAAGTTACAACAAGAGAAAGGACAGGAATGAAGAAGCCTTTTCCAAAGGTATTCATTCCCTTAATGTTATTTTTTTAAAACTAGCCCTGTGATTTCTGGGTGTGTTTGAGCAGCCTGGGATGGAAATCCTGGCAGATCTGAAATCCTTTAGGAACTCGGGTTACTCCTGCACACCCCCTGCCCAGCCCGGGTGTAATCCCCCCATTCATTTAACAGAGCCAGAGACAGGGAGAGCATTCCTGAGGCGGGATGAGCACCTTCCACCCTGCAAGTCGCAGCTTTTATCCCCAAAATCCCAGCCAACATTAACACGCAGCTCCAATCGCTCGAGCCTGACACGATCTCAGCAGCAGCACAAGGAACAACCCGACTTCATTTCGCCTGGAGGCTGAGCCAGGCTCAAATTCAGGCTCAAATTCAGGCTCCCAAACCTGCTTGGGTCAGCAAGAAGCACTTGATGGGGTCGGGAAGAAAACGCGGCCGGGTGGAAATAAGGGAGTAACAGCGTGAAAATGGGGGGCAGGAGGGTTGAGCTGAGCTCCTCACCCCATCCCCGACCCCCCAGATCAGGACAGGCACAGCCCCTGTCCCTCCCCACCCGCAGCAACCCCTGCCTGGGAGCTCTTTAAATGGTTTCAAATGTTAATTCCTCGTCGTGGCAGTAAAAGCTATTTTTAATCCCACGTGAAAGCAGTTTGCAGAAACCCAAACTTTGCACGAATTATGGATTGCTTCCCAAGTTAGGGAGCAGAAAGCAGGGGCACATCATCAGGGAGACCCAGCACTTAAGCCTGGTCCTAAGAGTAGGGCTGGCGCTAAAACAGCGCATAAAAGCCGATCCAAAACACTACGCCTTCAGTAAAAGCTTTGGTGTATCTTATTCTTAGTTAAAATCAGCTTTTTCTCAGGTTTCCCGCATGTTTTCTTTGTGCTCGAGGTTTCATTTCCCAAACACGGGGGTGAGGATCCGGGAAGCTGAGACAGAAAGGTCTCACTTGTGAATGGCAGAGAAAAGATTGCAAAGAAACAGAGGCGAGAATCTGCGGGGCTGAGCGGCTGCGAGCGGCCCGGGAGAACAAGGGCCGCTCTGAGCCTGCAATCGAGTCCATCAGGAGGGGAGATTAGCGGTGCCAATGAATAAAGATAACGTCCCGGAGCAGCTCCGAGCATCGCCAGCCCGGATTCCTTTGTCTGTCCCCACCTTTGCGCTTCCCCGAGGAAAGCAAAGCTCGCCCTGGAAGGGGCCGCAGAGCGGTGCCAAAACGCAGCCTGGTGGCTCCGGAGGAGCCGGTCCCATTCAGCAGCTCGGGCTATAGAGTGTCTCGATCTGTCTGTACAATCACAACACACACAAAAACCCCTCCAGGCACCTACTTAGCTGCACTTTTCAGCTGCCAATAACACTCCCGGCAAAAGTCAAAAGAGCAGCGCCGCAGCCGCGTCCTTCCCCTGTCGCTCAAAGGCGTCGGGGTTGCGAGGTTCCGAGATAACAAAGTCTGGCTCAAGAAATCCTGGAAGCCTTTCAAGAGCGTTATTAGCTGCTGTGAATGGGGCTGGGGAAGGGGAGGGGGCAAACCCCACGGGCCAGGGAAGGGCTCCCCGCTCCCCCTGCACCTTCCCGGAGGTGCTCCCGAGCTGGGACAGCCCAGCAGGAGCACAGAGGGATGAGGAACCCCCGGGAGAGTTCCTGGCCCCTCGTGCCAGCCTTCGTGTTGGATGGGGTGGGAAAACGACAATGAAAAGTTAAATTTGGCCTCGGAGTCTCGGAGCTCTGGGCTGGCTCTGCAGGGCCTGAGGATGCTCGGCGGGGATTGCAGCCCCTCGTGTGCCTCTGGCTGCAGAGGGACAATCACCAGACATCCCAGAGTACTTTTTAATGCTTCTGGTGTGAACTGCGTGAAAATAGGGGATTCTTTACAGTTCCTACAGGTCGGGTGTGTGCAATCCCAGGGACACACGGGGTGCAGGGAGCCCTGGCCCAGCACCATTCCTGCCCAAACCTTCCTCTGGCCCTTGGGAAAAGCAGGAGGACAGGAAGGAGGAGAGGGATAGGGATCCCAGATCACGCAGGGAAACCCGGGCCAGGGGAAAAGCCCATTCATACTGAGCCGATCCTGCCACCGAGTTCTGGCAGATGGGGACAGGGAGACCTCTTTGGATGAGCTCAGAGCTTTCCACACAATTCCCTCAGAGCTGAACTCCCTTTCTCACAAGCCAGGCCCCTCTCCAGCTCCCCAGAGCTGCTGTTCCCCTCCTCTCCTGCCCCTTTCCCCCAGAGCCCCGAGGTGGGTGCGAGGCAGGGGGAGCAGCCGGGAGCTCTGCGTGGGAACAGGAGCAGCTCTGGCCTCCCAAAAGGGAACAACCCCAGGCAAGGATTCTGCTACGCCCCCAAAACGTCCCCAGTGGAGCAGAGAGTGACACAGGAGAGCCCCAGCCCCGCCATGCAAGGGGTGAACACGTCCCAGCTGTGCCCTGTGAGCCCAAACCTGCTCCCCTCTCACCGAGGGGGTTCCAGCCCCCAAACCCCTTCACCCCACTAATGTTGTTTTCCTCCATCCCCACAGGCAAAGGCAGGACCTGGCCCCACACCTTCACAGGTGCTCCAAGTTTTGCAATGGGTTTCTGAATCTCACCCCAAACTGCTCGGATTCAATTCAGTTTTTCCCATTTGTCCTCGCCTACATTCCCACAAAACAGGCACAGAGAGTTCCAGGCTCCCACAGGGAACCCCCACACCCCAAACTGGCAGCAGACACCCCAGCATCCTCTCTTCTTTTTATTTAGGTTTCCTTCAAGCAGCACTGAGTGCCAAAAGAATTCAAATTGTGTTTTGCTTGAGGAGAAAGCATCCCATCGTGCTTGGATCAGCCATTAAATCATTTATGCTGCAGCCTCAAAAAGGTGTTTAATCTCCTCAGAATTAGCTAAAGCTGTAGTAACTCAAGGAATTCTGTAGGAGATGCTTTTGCAGAACATTTTCTTTCCACTATTACTCCAAAAAAAAAGGGGGGGCTTTGGGCCAATTTCAAATTTAAATTAAATAAAACAAACCAGTAAGAATAAATTATTTCAGTCAGTAACTTACAACAAACTACTCATCACCCACGAAGAGATGCTCCTGCCAGAGCAGGGAAATCACTACGGGACAGAGCTGCTAAGAAAGAACAAAATAATTCTGGAGTGATATTTCCAAGGGAATTCTTTTTCCACATTTACTCAAAACAAGCAACAACCTACAGGTGCCTTCGGGCCAAATATCTTGGCGTGAGAAGCAGTTGGTGTAATTTCGGTTTCCTAGCAAGTTCAAACATTTTAAAAATGTTTACGCCACTTTTGAGATATCCATAGGAAAAACCCGAGTTTCTGTCCAACTCCTCTTCCCCTCCACTCCAGCACATCCCAGCTTTAAACATTTAGTTCTGTCTGGCTTTGCCGGGGATAAGATCCCTGGGCACTGCGAGGTCTTGTGAGAAGACAAAACAAGAGGCAGAGAGGAGAGGAAGCGAAGGGAAATGGCTCTGTGTGTGTGTGTGTGATTAAAACCACACTTTATGCAGAGTTAAGTAAAACATCTCCTGATTTTTTGCCTCGCCCCGGAGGATGCGGATTTTCCCCAGCCCAGAAAACCTTCCCCGCTCTATTTCCCCAAATTTACCACAACCACATGCGGGATCATCTCGAAGCTGGTGTCAGGCCAGGCTCCCTGCAAGCACTTCCAGCACTAAAAACCCGCAGCAGAGCCATCCAAACTCAGATTTATTTCTGCTCCTTCTCTGCGCTCCGTCCTGCGAGCCTCGCCGGGCTCCGCCGAGCGATATGAAAGCGCTCGATCTTCCCCGCTTTAATGATGTGCTCGCAGTCATTAAAGCCCCATTCTGCCGAGCGGGAGCCAGCTCGCAGTCCTCACCCCAAAAAGATTAGTGATCATCATTATTGCTCCTGGAGCGGCGCGGACCCGAACGGAGCTGAGGAATGAGCTCATAAATCACGGCAATATTCATGCAGCCGTAAAAACGAGCGCCGCTACTTACTGGGTTTTGAAGGTGTGTTAAGTCGTAACTTTACAGCCCAGATGTGGGCTCAGAGAGCTGAAAGTCTGCGGGTAAAATTACCGCTGAAATTACTCTTTCCATTAAACACGCTGATTTTTCACAGGTTGTTACTTCGGCGAGGCTTGGGAAGCTGCAGCCTCCCCCGAAGGATGGGGAGGAACGCGGTGTTCGGGGAGAAGGGGATGGAGAGGCAGGAAGGACAGCGAGAGCTGCTCCTTTGATTATTTTCAGATGTTTCCCCGAGAACACCGCGGCGCTTTCATACATCGGCACATTTGGATTGCCTTCAGAATAACGGGGCAGATTCCACCCCCGGCTTCAAGGGACTTATCGCTCCCGACTCCCTTGGCCCAGCGCTCTGGAGCTGGCCGGGAGACAGAGTTTAATCCACTCCACATGCACAGTAGCTGCTCTTCCGAACGCTTTATCGCCCGAAGAGCCCGATCCCATGGAAACCCTCAAAAAACAAAACCTTGGATCACTCCCGCTCTGCCCTTTGCCCACCGAGGATCCCACGGATTCGCCCCGAGCCCGGCTCAGGATCAAGCACGAGGTCCTCGCTCGTTTCTGTGTTTTTTTAAGAAACCACACGAATAAAACAATTCCTAAAGGAGCCCGGTGGGGAAACGGGGGCACGGCTGGGGATAAAGCGCTAAAGGTTCAAACCTCAAAGCCTGCGGAGCGAAACGAGCGCATTTCTGCTACCGCCTTCGTCCCTGGCCGGGCGGGATGCGGGATGGGAGGCGCGGGGACAGGGAGGGACACGGGGACAAGGACATCGCTTTTCACACCGCAGCAGCCCCGCAAAAGCAGCCGCCAGCCCCTTCCCAGCCCGGGCGAGGCTCGGTCCCGCCGGAGACCCCCGGACCCCCTTTCCCTCCCGGGACCCGCCTGTTGCGGAGCCGCCGCATCCCAGCCCGGGCAGCAATTAACTGCTGTGCGCTAATTACCGACCCCCTCACTGCCGCAGCCTCACCTGTACCAGCGCAGCCCCTTCTCGTAGCACCTGTCGAAGAAGTGGGGCTCGGCGCCCACCGCCCGCACCCCGGGGTGCGCCCGCAGGAACTCGAGCAGCGCCCGCGTCCCGCCCTTCTTCACGCCCACGATGATGGCCTGGGGGAAGCGGCGGCTGCCGCCCCCCGCGCCCCCCGCGCCCGCCGCCGCCTCCCCCGGGCCCGCGGGCAGCGCGGCGGGCGGCGGCAGCAGCAGCGCGGGCGGCAGCGGCTCGCAGGGCCCGGGCAGGCAGGAGAAGAAGTAGGTGAAGAACAGGATCATGGTGAGGAGCAGCGAGGCGCGGCGGCCCCCGGCGGCTCCCAGCAGCCGCCCGCTACATCCCATCGGGGGCCGCGCATCCCGCACCGCCACCGCCGCCGCCGCCGCGCCCCCCGCCCGGCCCCGGAGCCCCCCGAGCTCCCCCCGGGCCCGGCCCGGCCGCGCCGCCCCCACGCGGGGCGGGGGAGGGCGAGGACACGCGCGTGGGGCGGTGACGGCCCGGGGAGGGGAAGGGATGGGGAGGGGATTGGGAACGGGGAGGGGGCGCGGCACACGCGGGGTCCCTGCGGGGACGGGGCCGCCCACGCGTGGCTGGCACAGCCGGACGGGGCAGCCCCTGCCTGGGGCAGCGCTCCCGGCCCCGGCCCTGCCGCGCACGGGACTCCTCTGCCCGCATTTCCCTGTGCTCTCACGCCTTTTCCCTGTATTTTCCTTTTTTCGCCCATATTTCTGCTTGGTTTTCCATGTTATCCCACATTTCCCTGTCTTACTCCATGCTTTCATTTTTTCCCACATTTTCCCCTATTTTCCCACATTTTCCCATATTTTTCACACGCTTTCCACATTTCCCTGTGCTCTCACATGTTTTCCCTGTATTTTCCTTTTTTCCCCCATATTTCTGCTTGTTTTTCCATGTTACCCCACATTCCCCTGTGTTACTCCATGCTTTCATTTTTTCCCACATTTTCCCATATTTTTACCACGCTTTCCACATTTCCCTGTGCTCTCACATGTTTTCCCTGTATTTTCCTTTTTTTCCCCCATATTTCTGCTTGTTTTTCCATGTTACCCCACATTTCCCTGTGTTACTCCATGCTTTCATTTTTTTCCCACATTTTCCCCTATTTTGCCACATTTCCACACATTTTCCCACATTTTCCTATGTTTTTTCCATATTTCTACCACGCTTCCCCATGTTTTCACACGCTTCCCACATTTCCCTGTGTTCTCACATATTTTCCCTGTATTTTCCTTTTTTTTCCCCATATTTCTGGTTGTTTTTCCATGTTACCCCACGTTTCCCTGTGTTACTCCGTGTTTTCACTTTTCCCCAATTTTCCCCCTATTTCCCCACATTTTTCCCTATTTTCCTATGTTTTTTCCATATTTTTACCACGCTTCCCCATGTTTTCACACGCTTCCCACATTTCCCTGTGTTCTCACACGTTTCCCATGATTTCCCACATCATTTCTCCGTACTTCACCACCATTTTCCCATCCATTTTTCTTCTTGCCCGTGTTCCCTCCTCCTCTCACCATTCCCGGGGCTGTTTCTGGGAAGGGCCCCACTCCAGCACCAGAGCAGGATCCCAGGCTGGTGTCTTAATTAGCCTATTCATGTAATTAACTCTGTTGAATTAATCCCCAGGTTTTTCAAGAGCTGGGGGCTGGTGGGGATCCATGGCCTGGGATGGGGTCAGTGAGGGTCCTGTAGGGCCACAGTGGCACCAGTGGGGACTTGTGGGGTGACAAAGCTGCAAGGGGACACAGGGACAGGGCTGAGGGGTGACAAAGCTGCAGGAGGACAAAACTGCAGGGTGACACAGGGACAGGATGGCAGGGGGACACAGTGGACACGGGGACAGGGCTGCAGGGTGACACGGGGACAGGGCTGCAGGGGGACACGGGGACAGGATGGCAGGGGACACAGTGACACGGGGACAGGGCTGCAGGGTGACACAGGGACAGGATGGCAGGGGACACAGTGACAGGGTGACAGGGCTGCAGGGTGACACGGGTTCAGGGTGGCAGGGTGACACAGTGACAGGGCTGCAGGGGGACACAGTGACACAGTGACAGGGCTGCAGGGTGACACGGGGACAGGGCTGCAGGGGGACACAGGGACAGGATGGCAGGGGGACACAGTGACAGGGTGACAGGGCTGCAGGGTGACACGGTGACAGTGTCACAGGGCTGCAGGGTGACACGGTGACAGGGCTGCAGGGTGACACGGTGACACGGTCACAGGGCTGCAGGGCCAGGGCTTTGTGCCCTCTCGTGGCTGGCGCCCGCCGGAGCTCTCAGAGGGGTGGGACAGCCCGAGACCCCTCCCAGCCCCAGCCCCGAGCTCCCAGGGCCGGGAGGGAGCGATGGCACCGAGGGAGGGCAGCTGCTGCTGCTGCTGCTGCTGGTGGTGCCTTGGTTTATTTCCTATTTCCCAGATTCTGCACTGCATTGGTCCATGACTCTGAACTCCATAGAAAGTGTCAGCAGTTCTCCTCACAGCTCAGTCACACAGAACAATCCTTTTCCTTTTCCAGCCCCAGAACCAAGGACACCACGGCAGCTCCAGGCCCAAAAAGTGCAAACAACAGGGAATTAAAGAGAGAAAAACAGGAAGGATGGAACTTCACAACCTAAAGCTGTAATTGGACAATTAACCCCAATATGGAAATGGACCAAAACTTATAAAAATGTGAGACCTCATCCATTTTGTGACCATTTTGGTTCATCTTGGGTGTAGCCACAGCCAGGCTCTTGCACTGCCCAAGGTGTATCTACTGAGGCCTTTTAATAAATCCCTGCTTTATCCTTGAACTCTGCCAAGGCTCTGTTCTAGCTCACCACTATCAGAGCAGTTCCATCAGCACAAACCCATCCAAACCCTGCCCCTGGCCAGCCCTGGCTGCCTTTCCCTGAGCCTTTGGAAGCAGGAGCTGCTCCAGCTCCCTGTTTGGCTTGGGAGGGCCAATGTTGCTCTTGGAAAATGCCAGTTTGTCAAAATGGGAACGTTTGGCAGGAGCAGATCCTGACAAACTCCTGTCCCAGAGCAGCCAGGGAGACTCCGCGAGGGTGCAGGGGGAGCAGGAAACTCCCCCTCCTCACCCTCGGCCTGGGGGCTGCCAGGGCTGGTGCCACGGGGCCTCTTGGCACCGCCAGCTCCCCGCAGAGCAGTCAGAGCCTTCCTTTCTCACCTCCAAAATTTGGGAAAAAGGCTGAAAACACGAGTCTGCGGTCAGGGCCCGGCGCCGAGGGCTTGGGATGGGCCCAAGGTCACCCCAGCCCCGTGTCTGGGGGAGCTGGGGGGCCCTGCAGGAGGGTCCCTGGATGCAGCCCAGGCCGTGGAGGGTGAGCAGCTCATGTGCAGGTTTTTAGCAAAATCAGGGCATTTTGGGTGAAATAAATGAGTTCTGCAACGTTCTCCCCGTGTTTGGTGTCCCAGGGGTGGCTGTGCCAGGGCCTCACCACCCTCAGTGGTCCCCACTGAAGCACAGCCAGGGGTGGTTTTCCCTCCCTGGGTCCTGGCAGGAGTGAGCAGCCCTTGGGCAGCCCCAGGGCCGGGCTGGTGGCTCAGGAGCTCCCTGGGAGGGAGATGCTGCATGGAGGAGTGTGAGCAAACCCTGTCCTGCAGTGGCATCAGCTCTTCACACAACCCTGCTCAGAGCAGTGGGATCAGCTCTTCATCCAAACCCTGTCCTGCAGTGGGATCAGCTCTCCCCACAAACCCTGCTCAGAGCAGTGTGATCAGCTCTTCACAAAACCCTGTCCTGCAGTGGGATCAGCTCTTCACACAACCCTGCTCAGAACAGTGGGGTCAGCTCTCCCCCCAAACCCTGTCCTGCAGTGGCATCAGCTCTTCACAAAACCCTGCTCAGAGCAGTGGGATCAGCTCTTCACAAAACCCTGCTCAGAACAGTGGGATCAGCCCTTCACAAAACCCTGTCCTGCAGTGGGATCAGCTCCTCACACAAACCCTGCTCAGAACAGTGGGATCAGCTCTCCACACAAACCTTGCTCAGAGCACTGGGATCAGCTCTCCCCCCAAACCCTGCTCAGAGCAGTGGGATCAGCTCCCTGGTGAGAGCAATGGGATCAGCTCTCCCCCCAAACCCTGTCCTGCAGCAGGGGACTGTCCTGCCTGATCCAGGACAATGACAATTGCCACCAGGGCCAAACCCAGCAGCACCAGCACAGTTCTGAGCACACCTGAGCTCCGTGCCCCACCCTCTGCCCCATCCCAAACCCAGCAGGGTGGGACCCCTGCCACCCCACGGGTCCCCCCCAGCACTGTCACCTCCTCCAGGCCACCCCAGGCAGGAGCTGCTCGGGGATTTCTAGGATTTCCCCCAATTTGTTGTTACAGAGAAAGAAAGAAAAGGGCCGGGGGGATCAGCAGGGATGAAAAGGGCTTTAGGAGCACGGGGATGGTTCCGCAGGTGCCCTCCACGGAGCGCTTTGCCAGGCTGGTAAAGGCTCGCAGGGCTCTGAAAGGCTCGCACAGCTTGATTGGGAGCGGCTGCTCCAAACAGCCAATTAGCGCGGCCAATTAGCGCCGCCGGCCCAATCCAATTAGCGCGGCTGTTTCCCTGATTGCAGCCGCTGTTGGACAAATAGAGCACAACTGCTCGGGTTCAAAGAGCAGCCCGGAAAAGGCGGCTCGGGGAGAGGGATCCCCATCCCCAGGGATGTCCCCAAAGCCACACAGCCCTGCCAGGTCACTCCTCGCTGTCCCCACCTGGGGTCACCCACACAGGGATGTCCCCAGCAGCTCTGGCAGTGCCACCCCCCTGCTGCTGTCCCATCCAGGGTCTCAGCAAAGGCTTTTCCCCAAGATCTGAGGTTTATCTGCTGGAATCTGGGGAAGAACCATCATCAGTGTCAGGGTACAGGGGGATTTCTCCCGGTCCTGCAGTGGGGAAGGCAGGATGGAGAGGGGAAAAGCCCCACCAGGGCTGTGCCAGAGCTCCCCAAAGCTGATCACAGAATCAGGATAGGAGCAAGGAGGGGGGGTGGATCACATCTCCTCACTGGGATCGCAGCACACGGAGCTGATCCCCTCCAAACCCCGTCCCCATCACCAAAGGGGACACCCAGACCTCATCAGCAGGGATTAAAACCAAGCCACAGAGCCCAGCCTGGCTGCAGGAGGCTGAGCTGGGCTGTGGGGCTGAGCCCCAGCTCCAGCAGCAGCTCCGAGGGCTGGCTCCAGAGCCCTGGCACGCAGCCACGGCTGGGGTGGAGCCCAGCCCTGTTATTAAAATGTGTGACAGCAGCTCAAGATGGAAAGTGAAGTTGTACATTCTCCATCTGAAACTCCGGGAGGAATTTCAAGCAGGGGAATGCAATTTCCAGCCTGGAGCAGAGCCAGCAGCGCCAGGGCGAGATTTTTGCTTAATATGGTTTTGCAAAACTCCAGCACAGAGAATTGCCCGTGGGTACAGAGACTGTGGGGAGCTGCAGACAGCCCTGAGCGGGGAGGAGGAGCAGGACACCCCCAATTCCAGCTGTCCCCGGCCCCAGCAGGAGCTTTGGCCACCTCAGCTCCGGGGATTTGGGGGCAGAGCCTGCGTGGACAGGACAAACCCATTCATTCCCCTGGCTTGGAAAGGCAGCAGCATCCCAGGGAGGAGGATTCTGGCTGGGGATCTCCAGCAGCCCAGAAAGGACGTGGGTGCAGCAGCTGTGTGCTCCTGTCCCCGTGGGATTATTTGGGGATTTGGGAGCTGCAGGAGCACGGGCACCCCGTGGCTGCAGAGCCAGGGCTGGCTCCCACCCAGCTGCAGCCACAAAAGGAGCCTCCCCCCAATTCCTGCTTTTGATTTAAATCATCCCAATAAGGGGATAAGGCAGCCAGAACCCACTGGTTTGGGGGTTGTTTTTTGGGTTTTTTTTTTTTCTTTAAGCTTCAATTTAAAAAATAACATAGATGAAATGTGCAATTTTTATTGGGGCAGGCAGAGGCACAGAGCTCAGGGCAAACCTCATCCCTGGGGCTCTGGCACAGCCCAGTCCCCTCCTCACTGCCCATCTGACACAAACTGGGAGCAGTCATTCCCTCAGAGGTGCCCTCCTGGGTGGGGACACAGGGGTGACACAGGTTTCACATCATCCTGGGAGTGACAAAATTACAGGGACGGGAGGAGGCACAAAAGTGGCTCTTTTCTGTGTGTTTAATTTGCTGTAACCCAGGCACTGGGCACACAGGTGTGAGGAACCAGAGGGATTTGTCTGTCCTGGCTGGATGTGGAGCAGCCAAGGGCATTCCCAGTGGGAAAAGTCCCCTTTGGGAGCAGCCAGGGGATGGAACAGAGCAGGATCAGGGCTGGCAGTGGGTGAGGGATGCAGCCAAAGGTGAGGCCTGGAGCCTGTCCAGCTGCAGGCCACAGCTGGAATGGGAATTCCAGAGTGGCTCCAATGCCCTGGGGGATGACAGAGGAAGGTTCAGTCCCTGAGGAGTCACTGGAGCCACCTCTGTCCCTCCTGGGCCAGGGCTCCCCCTCATCAACCCCTGTCCCATCCCCAAGAGCCTCGGTGCCCAGCCAGGGCTGTCCTGAAGCTCCTCACCAGCCCAGGGAGCCCTGGAGCCTTTAATGGCATTTGTGTTCACTGCTGATCTCATTTAGAGTTAATTACACAGCAAACAGACATCTCCCTAATGAGCCTGGAAGCCTCCCAAGGAGGGCTGGAGCAGCCCAGCAGTGGGGAGGGGAGTGCAGGAATTCCTCCTGCTGCTGCTCCCACTGCAGGCTCCTGAGCAAGAATGGCATTTGGGGAGGGGGAATGAGGTCCTGAGCAAGAATGGTATTTGGGGAGGGGGAATGAGGTCCTAGGCAAGAATGGCATTTGGGGTGGGGGAATGGGGCACCAGCTCAGCGCCAGGGAACACCAGGCAACCTCTCCTGGCCACAGCAGGTGAGATCCAGGCTTGGGCAGGGCTTGGAGCACCCTGGGGTGGTGGGAGGTGTCCCTGCCCATGGCAAGGGTGGCACTGGATGGGCTTTGAGGTTCCCTTGCAGCCCAAACCACTCAGGGAATTCCCGATTCTCTAAATTCTTGTTTCAAATACATCCACAACAGGCTACCACCAGGGTCACTGCATGGTTTAATTGCACTTTTTCAGCCCCAAACCGTGCCCCTGGGGCCTGTTTCCCTGGTGCAGGGCTGGGGGCTGTGCCAGAGGCGCTGGGACAGGGCCAGTGTGGGACTGGGGAGCCTGGAAGGGGCAGCAGCAGCCCCTGAGGTGAGGGAGGATGGCAGAGCAGGGGTGCAGCCCCAGGGATGCTTTGGGGAAGGCAGGGGAAGAGGCAGGACTGGCTCTGTGCCCTAAGGCAGGCCCTGCTCATCACCTGGCAGGGCAGGGCTGCAGAATCCTGTCCCAAACCGTGCCCAGAGCAGGCAGGACCCAGGCAGAGCTGTTCCCAACCCAGCAGAGAGCAGCTGGGACTCCTCATCCTCCTTCCCCTGAGTCACAGCCACGAGCTCCCCGTGGCCGTGCCCAATCTCGGTGGGAAATGGCTTTTTCCAAGCAAATCATTTACAAATTTCCTCCTTTTTTTTTTTTCCCCTATTTTTTTCCAGAGAGAAAAAACCCTCAACCCATTTAGGAGCTGGAGGTGTTTTCCTTGTTTGCCATTAAAAAATCCTGTTGCCAGGTGCAGATGGCCACATTTAGGAGTCTGTGGAGGTCTGGCATGCCCCCCATGCTAATTCCATGCACAGGTGGGGGGGAGCTTTCTTCTGGCTCAGGTTCAGGCAAATATCCAGTGGCCAAAGGGAGGGAAAGGTGTGGGATTGAGGATTGGAACACCTGGAGCGGAGCCAAGCACAGTGAAACACAAGGTGAGGTTTGAAGGAGAACATCTCAGAGGGATGGAGGGGGAAAGGGGGATTCCAACGGGAAGCAGAAGCACAAAGGAGGCTCCCAGTGTCCTTCTTTCAGGTGCTGCTGGGGTTGGGGAACAGGAAAAAATGTGGGGTCAGAGAGGGGCACAAAGCCCAGCACTGGATCAAACCTGGGCCAGCTGCACCCCCAGCCAAACCTCCTCTGTGGGCAACACAGATTCCAGAGGTTAATGAGTTAAAACCCGAATTTCAGCAGTAGCAGCAGAATCAGGCTCCCAAGCCAGGCCAGAATCCTGAATTTTCACCCTCCCCATTCAGGGACGGTGCCACTCCCTGAGCTCCCATCCCTGGCACTGCCCAAGGCTGGGCTGGACAGGCTTGGAGCAGCCTGGGACAGTGGGAGGTGTCCCTGGATGGGATTTAACCCAACCCAAAGCAGCCCAGGACCCTGTGGCCCTCACCTCCCCATCACTGGATGCAGCCTGAGCTGCCCAACCGGGGCTGGGGGCAGCAGGTCCTGCTGGAGCCAGCACCCACATTCTGGGTGAAAAACCCCCTGTTTTCAGCAAAACCCCGGCTGTCCCGGGCAGCAGGAGCAGAGAGGAGCTCGGGCAGGGCCGGCCCCAGCGCAGCAGAGCCGCACCCAGCCCCGCTCATCTCTCATCATCTGCGGTGCACATGCAGGAGCCGGCACAGGGCAGGGCTGGGACGGCTCCGGAGCCGGGAGGGCGCGGGGCACGCTCGGCTCCACAGCCCGGGGCTGCAATTCCTCGTGTTCCAGCAGCCCGGGATTGCCCAAACACCATGGGGATCTGCCCCGGGTCAATTCCTCCCGTTCCAGCAATCTGGGATTGCCCAAACACCATGGGGATCTGCCCCGGGTCAATTCCTCCCGTTCCAGCGATCTGGGATTGCCCACACACCATCGGGATCTGCCCCGGGGCAATTCCTCGTGTTCCAGCAATCTGGGATTGCCCACACACCATCGGGATCTGCCCCGGGGCAATTCCTCCCGTTCCAGCAATCTGGGATTGCCCGCACACCATGGGGATCTGCCCCGGGGCAATTCCTCGTGTTCCAGCAACCCTCCCAGAACATCCCTGTCCCTTGTGCCAGCCCCATCTTTGCCTCTCATGGCTGTCGGAGCTCCTCGGAGCATCCTGTGCCTCCCCAGAGCATCCCTGTCCCTTGTGCCAGCCCCATCTTTGCCTCCCGTGGCTGTCAGATCCTCCTCCTCCTCCCCAGAGCACCCAGGGCTGCCCGGTGGGGTCTCAGGGGGCTCCTCAGAGCCAGGAGTGTCCCCACCCCAGGCAGCCCCGAGCACAGAGCGGGACCAGCGTCCCCAGCCCCCCTCGGCCATTCCTAACCTCAGATCTTCGGCGTTATTAACAGCACACGTGTGGGTCTGGCCTCCCCTGGAGGGACAACATCTGGGGCAGAACATCTGGGGGACATTCATCACGGCCACCGCGGGCCGCCCCCGGCCGGGGATGGGTCACATCTGAGCGCTTGATGTGGAGTCATTAGCATCACAGACTTCCAGCCCAATTACTCGACAGATGAAATCAAGACCCGCTGGCCTCATTGTTCACATCTGGAGCCGCAAACGGCCCCGGCCCCGGCGCTGCCAGCGCTGCCTTCATCTGGAGGTGCTTTCCCCCAGCCTGGCACACGGGAACGCATCAAACGCGGCCTGAGAAGGAGCCCTGGCCCCCAGCCCTGCCCCTCGGAGAGGAGGAGATGCCCATTGCCCATCAGGACCCAGCACATCCCTCTGGCTGTCCTGAGCAGCCCAGAGCCTGCCAGGGGGCTCAGAGACCCTGGCACAGAGCCCAGGATGCCCCTGTGGTTTGGATTATGACCCGTGGAGCAAATTACCAACCTTGTATGAAGATCAGCAGGCCAAAACAGTTTAGGTAGAATAATAGTGAAGTTATCACGGGGTGGAAAAGGAGATTTTGGGGTTTAGGAGGCAAGATGGAGGAATCTGGGTGTGTCCAGCCTTTCTCCTTCTTCTTGGCCTCCATCTTCTGCTGGGATGGTGGCACTTTTGGATTGGTTTAGAGTAGAAGCTCAGTGTCTAACACAGGTGATAGGAATTGGGAAGTTATGGTAAATATTATATACGTAGTTTTTAGTATAAAGACATAACACCACCCCAGGGGCAGGCAGAGTGCCTCTGTCTGTCCTGCTGAGCTGACCTCGGCAGGCCAGGAGAAAATTTTTTATAGATAAGATAAAATAAATGACCTTGAGACCGAGAAATGAAGAGCTCTGACTCCTCCTTCGAGCGCCGGGCTGGGAAAAGAGACTTTGGAACTTTTCTCGGGGTCACTGTGAGCAACAAGAGATCCCGGCAATTTCCCATCCCATGAACCCCACGGGAGGTTCCCTCTCCCGGCCACCCCAAGCCCAGGCGGGTCCCACCCCAAACCTGTTTGCAGCCCCAGTTTTGCAACCGAACCGCTGCGATTTCCCCCGACTGATTTCGCACAAAGGAGCAATTATGCTTCGTTTCTTACCCATTAACACATCGCGTTTGCTTTAGGAGGGGAATAAAAGGAATTGTATCAGAAATATTTGAGGTGCTGAAGTCAGCACGCAGGTGTTGGGTGACTCTGCCAGCGCCAGCCCGAGCAGAAAACCCCTAATCCCGGTGATTACTGCGATAAACACGGGCTGGGGATGGGGCTCCCACCCCGGGCAGCCCCCGCGCTCGGCCCGGCCCTGGAGCTGTCGGTTGGGAGAGGAAAAGTTCGTTTTCCTCCCGTGTGCCTCGCTTTGCTGCGCTGGGGGAGCGGCTCCAGGGCGGGATGGGAACCGGGGATCCCCGGGGGCAGAGCGGGGCCGGCCCTGGGTGCTGCAGGAGCATCAGGCCCTGGGCACTGTTCTGGTGTGCTCACGGTGTTTGCCTGGCACGAAGGATGTCCGTCCATCCATCTGTCCGTCCATCCATCCGTCCATCCATCCCTCAGCACAGCCCAGCAGGGACCAGGCAGTGCCCTGGAGGCAAGCACCGAGCAGCAGGAGGAATTTGGGTTTCTTTTTCCCTCCCCTCTAAACCCATCTGTCCTTAATTTCTTTGGGGGTTTCACTCCGAATTCTTCAGATTCTGCAGCAAATGCTTTGCAGTCCTCGGCCCCTGGGCTCTGCCCGGCTCGGAGCGGCGGGGAGGGAAAACCCCAGCCCCGCACAGTCACCAGCAGTAACACATCTCCAGGGGTTATTTGTCGTTCCGTGGGGGTTTTTTGTTGGTTATTTGCCGTTCCAAGGGTTTTTTTTTGGTTGGTTATTTGCCGTTCCAAGGTTTTTTTTGGTTGGTTATTTGCCGTTCCAATGGTTTTTTTGGTTGGTTATTTCTCGTTCCGTGGGGGTTTTTTGTTGGTTATTTGCCGTTCTAAGGGGTTTTTTTGGTTGGTTATTTGCCGTTCCAAGGGGTTTTTTTGGTTGGTTATTTGCCGTTCCAAGGTTTTTTTTGGTTGGTTATTTGCCGTTCCAAGGGTTTTTTTGGTTGGTTATTTGCCGTTCCAAGGGTTTTTTTGGTTGGTTATTTGCCGTTCCATCCCTCTCCCTGTTCTGGGGGCTGTGCCCGTCCCTCCGTGCCCAGCGGGGCACAATGGATTTGGTGGCAGGCGACACCAGACCCTGCTGCAGCCCGCCCGGAGGGAGATGTGGCCTTGCCAGAGCTCCTCTGGGCGGTGTTTCCCTCTCCTCGTAGCATCCATCCCCTCGTTTTGCCCGAATTTTGCCATTCCGAGGTGGCGGCTCCGGAGCAGGGGCGCACGGGCAGCGCAGCCGGCCCGCGGTACCCCGCAGTCTCTGCTAATTAGCCGCTAATTTTACAGCCTGATTTATGGTTTGCGGTCACTGGAGCTTCCCCGGGGGCTGCGGCAGAGCAGGACCCCGGTGCCAGCCGAGCTGTTGCCCCAGTGAAATGGAGATTTTTGGACTTCACTGGAATTAGCAAGATGAACGAAGCGTTTGAAGTTTAGCCTGTAGAACATTGTGTTGAATTTTAACCTTTTTACGTAAGAAACCTCTGCCATGGTACAGAGGGCATCGGAAAATGCAAATTTCTGAAGCTTCTTGCATAAAGGACAATACCAGAGAAGACCAAGGGATGCAAAGAGCTCAGATAAAGGAACTCCTCTGTCTGACGCTGGGAACAGCCTGGGAGGGCACTCACAGCCTGGCCGAGGCTGAGCTCAGGTGCTCTCAGCTCCCTTTGGACGCTCCAGAATATCCCCCCCGTTCCCCACCACGCTGCACAAACCTGGGTGAAAACAATCCTGCCCTACCAGCGACCCACAGAGAAGATCCATTTGAGCCAAATTTGGGGATTTAAACGCTACCTTAGGTTACCAGGAGAGCACAGCTCCTCCCCGGAGCCTCGGTCCAAGCCCCAGGTTTGATAAGCATCAGCACCCGGCTCTGGCCTCAAAGGGAGAAATGAAACAAATGCCTGACATGGAAACAAATACCTGACATGGAATCAAATACCTGACATATTTGGGCGACTCACACACGTGAGCAGCCGCGATTGAAGGCAGGATCCGTCTCGCCCCTCGGCGGGAATTGGCAAATCCCAGCCCCTGCTCGGCCCCGGTTCGTCCCGCCCGGCGCCGCCCCTGCCCGGCTGGCGCAGCCCCTGACCCCTCACACCTGGGCCCACGCTGTTGGGAAGGACGAAGGTTTGACAAGGAAGTCTCACAGATATTTGTGCTCGGCAGAAAGATTTTTTGAATGTAGAATGTGAAGAAGAATGGGAATGAAGGCAAGTTTTGATGTAGATGAAAAGAATTGCTGAGCCAGTCTGGCTGGATAACCGAGGAGGCAAAGGGTGTGTTGGTTAGAAGGGGTTTTTATGGCTCAGAGCAAAGGATAAACCCACCCCAAACAAGATGTTTTTACCAAGCAGGAAGATGTCCCAAGCAAAGCTGCAAGTAGGAAAAAAGGTCTCAGAATTTTCTACTGCAAGAAACCTGAAAAACAACTTCTGGCTTAAATGTGATGTACTGACTGTTAGTGATTGGAGAACAGTAACATGAATATGGGAATTACAGTAGTTATGAGAGGCTAGAGATAATAGTTAAGGTATAGATTGGTTCTACTGTATGAAGATGCTCAGGAAAGAAAAGTATAGAATGCATTGTAACCGAAAGAAAAGTCTAGAATGCACTGTAACCAAAAGAAAAGTCTAGAATGCACTGTAACCAAAATAAAAGTATATAATGCATTGTAACCAAAATAAAAGTATATAATGCATTGTAACCAAAATAAAAGTATAGAATGCATTCTAATCAAAATAAAAGCCTAGAATGCACTGTAACCAAACCCAAAGGGTCTCCAGGCCTGCCTGCAGCTGGAGCTGACAGCTGTGGGCACAGCTCTGTCACCCACAGGCCTGGACTGCTGTGACACCTTGGATGGAATAAACTGCATTTTGGATGCAATAAACTGCATTTTGGATACGATAAACTGCATTTTGGAGAGCCCCTGGAGTCCTGCATCTCTCATTTCAGCTCTTACACACAAACCCTGCCCCTTTCCAGCCACAATTCCCAGGAAACCAGCTCAGCTCTGTCCCAGGTTTAGCTCACCCCGGCAGGCAGCAGGAGCTGTGGGGCCAGCACCCCATGCCTGGACGGACAGACAGACAGACAGACAGACAGACAGAGAGGGGCAGCACCTCCTGCCTGGCTCACACCCCTGCCAGAGCCTCGGTGCTCCACCCAGCGGGGCCAGCAGTTGAAATTAATCCGAGATTAACTGATTTGGAGCCCAGCTTTGGGCGGGATGCTGCAGGGTTGGGTTCAAAGCAGGGAAGTTGATTTCCAGCAGAGCTGGCAGCAACAGCCCCGGCCATAAAATCCCAAGACGTCAGAGGGGAACAAAGATAGACTGTGATGCAGAAAAGATGCTCAAATTTAAAATAATCTGGGAGGAATGAGCACAGCCCTGCAGACACATGGCCCCATCATCGCTCCCAAGTGCAGCTTTTCCTCTTTAAATAAACTCCACCGCATTCCCTCCTGGTGCCTTTCAAGTCTTTATTTTCCACCTAACAATGACGCAGTTTAAACTCCCTGCACCTTCCCAGGTGCTCTGGGAAGCTCCCACCTCATCCCAAACATAACTTGGATGAGCTCTGAGCCCCCAGAGCAGACGTGGGCTCTGCAGGGATTCCTGGCAGGCTTCCCACAGCTCCCCTGCTCCTGAAATGAGAGCATCAAACCACAACAGAGCCCCTGCATCTGAATTCAAACGGGGCTGTTTGAATAATATTATCCATATAGGAGAGCATAATGTTATCCATAGCCATATGACCCATCCAAGCCCAATCATCAGCCTCCACTGTCCTCTATCTGTGCTCAGGCTAATTGAATTAGATGAACTCCAGGCTGGAGGAGAAGCAGAGCCTGCCCTCACAGCCCCTGGGTTTATTCTCATTTATCCTTCTGGCAAACTCCAGCAGGGCTTCCATCAGAGCAGCTGGGCCCTGGGCTGTTTCCACCTGCCCTGGGTGGGAATTCTGTGGGGTTTTTGGGAATGTTACTCTCTATTAAATGGTTTTTATTCCTGTAAAATTTTGGGAATGTTACTCTCCATTAAATGGTTTTCATTCCTGTAAAATTTTGGGAATGTTACTCTCCATTAAATGGTTTTTATTCCTACAAAATTTTGGGAATGTTACTCTCTATTAAATGGTTTTTATTCCTATAACATTTTGGGAATATTACTCTCTATTAAATGGTTTTTATTCCTATAACATTTTGGGAATGTTACTCTCTATTAAACGGTTTTTATTCTACAAAGTGGTTTTTATTTTATTTTTATTATTTCATTTTACTTGGGTGGGAATTCCCTGGGGGTTTTGGGAATGGTGGTGTGGAAGGGGTGGTGGATCCAGTGCAAAGGCTCCCTCTGGAGCTGGGGGGCAGAGCCCCATGGGGCTGGGGCAGTGCCAGGCTGGGGTGGCGGTGCCCAGGGTGACACCAGTGTCACAGGGGGTGGCACCAGGCACAGCAGCAGCCTCCCTGTGCAGGGCAGGACCCAGCCTCACCTCTGCCTGCTGGAGAGTGCCAGAACTCAGCACATCCCTCCGGGTGTCCAGAGTCACCAAGGACCTCATCAGGGGGCTCAGAGACCCTGGCACACAGCCCAGGGCACCTGGGGATTTGATTGTGACCCCTGGAGCGAGTTACCAGCTTTGTATGAGGACCTGAAAGTCACCCAGGTTTGAATGGTGTAATAACAGAATAATCACAGGGTGAAAATGCAGATTTTAGGATTTTTGGTATGGGGGTTGTGGGGACAAGATGGAGCAATCTGGGCATGTCTAGTCCTTCTTTCTTCTTCTTGTTGTTCTCCATTTTCTGCTGTGATGTTGGCACTTTGGGGTTGGTTTAGAGTAGAAGTGCACTGTCTAACACAGGTGATGGGTATTGGGAATTCAGTGTCAATATGTTCTATGTAGTTTGTAGTATAAAAGGACAACACCACCTCAGGGGCAGTTAGAGTGCCTGTGGCTGCCCTGCTGAGCAGATCTCGGCTGGGCAGAAAGAAAATTTTATAGATAAGAATTAATAAACAACCTCAAGAGCGAAAAGTGAAGATCCAGACTCGTTTTTCAGCCGCGCGGGCTGAAGCAGAGACAGAAGCAGAGACAGAAGCAGGGACATCCTGCACATCTCAGGGCAGCAATTATCAAACAGCAACCCGAGAGTGCAGGATCCATTCCTTGGTGCCATCCCTGCTGTCCCCATCCCGTGGGGGCACAGCCAGGAGGGAGGGAGGGCACAGCACCCCCAAAATCCGGCCCAGCCAAGGGGGCTCCATGAGGGCCAGGACAGAGGGGTGGGTGGGGAAGGAGAGCACCCCACCCTCCCTGATGTCATCACGACAAAATTAATCCAAAAGCTTCGGGCAGGAGGCTCCAATAAGCCCAGAGGACCCTGCCAAAAGCCGCACTCCCCGTGTCCAAGAGCACAAAAGCTGGACATGTAAGACATGCAGAAAGCACTGTTAGGGCAGGCCAGTGCCAGCCAGCAAATCTGCAACAGTGGGAACATGAAATATTAATCACTGCTGCATAAAACAATAGGAAAAAGCTGCCTTTTGGGGCAGCCATCCATCCTCACTCAGCAGGGAACATCAAGAGACGCTAATGCCGTGCAGGTTCTGCTTAAAGATCCTCCTGCCCCGATGGTCACGCGAGGAGCACTGGCTTTGAAGTCGAAAATAGACTGTAAATGTCTTTTGTGCGAGATGAAACATGATAAGACATGAAACCGGGAGGCTAAACTGTACTTAATCACGGCGGCTTTACAAGCAACAAATCATTGCTGCAGACAGTCCGGGGGATCGTTTGAACGAGCAGCACGTGGGGAGGGAGCCCCGGAGGGCAGCGCCCTCCCCAGAGGGGGTTTGGGGTGGTGGCACACCGGGGTGGCCACGGGAGCGGCCACAGGCTGGGATGGGGCTGATGTGGGGCTGGGATGGGGCTCACGGGGCTGGGATGGGGCTGATGTGGGGCTGGGATGGGGCTCATGGGGCTGGGATGGGGCTCACGGGGCTGGGATGGAGCTCACAGAGCTGGGATGGGGCTCATGGGGCTGGGATGGTGCTCATGGGGCTGGGATGGGGCTGATGTGGGGCTGGGATGGGGCTCACAGGGCTGGGATGGGGCTCACGGGGCTGGGATGGTGCTCACGGGGCTGGGATGGTGCTCATGGGGCTGGGATGGGGCTCACAGGGCTGGGATGGGGCTCACAGGGCTGGGATGGGGCTCACGGGGCTGGGATGGGGCTCACGGGGCTGGGATGGGACTGATGTGGGGCTGGGATGGGGCTCATGGGGCTGGGATGGGGCTGATGTGGGGCTGGGATGGGGCTCATGGAGCTGGGATGGGGCTGATGTGGGGCTGGGATGGGGCTCATGGGGCTGGGATGGTGCTCAGGGGGTGGGATGGGGCTGGCAGGGCTGGGATGGGGCTGATGTGGGGCTGGGATGGGGCTGATGTGGGGCTGGGATGGGGCTCACGGGGCTGGGATGGGTCTCACAGGGCTGGGATGGGGCTGGCAGGGCTGGGATGGGGCTCACAGGGCTGGGATGGGGCTGGCAGGGCTGGGATGGGGCTGATGTGGGGCTGGGATGGGGCTCATGGGGCTGGGATGGGGCTGATGTGGGGCTGGGATGGGGCTCACAGGGCTGGGATGGGGCTCACGGGGCTGGGATGGGGCTCACAGGGCTGGGATGGGGCTCACAGGGCTGGGATGGGGCTCATGGGGCTAGGATGGGGCTGATGTGGGGCTGGGATGGGGCTCACGGGGCTGGAATGGGGCTCATGGGGCTGGGATGGAGCTCATGGGGCTGGGATGGGGCTCACAGGGCTGGGATGGGGCTGGCAGGGCTGGGATGGGGCTGATGTGGGGCTGGGATGGGCTCACAGGGCTGGGATGGGGCTCACAGGGCTGGATTCATATTGGCAGGGCTGGAGTGATGCTCTCAAGACTGGATTGGTGCTGGCAGGGCTGGAGTGATGCTGGCACAAGCCTGACCCAGCACTCCCAGGGCTGGAGTGATGCTGGCACAGCCTGGAACATTCTCTGTCACTGTTGAGTCAGGGATGGAAAGAAACTTCAGTCTTCAGAAAGTGAATAAAAACATTTAATAGAGAGTAACACATCTTTTTGTAATGCATCTCGCTAAACTGAGACTTGATTAGTCTCAAAGTAAAAACTTCTCACACTGTTAGTGAATTATGAATAACACACTCTAAGAAATCCTATCTATAAACAACAATTACAAAAAGAGATATAATAATTGGTTTAATTATTTTCTTTAAGGCCTGAGAGGAATGATCTCTGTTCCTTCTTCAGCTAAACTGAGAATATCAGCAGGATAT
This sequence comes from Agelaius phoeniceus, assembly GCF_051311805.1. Taxonomy (NCBI): domain Eukaryota; kingdom Metazoa; phylum Chordata; class Aves; order Passeriformes; family Icteridae; genus Agelaius; species Agelaius phoeniceus. Next base: position 1,482,013 of record NC_135280.1, on the reverse strand, counting down.
TCTCTGAGCCTGCTGAGCCCCTCCAGGGCCATGGGCTGAGGTGGTTTGGGGTCCCCCAGCTCCAGGCTGGAGCAGGGAGGGCAGCAGAGCTGTGACAGCCCCGTGCTGGCTCTGTCCCATGGCACAGGGGGGTCAGGGCCACCCCAGGCAGCTCCTGGGACACCCACAAGGGAGCCTCCCCCAAAAACCTGGGATGGCTTGGGATGAGCAGGGAGCCTGTGGTGGGCACGGCTCTCCAGGCATGGAATCATGGAATTGGTAAGGTTGGAAAGGAACCTGAAACTCATCGAGTCCAACCAGCAGCACCACCGTGCTCACAGCTCACTCCAACTCCTCCGGGGCCGCTGACTCCCCAGCCAGTTCCAGGGCTTTAAAATCTTTTCCACAGAAAAGTTTTTCCTCTGATCCCACCTAAAGCTCCCTGTGCTGCCCTGTGCAGGCGGTGCCGAGCACAGGAACACGCCTGGGACAGGTATTTCCCACCTGGGACAGGTATTTCCCACCTGGGACAGGTATTTCCCACATCAAAAATGAAGCTGGTGATTCCAGGAGATGCTCACTTGGGAGCAGGAGATAAAACCCCAAAGCAAGTGTCGAAGCATGACTGATTAACAGCTAAACCCTCACTAATTGCCTTAAAAAGTCACATCTCAACAGCCAGGGAAGGGAAAAAAAAAAGGATTAAAATTTTCCTCGGGCTAAACATTTTTGCGGCGTGCTCAGACTCGCTCTGGGTGTCTCCAGTCGTTATCTCCCTAATTAACACACGCCACAGAGCCCAAACAAATAAATTTCCCCACCTTGTGGCTCTGGGAGGTTCAGTCGGATTAACCAGACCTGGGGAAGGGATCGGACAGGGCCAGCGAGGGGGAATAAACTGGAATAAACTGGAATAAATACACCCTGGATTCTCTGCAGCTGGAGGTGCTGGGACAGGTGAGGTGAGGGGAGGCTCCTCTCCTCCTGCCAGCCCCAGGAAATCATGATGGGGTAGGATATTTTTTAATTTCCATCCCTTTATTTCCCATAATTATCACAGCACCTGCATTTTCACAGCCCCAGAAAGAACCCAGATAATCCCTCTGAAGCAAACTGGTGCCAAAGGCCACCAAAGGGGTGGGAGCTGGCACAGCTTGGCATGAAGGCAATGTCTGCTGGGAATGATGGTGCCAGAGCATCCCAAATCAGGCTGTGCTCCTGTCCACAAGGATGTGTAACCCCCCAAGAGTGCTGCTTTGGGGTCCTGGTCTTTTGGAGCAGGAAAACCCGTGGATCAGAGGATAAATAAAATGAAATCAATAAAGATAAATATAAAATGATAAATAAAATAAAGTAAAATAACTATTAAACAAGTAAAATAAAATAATAAATAAAAAAACTAATAAAGATAAATATAAAATAATAAATAAAATAAAGTAAAATAAATAAATAATAAATAAAATAAAATAATAAATAAAAAACTAATAAAGATAAAAATAAAATAATAAATAAAATAAAGTAAAATAACTAATAAATAAATAAAATAAAATAAGTAAAATAACTAATAAAATAAGATAAAGATAAAATGATAAATAAAATAAAGTAAAATAAATAATAAACAAATAAAATAAAATAATAAATAAAATAACTAATAAAATAAAGATAAATATAAAATAATAAATAAAATTAAGCAAAATAAATAATAAATAAAATAAAATAAATTCATAAATAAAATAACTAATAAAGATAAATATAAAATAATAAATAAATAAAATAAATAAATAAAATAAAATCATAAATAAAATAACCAATAAAATAAAGATAAAATAAATTAACAAAGAAAATGAAATCAAATCACAGAAATATGGAAGGAGCCATCCCTTCTGGGATCAGGGCTGAGAGTTCCAGGGGTGCAGGAGGAGCGGGAGCTGCCAGGCACCGGCTCCAAGGAGCAGCGGTAATTGGAGCTTCCGAGTGCCTCCAGGTCATCTGCCTTTTCCTCGGATAACATCATTTCCATGGGGCTCGTTGTCTTATTAGAGAATTAATCTAAATCTCGGCTCTGGATGCTGCGCCGGCGGCTGGAGCCGTCCCGGGGAGGGTCAGGGGCAGGTCCCGTGCGTGGCATGCGGGGGGAAAAAGCGGCAAAACTCCAAAGGGAGGTCAGCTGGAGGCTACGGGGGAGGAAATGAGCGATTTCTTAAACAATCAGGGAAGTTTGCGTCGGCCTGGAAGCGTAATTTAATTTGTGTCGTTAAAGCCGGGCTGGGGCGGCTGCGCCCGACCAAGGAAAATCCTCTCGATAAGGCACAATTGTCATTAGTGGGATAATGAAAGGAGGGGGAACGGCACGGGGAATGTCCGGGCCGTGGAGTGAGGGGGGAAAAGCGGAATTCCGAGTGCCCCGGGGTCCCGGGAGGGGACCCAGTGTGTGCCCAGGGCTGAGGGAGATCGGGGAGATGGGATGGGATAATGGGGTGGGATAATGGGATGATGGGATGGATGGGATCCCTCCTGCGGGATTGCATCCTGAATCCTCAGCACCAGGCGCTGCCTGGAGCTCTCCACCCTCAGGACTTCAAGATTCCTGCTAAAATCCCATCTCCAGCCAGATTTCCATGACAATGCCCCACCGCTATTTAAACCATCCCCGGGGGAGCGGGGGCTGGCTCCGGGGATATTTCCTTGTTGCTGCAGGGGTGGATGCAGGGATCCCACAGGAGCATCCTCCTCCTTCCCTGCCCTCCTGGAAGGGTTGGGAAAGGCACTGGCACCCTCCCGTGCCCGCATCCACAAACTGCAAGGCAGCCTGGAATCCCTGCTGGATCCGCTGCGGGCAGGGCAGGGATGGAGCAATCCCTGCTGGATCCGCTGTGGGCAGGGCAGGGATGGAGCAATCCCTGCTGGATCCGCTGTGGGCAGGGCAGGGATGGAGCAATCCCGGCTGGATCTGCTGCGGGCAGGGCAGGGATGGAGCAATCCCTGCTGGATCCCCTGGCAGAGCTGCAGGGCAGGGATGGAGCAATCCCGGCTGGATCCCTGGCAGAGCTGCAGGATGGGATGGATGGGATGGAGCAATCCCGGCTGGATCCCTGGCAGAGCTGCAGGGCAGGGATGGATGGGATGGAACAATCCCTGCTGGATCCCCCTGGCAGAGCTGCCCACGGTGGGGAGGGAGCTCTGCCATCCCCTCATCACTGGCACTCCCAAGGTTTCCTCCCACTGCAGCATCCAAAAATCCCTTCCTGCCACCCTTCCAGGGCTCAGGTGATGTCACCTGACCTGGAGAATCCTGGGATGGTTTGGGTTGGAAGGGACCTCAGAGCCCATCCAGTGCCACCCCTGCCATGGCAGGGACACCTCCCACTGTCCCAGGGTGCCCCAAGCCCTGTCCAGCCTGGCCTGGGACACTGCCAGGGATCCAGGGGCAGCCACAGCTGCTCTGGGCACCTGTGCCAGGGCTTCCCAGGGAAGAATTCCCCCTAAATGCCCGAAAATCCAAGGATTAATCAATCCTGATTAATCAACCAGGCAGACTGAACCTTCAGACTGGAACCTGGTGAATAATTAGAGCTGGAGGTTGACCCGAGCTGAGGGCAATGTGGGCAGAGCTGGCGCTGGCTCCTGAGCTCCAGAGGGGACTTCACCCCCTTGGAGCAGGGAACTGGAGCCTAGCAAAGCCCAGCTCAAGCCTCCAGGGATCCAGGATCCAGCTCCAAAGGGGTGAAGATCCCCTGTGAGACTCAGGGTTGTGGCTTCCAGTCCTGCAGACTTTGTGCAGGGAAGTTCTGGTGAGAAACTCGGCCCAGAAAATCCTGACAGCCCAGGAAGTACCAAGAACACCCTTGGAACAAGCTCAAACTGGCTTCATTTGGGGAAAAGTGCTAAGAGGAGTGAAATGAAACCTTCCCAGGGCAGCTTTGGCTCTGGGAATGCCCCGACCCCCTTTCCAATGGCAGACCTGGGAAATGGGAAGAGATTCCAGGTAAAAGCACACACCTCCCACCCCCACAGGCTCCCCAGCCCCCAGCCAGGGGGCAGAGGAGGAACCCAGGGCTCTGGGACGCCATTCCCAGCGTGTTCAACACTCCAACACAGTGAATCAGTGCTTTATTTCAGCATGGAGAGGTCCAGCAGTGAGCTCCAGGGAATGAGCTGGGGTGGCAAACCTCCCCTGGTGCCCTCAGATCTGTGGGATTGAGGGAAAACACGGGGAGAGAAAAGGCCCCAAGGTGTCCCCGAGTGCAGCTGCACCCACAGTGCGGCCCCCTAAACCCCAGGGGTCAGCAGCAGCCCCTTCCCTCATCAAAGATCCTGGTGGATCCATTCCAGAGGAGGATCTGGCTCCTGGGACAGGCAGGGGAGGCCAGGAATGAGGCACTGGATTCAGGAGAATGAGTGTGGCAGCCCTTGGAAGCACTGAGGCGGCGCAGCCACGATTCCCAGAGCCTGAGCAGTGCCAAGGGCAGCCCCTGGGCCCAATTCCAGCTGCCTCCCTCAGGGCAGGGCCAGCAGGACCCTGAGTGCCCCTGGAACTGATTGCACAGTGCTGAGTCAGGGGTAAGGCCAGGGCAGGGTCGAGGACAGCGCTGTGGAAGCGTCCCTGCAGGGTGGGAGGTGGGCAGGGGGGAAAACACCTGGATGCTGCCAGTGGGACCATCAAACATCCCTGCCCCAGCACCCTGGCAGGGTTTATATGGGGCACTTCATAGCATGATCCCAGAATAGCTCCAGGGATTAACCCCGAGCCTGAGCCCAGCTAATCCTGCCTGAGTGCCTGGGAGTGCCAGCAGAGCCTGCCTGGGCTGCAGCAGTGCCTGCCTGGCTCTGGACACTGTCAGAGCAAAGATCCAGAGCTCAGCACAGGCACAGCAGCTCCTGGGATGGAGCTGGAACAGCCCCAGGGGGAATGGGGCCAGGGAAACCAGGGGGAACAGTGAGAGGGAAACCAGGAGAGAACCAGGACAGGGAAACCAGGGGGAACCAGGACTGGGAAACCAGGGGGGAACCAGGACAGGGAAACCAGGAGAGAACCAGGACAGGGAAACCAGGGGGGAACCAGGACAGGGAAACCAGGAGAGAACCAGAACAGGGAAACCAGGGGGAACCGTGACAGAGAAATCTAGGGGAACAACAACAGGGAAAACTGACAGGGAAATCAGGGACTAAAACCTTGACAGGGATATCAAGGGGAAACTGTAACCAGGAAATCAGGGAATAAAACCTTGACAGGGAAATCAAGGGGAAATCGTGACGAGGAAATCAGGGGAAACTCGGAGCAGGAGCTTCCTTGGGGTTGCTCCTGCTGTGGGTCCCCTTGGCAGGTCAGTGCATCCCAAAGAGTGGAGGCAGGATTGCCCAGGGCAGTGGCAGGTGCAGCAGCTCACTTACTTCTCCTTCAGGTCAGCTTTACCTAAAAACAGGGGAGGAGCAATGAGGGCTTGTGTTTCTTCCTCCAGAACCAGCAGCCCTTTTTATTTGGGGGTTTTGCTACACAGCATCCCGACCACCACAGCCTGACCAGCAGGACAGCAGCTCATGGCTGTGCTGAGGCCTTTCCTCAACACTTTTTCCCTTGACGGCTTCACCAGGGAGTGCCCAGCAAACTCCCCCAGCCCCTCAGTGCCAGCACAGAGGCTCCCTGCCCTCGCTTTGCACCCCCAGGGAAACCCCCAAAACTCAACCACTCCTCAAAGCCACAGAGTCCCTGGGTGCTGGTCAGAGCCAGGAGCTCCAGATGAGCTCGAGGAGCCTTGGGCTGGGCAGAGTGATCCAGATTTACCCCAGGAGCAGCTCCCTGAGCTTATCAGTACAGCCAGAGCCACCCTGCTGCCTTTGCAGCCCCAGAGAAACCTCCCAAATCTCAACCACTCCTCAAAGCCACAGAGTCCCTTGGTGCTGGTGAGAGCCAGGAGCTCCAGCTGAGCTCAGGGTGCCTCAGGCTGAGCAGAGTGATCCAGATTTACCCCAGGAGCAGCTCCCTGGCCTTATCAGCACAGCCAGAGCCACCCTGCTGCAAGCAGTGCAGCACTCACAGCGTGCCCAGCCCAAGAACAACTCCCTGGGCTGGGCCAGGGGCCAAAGCCACGCCGGTACCTTTGGGGAGGAACTTCAGTGAGCTGCTGAATATTCAGAAGCGGGACTGGCCCCTCTTGGGGCCATCGTTGAGGAACTCGTGGCCCAGCCCGTTGCCACACTTGCCACAGGTCACCTGGGGAAGCAAAGGAGGGGTTGGCAGCAATCTGGGGCTCACGGAGAGTGCGTGTTCGGGGGTGCTTTGGTCACACCCCGAGGGTTTGGGCTCCGCACCTTTAACGCCCCCGGGCGCTCCTCGCGCTTGGCCACGCTGTCCCCCCGCAGGGTCTCGGTGAACGCCGGCCACGGCGATGAGTGCTCGTACTTGGCACGGCTGGAGAACAGCTCATGGCCACACTTGGCACACACGTAAATACCTGCGGGGAGGGCACGGCAGGGACAGCGCGGGGACAGGTCAGCGAGGGGACACGGGACAGCCGCGGGGCTCTGCCCAAGCGGGGCATTGACAGCTGCGGCTGCCGGACCCCGGGAACCCCCAGGGCACCCCCAGGGCACCCCCAGGGAACCCCCAGGGCACTCCCAGGACACCCCCAGGGCATCCCCAGGGCACTCCCAGGACACCCCCAGGGCACCCCCAGGGCATCTCCAGGGCATCCCCAGGGAACCCCCAGGACACCCCCAGGGAACCCCCAGGGGACCCCCAGGGCAGGATCCCCACCAGGGACGGAACCCCCGAGTCCCTGTCGGGACCCCCTTCCCCATCGGGGAGGATTCCCCCACCCCAACAAGGACCGCGGAGGCGGGACCCCCGCCCGGACCCACGATGCTCCGCAGAAGGAAACCCCCAAACCCCCTCAAACCGCTCCTCCGGGGGGGTTCCGCCTTGCCGGGTGACCCCCCCTGCCCGCCCCGCTGGGACCCCCCGGCCGCACCCCCGGAGCCCGCGGGGAGCCGCCCTCACCCGGCTGGAAGTGGTCCTTGAACACCTCTCCCCCCAGGAAGGAGCAGAAGGACATGGCTGCGCCCGCTGCCCGGCCCGTTCCGTTCCGTTCTGTTCCGTTCTGTTCTGTTCCGTTCCGCTGGCCCGGCCGCGCCCCCGCCACGCCCCTCTCTGGGCCACCCCCCCCCCCCCCGTCCCTCCCCTCTCCGAGCCACCCCCGTGTCTGGCCCTCCCCGTGCCACCCCCGTGTCCCTCCCCTCTCGGTGCCACCCCCGGTCCCTCCCCGGTCCCGCCCCTGAGGCCCCGCCCCGCCGCCCGCAGAGGGCGCTGCGGGCCCGGCGGTCCCGGGGCGGTCCCGGGGTGCTCCCGGTAGCGGGGGGACCCCGCTCCGAAGCCCCCGTTCATCCCCCGGGAGCCCCGGCCCGGCCCGCAGCCCCCGCGCGGGGTCCCCGTGGCGGCGGCGGAGCGGGGGCAGCCCCGGCGGGGGCGCGGGGGGGCGCGGGGCGGAGCGCGGAGCCCGCTCGGGGCTGCGGATGCTCCGTCCGGCACCGCCGGTGGCAGCGGGGCGGGCGCCAGCCCGGCTCTGGGCTTCTGTAACGGGCAGCGGGACCGCGACGGAGCCGCCGGTACCGGCTGTTCAACGGCGGTACCGCCACCGGTACCGGCAGCGCTCCGGCCCTGCTATCCCGGCACCGGCATCAGTCCTTGGATCCCGGCACCAGGACCGAGCGGCCTCGCTGACACCGGCACCGTCACTGACACCGGCACCGTCACTGACACCGGCACCGTCACTGACACCGGCACCGGCTCTTCCTCCCCGGCACAAGGTCCGGTGTCCCCGGCACCGGGACTGACCCTCGTTATCCTCCCCCGGCACTGGGACCACTCCGATTCCCCGGCACTGCTCGTCCTTGTCCTCCACCGGCACCGACCGACCCTTCCCGGCTCCCCGGGCCCCCCCTTGCCGCAGGTACCGGCGCTGCGGGGCCCGGGGCGGGTGGCGGGGCCGGGCAGCCCCGGTTTCCCCAGCAGGGCTGGGGGCGGTTGGGACCGGGGGTCCCTCAGGCGCTCCCGGGTTCTGGGGATGGTGCGGGAACAGCAGGGACCACCCCGTCCCGGGATTGGTGCGGGCACAGCAGGGACCACCCCGTCCCGGGAGCGCAGAGCGGGGCCCCCGGGGCATGCGGGCTCTGACCGGGGCCCGTGGTGGGCGCGGGGATCCCGGGAGGAGGAGGTGACAGCCCGGCGAGTGGCAAGGTGAGGGCTCTGAAGGTGAACCTGGGCAGGTTCCAAAGGGGCTGAGCTGCTGCGGCTTCCTTCTCCTTCCAGAGATCAGCAGCACAAATCCCTGCTCGGGGACTTCATCCAAAACCGCTCACCGGGGTGAGTCCCCGGGCTTGGGCTCTGCTGGGAGCGGCGCCTTCCTTGGCGCAAGAAGAAGAAATTTTGGTGCCTTTTGGCCAAAACGCGGCTCTGGCTCCGCTGCCCCGGCCCTGCGGGGGATGGATCCCCGCTCCCAAAGGCCAAGGGACGCGGCCGGGGGTTGCGGGACCCCGGCGTGGGGCCGCTGCCCCTGTGGGTGCTGCCGCTCGGAATTAGGTCAGGCTTGATCCATCCCGGGCGGGCTGGGCTCCCGCCGCAGCCCCGGGCATTGATGGCTCCATGTGGCAGGAGCCCGGGCAGGGGGAGGAAGGGGCTCGGCACGGCGGGGAGCGGGGACGCGCAGCCTCACCGGCACCGCACGGCAGGGAGGGAGGGAGGCAGGGAGGGATGGAGGGAGGGAGGAGGGGGATGCGCTGCTTTGAAAGCGCAGCCCGTAAGATCCACCGAGATCAGAGGAGCGGGATGTCAGGGAAAGCTCCAAATAGACTCCAGGGCCCCGCACACCTCAGCGATGTGGATCTGCAGGCGGTGGAAGGAGCTGCAGCTGCCAGAAGCTCCCGGCAGCATCATCCGTCGGATAATTGCTCCCTGCAATTCCTGCGGCGAGGCTGTGCCGGCGGGAATGGGATGGATGTGGGAAGCGGCTGGATCCTTCCCCGCGGCTGAGAGCCCCTGGGAGCTGCAGGGGCCACGCAGCTCAGGAAGACCAGTGGAAATTGGGAATGAATGGCTGAGACCCAGGAGTGAGGCAGAGCCCAGAGAGAGGCAGGGCCAGGCTCCAGCCCTGGGATGCCCAGGGTGCTGGAGACGCTTTGGGAGTGGATCCTGGGGCTGGCAGGCTCTCAGGCATTCCAAAGCCCACCTGGCTCCTTGCTCCCCCCAGCAGCACAAAACCCACCCCAGTATCCTCCAGTAAAACCCCTGAGAAGCAGCGATGTGATGTGGAACTGGGGGCAGGGGATGGAGCTGGGATCCCACACTGCCCAGCCTGCTGGCCAAAGTTACCTCTGAGCTTGCAGAATTCCCTCAGAGGCACCCCAGTGCTCCCTGATCCCGGGATAATGCAGGGACAGCCGGGCTCTGTCACGGTGCTTTGTGCAGATAATCAGAGAGGGATTTCCAGCTCCTTTGGCTGCGTGAGGAAAGCGCTGCTGTGGTGCCACGTCCCCGCCAGCAGCGCCACTGCCACCCTAATTAACCACAGAGGACTGAGGGAAGTTAATGAAGTTGATATTTCAATTAACTCCCTGATCCTACAGCCAGAGCAAACACCAAGCAGGCGGTGCCCACCCGGAGCTGCCACCCTGCCAGGCTGTGCCAGGACACCTCTGCTGCCCTGGCCACGTCAGGGAGTGTTGCAGGGGGACACACTCCAGGACACCAGCCCAAGCTGGGCCACAGCCTGTCTCTGTCAGGCCCTGCATTTGAACCAAAGCTGGGAGCAAGGGGTGGAATTTTGGGGCTGGAATCCAGGGAGAGGCTCACTGATGTCATGGCCTTGGTGTGCCCTCACACAGCGAGGGGGGACACTGTCATTAGGGGTCTTGTGTCCCTGCCCTGCACGGTGTGACCATCCTGGGCTGGGTGTCCCACTCAGCAGACATCCCCCTCAGCCCCAGCCTTCTCAGGGATGTCCTGGAAGGGGTGGGATCACCCCAGGAGCTGTTTGCTGGCACCTCCAAAGCCACCATCACCCCACTGCCCTGTGACCCCATGAGCCCACCCAGCTGCCCCCATGACAACCCCTGCAAGGACCTTCATGTCCAATTTATCCTGCAAAGAGCACAAAGATCCCCCTGATCCTGCAGGGCCACAGCCTGGGGATGAGCTGCAGGCTGGGAGGGGGCCAGTGCTGGGGCACCTCCACACTCAGTGCTGGCTCTCTGGAGCCTGAGGCAGCAGCAAAGCCTCCCCCAGGGCTGTACCTCCCTCTGGGGTGCTGCTGGTGCAGCCAGGACACCCAGCAGGGTCTGTCCTGCTGCCCCAACCCTCCCCAGAGCTGGCTGCAGCAGCAGCAGCAGCGTAGCCCCCTCTGTACTCACCCTCCCTGCCAGAGGAGAGCTCCCATACAAACCCAGGCTATTATTATCTCTGTCTTCCACCGTGCTAATGGTCTCTCAGGAAACAGACTTCTTTTTTTTTTTTTTTCTTTAGCTTTTGAAACCCACGAGTACGGGAGCGGTGGGAACGGAGAGCTGGGCACGGTGGAGTGAGCACAAGGAGCACCGAGGCCAGCACAGGGAGACACTGTCCCCTGACCTGGCAGGGACACGGAGCAGGGACCGGCCAGGACCCTCCAGGGACCAGCCCAGGGGTGTTCTGGTAGGAGCAGCCAGGGGTGGTGGGCAGCACTGGGCATACTGGGCATACTGGGAGTGGCTGGGATGGGCCCATGAGAGCCCTGCATGGTGAGGGCAGGGGGCAGCAGTGCTGGGTGGGAAGGAGACAGGGCAGGGTCAGGGCAGGGATCCCTTGGAACCACAGAACCATAGAATGCTTTGGGCTAGATGGGACTTTAAGAGGGAAGGGACCTTAAAGGCCATTCCTGCCATGGACAGGGGCACCTTCCCTAGAGCAGGGCCCCTCTCAGCCCAGCCCCACTGCTCATTTGCCCTGCTCACTCCTCATTTGGCTGTTTTGGTGCCTTGCCAGAGGTGCCAGCAGTGCCACCAGCACCCTCCAGGCTCTGCCGGGAGCTGGGACCAGCAGGACAATCACCCGTGGATGATCTGGGGTTAACAAGTGGCTCCTGCAAAGGAGAAGCAAAGCAAGAGCTGAGATTATATAAAGGGGGCTGGAGGCAGCTGCGGCACAGGCTATGATTAATTCCTGGCACCGAGGAGCTCTGAAGATCCAGGGCGGTGCAGTGTGAGGATGAGGCAGCCCCAGGGTCCCTGGGATGCGTTCCTGCTGCTGCTGCTGCAGGGCTGCTGTGAGGGGAAAGGGGCAGGGAGGGGCCGAGCACTCCAGGGACCCGCTGGGAGCTGACTCAGCACCGCGGTGGCCCTGCAGAGCCCGTCCTGCAGATCCCTTCTCCCTCCCAAAATCACCGAGGGGACACGGCTCAGGGAGGCCAGCCCGTGGAGAGCAGCAGTGAGGGGTGGTGGGGACAGGACAGCCCTTCCCTGAGGCCATGGGCCCCCTCAGGACAATGGAAACTTCGTGTCAGAAAAACTTTTGTCCTCTGCACCCCCAGTAAAGGCAGAGGTTGCTGACTGGGCACCGGGGCTGCAGCTTGGGCTGGCTCCAGTTTGGATCCATGCGGTGCTCGAAGCAGGGGCCAAACCATGAACAACTTTCAGAGGAGTCAGGGAGTCCTTCCCGCTGGCCCGGCAGCCCTGGGCTGGCGCTGGGAGCAGTGGAATATCCTGGTGTGGAAAATCCCCCTGTTTGGCTGCAGCCCTGGCTGGCAGCTCCTGGCTCTCCCAGCCCCGTGGATAATTGCCTGGCTGGGGTTTATCCTCCTCGGCCGAGCGGGTTCCCACACGCAGCCTTTGGGGGAACAGGCTGGCAGGGGCCCAGCCCGGTGTGAGGGCCGGGGGAGGCAGGAGCGGAGCAGGGCTGGATGTTCTGTGCCCCGCGGTGACACGGACCCTTCCAGCTCTGACAGCCGCTCCCCTGCCCCTCGGCAGCGCCGTCGGCGATGCGAGCGATGGCAGACCCGGCTGCGGTGGCAGCAGACGCCTCTCCAGCCCTGGCACCGTGCCCGGGCTCCCCTCGGCCCGGGGACATGGAGGCACCGACGCCGCACGCCGGCGGCACCGGGGAGGACGGAGGCGGCCGGGACGGCTGCGGGCTCCTTCCCACGGCCGACGGGGACACGAAGCGTCCCCCCTCGCCCCAGCCCGAGGGGATGCTCCTGGCCGAGCTCCCGCGGGCCCCCCAGCCCCGGCTGAGCCCAGCCCGGTCTCGCACGGCTCCGCCGTCGCCCAGCGTGTCACCATCGGAGAGCCGAGCCGCGCTGCTCCGGCTGCGCGACGCCAGGCTGGAGGACACGAGGAGGCGGCTGTCGGAGGCCGTGCAGGAGCCCCTGAGCCGCCTGAGCCGCCTGATGGCCGAGGAGAGCGGCCCCAAGGAGCCGGGGGGCAGCCCCGGGGGCGGCCGCGGGGCCGGGGGCCGCCGGCTGCGGGACTGGACGCCCTGGGAGCCCACCCAGAACTGCCGCTACGAGATCTGCTCCTACGGGGACGTGATCCAGGTGGTGGAGGTGGCGCAGAGGGACACGGAGCCCCCGCCGGTCCCAGCGGCCGAGGAGGCGCCGGCGGCGCGGCCCGGGGGCTCCGTGCCGGGCCGGGCTCTCGCCGGCATCGCCCTCGTGGCCTACGGCTACCTGGTGCTGCCGCTGCCGCCCTACGCCGCCGGGCTCTGCCTGGGGCTGCTCTGCGGGCTGCTGCTGGGCTTCCTCGCCATCCTCCTCCTCGTGCCCAAGGCTCCGCCGGCCGCTCGGGGACCCTGGGGCCGCCTGCGCCCCAAGCTGCTCCCGGGGGAGCCGCGGGAAGCCCCCCACCTGCAGGTAGGAGCGGGGTGCTCCGGGATGAGGGGCCGGAGGTGTCCGTGGGGAGTGGAAGCAGCCGGCTCCCTCCTCCCCGTTCTCCAGGGCTGGATGAACCAGTTGCACGTGTACGACCCCGAGCTCTTCCACCCTTCGCTCACGCACTCGGTGCTCGCCGTGCTGGACGGGGCCACCCTCAAGCTGTCCTACCCCAAGAGCAACATCCCGCGCCGAGCCACCTTCGAGGAGGAGATCCTGGACGCCGTGTTTGTCAGCCACCGCTGCTATGACCTGACAGATGCCAAGGTGGGCCCGGGGGTCCCCAGGAGCCTCCCTCCCACGGGGACCCCCCCCCAGCCAGGCCCGGGCTCACCCCACTCTCGGTGCTGCAGGTGTTCCTGAGCCCCCCAGTCTGGTTTGGGCTCACCCCACTCTCGGTGCTGCAGGTGTTCCTGTGCCCCCCCAGCCTGGCCCGAAAGCGGACGTGGAACAAGAAATATCCCATCTGCGTGCTGCTCCCCGAGCCGGCCGAGGGAGAGGGCAGCGAGGAGCAGCAGGACACAGAGCCGCAGGGGGAGGAGGGCAGCAGGAGGGGGCCCCTGGCTGGGCAGGACGCCCCGGGGGACAGCAGGGACAGGTGCCTGTACCTGTTTGGGAGGACGGGGCGGGAGAAGGAGGAGTGGTACCAGCACCTCGTGCAAGCCTCCCGTGGGACAGCCAGCGGCCACGGTGACACCAGGGCAGGTGAGGGGCAGGAACACAATGCCTTGGTGGGCAGCAGGGAGCGTGGAGGGATGTGGAGGAGCCCAAAGTGTAGCCAGGAGGGTTCAGGTGGGGGGCATGTCACTGGTGTCACGGACAGGCATCATGTCACAGCTGATGCCATCCTGAGTGAACAGACTGGATATTAGGAATATTGGATATTAGTGAATATTGGATATTGGGAACAATTCTTTCACTGCAAGGGCTGTCTAGGCCCAGGGCAGGGGTGGAGTGCCCATCCCTGAAGGGGGTTAAAGCCATGCGGATGTGGCACTTGGGGACACGGGTTGGTGCTGGCCTGGGTGGTGCTGGGGAGTAGATTGATGACATTAGAGGGGTTTTCCAAGCTCAGGGATTCTGTGATTCCACATCCCCAGGCACGGGATGGGCCCCGCAGAGCAGCGGCAGCAGCAGCGGGGACAGCACTGAGGACATCCCATCCACGGATCCCTCCAGGGATGTGTCAGGAAGCACTGAGGAGATTTACCTGGACTACAGCACCTACATGGCCCGATTTGTGCCAGCACAGGGGGCAGCCAGCCCGGAGAGGAGCCCCTCTCACGGAGCTCTGGGCAGCCCCACACCCACAAAGGTGAGAGGGACAAACCCAGCACTGGGAGTGGGGCTGGAGGCTGATGGAGCCACGCTTCCAGGGTGTGGCTTGTTTGAGCAGCCAGGCCCTGGGGCAGGGAGCACAGACAGCAGGTGCCACTGCTCACAGAGCCACCTCGCTGCAGGGGCTGGTGGCTGCTGTCCCCCCCCAGGAGGACACGGCCAGCATGGCCTGGATGAACGCCCTGGTGGGACGCATCTTCTGGGACTTCCTGAGGGAGCAGTACTGGGCAGAGCAGGTGTCCAACAAGATCCAGAAGAAGCTGAGCAAGATCAAGGTGAGAGGCAGGAGCATCACTCGGGGAAGCCCTGTTCCCAAGGCCCCATGGTGAGTGGTGACTGTCCCCATGGGGGTTTTCCTCCATCAGCTCCCGTATTTCATGAACGAGCTGACGCTGACAGAGCTGGACATGGGCACATCCATCCCCTCAGTGCTCAGTGCCTCCAGCCCCACCATCAACGAGCGAGGTAAGAGCCCCACAGAGGCACAGGGATCCCAATGCTGCCTCCAGGATGGCTTTACAGAGCTGCCAGCCCAGAGCTGGGAGGGCTTGGCAGTACACAAGCAGCTCTGACCCCTGTGGTGCTGACCTGATCTGCCCTGTCCCTCTCCCTGGCAGGGCTCTGGGTGGACATGGAGGTCACCTACAGCGGCTCCTTGCAGATGACACTGGAGACAAAGATGAACCTCAGCAAGCTGGGGAAGGAGAGCTCTGCAGAGGAGAGCGGCCCTGCAGAGGCAGGCAGAGAGGGGTAAGGAACCTGCCCATGGAGGGGCTCATTCTGCTCCTCCTGCCCCGGCGAGGCGAGGCCGCTGTCCCCGAGCAGGCTGTGACCTCCTGGGCTGGCAGGGCCCGGCCGCGGCTGATCCTGCTGGCAGACAGCGACGCCGAGTCCTCCAGCGCCGGCTCCTCCGACGAGGACGATGCCACCAGTGCAGAGCCCGTGGGAGCCCCAGGGGAGCGGCTCCCCCCACCCGGCACCGAGGGGTACGGGGGTGCTGGGGGTCTGTCTGTGCCACGGGGGGCACGGGGAAGGGATGGGGGCACACAGTGCCACAGCAGCACAGGGGCATGGGGACGGTGTCCCTGGCAGAACACACACAGCTCATCGTGGCAGCTTCCAAAGGGGACTCTGTCCCTGTCCTCTGTCCTTCTCTGTGCTGTGGCAGAGGGCTGGGGGACCCCCAAAGCCAGCAGGGCTGAGCTGGGGCCCCTCCTGCTTTAGGCACGTCAGTGGGAACAGCACAAGCAGGAAGATCCTGCGCTTCGTGGATAAGATCGCCAAGTCCAAGTACTTCCAGAAGGCCACGGAGAACGAGTTCATCAAGAAGAAGATGGAGGAGGTGTCCAACACGCCACTGCTGCTGACGGTGGAGGTGCAGGAGCTGGCAGGAACCCTGGCTGTGAACATCCCCCCGCCACCCACCGACCGTGTCTGGTACCAGCTCTCCTTCCCCCACATCACATCCCACTGCCAGCACCCCTTGCTCCCTGCAAGGAGCCAGCCCCAGGGCTCTGGGCTCATCTTGGCACCAACAGCCCCAGGCTGCTCCGCAAAGGGGCTCACATCCCACTGCCAGCACCCCTTGCTCCCTGCAAGGAGCCAACCCCAGGGCCCTGGGCTCATCTTGGCACCAACAGCCCCAGGCTGCTCCCCAAAGGGGCTCACAGACCTCAGGCTTATTCCTCTGAGTCTGCACCCAGGCCAGCACAGATCTGGGCACCCTGAGCTGTCACCTCCTCCCTAAAACCCTTCAGTGAGGCTGCCTGGCCTGTGCCACACCTGTGGCAGGTGATGCTTTCTGCCCGTTTCCTTTCCCCTCCCAGGTACAGCTTCCGAGTGCCCCCGCAGCTGGAGCTGAAGGTGCGCCCCAAGCTGGGCGAGCGGGAGGTGACATTCCTGCACGTCACAGAGTGGATCGAGAAGAAGCTGAAGCACGAGTTCCAGGTGCCTGGGCTGCTGTTCAGGGCCTCAGCAAACCCTGCTGGGCCTTGGGCGTTGCTGCCATCAGGGAGAGGCAGCCTCAGTTCAGGGCAGTTGTTTCTGCAAAAAGCCAGCACCGGTCTGGTCTGGCCAGCTTGGAGCAGTGAAGATACAGAACCCAAATAATGAGCTCAAGGGCTGAGGAAAAGTGATTTCCTCCCATCATTTGCAGCCCTGCCCCAAGCAGGGAGGGTTCAGCCCCAGAAGAGATGAATCCACCTGTCCATTCTGGTTTGGGGATGTTTGGGAGATTTGCCTTCCTAAGGGTTTGTGTTCAGCCTCTCACCTCTGCTCAAAGAGCAGAAATGTCCCCACAGATAGTTAGGGTCTCCCAAAAGCCACCCATTGTGGATGGTTTCAAAATGCTGGTCCCTCCCCTCTGCTGTGACCACCCCTGCAGTCATTGAGGTGGCCAGGGCAAAGAAAAACTGTCCCTGCTTGTGCCCACCCTGATATCCAGAGCTGGGACCCTCCTGGGGCTGCTGCTGTGGGGGTGGGAGCCCAGAACCTCCAGTTTATCCCCACATACCTCCTGCCAAGCCACCTCCAGGAGTGTCCCCATGGTGTTCAAACCCACTGATTTGTTACTCTGGCTTCCTCTTTGTAGAAAATTCTGGTGATGCCAAACATGGACGATCTCATCATGCCCATCATGTGCTCTGGCCTGGATCCTTGGCCCCGCAGCACGGGACTGCCCCAGGACCCACCAGCCACGGGGGACAGGAGGCTCTGAAGCACAACCCAGGGGCAGGGACACTGCCCAGAGCTCAGGGACCTTGCTGGGACGTGGGACAGCCGGGCCTGGCCGCTGCCTGCAGCCAGGGCTGTGCCTGGATTCATCCTCATGCTCTGCTTGTGCAGATGAGCCTCCTCAGATCCTGCAAGCACACATTCAGGGCCCAGCCAGGCTGCTGGAGACCCAGGGATTCCACAGCCACGCTCCAGGACTCCTGGTCAAGCAGGCAGCTCTGGGCAGTGGAGGGCTGGGCTTCCCACTGTCTGCTTCCAAAGAGGGTGCAGGACACCTGGATCACGGCACTGAAGGAGTTGGGATCATTGCTGATCCAGAATTCCCAGCTCTGGGGCATCCCCCCTCCCCACAGGCAGCTGGGCTGCAAGGACAGCATGGGTGGGAAAGGCTCCCAGGAGAATAAATCCATCTCTGCCCAGCCCTGCCTGGCAGCCCTCTTGTTGTGCACAAATTCCCACCTCTGCCAGGGTCCCTGCCAGGATCAGGGGGCTTTGAGCAGGGAAAAGCCCCCAGGTTGCACTTTCAGCACAGCAAAAGCGGTGCTGGAGTGTGTGGGAGAGGCATGAGGGGACAGGCAGGGATCCTGGGCAGAGGCAGGCCATGGGCTGGCCCAGTATTCCCAGTGGAAACTGGTGCAGAAGTGCTGGAAGGTTCTCTGCTGGATGAGAGGGGGGAGAGACCTCGTGGTGATTTGGGTGAGAGGGAAAAATTCACTGGGAGGAAAGGAAAGGGAGGATCCAGAGGGCAGAGCAGACACTTGGCTGCCCCAGTTAGTCCCTGTCCACATGGGCCAGTCCCAAATGCCACTTTTCCCATCCCCACCTGCTGAGGAGCCTGAGAACAGGCAAGAGACCCCTCCAGAAGGAGAGAGGAGCAAGCATGGCTTGGAGCCCCTTTATTGCAAGTGCCCAGTCAGGCAGGTTGGATCTCTGTCCTTAGAGCTCTTCCTGCACACCTGGCTTCTCCTTCACCAAATGTTTCTTCTGAGGGCCCTGGAAGAGAGCAGAGAGGAGATTTGGATTTAGGGACACACAGACCTGGCCTGCACGGCTGTGTCTGAAAGAAAGGCAGCTCGGGCCAGCAACTGACAAATGGGGTTATCCCACAGCAAATCAATCCTATGGGAGTTGGTGGCAGGAATTACTTATGTCCCTCAACTTCCAGACAAATGTCATGTTTTACCACAGAATCCATGGGGCAAAATGGCAAAGAAAAGAGCTGCAGCCAGGTCAGGCCTCCTCCTCCTGTCACCGTGCTCCTCATCACAGCAGCTCAGGGCTGGCAGTGACACAACAGGCTCCTGACACTGAGCTGAAGGCAATCAGCTTAACCTCTAAAGAGCCCTGCAAAGGCAGTGCCTCACCAATCCCCCTGCCAGCACTAAGGAGGCTTAGCCAGCTTCACATGGCATTTCTGGCTGACAGGCCAGATCCAGACCCAGTTTACGTCTGCGTGGGACACAGGCACTTGTTTCTTTCCCTTTTCCTTCTCCTGGTTTACTCAGTGCTTCCTCCGCTTCAGACTCAGACTCACACCAGCCTGGTGAAGGCTGCAAAGCTATTCAGGAAACTGCTGTGTTTGGATTATTTAATTATATTATTTTTTGCCCCGGGTTTAAGAAAAATACACTGCTTGGCCTTCTTGAAAGCTTCTGACAAAAGCACCACAAATCTGCATCTGAATTTGACCCAAACTTTTTTTCCTCTGAGTACATTAAAGCTATAAATCATTCCAAACAAATCAAAGCAGTGCACAATTCCGAGTGAAAGGCACCATATGGCCAAGACAGTGCCTGCCAAGTTAACTGCTGGCTTAAAACTTCCCATGGTGAATGGGAACTGGTTGTGCATATGGTCTTTTATTTGCTGGTTGAGTTGTCTTGGATCACTCACACAACCATCCTGTTCTTCCTTAGCATCATTTCTGCTGTGTGAACCTAATTCATGGCTGCCTTTAGGCAAGAGAGCCTCAAACATTGGCTCTTGGCTGTTGTTGTATCAAGGAACACACCACAGAATCATGGAATCGTAGGATCCTGGGATGGTTTGGGTCGGAAGGGACACAAAACTCATCCAGTTCCACCTCCCTGCCCATGGAAGGTGCTTGGCTGGAGTCAGACAGTTGCTGTGGCAGCCCAAGGAACTCACCATGAAAGCTCTCTTCTCCTGAGCTGTCTGGAAGCGGCCGTGGCCGAATTTGGAAGTGGTATCAATGAATTTGAGCTCGATGGCTTCGTGGGCCCGGCGGCTCGTGTGCACCAGGAGGGACTGGGAAAGAACAGCCACAACAGCAGGGGAATCATCACAGAACAGCTGGGCTCATGGAAGCAGGGCTGGAATATCCTCTAAACAAATATCCCCTCAGAAATCTGTGTTCTCAGAGCGACACCCTGGGGCTCAGGTGGTGGAGAGCTTGCAGAGCTGCTCTTTGCTCAGCATTGCACAGAATCAACCAGGCTGGAAAAGACCTCTGAGATCACCAAGTCCAACCTATGACCTGACACCACCTTGCCACCCAGACCATGGCACCGAGTGCCACATCCAGTCTGTCCTTAAACAGCAGGGACTCCACCACCCCATCCCTGGGCAGCCCATTCCAGTGCCCACTCACCTTTCTGTGACAACCCAAGGTTTCGTTTCTGAAATGAACCACAGCCCTCAGAGCTCTGAAGCTCTCCAGCTCCATCCACTGCACCAAGGACCCAGCCAGCGTCCCTGCCCAGCACTTGGAGAGTTCTCCATGTGGGGAATAAGCTCCTGGGGAGCTGCAGCCCATCCCAGATGCTCTTACCTTGCGCAGGGTGAGCACGCGCTTCCTGGTGCCCACCACGCAGCCCTTCAGCATGAGGAAATCATTGTTGACCTCCCCATAGTGAGGGAAACCACCCTGTGGGGAGAGCAGAGAGGTTGGTGGGCAGGAGAGCTGGCTGGGAGGGTCAGGGGGGCACAGCCCTGTCAGCCCTCACCATGGGCGTGATGGTTTTCTCAGTGATGTCGTAGTGCGTCGAGGCGTTGTTCCTCACCACTTTGCCATCCTCCACGTGGATCCCGTGGCCAATGCGGTAAATCTGGGAACACACAGGCAGGGGGGTGGAGATTCTCCTGCCCCTTGCTGAGGAGCCTTACAGGGTGCCAGAATCCCCCACAGAATCACATAGTTTTTGTTATCATTATATTGCAGAAGTTCTATTATCAGAACATTGCAAGGGTTCCATATTGCTAGAATTTCACACCTCCTTGATGTTTCTTGTAGGCAGCTCCTCTGGGCACTAACTCTGCCTTGTCCTCACAGCAGCCAACTAACTCCAGTTCTCAGTTCCCCCTCAACCAACCAATCCACTCTTTTATAAGACGGTTCTTATTGGCTACAGGTGTGGCCTGTTAACATCAGGCCTGCTCCTAACCTTCAATAATTGGTTCAGCTACAACTCTTTAGGGGATAAGATTACCTTCTATACCACCTTCATTTACCCATACTGAATTCCCCTACAGGTTTTCACCACGGCATGCCCTCGAGCAGCAGAAAATCACCAGGAAGGACATGGAGATGTCCAGGGGAGCATCCATGAGGATGCAGGGAGCTGAGGGCAGCGTGGGGAGGAGGGTGTGACGGGATGGGAGGCCTGGGGAGCCCCCTGGCCATACCTTCTTGTTGATCTCGGTGCGGTGGTGGTAGCCCTTCTGGCCGGCCCGGGCGATGGAGTAGCCCACGCGGGCTGGGTGCCAGGCCCCGATGCAGGCCACCTTCCGCAGGCCCTTGTGCGTCTTCCTGGGCAGCTTCTTGGTGTGCCAGCGGCTGGTCACCCCTGGGAGCGTGGGGACAGTCAGCAGGGCCAGCTGGGGCTGGGGAAGGACAGTCCCTGAGGGACAGTCCCATGGATTTCCTAAGGGATAGTTCATGAGGGACAGTTCCCTGGCTCTCCTGAAGGACATTCCCTGAAGGACAATCCCATGGCTCTCCTGAGGGACAGTCCCATGGCTCTCCTGCAGTTCTCAGAGGAGGCCTTATTGGGAGGAGATCAGGAGCTGTTCTCACTTCCCAGGGCTCTGATCAGACCAGGAGGTGTCTACATGGGACGCCCACACCCCTGCACATGTGGGGTTTGAGACATTCACACCATCACAGAATGGTTTGGATTGGAAGGGACCATAAAGACTTTCCAGTTCCAGCCCCTGCCATGGGCAGGGATACCTCCCATTAGACCTGGTTGCTATATGTACTCACAGTGCCTCTGAGCCTCCTGGGAGGAGGCCTTCACTGGCCTTAATCTCAGGGAAAATCTTTCCAACAGAGATTACCTTGTCAGCTCCTCTGTATCTACACCAGAGGTGCCCCTGTCGAATTTTTCCCTTGCTGGAATCCCTGAGATTAAGGAAACCGAGCCCTGCCACAACAGAACTGGATGTCATGCTTAAGATCCTGAGGCTTTTTGCTACTCCCTCCACAGAAAGTTAGGGGTTCCCAGCGTGGTGAACACTCTCCTACCCCAAAAGCACCTGTGAGGAGCACAGCCCCTGAGCCCTGTACCTTTCATGCCGTGGCCCTTGGTGACACCGATGACATCGATCATCTCGTTCTGGCTGAAGACACTGTGCACAGAGATCTGCTTCTCCAGCCTCTCCCGCACCCAGTCGACCTTCTCAGCCACTGTGCCCCCATTCAGCTGGATCTCCATGATGTGGGCCTTCTTCTGCCTCAGGGGGAGCAGCCTCATCTGCAGCACACTGTGCTTTAAGGGTGGCTCCTCACCCCACAGACAGGAGGGTGCAGCAGGGATGGGTCCCTCACAATTTGTGAGGGGCACAGGGGTGAGCAGAGCCACTGCTTCACCTCTCTGCCACAGTTGCCCCCTTTCATAGCAGCCCTGGGTCAGCAGCTCTTTATATCTGGGATTTTATGGAGCCAACTCCTTGTCCTTGAGCCCAGAGACCCTGCCTGGCCTCGAGCCAGCTTAGCTCTCCCCAAGACCCCAAAGCAGCCCTTAACTCCAGGGATCAGCATTAAAATGGGCCCCACGTGTATCCAGCAATCAGCATCTGGCAAAACTGTGCCTGCCCGTGGGGTTATTTTTGCCAAAAACATTTGACACCAGTTGCTAATTTGAGGTGATCATGAGGTCCCTTGCTGACACAGGACTCAGGACCTGCCCGGGCTCTGCCCTGCTCCTGCTCTCCTCCATGGGGTGTGTGGGTTCCCATTGGGGTGTGGGGGCTCCCCAGGGATCCCCCGAGGCTGAGGAAGCCCCCGAGCCCCCTGCCCATGCCAGGGGGAGGCTCTGACCTGTGTGTGCATAATGACACGGATGACCTTGCAGTACTTCTTCATGGCTGCAAAATCCTTCTCCAGCTGCCTTTTCCCAGCCTCATCCTGCCATTTTTTGCAGTACTTGGTGAACGCCTTCTTCTTGCTCTTGTGCCTAGGGACAGCAGTGGTTGAACACCCATCAGAGCTGATAAAGGGCTGGTGACAGCACAGAGAGGGGACAGGTCACCCTGGCAGCCACCTTCTCCGAGGCACAAGGAACCTGTGGATACCTGAGCCTCACCTGACTGTCAGGACCTTGAGGTGGGAAGAGGGAGGTGGATAACGAGCCGTGAAAAGGTCTCCTTCAAGGGTAATTCAAACCTTTCTGCATGAGGAATGCAGCTGTCTGTCACTGACTGACTCAGCACCGTCAGAACAGGCGCAAAATCAGAGGCAGGAGAAAGCAGGGATCAGAGCCTTGGGGTGGGTGCGTCTTCATGGCACTTACAGGGGATTCCTGCAGCCAGGAAATCATTTCCCGGCTACCTGTGGGTACCTGAGCCTCACCTGACTGCCAGGGGCTCGGGTGGGAAGAGGGATAAGCCATGAAAAGGGCTGACAGGAGCAAACAGGGACCAGAGGCTGTGGTGGGTGGGTGGCTCTCCATGGCGCTGTGACAGGAGACGCAATTCCCACAACGAGGAAATTCGTGTTCCAGCTTCCCTCTCTGCTGAGGGGGTGTTGATATTTATGAGGGTCTGGGGCCACATTCTGCATCAATTTCCCCCCTGGCAAATCTGGTTTCAGTCCAGCTCAAGGATTCTGGTTAAGTGGGGAGCTGAGGAGCCCGAGCTACAGGAGGGAAAAGGAACCTGCCACACGATATTGTGGAGAGAGCTAACTTGGTTCAGCTATTAGAATAAATTTACATATGCAAATGCTGCTCCCCAGCACTGCGCTGTCTGCAGTGTCCCTGTGCATGACTAAATAGGCAGCAGTTTCAGTCCACAGGAGCTGAGCTGTTTGGGCATCCTGGAGAGCCTGTGGAATTCCTGCCAGGGATCCCTCACAGGCAGCCCCCCAGGAGACCCCCACTCTGGGGATCCTAGGATGGAAAAGCCCTCCCAGATCATCCAGTCCAACCTGTGAGTGATCCCCACCTCATCCCCCAGCCCAGGGCGCTGAGTGCCACATCCAGGGCTGCCTTGGACACCTCTACCCCCTCCCAGGGCAGCCCCAGTGTTTGGTGACCCTTTTTGGGAGCCCGTACCAGTTCTTGTAGAAGCGCCGGCGGCACTCATCGCTGATGTGCTCAGCAAAAACAGTCTTGAAATTCCTCAGGCCCTTGGGGGTCTCGATGTAGCCCACGACCCCCACCACCACCATCGGGGGCGTCTCGATGATGGTCACGGCCTCCACCTCCTCCCGCTTGGACACCTCTGCAAGGCAGCAAAGGGAAGGGGTGCCTGGCACCCTCTGGGATCATTCCCTGGAGGATTCCAGCTGTCACAGGGAGTGCTGGCGGCCAGGTTGTGTTTGATGTCAGCCAGCCACAGCCTCCCCACCTCCCAAACTCACCATCCCAGCGGGGAGAGTTCCACACTCAGCCCATGCTGAGCTGGCCTTTGACCATCCAAGATGTGGACAGCCAGGATTTAACCCAGAGCTGTGGGCTCCACTGTCAAGGACATATTTTAAGAAAAATCCTTTTGCTGGGATTTTTTCTCCTGAGAAGCCGAGGGGCCTCAGAAACGAAATGCAAACAATGATTATCTGCTGCTGTGGAATGCAACAGGTGGATCTGTGATTGGTCTCAGGTAGTTGTTTTTAATTAATGGCCAATCACAGTCAGCTGGCTTGGACTCTCTGGTCAGTCACAAGATTTTATTATTATTCCTTTCCTTTCTGTTCCTTGCTAGCCTTCTGATGAAATCCTTTCTTCTATTATTTTAGTATAGTTTTAATATATAATTTTCTTTTAATATAATATATTATTATATTATAATATATATTTATATTTTAATATATATTTAATATATAAAAATATAAAATAATATATTTTATATTAATAATATATAATACTATATAATAATATATATTTTAATATATTAAAATATATTATATATATCATAAAATAATAATATGGTCAGTCACAAGATTTTATTATTATTCCTTTCTTTCTATTCCTTGCTAGCCTTCTGATGAAATCCTTTCTTCTATTCTTTTAGTATAGTTTTAATATATAATTTTCTTTTAATATAATACATTTAACATAATATACTATATATACTTAATATATATAATATATCAATTTATGTTATATATTTTTATATAATTTTATATGATATATTTTAATATATTTATAATATATTTTATATATTTAATATTTTAATATATTTTAATACAATATATTATATATATCATAAAACAATAAATTAGCCTTCTGAAACATGGAGTCAAGATTCTCTTCTCTTGTCCTGGGACCCCTGCAAAAACCACCACACTCCACCACCCTTTCCATAAAGAGCCTTTCTTTCCCCAGGAGCCCACTCCCCCTTTTCCTTTGCCTCCCCGTGCAGCCCAGCCTTACTGAGCCCGGGCCGGTGCACCTCGCGCACGGTGTGGGTCATGCCAGCCTTGTAGCCCAGGAAAGCTGTCAGGTGCACTGGTTTGCTGGGGTCATCCTTGGGCCAGGCCTTCACCTTGCCCCGGTGCCGGCGGCTGCGCTTGTGGGGCAGGAAGCCCAGGTGGCCGTGCCTGGGAGCCGAGAACTTGCGGTGGGACTGCGGAGGGAACCACAAAGGGAGCTGCACTCTCAGCCCAGGGAAATGGGGAGATGGGAAACATGGCAAAAACACAACAAAAATGCCCTCCTTTCAGATGGGAATGCCACAGAGGGCTCTGCACTGAGTCCTAACAGGGCAGGGTTTTGTTCAAGCTTCTGTTGCGGACATGGAAAATGGCATAGAGTCCTGGATTGGTTTGGGGTGGAAGGGACCTTAAGGCCCATCCAGTGCCACCTCTGCCATGGCAGGGACACTTCCACTGTCCCAGGGGGCTCCAAGCCCCATCCAGCCTGGCCTTGGGCACTGCCAGGGATCCAGGGGCAGCCACAGCTGATCTGGGCACCTGTGCCAGGGCCTACTCACCTCACAGGGAAAGGATTTCTTCCTAACACCCATTCTAAATCTACTGCCTGTCATTGTGAATTTACTAAATTTCTGGACAAATGATGCCACTTAAATAAAAAACTTAACATCATCTCCCTCCTCCAGCTTCTTCTGAAGGACTTTGAAGAAGAAATACATTCTTTACTAGGTCTGTCTTTCTGTGCTCTTAGTTATAACAAATTATTTTGTATCCTGTAGCACCAAAAAGGCCTGCTTGGAATTCCTGGGCTTCGTGTCATCAAGGCAAATGGCACAAAACAAGCAAAGCCAAGGACTGGGAAAACAGGGGGAAGAATGCCCAGAGGAATGGGCAACAGGGACATGCACAGGTTCTAAAGGCCCCTTGAAAGCCAGGTGAGAAGAGATAAACACATAAACCTCAACCACAAGCAGCAAAGGGTTAGTCCTGCACCCACTGCAGCTCCTTCCTAGCTCAGATCAGTCCCAGTGCCCGGCTGTGCTTTCCACCAAGCTCCTTTTCCAGCCTCAGTGGGGCTCTGAGGATTCTGCCCCCATTCCTGTGGCACCGCCAGGAGCACAACCCAGCCCTGCTCGCCGACCCTCGCACACACAGCAGAGCTGTACCAACCATAGCACGTCTTCAGGCCGGGGCAGCAGCAGAGAGAGGCTGTCAGGAGGTGCCTCCCCGGATTAATACTTGAGATGGGAATGGGTCTGAAGACACAAATTTAGCCGCTCGCTTCACCCGCCGCGATATTCATTTCATTCCTGGCAGGTTGGACACGACAGTTGTGGTGTGATAAAGGTCACTTGCTGCTGGCTCAGTTTACACTTCTCCCTCCTGAACAGCTCTGATGTGAATGGCAGGAATTGGGGCAGTTTCCTGAATTAGGGCAGTTTCCAAAAGGGGTACCACACACCCAGAGCTGTGAACACCTGCACCAGGAACCCCCAGCACAGGCTGAGAATCTGTCAGCCCAGGATTGTGATCCTGGCTGGAAAAGAGATTGAGACAATACATCTCAGAATCACAGAGCAGTTTGGATTGGAAAGGACCTTAAAAATCATCCAGTGCCAACTCCTGCCATGGGTGGGACACCTTCCATGGCTGAGAGGGGCTCTCAGCCCAGGTGTCCCTGTGTGCAGGGAGGGCAGAGCAGGGACCCAGTGGCAATGGCACCAGAATCACAGGCAGGAGCTGATCCCAGGCAGTTCTGCCTGGACACGAGGCAGAGCTTTATCCCTGTGCAGTGACCGAGCACAGATCCCACAGAGAGTGTGGAGGCTCCCTGTGAAAAACGCCAATCACTTGTTTTTAGACTTTTAAAAGTTTAATAGTAATAAAATGGTTATTAAAATAGTAATATAATTAGAGTAATAAAAATTTGGACAATTAGGATTAGGGCAATATGAGACAATAAAAACAAAGAGTTACAGACAGTCCGGTTACCTTTTCTGGGCAAAATAAGCCTGAAAAAGGACTCACGTTAACAGAGGATTAACCCTTAAAAGCAACAGCCTGTTGCATATTCATACATCTCATACATGATGCATAAATTCCATTCAAACACAGGATTCTGGCTGGGCAGTGTCAGCTTCTTCCTCTGAATCCTGACGGTGTCTTCAGCGGGCTGAGCGAGGCAGGAAGAAATTCGTTTCTTCTGATAATGGGGCAATAAATTATTTTTCTCTGAAAGATTTAGGTGTCCTGTGGCTGCTCTCTCAGTGTGAGTTCTTTCTTAAAAAAAAGTATCCTACATAGCATAGTTTCTATTTTAACATTATGTTATAACCTAAAACTATATTTAACACACTACTTAAGAAAATTAATACAGCATAACTTTCTAACATAACACATATAATATTCATTTTAATATTTGCAAAAAGGCAATCATAAAATACACATTTTTCATAGAGGGGGACAGTCGGGACGGCCCTGTGAGCAGGGATGGGGACAGAAGGGATGGCCCTGTGAGCAGGGAGGGGACAGTGGGGATGATCCTGTGAGCAGGGAGCAGGGATGGGGACAGAAGGGATGGCCCTGTGAGCAGGGATGGGGACAGTTGGGATGGCCCTGTGAACAGTAAGCAGGACAGTCGGGATGGCCCTGGGAGCAGGGATGGAGACAGTCGGGATGGCCCTGGGAGCAGGGATGGGACAGTTGGGATGGCTCTGGGAGCAGGGAGCAGTGAGGGGACAGTCGGGACACGCTGTGGGCTCTGCCGGCCCGTCCCATGCCGGGCTCCCCTCACGGAGCAGGCACACCCGCACTACAACTCCCGGCGTGCCCCGGGGCCGCCGCCATATTCCCGTGCCCAGCCCCTCGGGGTCGCCGCCATGTTCCCGCGTTCCCGCCCCCTCAGGGGTCGCCGCCATCTTTCGCTGCCGCCGTCGCCGCGATGCCGGAGGATCACGACTGGGAGGCCTACAAGGTGCCGCCGACCCGCACCCCCGTCTCCGAGAGGACCACCTCGGTGCCCAATCCCGTTGACTACTTCCAGAGCGCCTTCAACTATGTCCTCGACGCGCCCGTCACCTTCATCCGAGGTAGCGGCGGGACAGGACATCCTCCCCTCATCCCCGTCCCCTTTCCCGTGGGAGTCGAGCAGCGGCTCGGGGATGGGGACACCGGGATGGGCACACAGGGGAACGGGGCAAAGGCGTGAGGACACGGGCACCTGGACAGGCAAAGGGCACGCGCAAGGACACAGGGATACTGGTCCTGACAGTACCGGCACGGGCAGAGCCACAGGACACTGGGACACGGGACATTGACAAGAACACAGCATGGACACAGGGACACAGATAAATACATGGCCTGGACAGAGGGACACGAGACACAACATGGACACGGGCAGACATGGACAAGGGACGCAGTAGAACACAGCATGGACACAGGGACATGGGACACTGCACAGACATGGGAACATGGGACAGACAAGAGCACAATATTGGTAGTGGGACAGGGACATGAGAGACAGTGTGGACACTGTGACAGATACAGGGACATCAGGACACGGCTCGGACACTGGGAGAGTGCAGGGGATACAGGGACACAGTGACACAGGACACAGGACAGAGGGGCAGACACACAGCTGGGCACGAGCTGGACACAGTGTGGACCCACTGCTGCTGCTGGGGAAGGTGGCACCGGGCAGTGCCAGCCCTGTGTGGGCTGTGCTGCCCTCGGAGCTGGGCCGGGTGTGTGACCGGGCTGTCCCTGCAGACTGGATCGAGCGGTGGCAGAACAGGAACAAGTTCTACTACTACCACCAGAAGTTCCGCCGTGTGCCCGACCTGAGCCAGTGCCTGGAGGGTGACTACCTGTGCTACTACGAGGCCGAGGCTCAGTGGAGGAGGGACAGGTATGGCTGCCCCTGGGCTGTCCCCAGGCCAGCTCACAGCAGAGCACACAGCTCTGGGACCTGCAGCATTTTGGGGATGCTGGGGTGCTGAGGCACCACCTCCAGCCCACCCTTTACACATCTGTGTCCTGCTGTGCCTGCTGCACTTGTGGGCATGGTGGTGTTAGGGACCAGGACGCTGAAAATCCCAGAGCTGACATTCCACAGGGTATCCTCAGCCCTTGGTTCAGCTCTTCTGTCTGTGTTCCCGCAGGATGGTTGATCAGGAGATCGTGGAGATAGTCCGGGAAAGGATGGCTGCGTGCAAGCAGAGGGAGGGGCCCAACCAGTTCCAGAACTGTGCCAAGGAGATGGAGCTGCTGGCACAGGTCACCAAGGCCTACCAGGACAGATGTGAGTGTGGCAGCAGCACACAGGGCACCGGCTCTGAAATCACATCCCACATTCAACATGGAACACAGGCTCGTGGGAGGCACTGCTCAGGCATCTCCTTTCTTTTTCAGACGGTGATCTGGGTTTCCATGGCAATGCACGGACATGCCTGATGAAGCAGAAGCACAGGATGATGGAGGAGAGGAAAGCAGCACAAGAAAATCAGTAGAGCTGAAACAGTTCCTCCCTCCATGGTGCTGGTATCCAAGTGCATGTTGCTTCCTTGGCCTCCACAATAAACAGACATCTGTACAGTTGGGCTCTGTATTCATTCTTTGAAGAGCTCTGCAAGCCCTCAGCTCCAGGCACTTGGGGCTGCTGCCACTGTTGGGGTTTGCCCTCTGGACTTTTTCCTCTCCTTCATGAGCCTCCTGTGTGTGCTGCCCTGCCCTGGCTCTGAATTCCCTCATTGGATGAAGATGAAGTGCCCAAGGCCAGGCTGGACAGAGCTTGGAGCAGCGTTGTTTGCTGGAAGGTGGAACTGGATGAGCTTCCAGGCCCTTCCCAACCCACCCCATTCCGTGGTTTAACCCACCTGCCCCAACCCCAATCACACCAAGCAGATTCCTGGTTCTCTGATCACTTTATTGTCCTACAAAACCCCTTAGGTGGTGGCCACAGCGGCTGCCTGGGTCCTCTGCACCGACACTCTGGTGTGGGTCTTGGCCAGATGATCAGTGAACTCCTGCAAGAAACACCAACGGGGTTATTCCCCCAAAGCCCTCACGGGTTCCTCAGCACCACTCCCATCCCTCGTGGCACTGGGGCTGGGGTGGCTCAGCTTTACAGCTACCAAACCTTTGGGTCCAGAAATCTGAATTTTAGGGGCAATTTTGAGTTGTGAGTTACCATAAGGCTCTTACCTGGTAGGGAGACTTGGTGAAGACAGTCTCTTTCCAGAGGTCAGGAGTCAGGTAGCTGTAGGTTTTGGAGATGGCATCGAAGGTGGCTTTAGCTGCAGAGATGTCACACACTGTCACACAGGGCCCGCCAATGGCTGCAGAACCAGCCTGCTCATCAACCCACAGCTCCAAAATACCCCCAGTTACAAAAATGTAGAATTTTGAAAGGACCAGGGAGACCAGGAAGGGCCTCTCTGATGAACCCACAAAGCTCAGGTTGCTCTCTCTCTCCAGTTACGACGATTACACCACGGTACACAAGTGCAATCGCGCAGATTGGGAGATCCAGGAGTGTTGAACCCCACATTTGTGTCACTAACTCTGACAGAACCTGCAGCAGGACTGACTGCTCTGTCAGCACAAACTGCTGTAAAACGGAGCTGCTGTGCCCCATCAGTGACAGAACTGTCCCCGAGCCCCGTGGCGGCCCCAGAGCTCACCGAAGTTGCCGAGGGTGGCCGTGCAGCCCCGCGCTGACGTGTAGCAGTCATCGATGCCGGCCATCATCAGCAGCTTCTTGGGGACAGGGGCGGACACGATCCCAGTGCCACGGGGGGCCGGGATCAGGCGCACCAGCACGGAGCCACAGCGCCCGGTGACCTGCAGGGACACAGCGGGGTCAGCCCCAGCGCACAGGGACACAGTGGGGTCAGTCCCAGAGCAGGGGGACACAGTGGGGTCAGCCCAGAGCACAGGGACACAGTGGGGTCAGCCCGGAGCACAGGGACACAGTGGGGTCAGCCCCAGAGCACAGGGACACAGCGGGTCAGCCCGGAGCACAGGGACACAGTGGGGTCAGCCCCAGAGCACAGGGACACAGCGGGTCAGCCCCAGAGCACAGGGACACAGCGGGGTCAGCCCCAGCGCACAGGGACACAGTGGGGTCAGTCCCGAGCATAGGGACACAGTGGGTCAGCCCCAGAGCACAGGGACACAGTGGGGTCAGCCCGGAGCACAGGGACACAGCAGGGTCAGCCCTGAAGCACAGGGACACAGCAGCGGCAGCCCCAGAGCAGGGGGACACAGCGGGGTCGGCCCCAGAGCACAGGGACACAGCAGGGGCAGCCCCAGAGCAGGGGGACACAGCGGGGTCGGCCCCAGAGCACAGGGACACAGCGGGGTCAGCCCCAGAGCACAGCCCCGAGCAGCCCCAGGGCCAGGCCGGCAGGACGCTCAGCTCACCTTGCAGGGCACCGTGTGTGGCTTGCCGATCTTGTTGCCCCAGTAGCCGCGTCGCACGGGCACGATGGACAGCTTGGCCAGGATGATGGCCCCGCGGATGGCCGTGGCCACCTCCTTGGAGCACTTCACCCCCAGCCCCACGTGGCCGTTGTAGTCCCCGATGGCGACAAAGGCCTGCAGCAGAGGAGGAGTTTTCACTGCTCCAGCCAGGGCTATGCCATGGTCGCGTGTGCTCAGCAGGAACTCACAGCTCACCCCCAAACCTTACACACAGCTCTCATTATACCCAAAACTTCTCCCTAAAAACCCAACGCTGCTGTGCAAGAACAACTGAATTTTGCAGTGTCAGAAAAGTTTTCTTAAAAAGAAGTTTGAAAGTCTTGCAGCCCAACTTTTGGGCCAGTGCTGCTTCAAGGAACATCTACACACATCACTGACACTTTAAAGTTAATACACTTAACAAACTACTACTGGTCCTCACAGCAAAATACTTATTTACTAGATGTGACAGTAAAAGAGATTTGGAGTGATTAAAATGACACTAAAAGTGCCGCAAGGGAAGTTGTGAGCAGGAGGCTCCAGAAAAAGGGGATTACCTTGAACCTGGTGCGCTGCCCAGCACGGGTTTGTTTCTGCACAGGCATAATCTTCAGCACCTCATCCTTCAGCGAGGAGCCCAGGAAGAAATCGATGATCTCCGACTCCTGCAAGAGTCAGCACTGAGCACACAGGAATCACAGAATCCTGGGATGGTCTGGGCTGACAGGGACGTCAAAGGTCAGCGAATCCAACCCCCTCCCAAGGGCAGGGACTTCTAATGTCCCAGGGTGCTCCAAGCCCCATCCAGCCTGGCCTTGGACACTTCCAGGGAACCAGGGGCAGCCACGGCTTCTCTAGGAATCTGTGCCACGGCCTCACCATCTTTATGGGGAACAATTCCTTCCCAGTATCCCATCCCAAGCCCTTCTCCAGCTCTCCTGGAGCCCCTTTAGGCTCTGAGGTGCCCCCGGAGCCTTGCCTTCCCTTCCCCAGATGAGCAACCCCTGCTCTCCGTGCCTGGCTCCTCCCCTTGGAGCATCTCCCTGACCCATCACTTCCATGTCCGCAGCAGCTCACCTTGATGGGAAGCGAGAAGAGATAAATCTCCTCAAGAGACTTGATCTTCATATCCTTGACCAGGCGACCGAGTTTGGTGACAGGAATCCACTGGTAAGAGAAACCCAGGGGCAAGAGTCACCAGGAGCCAGCGCCGGCCGGGACCGAGCTCTGCTGCCCCATCCCGGGGGCTGGCAGCGCCTCCGTCCCCGCTCCCCACTCACCTCCTTATCCTCGGCTTTCCCTCCGCGGGCTCCGCGGCCTCTCCCGCGGCCCCTCCCGCGGCCGCGCCCGCGGCCCCGCAGCCCGGTCCCGAATCCACCGCGGAAGCCCCCGCGGGCCGCTCCCGCTCCTCCCGCAGCACCGGCGTCGTCCGCCATTTGCTGGAACAAAGCGGGACATCAGGCGGGCGGCGGCGGGCGCGGATGGGGCCGGATGGCCGGGCCGGGCCGCCCGGTGCCGCCGCCGCCGCTCCCGCCATACTTACGTGATCCCTCAGCGTAGAAGGCCGCGCCGTGGCACCGCGCGCTATTTATAGGGCGCGGGCATCTCGCGAGAGCCGCGCCAACCAGCCCTGCGCGCTGGATGAGGAATAACCGCGGGCTGGAATGGGCGGTTTGTTGTTATTTATACAGAGCGCGGGGCGGGCGCGGCTCCCGGGGTCTAGGGGCGCGCACGGGCGGAGCGCGCACAGTGCGGCGCGGCGGCCGGAGGTGAGGAGCTGTGGGTGCGGGCGGGCAGGAGGGCACTGCCGCACCTCCCTCCTCCCCTGCGCCTTCAGCCTCTGTAAAACTCTGCTGGGAAATGGGTATGGTGCTGCCCGAGCCGCAGCCCAGCCGGCCGGGGGCAGGGAGCGGCCCGGGAAGGCGCTCCGGGGGCCGCGGTAGCGCCCGGCGCGGTCTGAAAATCATTCGGGGTCTGCGGTGGCCCCGGGTGAGATAACGGCGCCCAGAGCATCGGGAACATTAAGCTTATTGCCCACGGTTGTGTGTGGGGAATGAAACCCATGTTCCCATAAGCCCTGTGCCCGGTGGGTACCGGCACGGAGGGATTGTGGGGCTGTTTCTGAGTTTTGTTCTCTGTTCCAGGTGCCGTTCCTGGCCGCTGGGAGCGCGGCCCCGCCATGGGCTGGGCTGGCGTTTCGCGGCGATCCCGTCCCCGGAGGAGCTGTGAAGAGCGCGGGGTTGCCGTGATGGACGGCGACACGGGAGTCACAGCAGGGAGCGATTCGGTTTTGTATTTTGATGTGCAATAAAAAATGAAATGATGAAAAGATGGAGCGTCTCTCTTCTTTCTAATTGTCAAAAGTTCTACTTTAGGCTGTGGTCAGGGAGTTCTACTTTACGCTTCTTAGGGGCGGGGAGGGGTGGTTGTGCTGGAGAACGCTCCGGATGGCGGAGAAATGCACCGCAGGGGCCGCTCGGGGCCGGGCTGTGGCCGCTGGCCCGGGGCAACGGGGAATTATCCCGTTCTCCGGAGCGATCCCCGCGTGGTGCCGGTGGCGCCCCTCGCTTGCGTCACTGGAGGGGGCCGGAAGTGCTCCCTCACTTCCCGGAAGTAGCAGCCGGAAGCACGTGGGCCGCGGCCATGGCGGACTCGGACCCGGCCGCCGCCGCCGCCGCTCCCGTGCGCTTCAAGAGCAAGTGAGGAACGCGCGGGACCGGACTGGGCTGGGGCTGCGAGGGCGAGTCAGGGGCCGGGCCGGGTCGGGCTGGGACCGGAGCCCCCGGGCCGCCGCCGCTCCGCTTTAACGGAGCCTCCCGGCGCGTCTCTTTCCCTTCCAGCTACGCTGCGACGCGGAAGATCGAGCCGTTCTATAAAGGAGGGAGAATCCAGGTAATCCCGGCTCTGGAGGGACAGCTGGGAATGCCGCGCCTCCCGGCTCTAACGTTCCCGATCCCTTTCTCCAGATCAGCCGGGATGGGAAGTTCATGTTCTGCCCCTGTGGGAGCAAAGTCAACGTCATCGATGTGGAAACGGGAGCGGTGCTGCACAGCCTCCAGCAGGTGACCAGGATCGGCCTCTCCTGAGCGGTTTGCGAGGCTCCCGGGGGGGGTTTCTCGCTGTGGATACAAAGCTCCCGGGAGTGAGGAGTGCAGGGAGGGTGGGAACGAACCAAACACAGGTTTTGGGTGGTCCCGAGCTGTGCTCGGGGTCAGCAGAGCCCTTGGAGAAGGGAGCTCTGCAGGGATGGTTTAACTGTGGCATTTCTCCTCTGTTTTCCCAGGATGAGGAAGAGGATGTCACAGCATTCGTGCTGAGCCCTGATGACGAGGTGGGTTTGTGCTGGGGGCTGTGAGCAGCCTGGGACAGGCTGAGCCAGGAATGGGGGGAATTCTAGGATGTCCATGCAGGGCCAGGGCTTGGACTCGATGATCCTTGTGCATCCCTTCCTGCTGGGGATGTTCCATGGTTCCATTCCATGCTCTGTGTGCTTCCTGAGATCTCCTGGAGGCCGTGGGTCACAGTCAGAGCCCTGGCTCACACTCACACCTGTGGCTCACACTCAGCACTGCCCAGAGCCTGAGCTCCCCAGCAGCTCCCTGTGCCATGTGGCACTGACAGGAGCCCAAACCCAGCCTGTGCTCAGGCTGTCCCCATGTCCCCAGGTGCTGGTGATAGGCAGCAGGGCGCTGTTACCCGTGGCTCAGGCTGTCCCCATGTCCCCAGGTGCTGGTGACAGGCAGCAGGGCGCTGTTACCCGTGGTTCAGGCTGTCCCCATGTCCCCAGGTGCTGGTGATAGGCAGCAGGGCGCTGTTACCCGTGGCTCAGGCTGTCCCCATGTCCCCAGGTGCTGGTGATAGGCAGCAGGGCGCTGTTACCTGTGGCTCAGGCTGTCCCTATGTCCCCAGGTGCTGGTGACAGGCAGCAGGGCTCTGTTACCCGTGGTTTAGGCTGTCCCCATGTCCCCAGGTGCTGGTGACAGGCAGCAGGGCTCTGTTACCCGTGGTTTAGGCTGTCCCCATGTCCCCAGGTGCTGGTGACAGGCAGCAGGGCTCTGTTACCCATGGTTTAGGCTGTCCCCATGTCCCCAGGTGCTGGTGACAGGCAGCAGGGCACTGTTACCTGTGGTTTAGGCTGTCCCCATGTCCCCAGGTGCTGGTGACAGGCAGCAGGGCTCTGTTACCCGTGGCTCAGGCTGTCCCCATGTCCCCAGGTGCTGGTGACAGGCAGCAGGGCGCTGTTACCTGTGGTTTAGGCTGTCCCCATGTCCCCAGGTGCTGGTGACAGGCAGCAGGGCTCTGTTACCCATGGTTTAGGCTGTCCCCATGTCCCCAGGTGCTGGTGACAGGCAGCAGGGCGCTGTTACCCGTGGTTTAGGCTGTCCCCATGTCCCCAGGTGCTGGTGACAGGCAGCAGGGCTCTGTTACCCGTGGCTCAGGCTGTCCCCATGTCCCCAGGTGCTGGTGATAGGCAGCAGGGCTCTGTTACCCGTGGCTCAGGCTGTCCCCATGTCTCCAGGTGCTGGTGACAGGCAGCAGGGCTCTGTTACCCGTGGCTCAGGCTGTCCCCATGTCCCCAGGTGTTGGTGACAGGCAGCAGGGCGCTGCTGCTGCGCTGCTGGCGCTGGAGGGAGCCCAGCTGTGAGCGCAGCTGGCGAGCCGTGCACACCGCGCCCGTGGCCACCATGGCCTTTGACCCCACGGCCACTCTGCTGGCCACAGGTACGAGCCACCCCTGTCACAGGGGGTGTCCTGCTCCTGGGGAGCCTCCTGGGGCAGGGCAGCAGAGGCTCAGAGCTGTGTCCAGCCTGGTTTTTGCTGCAGCTCCCACGGCTCTCTCCTCTGGCTCTCTCCTCCAGAGCTCAGGTGTCCTTCTCTTCCCAGGTGGCTGTGACAGCACCATCAAGGTCTGGGATATGATCAAACACTACTGCACACACAACCTGAAAGGATCCTCTGGAGTAGTACAGTAAGGACCAGTGCTGTTTGTCAGTCCCTGCTGTGCTGGGATATTGCAACTGAGGTGCAATTCTGGAGTTAATGGAACAGGGAAGGTCCATTCCCAGCAGGTTCTGGGCTCTTCCTGCTGTTTGAGAGCAGGGTTATGGCTGACTCTGCCCAGAGAGGAAACTGTTTGGTCAAGAATTTTCATGGAATCCCAGAATTGTTGGGCAGGGACACCTCCCAGTAGGCCAGGATGCTCTGGGCCCACCCAAGCTGTGCTGCTGTGGGATGTGCATTATTTACAGGCTGGGGGTTGATTCCTGTGCTGTTCTCTGCTCCTGCCCAGCCTGGTGGAGTTCCACCCCGACACCTCCCGCCTGCAGCTCTTCTCCTCCTCCATCGATTACAAGATCCGCATCTGGGACCTGCGCTCCAGCAAGTGCGTGGCAGTGCTGGAGGGACACTTCAGTGCTGTCACCTCACTGGCCTTTGCAGATGGGAACAGCCTCCTCAGGTAGCTCCTGGCAGGGCTTGCACCTCCATCCTTTCACCTCCTGGAGGCTCTGGAGGGTTCTGCTGTGAGGGAA
The DNA here is from genome assembly GCF_051311805.1 of Agelaius phoeniceus. Classification (NCBI taxonomy): domain Eukaryota; kingdom Metazoa; phylum Chordata; class Aves; order Passeriformes; family Icteridae; genus Agelaius; species Agelaius phoeniceus. The sequence continues at coordinate 1,445,246 of NC_135280.1, read as the reverse complement.
AGGAGTGGTGCAAGTGCTCAGTGGGTGTGCATTGGAATAATGGAATGGTTTGGGTTGGAAGGGACCTTAAAGCCCATTCAGTGCCACCCTGCCATGGGCAGGGACACCTTCCACTGTGCCAGGGTGCTCCAAGCCCCATCCCACCTGCCTTTGTTCCTGGGAATATCCTGTGATGGCACAGGGAATGCTGCTGCTCTCTCCCATGGCCTCTCCAGAGAGGTGTTAAGCTCCCACAGTGCTAAATTTGCACCCAGAGCCAAGCTGAACAGGTTTAGCACTAAAACTGAGCTTTTCCTTTGCAGCTCTGGCCGTGACAAGATCTGCATGGTCTGGGACCTGGAGACCAGGCAGAGCAAACGAACTGTCCCTGTCTACGAGGTGAAACTGCTTTTTGTTCCTTCCTTTGAGGCCCTCTGGAGTTCTAGGCCATGGTCTCCCTCTTTAGGGTCTGCCTGTTGTGAAATCAGGTTTCTCCCCCTTCCCAGGGGTTTTCAGCTCAGTCTGTGCCTCTCTGACTCTTTCAGACTGTGGAAGCGGCTGTGCTGTTGCCTAAGGAGGGAGATTTCTCTCAGCTGGGTGTGAAGAAACAAGGGCTGCACTTTGTCACAGCTGGCAGCAAAGGTGAGTGTCACTGAAGGGTGGCACTTGAGTCACTTCACTGCTGTTATTCCTGGGCTGTGTGTTCTCCATTGCAGGAGCCTTGGGTGGAGACCAGAGCCTGCTCCCGAGTTCCTTGGGCAGGGTGGATGAGCAGGATGGAACGGGCACAGATCCATTTACTACTCAAACACATTTATCTCTGTTTTCAAACTCGATGAGTTTGAGTGAAATACCAAAACCTTGAGGCTTTTCCAGCCACTGCATCCTGCCCAGTCTTGCCTTGGAGCTGTGTGGCTTTTCCCACTGTGCTTTGGGTGATGTTCCCTGGACATCCACTGTGGGAAGCAGTGGCTCTGCCATGGTTTCTGGTGTTTCCCAGGCATCCTGAGGGTGTGGGAGGTGGCCACAGCTGCCTGTGTGCACAGCCAGGCTGTTCCCTGTGTGAAGCAGTGGCTCTGCCATGGTTTCTGGTGTTTCCCAGGCATCCTGAGGGTGTGGGAGGTGGCCACAGCTGCCTGTGTGCACAGCCAGGCCGTGCCCTTCGCGCTGCAGGAGGAGCCGAGCGAGCGCAGCCTCTCCCAGTGCCAGTTTGTGCCCGCCAGGAACGAGATCCTCACCGTGTCCATGGAGCACAACATCCTCTTCTATGATGCTCAAAGCCTGCAGCTCAGGAAGCAGGTGACAGCCCCCAGCCTCCCTGTCCCTCTGTCCGTGCTCCAGGACCAGCTCTGCTCCTGGAAGAGGCACCAAGGGCGCCCTTGGCTCCAGCCTGTTCTGGGATTGTTCCATGGGCCAGGGAATTCCACTGCTTTGGGGGAATGTTGCCCAGAGACCAGCTCAGGAAGGAGAAAGCAGAACAGACTTAGCCAGAAATGCCTCCTGTGTGTAGAAATTACACCCAGTATGACATGAAAACCAGTCACTCCCAGCTCTCCTTCAGCTCCATTTCCCTCTTGGGCTGTTTCCACTGCAGCTTGCAGGATACAATGAGGAGGTGCTGGATGTGAAGTTCCTGGGCCCTGGTGACTCTCACATTGTGGTGGCCACCAACAGCCCCCAGCTGAAAGTGTTTGAGCTGGCAACGTCCCACTGCCAGATCCTGTATGGGCACACAGGTGGGTGACAGCCCTGCCTGGGGGAGCTGGGCAGCTCTGCCTTGATCCAGCTTCTCCTGGAGCTCTGGTGCAGACCAGTCCTTGAGTTCTTGGTGGAGCAGCACCACAGCAGGTTTGGGAGTGGTGTGGAGAGAAGATGTGTCCCTTTGTCCCTGTCCCTGGCAGTGAGATCAGTTTAAACTGGAGCTGAAGGGGCAGGTGTGTGACAGGCTCAGTCCTCAGGGACCAGTCGTGTCCCAGACCTGTCCCCTGGCTCCTTAACTGGGCTCATTAAGCACTGGGCTCATTAACTCCTCCCTTTCTGTTGTCCCATCTCAGCATTGCTCTGCACCCACCAGCTTTTATTCCTTTTGTTTAGAAACAATCCTGGCTTTGGACGTCTTCAGGAAAGGCCGGATGTTTGTCACCTGTGCCAAGGTGTGTCACTGTTCTCCATTTCATGAAACTCTTTATTCCCAGTGATCCTTGTGGGCAAAATTGTTACTTTTGGAACTCCAGAAAGAGCTTTTTGTTCATATAATCCCTGTCTGCTGCATGACCCAAATAGTTTCTCCCAGTATCCCTTTTTAACATTGTCCCTGGGAAAATTGGTTGTATTTTATTGGCCTGAAGGAGATATTTCCTTCTCCAAACATCCTAGTCTGGTGTTAAGAGTTCAGAAAGGCTGTTAGTGTGAGACTGATGAGGGAAAAGGTCCCAAGAGCCCTAACAGACCCAAAACCAAAGCTCTGAAACAACCAGAAATAACCCTCCCTGCTGGAGCTCCCGAGTGGGGGCTGATTTTGCTGTGACAGAGAGGAAGGTTCAGGCTGGAACAGCAGAGACCAGTGGGGCTCAGGGGTGTGGGGAAAGCACAGGGAGCTGCTGATGGCCAGGCAGCTGAGGCATTTCTGTCCTCCCCCAGGACAGGAGCGTGCGGCTGTGGCGCATGGGCAGGGCTGGCAGGGTCACCTGTGTGGCACAGGGCCTGGGCCATGCCCACGGCGTGGGCGCTGTCGCCTGCTCCAGGTAACGCTGACTGAGGGAGGGGAATGTCCTGCTGGGTGCTGCCCCCCTCCCAGCTGTGCTGCTTCTCACCCCTGCTCCCATCTTCTCCTGGTGCCTGAGTGGGAAGGGGTCATGGGATGGTTTGGGTGGGAAGGGGCCTCAGGTGTCATCCCCTGCCACCCCCTGCCATGGGCAGGGACACTGCTCCTGTCCAGCCTGGCCCTGGATACTCCCAGGGATGGATGGGGGAGTCCCTCTGAAAGAGTTTGGGAAGCCATGAAACCACTTTTCCATGCCCAGCAGTGGCTGAGTGTGGGGATCCCAGTCAGGGAGGAGAAACCACAGAATTGTTTCCCTGCCCTTGATGGTTTCACTGCTCTCAGGCTGAAGGAAAGCTTTGTAGTGACCAGCAGCCAGGACTGCACCATCAAGATCTGGAACATCCCGGAATCCCTCACTTCCAAAGCAAAAGCAGCCTTGATCTCCAGTCCAAAGCCCCTCCATGCCAGGGTCACTGAGAGGGGCCATAACAAGGTACAGCTCCACCTGATCTTTCAGTGCTTCAGCCTTATTCAGTGTCCCACAGCCAGAGCCAGGCCTGACCCTCTTCCTCCTCCTCCTCCTCTTGTGGCTTCCCCAGGACATCAACAGCGTGGCAGTGTCCCCCAATGACAAGCTGCTGGCCACAGGCTCGCAGGACCGGCTGGCCAAGCTCTGGTCCTGCTCCGACTGCTCCCTCCTGGGGGTTTTCTCTGGCCACAAACGTGGAATCTGGTGTGTGCAGTTCTCCCCTGTGGACCAGGTCCTGGCCACCTCCTCGGCTGATGGGACCCTGAAGCTTTGGGGACTTCGGGATTTCAGCTGTCTGAAGGTGATGAGAGCTTTGCCTCTTGCCCTGGGTAAAACCTTGGGGTTCCTGAAGGATCCTTCCAAAACTGGGGGCTTACTCCTTTGGGCTTTGGGAGTAAATGGGATCCTTTGGGGTCTCTCCTGAGGCCTGGCAGTGCTGAGCTTCCTTTCTGTTTTGCAGACCTTTGAAGGCCACGATGCCTCAGTGCTGAAGATCATCTTTGTGAGCCGAGGGGCTCAGCTGCTCAGCAGGTTTGTGCCTGATTCCAGAGTTCAGGGAATGTGTGAGCTCATCAGCAGCACCAAGAGGAAACACTCTTGTGTCCAAAGAATCTTTGGACAGGTTTATAGGAAGATGCCATGTTTAGGCCAGGCTTTCTGTAGAGGTTATTTTAATCTTCCTTCTCTCCAGGTGTCCCATGAATTCCATGTGGCTGCATTGGCATTGCTGGGTTGGGATAAACACAGTAGACAAGGCTAAGGGTGCATCTTGCCCTCCACATTTTTGGTTAACTCTGCTCCTGTTTCGAAGGAATTGGGATATTTGTTCAATTCATTCAAGGTGATATTTGAGGTGGGACAGAGCAAGAATGGATCTGTCCAGTGATTCTTTCTGTTGTGTTTCTCTTCCAAAAGTGGATCTGATGGTCTCTTAAAACTCTGGACAATTAAAACAAACGAGTGTGTGAAAACATTAGATGGTCATGAGGATAAAATCTGGGGCCTTCACTCCAACAAGAAAGATGACATGGTCGTGACAGCCTCCAGCGACTCCTGCATCACCCTGTGGCAGGTACAGCAGGGGGCTGCTTCCTCCCTGGGTTAATAATCAGGGTAATTGGAGAGCTCAGGGTCTCAGTGGCTTGTTTTTCATGTGTTTTCCTTGTCTGCAGTTTGAAATTAGGTCAGCAAGGCTGACCTTAGGGTTTGGGGGTATTTTTTGGCCATTCTGTATGTCCCCAGAGCAGGAGATGGGCTCCAGCACCGGAGCTTTGGAGGGAAGTTGGAAATTTAACATTTAAATTACTTGACCCCAAATTTTTCTGCAGAAATGGGTCTCCTTATCACTTGATGGCCAAATCAAAACCCTTCTGTATTAAAGCAGGATTTGATAAAGGTTTAACCTGTTTTCTTTTATAGGATGTAACTGAAATTGAGGAGAAAGAAGCACAGGCTAAACAGGAGGAGCAGATTATGAAGTGAGTTGCCATAAAGAGCAGAGAAAGGCAAACTGTGCAGTGGAGCTGTCCACACCTGGAGCCATCCAGCTCCACCTGATCCCAATATTGGAGTGAGGGCATTTATTGACGAGCACCACAAACTCCTTAACTGTTATTGCCAAATCTGCTGCTTTTTCTGTAGTTTTATTTTTTTCAGCACCCGAGGATTTGTCTCACTCTCGCCCCTGATTTGTTTTCCAGAGAGCAAGAGCTTTCTAACCTTCTCCATGAGAAAAGGTACCTCAAAGCTCTGCGCCTGGCCATCTCCCTGGACCGGCCGCACACGGTGTTGACCGTGGTCAAGGGTGAGTCCAGAGCGTGCTCTGAGGGCATTTCCTGCCCTCCCTCCTTTCCTGGACACCTCTTCCAGCTCGTTCAAGGCTTCAAAGTCCAAGAATTAGTCTGAAAGCCTGAGTTTTCCCTGAGTGCCATCACCCAGGGTGTCCCTGCTGTGGTTTCTCTCCCCAGCCATCCTCAGGGAGCCCGAGGGGAGGAGGCACCTGGACGAGAACATTGTTTGGCTCCGCAAGGATCAGAAAGGTTTGTGGCACAACTCAAGTGCTGAAAGCTTCCAGGGCAGAGGCTTTTTTGTCACTGAAATTGGAATCCTACAATCCTGAATGGTTCGGGCTGGGAGAGTGTTCAGTTTTACCTTTTTGCCATGGGCAGGGAGTAGACCAGGACTTGGTTTTGTGCAATTGCAGGGATGGGGAGCGTCCCCGTGTAGGACCTGAACCTCAGTGAGAGCCCAGGGGTGTTTTCCAGCGTGGGCTGTGCTGTGTGCCAGCCTGGCCAGGCTTTGTTCCCCACAGAGGCCGTGCTGGCGTTCCTGGTGACGTGGAACACCAACTCCCGCAACTGCCACGAGGCCCAGGCTGTCCTGGAGACGCTCCTGAGGCACGAGGCCCCCGACACCCTCCTGCAGTTCTCAGGAATCAAATCTGCCGTGGAGTCCCTGCTGCCCTACACGGGTGAGGCCCTGTGGGGGCAGGAGGGGCTGGCTTGGGTCAGGGATCATGGAATGGTTTGGGGTGGAAGGGGTGGGTCAGGTAATCCACCTCTGCCATGGCAGGGACACCTCCCACCATCCCAGGGTGGGATCCCCATCCCAGGCCACCATCCCAGGGTGGGATCCCCATCCCAGGCCACCATCCCAGGGTGGGATCTCCATCCCAGGCCACCATCCCAGGGTGGGATCTCCATCCCAGGCCACCATCCCAGGGTGGGATCCCCATCCCAGGCCACCATCCCAGGGTGCGATCTCCATCCCAGGCCACCATCCCAGGGTGGGATCCCCATCCCAAGCCCCAGTGTCCAGCCTGGCCTGGGGCACTGCCAGGGATGCAGGGGCAGCCCCAGCTGCTCTGGGCACCCTGTTCCAGGGCCTGCCCACCCTGCCAGGGAACAATTCCTCATTCCCAATCTCCCATCCAGCCCTGCCCTCTGGCACTGGGAGCCATTCCCTGTGTCCTGTCCCTCCATCCCTTGTCCCAGTCCCTCTGCAGCTCTCCTGGAGCCCCTTCAGGCCCTGGAGGTCTCCCTGGAGTGTTCCCTTCTCCAGGCTGGGCATTCCCAGCTCTCCCAGCCTGGTTTCCCTGTGCCCTGAGCCCTGCCCTCCTTGCAGAGCGCCACTTCCAGAGGCTGAGCCGCCTGCTCCAGGCCTCCACCTTCATCGAGTTCATGTGGCACAACATGAGGCTGGCAGATGTGGCCCAGCAGGACCAGGGGACTCTGTGAACCCCCTCCTCCCACCACTTGCTCTTTCCCACCAGGATTTTTAGTTCCTGTATTTTATAATAAATGTTTTCATTTCTAAACCAAGTCTAACATCCAGTCTCCTCAGGGATGAATGAAAGGAAAAGGTCGTTTCTTTGGCCAAGCTGGGGTTTGTGTTCTCACACCCTGAATTTTCACAAAGAGCAGGCAGTTTGGGATTAAAAAAGGCAGAATCCCAACAAGCAGTTGGGATTTAAAGGGTTGATGGGGCTGAGATCTTTCTTGGGCAAAGCAGCCTGGACCAAGCAGGGGTCTCACCTGTGCCCACCCAAAATTGAGCACCTAGGAGGAAGAGAAGCACAATTTAAATTCCCCAAATAGCAAATTTTTAAAGCATAAAACACAAGCAGGCTTCAGAGACATTTACATGTATTTTATTTCATAGGAAAAAAAAAAGTATAAAATTCAAACAACACAAACACCTCACAAAAACACACACTTCATTATAAAAATATTAACAGATACCTGGGAGAATAAGTACAATTAAAGCCATTAGTGTAGAGAAAAGTCTTGATTTTCCTGTAACTCTTTTTCTAACTCATTTCTAGCAAATGAGTTGAGGATTAGAATTGTTGTGAGTCTCAGTAACCCGCCAGTCCCCTGGAAAGAGGAATGTTCTGTCCATAAAGGTGACCTCTTTTTCCATTCCCAGGTGGGACACAAGCTGTGACTCCCCTGACGGATGTGTGTGTGTCCCTCGGGAGGGGACATTCCCAAGCCCTGGCACTCCAGGGGTGATGGAGGTGTGCGTGTCCCTCGGGAGGGGACATTCCCAAGCCCTGACACTCCTGGGGTGATGGATGTGCGTGTGTCCCTCGGGAGGGGACAGTCCCAAGCCCTGGCACTCCAGGGGTGATAGAGGTGTGCGTGTCCCTCGGGAGGGGACAGTCCCAAGCCCTGCTGCTCCGGAGCCGCTGCTCATGGCTCCCAGGGGACTCCAGGCTGTCAGGGCTGTCCCCGTGTCCCCTGCCCAGGGCCACTACTGCTGGCAGGGGTCCGGGAGGGCCGGCCGGGGGGCCGAGTGCTGCACGGCGCGCTTGGTGACGGTGCTGCAGCGCTGCAGGATCTCCTGGGCTGAGGGCCGGGCTGGCACCTTGGGGACACCCGCGGCCGGCTCAGGGGCAGCAAGGGGCAGCTCGGCTGCACAGGACTCCACGAAGCCGGAGTCGTTCCTGTCCCTGGCACTGAGCTGTGGGGATTTGCTGCTGTGCGTGGCCAGCTCGTGGCTCAGGCCAGGAGAGCTCCTGGCCGGCTTCACCTCGGGCAGGGACCGAGATAATTCGGGTTTCCAGGCCAGCCGGGTGGCCCCAGCGCTGCTGCTGCCCGAGCTCAGCGAGGAGCTGTCCAACCCCAACCCCAGCTGTGGGGTGGAGCTGGCCTGGGGCAGAGAGTGGGATCTGCTCCTGGCAGAGCTGCTGTGCTCCTCCCGGGAGCTGAGGCTCGGGGTGCAGGCGTGCAGGCTGCAGCTCAGGATGCTCTGGAGCTTGTGGTGAGGGTTCTGGTAGGGCCGGAGGCACAGCGAGGGCATGTAGCCAGTGCAGCCGTTGTACCTGAGGGCAGGGATGGAAAGAACACTGAGCAAACCCTTCCAGCACCTCGGGCCAAGGGGAGGGAGCACTTAGGGAGCAGGTCAGTGCTGTACACGGGGTGTGAGGACAGGGAGAGCATCCCCAGCCAAGGACATCCAGCTCTGGGGGCTCCTGTGCATCCCACACGGGAGGAACAGCAAGCAGCTCCCTCGGGGAGCCAGGGCTCAGGGAAAGCCTCCTCACCGGATCAGCCACCAGCCATTGTGGGATGTCCTGAGCACCTCCACGACCACCCCCTGGTTCAGCGAGAGCTCGTCTGCCTTCTGAGCCTCGTAGGCCTGCACCACAAAGTACAGGCTGCCTGCAGAGAGAGGGACAGTTGGATTTGCCTTGTGGAGAAAATGCTCTGCTCCCTGTGAGAGACCAGCCCAGCTGCAGGGCAGCTGTCCCTGAGAGTGACTGGTTTGCTCAGGGACCCCCATCTGATCCATTTAATTAAATATAAAGAAGAAGTTTTTCACAAAAAGGGTGTGGAGGCCCTGGAAGAGGTTGCCCAGAGAAGCTGTGGCTGCCCCTGGATCCCTGCAAGTGTCTAAGGCCAGGCTGGACAGGCCTTGGAGCAGCCTGGGACAGTGGAAGGTGTCCCTGCCATGGCAGGGGTGGCACTGGATGGGCTTTAAGCTCCCAACACAAACCACTCCATGGTTCCATGACCCACAGGTGGTGGCAGAGCCAACCAGAAGAGTCAGAGGTAGGTCAGAGTCCAGGCAGGGACTCCAGGCAGTGGTAAAGTGGTGGGGGTTTGCAGAACTCATGTTTTGAAGGAGGAACAGACTCACCCTCCTCGTCTGAGCTGAAGGCATGCTGGATGTCCTCACAGGCATCAAGCTCTTCCAGGTATGAGGCTGGGAACCAGGCTATCTGTTTGTCTGCATTTTCCACCAGCCACCAGCCTACAAAGAGGAAAAATACCTGGATTTTAACAGCCTGCAAGTCAAGACAAGACAATAATCCCTGGGTAGGGGACACGAGGGACAGGAGGGACATTCACTGCCCCCCCAGGTAAGCACACAAGTGCAAACACCTGAACCCCTGACACTACCTCAGCATTTGCCTAGCTATGAATCCATCTGCCAATCCAGCCCAGCACTGAATCCTCTCAGACCTACCAGTCATGTCCTTGATGAGCACTTCCACAATCTCCTTCTGAGCCACTGTGAAGGGTTTGTTCTTTGTGTCTTTGGTTTCAAAGGCCTCGAGGCAGCGGTAGCTCTGCGACGCCTGAGGGAGGGTGATGGACAGGGGCTGGGGGCTCTTCTCCCTTCTGAATACTGATGGCATGATCACAGCACTGGAAAGGGAAGGTGCACGTCAAAAACTCACGTGAAACGTTGAGTTTAGTATTGATTTTAGTAAAATCATTTCTGCAGTAGGCTGAGAAAAGCTTCAGGCATCAGAAAGAAAATTAAAAGCACCCAGCTAAGCTGCCCTAGAGTGTAACTGGTGTTTCCCTTCTACCCATATCCCATGACATTTCTGTTTCACCAACAAACAAAAAAATACAATTCATATTTCACACCTGTTTTCAGGGAAGGAGGGATCAAGGTCTTGAGTCTGTGCCTTGAAAAACTGATTCACCTCTTCACCCCGGGAGATTTTCACATCTGTTTTCAGCAGCTCCCGGGAATATGTTTCCAGCAGTTTCAGGATCTCCAGGCACCTGTTCAGCTTCCCACCCTTCCTCTGCTGCATAGTTATTCCTTCAAAATAACAAGGGCACAGCTGGGATAGGACAGCAATGGATCTGGATCCCTGGGAGCAGCATCTTTTCCCTGAACAGTGGGTGCCCTCAGCCACCACCCTTCCTGCCCAAGCCCAAACTGTCATTTTTAACAGTTCCTGATAGGATTTTTTAACATGTAAAATTTCTCTTTTTTTTTTCACATATAAAGTTTCAAGAAGCTCTAGGTCAATATTTGAAGTGTAGCATTAATTTGCCAAGCGGAGCTCTCTATTTACAAAGCTGTTCTGGTTCATTTGAAGTCTGTACTAGACTCAAACGTGATGATGTGAGCCAGTGGTGCCATGGCAGGAGCAGGAGTGAGCCCCTGATCAGTTCCAGAGGAGGTCAGGCTCAGAGACTTGAGTCTCTGTCATGGGTTATGGCTGTCCCTGATCACTCTTGGGTTTGTTGGTCCATCAGAGATTTGTCCTTACCTTTAAACCTGGGTAAACTCCTCAGTGACCCACTCTCAGTGGGGAATTTTCTCTTCAGCTCTTTCTAAAATCAAGGAGAAGGAGAGAACAGTGATTTCTCACAGCTGACACATGGCCAGGCTCCTTCCCCTCCGCAGGACAGGAACCTTGACATTTAAGGAATTGAAAATTCACTTACATGGAATTTCTTAAAGTCTTCAAACGTCCTGTAAATGAGAATGTTGTTCTGATCTGACCAGGACACAAACATCATGTAGTTCTGGGAAAAGAAAAGGGAAAAGAAAAGCAGTTTAATCACAATGTTCAATTTTGGATGCTTCCAGGCAATCAGCATTTGCTGTGGTTTAGTTGAGGCTTTTAATGCCACATTAAAAAAATAAATAAAGCATTAAACCTACAAAAATATGTTTTTAATTTCATAGTCCCAAATGGGTAATGATTGCTGAAGCCAGGAGAATTTTATGGTGCTGTGACAAAAAGAGAGCAAACCCCAAGATATAAAGCTCATTAAAAACCAAGTCCCCTTATCCAGACCCCTAGGCTCCAATCCCAATACTATGGGGAATAAGCAAACATATCCCTGGAAGAGTAACTCAAAATCCTCTAGGTCTGCCAGTTTGTAAATTATATTTAAGGAAGAAAACAAAGCCAAAAAAAAAAAAAAAAAAAGAATAAAAAATAAAGTACCTTCTGTTTTCTGCACTGCATGAAGCCAACAGCCTTCACATCCACGGGATACCTGTCACAGCTCATCCTCCCCACGGCTGCTGCTCCTCCTTCGCAGGGAGCCACAAGGATGGGAGAGGGAAGGATGGGAGCTGGAGGGATGAGAGCTGGAGGAGCAGAGGTGCAGCTCCAGCCCGACTGCCGAATTTAAATGCCAGGAGCAGGAGGCAGGGCAGAGGTGTTCCCGAGCTTCCTCCTCCGCCCAGCGCCCGGGCAGAAATTCCGCGATTTGCTAAAGTGCCGCGTGCCTTTTCCCTTTCGCCCCGCTTTTAACATGCAAATGCTGCCGGGGGCAGGCGGGGCATAGTTCAGGTAGCCGGGAGGCAAAGCACGCTCTTTTATCACATCCTTACGAGCCGGTGTCGGGAAGGAAGGGAAGGGAGCGGGGCTGTTTGCCAGCGCTGGGTTAGAGTAGGTCAGGGGCTGCAGCACCTGCCCCGGATGGTTCCGGGAGGCAGGTGAGGTTTTTATGGCTGCATTACACGAACTGCAGCTCGGGCTGAGCTCACTCCAGCCCCAAAGGCTCATTTAGAGCGTGGGTTGTAAAACACAGATCAGTCACCATTAAACGTGAGTAATATTTGTGGCAAATATTTTTTTCCTGCTTTGTCCCACCCGCCGAGTTACTTTAAATAGATCCTGACACTTTTATCAGCATCTCCAATGAGATACCGATGTAGTGAACAGACACATCCCCAGGATGGAACTAAGAGACTGAAAGCTCCTCAGGTGTAAATATGCGATGGAAATTCAGCTCTGAGTGCTCTGCCCTGTGTCCAGCCAGGTGTCCACACCCTCCCAGGGCAGCCAGCAGCTCTTCCTAAGGAGCAGCTCCATTGCCCAGAGGCTCAGCAGCAGAGATAATTCCAGCCTTGGCCAGCCTGTCCTTCCCCTGAACCTCAGGGCTGATGGGCACCGAGTGATCAAAGCGCCTCTCCTTTGATAAAGCCTCAGTTGAACCATTATCACTATAATTATCTTTATCATTATCATTATTGGAACCCAAACTGAGAGGCTCAGCCGTGCCTCCCTTTCATTTCTCAGCTACACCTGGTGCCTCACATCCTCAGCAATGGCTGCAGGTGATTTTTCATCTACCAAAAATCCCCCAGAAGTGGATCAGGGAGCCAAACCAGATTCCTTTTGTAAAATACAGTCAGGAGGGTCTTGGTTTGTGATCCATGAGCAAGGGAGGCTGCTCCCACTCAGCAGGGCAGCAGTTTCTGGAGACAAAGAAAGCAGGTTTATTGCAGTTGGATTTATTGCTGCTGGATATCTGTCCTGCATTAAAAAGGGAAAGTTATCCAAAGAGCACTTTGGTTCGGTGTGGATTTTGGAGAGAAAATCTCTCCCACAGCATCTCCAAGGCATTTCCTGGCTCAGGAAGCTGCACAGGACCTGCCCTGTGGAAAAGGGATCTGGAGCAGCTCCCTGCCCTCCACAGCCCTGGAATGAGACCCTCCATCCTTTGTTACAAATCCTCCAGCCAAACCATGTGCTGGTAAATCTCCCTGGATCAAAGAGTGAAGATTTTATGGAGTGAGAGGAAATCACTTCATCCAGCAGATTTATTTAGAAAGTTCTAGTCTCTGAGGTGCCAAAACCCCTTGCTCACTCCATGTCCTCAAACCTGCACTCCTTGGCTTCTCCTTGGCAGCCCAGCCAGGGCCAAGCTCACCCTCACATGGCTCCGTTAAGTGGCTCCTGGAAATATCTGGGACCAAGACTCCCGGTGAAACCAACCTTGGCTTGGTTTCCTGTCCCAGAGCAAACACAAACCATGATGTATTTCCAAGAACACAAAGGTTCAAACGTGTTTATCCTGACTGGGAAAAGCCAAAGACAAGGAAAGCCCTGGAGGAGCTGCAGGACGAGGAGGCAGCTGGGGAGGCTCAGAGAGCACCTTGATCTGAGGATGCCATAAAAACCAGAAGAGTAGGAAATAGCCTTGGTTTTGCTGCGTTTCATCATTCTCAGAGAATTCAAGCAGAAAGGGGGTGTGGAAAACATCTAATGGAATGTTACAACAGGAAGGTGAAGCTCCACAGGGGTTTACAAGTCACCCGAGGCAGAAGGACCAGCCCTGTAGCTTGGAGAGCTGATCTTCTGGAAAAGATTGGACTGACTGGGAGCTTGCTGGGGACTGCGGTGTTGTGTAAATCCAAATATGAGCAAAACTGCTCAAAACTCAATAATTGCCTATTGAGAAAATGTTTTGTGCAAGTGAAGGTCTCTGTGACCCAGAACTGAGGTGCAGGGAGGGAGGGGAAAAGCCTGCCACTCCTCTGAGACACCAACACCTCTGGAGTCACCTGCAGGGCTCAGCTCCAGCTCTGCAGCTGCCACAGCGGTATCAGTGTCCCAGTGGTGTCAAGTGTGATGTCACGAAACTGTCAGCTCCAGAATGACCTCAGGAGCCACCTCACCTCTGCAGTGACAGCGCCTACGAAACTGCAAGGAGGCTGGGCCAGATGACCCTTGGATGGGCACAGTGCTCCTCAAAGCTCTCCACAACTCCCAGCCATGGCAGGGCCATTGCTGTTGGCAAGGATGGGTCAGCCACCAGCAGAGGCCATAACTCCACTGCTCTGCTGGATGCATTTGGACTCATAAAAAACAAGGCAAACATTGTTTTTTCCAGCATTATCAAGTTTACTTTGTGTCCTCTACAGTTTCCATGTCATCTTGCCATAAATCAGTGCCTCTCATGAGTAATAATTAATGGCAGGGGAGGGGAGGAGGGTCTGCTCAGAAAAAGTGATACTCAGCAGGAATTACTGGATGCTGCTGTTTCATCATTGATATTTATTTACACAGCTCTGAGGGCAGCAGTTAATTCTCCTTTTGTTGTTTTACAAGGTACCAAAGAGATCATAAATTAACAGGCAATATGCAGGACTGCCCTCCCCAGCTTTGCCAAGATACAGGAAACACGGATTTTTCCATAATGACTCCCATAATTTTGCAGTCTGCTCCAAGAGAGCCCCCTGCACCCCACCAAGGTGCAGCTCTGCCACTCAAGGAGCATCACTCCAGCCACAAAGTGCTCCTCTGGGGACAGAAACATGTTTATGTCACAGTAGGTGACTAAGGCAGTGTCACAGGGAGTCACACCAGGCTGCCTGCCCCAGACTGCCCATGCTGGGAAGATGAAGGAGGTCACCCAGAGGCTCCAGAGGAAGGTCCCAGAGTCACCAGGGCTGTCCCACTGATCAGCCTCTCTTCCATGACAAATAAACACTGATGCTCTGCTTTTCTATTCATTTCAGGGTGGATGAGGAGTAACTTCAGTAGAAGCAGAATCTGAGTGCACAGATGCTCAGGGGCAGCCAAAGGCAGCTCCTCTCCAGCTCCTCCTGAGCCATTCTCCAGGTCCAACAAGAAACAGCCTCGTCCCAAATGCTTGGAGAGGAGCAGCTGTGTCCTGAACAACTTTCACACATACACAGGTTGTGTCTGGGCTGCTGAGTGACCTGTGCCCCTCATGGCTGACGATGTGTGGGACTGTGCATCAGGGATTTCTCCTTCTGTGGCCGGCACAGGAGAGGCAAAGAGAGGAAAAGTCTTCAAACCACCCTCAGGACACTGCAGCTGCAAGGAAGAGATACAGAAAGGAGCTGTGGGCACAGCCAAGGGGGGCCTGGAACAAAGCTGGTGGAAAAGCTTCATCTTTCCTTTGCTCACCTTCAGGATCAAAACCTGCCCTTCACTGTTCTTGAAGGTCACCTGTGATGACACATGACCTATCAGCACCTTTAATGAAAAGCCCAGATGCTAAAAGCCGATTTTAAAAGTACAAAGAGGTTTTAGACTTTTAATAAATAGAGAAAAAGACCTTTATTTAAAAAGAATAATGAAAACCCAGACACTGGAGTTGACAAAAGTCTCCTTCACATCATGAACAAAGGGAGCAGTTGAACTTTCACACAGGCTGGGATGAGAGATTTTGCAGTAACTAATCCAGAAGAAAGTATTTCATTTTATCCTAATTCCAGCAGCTGCTGCAGGCACTAAAGCATTTCTCTGTGGCAGACCCAATTCAGGGACTCTCTGAGCCCAGGGAGCAGCTCAGCCTTTTTCACTCCATCACAGGAGCTTCCCAAGGTGCTTGTCCCTCTTCAGTGCAGGGGCTCACTCACTCCTCACAGCAGCTTTATTTATTATTATATATTATTATATATAGGATCCAAAATCACAGCATCGCATCAAACTCCCGAGGCGTCATTTTCTTTGCAAAGCCCTTGGGATGGCCCCGCCCAGCCCAGGGAGAGCTCTGCCCGTCCCAGGAGCTTTGCTGGCTGCCTGGGGCACGCACAGCGGACGGGCTCTTGTTTACCAAGCACTTGTTGAAATAATTTCATAGTTCTTTCATAAAAGTGACATGGTTTCCTACAGTTATGCAAAATACAAAAGCACGATTCAAGAAGGAATCTTCCAGAAAGGGTGAGAATGTAACTTAAGCTGCTTCAACAAGAGGAGGTTCCCTGAATTATTTTCTCAGGAAAAAGCAGTGTTTGATGAGTGCATAGCATGAGACCAGAGCTTTGTGGATGTGCTGTGACCCAGGCATGAGATGTGAAGGCAGAAGAAAAGCAGGGTGGAGTTTCCAAGGAGGTTTGAGGCTCTGCAGTGCTCAGCCTGCTCTACACATTCCGAAATCCGGTGAGAGAAAATCCCAGCAACACCAGTACAGCCAACAGCAAGGGCAGCAAGCACGAGTGAACATGGAGAAATACTGTTTTCACTTGGGGAAAATCTGTTCTTGCATCATGCTAAATATAGTAAATTGATCGGAGACAAGACTGTTGTGTTCCTTCCAGATTAGTCAGAGATGCTCATCCCACTCTTTCCTCATTCCCCACGGCCATCGAGGAGCAGAGTATACAAAGCCTTATCTCTCCTGGGGATTTCACCAGCACCAGGAGCTCTGGCTAAAAGTCCACCTGTATTTCAGAGCAAAGACTGCAACTTGTGTTCCTTGGCCCCTTCAGGGAAAACCAGATCTAATCTTCACTCAAAAGCCTGGGGGGAGAAGAGTAATGTGGAAGGAATTGTTCTTTCATTTATGTTTGATTCTCAATGAGTCCAAACATAGCAACTGTTACCTGAGGAAAACCTCTTCCACTGAAGGAGACTTCCTGTAGAATTCCTTTGACCTTCTTCTGGAAAAAAGGAATAATCCCAAATCAGGGGCCACTCTCCTTTTGCAAAGCCAAGAGAACAGGAGCTGCTCACTGAAGACTTTGTTTTTCAAGAGCACAAAAGGAACCCCCAGTTTTGCTGTGTTTATCCTCAGAATGGATGAACTGATTCCAGGGATGCTCGGGGTGGGTCTGGGAAGGAGGAGATAGATTGGAGCATGACACAAACAGAGCCACCTAAACCAACCTGCAGAAATACTTTGGTTTTCTCCCTGCCCCTGCCATCACCATTACTCATGGATTCTCATTTTAATCAGCAAAAGGATCCACACATAAAAATGGCACCAACTTTAAAAGAACAAACTCAGTGTCGGGTGTAGGTGCCCAGATTTGAGCAAGGCAGTGTCTTGTGCTGTCCTGCACTTCAGACTGTTCTGAACACATTTCAACAGTTCTGGATGGATCTGATCTGACACATCTCACCCACTCCCAGGCAGGGGGGCTGCAGGCTTCTTCCTGATATCTGGGGGATAAATTCATACTTTTGGGAAATTTTGCAGGTGATAAAGTTCTTATGCACAGGCAGAGAGGATCAATATGATTCACTTACCTAGAAATAAATGTATTTTTTTGTTGCTGTTGCTATTTCCTAGTGGGCTGTAATTTTTCAAACAAGTCTATGACTAATTCCTGGTGCTGCTTTATCAGACTTTTGGCTCATATTCTTACCTGTAAATACAAGACAGCTTCCTGCTCTATTGCAGGAATACAATCCAGGCTGCTCCAAGCCCTGTCCAGCCTGGCCTTGGGCACTGCCAGGGATCCAGGGACAGCCACAGCTGCTCTGGGCACCCTGTGCCAGGGCCTGCCCACCCTAACGGGGAAGGATTCCTCCCCAGAACTGAATTTGTGTGAGGAGTTTGTTTGGTAACAGGCTCTAGCACACTCCAGCTCCTAAATCAGTGCTGGGAGCAGAGGGTTGGGTGGGTTAGGGCTGTCCAAAGGGGAGAAGGAGGGAATATTCCCTGATCCTTCCTCGGCTCTGCACCACATTCCTTCCTTTGGGTGGAAATAATTTGGGTCTGCACTTGGGTTCTATTAGAGACAGTAAATTGAATTTCCTTGCTCTGACTTGAATTGGAGCATTTCTCCATTTTTTAAACTTTGAAATCCAAGATGATGCTGGACCTGGAGGCAAGTGGAGAAAATTGGGAGGACCTTTTCCTAAAGAGCCAGCTCTGCTCCTAGAGCTGAGCAGGAAATGGGCAAGGGGAGCAACGTGGAGCACAAACCTCTGTAACCAACAGCCTCCTTCAAGGCTTTTCCTTTTCAATAAAAGTGCTGATGTTTTAACTGAATCCATAAATTAAATCACAATCAAGGAAGCAAAGTCTGCTAACGGTCAAACCAGGAGATTGCTGTGACTTGGAAACATCTCTCTACCTGTTTAATTGCTTGAAGACCAAACAATAAAGTTCTAGAGGAAATTCCCTCAGTATCTCATTCTCTTTTTTCCTGACTTTACAAAAATTAATGAGGTCACGAGCATCAGTTAAAACATTTATTGGTGGGCAAGGAAAACAGACATAAAAATGTCGCTGTCCCTACTTGATCTTTCCTTTACGTGCGAAATTTATCTTTACAGTTGTCTACAACTTTAAACAAAGCCATTCCAGCAGTTCCTACCAGTTACTCACATCTCTTCTCCCTCCCTAACAAAAATCAGCAAGTAAATATTCCCAGGAAATTGCAAATAAATAAAAATAAAGGAGCACTGGTAAATAGAGACCCCAAAATGGAGATCCAGACCATCAGCTCAGTGCTCCACAGAGCAGAAACAGCTCAGCCATTTCCACATGAAACACACCAAATGTTGAAGTATTTTTGAGGGCAAGTCTTTGAGGTATTTCTCTAAAATGATGTTTTTTCTAATACACATTTTACACCACACTGTGTTCAATAAATCACATATATATTTTTTTTATATAAGGTGACATTTTGGTCCAGCTCCATCCTGGACATACATTTGTTTGCATTAAACAAAATAGTCATATTTTTCACTTGAGAAAACTTGAACTGGATACAAAATTCACATTGCTTATGGTAGGAGACTTGTGGCTCTCAAACCTTTAAGAGCATGACAGAATGAAGCCAAAAAGGACGAGAGCAAGTCTGTGCTGCTCTCCAAGTTTTCACTCTCTGACCTCTATTAAGAGTTTTGTAATGCCACAGCTAATATTTCCCAGGGGTGAAAGAGCAAGCTCCAAAGTCTGATGCCAGGCTGGACAGTTGGCCAGGTTACCACCCTCATGTGCTCACAAGCCTGTGGCTCTTTGGGAATAAAAGAAAAAATGCTAAATGTCCACTCCAGACCAAGGACCTGAGACCAGGTCTGGGTCTCCATCATCCCAAAGAGCCCAGCCACTCCCAGGCTGTCACTCCCAGCCTGTCCTGGTGTGACACATGCCAACACTCCCAGAAAGAGGAAAATACTCCCTCAGTATGGATTTACAAGCATGTGACAGGTGTTAAAAACACGGAGAACTTCGTATGGGCATGTTGCTATAAAGGAGCATGAGATGAATGGAGTTATCCACTTGTTTGTCCATAAAATCACCCCGTTGATTGTATGAGTCCGCTGGAGATAACACTGAGGTTCCCGTCAGCACCTCTGGCACGAAGGAGAGCTGCTGTGTGCCATGGGCTCTGCCACACACATTATCTACACATCCCAGAATCCCAGAATAGTGGAGTTTGGAAGAGATCATCCAGTGCAGCCCCTGGCCAGGCAGGGTCACCTGGAGCAGGTGACACAGGAACATGTCCGGGTGGGTTTGGGATGTCTCCTGAGGGAAGCTCCACACCCTCCCTGGGCTCTGCCATGTCAGGGCTCTGCTCTTTCCTCTATCATGGAAAGAGGTTCTTCCTCATGTCAGGGTGGAACTTGTTGTGTTTTAGTTTCTGGCCACTGCTCCTCATCCTGTCACCGAACAGAGTCTGGCACCATCCTCTGACACTCTGGGAGGGATTTGTATGGATTGATGGGATCCCTTCTCCAGACTAACCAGCTCCTGCAGTCTCTCCTCATCAAAGAGATACTCCAGACCGCATAGAAACACGTATTTATACGTATTTTTGTGCTCATTTGGGAGAGTTATAGGAGGGGAACTGCTCTTTGACACCTACTGAAGGGACATGGCCGAGCCCGAGCCCCTCACACCCTCGGGGGGATCATGGCCGAGTCCCCTCACACAGAGGGGAAGCAGAGGGAGACTCCCTCTGTGGGTGAGCACAGCTCCACCACACCCCATGGGCGATGTGAAGCGAAAATCGAGGATGCACAGACGGGAGTGTCGTGTTCTCCTCACCTACGACATTTAAAGACAGAGTTTGCTGCTGTTTTTGGTAAAAATACACCAGGAATGGCACTCGGGCGCGTGCCGGGTGCCAGCCCCCTCACGCCGCCCGGCCGGGAATGGCGCCGCCCCGGCCCGTCCTGCACCGCGGCGCCATCATGGCGGCGCCCAGCGAGGGCCGTGCGGGTCGGGGGTACGAGCCCTTCCCAGGCACCGACGGCGGCTCCTTCTCCTTCGCCGTCCCGCAGGGTGAGGCGGAAGAGACACCCAAGAAGCCATGCCGAGCCTGCATGGATTTCAAGAGCTGGTTCCGCGACCAGAGGAAGCAGGCGGTCCCGGGCACCGCGGTGAGGCGCGGCGGGAGCCCTCCCTGGAGCCCCCGGTGACCCCCAGTCCCTGCAGCGCTCCCTCCGTCCTCCGTCCTTCCCCCGCAAGTGGGACGAGGCTGCGTGTTCCCTTCAGGGTGTGAAGGAGCCGGGGACAGGGCTCCCTTGGGTGGGAATGGGAAGGGAGTCCCCATCTTCTCCCTGGGGGTGAGGGGCGCTGCCATTGCTCCCGCTGAGGGTGTAAGGGGGGCTCTGCCATGTCCCGTGAGGGTGTGAAATGATCATTGCCTTGACCTACAGACGGTATGAGCAGAGCTCTGCCTTGTCTCACAGAAGGTGTGAGAGAGGCTTTGCCGTGTCCCCTCAGAAGGTGTGGGGGGCTCTGCCATGACCTCAGAAAGGATGTGAAGGACCTGTTCCCCCACCTCACCTTCCCAGCCAGCACAAAAGGGCTGTGTCCCCACCCACCCCGGTGTCCCCTCACACCCCTCTGTCCCTCTGCAGGAGGCGAAGGAGCCCCCTCAGGACTGTCCCCTGGACAGCGAGCAGCTGGGCCGCAGCACCTGGGCCTTCCTGCACACCATGGCTGCCTACTACCCCGACCGGCCCTCCGGGACACAGCAGAAGGAGATGAGGGACTTCATCAACCTCTTCTCCAAGTTCTACCCCTGCAAGCACTGCGCAGAGGACCTGAGGGAGAGGTGAGTGGGAAAACCCTCAGAGGGTTTTTTCAGGATCTGGGGAGAGGTGAGTTTCCTCAGTGGGTTTTTTGAGGCTCTGAAGGACAGGTGAGTGGCCTCAGCAGGTTTTTTGAGGATCTGAGGGAAAGGTGAGTTTCCTCAGTGGGTTTTTTGAAGATCTGAGGGAAAGGTAAGTAACCTGAGCAGCTCTTTGTGTTGGAGGGGCTTGCCAGAAGTGCTGGGCTGCAGCAGCTAGTTTGCATATCAGCAGCTCTTCCTGCACTTGGAGTTTGTAGCTACCTGAACTGGTTTCTTCCATTATTGCATCAATCCCAGATATACTTACTCAAAAAACAAACACCTGTCCTCATGCTGTTGGATTCTGTGCTGCCTCCAAGGCTTCCCTGAGGCGATTTTGGAGTTTTCTGGTTCAAAATGGGCTTGTGAACAGTTATGGAATTAGACTGGGATAGTTTGGTTTTCAGGAGACAAGTGTTCTTCTACCCTCTAAAATGCCCTGTATTGGCAAGGACTGAAATGGGCTCAGGCGTTTGATTTGGTTTGGGATGAGATGATCTTCAAAGTCCATTCCAACCCAAACCATTCTGGGATTCTGTGGTAAAGTTTTCCTTCTGTTCTCAGCTCCTTTCTCAGAAGTTTCCACTAATTTGTTTCCCATTCCCTGTTTGCAGATTACGGACAAACCAACCCGACACGAGCACCAGGAAAAACTTCTCCCGGTGGCTGTGTCTGCTCCACAACGAAGTGAACAGGAAGCTGGGCAAGTCGGAATTCGACTGCTCCCGTGTGGATGAGCGCTGGAGGGATGGCTGGAAGGATGGGAGCTGTGATTAACCCACAGGGAGTGCTCTGGGAATCCAGCACAGCAGTGCAGTCCCTGTGGAGTTGCTGCAGGGACAGAGGGAGTCGATAACTCTGTTTGTGTGGGACTGATTCAGAGCTGAACTAATGCCAAAAGGAGAACTGAAAATCTATCCCAATGATATTTCGATAAGTAGCGGTACCTGAGGGGTTGAGGCTGCCAGAAACCTCTGAGATTGGGTCACTGACAAACTCATTTCATGATGACATTTCTTGATTCTGGGGGCATTTGCTTATTTCTGTGGCTAATTTTCCCTGAAGACAGTGGTGTTCTCCAAGGCATTGCCTGATGCCTTAGAAAATGCATCTGATTAATTGCCACTTTCATTTTTGTTGTTCTGATAAGAGAAAATTCATGCTGGGTTTTGTGCCAAGTCTGTACCCCTGGATTTCTCTTTCCAGCATGTCCAACATTTGTTGTTACTCATGTGTCCAATTCCTCTGGTAAAAGTCCTGAGGGCAAGTACATTTAATTTAAACACTAAAGTATGGAGCCCAGATTTCTCAATTTGGTTTTGTGTTTCAACTGAACACGTCAGAGGACAAAATAGAGTCAAAATAATTTCAAGTTCTTCACGTAGGTGGTGATCTCATCCCTTCCTGCACTCCTGACTGGGAGAGGTTTGCACAAACCCTGACAGCAACAGTTTTTTTTCCTTCCCTGCTTCCTGCTGAGGTTTTCTTGTCTGTTTTATTGAGCTTCCTTATGTTGTGCCCTACAGCACACCTGTGAATTTACCCTTGGGGTTTTTTTGGCAAGTTTTGACTGGAAAGGTTAATGGTGCTGCTGTAATTAGGGCAGAGGCACCTCTTATCTGAGCCTTTGGTCCTCACACCACTCTGTGGGCTCCTTAGTGGTTAGAGAACCAGGAACACCTTTGGAAACACATTTTGATATTTTCTGGCACAGTCAAGTCCTTTCAAGTCAGGTGTGTTAAATGAATGTAAGACTTTTATGGACTAATGATTTCTGAACTTTGTATGTCGTAACATTTCTAAACACAAACCCAAATGAACTGATAACAAGGTACTGCATGAAGAGTCTGATTGAAGGTGTCACTCAGGCTATTAAAAGTGCTCAGAAAATTTCCCTATCAGCATGTTGAGGTTCTTAGAACAAATAAACCCCAGCTCTTGAGTTTTGTGTTTGGTAATAAACTCAGCCCCCAAAACGAAGCCCATTGGGCTCCACTAGAGGACCGACAGAAGGGCAGCCCTCAATTTTTTTGCAGGTAGGACCCATCTGACTCAGTTCTGTCAGGACACTTTTAGCAGAGGGACGTGTGGGCAGGCGTCTCCCTGTGGGTTTGGCTGTGCTAAAGCAGGAATTCTGTGTTCCTCCATTCCAATCTGCCCTCCACTGTTCTGTGTGACAGTGTCCTCGCCCACAGAGCAGATGATGAATTTTCTCCCTCTTTTGTTTCAGTGTAAACGAGCAGGTTGGTGAAACATCTGTCCCATCCTTGGTCACCTTCATCTGCCAGGGGCCCAGCCTGGGGTGTTGCACTGCTCTGTACCTGGCCAGGCTCAGGGGCCAGCAGGGACACCTGGTCACTCCCTGAGTGCAGAGGGGGAGCTGAGGGTGTATCCAACACACTCTGGTCACTTTGTGTGCTCCAGGGAGGTGGTGGTGCAGTGCAGGAGGAAAAGCCTGTCCTGTCCTGGCAGGGCTTGGGAACAGCCTTCAAGCTGTGTCTGTCTTTAGCAAATCCTGCCCAAAAATGAGGCCACCAGCTGTAGCCAGGATGCTTTTAGGGCAGTTTCTATCTTTACCAGGTGGCCATTTGATAAAATCTGTGCTTGCACTTTGTTCTCTCATTGTTTTGGCTTGGCAGAAGAGCTCTGATGTAGTTGTTTCTCAGGCATATCCTCACCTCTGTGGACTTGACCATGTGAGGATTGGGGGAATTTGTTCTGCTGCTCGTTTGTACCACAAGTTTTAGTCTTGGGTAAGGAATTTCCATTGGAGGTCCTCATACTTGTGTACAGAAAATTGTGACTTCTTTACTAATTGCACTTGATTAAATCTAGTTTTAAAAATCTCTGTATTCAGATTGTATTTCCTGTTGATGTAAAAATAATAAAGCAACTGAGTTCACTTCTGGCTCAGTCCTACTGCATGGGATCTTAGGAAAAGGGGTCATGCTGTGCTGGTGGGTCTAACCTCTGCATGCCAAGATGCTACTGTTATACATATAAAACAAGATATATATATATATATATATATATAAAAATATAGTTATATATGTGTATATTGTAGTTTGGTGGCTCAGGTACATTGTGTGATTCTCTGTGGATTGATCAGACAAGGTGGGGCTGCTCCTGGTCCTTTCCTCTTGTGCTCTTGAATTGATGCAGTTCTCTGTTGGCCCTACAAAAATGCAGGAATTTGTACAGCAGGTCCTGTCACGTCAGAATTTGCTTTTATATGAGGAACAGTGGGAATTTTATGGGACCCCAGTGATTTTTTTGACTTGCTGACAGCGTGAGGGGCAGCATCAGAGCTGGGAGCAGCTCAGCTCTTGCTGGTTTGGAGCAGGGAGGCATCCCTGAGGGGCAGCGTTTGCAATCCCATTTCCTGGAATGGGGAAGCTGCTTCCTCTCCATGCAAGGAGCCCTTGTGAGGAAGAGCAGAGCCAGGAGCAGGTGCTGCCTGAGGAGCTTGTGGGACCTTGCTCAAGAGCTGCTGCTGTGTGACAGGAACCTGACTAACCAACCTTGCAGCTTCCCAAATTCCTCTGTTTCCATGGGCTGGTTTGCATTCAAACCATACTTTGCTTTTTCCCCCCTTTTTGTTTTTATTCCCTCTCCAAAAGCAAAGAGCAGGGAGCCCTGGGGGAATCATCTGTTCCATGGATGGCAGGCAGCCTTGCAGATGCTGGCAGAAGCAGCGCTGTGCCTTTGACATTTTTCCAGGGATTAGCTGTTCCTTTGCAGTGCGTTGGGTGTAAAATCCTGTTTACAGAAGGATTCCCAAGAGTTGCTTTGTTTTCTCGTGTCTTCTGCTTCAGTCTGTTCCAGGCAGTGTGGGAGATCCTTCCTGTTGGAGTTTTACAGGCTTGGAGAGGGAAGGGTTTGGATTTTTTAGGATTTTCTTTCCTTTCCCTCTAAGCCCTGATTTTGTTGGGGTTTTATGCCATTCCTGGAATGGCTGCTGAGGATTTTTGTCTGAAGGATGGAGAGGAGCTGTCCACTATTATTTGAAGTCAGGATTAAGCACAGCCAACAAGGTGATGTAAAGTCAACTCTTCATTTTGTAGGGTAGTGGGAAAAGTAATGAAACATGGAAAGCAAACCACAAATAATGGCACAGAGACAAATCAGTTAAATTGTAATCCAAGGGGGTGAGGGTCAGCCTTGGGACCAGCTGGGGCACTGCTCTGGGTCAGTCCCACAGGGAAGTGTTGATGAACAGCAGAGCTTGGTTCCAGGCTGGCCAGCCCTCAGTTCAGGTGTTAATCACAGTGCAGGGAGCTGAGGGATGACGGTGGTTGGCATCTTCTGCAAAACTGTGAACAAAGGCTGTTTGCTGAGGATAAATGGGGTTTGGTGCCCTTCTCTGTGCTGATGCGTGTAAAATAACCCCCAACCCAGATGGAGCTGATTTTTCTGTCATTTCTGAATATTTGTAACTGCTGTTAAGATTTCCACAAGTAGAATCACAGAATATCCTCAGTCAGAAGGGACCCACAGGGACCAGCTCTGATGAGCCACACCAGCCTTTGCCAAGCCGTGTTGCCCTTGGCGTGTGGCAGTCCTGCTGAGGGGTGGCTGATCCAGCCCAGGAGGTTCTGCTGGCATTTCTCTGGGCTCAGCACCTGGCACGGGCTGGCACCCTGACGGGATCCCTGGCCCTGGGACCTGCCCAGTTCTGCCCTTGCTTCCTATGCAAAGGTGCCCTCCACTCCCACAAGCACCCACAAGGTGCTGTGCTAGTGCAGGCTGATGCTTTTCCTCTCGGGCTCTCCAAATCCAGAAGCCCCATCCTGGTCCCAGTTTTCCCTCCGATCCAGCACATCCCGTGATTCCCCTTGGCTTCTGTTCCTGGCTGCAGTGTGCTTCCTACGGAGAGCTACGGGAAAATTCCCTCCACATCTGACCAAGCCAACAGTAGAGGGCAACAGAGGCTGTAGTGCCATGTATTTCTATGTATTGCCATATATTTCTATGTATTGCCATGTATTTCCTTGTATTGCCATGTATTTCCTTGTATTTCCATGTATTTCCATGTATTTCTATGTATTGCCATGTATTTCCTTGTATTGCCATGTATTTCCTTGTATTGCCATGTATTTCCATGTATTTCCATGTATTTCTATGTATTGCCATGTATTTCCATGTATTTCCATGTATTTCTATGTATTGCCATGTATTTCCTTGTATTGCCATGTATTTCCTTGCACTTCCTTGCACTTCCTTGACTTTTCCACCTCTTACCCATCTCTGGAACAAGACTGCTCCAGATACCGAATGTTTTACCTCATCCTCGTCCCTTTCCTGTGACTTTGGGAGGAGATTTTGGTGCCTTCAGTTACTTTTCAAACGAGTGTGCAAGCCTCTTGTGTAATTACCAAAACGAGGGATGTGTTATTCCTCTGCCTGCAGCTAAAATCTGCACTTGGAAGCAGAATAAAATGCTGCTTCCAGTTAATTTAATGTCTGTACCACCAGGCATTTAATACAGCCCCTAAAACTTTCCATGTTTCCCAGAACACCAAGTTTTAGTTCTAAGCTCAAGTCCCACTGTTGGATGGAGACTTGCTCTGGATGGAGACATTACCAGTTCCGGAAATGGTTAGGCAAAGCTGGGCCTTCCCTGCCTTTTCCATCCAGGTGTGCATAAAAAAATAAAAAAGAAAGTGGATTCTGTGACTGTGCCTCATGTGCTGCTGCTTAGATGGTGTGAAAGATATATACAAGGAATAAAAGACAATGCCCTTGTGGCCAGAGCACATGGTTGGAGGCTCTAGAGATCAAAATTCAGTTCTTTTTTAGTCATAAGCTTCTTGCTAGACACCAGGTAAGTCACTTCATCTTCTGCAGCTCCACTTTCACTTCTGCATAAGGGGGGTAAAAATATCTGTTAGGGCAGCCTTCGCCCGTATTTCCTGTTTAGATGAAAATCTTTCAGAGAGGGTGTTTTAATGGGCTTGTGCTGCACAAGCCTGGGCCTGAGAGCGTTCACACTTATAAAATCCCTCGTCTCCATCCATCTCACAAATCTCTTTTCCATCAGGTTGCATCCTGCTCGTGAATCTGAGGACCTGTTGGGGTTGCGTTCGGTTAAGAAACAAAGCTTTTCTTATTTTCAGCGTATTTTTGCAGCAAACCTTGATGTAGCTGCGGATGCTCTTCACGTCCAGTGTGGCTTGAGCTGCCCCATGTCCTTGTGCCTGTCAGCTCTGCTCACCTGTGCCACAGCTGCAGGTGACAGGCACCAATGTCAGCTGTTGGTTGGCACGTCCTCAGCGCGGTCTGACCTGCTGGTGTGCTCCTAGGGAGGCCAGTTTGGAACAGCAGAGACCTTGTTCCCCTTTTCCAAGCTCCCCCCAAGCTGGGGAGCAGCGGCTGGATCAGATTAGATTCTGGTTTGCCAAAAGCCCCGAAATTTTCATGCTGTGAGGTATCTGGAGGAGCAGAGGCTGAGTTCCCTCCTGAGCCGTTGAGGCCATGGCTGCACTGCTGAGAGGAGTTTTGAAACCCTTTGGGGCTGGGTTCAGTTTGGGTTTTACACAAGCACTGAGATACCAACTGCCCTGCTCAAAACCAGTGCTACCTCAGCTCACTGAGCTCTGTTATCCCAACCTTCCCTCAGTGATTTCAGTCAGCAAAGTTTTCCACAGTTTTTTCTGGCACACTTATCCTGGGTTTATCCACGTACAGTAAGTGCTGAATCCCACCTGAGAACCATTTCACAAGCAGATGAGTAACCAGCTAATAAATGATCTTCCAGATAGTTTTGGATCTCTTAGTGTGGAAAGCATGAGGAGCTTTCTGTGACAGTGGGCTAAGGTACTGCTCATCAGGAAGCCCCTTCTCTCTGCCCCTGGGCCCTATGGGCTTCTAAGTTCTTCTTAATTCTCCCATCAACTCTCATTTTCATTTTCTCATTGGATGGCTGAAAGCAGCATCAGCCAAGCTCTGATGAAGGGCAAGCAAAGCATTTCAGAGCAACAGCTAAGCATCTCTCAAAGTGCTGCTGCAAGCCTGCTGCCCGGGGAATGTGAAGCACAAGCTGTTTTCCCACCCACGCCCCTGCCAGGGCCGGCTCAGACCACGGGGAGCTGCTGAAGTCGTGGCTGGAATCTGTGCCCGGAGCCTGCCCAGCTCCCTTGTCCAGGGTCTGCAGCCAGGCTGTGTCCTGCATGCTGGGATTGCTTCCCTCCAAACACACACTGGGGCAGCTGCTCCCAGAGCAAGGCAGGTTCACCTTGCTTTTCCCACCTGGAGCTCTCTGTCCAGCTCTGGGGGCCCACACACGAGGAAAACGTGGATCTGTTGAGGTCACTGCTCCCAGGGCTGGAGCCCCTCTGCTCTGCAGCCAGGCTGGGAGGGCTGGGGGTGTCCAGCCTGGAGAAGAGAAGGATCTCAGGAGACCTTGGAGCCCCTCCCAGTACCTAAAGGGTATTGGGCTGTCTGGAACAGGTTTTGAAGAAGGAGAAAACTCCACATCTTGTCTCCTCCAGGTTGTCATGTCCACACACTTAGCCCTGAGAAAACCTGATGGTTTTTTTTTATGATCGAGACAAAGGTAAGAAGTTGGCTTGACCAGAAGAAGCAGAAAGCAAATAGAGGTTTTCCACTACCTTTAATTAAACTCATGTAAAATAAAGACATGGGCAGCTCTTGGGCAATTGTCTGTGTGCTGCTCTGTTTGCTTCCTGTCCTTGTTCCCTGTCCCTGAAATCTAATGGGAATGATAAATAGAGACAAAACTTGTTCAAATCAAACAAACACTCTGGGAAGTGCCATTTCCAAACGCTGCTGTTCTCCCTTTGATGGGGAAAATATGGCAGGTGCAATATCCTTCCCCATTATTGGCTGGCTCTGTGTATCTGTTGATCTGCAGCAATAGGAAGCAAGACAGAAAGACAGTTTGTATGTGGGCTGGAGATACCTCCTGTGCTCTATCTGAGCTGGAGCAGGGGGAGAAAACTGGCACCCCACGATGTGGGCAATGCTTGTATAAACACTGCACACTGCAGAAGTTGGGGGATGAACCCCAAAGAAAGGACAAGCTTAGGAGCAGAGATTTCAGTGCAGGTCATGCCTGGAAGGGTATAAAGCCCGTACCTGTCTGGAAATGGCCATGATTTTTTCTAGGGTAATATCTCAAAGATTCAGGCAGTGTTCTGCTCCCTTGTGCTCTGCATTGTCCAAAAAATTCCAGCTGGGACAGATGAGCTGAGCAAGACAGGTTAGAAAGAGAGAGAAAGAAGTGGTTTTCCCAACATTATCAGAAAACCAGGAGCAGAGCCCAGAGGTGATTCCCTGTGCAGCATCCCTGGGACACGCTGCCTCCCTGGCACTGGCCACCCTGGAGGAGCAGGGCAGCCTGTGCCATCCCAGGAACTCTGGGCTGATGGGCTTGGTTTGTGCCCAAAGCATGAAAAGGATTTTTGAGGATGCTGAAACAGCTGCTTCTAAACTGCTGAAGCTGACTGAAAACCCCACCTCGGGTAATCCCTTCAAGTTAATTTGGTCTTTGTTCCTGACCTGCAATTCAGGGATGAGCTGGCAGCGATGCTCTTGGCACTGGGGTTCCATCCCTGGCCAGCTCCACGAGCCATCCTGCCAGCAGAAAGCAGGAGGGACCAACCTGTCATTTTCTTCATGGCCATTTCGGTTTTGCCTAGAAAAATGTGCCGGTCCCTGAGCTGGTGACATTGAGGAATGAAGGGCTGAATTTTGCTTTTCCTGCTGGGAGTCAGAAATAGACCTGGAGAGATGATGACTCACCTGTAATTGAGAAAAACTGCGTGGCACCATTATGAGCTTCAACAGTTAAATCCTGATTCCAGCCTGCCAGAGAGAACACACTGACAAAACAGCAAAAGGCCAAAAGGAGCTGGGGACAGGATCCAGCAGCCGGGAATCCTTGGCTCTGTGGCTGCATCCTGTGTGTGAGGGGTGTGACACACCTGCCCCGCAGGTACCCCGTGTGCTGTGGCAGTGACAGGGTCCCTGTCAGCCGCGGGAATGGGGCTGCAGAGGGGCAGGGCAGCTCTGTGGGGCCGGGAGAAGCCCCCACAGCCCCACAGGCCGGTGCCAGCAGGGCGGGCGGGCTCCTCCTGGCTGCGCCTTCCCCTGCGGCTCCCGTCCGGGGCAGGGATGATGTCAGGGTTGTCATGGCATCGGTATCTATGGAACCGGGATCAGCATCGCAGCCGTGCTCAAAACCGGCTCGGGACACGGGCCTGGAGCCGCGGGGGGAACTCCCTGCGCACTGATCGAGGGTTTCCCTCTAAGCTTCTTCCTTTTCCTCCTTCCTGCTCTCCATGGGGAGGGAGCAGGGATGGGGCTTGGCCTCCTCCCGTCCCAGGGCAGCTCTGGGTGGCTCCTTCCGTGCGTGAGGAAAGCAAGAGGTCGTCAGCCCCATCCATTTTCACTTCCCTTTTCTTGCAGCAGCTCTGAATGTGCAACAGCAAAGAGCAAAACCAGCCAAACCTCACCCTCTGCTCTGGGCCCCTGGCCCCGGTGAGCGCCAGGTCTGAGAGCCCTCCCGGCTGCAGGGCCTCTGAGGGTCCCCAAAGGGTGACAGCCGCCCTTTCTGGGGGTCTGGGCACAGCAGGGGTGTTTATTTTAGGGTCAGTGCCCACAGCAGAGGTGAGCTGAGCAGCGTTGGTGACCTCCCTGTGCTCCAGGCCATGGCATCGCCCTCCTGCCAACAGCCCGGCTGCTCACAGGGAGCCTTCGCCATTGCCTGGTGACACTGGCATGGCACAGGGACCCGTGCAAGGACACCCCACCCCTGCCCACGGCATGCTATCCCCAGAGGCAGCACAGTGACCACAGGATGGTAATTCTTGGAACAGCACAGTGACCCTGGCAGTGGCAAGGTGTCCTGGCTGTTCTGTGGTGTCCCCAGCCATGGCACAGTGACACGGCCACAGCATGGCGACCATGGCCACAGCACAGTGACACTGGCTATCCACAGTGCTCACAGCTCTGCTGTGGTGGCCATGCCCACAGCTCGGTGACAGTGGCTGTCCCGCTGTCACAGTGCCCGTGCCCACAGCTCGGTGAGAGTGCCTGTGCCAGTGTCACAGTGCCCACAGCTCGGTGAGAGTGCCTGTCCCGCTGTCACATTGCCCCGTGCCCACAGCTCGGTGACAGTGCCTGTCCCGGGAGCGCGCCCCGCGCCGGCCGCGCGCACCTGCCCGTGCCCACCACCACCCCCTCTCCCCCCCCCCCCCCCCCCCCCCACCCCACGGGTGGTTCCTCCCGCCGCCCGCACGCGGCGCTGCGGACGAGCCCACGAGGGAGGGGCGCGGGGGGGGCCGGGCGGGCGCGCGGCCGGCGCGGGGCGCGCGCGGCGGGGCTCGGCTGGGCGCGGAGCGGGGGAAGATGGAAGGAGCGTCCTTCGGAGCGGGCCGGGCGGGGGCGGCCATCGACCCCGTGGAATTCCTCAAGCAGCCGCAGACCCTGCTCCGGGTCACCACCTGGGTAAGGCCGAACGGCCGCGGGGACGCGGGGATGGGCAGCGGCCGTGCGGGGACAGCGCCCGGTGCGGGGACAGCGCCCGGCGCGGCGGCAGTGCCCGGGTGATGGCAGTGCCGGGGCGATGGCAGTGCCGGGGCGATGGCAGCTCAGGTGCATCGTGCCCGCAGCCGGTGCATCGTTCCCGGTGCTCGGTGCGCTGCCGGTGCCGGTGCCGGTGCGGTGCCGGTGCGGCGGGCGCTGCCGGTGCCGCTGCCGGTGCATTGCCGGTGCATTGCCGGTGCGGTGCCGGGGCCGCTGCCGGTGCCGGTGCGGCGGGCGCTGCCCAGCCCCGCGGGCAGGGAGTTTCCTCGGGAACGGGGCCGGGATGCGCCGCTGCCGCTCTCCCGTGCGGTGCCGGAGGATGGGGCTCGGAGCCGCAGGCAGAGGACATTTTCCTGCCTTCCACGCTCCGTGCATGCGTGTGTGTGTGTGTGTGACAGAAATCCGGGAGCCAGCCCTGCCCAGCTCCCCCGTGCTGCCAAGGGGATGTCGTGTTTGTTGGACGTTTCCCATCTGTGAATCCCCAGTGCGGAGCGGGAGGTGGAATGGGCTGTGCAGGGCTCAGGGAAGGCTCTGGTGGTCCCTGCCCAGGGTGCCCCTGGGGCCGTGGTGCCCCGATGCCCAGGGCTAAGGACAGCCCCTGGTTTGCCTCCCCCAGCCTGGCTTTTTGCTGAGATCTGCAGGTGTGCAGGGCCTTGGCAGGTCAGGAGTGCCAGGTCCTTCCCAAAACCCTGCTGTGGGAAGGATCTGCCCGGCTCTCACCCGGCTCCAGCGCTTGGCTGGAGGCTGTGGGTGAGCCTGGGGCTTGTCCTCGCCCATTTCACACCTGTGCTGGCTCTGTGTCACCCTGGCAGTGCTCAGCGAGGCAGGGAGCTCACAAAGCTGTGCTGGGCAGGTGCAGCCATCCCCACTGCCCTCCTTCCAGCAGGCACCGAGGGGCTCTCCAGCCTGGGCTGCCCTGGGAGAGGCCCCAGCAGCAGCACATGAGCAATTCCAGCTGCAGTCACATGCTCAGAGTCAAACCACACGCTGCAGTGTGTGCCTGACGGGAGCTGCTGTCCTTCCCAGGCTTGGAGAAGGCCCACAGCTCCATTGATGGGGGAAAACGGGGCCAGGGGTGGATCTGGGGCATCCAGATCCATGGATGAGGTGCGGATCTTGGGGCATTTTGGGCAGGGTTGAGGCCCAGGGCAGCAGTTGTTTCCTAGAAGAAAACTTGGTCTGGATCCTCCTGGATCCTCCTTGAGTGGCAATGGCAAACTGCTGGCAGTGCTGTAGGGTTTGGGTACAGTTAAATCCATCTGGTGAGTTCAGCCCCTCCTAAAATAAATGTGTCACCTTGCACCCAGAGGGCTCCCCATCCTTGCTGGATGGAGGAGGTTGGACACTGCTGGGAAGCAGGACCAGAGTATGGAATGTAGGTAAAAAATAAAAATAAAATAAAATAAAACCATACCAGAGTATGGAATGTAGGTTAAAAAATTAAACCCCCAGCTTAGGAGATATTTCTGTATATACTCGCTGGTTTATTCAGTGGTGAAGTCCCTCCTTTCCTGGCTCTGTGCTCGCAGGGGAATCAGTGACAAACGAGTGCTCACAACTACAGAAATGCATCAGTTTCACTCCAAACAAGTGCAGGGGCCACCAGCGTGGACAAACCAGGATGAGCATGCTGGGATGAGCATGCTGCCATCCCAGAAGTGTTTGCAACATTCAGATTTGGCCCATGGAGCAAAAAGGGAGTTTTTTTGCCCTTTTCAGTGGGCTGGGGTTGGGCTGGGGGAGCTCCCTCTGGAGCCTTTTCCCAGGTCTCACACTCCCTGCCAGATCTGCCAGGGTTCATCCAGCCTGGTGTGGTGTCTCAGCCCAGTTCCCTGTGTTGAACCAGTTCAGCATCTGTGGCTCCTGCCCAGGGCTGCAGTCACGGCACTCCCCTGCTGCTGCTGTGCCCTGTGCCTGCCTTCCAGGACACACTGGCTGGGGGAGGCAGCCCAAGGCTTTGCTGGGCTCTCTGCTGCCTGCCTCGCTGCTGCCCTGGGTGAGTGGCAGTGCTGTGGCACGCGGTGACACCGAGCTGGTGGCCGGGCAGGAGCTGGAGCTGATGCCCACGGTGCCATCCCTGATTGCCAGACCTTGCCAGGGCTCCCTGCCTGCCCTCCCAGGGGGGATGAGCTGCCTGTGGCAGCAGAAAGCGGCCACGGGTGGGTGTTGGGGCAGGCCTGGGCTGAGGGAGGCTTTGGGGTGGGATTTCTCACGTGGTTTTCCTTCCTGTGCCTCGGCAGCACAGCTTGGTGCCCTGGTTACCCTGAGCAGCTGCATCCCACAGCAGGGACAGGATCCCACAGCTCTGGGTGTGGGGGCAGCTTCTCCTGGGGAAAGGAGGGGCTGCCAGGGTGGGCTGGGCTGGGTGGGGGTGATGGAGAAATCCCACAGGGCTTGGGGCCAGCCCCGGGTGCCCAAGGTGAGTGACTCGTGCTGGTCTGGGTGATGGCCACTGCTGGGGCTTCCCAGCACCAAAGGAAGGTCCAGTTCCCTTTTCTGGGACTCCAGTGCCTGCCTGGGGCACCTTGTGCTGGCAGACATGGGAGGGACTGGCAGGTGAATGGTGACCAGCACAGAAATCCCCAAATGTCAGCGGTGCCCAGAGGGGATTCCTGGTTCTGCCTCCCCCTGAGACAGTAATTCTGAGTATCTGAGGGGGAAAAACACCACTCCTGCCTCGAGCTGCAAAATCAAAAGCTGGAAAGAACCATTTAACAGTTCCTCATTCATCTGTTCCCTCTCTGTCTGATGCAGTTTGTCAGATGAAGATGTGATCGCTCTTGTGGTTTCCTTTTGAGACATTTTTTGCACAGCCCAACAGAGTCGATATTCACGAGGGCTGCCTGCAGAACCATGAGCTCCTTTCTCTGTCACTGCCCGTGCCAGCCAGACTTTCAAGTGGCCACTCAGCTCCCCAGGGCAATTGTTCATTCAACACAGGCTTAGGTTTGGCTTTTTAAAGCACTTTTGGAAAATATTCTGGTAAACTTTTTCAGCAATTCCTGTGATTCCATGCAGAGCAGCAGCAGAAGCTCAGTGCTGTGTCCCAACAGTGCACCCTCACCCATCCCATCCCATCCCATCCCATCCCATCCCATCCCATCCCATCCCATCCCATCCCATCCCATCCCATCCCATCCCATCCCATCCCTGCCTCCCTGGAGCTCAGCAGAAGTGCAGGGAATGGGCTCTGGAAGGCTCCTCAGGGATTTCACTGGATCCCAAGCACTCAGGGCTCTCAGGGAAGAGCTCCAAGGCTGCCCTGGCACTACAGGAGCCCCAGCAATGCTCAGAGTCATTACCATGATCTGAGCAGCCTCAGACTTCAGTCCTGAACACTTTTCAGAAGGGTCATCAGATTTCTGCCTTAATTTTCTCTTCCTGCAGGCTATGGATTAAAGGCAGAACTTAAACTTAACATTTTGGTAATGGAATTACAGGGGAGCTTTGCTGCATCTGAGCTTGAAATGGTTCTGAATTGTCATGCTCCTGCCATCTCTGGTTTCAAGCACTGCTGGTGTGCCATGTGCTCAGATTGCAGGACGAGATTAGGAGCCTTGAATGAACGCTGTGTCTCAGCCAGCATCTCTTACCACATCAGAAAAAGTAATTCAGGAAAAATCAGTCATGTGGTCCTCAACAGACATCCTCCCAAGCTGATTAGCCTGGTGAACGTGGCCCTAACCCTATTACAGGCAGCATCAGCCCCCCTGTTGCTGTGCCAGAACCCACAGACCTTCCCTTGGCGGCCACCTCCGGGGTCCTGTGGGAGATCTGCAGTACCTAAAGCTGAGCTTTGGTCTTCACAGCCCCCAGAAATGGTGCAGATCAGTGCTGGAAACCCCCCTGGGATTTCTGGCAGCTGTGCAGATAAACTGCAGGGGCACCAGGGGCTGAGTGCCCCCTGTGCCAGGGGATCTGTGCCAGGGCATCTGTGCCAGGCCCGTGCACAGCCCAGGGCTTACAGGGAATTAGGGAAACCCTCGCTGCTAAGCAGGATTTGGCCTCTGCTAATTTGACCTGAATTGGTTTCCTTTCCCATTTGGTGGTGCCTCCTTCCCTCTGAGGAGGGCAGGGAGCTGAGCAGGAGGAGTTTGG